>NW_027256887.1:79928262-81128262 GCF_029215685.1 Pituophis catenifer annectens
TGACTTTGAGCCAGTCACTCTCTTTCAGCCCATGATGTCAGGTTGGAGTGACAAGCCACTCCATCAAGCCCTGTGGCAACCAATAGGTTGACACAGTTGATCTGGGAAAAAAAAAAGATCCTGCATTTGTGTGAAACATTTTAGGAAGAAAAAAAAATAGAACTATGTGGCCCAACAGATATGTATTGCTTTGGAACTTCCCCAGTGCTGAAGATGTGTATGTCAGGTTCCGGATCAGGATGGGAAAGGAAACACCAGACAACAGGGTTGAGATTGTTGTACAGCTTTACTTTTCGTTATCCGGCACACTCCAACAATTCCCCAGTGCAGTTTCAGTGAAATATTGTCAGCTCTAGCCTCTTCGTGCTCCCACCATTGTTTTAAACCAATCGTGCTCCACCCCACTACTCTACCCCCTGACTCCACCCCCAAACCCTGCCTCCGATGAAGGGCTCCAACTGCATCCCTTCTGTACTTGCAAGCCACAATCAGTCCTGGGCCACTGGGGCCATTGATCTGTGGATATTCTCAGCAAACCCTGATTGATGCTGGCTATTTTGGCCGGCTTGGCCTCTGCGCAGACATGGTCCTGTCCGCCTCTCAGCTGAGGGGCGGTAGTGCATCCAGTGGTAATGGAGAGGATGGCAGCCCTGAGAACAGTGGGTAGAAGAGGGATCCACCAGCTGTCATCAGGAGGAAGCAGAGGGAGACAAGGCAAGGCTTCCCGGGCAGCTGGAATGTGGAGTGGCGCGACCTGTTTGCCTCCATCCCCGCCAGAATGGCAGCCCCGGTGAAGTGGGGCTGACAGTGTACTTTTGAGCAACAGTTGCAGAGAAGAACTCAATCCACGAATGAGTCAGCTAAGATGTATTGGACGAAAGCTAAAACTGAGCCTCAGCAATGATCTAGTCCAGGGGTGTCAAATTCAAGGCCTGCGGGCCAAATCTGGCCTGTGGGGTGCTTAGATCTGGCCTGCGGAGCCACCCCGGAAACAGTGAAGGACCAGCCTGCGATGCCTCTGCCAGCAAAAATGAAACTTCATTTTTGCTGGCAGAGGATTGCAGGAGTTTGCGTTGGCCACAGGCCGCCCTCCCAAATTCTGTTTTTGTTGACAAAGGATTTCAGGAAGCTGTTGCAGCCGAAAACGGAGCTCAGAAGTCCGTTTTTGCTGGCAGAGCGCTCGGGCCGCCACAGGCACCCCTGACACGAGTGATGTCAAGTTGGCCACGCCCCCTGCCCCCCACGAGGTCAAACACAGCCCTGATGCGGCCTTCAATAAAATCGAGTTTGACATCCCTGATCTAGTCCTTTTTCCTCTATCCCTTGAATGACCCTGTTGTGGAAAAGCAGGCTATAAATCCCAAAAGTAAAATAAATAAAGTGAAATATTGGACCTAGAATACAAAAGGAAGATGGCCTCTCTTTAAATCGGGGTGTCCCACCTTGGCAACTTTAAGACTTATGGACTTCAACTCCCAGAATTCTCCAACCATCGTGCCCGGCTGGGGAATTCTGGGAGTTGAAGTCTATAGGTCTTAAAGTTACCAAGGTTGGACACCCCTCTTTAAAGGCTTCCTCTGAAGAAAGACCTATTCCTATTCCAATTTTGAGCAGTTTTTATCCTTAAGTGGTCCATTGTCAATCCACTGAGGGGGTCAGGTGTGATAAACCACAGCAAGAAAAAAAAAACCCATGCTGAAAAAGCATAAGCATATATATCAACTATTACCAGTTTCTCTGGGAATTTTAGAGGAGATATTCCTGCAGGGTAAGGTTGTTAATCTTCCTTTATTAGTCAATACTTCTAAAGCTTCTTCTTTTTTTTCCCTGTGCTCCTCTGCAATCCATCCCGTTTGTCAATGTGTGACTAATAACTAGTAGAGGCCGAGGACTAGCACGTGACAGGTATATTAACCTTTTTTTAGCAGTGGCATAGGGCAAATGATTGGAACCCAAGAACCGAGTATTTATCCACATGCTTTGATTGAAACACGTACACAAAACAATAGCTTGCGTAAGTGATGGGTGAATAAGGTGCATAATGAAGTAAATCATCTGGAAATCGCTCAATGGAGAGAGAAGCAGAAATTCATATTCTATTCTTTTTCTCTGCTCCTATTTTTTATTTGGCTTTGACTTGTGGCTTCATTCCTGAAGTAGACCATTCCAGCTGACATAATTGAGAGTAAGGAAGATGACTCCTACAGAAATATAGGGAGTCCTTATTTTCAGCCCAAAATTTCTGTTGCTATGTGGGAAAGTTGTTAATAGCACTTAGCAATAGCAATATCACTTAGACTTATATACCGCTTCACAGTGCTTTACAGCCCTCTCTAAGCGGTTTTGCAGAGTCAGCCTATGGCCCCCAACAATCTGGGTCCTCATTTTACTGACCTCGGAAGGATGGAAGGCTGAGTCAACCTTGAGCCAGTGAGGATCGAACTGCTCACAGTCGGCAGAATTATCCTGCAATACTGCATTCTAACCAACCCCACCACCACAGAAAAGTCAGGTCTTTGTGGCTCTTCTGAACCAAAGCAGAATGAGGGCCGTCCAGATCTTGAAGGAATCTAATTCCAGAGGGCAGGTTCTGCTTCTGAGGAAATGTGATTCCTGATTCCTGAGAGATGACACTGTTTAACTGAAGAAATTCAATGTGTCAAAACCTGTGAGATTCAATTGATCTGGGGAGACACACAGTCCCTCAAGTAGCAGGATCCTACATCATGTAACCAAGGCTGTCTATAGGGGATAAAAAAATAATCAAAAGGTGGTCATAATGAAGGTGTTTAGGCCCCATTCTACACACAAACTTCAATCAAAATAGTCGGAGTCGCCATTTTGATATTTTTTAATCCCTGCTTGTGGATACTCCTGTTCAAGTGGTAAAGATAGAGGTGGAGAGATACATAGTACTAGCACTTAGACTTATATACCACTTCATAGTGCTTTTACAGCCCTCTCTAAGTGGTTTTGCAGAGTTGGCCTATTGCCCCCAACAATCTGGGTCCTCATTTTACCCACCTCAGAAGGATGGAAGGCGGAGTCAACCTTGAGCCAGTCAGAATCGAACTCCTGAAGTGAGCAGTGATTTAGTCCTGCAGTACTGCATTCTAACCACTGCACTACCATGGCTCAAGTGAGTTTTGCCCCATTTTACAACCTTTCTTGCCACGGTTGTTAAGAGAATCACTGCAGGTTGTTATGTCAGTAACACGGTTGTTAAGCGAACCTGGCTTCCCCGTTGATTTTACACATCAGAAAGTCACAAAAGGGGATCACGTGACTCTGCAATCGTCATAAATGTGAGTCAGTTGCATTTTTAGCATTCATAGCAGGGGTGGGTTCTACTTACCTGTACTACCGCTTCGCTCGTGCCCGAGTGCGCTCTTCTGCGCATGCGCAGATCACCTATGATGACGTCCAGGTCAGTGGGCAGAGCCTCCCACCGGTTTTACTACCAGTTCTTGAGAACTGGTCCGAACCGGGGGAAACCCACCACTGATTCATAGGTTAGCCTACTGTCCACAGATTGCAAATTTCTTTACTGCTGTAATAGCAGTTCTGTCCCTCCACCCCACCGTCAATAGTTATCTTCGTTTATCTCCTGCTTCATCATAGTAGATAACAACAATTAACTGATACTGGCTAATCACAATATTGCTAAAGAGGGTCACCTATCAAAACGTCCCAGCTCTGTAGGCTAAACCAGGGGTTCCCAACCCACTACTGGGCCATGGTCTATTCGGAACTGGACTGTGTGAGCTGTGGGCCAGCACACATGCACATGTGTACACAGCTCCACTCATGTGAGAGGTGGGCCAGCGCACACATGCATACGCACTATGCCATCACTCACATGTCCTGGTTCCCCTCTCCACCCCCCAGCCTAGCTGCATAGATTGGGGACTGCTGAGCGAAATGGAAATAAAACAGCCGAATCAGGCTTGAATAAAACAGCTGACATAACTTACAAAGTCTCTAAACTTAATATGTTTATATAAGTACCCCATTTCAGTGGTGGGATTCAACCGGTTAGCACCACTTCGGCCAAACCGGTTGTTAAATTGCTGGCTGCCCCTGCCCCTCCCTGCCCTGCCTCTTCCAGAAGTCCCCACGTGCCCCATTTTGGCTCCCAGGTAAGTGCAGAGAGGCCTACTAGGCCCAAAATGGGGCATGGGAAGTGCGGCGTGGCCCCCCGTGGCCTGTTTTCGCTCCCAGGAGGCTGCAGGGAGGCCTACTAGGCCCCAAATGGGGCATGGGGGAGGGCACCCCACCACTGGCCCATTTTTGCTCCCAGGGGGGTGCAGGAGGCTGAGTGCTGCCTGTCACACCCCCTGGCCACGCCCAGCATGGCCACGCCCACCCAGCCAGTCTTTAGGGTAGTGAACTGGTTGTTAAATTATTTGAATCCCACCACTGCCCCATTTCACTCTCACAGCTTCTGAAAATAAATTGGAAGTTGAAAAGGAAAAGAAAAGAACATCCCAGCGATACATCTGTTAGTGTGCATCTGAGTGTAGCTATTGGTGTTGCGTGGAAATTGCAGAGGGGGTTGATGAGGAGAGATTTTCATTACCTGAGAAATTGAATATATTTTAATGGAAACATCATATCCACTCAGCGGGAAGATCCCAAATGTTCAAATGAGTCAATACACAGAAACATCTGGCACCATTTCTGCAGATGTAGATGACATTTGAAATCTTGAATTTTTCTTCAAATATTAATGTTGCTTAATTGGAAATTTTCAAGGAAAATGATGAAATTTGCTGAAGCTGTTACAGATCAATCTTTCGCCGCACTAGCTTTAATTCACGTCCTTATTTCGAAAAGAACAAGAGCGCCATATTGTCACGAGCATAACAGATATAAACTGTACATATTACCGGTAAAATAATACATAACAATATATTTTAAAGCAGACTTAATTCTGCTCTGTGTTTGTTACAGCGAATAGTAGCCCTTGATTTACAACCACAATTGAGCCCAAAATTTCTGTTGCTAAGTGAGACAGTTGTTAAGTGAGTTGTGCCTTCTGCTACACTTGAAGCTGCAGAATGTGCTAGGAATCATTCAAAAAAAGAAGAGAAGGACTAGGAGTGACACGGTAGCAGTGTTCCAATATTTGAGGGGCTGCCACAAAGAAGAAGGGGTCAACCTTCTTAAGAAGTCCATAAAGGGGGCATGCGTAAGCGCACCAGTGTGTCTACCGTCCCTGTCTTACTGTCCCCATTTATTTGTATTTACTTCCTTTGTTTATATTTATGTTCATACCTATACTTGTTATCTTGTACATGTTTGACAACTAACTAACTAACTAACATAACTAACTAACTAACTAACTAACTAACTAACTAACTAACTAAACAAACATATTCTCCAAAGCACCTGAAGGCAGAGCAAGAAGCAAAGGATGGAAATTAATTCAAGGAAACTAGAACTAAGGAGAAATTTCCTGACAGTTAGAACTAATTCTCAAATACAGCTCATCTGTCTGGAACCCGCACTGCATATCAGACATTAATACAATTTAGCAAGTCCAGAGATACTTCACGAGAAGCGTCCTCCACTCCTCTGCTTGCAACAGAATATCTTACCAGGCTTGAAATTTTAGGATTAGACAATTTAGAACTACGCCGACTTCAGTCTGACCTAAGCATAGTACATAAAATTATCTGCCACAATGTCCTTCCTGTCAATGACTACTTCAGCTTCAACCACAACAATACATGAGCAAATAATAGATACAAACTCAAGGTAAACCGTTCCAAACTCAATTGCAGAAAATATGACTTCAGCAACAGAGTGGTCAATGCCTGGAATGCATGACCTGACTCTGGGGTTTCTTCCCCAAACCCCCAAAACTTCAACCTTAGACTGTCTACTGTTGACCTCACCCCATTCCTAAAAGGTCTGTAAGGGGGTGTGCATAAGCGCACCAACATGTCTACCGTCCCTGTCCTATTGTCCCCATTTATTCGTATCCATTTCCTGTATTCATAATCATGTTTATACTTATTTCTGTTATATATGCTTGACAAAATAAATCACTAAATAAAAAAATTAATTAGTAGGACGGCCAGCCTCCAGAAGCTCTGGGTGTTCCATCACTGAAGGCTTTTAAGAAGAGATTGGACAGCTGTTCATTTGAAATAGTCTTAAATTTCCTGCTTGAGTAGTGGATTGGACTAGAATCCTCCAAGGTTCCTTCCAACTCTGTCATTCTGTTATAACTAAATATTTTGTGAAATTTATCGTGGATAACATATAAAATATGTGACCTTATGATAGTGCACCATTATGGCCCACTGATATATTTAAATAACAATGATGAGAATTAGTTATTATTTTTTAGAAATACGCAGACCAGTGGTGTATTCAGCCGGTTTTATCCGGTTCGGGCGAATTGGTAGCAGCAGCTGTGGGAGGCTCCGCCCACCTGCTCGGACATCATCATGTCCCATTTTTGACTCTCTATCAGTGATGGGTTGCCCCCGGTTCACACCGGTTCTATAGAACCGATAGTAAAACCGGCAGGAGGCTCCACCTA
Organism: Pituophis catenifer annectens; assembly: GCF_029215685.1. Taxonomy (NCBI): domain Eukaryota; kingdom Metazoa; phylum Chordata; class Lepidosauria; order Squamata; family Colubridae; genus Pituophis; species Pituophis catenifer. The sequence continues at coordinate 79,934,816 of NW_027256887.1, forward strand.
CTGACCCAACGTCATCAAAATGCTTCTGCACATGCACAGAAATTTCTGTGCATGCACAGAAGAGCGTGCGTGCGGCCCCATTGCAAACCAGTAGTAAAGGTAAGTAGAACCCACCCCTACCTTCTATGCATGTTCAGAAGGCGCATACACTCACATTTGCGAACCGGTAGTGAAGGTAAGTGAATATCACCCCTGAAGCAGACTTATGTTGCTCCATCATGTATATCATCTGTGAACCTGCAATAGTCTATTATGGTTCTTCATGTCTAAGATTTTAAGATGGCTTTAGTAAGCAAAGACAAATACTCAAACTGATCATATTTCCTCAGTTTCAGGTTTTTTGTAGAACTGCATAAGCTCCCAACTGAGCATCATACTTTGCTTAGCTATAGTGAATCAATTCCATGGTGATATTAGGGATTTTTTTTTTTTTAAAAAAAAAAAACCTCAAATATATTTTTTAATGATGCTTGGATCATTATCCAAAGAGAACGAATTGGGTCAAGTGTTAACAGCATGTGCATTAAAGAAAGACGGGGGGAGAAAAAAAAATCAAAAAGCAACCATCTGTTCCAGAAACTGTCTTGGGGGAACAACACAGACTCAACAATGAAGAAATTCAACAAAGTTCCCAACCTGTTTTTCATTAATTTTGATAAGAATTGCCTTTTCTCCCAATTGTATGTGAGTAGCTACAATAATTGAGTCTTAGATCGTATACATTGCAAAACTGGGGTGGGTGTTTAAAGAACTACTAGCCTATCTTTGATGGTGTGGTAGATGTGGGCACATATTATATTTACTTTTATTTGACTGGCGTTGCAAACGTCCCCCTCATTTTTACCTCCCTCTGAAAACTGTATGTCAGATCTGATCTGAAAAGAACGGAGAGAGGAAAGTTGGTAGTAGCTTGACTCTAGTAGCCTTCTTGAGTTTCTTCACAGATAGGATATTTTTTCCCCCCAGCAGACCCTAAAATCAGAGTAACACTGATCGGCTTCAGCATAATTTTGCAAGATGTCACCATTATGTAGCATCTTCTAAACAGGCCGATCACAGTGAGAGCACAGCTTCTAATGGTGTGATCAACGGGACTTTAAAATAGAAGAGGACATGACAGAAACAAGTAGCTTAAGGCAGGGGTAGGTTCTAAAATATTTTACTACTGGTTCTGTGGGCGTGGCTTGATGGTCATGTGACAATTCTTTAGGATTTAGCAGAGGTACTGGTCTACCAGGCTTTTAACTGCTTGCAGAGCTGTACCCGTCTACCCATTTGTTTTTGGAGGCACTGATCTACTCATTTGTTTTTGGAGGCACTGATCTACTCATTTGTTTTTGGAGGCTCCGGTCTACCCATTTGTTTTTCGAGCGCCCTGGTCTACCATCACACTGCCTTTTAACACTGATCAGCTGTAGGGTGGCCCTCTGAAGCCCCGCGGCAAGAGTTTAAACAGTTTTTTCCCTTCTAGCCAATCAGCTGGGACTTGGGAGGCAGCAAATAGATTGGGGGTGGGGCCAAATAAAAGGTAAGACTAACGGGGGGAGGGGCAGGAGGGGCCAGCTCCCGAACAAAGAGAACCAGTTCGGTGACATCATATCATCACCGCTACCGGCTCGGCCGAACCAGGCCAAACTGGGAGGAACCCACCACTGGCTTAAGGTTCCAGAGGGCGCTTACTCCATCTCCAAACCCTTTGTAGACAACCCAAAAGTTGCCTTGAGAATTTTTAGAGTAAACTTAGTAAAAGAGCTTGCCATCTTATATTTTGAATTCTTACAAAGTTACATAAAGGAAAAAGCTGTAGGTGCTAAGGAACATTTCAAAATATTACAGTAATAAATGTTTCCATAATGGAACCACAGACAAGCCACCCAGTCAGTATAAATTTAATTTATCAACTACATTGGAAGAAAACATATTGGTTAGGGTTGTAATATCAAACCTTAACAATTAAAATTTCTGCAGTTAAATGCCCAATGTTAAAACAAAGCATCACCCTAATATATACTGCTCAAAAAAATAAAGGGAACACAAGCAGAAGACGTCCGAGATCTGAATGAATGAAATAGCCTTACTTTGTTCTTTACATATACACTTTATACACTGCTCAAACAACTAAAGGGAACACAAAACTACTGTATTTTTTTTTTTAATTTGATTTATATGCCGCCCTTCTCCGGAGACTCAGGGCGGCTTACAATGCGTTAAGCAATAGCCTTCATTCTTTTGTATATTTTATACAAAGTCAGCTTATTGCCCCCACAAACTGGGTCCTCATTTCACCTACCTTGTAACGAACAAAGTATTTAATAAGGCTATTTCATTCATTCAGATCTCGGATGTCTTCTGCTTGTGTTCCCTTTATTTTTTTGAGCAGTGTATATATATCTATAATATATAGAACCAATATAACCCTAACCAATATATATATATGCATCTAGGTAAATTACCGACCCAGGTTTTAAAATATATTTCTTTATTCATTCATTCATTCTGCAGATTTATATGGCTGTCAGTGTTAATCAAATGATTCTAGAAAGCTAATAAAGCATAAGAAAATGAAAGAAAACAAAACCTTGAGCAAAATCAGGTCAGAGTTATTCTATTCTAAAAGATTTTTTTTAGAAATCTTCTTTAGAAATTTTCTTAAATTTCTTAGACTTAAGAATTTGTACACTTCTGATTTTGAATCCATTGAGAGAAAAACATTTGTATATTTGGTTTAATGAAAAGAAGGACTAAGGGTGATATGATAGCAGTGTTGCAATATCTCAGGAACCAAGAAGAATAGGGAAACTATTTTCCAAAAGCACCTGAAGCAGGCCAAGAAGCAATGGATGGAAATTAATCAAGGAGAGAACCAAACTAGAACTAAGGAGGAATTTCCTGACAGCGAGAACATTTAATCAGTGGAACTGCTTGCCTCTTGAAGTTGTGGTTGCCCCAATACTGGATGTTTTTAAGAACAGATTTGTCTGAAATGCTATAGGGTTTCCTACTTGAGCAGGGGGCTCAAGCACGGAGCTAGAAGGTGATAATTTGCTCATTTCAAATTAATGCAACCAATATGAATGTAACAATTTATTTATAGGTAAATGGGCAAAAGGGGCTTTAGGCAAGGAAGATGTGAAATTACTGACTTGTTGTGTGAATGTTAAACATTGTGTTTATAAATCACCCTGAATATTCTTTTTTTTAATATCATATAAAATTGATTAAAATTTAAAAGTACAAAAAAAATCTAATAGAAACTAAAGGTAAAGGTTCCCCTCGCACATATGTCCTAGTTCCCAACTCTAGGGGGCGGAGCTCATCTCAGTTTCAAAGCCGAAGAGCCAGCGCTGTCCGAAGACGTCTCCGTGATCATGTGGTCGGCATGACTAAACGCCAAAGGTGCACAGAATGCTGTTACTTTCCCACCAAAGGTGATCCCTATTTTTCTACTTGCATTTTTTTACGTGCTTTCGAACTGCTAGGTTGGCAGAAGCCGGCACAAGGGATTCGAACTGCTGAACTGCCGATCTTTTGATTGACAAGCTCAGTGTCTTAGCCACTGAGCCACTGCATCCCTAAACGAAGAAAGATAGAAAAAGTTAAAAAAAATGTCATCATTGTAATTTACAGTCTATGACCTCCAATGGAGGACTTCTTCTTGCAGCTGATTGATTCAGGATGACAATAATAACAAGTAACCAAATAATCATCATTCTAATTCATTTTGGAGTTACTAACTTGCCTTTCAAAATTTTTTCTCTGCTCTCTCATTTCAATCCTACAGATCCATTCATGTCATTTAACTTTTTTTTAAACCCAATTGCGTTCATTAGAATGCAACACAAATTTTCCTTAAAAATGCTTTCATTATCTCCATTCACCGCAACCTAGATGATGTCAATTCAGACTTTCTGATGTTCATTTTAGCTCTTCCATTTTCTTCTATACATGTATTCATCAACTCCATTTTACAAAATCAAACCACCTTTATGCTAATTCCGTGTTTCTCAACCTTAACAACTTTAACATATGTGGACTTCAACTCCCAATTTTGCAATTCTGGGAATTGTAGTCCCCATATCTTAAAATTGTTAAGGTTGAGAGATACCGTTCTAATCTGTTATATCTCTCTTTTCTTTTCTTTTCTTTGTTTATATTGATTGGTTGTTCACCATATATTTCTCTTATATTCCACTTCGGTCTTCCATGGCCATCTGCAAATCAGCCCATTAACACTGACTTTCACCACACATAATAGCCATAGTGTACCAACCAGTGGTAGGTTTCAATTTTTTTTACTACCGGTTCTGTGGGTGTGGCTTGGTGGGCATGGCTTGGTGGGTGTGGCATGGGAAGGATACTGTAAAATCTCCATTCCCTCCCCACTCCAGGGGAGTTACTGTAAAATCTCCATTCCCTCCCCGCTCCAGGGGAAGGATACTGTAAAATCTCCATTCCCTCCCCGCTCCAGGGGAAGGATACTGTAAAATCTCCATTCCCTCCCTGCTCGGGGAAGGATACTGTAAAATATCCATTCCCTCCCCGCTCCAGGGGAAGGATACTGTAAAATATCCATTCCCTCCCCGCTCCAGGGGAAGGATACTATAAAATCTCCATTCCCTCCCTGCTCCAGGGGAAGGTTACTGCAAAATCCCCATTTCCTCCCAATCAGCTGGGACTTGGGAGGCAGAGAATAGATGGCGGCGGGGCCAGTCAAAGGTGGTATTTACTGGTTCTCTGAACTACTCAAAATTTCCGCTACTGGTTCTCCAGAAAAAACCCACCTCTGGTACCAACTCTTTCCTATAAGGCTGTTTAATAGGAAAAAGAATGAATGGATTATTTTACCAATTTTAATTTTAACCATAGGGTTAAATGGAGTCTGCTCTGATCATTATGGTTGTATGTTGTGATGGTGGTAAAATGGATCAGTTACATGACCAACCCAATTTTCTTTTTTGTGATGGTCATTAAATGAATGCCATAGTCACAAATGGCCTCAGCAGCCGTTAAGGGAATGCTCCAGTCGTTAATGGGCATGGTTTTGCCAAAAACCAGAGGTAAGGGCCAGTTATCATCAAAACTGTTGTAAAATGAAGTCATGTGACCATGGGACAGTGCAAACAGCTGTAAATGCAGCCATGTTGCCTGAAGTTTGGTCACATGACAGTGTAAGGGGCCTGACCATTGTAACTTTGAATCTAGATCATAAGCCCTTTGTTCTGGGCCAGTCATAATTTGTTTTTATAAAAATAATATTTATTAAATCTCCAAAGATTAAAATACATAGTACAAAAAGAAACACAATACACACACATACAAAAAAAAAAAACAAGAAAAACACCACACACAAAACAAAAAATATAAACAAACATATCAAAATTTCAATACTAATAACAACTTTTCTGCATCGGTATCTCTAATCTAATCTCAGTCATAATTTGAACGGTCGCTAAGCAACTGGTTATAGTTGAGGACTACCTTAGTTAGTTTTTACACATTTTGGCCAGTAAACCACATCCAGTGCATTTATTGTGTTCTCTGCAAAGCGAAGTCCTTTGCTTGCCAAACATAATACTATCCTCATTCCATCAACTTCGAGGTACATGCAGTGCTTGATGCATATTTAAGATAAGATGGCCTACTTATTTTAAATGTTTATTTATTTATTTATTTTTTAAAAAAACCCTCCCATGTAATTTTGCGAGTCAAAAATACGCTTGCAAAGTTGCTAGACCTGATGCCCTGTTGTGAATGTTGGCTCTTTGCCAGCTGTCATGATATGTCACTTGGATCAAGCGAGCGATTTCTTAGTTATAATCTCCTATCAGGTAGTCCACAAACAGAGAAAACCAATTCTCTAGTTACTAGACAGGTACAGTCTGGAAATTCTGGTGAAAGCCCGAGTTCAATTTGCAGTTGGTAAATATGCTAATGATTTCTTTTAACTGCAATAGGTCTTTGTGAAAGTACCATGAGACTTTTTAAATCCGCTGCTTGCTTTTGATCAATTGCTTAATTATTTTAGCTTGACAATAAAATTAAACAGTTAAGGGCTAGTCTTGTGGCAACAGGAAATTCAATTTCCCATGTTGCTTTCAGAAGCAAATCACAAATGCGGCTTCCTGAATAATGTTTTTTCCTCCTCTTCTAACTTTTGGAATATCTCCTAAGTAGATAATCAATCGAGCAATTCTGGCATGTGGTGGTACCAATCAGATCATGGAGCTTCAAGTAAAAGCAGGGAACCTTGTGCTGGTATTATAAGGATGACTTAAAAACGGTGTACGTAAAATATTTTTGTATGCTGAAAGGACTCTACAACTCCTAACGTCACGCTGATTTTTTTTTAGATAGAGAGAGAGATGATCCATGTGTGAATGCTATCACAACTGTGTAGCAAGACTCATTGATACAGTCAGATCTGAGATGTTCCAATATGTGCATGGACATCTTAGAAAATTCTTCATGGCAACTTCCTCTGGATTGGGTTGCCAGGACTGCTTCCAAAAAATAGCGGACAAGCGGGGGGGTGGGTAAGTAGTAAAAAAAAAAAATTACAATTAAATTATATATTTTCTTACAAACAATTTACAGTAGGCCATCGTATTTGTTCTGTCGGTTTCGTTATTGGTAATCCATGCAAAAGTAGCTTCCCAGTCTTTGGTGTATTTGCACACTCCTCTCTTTCGTTTTAAAGAATTCGAAATCTCGCCGCTGTCACTCTCATCACTCGACGCCATTTTAGGTCAGTCAACACAAGCTACAATACATTTTAAAAATGTGAACTGTACATAATTTTATAATATATTTTTACTTTAATCTCATCATTAATTTTTTCGGAGAATCGAGTTCAATGGATATTCGATCTTTGTCTCATTCTAACTTATGAAAAAAAAGACAAAACACGATTCTCCTATCCTTATTCTCTTAGACTGTAGAGCTTTAGATTACATACCATTTCATCATAAAGCTTTTGAATAAAAAAAAGTCCACTATTTTGTGAAAAAAAAATAGTGAACATAATGTGAAAAAAGCGGACTGTCCGCTCAAATAGTGGACACCTGGCAACTCTACCTCTGGACTACACTTTAAAAGATAGTGGATGGATGGATGGATAGCAAAAGCAGGAAGAAATGCCAACCCAACTTGGCTGCTCCTGATAGAATAGCAATAACATTAGCAATAATAGCACCTAGACTTATAGAGATTCTCAGTCATCCAGGTCAGGGGTCACCAACCTTTCGGACCTCAGGGACCACTAAATTCATAATTTTAAATCCTGCGGACCACTAATATGATCTGCCTAATGACTGGGTGGGCGGGCGTGGCTAAGTGGTCATGTGACTGGGTGAGTGTGGCCAACTCAATGTCACTCATGTCGAGGGGTGCCTCGCCGGCCTCTACTTGCCCCTCCCCTCCCAGCCACTCCTCCCCTCCCCACCCAGGCTCCTTAGGGCCCCAACAGGAAGCAGTTGTTGGAGCTAAGCAGCCACCACAAGAAAGAGTTGGCAAAAGAGCTCAGTTCAAATTGGATCTGACTGAGAAGGAGGCTCAGCAGAAGCACCTCACTGAGGACTAGGAGCATATGCTTTCCGAGCAGAGGGAAGACCTGCGGGAGTGCAAGGCCAGGTACTGGCGCCTGGAGGCACAGAGGGCTGAAATGGTCAGCCAGTTCCAGGCCATGAGGCAGTCCCATTGGAACAAGGGCAGGCCCTTCGGCTCTTCACCACCAGTGGAGCTTCCCTCCAGCCTTCACCCAAAGCCCTGCACCAGGAGGCTGAAGCAAACCCCAAGTTGGAATTTCTACCCCACTCCAACCCACACAAAAAGACCCCAAAGGGGGAGACTCTCTGCCGCAACACAAATGTTCATTGCACATATCCGGCCCAGGGGCCGTAATTTGAGGACCCCTGATTTAGTGCATTATAAAAAATGCAAATAATTTTTCTGTGGACCACCAAATTTTTCTTGCGGACCACCAATGGTCCACGGACCACCAGTTGGTGACCACTGATCTAGGTCATAGTTGTCCCAAAGATGCTTTTTCAGGAGGCAACTGGACTTTCTTGTTTTTTTTTTCTTTTGAAGACATTTCACTCCTCATCCAAGAAGCTTCTTCAGCTCTGACAGGATAGTGGGGAATGGAAGGATTTATATTCTTTGCAGACATCTGGTCATTTGCATCTGTTTTAATGGGTCATTGAAGCACTTGGAGGTTTATCTGTGTCCTCAGGATCACCTGAGGGGTGCTCCTGGTTCCTGTAGTCTGCAATCTTTTCCTCTGGAACTCCCACACAGGGGTGGGTTCTAAATTTTTTTACTAGCAGTTCTGTGGGCGTGGCTTACTTTGTGGGCATGGCTTGGTGGGAGGGTAATGTGACTGGGTGGGCGTGGCCAATTTTTTTTTTTTTACTTTTAAAAGCATTTTTTCTCTAACCTTAAGAGGTTGTAGAAAACAATGCTTTGAAAAGCTTCTGCCGATCAGGCAATTCAGCTGGGATCATCAGAGGCTTTTCAAAGCATTTTTTTACCACCTCTTCGCTGAAGAGGTGGTAGAAAAAATGGTTTTAAAAGTAAAAAAAAAAAAAAGTTGGCCACACCCACCCAGTCATATTATCCCCCCAGCAAGCCACGCCCACAGAACCGGTAGTAACAAATTTTAGATTTCACCACTGGATCACATGACCCCCAGCACACTGAAATAGTCATTAATGTGAGTCAATTGTCAAGCGTCTGAATTTTGATCACGTGATCATGGGGATGCTGCACCAGTCGTAAGTGTAGAAAAAAGGGTCATAGGTCACTTTTTCAGCGCCGTTGTAACCGTAACCCTAAATGAGCTGCTATAAGTCAGGGACTATTTGTAGTGGTAACTTACTATGACATCAATGTGGGCTGAGATAGTCTTCTAACACCTCAAATAAGCTTGGAGATAGAAAAAAAAATAGAAGTACAGCTTTGGCCACTACTTGGAATCAGTGGCGAAATTCAATTTTTTTTACTACCAGTTCTGTGGGCGTGGCTTGGTGGGCGTGGCAGGGGAAGGATACTGCAAAATCCCCATTCCCATCCCATTCCTGGGGGAAGGATATTGCAAAATTTCCATTCCCACCCCACTCTGGGGCCAGCCAGAGGTGGTATTTGCCAGTTCTCCGAACTACTCAAAATTTCCGCAACCGGTTCTCCAGAACCTGTCAGAACCTGCTGGATTTCACCCCTGCTTGGAATGTACTGGAAGAAGAGCCTTACAAAGAAAGAAGATCTAATCATCTAGCTCGCTTTTTGTGTTTAAGGAGAAAGGTTGCTTTATTGGATTTTACAGGTTTATTAAAAATATGATTAGGGCTCTCTTGTGTCCAGAGAGTACATAAAAGGATGGGTGAATCTCTCAGGCTCAATTTCATTCAGCACATCATTCTTCCAATGTTAAATTTGTTCCATCTAATTTTTTTTTATTAGGTTGGGATTTTTTTTTAAAAAAAAGAACCCTATTCTGTAGATATTTCCATACCTACATCTTTTAATATGTACATTTTTGTAGGCACCTTTGTTCCTACAAATGGTTTGTCTAGGAGGTGGCAGACAGGACTGGCGATATTGAGCTCCACTGCAAAATAAGGTTGAGTAACACAACTTTTTAAAAAAACCTGGAGATGACAACATGCAAGCTATTTTTGGTTCCCTTATAGCTTTGGAGGTGTGAATTGGGTAAATTTGTATTGAAGTGCAAACTGTGTGCATTCCTTTGAATCTCTCAGAAAGACAGGGGGGGAAAAACAGTTAAATTGGCATAGAAATAATCTAATTTAACATACATCCCATGGGGAGCAAAAATTGCTTGACCAAGATTTGAGTTTTATACAACACCCAAAAAACTATTACAGATTTGAGTTTGGCAACTTTAAAAGGTGAGGAATTTCCCCTTTAGTCTGAATTAAAATTGCAGCTTATTTTGTGGTAATGGGGAGACTTGATAGTTGAACAGGCCTCCTCATTTTAGATGATAGATAGATAGATAGATAGATAGATAGATAGATAGATAGATAGATAGATAGATAGATAGATAAGAGAGCGAGATGATAGATAGATAAGAGCGAGATGATAGATAGATAGATAGATAGATAGATAGATAGATAGATAGATAGATAAGAGAGAAAGAGATAGATGAGAGACAGATAGATGATAGATAGATAGATGATAGATAGACAGACAGACAGACAGACAGACAGATATAGATGAGAGAGTGATATATATATATATATATATATATATATTTAAAGCTTCTATGCTTTGAACATACAATATTTGGCTTGATTAAATGTCTTTTCTGGAAAATTCCTGGTGACCTTGTGTATTTTGTGAATCAGATCTACTGCAGTGGATTTATGCACTCAAATCCTTCCTATTCCCCTACCCTTTTGCTAACATTATAGCTGCTTTTACAGAAATAATGAAATCAATGCCATGTATTTTGAGTGTCTTAGCTCTTAACAGTCTTGTTCTATGCAAATTAAGCTCTTCCATGACTTGATTCTGATCAGATCCAAAGTGAAGTTTATTCTTTAAAAAGCAAGCAAGCAACAGCTATGACTCCCACACGAGAAATGCAAATAATATTATTAGCGGGCAACTGTATAATTCTAGGAGGTAATCAACAAATAGAGAAGGCAGCTGAAACATTTTGTACAAGATAATTTCTGCCCTATCACAACTCCTGTGTTTGTGAAATGCAGGAGCATCTGGCTCAGTGTCTTAATTGGGAAAAAAGAAGCATGAAAATTAAGGGAATGTGCCAATTATCAGAAACAAAAAGAATAACGGGCGAGAATAAATATATATTTGGATATCGCACATCAGATTGGCCTCGTTAAAGTTTCCTCTAGATAACTACAGGTAGTCCTCAACTTACAATCATTCATTTAGTGACCATTCAAAGTTACACTGAAAAAAGTAATTTATGACTGCTTTTTTTAAAAACTTAAGACCATTGCAGCATCTCCATGGTCAGGTGATTAAAATTTGATTGCTTGGCAACTGGGCGTGTATTTATATCATAAATTGATATAAATTGATCATGTGATCACATGATCACATAAATTGATCATGTGATCAATTTTTGAGACCTTCTGACAAGCAATGTCAATGGGGAAGCCAGATTCACTTAGCAACCAGGTTGCTAACTTATCAACAGCTGCGATTCACTTAACAACTGTGGCAAGAAAGGTCCTCAAATGGGCCAAAACTGACTTGACAACTGTCTGGCTTAGCAACGGAAATTTTGAACTCAGTTGTGGTTGAAGGTGAGGACTACCTTTCAGTTGTGTTTCCTAGCAACCACCAATGGGCACCCTGACAGGAAACTTGATTTATGCCCCATTTTCTAACTATAGGTGTGGCTACTATATTTGGGCAATAAATCCTGCATGACTACCAGATGGTCACAAAGCTCAGTCTACTTTGCTACTGTGCTACTGTACTGATGGTGATCTGACAAAGGGTTATCCAATCTCTTCTTAAAAACTTCTAGCGTTGAAGCATCTTTGTTGCTCTTCTCTGCATTCTTTCTAGAGTCTCAATATATTTTTTTTACATTGTGGTGACTAAAACTGGATGCAGTATTCCAAGTGTAGCAGTGGTAGGATTCAAATAATTTAACAACCGGTTCTCTGCCCTAATGATTTCTTCCAACAACCAGTTCACCAAACTGCTCAGAAAGTTAACAACCGGTTCTCCCAAATTGGTGCGAACTGGCTGAATCCCACCACTGAAGTGTAGCCTTATCAAGGCATTATAAAGTGGTATTAACACTTCATGTGATCTTGATTCTATCCCTCTATTTATGTAGCCTAGAACTGTGTTGATTTTTTTGACAGCCGCAGCACACTGCTAGCTCATATTTAAATGGCTGTCCACTAGGACTCCAAGATCCTTCTCACAGTTACTACTATTGAGTGACATATACTATACCTATGCATTCTGTTTTTCTTGCCTAAACGTAGAACCTAACTTTTTTCATCATTGAATTTCATTTTGTTAGATAGTGCCCAATGTTCAAGTCTGTCAAGATCCTTCTGTATCTTAAGCCTATCTTCTAGAGTGTTGGCTCTTCCTGCTAGCTTGGTGTCATCTGTGAATTTGATGAGTTCCCCATCTATCCCCTCATCCAAATCATTTGGACCAAGGATCTGGATTTCTTCAGATCAGATACAATAATTCTAGTTTACTGAGCTTCCCATGGCTGCTCTCTTCAGATATAGAAGAACTTCTGCTCTATCAATGTCTAGCAATTCATAGTCTTTTTACATCATGCTTCACACTTTGGGAGAATGCCGACCATGGATAATGGAAGGGTGTTGATTGACACAGAGGGTGGGAATCCTAGGCTGATTTCCTGGTGATATAACTATCTTAAGCACCAGCGCACCTTCAGAATCATGATTCTGCCTTTCTTCTTCCTTGGCTTGTTATTTTCTGTTACACATTATCCAACACTCTCTTTTCTCCTTAGCTCATCATATTTTTCAATCCTAACATGCTCCATAAGAAGATCTCCCTTTTGATATCTCTCCTTGGGATCAGATGGAAACCTAGAAACCAGAGAACGAATGGCTTGCTAGAGACTGAGCTTCCAAAGTTGGTGGGTTCTATTCCAAAATCTATTTTTTAAAATCTAATTTAAAGTGTAAATTGCACCAAAACAAAAGCAAATACTGCAACACGATGGCTCTTCCAGCAATGATCTATTCAATGACTGTGAAGTGTGTAATCTAAGGAAATCAGATGCAGAAAAGCTTTGAGTCATGCAGGATGCAATGAAGAGATGAATGCTAAAGATCTCACTCTGAGGTTAAATCAGAAATGGAAAAAAAAAAGGATGATGGATTAACTTTAAAGATATCATAAAAGTAGCATTAAAACGGAAATATACAATAAATAGATAAAGCACATGGTACATTTGCCTGACAATAAGTGGACCGACCAGAAGGCTGGCAGTTTGAGACCCCATGTGATGGGGTGAGTTCCCATCCTTACCCCAGCTCCTGCACCCCCAGCAGTTTGAAAGCATGTCAATGCAAGTAGATAAATAGGTACCACTTTAGTGGGAAGGTAACAGTGTTCCATCCATCTTGGCATAGAATCATGCCAGCCACATGACCACGACAGTGTCTTTGGACAATATTGGCTCCCTTGGCTAAGAAACAGATATGAGCACTGCCACCTTGAGTCAAGCATGACTGGATAGAGCCGTGATGGCAAATCTATGGCATGTGTGCCAGAGGTGGTACACAGAGCCCTCTCTGTAGGCACACACGCCATTACCAGTTGCTCTTTCGTGTTCCATCATGCGCATGTGTGCCGGCCAGCTGCTCTCTTCTGGGTTCTGGCATGCGTAAGTGTGCCGGCCAGCTGGTCTTTGCACAAACCCAGAAGAGCAGCTGGCCGACCCGCGCATGCACACTGGCCAGCTGCTCTCTTCCAGATTCTGGCTTTCCAGCACGCACTCCAGTTTTGGCACTCGGTGCCAAAAAGGTTAACCATCACTGGGATAGAGCAAATACCTTATACCTATACCTATACCTTTTTTTAGGTGGGCAGAACAATTGACAACATTGTGTGCCTTACAACTGCACACTTGGATAACATCCTACAAGATAGAGAGATAAACTTTGGAAAGATCGTGATCCCAAATGGACCACCAAAGTGAAAGACCTAGTACAGTACTGTATGATTTTTTAAATGCAATTTATACTGTATTTTGTTGTTGTTTATACTGTATCTTGTTAAATGCTCAGAGTTGCCTTGGTGAGATGGGGAAGCCCTATAAATCCATATCAATAAATAAGAATCTGTTGAACTCATCACGTCCGATACCAACACTATCCTGTTGAAGGCACTGATAAAGCGATTTGAATGAAATGCCATTAACAGTGTTACTACACATTTAATCCATTTTCCATTCTGACACATCAAGTGCTCATTGGAGGGCAACTTTTGAAGGGAGATTGAAATCAAGGCAGTTGGATAGGCTTCTGTAGTCCTGGGAATTACGACTTTGCATCCCTCATACAAACATATTGATTTCTTTTCTTTTTTAAATACATTTTGATTCTCGTTTCACATTTTTCATGCTAAAGATGATACAGGTTTTTATATTTCAAAATAATAATCAATAATATTTATTCCTTTGGTATAAAGCTATATCTTGGATTCTTATTTGGACTTTCATCCAGGGGTGAAATCCAGCAGGTTCTGACAGGTTCTGGAGAACCGGTTGCGGAAATTTTGAGTAGTTCGGAGAACCGGCAAATACCACCACTGGCTGGCCCCAGAGGGGGATGGGAATGGAGATTTTGCAATATCCTTCCCCTGCCATACCCACCAAGCCACGCCCACCAAGCCGTGCCCACACAATCGGTAGTAAAAAAAATTGGATTTCACCACTGCTTTCATCTGTATGTTCGAGACCGCCATTTTAGACAAAAGGAAAGCAGACGGGAGACCTCATTTTCTGAGGTTGATATTGTATGGTGTATTAACAATTAGAGTATAAAACAACTATTGCAGAACATAAATAAAAATAAGTCTTCTTAAGCTGACAAAAATGGAAAGGAGGAGGGAGTTGGGATCAAAATCCTACCAAGTGTTAAGTATAGAATTAAACTGGAACACATTTTTTTCCTGAGATCCTATCTTTTCAATTTCATGTTACTTAGTATATTTTAGTATATTTTGTTTCTTTTCAGTTAATTTTTAGTTACAATAATTATACTAGGTTTATTTTTAGTTGGTTGTTTGTATCTCACCTTTATTATTTTTACAAATAACTCAAGACGGTGATCATATCCAATACATCTTCCTCCTATTTTTCTGACAACAACAATCCTGTGAGGTGAGTTGGGCTGAGAGAGAGTGACTGACCCAAGGTCCCTCAGCTAGCTTTCTTGACCAAGCAGGACTTGAACTCACAATCTCCTGCTTTCTAGCCTGATGCCGCAACCCCTAGACCAATGATAGCTAACCTTTTTGCCAAAAACGGAGGGAGCACAGAGGGGTTGCGCATGCACGTTCATGTGCCCACACCCATAATTCAATGCATCCTGCCCCCCACGCATGCACGCGCAACCCCCCATGCTCCCCACGCTTTTGGCACGCAATGGCATGGTGGGCTTGGTAGGCCCGTTTTTTCGCCCTCCCCAGGCTCCAGAGGCTTTCTTGGAGCCTGGGGAGGGCAAAAACGGCCTTCCCCACACCTCCAGAGGCCCTCCGGAGGCCGGAAACAGCCCGTTTCCTGATTTCTGGTAAGCCCAGAAGGCTCGAAAATCAGCTGGCCAGTACGCGCATGCGTGCTGGAGCTGAGTTAGGGCAATGCTTGCGTGCCCACAGATATGGCTCCACATGCCACCTGTGGCACGCGTGCCGTAGGTTTGCCATCATGGCCCTAGACTCTCTTACAGGTTACAGTAGATTTATTAGATTTTCTTTTATTCATTCAATTATGCTATTTGCCTCACTATCTGGGCAGCTTACAATAATATAAAAGCATAGACAGAAAAGCATTAGAAGTAAGATTAACAAATAAATAAAAAGTTGAAAGCAAGAGCAAGGACAGTACGAGGATATTGTTGAACAGGAAGACTTTCAAATCTATTGATGATTTGAATTCTTTTTTTCCCGCTCATATTTTTTGCGCACTTTTTATCAAGCAGACCTGGCAATTTGTATCAATGCCAAATCAAACTGTCTCTTACTTCATCAAATCCAGATGGATTCAGGGGTGAAATGCTCCCGGTTCGGACCGGATCGTCCAATCTGGTAGCAATGGAGGAGGGTGGTTCAGAGAACTGGTACCAAAAATCCCTGCCACACCCCCACATGCCCAGCTGAGCCACACGATCATCAGAGGCTTTTTAAAAAAAAATTTAAAAGCATTTTTTCTACAACCTCTTCGGCTGAAAAAATGCTTTTAAAAGTAAAAAAAAAAGCCTCTGATGATCGCACTGCTCAGCTGGGATCGTCAAAGGCTTTTAAAAACATTTTTTCTACAACCTCTTCAGAAGTTGTAGAAAAAATACTTTTAAAAGCCTCTGATGATCCCAGCTGAGTTGCCTGATCGGCAGAGGCTTTTTTTCTTTTAAACACCTCTGACGATCCAAGCTGAGTTGCCTGATTGGCAGAGGCTTTTTTTCTTTTAAAAGCCTCTGACGATCCAAGCTGAGTTGCCTGATCGTCAGAGGCTTTTAAAAGAAAAAGAGCCTCTGCTGATCAGGCAACTCAGCTGGGATCGTCAGAGCCTTTTGAAAGTATTTTTTTACAACCTCTTCATCGAAGAGGTTGTAGAAAAAATGGTTTAAAAAGTTTTTTTTTAAATGGCCACGCCCACTTTATCCCCACCACCACCAAGCCACGCCCACAGAACCTGTAGTAACAAATTTTAGATTTCACCACTGGATGGATTGGATGGATTACCAACATTGGATCAGTTCGATTCCTCCTATCAAACACACAATTTGAATGAAATCAAACGCTCCATTCACACAGTAACACAAGAGCTTAAAAGATTTTATTTTCCCTCTGTTTCATTTGCCCAAATCCAGGGATTTTCTTTAGAAAGTGGCACATTCTTCAAACAAAAGTTGGATGGGTGACTTAGGAGGGGGGGAAAAAATCACATTATTGCTTGAAGTTATAATTGTGAGGAGATATAAGATGGTGGCGTTCAGATGAAGACTGCATTGCAGGGAAGAGCCATCTGTGCTGTGGAGGCTCTGTTTGTATTTTAATGTTTCAACATATCGCAAAGATAATTAAGAATAACTATAATTAAAAATGATTACAACAAATTACCCTTCCCTCAACAGTAACGCATACCTAAAACATATAACTTTTTAAAAAAGGGTTGCTATAACCCGTGAAAGATGAAAACATAGAAATAGTTAGTGAAGGTCCAAACACACACACAAAGTTACACACACACTAAAATGGAAGCCAGGAAATCTAAAATTTGTGCCAACAAAAATGAAATTATGTAACTGATATAAGGGAGACAAAGCGTGCAGATCCTGGGTATCTTCCTGCCAAATAGGTTCTTTGCAGTAATACTAATGCGATGACCAAACAAACAGACAACAAATTAGTACTTTTTTTCCTATTAATCCTCACCACTATTGGTAAAAGACAATTGGCTTTCAAAAATATCTTGGAAAGGTGAAGAGTGAAATAAGGTGTGGCTTACTGGCTCATATTGCTCTGTGTGGTGTCAGGAAGTGCATCCGGCAGTGGTGGGTTTCATAATTTTTTACTACTGGTTCTGTGGGTGTGGCTTGGTGGGTGTGGCATGGCTTGGTGGGCGTGGCTTGGTGGGCATGGCAGGGGAAGGATACTGTAAAATCTCCATTCCCACCCTACTTGAGGGGAAGGATACTGTAAAATCTCCGTTCCCTCCCCAATCCAGGGGAAGGTTACTGCAAAATCCCGATCAGCTGGGATTTGGGAGGCAGAAAATAGATGGGGGCAGGGCTAGTCAGAATTTTTACTACCGGTTCTCTGAACTACTCAAACTTTCCGCTACCGGTTCTCCAGAACTGGTCAGAACCTGCTGAAACCCACCTCTGTCGCCCTGACTCTACCCCAAATTAAAGGAATGCTGGATTGAAAAAAGGGAGGGTCCCCCCCTTTTTTTTTAATTTAGTGAGATGGCTGAAAGTGTTGAATGCTCCAACACTAGAAGTTTTAAAAAAAGATGTTAGATAACCATTTGTCTGAAGTGGTGTAGGGTTTCCTGCCTAAGCAGGGGGTTGGACTAGAAGACCTCCAAGGTCCCTTCCAACTCTGTTATTCTATTCTATTCTATTCTATTCTATTCTATTCTATTCTATTCTATTCTATTCTATTCTATTCCATTCCAACCCAACCCAACCCAACCCAACCCAACCCAACCCAACCCAACCCATTCCATTCCATTCCATTCCATTCCATTCCATTCCATTCCATTCCAATCCAATCCATTCCATTCCATTCCATTCCATTCCATTCCATTCTATTCTATTCTATTCTATTCTATTCATTGAAAGAGGAGTACCAAAGACAGCTATGCTAGCAATGGTGCTCTCTGACACTTCCAAAAGGAAGAAAGCATGACCATATAAAGAGAAATTGAAAAGGAATTCTCAACCTCTCCTTTTGCAAAGGAAGAAAAAAAAAACTAGAAAAATTAGTAACACAATGGTCACATGAATACTCAATTCCCCATTGAGCTTGAGCTTGTCAGCAGGTCACAAAAGGTGATCACAAGACATTACAACCTTCAAAAATACCTGCAAGTTGCCAACTGTCTGAATTCTGATCATGTGATCATGGGGATGCTGCAACCGTTGTGTGAAAAGCGGTCCCAGGTCACTTTTTTCAGTGCCGTTCTAACTTTGAGCAGTCACTAAATAAAAGCTGTAAGTCAAGTGCTACCTGTACTATGCCGCCTCATTCTACCAGCCATTAGAATCTTGTTCATGCATTCCATGGAAGTTTTGACAGAAGCACTATGTATCTGGGTTGCAAAAAATTCAGGTAACCCCTAGATGTCAACAACAAAGCATATAACACTGCCATGCTGTGATCTAGTAATCATCAGTAGAGTTCCGAGTTTGGTGTTTTCTCTTTCTGTTGATCACCCAGATTTCTGCACCCCATATGGGGCTGCTCTACAGCAGCGGTGTCAAACTCAAGACCTGCAGGCTGTATCTGGCCCACGGGATGCTTAGATCTGGCCCACAGGGCTGCCCTGGAAACAATGAAGGACTGGGCCATGAGCCTGAGTGGCGTAGGAGGCTAATGCCTCCTACTAAGGCAGCATTTAACATCCAGCTGCCTGCAATTACTGCGAGTTCAATTCTCACCAGGCTCAAGGTCGACTCAGCCTTCCATCCTTTCTAAGGTGGGTAAATTGAGGACCTGGTTTGTGGGGGCAATAAGCTGACTTTGTATAAAATATACAAAAGTATGAAGGCTGTTGCTTAACGCATTGTAAGCCGCCCTGAGTCTCTGGAGAAGGGCGGCATATAAAAATAAATAATAAATAAATAAATAAATAAATAAATAAATAAATAAATGCTTCTGCCAGCAAAAATGGAGCTCGGGAGGGCCGCACATAGCCATCCTTGGCTCCGTTTTCAGCCGTGACGGCCTCTTGCAGCCTCTGCCAGCAAAAATGGAGCCCAACGGGCCACGCACAGCCCCCCAAGCTCTGTTTTTGTTGGCAGAGGGCTGCAGGATTGCCATCGTGGCTGAAAATGGAGCATGGGAGCCCGTTTTCGCTGGCAGAGCGCTTGGTCCACCAGAGGTGCCCCAACACGAGTGACATCAAGCTGGCCACTCTCATCCTGGTCATGCCCCCCCCGGCCCCCCCGAGATCAAATACACCCCTGGTCTACAGCCATAAATGGGAATTTAGGTATAAAGTTGGCTATAAGCCATTCCAAAGGGTGTTTTTCATACTTAAAGGCTGAATCACGGTCTCCCTCAGCCACTTAACTATTATATCAATTTGGAACTTATATAACTTCCAGCAACTAGACCCCCCCTTTGCCTATTCTCTGCTGGAGAAAATCTTGCTTTGCCTGTTTTTAGTGTGCAATATTTGTTTTCAAACAATTAATCTCTTGATCTTTAAGATATACAAAGCAAAAACTCTAAGAAAGGGGAATTTGTATTATAACTGCAGATTTTGGTCACATGTTGGTCACTCAATCTTGCAAGCTGACAGGAAGCGCAAAACTGTTCCATGAATAAAACATTGCAATAAATATGGGACGAATCAAAATCAATTTCCCAGTTAATATTTATTCACTGTTCCCAAGTAGTAAACTATTTGTCCAGCTTATGATATTTGGTGCATTTTATGTTTTTCTTCCGTTGCTGCATTGATCAAAATGATCCTGCGCTCTAAAGGGGTAAGTTCTTTCACTAAAAAAACTTCCTTTTTTTTAAACGTCTTTTCTTGGCACTGAAAACAATGAATGTGAAGCTAGAGTGAAACTGTATCTTCCAAATGTTTTCTTCTGATTCAAATAAGATATAATCAAGAAGATCTGTGAGTTGCTCAGGCATTTTCCAATAGGCTGTGAAACTAGACAGAAGATGGACTCGCACATTAATCCTGTTCTCGCATTCTCACGCCCAGCTCTTTACTCTTTCGGCCAACACCTACAGTCTGGTGGTATGACTAATGACTAAGCAGGGCAGTCATTAAGCAAGGACTACATACCCCCTTGTTTAAAGACTGCCCTGTTTAGCCATCAAAGTTAGATGGTACCAGAAAAATAACGTTGTGACTGGTTCTTAAACTTACTATAATCCCAGCATTCCTGGGTCATGTGATTAAGATTTGAGCTTTTTGTAAGTGGCAGGCGTATACCTAATTGCTATTTGTGGACTTCACAGCAGGCTTCGGATAAGCAGAATCAAAGTGGCAGAAGGTTGTATTTAATGGAATTCTGAAGTGATTTAACATAGTTTTTCTTAGTTTTTTTTTTAATCTTAAGAAAAAGAAAAGATCTTCACCTGAGGTTTGATTGGATAAAGGTAAAGGTTTCCCTTGCACATATGTGCTAGTTGTTCCTGACTCTAGGAGGCAGTGCTCATCTCCGTTTCAAAGCCAAAGAGCCAGCGCTGTCCAAAGACGTCTCCGTGGTCAGGTGGCCGGCATGACTCAACGCCAAAGGCGCACAGAATGCTGTTACCTTCCCACCAAAGGTGGTCCCTATTTTTCTACTTGCATTCTTTACGTGCTTTCGAACTGCTAGGTTGGCAGAAGCTGGGACAAGTAACGGGAGCTCACCCCATTACATGGCACTAGGGATTCAAACCACTGAACTGCCAACCTTTCAATCGATAAGCACAGCATCTTAGCCACTGAGCCACCGCATCCCTTTTGATTGGATACATACAAAGCCTAAATAAGGCTGAACCACAAGGTGTATCTAGATATATAGAACAGTCGGGGGTTTTCCAGGACCTGCTTAAAAATTACATATCAGACATCATGAATGTGACGGAAGAAATTACAGGAGTTTTTCACCTTCCAGGTTTCCTATTTTTACGTTGTATTATTGTATTTATTTATCTGTCTGTCAATTAGAACACTTAAAGATGAGCAGCTTCATTCGCTCTACCTACATTTGGCTAAGATTTGTTAATCTTGGTTAGAGGTTTCTTGTATGTATGCTTGTGTGCATCTTAGCATGTGTGAATCAAGCTCATGTGGTTAGTTTATGTTTTGGTGCATTACATGAATTCAGAAAATCGGTTAATTCAATAATCAGATTAAGTGGGTTGTCTGCCCATAACAATTATATTTCAAGTCTTCAGATTCTTGAGCAGCTGTTCTAGTCTGTATGTGCAATATGATATATATTTTCTAGGTGGGTGAGAAATTCATTCATCATGTTAATTGAGAGATGTGGGCTATTGTCTTTGTTTCTGGGTATGAGGAAGTTAAGGGTACACAAAGTCCAAGGATCTGGTCTTTTCCTTCTGAGCTTTAAAAGAAGTCCTTCCCTCTTGACAAAACTTCCCAGTGTACAAGAGCACAAGAGGGCAGCATTACATTAAAATAAATTGTTGTACAATATGCACATCTATATTGCTAAATAATCCAAAAGCTTCACTTTTCTAGAAAGCAGGATTTTAAAGTTTTTTCCACCAGATGCAGCTTGATCCATTTATTGGAACCACTGACTGAAGAAGAGGAAGAGGAAGAGGAAGAAGAGGAAGAAGAAGAGGAAGTGGAAGAGGAGGAGGAATAGGAGGAGGAGGAGGAGGAGGAGGAGGAGGAAGAAGAAGAAGAAGAAGAAGAAGAGGAAGAGGAAGAGGAAGAGGAAGAGGAAGAAGAAGAAGAAGAAGAAGAAGAAGAAGAAGAAGAAGAAGAAGAAGAAGAAGAAGAAGAAGAAGAAGAAGAAGAAGAAGAAGAAGAAACCTAAAACAGACAGTTGAAACAGAAGCAGAGTAGCTATTATGAGAAACAGCCAGTGGTGTTATTCAGCTGGTTCTATCTGGTTTGGGCGAACCGGTAGCGGCGGCGACTGAGGGAGGCTCCGCCCACCTATCTGGACGTCATCATGTCCCATTTTTTATGCTCTGCACAGGCGCGGAAGGCTCTGTGCATGCGCAGAGGTGGTGTGGGCGCTCACATTTGCGAACCGGTAGTGAAGGTAAGTGAATACCACCCCTGGACACAGCTAATTGCAAAGTTCTGCAGAAGTGTTCTAGATGTTAACCAGACTAAACAAGGGCAGAAATTCCCCCATTCCTCCAACATTCTTTAGTTCCAGGAGATATTTTTTTGAAAATATCCTTCATCAAATCGAACAGGTATGGATGGGGGAAATAAAAGGAGGCAATCTCCAGGTTCGGAATTAACAGGATGTACTGTGCTGACCTATGTGGAACCTTTCTAACTCTAACCTTAATCCTAACCCTAAGGGGCTCTGGTGGCTCATGTGGTTTGGATGCTGAGTTGGAAGACCATTGAGAGGTCAACAGCTTGGCAGTTCTAAACCCGAGAGCAAGCTGTGTGAATGGAATAAGCTATTAATTTGTCCCAGCTCCTACTCACTTAGCAGTTGGAAAGTACGCAAATGCAAG
This sequence comes from Pituophis catenifer annectens, assembly GCF_029215685.1. Classification (NCBI taxonomy): domain Eukaryota; kingdom Metazoa; phylum Chordata; class Lepidosauria; order Squamata; family Colubridae; genus Pituophis; species Pituophis catenifer. Next base: position 79,957,451 of record NW_027256887.1, read on the forward strand.
TATATCAATAGGTACCATTTCACTGAGAAAATACTGGGGAAATGAAAGGAACCCTCTGGGTGTCCCCTGGGCAACGATGGTGTCATCTGCTAATCCTTTCAACCCAGAAGCACCTTGGTAGGTGCTTCTGATACAAATATAATAGTACCCAGGGGTGAAATCCAGCAGGTTCTGGCAGGTTCTGGAGAACCGGTAGCAGAAATTTTGAGCAGTTCAGAGAACCGGCAAATACCACCTCTGACTGGCCCCAGAGTGGGGAGGGAATGGGGATTTTGCAATATACGTCCCCCAGGAGTGGGGAGAGAATGGGGATTTTGCAATATACGTCCCCCAGGAGTGGGGAGGGAATGGGGATTTTGCAGTATCCTTCCCCTGGAGTGGGGTGGGAATGGAGATTTTGCAGTATCCTTCCCCTGCCACACCCACCAAGCCATGCCCACCAAGCCACACCACGCCCACCAAGCCATGCCCACAGAACCAGTAGTAAAAAAAAAATGAATTTCACCACTGATAGTACCCTAGCCCTAACCTTTCTCAAGGTTTTCCTAGCCCAGTGTTTTTCAGACATGGCAATTTTAAGATGTATGGAGTAGAAACTAGACTTTCTCAACTAACATACTGGATGGGGAATTCTGGGAGCTGAAGTCCATGCATATACAAGCTACCAAGATTGAAAAGCACTATCTCAACAAAAGGCTGCTGCGGAGTTTCTCTTAATGCAAGGTGGCCCTCGACTTCAACCCTGTGTTTCGTGACCAATCAAAGTTACAACAGCACTGGAAAAGTGTCCTATGACCATTCCTCACACTAATGACCATTGTGGCATCCCTATCGTCACGTGATCAAAATTCTGGCACTTGGCAACCAACGTGTATTTATGACTATTTATAATTTTGCAGCATCTTGGGGTCAATGAGGTTGCCATTTGCCATCTTCCCAGCCAGCAGCCAACAAGCAAAGTCAATGGGGGAAGCTGGATTCGCTTAACGACAGCATGATTCACTTAACAACTAGTGATTTGCTTAACATCTGTGGTAAAAAAAGGTTGTAAAATTGGGCACAATTCACTTAACAATTATGTATTGCAGATTGACAGGTGTGGCTCGGTAAAATAAAAGACAGAGTCCAGGTATATGTGTTGATAAGCCAATGTGTTTATTCAGATGAATAAAGATGGGTCCCTCCTAAGAAGAAAGGAACCCTGAATCAGTGGTGAAATGTAAAATTTGTTACTACCGGTTCTGTGGGCATGGCTTGGCAGGGGAATAATGTGACTGAGTGGGCGTGGCCAACTTTTTATTATTATTATTTTTAAAATCATTTTTTTCTACAACCTCTTCTGCCAAAGAGGTTGTAGAAAAAATGCTTTTAAAAGCCTCTGATGATCCCAGCTGAGCCACGCAATCATCAGAGGCTTTTTTTTTTTTTACTTTTAAAAGCATTTTTTCGGCCGAAGAGGTTGTAGAAAAAATGCTTTTAAAAATAATAATAAAAAAAAGCCTCTGATGATTGCGCGGCTCAGCTAGGCATGGGGGGGGGCAGGGATTTTTGCTACCGGTTCTCCGAACCACCCACCGCCATTGCTACCAGATCGGGCGATCCGGTCCAAACCGGGAGCATTTCACCCCTGCCCTGAACACAGTGTGAGGCATATATTTATAAATTTCTTTGCTTTCACTTAGTTTACATAAGAGAAAGCTGGCACACAATAGATAATAGAAATAGAGGAATTGTAAAAACAGTTAAACATGCCTTCTATGGTTCTGGTCACATGCCTAAACCACAGGCTAGTGATTTCCTTAGGGACTTTCCATGATCTCAAAAGACTGCTGAAGTCTGAACTTTAGCCTCTCTATCTTAACATATGAGCAATCATCAAATTCATCAGATTCCTGATCAACAACTACTTGCTTAACAATGGAAATTAGTTAGTTAGTTAGTTTGCTTTATTGTCATTGCACTTCTTAACTTACTTTAAGGGGTAAAAGAATCCAGAAGAATACTGGCTTTAAGGGGTAAAGTTAGTTTACTTTATTGTCATCGCACCTTTAATTTAACGAAATTAAATGCCATCTTCAGTGTACATTATAACTATAAAAATAAAACACAAACACACATCCTTCACATTCTCTACAATTGAATTGAAAACCCCTGATATTGCAAACTCTGGTTCCAATTGTGATTGTAAGTTGAGGACTACCTGAACAGTCTGTGAATAAATTTAGTTAGTAGGCTGCTGTTGTAGCATAGTTTTATAATTTGGACTTAGACTAATATACCGCTTCACGGTGCTTTACAGCACTCTCTAAGCGTTATACAGAGTCAGCCTATTGCCCCCAACAATCTGGTTCCTCATTTTACCGACCTCAGAAGGGTGGAAGGCTGAATCAACCTTGAGCCTGGTGAGATTCGAACTGCCAAATTGCAGGCAGACGGCAGTCAGCAGAAGTCGCCTGCAGTACTGCATTCTAACCACTGCGCCATGAGGCTCTTGCTGAAATACTGTAACAAAATAAATTTGATAATAATTTATCAAAGACTTTCAAGATCCACAATTCCACATACAAACCATATTTGGCTTTATAACCACAATATATCCTTACAACAGTAAATTTACCCACTGCCCAAATCTTCTAAAACTGTCTTGTCCTGAAATAGCCAGATGGAAGGGTGATAACTCCTTCCATTTCTGAAAGCTGCCCCAGGGTATAAAGGGGGGGGGGGAAGTACTTTGATTTATATCTGGTCAGCTGGCAAATCAAAGAAAGATTGAAAAACAGACAATTTCAAAATAAAGTAAAATAAGTATTTGGGCACTGTCATATAATAGTATTGTTTTACTAATAGTAAATCCAGTATTCTTCTGGATACCCCAGCTTCTGTTTTTAATCTAGGTTGTTAAACTGGTGACACTAAATATTTTGCCTTTTCTATTTTTTAAAATTATCAAAATGTAGATTTCATTTACAACCCACTTTTCTTTTCTTTTTTATTAAAGAGTTTTACAGAAAGAAACAAAACAATTTTTTTTTTACAAGTATTTCCCCATCCCCCCCATCCCTTCCTTACCCCCCCCTCCGAACTTCCCAGAACAAAATACAGGGTATAACAATTAACAATCATATGCTAAACTAAGCTAATAAACTAAGGATTCCTATCCCCTCCTTCACACTTTAACTCCCCTTTTACTAACTAACTATAAATACTCTTAATTTTTCTATTCATTCATAAGCTATTTGATACTTTTTAGTCCGATATTTGTTTTGAATATAATCAATCCATCTTCTCCATTCCAATATATATCTTTCTTGTGAGTGATCTTTCAAATATGCTGAAATCTTCGCCATTTCTGCCAGATTCGCTACTTTTAATGTCCATTCTTCAATAGTAGGCAAATCTTCCTTCTTCCAATATTGCGCCACCAAAAGTCTAGCTGCAGTTATTAAATTTAAAATCAATTTAGTCTCTATAACTGTACAATCTGTAATTATACCCAACAAAAACAATTGCGGAGTAAACTTTATCTTCTTTTTAAGAATATTTTGGATAATCCACCATATTTTAATCCAAAATGCTTTAACTTTTTTACAAGTCCACCATATATGATAATAAGTGGCATCATCACAATCACATCTCCAACACTTAGATTGTAAATTCGGATACATACAAGCCAACTTTTTAGGATCTAAATGCCATCTATAGAACATTTTATAAAAAAATTCTCTTAAATTTTGTGCTTGTGTAAATTTTACATTTCTAACCCATATTTTTTCCCAAGTTTCCATCATTATTGGTTCCTGAATATTTTGTGCCCATTTTATCATACAATCCTTAACTAATTCCATTTCTGAATCTATTTCTATCAATACATTGTATAATATTTTTATATGCATTTGACCTTGGTCTCTAATTTGTTTTACCAAATTTTCCTCGTTCTGGATGATACCAATTCTCTGATCTTTTTTCCATCTAGCTTGCAAATGACCATATTGAAACCACGTTTGAATTATTCTTTCTTCTTTTAATGCGTTTAAAGATTTTAACTGCAATACCCCCCCTTCCACTTTTCTTTTAGAAATCCAAGACAGCATGAATAAGTACCCCATGCCACGTCTATCAAACTTGGGTAAAAGTTAACAATTTCTTCCAAGGAACAACAACAAAATTAAAAGAATACAATGCAAAATAACTCCCTTCCTTTTGACATTATCTCCAGAAAAGAAGGATAAATAGTGATAATACTGTAAAAGGGGGGGGGAGTGGGGAAGCCCTCTAAATATATTGTAGTAATTACAATAATCTGAATATATCAAGCAAACAGACCCTAATTAAGAGGGAAAAATCATCACCATCATCATAATAGAACTATGTAGAGTTAAATTACTCATTAAGGTTATCGTTACATCTAGACCATATATATGACAAGATCATATGTAATCTTGTTATATTTAGAACACAGAGACTTTTCAAAAATAGACAGCAAACTATTATCCCAGATTCCTTCCTTCCAATCAGAAGAATAAGTTTCCAATTACAGTAAGTTCCCAGGTTAAGAAGATCCCTGTTTAATGACCCATAGTTAAGAACAGAACAAAAAAATGAGTTATTAAATATTGTGTGATTCAAGTTAAATACAGTTCAGTTTTATTATACAATACTATTTACGTAGTATACCAGTAGTCCTCAACTTACGACCACAACTGAGCCCATATTTTTTTGTTGTTAAGCGAGACATTTGTTAAGTGAGTTTTGCCCCCATTTTACAACCTTTCTCGCCACAGTTGTTAAGTGAATCGCTGCAGTTGATAATTTAGTAACCTGGTCGTTAAGTGAATCTGGCTTCCCCATTGACTTTGCGTGTCAGAAGGTTGCAAAAGGTGATTACATGACCTTGGGACACAGCAACGGTCATAAATACGAGCCAGTTGCCAAGCATCTGAATTTTGATCACAGGATCATGGAGATGCTGCAAAAGTCAGAACTGTTGTAAGTAGAGGACTACCTGTATATGATAATACTGTGCCAGTTACATACAAATTTGATTTAAGGACATGGAGCTCATTCTTAAATTAGAGATTACCAATACACAAAATTGTCTTCTTTGTGGTATCCTTGGTGCTCTCTGAAATTGATTGTTTTCTTGCCGAGGGTTCAGTACCCAAATAAGCAACATCATCAGTGTATCATCCTCACTGTCTTCCTTGCTGTATCCCAGGGCCCATAGAACCATTGTGTTTCCCGTAATGACAAACTCTGTTTTAGGAATATCACATTGAGATCATAGGTGGGTTTCACATACTGTTATCCCTGGTTCGCCCAGCACCGGAAATGTGAGCGTGATGTATGCGTGCGGCATCGCAAAACGTGGCAATTCGCTCACGTATGCCGTCCACGCATGCGTGCAGTATCAAAAAGTGATATAGGATGGGATTGCACCCGGGCCCACCCGCAGATTGCTACTACCGGTTTTCCCGAACCAGGCTAAACCAGCTGAATACCACCTCTGATTGAGATCCTTAGGAAACAACATTTCTTTCCAAATGCAGGTAGCGATTTGAAGCCTAGCCAGTGGTGGGATTCAGCCAGTTCGTACCTGTTCAGGAGAACCGGTTGATAACTTTCTAAGTTCAGAAAACCAGTTGTTGGAAGAAATCTTATTTTGTTTTTTTCCACTTTATAGGCTAATTCTGTAAGGAAGGCAGGCAGGAAGGAAGCATTCTAGTGTTGTTTCTATCCTAATCTTTATTGCCCTGCTTACAGAAACTGCCTCTCTGGTTAATCTTAGTACATTGTAACAGCTAAGGCAAAGCGCCCATCGATGTGAGTGATGTTGAGTCGGCCATACCCACACATGACCACCAAGCCACGCCTACCCAGCTGGTCATTAGGGCAGAGAACCGGTTGTCAAATTATTAACAACCTTCTGCCACCAACAGCCTCCCACTGACCAGTTCGCTCCCACAGAGAGGGACTCCTCAGGGTGCCGTCGGCCAAGTTATGTCGGCTGGCCACACCCAGGAGGAGAGCCTTCTCTGTGGGAGCTCCTGCCCTCTGGAATGAATTGCCCCCGGATATTCGTAACATCTCTGACCTCCGGGTTTTTCGCTGTGCTCTCAAGACCCTACTGTTCTGACAGGCGGGGCTGTCAAATTGAATGATTTTAATTTTGGGTTTTAAAATTCGGCCAAAACTATTTAATGATTTTAATTATTTTTAACTAGGATATTGTATATTTGTATATTTGTATTTTAATTCTGGCTGTACACCGCCCTGAGTCCTTCGGGAGAATGGGCGGTATATAAATAAAATATTATTATTATTATTATTATTATTATTATTATTATTATTATTATTATTACTATTACTATTATTATTATTATTATTATTATTATTATTATTATTATTATTATTATTATTATTATTATTATTATTATCCCACCACTGAGCCTAGCTATAACAGGACCAGATCATGGGAATGAAAGAACTTTCAAAATTCTTAAATTGCCAGCATAAATTAAAAATCTCACGTTCATCTCTTTGCAAACATTCTTTGAGGGGTCTGATAGACACAAAATAATCTCCTCGTGGGAGATGGATGGTCTAGAAACATGAAATATAAATCAATCAATAAGATAAAATATTTTGAAGAATTTATTTCCTTTTTAAATCATAGGAAGTGTATTTCCTTCTTTAGTGCCTAGAACCATTGATTCTCCAAATTAGGTATTTTAATTCTTTGTTCCAGGGTCCATATAGACGTAACTAATACTGACTTTCACATTTTATTATCTTAAAAAAAATTGAACGGTTGGTTTGCATTTAAGTGCTGCGTCTCTCAAAAAAGTTAAGATTTCAGGTGCCTTGGAGGCTGCTAAACATTAGTTCATACATGTTTTAGTTGCATGTATTACCAAGCATATATTGGAAGTGAGTCAAAACTCAAAGCACAGCCTCTCAAAATCTTTGAGAATAATCCTTAAAAAGTGATTTAAAGTATTAATCTGTTGTTTAGATCCACAGAATATCTTCCCTGCAGTGTTCAAATGTTAGTTATTCCACAATGCCAATTTTATTTGTGATTCAGAAGTAAATCATAGCAGCATTTAGCTCTTAATAGCTGAATTTGTCTAGCAGCTTTCTGAGAAGGAATTGAAGATCCTAATTTAATATACCTGGACCCTAAAACTTGCCAAGATTTCAAAAATATTACCCATTGGCCCTCCAAGTGGGGCTAAAGAAGAAAGTAATGGTAAAACGTCTTATTCTTTTGTCTCTCATAAAGTCAAATATGAGCTAGCCTAGATGGATGTGTGTTTCTGTGTGTATATAGGGATAAGTAAGTATATTTATTCAAAGAATATGTGTAGTTAATTTGCATCCTTCAGGAAAGAGTTATTACATTTTTCTGCTTATACTTTGTTTTTATTTAGATTGCCATCAATCTGACCAAGCTGAAATTTCAGCACAATTTTCAGCTCATTATCGTTGTTTGTACTGTTAAATGAAAACTATACCATTTCTAAGGAGGAGGAGGAGGAGGAAGAGAAGATAAATCTTTGCCGTCAAGGCTGCCAGCATCAGGGTGTAACTCTGCACCATTAATTTCTTCCAGAGTGACATTCTGATATAAGCTGAGCAGATGGAATTGCAGGATTGTTCTAGCAAATTTATCATAAAAAATGCATCCGACACCTGTGTAATTTGCCTAATCATTTTCCTAATAAGCTCCCACCATTAATTATGCACGATTTCCACAATGCAATCAAGATAAAAGTAAATCTGATGACTTAATACCCTTCAAAATAATTGGTTCACCCAACACAGGGCTGCTTCTCCTTTCCATGGCCGTGCCAATTAATTGGGAGGAGGAATGGGTGTGTGTGTGGGGGGGAGTTTGCACCCTGGAGGAGTCAGCAGAATGGCTGCTGATCTCATGGTGGGAGGTAGCCCTGCGGTTTTTTTGGGCAAGAGTCAAGGATATTAGCTCATGAAAGAGAAGAATTGTATGGCTGTCTCCCAGCCCAATCTCCTTTATTTCTAGCTTTATCCCTCCAATTCTGCATGTCATCCACCCATTTCTTTTTTTTTTTCCCCACTCCGCCCAATGGCAAACAGATGCGATTAGTGTTTTTCAGCCATCATAAAAACTGACTGCGGGACTCCATTGGCCTAATGAGAATCAACTTTTCTGAGGTTGCCATCTCGCAGTGCAACCCACCTGTCACATCATTAGATGCCGTTTCTGCCTACAATCCACTTTGCTAAATGAGATTTATGGGCCCCTGTGAGAGAGCCGTCCAGCAGCTCTCTCTGGCTTCAATTAGCTCAAGATTAATTGTTTGCAGAAGGAAGAAGAAGAAGAAGAAGAAGAAGAAGAAGAAGAAGAAGAAGAAGAAGAAGAAGAAGAAGAAGAAGAAGAAGAAGAAGAAGAAGAAGAAGAGGAGGAGGAGGAGGAGGAGGAGGAGGAGGAGGAGGAGGAGGAGGAGGAGGAGGAGGAGGAGGAGGAGGAGGAGGAGGAGGAGGAGGAGGAGGAGGAGAGATGGGTGGTGTTAGGAGAAAAAATGGAAGTATGATTCAGGTATTCCACACATAGGCCTAAGGCATTGTGGAAGAAAACGTGATAATTTAAAGGTGCTGCAAATTTCCTACACCTCATCTGGATGAGCCAAATTAACTAGCACTAAAACCTGTCAAATTAAAGGTTGACTTCTGGATATTAGCACCTTAAATGTCACTGAATTTTCCCTCTCCTGATCTGCCGCTACCCTCCCTTTCCTGCTCTCCTCTCTCTCTCTCTCTCCATCGGCCTCTTTTCATATTTTAAAACCTTTACCTTCTTCTCACCTCCTGTGGCTCCACATTTGGCAAACCCACAACCGGCACACCTGCACATCCACACAAGCTGCTGCTCTCACTAACTGCTTGCATGTGCCTAGACCGGAGCTATTCGGCGTGAATATCTGTTGTAACCATGGCTACGGAACAACTGGTAGTTACAAAATTTCCTCCATATTTAATGCCAAGCTAATTATGTTTGACTATGTCATAATGGATAGTTAGAGGCCTGGGAAGGTAAAAACATTACCTGGAAAGATAAGATGAAATGGATAAAAATACCAACAAAATGCTACATACCTCTTACCGAATAAAGGCTATTCTTTTCCAGGAGGCCTGATGGCACAATGGTTAAAATGTAGTGTTGCACTTTATTGGATCTTGATGGGTCTCAAAGTTGACTCAGACTTCCATCCAGTAGTGGGCTCCTCTTTTCTTTGCTACCGGTTTGGAACTGGGAGTGTGCATGCACACGCACTTGCTTTGCTTGTGCAGGGCGCTTCCGCGCATGCACAGAACCTTCTGTGCATGCGCTGAGCATCCGTGATGATGTCCGGGTGGATGGGTGGAGCCTCCCGTCCCCACCACTACCGGTTTGCCTGAACCGGGGTGAACTGGTAGAAACCCACCACTGCTTCCATCCTTCCAAGGTTGGTAAAATGAGGACCCAGATTGTTGGAGGCAATAGGCTGACTCTGTAAACTGCTTAGAGAGGGCTGTAAAGTGCTATGGGATGGTAGTTGTTGTTAGTCATGAAGTCGTGTCCGACCCATCACAACCCCATGGACAACGTTTCTCTAGGCCTTCCTGTCCTCTACCATCCCCTGGAGTCCATTTAATGTGACGCTGACTGCTTCAGTGACTCCATCCAGCCACCTCGTTCTCTGTCGTTTGCCCTCAATCGTTCCCAGCATTAGGCTCTTCTCCAGTGAGTCCTTCCTTTTCATTAGGTGGCCAAAGTATTTGTGTTTCCTCTTCAGGATCTGGCCTTCTAAAGAGCAGTCAGGGTTGATCTCCTCTAGGACTGACCAGTTTGATCTCCTTGCAGTCCAAGGGACTCGCAGGAGTCTTCTCCAGCACCTGGGTTCAAAGACCTCAGTTCTTTGACGCTCAGCCTTCCTTATGGTCCAACTTTCACAGCCATACATTGCAAGTGGGAAAACCATACCCTTGATTATATGGATTTTTGTTGGCAGGGTGATGTCTCTGCTTTTGAGTATGCTGTCTCGGTTTGCCATGGGATGGTATATAAATCTAAATCCTACTGCTAAATGTTATCACTAAAAGTAGGTAAAAGTGACTTCCAGACTAATAAAGGAGAATATTTGTAGCTCAGGGTTGACATGAGGGGTCCTTGGTGCTCTTTGATCTGGGTTGTTTTCTTGTAAACATTTCATTACCCAAACTAGGTAACATCATCAGTGCTAGTGGATAGTTGACACTGATGACATTACCTAGTTTTGGGTAGTGAAACGTCTGCAAGAAAACAACCCAGATCAGAGAGCACCAAGGACCACTCACTACTACCAGAGGATGATGGATATAAGTTAATACGTTAATATAAGTCACCCAGAATTGCTTATAATGGGCATTCACACACATCATTTAAATAAATAATTAAATAAATCCAACTCATTTATTAACATGAAAATTGCTGGTATGGTTTCCTTTTTTTGTAAAACCATAATAAAACAACAGAGGGTTTCTTTGTTGATTGGAAAAAAATGACAATTTTAGGGTTTCAGTGGTCAAAATGACCATCAGTAGACTCATTCATAGCATTCATTCCAGTGGTGAAATGTAAAATTTGTTACTACTGGTTCTGTGGGCATGGCTTGGTGGTGGTGGTGGGGGTAATGTGACTGGGTGGGTGTGGCCAACTTTTTTTTTTTTTTTACTTTTAAAAGCATTTAAAAGCTTTTTTTTCTACAACCTCTTCGGCCGAAGAGGTTGTAAAAAAATGCTTTTAAAAGCCTCTGATGATCAGGCAACTCAGCTGGGATCGTCAGAGGCTTTTAAAAGCATTTTTTTTCCTACAACCTCTTCAGCCAAAGAGTTTGCAGAAAAAAAGCCTCTGACCATTAGGCAACTCAGCTGGGATCGTCAGAGGCTTTTAAAAGCATTTTTTTCCTACAACCTCTTCAGCCAAAGAGGTTGCAGAAAAAAAAGCTTTTAAAAGCCTCTGGCCATTAGACAACTCAGCTGGGATCATCAGAAGCTTTTAAAAGCATTTTTTTCCTACAACCTATTCAGCCGATTTACAGTATCAGCCTATTGCCCCCAACAACCCGGGTGCTCATTTTACCGACCTCGGAAGGATGGAAGACCGAGTCTCGGTGAGACTCGAAGTGTCGAACTGCTGGCAGTTGGCAGTCAGCAGAATTACTGCATTCTAACCACTGCGCCACCACAGCTGCAAGCAAACAATCAAGCTCAGAGAGCATCAAGAACCCAATGTTTCCATTTCATTTGGCCAAAATCAGTTCCTATTTGTTCCCTTTTCTTTTGGTACACATAGGTTTAATATTTCTGTGATTTATTCATTTCTTCCTCTGCCCCCTTTTCCCTTTTGATCATGCTTATGGAATTTTAAGCTGCAAATGATTTTGACTACTTTGGCAAGAAGACAATGTACTTAACAGGACCAGCTCTGTGATTAGGCAAACTGAGATTTTTTAAAAAAATATATGGCAGAATGCCTTTCATGGGACATGTCTATTCCTATGTGAACTCAAAGAAATATTTTCCTTAATTTCCTTGAATATAGGTTTTCCATAGCCCAGACATTAAGAAACAGAAACAATCGAAACGTATGAAGACTAATAATAAAAAAAAACTTCTAAATTTTTGGCTTTTATTGTCAACTTTATATAAGCATTCTAAGAACTTTACATGGAAGGTGCATAGCCTCGTGTTCACAAAAAAAAAATGTCCTGCGATTATAATTGCCTACAAACTAGATTGAATGAATGACCAAGCGGTGTACACAGCTGTGGAACAATTACAATTTTTGGGGCACATTTCCAGTACAGGTAAATTATAGTTAAAAATGAGTAAAGTTAGCATTTTCAAGTTTGCCCATACCTACTGGAGTATAGATCAAAAGCAATAGCTACCAAGGGCGAATGTATTTAAAATGATTGAAAGTAACCTTTAAAAATGAGTCCTAGAGCTTGGGCGGCTATTAAATTTAAATAAATAAAAAATGATGGCTATTCAATGGGCTGTATATAATACAGATCAACAGAAACAAACAGTGACTTTGTTTAGCCATTCAGCTTTGTTGTGGTCTATTGTATTGATCTTGGACATCTATATGTAATAAAACACAAGGTGTCAAGTTTCCGAAAGATGCCCTAATTAATTCATGAGCCATGATCCAAACTTCAAAGGAAATATAGTGTCATTTATTAGGAGCAACATTCCGGCAATACTCAGATGCAGTTAGGACTGATCCTACGTAGAATTACGTTTCCCTATGACCCTGTCTCTCCCCTCCTTTCTGGCCATGTCATAAATCACATTCTCTAATTAACCACTTTGGCTGGCTGTGAAACCTAACACCCTCCTTCTGATTGCGGTCAGAAAGAATGTATGGAATTCACTTCAGTTCTCCCTCCCTTCTGCTCATGGCAACTTGAAAGCTTTGCAAGTTGACACAAGGAAGAAATAGTAGAGACCCACTTCGGGCTAGTGGTTACGATATCAGTTGGCTCAGTGGCTAAGATGCTGAGCTTGTTGATCAGAAAGGTCAGTGGTTTGAATCCTTAGTATAGGCCTTCTGTGTGAACGGGGTTGGATTAGATGACCTCCAAGATCCCTTCCAACTCTGTTACTGTTACTTTGAGTTTAGAAACCAGGAGACAGTGAATTCTAGTCCTGCCTTAGGCATGGAAGCTGCTGGGTGACTCTGAGCCAGTCACTCTCTCTTAGTCCATGATGTGAGGCTTAGGTGACAAGCCAGTCAATCAATTCCCCTCATGGACCAACACTCAGTGATCCTGAAAAAGTGGACCTTGTCCTTCAGGGAAAATGCTAGAAAGGAAAAGAAGTCTGCTGAGCCACGGGCCTGGTGGCTCAGCAGACTGATAGCATTGTGATTAACACCAGCTGTCTGCAATTACTGTAAGTTCGAATCTCACCAGGCTCAAGGTCGACTCAGCCTTCCATCCTTTCTAAGGTAGGTAAATTGAGGACCCAGTTTGTGGGGGCAATAAGCTGACTTTGTATAAATATACAAAAGTATGAAGGCTATTGCTTAACGCATTGTAAGCCGCCCTGAGTCTCCGGAGAAGGGCGGCATATAAATCAAATTAAAAAAAAAAAAGGAAGAAGAAGAAAAGAAAACCTCAAGGATGAAATAGTATGAATTTATTATCAGTAGTAGATTGAATCTCAATCTTACCTATGTTACTGGATAGCATGAGCCAGCAAGTTAGAACAAAGCACTCTCAAATTCATTGTTTTAGCCGCCTTGGGTTCTGAAACTCTTGTGAATTCATCTTAGAAGATACACATAACTTAACTGAAAGAGTACAGAGAACAGCACCAAAGTTGATTAGGGGACTGCAGGCTAAAACATATAAAGAACAGTTGCTGGAATTAGGTCTGTCTAGTTTAATGAAAAGAAGGACTAGAAGTGACATGGTAGCAGCATTCCGATATCTCAGGGGTTGACACAAAGAAGAGGGAGTCAATCTATTCTCCACAGCACCTGAAGCAATGACAAGAAGCAGTGGATGGGAACTACTCAAAGAGAGAAGCAACCTAGAACTAAGAAGAAATTTCCTGATAGAGAACAATTAAGCAATGGAACTACTTGCCTTCAGAAGTTGTGGGTGCTCCAACACTGGAACATTTGACAACTATTTGTCTGAAATGGTATAGGATTTCTTGCCTGACCAGGGAGTTGGACTAAAAGAATAATTGTTGTTCTGTTCTATTCTGTTCTGTTCTAATTCTCAGGCCATAGATACATCCAAATTCAAGATCTCAGGGAAAGACTGGATTGTATTAAGATGTTCAAATCACTGTTCTAGTGTAACTATATGTCTACTCTCATGCATTTCTAAGGATCATTGTATACTGAATCTGCAACACTGCACATGCCTCAAAACTTTGAGCTTTGATGAGAAGGATTCTGTGTAGGAGAAACAAATGGGGAAAAGCCCAAGAAAGTTGGGTGTTCCTTTAAAAAAAGGAGAGGGGGAGACACAAGAAGAATAATCACAAACAATTTCAACAAAGAAAATAGCAGAATACAATGGTACCTTCCTTGGTACTTAGAGTTAATTGGTTCCAGGAGGTGCGATAACTACTAAAAAGGACAAGTTACAAACAAACCACGTGACTTACCATTTGTTTTCAGCTGGGAGGAACTTTCTATCTGTCCTTTTCCCATGTCAGCGACCTTCTCAGCATGGCCGACTTCCTGTCTGCCCTCTATGGCCGTCCCTCTCCTTTTTCAATGACCTTCCCAGCATGACCGACTTCCTGCCTGCCCTCTGTGGCTATCCCCCTCAATTTGCAGTGACCTTCCCAGCATGGCCAATTTCCTATCCCTTCTTCACAGCTGTCCCCCTCTTCCTATTGCAGCGCATTGAGTACTAAACAAATGTTAAGTATGCGACAACATTTTCATGCCAAAATATGTCAAGTATCAAATTCAACGAGTTTTGAAACAGTTGAGTACCAAGGTACTGTTGTATGTCAATACAAGTTCAAGAAAGAAGAGGAGGAAGTTTAAAGAAGACTCTCAAATCGAAAACATTTGAGGCATATAAAGAGAAAAGTTGCTTTAAAAAAGTACATGTAGGAACACTGAAACTTTGGAAATGGTGTCTGAGAAGCTGATGGATGAATTGAGGCTACCAAAGCATTTTAAGAGGATCAGCAATAACAATAATAAAAACTTCCTTTTTTTAAAAAAAAAATGATTTATATGCCGCCTTTCTCCGGAGACTCAGGGCGGCTTACAATGCATTAAGCAATAGCCTTCATACTTTTGTATATTTTTACAAAGTCAGCTTATTGCCCCCACAAACTGTGTCCTCAATTTACCTACCTTAGAAAGGATGGAAGGCTGAGTCAACCTTGAGCCTGGCAAGATCCGAACTTACTAATTGCAGACAACTGGAGTTAAATTACAATGCATTAGTCTGCTGAGCTAATCCAGGCTCCTTGAATATGTTTGGGACATAAAGAAGTGAAAAGAACAAAACTACACACCTTTTTAGTAGGAGAAGATGGCCTGAACATAGGATTGATCTGCAACTCTTTGAAGCAGCTGTGTTTTTTTAAAATCTCCAAGTGCTTTCAATTCAATCCAAAATCTGCTGCACAGCTAAAAAGGAACAGCATGGCTGCTCTTCTGTTAAGATGGCGTAAGAATAACAGGTGATCCAGAAAAGGCCAAACTGCTCAATTCCCATTCTGCCTCCAGTAAAAATATGGGAAGACATGGGTGTGTCAGCCCTGGAGGCCATCTTTTTCTTTGGTTCTTCAGGGCTGCCACACTTAGTGCTGTGGGAAACCGGGGTGGGGGGTGGGGAATTTCATGGAGTGGTGGAGATATCTAGCCATAATTGTTCTGACCTAGGCTTCCTCAGTCAGTAAAACACACGAGTAGTCCCAAAAACCTGTTTTATTTTAACAGCTGTGAATTCTGTTCATTCACAGATGAGTCCCAAATAGTTGTAAAGAGTCCTTCGGGATAAGGCTGATAATCACCCACTTTTATCACTCTTGACACGCTGCCAAAGACCTAATTGGCAAAGCCACACGGAATCCAGAATCAAACAGAGCTTCAGACTTTAAACTGCACAGAATTAACAACGTTGCTTCCTGCAAAGGCCCACATGCCTTTGCTCCTCTTTTAAGTCTTATGGGAGGGGCCAATCATCTCCAAGCCCTACTCCTGAGTCGTCCCTTTTGTTTAACTGTGCATGTGCGCACTGGGAACAGGCTCCCCCTGTTCCTCTGCCTCGCTGAGGTTTGACTCTGGAGGCTCCGGAGACAGCACGTAATGTCCCAGATGGCCATTTCTCTGCCTCCGATGCAGAGCCCTTGTCCAAGCCTTCCCCAGACTCCAGGACTGGCCCATGTTCCTCCCCAACCTCCTCACTGTCCGACTCTGCTGCCAGCTCCACAGGCCGCCAGTGGACCACAATAATAATAACATTTCTTTTTCTGAAAGTCAAGGACTTTTGGCTTGCACCTGGAGTGGTGTGACTGAGAGGCATCTCCAGTTGGGACGGTGCATTGATTGGACCATGTGATGGACATGTGGGTGCAGGGAAAGGGACTTGGACTTTCTTCTGGGTGGGGAAAACCTGGAAGCTTTTAGATTTGGGTTTTCCCAGATGTGTCAATATGACATTAAGACACTGAGCTTGTCGGTCAGAAGATCAGCAGTTCAGTGGTTTGAATCCCTAGTGCAGTGTAATGGAGTGAGCTCCCGTTACTTGTCCCAGCTTCTGCCAACCTAGCAGTTCGAAAGCACGTAAAAAATGCAAGTAGAAAAATAGGGATCACTTTGGTGAGAAGGTAACAGTGCTCTGTGCGCCTTCGGTGTTTAGTCATGCGGGCCACAGATGTCTTCAGACAGCACTGGCTCTTCGGCTTAGAAACAGAGATGAGCACCGCCCCGAGAGCCAGAAATGACTAGCACACATGTGCAGGGGAACCTTTACCTTTACCTAATAAAATGGAATTTTGAGGAACTTCTAGCCTCGGAGTCTTCTTTCGTTGGGGGTGTTACTTGGAACCCTGACGGGGTAGATTTGTCAAAAACACATTATTTGATGAAACAAATTTCAAGTTTTTGATTGGATTGCTTCATTAGTGGACTGTGGGAATGCCATATACGTGAATCCTGACTTCCGCACAGTATTTAAAGAATTATCCCATGGCATTCTGATTAGAAAGCTAGTTAAGTATGGCATGTTGATTAGGAGAAATCACAGCTGGCTTGAAGAATGTACTTAAGTCAAGCTCATCACTGGTTCCTTCCAAACTGGAGGGCCTCGCCCTTGGCTTACCACTCTTCAGTGTTTTCATTAATGAGTTGGATGAAAAGGTGGAAGGAATGTTAACGAATTTGCAGATGGCACAAGATGGGATGGGATCATTAATAATTCTGGAGAGAATAACATAACCTATCTTGATAGGTAGGTGAAACTGACTGAAAATAACTGAATCAAATTTATCAGAGACCGATGTGAAGACAAAGGAAATCCAAAGGAATAGATCGGGCGATACAGGCAGTCCCCGACTTAAAACAGTTCATTTAGTGAAAAACCATCCTATTATTATTATTATTACCGCCACCCAATCCGAAGAGGGCTAGTGGTGAAGTAGCAATTTATAATATAGCTTCATTTCTTTGTGTGTTGGCTTCTTGGAAATAGAATTAAACAGTATTTCTTTGCGGGTAAGAATGTGGTTCTCCAGTAGCTGGAAAGTTTAGAAAAGGATCTAAGATGTAATTCTACTCACCGCTAATAGAGGTATTCCTTTTAAATGGAGTATTCAAGGTCTTTGTGTGGCTTCAGAGTTTATCCACAGAGGCAGGGAAATGTCAAAGAATTAATGTTTGTGTGCACAGAGTCATTCACGCTCTTACTGTTTCATGTTTACCAGGGTTACGGTGGAGAAACGCACTAGAGAAAGTAGGAGGGGAATGTTTCTGACCACTGGATCCAAACAAAATGCAAAAGTTTTTTTGTCTCACAATTTAGGCAGCAACCATGCATGAGCTAGGAACCAGGACTCGAATGTCTTGGTCAAAGGTTCCTTTATCTTAAACCAGGAGATAACTCCAAAATTACAGTGAAATATACGTCTGGTCCTTTTGTACAGTTGCCACTTAAGAGCAGACTGGGGAGTATGGTTGGGTCTCTGAGAACATCTGGCTTCCCATGATGCTCAGCTACGGCAGCTCTGATGGGAAAGGGAGTAGACACTTATGCTGACTTAGAAGGCTCCTTGCATGAACACCTTGAATTAACCATCCGATTGCAACAATTAATGCGACCAAAGTGGCAAATTATTAATTGCAGAGGGAATAGAGTTATTTTAATGATATGCAATTTAGGCTGAATCTCAATTAAAGCAACCCTCAACGGATTTCAACTAATTTAAGACTAACTTTAATTATTCAAATCTAGTTTCTCACTGGGCCCTTACTGTTTATTTATTTATTTACCCAATTGATATGGCCACCCATCTCAGACAAATAACTCTAGGAGCCTAACACCAGCACACACACACACACACACACACACCAATAAAAAATAATTAATAATAATGATAATGATAACTTCTCCTTGACAAAATATCCATTTGTCAATTGCAAGAGACAACATTGCTTCAGTCTGCACATGTACTGTAGTATGATATCCTAGGTTCTTGGAAAGAACTCAATGCGTATAAAAGCCAACACCAGCTAAAGAACTTCCAGCTGTGACTTCATGTTGCAGTGAACAAAGAACAATAATTAAATTAATAAATTAAATCATGGACACCACTTAGAATGTCTGTGCATTGGCAAAAAATGTCCCTCTGCCAGTTACAAAAGGCCAGGCTGCTTGAATCTGCACATGAACTACATTGATACAATCTCCTAGGTTCTTGGGAAGAACTTGATGCATATGAAGGCCAACACCAGCTAAAGAAGTGGTAGTTGTGATTTCACATTGTTTTGTACATAATAATTATTATTAAAAAGAAATAAGTTAACAATCAGCAGGTGAGACTTCTTAAAATAAAATGCCCGTACAAATACAACGTGAAGAAATAAATATTTCTTTATGTATGGCTTGGCTCCATTGAGTGGTGCCTTACGGGGGGGGGGGGGGTGTTACTCCCCATCAGCAGTGCCATGCTATGGGGTTTAAACAGGCAAGATGGTAGATGTGACATTGTACCCAAGCTTTGCCCCTTTGTATGTACAGTACCTGCAATGTCACTACACAATGCCAATCTCTCCAATTTGCCTGTTTTGATCTCCTGCAGACATGTCCATCAACGATTGTGGTTCTTTTGCTTTCCCTAGTCTAAATTTCTTCCCCAACTTGGGTGATGGATTCAGAGGTGGGTCTTCTCTATTCCTGTGTACATCTAAAGCATTCTATCAGCACTGTATCCTGAGATACAGAATTCCCCACTCCTTTTAGAAGAAAGAAGATTATCCTATGAGGGAAGCTTGAGGGAATGGGATATGTTTAGTTTTAATAAAGGACACCTGAAGGAGAACATGCTAGAACTCTTTCAAAGCTTGTTCCGAAATTTGAACACCACCTGTTCTGTCCCAAGATTCAGGATCATGGAATCATAGTTTAAATATGGGAAGCCAGATTCCAACTGAACATTTGAAAATCTTCCTGACTAATTTAATAATGAAACTAATTTGCTACAATGATAATAGCTTCTCCTCATTGGATATTTTTATTTTATTTTAACCTGGTTCTTCAGCTCTTCCAATGATGCATTTGTTGCTACTGTAATTGATTCTATCTACTTTGCTATTGTTCATTCTCTTTTTCTCTTTCTTTCCACCTTTCCCAGCATTAAAAGTCTTCACCAGACAGCTAGGTATTTGCATAATATATCTGAAGTAGGATAATTTGAACCTGGTCATTTGTGTCTGTCACTGCGTTTTTGTATTTACCAGATGAGCTCATATTTTTGGACTTTAAGACTTTCCGTAGCTTGCCAAGTTTGTTATCAGTAAGCTAACTACGCATGTCCACATTCTTTCACACTTTCTTTGTTCTCTTGCCAAGATGTCCGGCTGCAGAGAGGTGGCCGGCAGGAACGTTGCCAAAATGTAATTATTTAGATTAGTAAGATGTTTTATTTTCTTTATAACAAATAAATGAGTTTTTCTTAGAAAAAATATCTTCGGGTTTATTTTCTTAATGTATACTTGCAAGGAAAATTCTCGATCCACGTCTCTAAATCAAGGTGCGATTACCCAAAAGCAGAATGGGATTAATTAGCACTCTGACAGTGTCTTCGGAAGAACTCTGCATTGATTTCTTCAATGATCCATTGGTTTGCTTTCTTGGCTGTCCACGGTATACTGAGAAGTCTTCTCCAATGCCAAACTTCAAAAACATCAATACTCAATAGTAAACTCAGTGCAAGAATTCAGATTACAATATTTCCACACCATTGTTAACCCTGTGCTTGAACATTTCCTATGTTGGGTTTGTGCATGACTGGTACTTGTTTGGGATCTAAGCATCTACTCGTGTATTCATGTATAACTCTATCGCCATGTTGTTCTTCTTAAGTCTGACAGCAAGCGACATAATTTTTATTCTTTATTTCACATCTCTCTCTCTCCAAGGTCTTTTCCTTTGGACCAATAAAATGCCTTTTCTGAAATCAAGAAAATAGGCAGGGGAGAGAAAAAGCTGCCTTCTTCATTATGATTAGAACACTTAAATTAATTGAAGCTGGTTGGAATCTAATACTCATCTGCAGAGTATTAGATGAGAATTTAATACTCATTTCTTTTTGTAAGCTGGATCATAAGAAAAATATAAATGATGCTTTAATTCTCTGATACGGAGACCCACAACTCCTTCAGTCAGAAGAGTTTTAGAGGCTCTTCTTTCGCCTACTCTGTACAGCTTTGTCACCGAACGGCCTGATTATATAATTAGACTCTGCCTTTATTATTTTAATGAACTTACTCCAGCCCTCACTTAATTCCGTGGCATGACTAGAAGAAGACACATCTATGTAAAACATGGATGATCGTGATCATGCAGGCTGCCTACAGATCAAATGGGGGAGCTTTATTGATTAAGTCCCCCTGCAGTAGAATTAAACAAAAGAAAAGGTTGTGTGCATTTTTTAAACCTTGCTCTCTATTTGAAAGGTATAGATCCTGGTTATTTGCTGAGGTAAGGGAATGTCTACATATCACATTCTTGACATAAAGCTTGACAGGAGGAGAGAGACACCTTTGAAGATTTACCTACCTAGCTGGGGGAAAGCAACAGCTCTCTGTTTTCAGAAGAAAAACCGTACCATCCTAAGGGAAATCCCTGAAGAGTTTTATGCACTGTCTAGGAGACATTGCCCATGTTGCTTTTGATAATGCTTACAGGTGTTGGGGACTATAACTCCCAGAAACCCAGTGAATTCTGAGTACATCTCTGACAAATCTGGATGATGTAAGGTCAGAGAAGACTGCGCTTTTCTTTGGATCTTAAGACTACTAATGGGAGTTTGAAAATCTACACTTATTATGTGGCATCAGGAATGGTTTCACAATGTTAGCCTACGTTCATTTCGTTTCACCTATTTATTGAATGGTTTATTAAACGTGTAGCGCTTAGACTTATATACCACTCCATCTTGCTTTACAGCACCCTCTGGGAAAGTTTACAATGTCAGCACATTGACCCCAACAAACAGGGTCTTCATTTTACCGACCTTGGAAGGATGGAAGGATTGAACTCCAGGCTGTGGGCAGAGTTTTCCTGAAATACTGCATTCTAACCATTGTGCCACCAGGGCTCCTTATATGCTGCCTATCTTGCATAAAAACAAGATAAAACATTAAAATAATAAATATTAACATTCAAATTGACTTAAAAATTAACACGGATGGCAGGGAAGGGAGCAAAGAGCTTATTAGAGAGGAGGTGTGGGTCTTACCTCAGTGTGTTCACTACCTCCAGTACAACACAATCTCATCAGGGTCTCAGGCCAATTGGCAGAATCAGATCTTCAGGCCAAAAGGATGGGTGTGGATCTCACCACAAGAGGCACAATGTTCCATAGCGTGGGAATCACAACGGAAGATTGTCTTCTCCTGGCCTTTGCCACCTGAAATTCCTTTGCTGACAGGGTCCACAGGATGCCCACCGCAATGACCACAAAAGAGTGATTTAGGATTGCTAATTGCCAGTCAAATTTATCAATTGTGTATAATTTACCATGGACCTTGATAAACGATAAGAACAACTCTTGGGAAGGATATTGCCAAATTATCCCTTCCAACATCTCCATCTAGCATGACCAGTTATGAGGAATATTGTAGGGTAGGATGGAGAAGACCCCAGGTTCCATATACCCATCACAGAAAATGGGCAAAATTTAGAAGTAAAAGCTATATACACACAGAGAGACAGAATAAATGATTTAGAAACTCTTTGCCACAGTTTTATGCTTCTAATAGTTAAGATTTTCACTTGTCAATTTGTTGACAATTTGGAGGCATTAGCTCTTGTATACACAGATTTCATTAACCTAAGTAGCTCTTCTTATTCTGTTCTATTAGCTTCTCTGACATATTTGCAGAAAGCTATCATAGTCTTATAATAAATACCATTGATTTGCAAAGGGCTGACGTTACTTTGCAACAGTAATCATTAAGGAAAATAAATGCCTGAAGGATCAAGCTTAATATATTGGGTTTTTCTTTTTGCTAGATCAATGTTATTTTGTAATATTTTGTTCAATGGATGTTAAGGGCGTTTATGAAATGGCATCGCAATGGAATGGATTGTTTTGCCAGCTGAGCTAAAATAAAGATCAAAAGGCTGGAATTTTACAACTGGTGTAAATAGAAAAAAAAAAAAAGAAAAAAAAAAAAAGAAAAGGCCACTCCCAGTTGCAGTTGAAGACAATCCTATGTCTCGACTATATAACAATTTGTCTCCTTTGGTAGAGACAAATTTCAGCATTTGTCAATAAATCTTCTAAATTCTGGCTCTGCATTTTCGAAAAATGATGAACATGATTTCAAGTAGATAAATTACGGTACATTGACTATATATATGCTTTATGTTGCACAGAGTTTTAGTTGAACTGGATTGCAATGACTTGGAATATTAGTAGACCAGTTGCAATTCCCAGGACTTCCGAAATATCTTCAGTCATTCGGTTATAATTATGACTTGATGCCATATGCTATGCATTTCCATTCAGAAGTAAACCAGTTTTATTCATAGTATATAGAATATCCCAGGTCAATGAGTCCAGATAGTCCTTACAACCACAACTGGAAATAGAATTTCTATTGCTGAGCAAAGCAGTTGTTAAGTGAATCATACCTGATTTTATGACTTTTTTTTCTTTTTGCCACAGTTCTTAAGCAAATCATTGCCATGATTAAGGGAATCATGCAGTCATGAAGAGAATGGGGCTTCTTCTATTGATTTTGCTTGTCAGAAGCTGGCTAGAAAGGTTGCAAATGAGGATTACATGACTCCAGGATGCTACAAATGTTGTAAATACATGCCGATTGTCAAGTGCCTGCTTTTGACCCTGTGACCATGGGAATGCTGCAACAATCATAAGTGTGAAGACCAATCCCCCCCCTTTTTAGTGTTGTTGTAACTTTGAACATTTGATAAACTGATGGTTGTAAGTCAAGGACTACTTGTGCGGATTTGAAAGCCTTGGCAAGTTTACTAGCTTTGGGTATGGTATCAGATTACTGTGTATGTGCAACAGTGGTGGGATTCAAATTTTTTTACTACCGGTTCTGTTGGTGTGGTTTGGTGGGCGTGGCATGGTTTGGTGGGCATGGCTTTGGCATGGCAGGGGAAGGATACTGCAAAATCTCCATTCCCACCCCACTCCAGGGAAAGGATACTGCAAAATCCCCATTTCCTCCCGATCAGCTGGGACTCGGGAGGCAGAGAATAGATGGGGGCGGGCCAGCCAGAGGTGGTATTTACCGGTTCTCTGAACTACTCAAAATTTCCGCTACCGGTTCTGCAGACCTGGTGAGAACCTGTTGAAACCCACATCTGATGTGCAAACAAGGCAGTAATAACAATACTGACAATGTGCACATTATCCAAACCCAGATTAGCTATTACAACATCAAGAAAGGTTGTAGGAACTAGGCTCGCTGATCTAATTCTGACTTTCTGCTAAACTTTATAGCGTTGAAAATGATCTGCCTGGGTGAACAGGCAATGGCCTCATTATTTTCTTGTTGGAGAGTATTGTGTGTTTTTCTTTGCTGGCTTTCCATGTCTGTGGGTGTATAGGAAGAACATCTTGTTAAAAGGCATTGGGCTATTCCAAAATTCAGATCTTGATCCAAACTTCCCAAAATTAATGAACCCATTTGTATTAATAATTTACTACATTCGATTAATAATGCATAACGATCTGTAGAAAGGCAACAAGTTGCAAACTTCCTGATGAGATCCAGCTTGGATGTCCCCCTCTGAATCTCAGCCTCTCAGTCTAGAATAGAATAGAGTAGAGTAGAGTAGAGTAGAGTAGAGTAGAGTAGAGTAGAGTAGAGTAGAGTAGAGTAAAATAGAATAGAATAGAATAGAATAGAATAGAATAGAATAGAATTGTTCTGTCCCCGTCTCACACACGCACCCCCACAGACAGGCAACAGTTAAAGAACTCAGCCAACAACAGTTTATCTGGTATCAGAATTGGCAGCAACCCAGTGGCTGGCTGCCAGGCATTCTTTACTCACGAGGGAGGAGTTTCTCCCTTCGTCTGGGAACAAAGCCAATACATAATAATCAACAAAGTCCAGTAAATACAAAGAAGGTCGTCCGATATCCGTTTTTTGCTTGTCACAGAGCTGAACCGGCCACCACATCCTCTTTTATACCATGTGGGGTGTGGTCCAGTGACTCAGCCTAATCCCTGGCACGCCTCTTCTGCTGCTGCGTGCGCTTATCTCTGTGATGCTGCCGAGGGTCCAGCCAAGACTCATCTTCCTCATTACTGTCCACCTGTGGCTGCGTGGACGTGCTTGGCCCTGGGCCTATCTCTTGACTTTTGGAGGACAGCGAAGGCATTGCCAGAGAGGAGGGTCCTGGAGAGGGAGGCCTTGCCAACTCCTCTCCTTCACTCTCGGAGTCCTCTTCTGCCGATAACACAGGCTCAGGTAACAGAGCCACAACAAGAATAGAATAGAATAGAATAGAATAGAATAGAATAGAATAGAATAGAATAGAATAGAATAGAATAGAATAGAATAGAATACTTTATTGGCCACGTGTGATTGGACACACAAGGAATTTGTCTCTGGTGCATAAGCTCTCAATGTACATACAAGCAACAAATGATAAATCATGATCATAATCATCATAAACATACATTCATCATAAATCATTAGATACAACACTTAGTGATAGTCATAGGATGCTAAATAAGCAATCAACATAAATCATACTAGGATACTAAATAAAACAATTAATATAAATCATAGGATACAAACCACAAAATTATGGTCATAAGAAGAAAAGGAAATAGGTAACAGGAAAGATGAGAAGAATAATAGTAATATAGCCTTATTAGGTAGTTTGACAGTGTTGTGGAAATTAGTTGTTTAGCAGAGGGATGCCATGGGAGGAAAAAACTGTCCTTGTGTCTAGTTGTTTTGATGCTTCAAATATTTCCTAATTGCAGACGTCTGTGGAGATTCTCAGTCATCCAGGTCATGGTTGTCCCAAAGGTGCTTTTTTCAAGAGGCAACTTTCCGGCTTTTCTTTGAAGACATTTTGCTTCTCATCCAAGAAGCTTCTTCAACTCTGACTGGATGGTGGGGAATGGAAGGATTTATTCTCCTTGCAGACAGCTGGACATTTGCATTCTTTTAGCAGGTCATTAAGATCACCTGGATGTTTATCTGTGTCATCAAGGTCACCTGAGTATGCAAATGGGTGTGGAGCCTTCTTGGAACTGTTGAAAGGACTGTGTTGTAGATTGGAGATAGATGGCCATCCAGCCAGAGCTGAAGAAGCTTCTCGGATGAGACGCGAAACATCTTCAAAGAAAAACCAGAAGGTCCAGTTGCCTCTTGAAAAAGCACCTTTGGACTAATTGCAGATGGTTTTCCTGCATTTGACCATTTACTTTTTGCCCATCATTGGTTGCTTGATGTATTACAGCCAGCCAGCTCAATGCAAAAATTTCTTTTATTTGCTTTGGTGATTTTTTTTTTTTAAAAAAATAAAAATTAGAATGAAGGCCATGTTCTGTTTCAACTACAACTGTAGATTTCTTAGACAGTTTTCAACAGGCTGTGCAATATTCTATCTATGCTTTCCAAAATCGAGATACAATTGCGCTATTTCCAAGCCAATTAAAATTAAATTAGATACGTTAGATGTATCATGAGGTCCACAATATGTTAATATGCCAATTTGTTGGCAGGCTGGGAAAGCAGTCTTGGAAATGAGGTTGCAAATGTATTTTGTTTAACATTGTGGGATTGTCCAGGTAAATGGAACTAAGCTACATGAATGCTAGTGTCAGGTGTGAGGAATCAGGACCACGTGTTAAGGTTCAGTTAAAGTGATTTATGGCTCATGCCTATTCACAAGAATCTAATCAATTAATGGTCAGCGCTAAATTGGTGCTAGATAAGAGTTGATGGGATTCAAAATGGCTTGGACCTGGGCCATTTGTGGATGGACCATTGTGAATCCCACCACTGCTCCTTAGGGCAAAATGAAAAACGAGGAAGCGAAACCTGGAGATTATTTCGTGCTTCACAGACAAATCACGTTTAACGCACCTGTTTAATATTGCTTCTCTTATTGCTGTAGGCTTTTTTTAAAAAAAGGAAGGTATCTGAGGCAATTTAAATGATTTTTGCTATATGGAAGTTAGGGGACAATATTAGTAGCGGCATGATCGATTTTATTTTTAAGAAAAAAGGGAAAGATGTGGAAGGGGGAAAAAAATATCCTGCAAATTAATCTGTGTGAACATAGAGCCAGATGCTAACTTGACCATGAAAAAAAGCAGGCATTTAAAGCTACGTTTTATAAAAGGATCCCAGGAAAAAAAAATCAATAGAAAGCTTTAGTGGGCAGAATGTCTGTAACAAGTAGAAAGGTTAGTTGAGAAGTTAATCGTTCTATCAGGAATAAAGCAGAGTTAAAGTGTGGAAGAAAATGCTACCACAAGTGGTTCATTAACCTTTCCGAGCTTTGGTGTATCTTCTGAGTAAAGATTACAAGGAACTTGAATCAGCTTTGACTAGTTCTTGTTAGCACCTCCTTTCACAAACCAATTGTTTTTCCAATGGATAGAACAAAACAGCCACAAAGTGAGTTCAGAATCGGTTATATATTATTTACAAGCTGTTAAGAACCTTGTAAATGGCTGGGTTTGACACAAACTTTTAGGGAGCTTGGAAGTAAATGTCACGAATAAAACTTTCCTCCGGTAAATGTCATTAAAAAAAACACACACACCAACCCCACACACATACAATAGCATGTAGCAGTTGTGGTGTGTCCATGTGTGGGAGAAATCTATGGGTACCAGAAGAAAAAAAAAGTGACAGATGAATGAGAGGAGGAAGACAAAGGGAAGCAGGAAGACAATGGAAGAGGCTATGTTCACAACGTTAAGTTCCAGGTCAGCTAAGGACTTAGCGGGTATATTTCTCCTATTATGAGGACGTTGCTTACAGCTTCAAGAAAAAAGGTTCAGAAGGAGGATTTAATCCGTTGTCTTGCCTACTGCATTAATCTACCACCCAGAAACACAAAATAAAGCTTTTTTAAAGAAGTCATTGAATCCAACTTCCATCCAGTGCAAGAATCCACGACATACAGGTAAGTCCTTGACTTATGACCACAAATGAGCCCAAAATTTCTGTGGCTAAGCGAGATAGTTGTTGGGTGAATTTTACCCCATTTTAAGATCTTTCTTGCCAAAGTTGCTAAGTGAATCGCCACAGTTATTAAGTTAGTAACACGGTTGTTAAGTGAATCTGGCTTCCCCATTGACTTTGTTTGTCAGAAGGTCACAAAAGGAGATCACTTGAACTTGGGACACTGCAACCGTCATAAATATGACTCAGTGGCCAAGCGTTTGAATTTTGAACACATGACTATTACTGCAATGGTCTTAAAGAATAGAATAGAATAGAATTCTTTATTGGCCAAGTGTGATTGGACACAGAAGGAATTTGTCTTGGTGCATACCCTCTCAGTGTACATAAAGTGTGAAAAATGGTAATAATTCACTTTTTTTCAGTGCCATTGTAACTTTGAAGGGTCATTAAATGCATGGTTGTAAGTTGAGGACTACCTGTAGTTAACCTTGGACTTTGTTTGTTTGTTTGTTTGTTTCTTTGCAAATTCAGAGCTTCTTTTATTTGAGTTGCTTTAGTAACCTGGTGAATTGAGTTGTATCGACAGAGCCAGAGAGAGACTAGGAGGAGGAAGGAGGACATGGCAAAAAGAAACAAAAGAAGAAGAAAAGGAAAATACCTCCCAAATATTTTCATTTTGATTCCTTCACCGTCTGGCTATGGAGAGATCTATTTTGATGTTTCCTTTGATGCTCTACAATCATAAGATATTATTGGTATCTTATGATTATATCACTTTGTTGTTTTGTATGTACAGTGAGGCGTTATGGATCGGAGACAAATTCCTTGTGTGTCTAATCACACTTGGTCAATAAATAATTATTCTGTTCTGTTCTGTTCTGTTCTGTTCTGTTCTGTTCTGTTCTGTTCTGTTCTGTTCTGTTCTGCTTTGTTCTGTTCTGTTCTGTTCTGTTCCGTTCCGTACTGTTCCACTCCACTCCACTCCACTCTCCACCCCACTCCACTCTCCACTCTACCCTACCCTACCCTACCCTACTCTACTCTACTCTACTCTACCATACTCTACTCTACTCTACTCTACTCTACTCTACTCTACTCTACTCTACTCTACTCTACTCTACTCTACTCTATTCATGCTTTAAGACTATGGAAGAGAGCTTCCCTTGTTTCCTCCAGTTCTCCATTCAGCCCTTAGCACTTACATTTAAGGCAATCTGTATATATTATTTTAAAAGGGGATTTTAATGCTAATCTATGGATGATTTGTTTCCACTAATAAGTATTTGTCATGATGACTCCATGTGGCATCTTGCCAGGAAGGAACAGTTGGCGAAAGCCATTTCCTTGATAGGCTGCTGATGACTTTCATAACAGCATTTTACTTGGTCACTATGGGAGGCCGGATGCTGAATTACATAGATATTATTTGGCCATATCCACGAAGGGTTATTCTGTCTTGTGTTACATGTTTATTTAAAGCATCTCAGCTGGAAAATCCAAACATGGCTGATATACGATAAAACCGGAATAGTTGCAATCTGCAGAAAGAAAAGGGACCCGGACAGTAGAGGAAAAAAAGGCCCCGAAGATTTATTTAAAACTTTTAAAACTTTCATTTATTTAAAACTTCTTAAAAACGATTCCACCCAAAAGACTGGTTGTCAGAACAGGATAGTTTCTTTTGGATCCCAGCATGAAGGGAAAACAAGTATGGGACAAAAGAAGGAAAAAGAAAAAGAAAAAATACACCTCCAATGGCAATTCTTAAATGTAAATACTGAGTTTTTATGATGACTAGCTGGGAAATTAAGAGATAAAAATGAGCTAGTCTATTTTTTTAGCTGTGGGCTAGCAGGGTTTCTCAACCTTGGGTGCGTGAAGATTTTTTGCACAGCTCTCTCTTGCTGGATTGGAGCATATACATTTTCTGGGTCTAGAAGCTATTTTTTTTATTTTTTATTTTATTTTATTTGTCAAGCATGTATAAGATAACAGATAAAAGTATAAACATGATTATGAATACATGAAATGGATACGAATAAAAGGGGACAATAGGACAGGGACGGTAGGCACGCTGGTGCTCTTATGCACACCCCTTACAGACTAGTGGTGGGTTGCCCCCGGTTTGCACCAGTTCTATAGAACCGGCAGTAAAACCGGCGGGAGGCTCCGCCCACCGACCCCGATGTCACCAAAACGTTTCTGTGCATGCGCAGAAGAGCCCGGGCGTGCAGCCCCGCTGCGAACTTGTAGTAAAGGTAAGTAGAACCCACCCCTGTTACAGACCTCTTGGGAATGGGGTGAGGTCAACAGTAGACAGTCTAAGGTTAAAGTTATGGGGGTTTGGGGATGAAAACACAGAGTCAGGTAGTGCATTCCAGGCATTGACCACTCTGTTGCTGAAGTCCTATTTTCTGCAATTGAGTTTGGAGCGGTTTACCTTAAGTTTGTATCTATTGTGTGCTCTTGTATTGTTGTAGTTGAAGCTGAAGTAGTCATTGACAGGTAGGACGTTGTAGCAGATAATTTTATGAACGATGCTTAGGGCAGACCAAAGGCTCTTTTGTGAGGAGAACATACTCCTGGTATGAGCAATGAAAACTGGC
Organism: Pituophis catenifer annectens; assembly: GCF_029215685.1. Taxonomy (NCBI): domain Eukaryota; kingdom Metazoa; phylum Chordata; class Lepidosauria; order Squamata; family Colubridae; genus Pituophis; species Pituophis catenifer. Next base: position 79,987,472 of record NW_027256887.1, read on the forward strand.
TACATATTGAATTTATTTTGTCTCCTGCAATTGTGTTTGGAACTTGGAAATAGGGGCAAGCAGAGCTAAAAAGGGTAGATCTAGTCATTATGTACCTGAATCTGGTGGAATCTGCAGCTAAGGTGGGAGTGAAGTTAGCTTGGAATCTCTGCAGGGGAGAAAGCAATGGAGACCTGAACCCAGGGGTGGGCTTCAAAAATTTTAGCAAAGGGTTCTCTGCCTGGATGCTGGGTGGGCGTGGCCATGGTGGGTGCGGCCTAGTCAGCCTCCTGCACCATGGTGGTGGTGGGGTTTGCCCTCTCCGGGCTCTGGAGGCTTTCCTCAAGCCTCTGGGAGGGCGAAAACGGCCTCCCCAGGCTCCGGAGGCCCTCTGGAGGCCGGAAATGGGCCAGTTTCTGGCCTTCCCGAACTTCCAGTAGGCCCATTTTTTGCCCTCCCTGAGCCTCCACATGCATCCAAAATGGGCCGTGTCGGGACTCCTGGGAGGGGTGGGTTGGGGGCCAGCCAGGAGTGGGATTTGGGGGTTTTCCGATCCAAGCTGAGTTACCTGATCAGCAGAGGCTTTTTTTCTTTTAAATGCCTCTGACGATCCAAGCTGAGTTGCCTGATCGGCAGAGGCTTTTTTTCTTTTAAATGCCTCTGACGGTCCAAGCTGAGTTGCCTGATCGGAAGAGGCTTTTTTTCTTTTAAGTGCCTCTGACGATCCAAAGCTGAGTTGCCTGATCAGAAGAGTCTTTTTTTCTTTTAAAAGCCTCTGACGATCCAAGCTGAGTTGCCTGATCGGCAGAGGCTTTTTTTCTTTTAAATGCCTCTGACGGTCCAAGCTGAGTTGGTCCCGCCCAGCTCTGTTACTGTTAGTCCTGAGTCGCTGGACTATTTATTTATTTATTTATTTATTTATTTATTTATTTATTTATTTATTTATTTATTTATTTATTTATTTATTTATTGGTTCGATTTATATGTCACCCTTCTCCGGAGATTCAGGGCGGCTTACAATGCGTTAAGCAATAGCCTTCATACTTTTGTATATCCCTGCTTAGTAGGGCTTCATTTTACCTACCTCGAAAGGATGGAAGGCTGAGTCAACCTTGAGCCTGGTGAGATTTGAACTTGCAGTAATTGCAGGCAGCTGGTGCTACTTAACAGCACTTTAGTCTGCTGCGCCACCAAGGCTTATGATCTCCTTTACATCTCTTAGGTTTTTAACTTCATTTTGACTTTATTTTGACTTTAATTCTGTTTTTATTTGTTTCTAACTCTTTTTTAAAAAATATAACTCTATGTTGTTTTTTTTATTATTTATTGTAAACTGCCCAGGCTCATTTGGATAAAATGGGCAGCGTAGAAATTCGATAAATAAACTAAAATGAATTACGATTAGGTCTTCCCTCTCTGCATTGATGTCCTTGTTTCCCAGCTCGGGTGTACGTTGCCATCTTTTGCAATTTCTCCAGCATGCTTTAGAGGAAGATTTAAATAAACAGCTGGTGTAACTCTAAAGCCAATACTTACTGGCCAACCCAGTCCACGGGAGGTACCTCTTCTGCAAGATGGCTGAATCCCTTTTGGAAATTGCTAGTAATCCTTTTTCGGGTCACCTTTGAGGTCATATCTCAGCCTTGCTTTCCTTTCCAATTTGTCAGGCTGGCATTCCTGCCTACTGCTGCTGTCTTTCTCACTCTCTTTTTCTCTCCAAAACAAACTTTTTCACATTGTGGGTGTGGGTACAGTTCACATCAAGTGAAAGAACTTCAGTTCATAATTAGAGGGGAGCTCTTTTTTGGCCTTCATCCCCAGCACAAAATCTGTCATGACGAGAGTCTGCCAAAATGTGGAACAAAGTGAGACTGTAAAATCTTTCCTGTGCCAGGTTGTGTACATGCTTGGACATTTTTTTTTTCTAGATAGTCCAACTTACCGGGTCATTTCACTGTTGTTTTGTCATTGGGAAAAATCTCATTCAGCCTGTCGCTGAAACAAGGGCCTTGAGTTGAAGCATCTCTGTTAGCATCGATGCCAGAAAAAAAAGTACACATAATATAACATACTAGCATAACATACTAGGTATTAACATACCAGTGGTGGGTTCCTCCCGGTTCGGCCCGGTCCGGCTGAGCTGGTAGTGGTGACGATATGACATCACCAAACTGGTTCACTTTGTTCGGGAGCTGGGCCCTCCCCGCCCCCTCCCCACCCCCCTCCCGCCTCCCCACCCCCCCGTTATTCTTACCTTTTATTTGGCCCCACCCCCAATCTATTGCTGCCTCCTGAGTCCCAGCTGATCGGCTAGAAGGAAAAAAACTGTTTAAATTCTTGTCGCGGGGCTTCAAAGGGCTGCCCTACAGCTGATCAGTGTTAAAAGGCAGTGTGGTGGTAGATCGGTGCCTCCAAAAATGAATGAGTAGACCGGTGCCTCCAAAAACAAATGAGTAGACCGGTGCCTCCAAAAACAAATGAGTAGACCGGTACAGTTCTGCAAGCAGTTAAAAGCCTGGTAGACCAGTACCTCTGCTAAATCCTAAAGATTTGTCACATGACCATCAAGCCACGCCCACAAAATAAGCCATGCCCACAGAACCGGTAGTAAAAAATTTTAGAACCGACCCCTGTAACATACCTAGAAAAGAGTGTTGAACGGTGTTCAGAAAACTTCCAGGAACTGGGCATTACCAAACAATTTTACACAATGGTATAGAAATCTAATAAACACAAGCATTTGACAAGGCCCAGAATCTCAAAAGAATGTCAGACTCTTATGATATTTTTTTTCATCTAAAAAAAATAATAACCATGTAAGATTTAGTGATCTGGTAAGATTTGGCTATTATAGTATTCAGAGGTAGGTTTCCGCAGGTTCTGACCAGTTCTGGAGAACTGGTAGCAGAAATTTTGAGTAGTTTGGAGAACCAGTAAATACCACCTCTGACTGGCCCTGCCCCCATCTATTCTCTGCCTCCCGAGTCCCAGCTGATTGGGAGGAAATGAAGATTTTGCAGTATCCTTCCCCTGGAGTGGGGAGGGAATGGAGATTTTACAGTATCCTTCCACTCCCACCAGCCACGCACACAGAACTGGCAGTAAAAAAAATTTGAATCCCACCACTGATAGTATTGTAGGCTTTGTCTTTCCAAACAATATCCTTACCATCAGTCTCGTCTTAATTATCAGTCCTTTATTTCCTATCCCCAGGTGAGAGCAGCAGACAACCTGCCAAGGTGAATAATGCCAGTTTTTCCTATCTGTCACCATCTTTGAAACTCTGTAGGGGACAAAATATAGAATGATATTGCAGATGGTATTTATATCCATCCGTCCGTCCGTCCATCTGTCCGTCTGTCCGTCCATCTTTCTATCTTCGGTACTTCTATTCCTCTCTAATTACTGTATTTTTCGGAGAATAAGACGCACCTTCCCCCCCCCCCAAAAGTGGGTGAAAATTTAGATGCGTCTTATATCCCGAATGTAGCAAGAAGAAACAGCCCATTTTAGCTTCAGCATCGCCTAATTAGCACAAGTTGATTGTCCGTTGGATTGGTCTCCTGACTCTCAGCTGTTTTGCATGCTTGCTCTCTCTGCTGCTTGTTGCAAGGAGGTAAATTGCTGGGAGCAGTTTTTTGTTTTTTTTTCTGGTGCTAATCAAGCTATGCTGAAAACGAAAATGAAAGTAAAGCAGGCTATTTGCTGTTTGCTGCAATGAGGCAAAATTGTTGGGAGGCAGAGGCCGATTTCTTTTTCTTGCTTTCCTTACCAAAAAAGGTAGGTGCGTCTTATAGTCCAGAGCGTTTTATGCTCCGAAAAATACGGTACATATCTCTAGGGACTTTGCATATCCAATTATAAACATCATGACAATCGTGGTAACTCTCATAAAATATCAACAATATTATGGTACCTTCTTATCAGTTAGGAAGCAAAGAATGGGGGTTAAACTTCTAAAGACTGTTGGAAAAGTCATTTTCATTATTTTCCAGTGGGCAATTGTTGCATTGGAAGAGAAGTATATTCCAGAGGGTCTGGACAGCCATGAAAAAAAAATGCATCTAGATTCTTACTCCTTGTAGCTCCAGTTGTATTTCCACTTAAGCAGAATGGGAAGGACTGAGTTATCTTCATGTTGTCTTAATGAACAGCGCACTCAATTTGCATTATAACGCACTCAATTAGCATTCTTAATAACGCAACAGATTTAGCATACAGAAATTATTTCAGCACCATGGGTCATAAAAGGGTCAGCATCTGGTGCCTTGAGATATATTATATTTCATTTCCTACACTTCTTCAGCCTTACTGGACCTTCTAGCAGTTGAGGTTCAGTTCATCTGGAGAAGTTCAGCTTGGAGAAGCTGAGTTTCCTTTAAGTAAATCATTTTCTCAAGTCTGGCGGCCTTCATTGTGATAGCCTCTGTCATAGATTCAGCCCAGTTTAGTCATGCTTCTTAATAATGAGACTACCAGAATTTTGGAGGTCTTCGGAGGTGGGTTTCACATAATTTTACCACCGGTTCGCCACGCACTGAAAATGTGAACACATTCGTGCGGCCTTCCGTACATTTGCGCGGCTTAGAAATCATGGCTAAATAGGACAGCATAGCGCTAGGGTGGGGGAGGGGAGGATGGGGGGGCAGGCCCACCAGCAGGTCACCACTATTTATTATTTATTTATTATTTATTAATTTTATTTCTATACCGCCCTTCTCCCGAAGGACTCAGGGCGGTGTACAGCCTAATTAAAAACAGAAAGACAGACAAAATTTAAAAATAATTAAAATTATTAAATAATAGGCCCAATTTATAAAACCCCAAATTTAAAATCCCATTTAAAACCAATTTAAAACCACTACCGGTTCCAGAGGTGGGTTTCAGCAGGTTCTGACAAGTTCTGGAGAACCAGTAGCGGAAATTTTGAGTAGTTCGGAGAACCGGTAAATACCACCTCTGACTGTCCCCGCCCCCATCTATTCTCTGCCTACTGAGTCCCAGCTGATCGGGAGGAAATGGAGATTTTACAGTATCCTTCCCCTGGAGTGGGGAGGGAATGGAGATTTTACAGTATCCTTCCCCTGCCATGCCCACCAAGCCATGCCACGCCCACCAAGCCACACCCACAGGACCGGTAGTAAAAATTTTTGAAACCCACCACTGACTGGTTCGCTTGAACCGGTCTGAACTGACTCTGGAGGTCTTCTAGTCCAACTTCTCCTTCACCATGCCTGGAGGGTACTTCGTGGGAAAACAAATTATTCAAAACTCAGGACTGACAAAAGTATCTTCTGCAATGCTTTGTGTGCCCTGCTAGGACAGAAAAAGCTGACTTTGGATAAAGAAATTTCACCTGTTCTTGTTGTGGCCCGCCAGTGGCCTGCACGGATTGTTGCTGATCCTGACGACGAGGAGGCTGGTGTGGTGTCGCGCCAGCAGCCTGTGCAGCTGGTGCTCGAGTCAGACAGCGAGGAGACTGAAGATGTGGTGCCAGAGGCAGGGATTCAGCCATGGCCTTCAGAACCTCCAGAGGCTCCTTTAAGTGGATGAAGTGGAGGAGCCTCTTCTCAATGCACGAGCTCGCAGAGCTGCCAAAAGGCAGGAGTGGTTACTCAGGAGGAGGTCTCCTCGAGAGTAAGGCTTGGGGCTAATTGGCCACTCCTTTAGCCTATTTAAGTTTGCACACAGCTTGTAAAAAGCTGCAGGAAACAACGTGTGTTCGTCCATTCATTCGCTGATCATTGAGTTTGAATTTTCTCTGCAAACCTGACTTCTAGGTTTTCTGCCAACTCTAGTAAGACTCTATCTTATCTGTGGAATTTCTGGCAGGTTGTTAAGAACGTTTTATTAACAGCCTGCATTTGCAAAAGACTGTGTTTTGAAGTAAACTGAGTTTTGTTCGGAGTTTGTGTGTGCTACATTCTTTGGGATCCGTAGCTGGGGCAGAACAGTTCTGCTGATAAAATCATAAACTGCAAAGAACAAAACTCAACTCCTTCTAGGTACCTTCTCAGCTTCACAGATTTATCCAATCTAATAAGTTTCCTGGCTTGCGATGGCAGCCCTATTAAAATTACTACATCTAGTTGTAAGTTAAGTTATGACAGAAATATTCCGTTAGAAAAGAAAAGAAGAATTCACCTTACACATTTACTAAATCCTTTTTGGAGGGACGTTTCCTGACTCTTCACTGACAATGAGTTAGACTAGGCTAAGTTTGTTCCGTGTAGCTGTCCATTGTGGGGATTTGTTTGGAAACAGGCTTCTTAAAATTGTCGGAGAACCATTTACCAGATTGGAAGCTGCCCTTGCTTTCTGAACTTTATGAGGAAGTTCAGAAGTTTGTTTCAGACAGACTTTTTCAACAGATTTCCATAGTGACATGGAAAGTCCCAGAAGCCCTGGAAAAAGAAATCTTTGCTCTTCAAAGGAACCAGATCTGCTAACATCCTTGTTATGTTAAGGAAAAGATAGAAGAAAAGCTCTTGGACAGCTTATAAAGGAGATGTGAGCAATTCCCCCCCACACCCCCAGTCTAGGGAATATACGCTGGTGTTCTGCTCTTTCAGACAGCTTCAGAGGTTTAGCTTAAAACACTCTCTTCACCCCTTAAAAATGCAACTTTCCAAAACAAAAATTAAAGCCCCCCCTCCCAAATGTCAGTCTGTCTGCTCTGAAATGCTCTGAGACAGTGGTGGGTTTCAAATTGTTTTACTACTGGTTCTGAGGGTGTGGCTTGGTGGGCGTGGCATGGCTTGGTGGGCGTGGCAGGAGAAGGATACTGTAAAATCTCCACTCCCGCCCCACTCCAGGGGAAGAATATTGTAAAATCTCCACTCCCTCTCCACTCCAGGGGAAGGATATCTCCATTCCCTCCCCACTCCAGGGGAAGGATACTGTAAAATCTCCACTCCCTCCCCACTCCAGGGGAAGGATACTGTAAAATCTCCATTCCCTCCCCACTCCAGGGGAAGGATACTGTAAAATCTCCATTCCCTCCCCACTCCAGGGGAAGGATATCTCCATTCCCTCCCCACTCCAGGGGAAGGATATCTCCATTCCCTCCCCACTCCAGGGGAAGGATACTGTAAAATCTCCACTCCCTCCCCACTCCAGGGGAAGGATACTGTAAAATCTCCATTCCCTCCCCACTCCAGGGGAAGGATACTGTAAAATCTCCATTCCCTCCCCACTCCAGGGGAAGGATATCTCCATTCCCTCCCCACTCCAGGGGAAGGATACTGTAAAATCTCCATTCCCTCCCCACTCCAGGGGAAGGATACTGTAAAATCTCCACTCCCTCCCCACTCCAGGGGAAGGACCCACTCCAGGGGAAGGATACTGTAAAATCTCCATTCCCTCCCCACTCCAGGGGAAGGATACTGTAAAATCTCCATTCCCTCCCCACTCCAGGGGAAGGATACTGTAAAATCTCCACTCCCTCCCCACTCCAGGGGAAGGACCCACTCCAGGGGAAGGATACTGTAAAATCTCCATTCCCTCTCCATTCCAGGAGAAGGATACTATAAAATCTCCACTCCCTCCCCACTCCAGGGGAAGGATATTGTAAAATCTCCACTCCCTCCCCACTCCAGGGGAAGGACCCACTCCAGGGGAAGGATACTGTAAAATCTCCACTCCCTCCCCACTCCAGGAGGACGATACTGTAAAATCTCTACTCCCTCCCCACTCCAGGAGAAAGATATTGTAAAATCTCCACTCCCTCCCCACTCCAGGGGAAGGATACTGTAAAATCTCCATTCCCTCCCCACTCCAGGAGAAGGATACTATAAAATCTCCATTTCCACCCCACTCCAGGGGAAGGATACTGCAAAATCCCCATTTCCTCCCGATCAGCTGGTACTTGGAAGGCAGAGAATAGGTGGGGGCAGGGCTAGTCAGAGGTGGTATTTACCGGTTCTCCGAACTACTCAAAATTTCTGCTACTGGTTCTCCAGAACTGCTGAAACCCACCTCCGCTCTGAGAGTTACAAAGATCGCAGAGAGCGTTGTCCCATTCGGAGGAACAATTTTGGGAAGACTGTCCAACCCTGTCTCTACTACCCACCGTGGATGATTTCTCAGGCAAAGGATGAATCATAACTGGACTTCATTCCAGACAGTGGATCCATGAAACGACAAAGGCTGGGTGAAATACTCCAAGAGTGACTTAGTTATTGCAACAACATTGGGTTTTGCCAGACTAAAATCTGGGCAGAAGGTTCACAGATTTGAAAGCAATAATTGCACAAATGAGATAAAACCTGAGATTTTTATTAAGCAAAGCATAACAAAAGAATAACTGTGATGGCAGAGCATAATAGGAACAGGTAATCTCCATAAACCAGGCAATAAAATCAGACTGGGCAGCATTCAATAGAGGAATATAAATGGAGAACAATATTTCATATCCCTTTGGTAAGCTGAAAACCTCTCCTCTTTGGAGAAATACAGGGGTGGGTTCTACTTACCTTTACTACCGGTTTGCAATAGCATGCTTAGATCGCCGATGATGACATCCGGGCTGGTGGGCAGGGCCTCCCACAGGTTTTACTACCAGTTCTTGCGAACCTGTCCAAACCAGGGGCAACCCACCACTGGAGAGACATCTATGAATGTTCTTCCAGTTGGTAGTCCTTGACTTATTTTATTTTTTTTATTTATTAAATAAAATTATGACCACAATGGAGCCCCAACTTTTAAGCTTTGATGTATACCATCCTGAATCTAATTTTGGGAGGTACGTTACAAATGTTATTAACTAAATAAACTCAACCATTGAAATAATAGAAAATATTTGTAGCTCGGGTTTTAGATTTTAGCAGTGGATTACTCTCCAAGCTTGTTTCAATTTAGTTTCTGAATGTTTCGTTACCAGACTAGATAACATCAGCAGCAGAATTTTCTTATCCTCTTCTCCTTAGCTTACAAATGTCCTGTGTGCCATTTGGTCAATTGTCACGCAATTGGTTGTTATCATTTGGAACTATGTTTAAATTCTCAGCAGCTGATTGGTTCTCTTGTTGATTGGTTGTTTAAATGGTCTGGTTTCTTATGTATTCGTATGCTGGATGTAGATCACGGGTGTCAAAGTTGATCGTGTCATGTGACGTATTGTGACGTTTTTTGCCTTTGCGGAGCTGGGGTGGGCGTGGCCTGTGTGTGGCGCATCTGGCCTGCAGGCCGCCAGTTTGACAGGCCTGATCTAGATCAATATGCCTGTTAAACTCAACCATTACCAAGAACAGTGGGAGTTCTGTTTCAAAACATCTGGAGCATTGGGTGGGCTTCAAAATTTTAGCAAGGGGTTCTCTGCCCGGTTGCTGGGTGGGCATGGCCATGGTGGGCATAGCCTAGTCCTGTGATGGCGAACCTATGGCATGTGTGCCACAGGTGGCACACTTAGCCATATCAGTGAACACGCCAGCTCAGCTCTGGTGCGCATGTGCGTGCCAGCCACCTGATTTTCAGGCCTTTTGGGCCCACCAGAAGTAGGGAAACAGGTTGTTTTCTGCCTCCGGAGGGCCTGGGGGTAGGTGGGGAAGGCTGTTTTCACCCTCCCCAGATGCATACAGAGGATCTGGAACCAGGTGACAAAGAAAAATGGGCCAGGAGCAAGGAGCGTGCATATGCAGGGCAGGGCGCATAGAATTATGGGTGTGGGCACGCACGTGTGCGAACCTCCTCCGCCCCCTCTTCCTGGCACGCGATGGCAAAAAGGTTAGCCATCCCTGGCCTAGTCAGTCTCCTGCATCATGGTGGTGAGGGGGTGTTTTTGCCCTCCCCAGGTAAAAACAGACTCCCCAAGCTCCAGAGGCCCTCTGGAGGCCAGAAATGGGCCTGTTTCTGGCCTTCCCGAACTTCTGGTAGGCCTGTTTTTTCGCCCTCCCCGAGCCTCCATGCGTGCCCTGCATTTACCTGCATCCAAAACAGGCTGCGTGGGGACTCCTGGGAGGGGTGGGGTAGGCAGGGCGGGGCCAGCCAGGAGTGGGATTTGGGGGTTCTCCAAACTGCACAGAATCTTAGCTCCCGAACCGCCGCGAACCCCCAGCAGCCCACCCCTGATCTGGAGTATAATGGTATATGGGAAAGACCTTGGGAGACAGGGTAAAGAGATGCTGCCTAAGGACTAATCTGATAAGAGATAGCACAGGCCATAGCTGCAGAATGGACAGAGCAAAAGGCTCAGCAGAGAGGCTCTCTTAAAGTTCTCACCCTGTAGACGTGACAGCAGGAGAATTGTACTTTCAGACTTGCAAGATTCGGTGAATGTAGCTTTACAATAAATTAGAATCAATTTGCCTGGTTGTGTTTCATATCTGGCCTACCTGGTAAGGCTGACAGGAGGGCCCCAGATTACTTCCTCCAAACCTATAGCATTAGAAACTTCAATTATACCATCAATTGAGCCGTGTTTTTTTTCTCCCCCCTTTTATGCACTTGCTTTCCCAAGTTTTGATTGCTTGAAAGATATCAGCAACATGATAATATATTTCGATAGTGGAGGAAGAATCCTCCATAGATTTCACGTTGCAAAGTCTATGATGTCTTTAGCCAAGTGTCATTGAGCAATAAGGCAAAGAGACAGTTATAAAAGCTCTCTTTACACAAAGTCAATACGTGTTTACATCTTACCCCCAAAAATCCCTGACAGCTATATTGTAAAAGGAAGCTTTCTTGGACATTTTCTGTCAATATAAATACACCGTCTTGATACCCATGTGCTTTGTCATGCTACCTACTCATAATCTCAGTCTCCAGAGCTTTAATTATCTTTCCCAGCCATCAGGATTTGCATTTGGATTGTCTCTTGGTCTTTCATTGCTAATTCGTCATGTGTCTTACTCTTCCCCAGGTGGGATGACAATTGGTCATTCTCCGTTTATATGATGACAAGTCTTTTATTCCTGCAGCGCTCCAGTAGTTGACTTTAGAAAGTTGCACCTCAAGAGATTAAAGTCTCTTTGCTTTCCCCCTGGATGTCCTGAATCATCAAAATTCAACCCAAAAAATGCATTATATTTCCTGGCACGTAAGCATACATTTCACAGGTTACATTCCCCATATGACCAGCTCAGCGATAAGGAGGAAGATAAGTGGGAGCAGACTCAGTGGAGAATAAGCTGACGAGGAAAGTGACAGAACAGGAGCTAAACAAAGGAAGACAGGACAAGACAAGCCTTTCTAATCTCCACCTGGAATAAAGGCCTCCACAAGAGGGCCTCTTTGGGTGACTTGCATCTGACATGAACAGTTGACAGTTTTAGAGAACTGACTCCAGATCAGGGGTGAAATGCTCCTGGTTTGGACCAGATCGCCCGATCTGGTAGCGATGGCGGCGGATGATTCGGAGAACCGGTAGCAAAAATCCCTGCCCCCCTATACCCAGCTGACCCACGCAATCATCAGAGGCTTTTTTTTTTTACTTTAAAAAGCATTTTTTCTTTGGCTGAAAAAATGCTTTTAATTTTTTAAAAATGTTTTATTTTTTTAAACAAACAAACATTTCATACATCAGTCATTCCTTCCATGTGACATCTCGGTGTTGTCTCCAATTGTTCTTCTTTTTGTTATTTCTTCTGTCTTCGTTCTCATCTAATCAATTACAACAATTCATCATAAACTGTTTCAACTCCTACCCTCAAAATGATGCTATAGAGCACTGCACTCCAGAACAACTAGACACAAGAACAGTTTTTTCTCAAATGCCATCACTCAGCTAAACAAATAATTCCCTCAACACTGTCAAAGTATTCACTAAGTCTGCATTACTATTGCTATTCATCTTCTCATCATTCCTATCACCCATCTCCTCCCACTTATGACTGCATGACTGTAACTTTGTTGCTTGTATCCTTACAATTTATATTGATTGATTATTTGTACCCTATGATTATCACGAAATGTTGTATCTTTTTATTCTTGATGAATGTATTTTATTCTCCTTATGTACACTGAGAGCATATACACCAAAGACAAATTCCTTGTGTGTCCAATCACACTTCGCCAATAATTCTATTCTATTCTATTCTATTCTATTCTATTCTATTCTATTCTATTCTATTCTATTCTATTCTATTCTATTCTATATACTGTAGGTGTGCTAGGGGGTTGATACTGAATAATATTGATACTTAATACTAGGCCTAGAGAAAAATGGGTGGGGATATTTTTTTCCCTTTTAAAAAGCAAACTTATTCTGCAACTTGTTGTCTGCTTGCTGTGAGATTTTTTCTTGAAGGTCTGTCATTTTGAAAAACTGGGGTCATTTTTTTTCTGTATGTTGTATTGTAGATAGCAATCCTGTAGATTATCACTCCAATTACTTTTCTTGACCCAGGACAAAATAACTTGGCTTGTTTTGAATTTCCATGGCTTCCTCTGGCACAACACTTGTTTTGCTCTGATAGAATTGAGTCCATTTGAGACATTGTAGTAAAGTTGTTAGGAAATGACTATTACCTAACTTGTTGGGTTGGCAATATATAAACTATCAATGTAGCTTTAAGACTGCTGTATTGCATCATACTGTGTCCTGATTGGTTAGCTATGTAGCCAATGTTCTTAAGAGGGAGCTAGAAACATGGTTTGTTCTCTTTGCTGTTCTTGTTGTCTGATATCTCTGTATCCTACTGTTTGCAAATCCAGAAGAACTGTTTACTGTGAATGACTATGACAACTGGTAAGAAGACTTTGTTATTGGATTATCCTTGAACTGTCGTTTTGGCTATCTCCTGCTTTATATGTGTATGACCTGGACTGTTTATTGGACTGTGCTTTATTGTTTCCTGAAAGTAAACACAACTCAGTGTATCTGTGTGTTGACTGTGCTTATTCATAACTAATCTCAATCGCTTTCATGTGCATACCCTTGCTAATCAAGGGTTACTCTGCATAATACCTTAACAAAACTCCCTCTCTATATTTATGAATAATTGCTCAGATCTAAAGGAAAATGAAAACAGCAATTAATATTTGTGTATATTTGTGGGATTGCATCCTTAAGTCTGTGTCATTCCTCTGATGACCTACCGTTGGCCTAAAGTGGTCCTCCCAACAAAGGAAGGAACAAAGTCTGTAGTTTGCATCACCTTCAGCCCCGGATACCACCGTGCAATTCAAGTCACTCATAAAACTTAACAAAGGCTTGAAACATTTGCAACTGTTAACGGCACCTTTACCAAATACTTTTTATTAAATTGCAAATTTTATGTGCCAAAATGCCATGCACAATAAATTAGCAATGCCCTTATCAATCTCCTGGCGAATGTGAAGGCGATTTGGAAAGGGGGAGGAACAAAGGTGGGGGAGGAAAAAAAAAAACCCCAACATGTTTAGTGTTATGGATAAATAAAGTAAGAAAAACACACATACTTTATTGCATTGTGTCAGAGGATTATAAAATACGTTGCAAGAATAATAGAGCACAAGCCACAATCGGTAGCAGCAAAAGGATTGCTTGATAATGGAAAAGACTAAAATTCAAAGTGAAGGAAAGAGATCATGTCTGGAAATATTATACAGTATTAAATCTTAAAATATTCCAAGGAGGTTGTCATAAAAGCTTTAAGGAAATAAAGCTTAAGCTCCAGAAGGCCTTTATTTTTTGAAAGCCTGCTGATGATTTTCTTGGTAGAATTAACTGCGGGTCATAATGTTTACCCACAGTTTGCTGCTTTAATTTTCTATTAAATCCCACCTAGCCTCTGGAAGCCATGGTTTATGCAGACATATCCATGGTTTAGATTGTGGTAGCTGTTAGTACACAGTGAGAGTAGCAATAACAATAGCACTTAGACTTATATACCACTCCATAGTGCTTTACAACCTTCTCTAAGCGGTTTACAAATGTCAGCTTATTGCTCCCAACAATCTGGGTCCTCATTTTACCAACCTCAGAAGGATGGAAGACCGAGTCAACCTTGAGCAGGTCAGGATCGAACTCCTGGCAGTGGGCAGAGTTAGCCTGCAGTACTGCATTTTAACCACTGTGCCACCACAGCTTTTTTGTGTGTGTGCTAATACTTGTGGAGGTGCTAATGCTTGTGGAGAACATCTGCCAGGGACTGGTGTGTTCTTCTCTGCCCATGTGCAAAATGTTCTAAAGGCAGCAGACAACCGTTGGAAATCTTCCTACTTGTGGTTGCTGAAAAATCCAGCTGAAAAAGTGGGTGGGGGTAACAATAGATATGGAAAATAAGCTCTCCCACCCATCTCCCAAAATAACTTACTTGGGATGCAGTGCATCTGTTATATCCACCTTTCATTGCTCCATCCATTCTAATAACTAGACAATATTTACACCTGCCTTCCTTTGAGAAAGGAAATCATAGAAAATAATAATAGGGTTGGTGTCAACCTTGAAGCTGGGCTGTCCGAAGCCATCTGGGAGCTTCCGTATTGCCACACTGGAGCGAAGGATAGGGAGAAGGGGAGTAGAGACAGCTGGGGATGTGTAGTCAAAATAAAATACTTTTCCCTGGGAACCAAGGACGTTCTCACACCTGGCCGGAGGAAGGAGGAGTGACGTCACCAGACCAGCAGATGCTGCATTGATTGGGCCACATGACTGATTGTTTGAGACTGGGAGGAAAACTGTTATTTTTAATTAGGTGAAAACCAAAGGGCTCTTCAGAGTTGGTTTTAACCAGATATGTGCCAGTTTAATATTTCCAATAAAGCTATTCTTTGAGGAATCTACCTGCCTCGGAGTTCTTCCTTGCAATGGATCTATTACTTGGAACCCTGACAGTCAGATCCAAGCTTTCTTAAATCATTTGTTCTTCACATTGATTGGCATTTAGATTCCAAAACTTCCAGTAAATACTAGCTAAGGATTTGCAGATTCAGCAACTTAGGACCTATGGAAACCACCTGTTTAGAGAAAACGGATTGTTTAGAGAAGTCTACTGACAGCCTGGGTTTGAGACAGGGGTGGGATTCAGCCAGTTCAGACTGGTTTGAGCGAACCGGATGATAATTTTATATCTGGTTCACTGAACCGGTAGTTTCAAGGACTGGCTGGCCCCGCCCACTCTGCCCCTTTCCTCCCAGGAATCTCCATGCAGCCCATTTTGGATGCCAGGTAAGTGCAGGACCCATGTGGAAGCTCTGGAAGGGTGAAAAACAGGCCTCCTGGAAGTTCTGGAAGTCTGGAAATGGGCCTGATTCCAGCTTCCAGAGGGCCTCCGGAGCCTGGGGGAGGCAGTATTCACACTCCTGGAGGCTCAAGGAAAGCCTCCGGAGCCTGGGGAGGGTGAAAATGCCCCCCACCATGGTGAAAGAGGTCGAGTAGGGCATGCCCACCATGGCCACACCCACCCAGCAGCCAGGAAGAGAACCGGTTGCTAAAATTTTTGAATCCCACCTCTGGTTTGAGACCTAAGTGCTGTGCAATGGGGTGAGCTCTGGTTACTTCCCCCAGCTCCTGTCCACCTAGTAGTTCAAAAGCATGCAAATGTGAGTAGATAAATAAGTATCACTTTGGTAGAAAGGTAACAGCATTCCATGTGCCTTGGCATGTAGTCATGCTGGCCACATGACCATGGAAATGTCTTCTGACAGTACTGGCTCCCTTGACTAAAAAACAAAGATGAACAGTAGCCCTTAGAATCAGACATAACTGGACAGGGAAACTTTTACCTTTAGTGTTCTCTAACCATACAGATCAAATACTTTGGCCACCTAATGAGAAGGAAGGACTCATTGGAGAAGAACCTAATGCTGGGAAAGATTGAAGGCAAAAGAAGAAAGGGACGACAGAGAATGAGGTGGCTGGATGGAGTCACTGAAGCAGTCAGCGTGAGCTTAAATGGACTCTGGGGGATGGTAGAGGACAGGAAGGCCTGGAGGAACATTGTCCATGGAGTCGCGATGGTTCAGACATGACTTCGCAACTAACAACAACAAAACCCTACAGAACTCTAATTCTAACAGTTGGCTGGGTCCAAAAATTGCGATAAGCTAAAACCTAACTAACCACACTGTAGCTTATTATAGCGCACTTTATTGAGTCCCGCTAATTGTGAGTCAGTAAATCACACTTAAACAAATGTTGGGGTTTAGGACAAATGCCATTGATTGCAGAAGATCCTTCTAAGTAAGATTGAGCTGGGTATAATCCAGAAGATTAGGAATAATGAGTGCTAGTCTGTTTCAGAAACGTATCAGCTGGGTTCACCTAAGACACTAGAATGAGGGAAAATGGGATTATGTCAAACATGAGATGGTGTGCAAAAAGAAATAAATTATTAGATTGGAAATAAATGAGCTTCATAGGTCAGAAGTGTTATATGAATCATCAAAAATGTTTGTACTGTGATCATCAGAATCTTACACATTCATTACTACTTGAATTTATTATATTTTCACAAAGAAGAGGTCCATCAGAAGCTATTTCTCAGGATTTTACCTTTTCTGCTCCAGGGCATTCTTCAATCATAACTGCAATGTTCACATTTGGCAAAAACAAGTTTTCAGAGATAGATAAATTCACTAGACTTGGGTTACTCAGCCACGTTCTTTGGAAGGTCTTCACCTATTCAGACAAATGGGTGGATAGAGTAAGAGATAGCCAATTCAATGGCTTCATGGCTAAAAAAAAACACTAGAGTTTCGAGGACAAAGTAAGAAAAATGACAGTAGTCCACCTATTCTGTATCTCATGAAGTATTCATATTACCGTATTTTTCAGAGTATAAGACGCTCCAGAGTATAAAACACAGCTTAGTTTTTGGGGAGGAAAATAAGAAAAAAAAAACTGCCTCTGCCTACTAGCATCCTTCGGTATTCAGCTGGCTAGCATCCTGTCTGTGTGTGAGAGAGTTGAGGGCTGTTTGGAAATTGAAACAGTATTTGCTGTGTGATCAACAAGGAAAGAGACAGCAAGGAGCCTGGGCATGGCTTAGCTCTGCAGCTCTGAGTCTGTGCTGAGCTGTAAACCAATCTGCTGCTCAAAACTGAAACTGAAACTCCTCTCCTCTGCTTGTGTTTTGCTTGTATTTATTACCACGTTGGAAAACCTGCTTTTGGTATTGTATATTTACTTCATGTGTTATATTATATATATAAAGAGAAGTTATTGAATCCTGCTGAATCAGTTACTTGTGTGTGCTTTCTGGATGTGATTGCTGCTGCAAACTCTGAGTCCTTGCAGCAAATAGCAAACAGCCAGATCAGCTTCAGCACATTATTGCAGCCTGATTCAGCATGAGCAGCTGATTGGCGGGTGGATTGGCCTCCCAGAATACCCCCAATAATCTGTTCCAGGCTGCAGGGATTGCCACAGACCATCACCTCCTATGTGCCTCGCGTTTTTGGCTACATTTGGTATATAAGATGCACCCAAATTTTCACCCACTTTTTTTTGGGGGGGGGAGGGAAAGTGTGTCTTATACTCTGAAAAATACGGTACTTCCCGAGAATTTTGTTGTAGGTTGTCTGGTGCTTAATGTAGGAAGTCCAGAAATAGTCATTAAACAAGGAACATCCTGACCCACCATTTTTCTAAATGGTTCCATTATGGTTCCAGAAGTGACTTCTGCTTTCCAAAATGTCTTGTTACATCCCACCTGTACAGTTTGTCTCTGGTTTTGACTGATTCATTTGTATAACATGCTAAAACATTAACCCGTATTAACAAAACACACAGCTTCTATGTTCACATAACATGGCCAAACAAAGAAATCATATTAAGATCTAATGTGTGATCTGGTTCATACAGCATGTAAGACAATGGCAGAGTTCCCTTAATATGTTGAATCATAAACTCCCCAATCCCATTTTAGTCACGGTTAGCATGTTGTGTAAATTTATCTAAAGTGTGGGGCTATTATGTCAGAGGAAAGTAGCTCCAACAGGATTCGACCTACATTTGAGAGAATAGAATTCTTTATTGGCCAAGTGCGATTGGACACACAAGGAATTTGTCTTCGGTGCATAATCTCTCAGTGTACATAAAAGTTATAAATGATAAAACGTGATCATAGTCATCATAAATACATTCATCATGAATCATAAAATACAACACTTAGTGATAGTCGTAGGATACTAAATAAACAATCAAAATCATACTAGTTAACTAAATAAAACAATATAATCGTAAAGATACAAGCAACAAGGTTATAGTCATAAGTAGAAAGGAGATAGATAATAGGAAGGATGAGAAGAATAATAGTAATACACAGTGGTGAAATCCAATTTTTTTTACTGTGGGCGTGGCTTGGTGGGTGTGGTGTGGCTTGGTGGGTGTGGCTTGGTTGGCATGGCAGGGGAAGGATACTGCAAAATCTCCATGCCCATCCCACTCCAGGGGAAGGATACTGCAAAATCCTCACTCCCATCCCACTCCAGGGGAAAGGATATTGCAAAATCTCCATTCCCACCCCACTCTGGGGCCAGCCAGAGGTGATATTTGCCGGTTCTCCGAACTACTCAAAATTTCCGCTACCGGTTCTCTGAACTGCTCAAAATTTCCACTACCGGTTCTCCAGAACCTGTCAGAACCTGCTGGATTTCACCCCTGGTAATACAGCCTTAGTAAATAGTTTGTTAATGTTGTGGGAGTTAGTTGTTTAGCAGAGAGGTGTCTAGGCCAATTAAATGCAAAATAGAGCTGGGTTTTGACAGATCTTTCATTTTATCACTACCATAATGTCCCTGTAAAATAGGTTGGGCTAAAACAGTAATCGGCAGGGCCAAGGTCACCTAGCACAATTTCTTAACTAAAAGTAAATTTGGATCTGGATCTCCCTGGTTCTAATCCATTTTAATCTGTATATCATAATGGCTTCCTGTTGCATATCACCCCAACTCTTTAAAAAGTTATCTACAACGATCAACCAACCACAATTCAAAAATGCCTTTGAGGCTTATCCATCTTATTTAAAATGTATACTATCCTGGGGATTGTGATTGGAAAAAAAATACTTGAAAGAAGAAGGAAAAACCATTTTTTAAAAAAACAACCTGAGGATAATATATTGCAGCTATCCAATTAAGACCATCATGCCTCCAATGCACCTATACTTTAATTGCACCTTTGTTAGCACTTCTGAAGAAGCATTTTACAGAACGCTTCTTTAAAAGGAGCAGGTTTGTTATCAGATGTTTTTGTTGCCTCTTCTTTCCTCCAACGTCGAGCGTGGTGAAAGTTTTGCAAGTGTGAGGCATGACAGATTTTCCTGACCCTGCTACATTTCTTGCTGGAACTAGACAGTAAAAATAGTTTTTTTAAAAAAATATCAGATTTTCACACTTCCTCATAACTTTTGCATATGCTTATCACTAAGCCCGTTCCATCCCACTTCTACATGAATAATGCTATTTAAACCTGCATGTTGACTTCGACTTAAAAAGGATTTTAAAAATTATTTTTAAATAATTGCACCCAGGAATACGCATCTCTAGACAAAATTTCTCTCCGAACGTGTCTTCCAAAAAACATATATTGATCTTAAACGGAGCACAAAATCTACGGGAAATGCAAATCTGGATGGATAAAAGCTGAGTGCTACCTTGGATATGCATCTCGGTGATGGGAATCGCGTCAGTTTGCTGTGGAATCTGCCAAGATCAAATCCTACAAACTTCTCTGCGTCTTACAATTATAAGTCCCATATCTCATAACCTTTGATCTGCAGGTAGTTCGCTGTGCAGAGACAGTGCTGGACACGACTTGCTAGAGACAAGGATATAATGCTGGTAGTTGACAAGCCATCTGCCACCACTTCTCATCTTGGGCCTGCATTTCACTTAATCTATGAAGAGCCTTGATAGTACAGGGGTTTAGTGCACCCTGTTATTAACACAGCTGCCTGCAATTTCTGCTGGTTCGAATCTCTCCAAGGCTCAAGGTTGACTCAGCCTTCCATCCTTTCTAAGGTAGGTGAAATGAGGACCCAGTTTGTGGGGGCAATAAGCTGACTTTGTATAAAATATACAATAGAATGAAGGCTATTGCTTAACGCATTGTAAGCCGCCCTGAGTCTCAGGAGAAGGGCGGCATATAAATCAAATTAAAAAAAAAAAAAAAGAGGAGAAATTTCAGCATTTGCATCCAGATGTCTAACCAATAAGTCTGGTCTGTGCCCTTTGTGAACTGACTGTCATTTTCAGAAGGGGAGGCGGGCGAGCTATTGTCCGTGCTGACGTTTCAGTTATGGGAAAGTTAATTTACCAGCCCTGAAATGTCACTTATGTGATCTGCATCATGAAGAGTGTGAAGGCATCAGGACATAGATGGAACATCACTGGCTGTGCATCCTCTCCATGCACAGTCTGAGAATCCACAGCAGATAGAGCTGTCCTGGATGAATATCTGAATATTTATTTGATGGTGCACCAGCAAAATGAAATCATTGGGGGTGGAAGGTGAGGAAGGCTAATGAGAGGTAAATGAATACAATGGAGATGCTTTCTGTCCTGGATGTGCCTTGATGGTAGTCTTTGTTTTCCCGAATCCTTTTCTCTCCCATACTGTTGGAGAGCGACTTGTTGTGATCAAGGCCCAAGTAGTGATTACCAAACACAATTCAGTCCTCAGCAAACTTATTTTATTAAAACAGCTGAGAATTTATTCATTCTCAGCTTAGTCCAAAACAAAATTCTTAATAACCTGTCCGTTGGCCTTATCATCAATCTTTGATGTCTTTGGCAACTGGCCAAAGACTTTTCTTGGCAAAACCCCCACAAAGTTCAAGAGACGCTGACAAGAAGCATAGGAATCAACGTTGCTTTTCTACAAAGAATCCAACGGCTCATTGCTGCTCTTTTAAGCCTTATGGGAGTGGCCAATCATCTTCTGGCCTTACTCCCAAGTTGTCCTTTTTTCTTCAGCTGCTCTTGCTTTCTGGTAGCTCTTCACACGCGTGCACTAGGAACAGGGTCCTCCTGTTCCTCTGCTCTCTGCTGTCCGCCTCTGGAGGTTCCAGAGTCTGCGTATCGCTCCCAGATGGCCCTGGCCCCATCTCTACCTCCAATGCAGAGCCCTCGTCCAAGCCTTCTCCTGACTCCAGGACTGGCCCATTGTCCTCCCCAGCTTCCTCACTGTCCTACTGTGTTGCCAGGTTCGCAGGCTGCTGGTAGACCACAACACAACTGTCCCATTGGGAGGAGGGATCAAACAGGGAATTAGCATGGACTCATTATGTAAACATAAGAAGGCAAGGTCTGATGCCCCCTCGAATGCCTTTGATCCCTATCTAGTCTTTTCCAGGCGAATCAGCCAGTCTGGGAAGATTCCTGTTAAATAGGCATGAAACAATAAAATAGCTAAATTGAACTCTACATATGTGGGTCTGGTTATTCATGCCTGAAACATTCCAAAGTTGCTAAAATGAAAAATGGAGTTGCTCCCTTGATAAGCTTTTGTTCAACTCTTTGCAGCATCTGCATTTTATAAAAATTACAATCTGCATATGGAGGGGGGGCGGTTTGGGGGGGGCAGAGGTTGCGTGGATGGGCTGTTGCTGAATAAGGTATTTTATAAAAACCACATCCCCTCCATCTAATGAAAATGAACCATCCTCCTGATCTTGGTTGATCTCGGCAAAGCGTTAATTGAGAAAAGATTACCGCTCCTGCAGAGAACACAATGCACCGACATTCCAAAGGAATTGATACTGCATTTGTAATCGAGACTCAAAGGATATTGAAGGATTAGGAGCAAAATCAAGAGGGGGGGAGTGTTATTGTCAGAAGGGAGCCTACTAAAATCAGGGAGCTATAGAATCCCCTCATTTGTCAAATTAAACTGAGAAGCAGAAGACAAAAGGAAAGAGGCTATAATCAGAGTACTTGAAAGGGAAATTTTAATGAACACTAAAACCGGGGAGTGGACAAGTGTTCATATAATTGCTTTATAGGGCTTCTCAAGCTTTTCAATTCAATTTAAAAAGTGGAGAAAATAAGGGTGGCTTTCTGTTCCTCTCTCCTGAAAGCAGCAGCACCTTTTCCTGGAATTATGTTGTTTTGGCCCACCAGCGACCAGTGGATCTGGCAACAGATTCGGACAGCGAGGAGGTTGGGGAGGAACATGGGCCAGTCCTGGAGTCTGGGGAAAGCTCTGATGAGAGCTCTCTGTTGGAGGCAGAGAGGGGGCCAGGGCTGTATGCCAGTTAGCTGCTTTCGGAGTCAGACATCAGTGAGGCAGATGAACAGCTGGAGCCTGTTCCCAGTGTGCGCATGGCCAGAGTTGCCAGACAAAGGGAACAGCTAAAGAACAAGGGTCGACTTGGGAGTAAGGCCACAGGTGGACGATGAATGGCCCCTCCCAGAGGGAATAAAAGAGGAGTTTGCAGGAGACAATTAGTTCATTCCTGCATTCTTGCCCAGTATTGCAGCGTCTGGAACAATGGTGGGTTCCTCCCGGTTCGGCCCGGTTCGGCCAAGCCGTAGCGGTGACGATATGACATTACCGAACCGGTTCTCTTTGTTTGGGAGCTGGGCCCTCCCACCCCCCTCTGCCCCCCCAGGTTATTCTTACCTTTTATATGGCCCCACCCCCAATCTATTGCTGCCTCCTGAGTCTCAGCTGATCGGCTAGAAGGAAAAAAACTGTTTAAACTCTTGCTGCGGGGCTTCAAAGGGCCACCCTACAGTTGATCAGTATTAAAAGGCAGTGTGGTGGTAGACAGGTGCCTCCAAAAACAAATGAGTAGACCGGTGCCTGCAAAAACAAATGAGTAGACCGATACAGCTCTGCAAGCAGTTAAAAGCCTGGTAGACCAGTACCTCTGCTAAATCCTAAAGAATTGTCACATGACCATCAAGCCACACCCACAAAATAAGTCACGCCCACAGAACCGATAGTAAAAATTTTTAGAACCCATCCCTAGTCTGAAAGATATTGGCCTAGCCACTCTCTAAGCCTGATCTTGAAAGACTGTGGGAGAGGAAAGACTTTGCTGGAGAGGAATTCACTGTAAATTAAATAAAAGGAGTTTATCGGGATGAGGACTCAGTTTTGTGCTGCTGGGGAAGCCTAGGTCAGAAAATATGGTGCTTCCTTTGGTAGTTGCCACATGATCCTAGGAAAAGACATGGCGGCTTTCAAATATTGTGGACAGGTGCTAGATCAGCACCTCTCCATGCCTTAAAGCAGGGGTGTCAAACACAAGGTCCATGGGCCAGATCCGGCCTTGCGATGTGGTTGGATCTGGCCCATAGGGCCGTCCTGGAAAACATAAGGGGCTGGCCTGTGTCGCTTTGACCTGGTCTACCCTCATCAGTTCAGCCCGGTCTACCCAGTGCAAAGAGGAAACATCAGGCCAGTGTGGATTCGGCCCAGTCTACCCAGTGCAAAGAGGAAACATGCCAGCAGTTTGGAGAGTGGCGTCAAGCTGGCCACACCCATCCATTCAGCCATGCCCAGTGAGTGGCATCAAGCTGGCCATGCCCACCCAGTTGACCACACCCACCCAGTTAGCCAGGCCCCCCGGCCCCGCATGGTCAACCACAACCCTGATGCTGCTCTCAATGAAGTAGAGTTTGACACCCCTGCCTTAATGCATTTGATGAATTGATGAATTTCCAGGAAAACAAACAACTTTCTTGGTTGGAAAGGGATAATTCACATGCATTTAAAAAAAAAATACTGAGATGGGGAAGAGGGAGCCAGTGATGGGTTGCTCCCAGTTCGATCCGGTTCTATAGAACCGGTAGTAAAACCCGGTGGGAGGCTCTGCCAACCCGCCACGACATCATCGTGGGTGATCTGCGCATGCGCGCACTCCCGCTGCAAACCGATAGTGTTGCCCTCAGGGATGGGTAAGTGGAACCCACCCCTGGGGGGAACATGAGTTAAGAATGATGTTGTTGGTTAGGTAATTGGGTAATCCTTGGAAGTCTTCTGGTTCAACCCCCTGTTCAAGCAAGGGAATCTATACCTTTCTGAACAAATGGTCCAATCCCTTCTTAAAAACCTCCAGTGATGGAGCAATAGCAATAGAAATTGCACGGTCACTCACGCCCTTGTCACCTCCCGACTGGACTACTGTAATGCTCTCTACATGGGGCTCCCCTTGAAAAGCACCCGGAGGCTCCAACTGGTCCAGAATGCGGCTGCGCGGGTGGTTATGGGCGCAACTCGTTGTGCCCATGTGACACCCCTCCTGCACGAGCTGCACTGGCTCCCAGTGGTCTTCCGGGTGCGATTCAAGGTGTTGGTTACCACCTTTAAAGCGCTCCATGGCATTGGACCTGGGTACCTTCGAGACCGTCTTCTGCCACCAGTAGCCTCCCACCGGCCAGTCCACTCCCACAGAGAGGGTCTCCTCAGGGTGCCATCAGCCAAACTATGTCATCTGGTGATACCCAGGGGGAGGGCCTTCTCTGTGGGAGCCCCTGCCCTTTGGAATGAACTGCCCCCAGAAATGCTTAAGATCTCCGACCTCCGTGTATTTCATTGTGCCCTCAAAACCTTGTTGTTCCGAAGGGCGGTATAGAAATAAAATAATAATAATAATAATAATAATAATAATAATAATAATAATAATAATAATAATAATAATAATAATAATAATAATAATTAGCACTTAGACTTATATACCACTTTACAGTGCTTTACAGCCCTCTCTAAGCGGTTTACAGAGTCAGTTTATTGACCCCAACAATCTGGGTCCTCATTTTTCCCACCTCGGAAGGATGGAAGGCTGAGTCAACCTTGAGCCTGGTGGGATTCGATCTGCCAATCTGCCAATCTGCCAATCTGCTGGCAGCCGGTGATCAGCAGAATTAGCATTCTAAGCAGTGCGCCACTGCGGCACTTCAACTTCTAGAAGCAAGCCATTCAACTGGTTAATTGTTCTCCTTAGTTCTAGGTTCAATCTGTCTTTAATGATCCTCACCTGTTACTCCTTGTCCTGAACTCTGGTGCTTTGAAAACTAGGTTGACCCACAGCCCCTCAAATATTGAGAAACTGGTCTCATGTCACCCCCTAGCCTGAATTCTATTCAGGACTACTTGTGGTTTCATAGCTCCCTTAATTTGTTACCAATCCTGTTTTTACACATTAACACAATTACAGCCATAATAAAAACCATAGATATATATATGCTTTTTCTCTCTAGTTTGCATGACAGGCACATTGTAAATTCTATTAAAAAAAATTAAGTTACCCAGGTTCAAAGAATACACTGCATTGAATTTTGTGAAATTAGGAATGCCTTTCTTTCTCCAATAATTTTTACTGTGATCAACAGCAAATATCCATTTCTTTATTGGTAATTAAAACAGCATAGCAATGCAGGGGGGGGGGAAATTTCATGCCGAAACATGCTGATAACATCATGTTTAAGTCATCTACATAATTAAATAGCAATTGGTCTTAACCATTACTCATTACAGTGCAGCTTTTTGTCATTCTGTTTGATGCTAAAGGATGTTCAGCATCTTGTAATTGATGGAGAAGCCTAATCTGTAGTGCTTACAACATAATCAGGAAGGCAAAGCAACAGTTTTTGATCTGATTTTTAATGTGCTTTTTTTAAAAATGAAAAATGTCTTTGAAATAGGTCTAATTTAAGAAGATATCAGCCATTCTGAAATCGCAAAAGTTAAACTTTGAAATCTAGAGTTGGGGCTGGAGGGAAATATATCTGACGCCCAATAGAACCTAATGCATATAATGGTAAGCTAAATGGAAAGAAACTTTCGTTGCCCCATTAGTCAGTCTGAGATTAATGCACGTAGCTGATAGCAATAGCACTTAGACTTATTAAGCAGTTTACACAGTCAGCATATTGCCCCCAACAGTCTGGGTCCTCATTTTATCGACCTTAGAAGGATGGAAAGTTGAACCAACCTTGAGCTGGTCAGGATCGAACTGCTGGCAGTCAGCAAAGTCAACCTGCAATACTGCGTTCTAGTCACTGAACTACCACCACGGCTCTTATCCTGGGTGATTTCTAAGTTAATTAAGGTCAGACCTGGTTGGAATTCAAATAAGGGATATAGTTGTCCTAAAGACTTCTGTAAACAAACTATTAGTCCATTAACTTATTTTGGCTTTTCTAGAGATATTTTATGGAATAAATATTTATTTATCTAGTATATGGCAATGATACATTAGCCAGGAGACTACAGAATTAATACAAAGCAGTTGTTTGGCTACAAATGATGGCTAGTCCATTCAGTTTAGGCTTGTGTGCTATCCAGAGTGCACTAGAGGCAGTGAACTAGTTCCACACTCAAATGGCTTGATGGCATTCTGCAGTGTCATCTGGGACCAGTTGTACTACGTATCGTTTTTCACTTTTCATTCATTGCATTTGGGCAAGTTCGGTCCTGGTCAAACCTATACCAGCGCTCAAAGCACCATTAATTTTCCAACCAAAGTGGTACCTATTTATCTACTTGCATGTAGAGTGATTTTGAACTGCTAGGTTGGCAGAAGCTGAGGCAAGGGATGGGTGCTCACTCGGTCACACCATGCTGGACTCAAACTACCAGAGTGCAGACCTTCTCCAGCATCAATTAGCCACTGAGACTCCATGCCTTTCATGAAATAAAGATAAATCACACGGCGGTGTTCAAAATTTCCTGAAAACACTTATTATTAGTTATTAATATAACTGAATTCTGTCTTATTTGGAAAAACGAATGTTACTGCCGTTAGTCAAAATTTAATAGCTATTATATCATAATACTGGATGTCTTGAGCAACTGACTTTCAGAAATTTCACCATAGGCATTAATCTATTCTCTTCGAGCAAAGATGCCAACATAGTTTCAAGGGCCGCTCTAAAAAGGCATTTTTCAGTAGTCTAGCCTTGGGATTACCAAGACGAGATACTCCTTCTCCGTCCCAAAGGTGCTTTTTTCAGGAGGCAACTGGACTTTTTTGTTTTTTCTTTTGAAGAAGTTTCGCTTCTCATGCAAGAAGCTGTTTGGATGAACCATGATCTGGATGACTGAGGATCTCTACAGACTCCTTCCTGTGCTTTCATTCTTTTGCATGCCTTAAATTCTAAATTAAGTAGATGTTAAGCAAGTTGGCAATTCAACAGTGACAAGGCATGACCCTGGTGGATAAATATT
This sequence comes from Pituophis catenifer annectens, assembly GCF_029215685.1. Lineage (NCBI taxonomy): Eukaryota > Metazoa > Chordata > Lepidosauria > Squamata > Colubridae > Pituophis > Pituophis catenifer. The sequence continues at coordinate 80,014,491 of NW_027256887.1, forward strand.
AACCTCCTATCCCCCCCCCCATATTTGCAAATCATGGATTCAGATCCTCAGCAAACATTGTGAGCATTTGACGGCAATTGGCAAAACTGGGGCAGGCAACCCATTGATGAGATATTTCATAATTAATTCACATATCGTTAGCTTTGAAAAGAAGCCCACATGAGAACTTTGAAAAAGGCTTTTATCTTCATTTTCAAAATGCTTGTCTAATACATTAATAATCATGGTTAGAAATGAAGCATAATTCCACACCCTCTTTACTTTATAAGTAATTCAAGCGATATCTTAAGAGAAAAGATAGGAATCACTTATCAGAGGTAGGAGAAAAGCTATCTGCAATACTTGACCTGGAATCAGAATGAAGCAAAGACAGAGGGGCTAAGTAAACCCCATCTGGGGGTAATTCAGTTACTGAAGTGGGTCAATTGTTTGGGGTGGCTGCACTTTAGAGGGCCACCTGTGGATTCAACTACATTTCGTTTGTTTAATCTACTATTACTTCTACATTGTTAAGCAGCAATCTAGGAGATGCACAACATGTTTTAAAAAATAAATCGGTCATGAATCTTTAAATCATTGGGGGGAAAAAACTTTAAAGAGGAAATATTATTGACAATAAAAATAATTTAAAAGGCCAGGTTAAGTCACGGTCACATATTTTTCTGAAAACATTGCAGGCAATTTTACTACAATGTAGGAGTGGCTGCAGTAGAGAGTTTAAAAAATAACCTTGGTAGAATTATGTAGGAACTGGTGGCTCAGCAGACTGATAGCATTGTGATTAACACCAGCTGTCTGCAATTACTGTAAGTTCGAATCTCACCAGGCTCAAGGTCGACTCAGCCTTCCATCCTTTCTAAGGTAGGTAAATTGAGGACCCAGTTTGTGGGGGCAATAAGCTGACTTTGTATAAATATACAGAAGTATGAAGTCTATTGCTTAACGCATTGTAAGCCGCCCTGAGTCTCCGGAGAAGGGCGGCATATAAATCAAATTAAAAAAAAACAAAAACTATTAGCTATGCAAAAAGGGTTGAAACCAGTGGTGAAATGTAAAATTTGTTACTACCGGTTCTGTGGGCATGGCTTGGGTGGTGGTGGTGGTGGTGGTAGTAATGTGACTGGGTGGGCATGGCCAACTTTTTTTTTTTTTTTTAATTTTTAAAACCATTTTTTCTACAACCTCTTCAGCCGAAGAGGTTGTAGAAAAAATGCTTTTAAAAGCCTCTGACGATCCCAGGTGAGCCGCACGATCATCAGAGGCTTTTTTTCCCCCTTTTAAAAGCATTTTGAAGAGGTTGTAGAAAAAATGCTTTTAAAAATAATAAAAAAAAAGCCTCTGATGATTGCACGGCTCAGCTGGGCATGGGGGGGGGGTGGGGGGGTTTGCAGGGATTTTTGTTACCGATTCTCCGAACCACCCACCACCATCACTACCGGATCAGGTGATCCAGTCTGAACTGGGAACATTTCACCCCTGGTTGAAACGTTAAATCTGGAACAATGAGATTCAGAAAGATTCAGGTAGACAACCCTCCAATTCACTAAAATGTAAGGGGAGTAGAGCACACAAATTGTGCCAAATACTGTTATTATAACCAATCTCAATAAAAGTAGTTTTAGTCTTCATATGGAGTTGATTTCATGGTCTGGTCTGCCTAGTAGAGCTCATATTGACTCAGAAAAAAAACCCATTTCCCCCCCACCTGTTTGAGACATGTAAGGTTTTCCTAAAGGCTATGCCCTCTTTCTTGCAAATCTTTATAAGTGGGTTGATTTATCCCAAAATAAATAATCCCTTAAATCAATTGGATCAGTATTCTGAAAGTAAGCCAGAAAACAATTACTAATCAAGACTATTCTTACAAACCTAATGCAGTGCGGCCTCTGAATTTTGCACCAACTGAAACTTTGAGGCAGTCCTGAAATGTCTCAAGTTAAATCAATTGTTCGAATTTGTCCCTATGAAAAAAGCTCCTAAATCAGGGGTGCTTAAATCTGACCCATGGGGCCGGCCTGGAAATATCAAAGGACTGGCCCGTGGTGCCTCTGCCGGCCAAAATGGGCTTTGCGGGGGCCTCGGGAGATCTCTGCGTGGCCCATTTTTGGCCAGCAGAGTGCTGCTGGAGGCCAGGGAGGGCAAAAACAAGGCACGGGAGACCATGTGCCGCCCCCCCCCCGTGCCCCGTTTTGGCCAGTAAAGTGCTGCAGGATGTATCCATCCCATCTCCGCCCCATTGCCCCCCGCCGGCCCCCGGAAGAAAACTACAATGTGTCAGCACTTCAAGCTGCATTTACTCTAGTGCTGACATAAGAAGGAGAAGCGGAGGCATCTGGAAAGGGACTTTGACTTTTCACCTACTTATTTTCCCTGGAGATAATATCCCCTAGGAGAGGGGATGGGAGGGGGGAAATTCCTTTGAGCTGGAGCAGTAGATTAGGGGTAGAGTGACTTGGAAGATAGCCAAATGAGTGCAGGGGAGTGGGGAATGGAAAGGAAGGGTTTTGGGTCTGGAAGTCAGTGTTGGCTGCAATGGAGTCGGAGTTAGAATGTCGTGCTTAATAAATGGGGGTTTTTCTTCAAAGACTTTGTTTGAAATGCAATTTATTTGAGACGACCTCGAAACCTGACACAATGCTGATCCGGCCCTCAAAGAAATCCTGTTTCTAAATGGCGTGGTTCTTCTCTTAGTCTAGATTTCCTTGCTGGTCTGGTGGTTCCTAGTCCCTCTTTTGTTTTTGCACTAGACCAGTGATGGCTAATCTTTTCTGGACCGAGTGCCCAAAGCGCGCTTGAACCCGCAAAATGCAATGCATGCGTGGCCCCTGTGCATGTGCCCTGGCCCCGCACATGTGCCCCACTCCCCTGCATGTGCACGCAATGCACTCCCCCACATGCACCCCGCCCCCACGTATGCGCGGCAGAGACCTAAAGACCAGCTGGCTGGTGGGAGGCACGTGCACATGCACAGCGGAGCTGAACTGGGGCAATGGCTCACATGCCATCAGAGAGGGTGCAGTGTGCCACCTCTGGCACACGTACCATAGGTTCGCCATCACGGCTCTAGAGATAATGCTTTCCTCCGGTGCCACACATAACCCGATAGCAAAACCTTCAAAACATGTAATGCTTTGCAGTTACTCCTAAAACTTTGCACTTCAAAGAAGAGTGGGACATATCTCTCAAAAGGCATGGCACAATTGCTTACAGGAATTGTCTTCAAGTGTTCCTAATTAAAAAATGTGTGCTAATACATTATAAGAATTTCCAGGAAGTCTCAAAATTATTCCAGTCTATTTATGGGTAGGCGAATGAAAGGAAACATCTCACTGAATTTTCTGTGAACATCTCACAATGGCTGTGAGGAAACACGCTCAGTAATTTATGGTGTCTTCAGTACCAGTCCATGTTTTCTTCAGCAGTCACTGTGCATGCATGCACATCCAGATGAGTTGCTTTGAGGAACATTTTTCAAAATGCTATTTTTCTAGGGACGGAGGTGAATAAAATTAAAATCTCCAAAACTGTTTCAGAAAACTTTTTCATAGCAATTTCAGTTTGGGTCTAGTAAGGGTCTCCATCTTGGAGAACAATACTACTACAGTGGTGTGTTTCAAAATTTTTTACTATTGGTTCTGTGGGATTGGCTTGGTGGGTGTGGCATGGCTTGGTGGGTGTGGCTTGGTGGGCATGGCAGGGGAAGGATACTGTAAAATCTCCATTCCCACCCCACTCCAGGGGAAGGCTACTGCAAATTCCCCATTTACTCCCGATCAGTTGGGACTTGGGAGGCAGAAAATAGATGGGGGTGGGCCCAGTCAGAATTTTTACTACTGGTTCTCCAAACTACTCAAAATTTCTGCTACCGTTTCTCCAGAACTGGTCAGAACCTGCTGAAAACCATCTCTGTAATACTTGCTGTAAAAAGCTTTAATCGTAGAAATGGATTTGTAGACTCAAAATGTATTGCACTGTGTATTAACAGGTAGTCCTTGACTTACAACAGTCCTTTTAGTGACTGCTTGAAGTTAAAATAGCACTTAAAAATGACTTATGACCATTTTCCACAAAAATTTCAAATTCACATTTCAAAAATTACGACCATTATACCACCCCTATGGTCATGTGTTCAAAATTCAGATGCTTGGCAACTGACTCATATTTATGACGGTTGCACTATCCCGGGGTCATGCGATACCCTTTTGCGACAAGCAAAGTCAATAGGGAAGCCAGATTCACTTAACAACCGTGTTACTAACTTAATAACTGCAGTGATTTCATTTAACAACTGTTGCAAGAAAGGTCATCCAATGGGGCAACACTGGAAGTTCCAGCTCCAACACTGGAAGTTTTTAAGAAGATGTTGAATAACCATTTGTCTGTAGTGGTGTAGGGTTTCCTGCCTAAGCAGGAGGTTGGACTAGAAGACCTCTCCTACTCTTCGTCCTCTTTACTTGGGGGAGCTTCTGGAGGTTCTGAAGGCCCTTGCTGGGTCCCCGACTCTGGCACCGCATCTTCTCCAGCCTCCTCATTGTTTGACTCGAGTGCCAGCTGCGCGGGCTGCTGGCGCAGCGCCACACCAGCCTCCTCGCTGTCTGAATTAGCTACTAGCTGCACAGATCGTGTACGGGCCACAACAGTCACACTAACAGTATTATTGGAGAATAACATCTGAAACAGGAAGACAGAAAAGAAGTTATTTGATTTACCTTCTGAGTCCTTCTTGTAGAAGACTCTGTGTGGATGTGCAGAATATGGCCGGGAAGCAAAGTTTTTAAAATGAATAATAAAGGTGTCCTTTACTTCAGCCTTCAGCACTGGACCATGACAAGAGGACCTAACAGGATTGGACAAGTCTACAAGAAGGCCATTTTCAGACAGTTCACAGATGATTCCTACTCTCACGAGATTGCCAAACCATCTTGGCTGGGCGGAGTGTTGTGGCCCGCCAGCGGCCAGCCGATCTGGCAGCAGATTCGCACAGTGAAGAGGTTGGGGAGGAACATGGGCCAGTCCTGGTGTCTGGGGAAGGCTCTGATGAGGGCTCTGCATTGGAGGCAGAGATGGGGCCAGGGCCATCTGACAGTTGTCAGCTGCCTTTGGAGTCAGACATCAGTGGGGCAGAAGAACAGCTGGAGCCTGTTCCCAGTGTGCACATGTGCAGAGCTGCCAGGAGAAGGGAACAGATAAGGAACAAGGGTCGACTCAGGAGTAAAGCCACAGGTGGACGGTGAATGGCCCCTCTCATAGGAAATAAAGAGGAGCAAAAGGGCAGAGGAGTTTGCAGGAGACAATTAGTTCAATTCATTAGGGTGAAGAACTATTCCTGACTTCTTGCCAAGTATTGTCTGCTACAGAGTGGCGTTTGGAAGATATCGGCCTGGCAGCTCTCCAAGACTGATAAAGTTTGTAGTTGTGAAATCTCTTGAAAGACTGTTGGCCGGGACTTTGCTGGAGAGGAATTCCCTTTAAACTAAATAAAAGGGGTTTTATCGGGACGAGGAGTTGGCTTCGTGCTTTTGGGAAGCTTAGGTCAAAACATAGATTTCAATCAATCTGAAAAGTTCAAATAGTGTAGGGATTTATAAATAAGAGCCATTCTATACGAATCTCTAAAGGCTTTTAAGCTTATGGCTCCTGGTAGTTAAGAGCTGCTCTTGCAGTTCCTCAGGTCTTCTTCACTGGCTGGAGTCTTAGAGGAAGCAATGAACTTTAAGTCATTCCTAGCAGGTCTGAAAAAGAGCAAAAATTATTAATATGTCTCAAATGATGCAGAACAATTGAGCACGGATCTAAAAAAAAAAAATTGAGAGGATTCCATAAATCCTGCTGAGAGGCATCATCAAGTTGAATGGGTGATCACTGTGGAAATTAGACTGTTGGACTGGTTGGGTCTTTTGACCAATCCATTCATGGTTGGTTATAGAGAAGACGACAACAATATTTTTGAAGGTTCAAAAATATTGGAAAATTGATTCTTTCTCATCTCATCTCTCTTCTAGGCTAAAGCAGGGGTGAGCTGCTGTGGGTTTGCAAGGGTTCGGGAGAACCTCTAGGTAAGATTCTGTGCAGTTTGGAGAACCCCCAAACCCCCACTTCTGGCTGACCCCGCCCATCCCGCCCCTCCCAGGAGTGCCCACGTGGCCTGTTTTGGATGCAGATAAGTGCAAGTTGCACGTGGAGGCTCAGGGAGGGTGAAAAACGAGCTTACTGGATGTTTGAGGGCCTCTGGAGCCTGGGGAGGCCATTTTCGCCTTCCCGGAGGCTTGAGAAGAGCGTCTGGAGCCTGGGGAGGGCAAAAACACACCCCCCCCGTGGTGCAGGAGGCCGACTAGGCCACACCCACCATGGCCACACCCACCTAGCAACTGGGCAGAGAACCCCTTGCAACAATTTTTAAAGCCCACCCCTGGGCTAAAGTGCTAAAGTACAAGAGCCTTGGTAGTACAGTGGTTTAAGGCACCCTGTTATTAAGCTGGTTATTAAGACCAGCTGCCTGCAATTACTGCAGGTTCGAATCTCGCCAAGGTTCAAGGTTGACTCAGCCTTCCATCCTTTCTAAGGTAGGTAAATTGAGGACCCAGTTGTGGGGGCAATAAGCTGACTTTGTATAAAATATACAAAAGGATGAAGGCCATTGCTGAGCACATTGTAAGCTGCCCTGAGTCTCCGGAGAAGGGCGGCATATAAATCAAATTAAAAAAAAAAAAAAGTCTATCCAAGAAACTGAACATATGTCATCTGTAAGAGTCTTCATGTACAACAATGGTCTTTAGTCTTCTGGAGAGAAGATGGATTATTGAAGAGAGAGGTTGACATTCAGATTCAGAGTTTCCAAACAGACTGTCTGGTTTTCAGCCGGAGGTCTTTTTTTTTTTTTACTTTAGGCAGTTGGAAGTATTGTGATGGAGTATTCCATGGAAATGACCTATTACAAAGCCCCATTTCTGCCCCTTATCGGTTCTGTGAACTAAATCAGATGTTATAGCAATATTATACTTGACCTTAGGAGATAACTTAGCTTGTACAATTTCCTATAGAAGGTCATAAAGAGCCTCTGGGAATTCAGCTAATCCAAGAGGGACCTCACAAAATACTCTGCATTCTCTTGATACAAAATCCATTTGAAATTAGTCAGGCATCACGTGGTGCTCAGGATAGATCGCTATATTATCACATTAAAGTACTGTAAGTTGAGTTAGGCCATTGCATTTGACTTCTACTAGATGAGAATATTTAATCGAACTAACACAAAAAGAACCCTGCAGGCATCTATGTAGCCACAAGAATGATTGTTCCATTTTCACAGAGTCTTTACTTTTATCTTAATGCTTAATAATACAGGGTTGGTTATGTGTTGTGTTTCTGGATTAAACTCCATAGCTCCAAATATGCTATCTGGGTAGACATCATATTAGATGGTCATTCTTGGTTCCAGATCTCTAACTTTACCCAGGAGTAGAGTAGAACCATAATATAGTGCAAACTATAAGGCTGCCCTAGAGAACAATCTGAGAATGCAGTTGGTTCGGAGGGAGTGTGTGATACCCTTTGTAGAGTAAAGTAGAGAGAAACAGTAGAGAATTTTGTCTACGGAGATTCTCAATCATCCAGATCATGGCTGTCCCAAAGGTGCTTTTCAAAAGGCAACTGGACTTTCTTATAAAAACACTTCAGTAGATGTTCTTCTTGAACTCAGTGTGACTTTATAATGCCTTGGTAAAGCCACACTTGGAATACTGCATTCAGTTTTGGTCGCCACAATGTAAAAAAGATGTGGAGACTCTAGAAAGAGTGCAGAGAAGAGCAACAAAGATGATTAGGGGACTGGAGGCTAAGACATATGAAGAACGGTTGCAGGAACTGGGTATGTCTAGTTTAATGAAAAAAAGGGCTAGGGATGACACGATAGCAGTGTTCCAATATTTCAGGGGCTGCCACAAAGAAGAGGGAGTCAAGCTATTCTCCAAAGCACCTGAAGGCAGGACAAGAAGCAATGGGTGGAAACAAATCAAGGAGAGAAGCAACTTAGAACTAAGGAGAAATTTCCTGACAATTAGAACAATTAATCAGTGGAACAACTTGCCTCCAGAAGTTGTGAATGCTCCAACACTGGAAGTTTTTAAGAAGATGTTGGATGACCATTTGTCTGAAGTGGTGTAGGGTTTCCTGCCTGGGCAGGGGGTTTGACTAGAAGACCTCCAAGGTCTCTTCCAATTCTGTTATTCTATTCTATTCTATTTATGCTTCAGTCATGTGATTCAGGATTAGGCTGTCTACAGGAGTGGGCTTCAAAAATTTTAGGAAGAGGCTCTCTGCCCAGTTGCTGGGTGGGCATGGCCATGGTGGGTGTGGCCTAGTTGGCCTCCTGCACCATGGTGGGGGGCATTTTTGCCCTCCCTGGGCTCTAGAGGGTTTCTTCGAGCCTCTGGGAGGGTGAAAATGGCCTCCCCAGGCTCTGGAGGCCCTTTGGAGGCTGGAAACAGGCCAGTTTCTGGCCTTCCCTACCTTCCGGTAGGCCTGTTTTTCACCCTCCCTGAGCCTCCATACGCACCCTGAATCCAAAACGGGCCTCATGGGGACTCCTGGGAGGGACGGGTTGGGGTGGGTGGGGCCAGCCAGGAGTAGGATTTGGGGGTTCTCTGAACTGCAAAGAATCTTAGCTAGAGGTTCTCCCGAACCCCTACAAACCCCCAGCAGCCCACGCGTGGCTGTCTATGAAATACCATTTGAGATGGTTTAGCCAGACTCAGTCCAAGATCCGGGGATCAAGGTCTTGAAAAATTGGCAGGATCAGATCGTTAAATCCCCTGTACTCTTGAATTTCCTTCCGAGGGTCTTTGAAGCAGAGTACAGAAAGTTTGCGATTCAAATCAGGGGCATGCCTCATTAAAGTCAATGTCTATGCTGTTTGTATTAATGACACATGTGTTTGTCATTCCTAATGGGGAGCCGAAACAGGTGGATGCAATGTTATATTACTCCCTGGGAGCCCTCATAAAACCAGAATTGAATATAACAACCACGTCCTCCAAGACTTCACAGCCAGTGATTAGGATCTGACGTCAACGGACACATCACATTCCTCAGAACATCAACATGAACAGAAATACGCCTTGAAACATTTTGTGAGTTTCCTCTCATGTTTACTCAGACTTGTTAACTTTTATGTAGGGATCTGCCTTTATTTCCAGCTCTCTGCATGCTGGGGTGAGATGTTTGGAATTCTTCTCCATGCCCCAGATGCAGTTTTGCATAGCATCATCTGCAAGGGGTTTAATTATGCATCAGGCCCCTCTGTTGAAGAGGATGAACGTTCATTAGGAAGCTAGGGAAGTGTCATATAGGCATGTATATCATTTGATATCTGATCACCGAGGCTTCTCACTTGATGAACCGAATTTGTCAACTGTACTACAGAACAGTTTATCTCTTTGAGGTGACAGGAAAGCTGTAGCCGTGTTGTTTGATCCGTGCTGGGTGTTTCATCGCATACTTATTTTGATTTACAGCATAATTTTATACACCTGGTGGACTCATTCGAATCCGAGGGTGCATCTCTGAGTGGAAACCAAGAAATTTCCAAAGGCCCTCATCATTTATTTATTTATTTATTTATTTCATGTATTTATATGCCGCCCTTCTCCAGAAGGACTCAGGGCGGTGAACACAAGTTAAAAACATGTACAACAAAATCCCATTTTAAACCAAATTAACTAATAAATAATAAATAATAAAACCCAGAATCAGAGTCAGCCTATTTGCTTGAACAGCCAAGTCTTCAGGTCCCGATGGAAGGAGCGGAGATCAGGAGCTGTCCGGAGCTCAGTAGGCAACTCATTCCAGAGGGTAGGAGCACCCACAGAGAACGCCCTACCCCTAGGCACCGCCAGACAACATTGGCTCGCCGTCGGAACCCTGAGGAGAGCAGCCTTATGTGAGTGAACAGCACGGTGAGAGGCAGGCAGGAGAAGGTCCTGCAAATATCCCGGACCTAAGTCACGTAGGGCCTTATAGGTGAGAACCAGCACCTTGAAGCGGACCCGGAGAACCACTGGTAACCAGTGCAGCTCACGCAGGAGAGGTGTTATATAGGAGTAACAAAGGGCTCCCATAACAACTCATGTGGCTGCATTCTGGATCAGCTGGAGTCTCCGGGTGCATCTCAGGGGTAGGCCCATGTAGAGGGAATTGCAGTAATCCAAGCAGGAAGTAACCAGGGCATGAGTGACAGTGCGAAGGTCATCTCAGTCCAGGAAAGGGCGCAACTGGCGTACCAGGCGAACCTGTGCGAAGGCCCCCCCTGGTCACGGCCATCAAGTGGTCTTCTAGGGACAGCCGAGCATCCAGGAGGACACCCAAGTTGCGAGCCCTATCAACGGGGGCAAGTTTTTCCCCACCCATCAAAAGTGATGTGGTCTCTGAAACGTGAGATGCGGGCATCCACAACCACTCAGTCTTGGAGGGGTTGAGTCTGAGTCTGTTTCTACCCATCCAGGCCCACACCGCCTCCAGGCAATGGGACATCACGGAAAGGGCATCTCTGGGGTGGTCTGGGGTAGAGATGTATAACTGGGTATCATCAGCATATTGATGATATCTCACCCCAAAGCCACGAATGATCTCACCCAGCGGCTTCATATAGATGTTAAAGAGCAGGGGGGAGAGAACGACCCCTGAGGCACCCCACAATTTAGGGGCCTCAGGGAGGACCTCTGCCCCCCTGCCCATACAAACTGCAAGCGACCTGAGAGGTAGGAGGAAAACCACTGTAAAACAGTGCCTCCCACCCCCAACCCCACAAGTCGCTGCAGTAGGATATCATGGTCGATGGTATCAAAAGCCGCTGAGAGGTCAAGTAGGACCAGGATGGAGGAACAACCACCATCCTGAGCCTGCCAGAGATCATTCACCAGAGCGACCAATGCCGTTTCCGTGCTGTGCCCTCGTTGGAAACCCGATTGGTATGGGTCTAGGTATTCCGTTTCCTCCAGGAACTGTGGGAGCTGTTGCGCCACCACAGTCTCAACAACCTTCGCAGTGAAGCGAAGGTTGGAGATGGGATGATAGTTATTAAGTGAGTCTGGATCCAGGGAAGACTTTTTGAGGAGAGGTCGAACCACCACCTCCTTAAGAGAGGCGGGGAAGACCCCCTCCTTCAACGAAGCGTTGATAATTGCCTGGATCCAGTCTCTAGTCACCTCCCTGGCAGCCGAAACCAACCAGGAGGGACAAGGATCCAATAAGCAAGTGGAGGAACCAAGTTTACCCATAATCCTGTCCACTTCCTTGACAGAAACAGTGTCAAACTCAACCCAGATATTACTCTCAAGACCTACCCTAGTCTCCCCATTGGTTTCTGCCCAGTCAGAGTCTAATCCGATTTGAGTAGACAGCCTTTTCTCTGAAAGTAAAGGAACCCATAACAGAAGAATTTAAATATATTCTGTAAAAGTCCGTGACAGCACCCGTAATTTTAATTTCCTAAATTATATGCAAAAATTCACTTTTAAACAGGCTAATCAGAAGCGAAGATAGGCTAAGTGGGACCTGTTAACAGGGCATTTCTGGTGGAAAAAATATGCTGTGATCACTGCTAAAACTGCAACTATATTTGAATCAATTAGTTTGATTGTTTTTTGATCATATCAAGAAATGATAAAAATATTACAAGGAGGGGAAAAAAACCTCAAAATATATTGTTCCTGAAATCAACCTCAATCTGTTCTAAATATAGGTAGTCCTTGACTTACAACAGTTCATTCAGTGACCATTCAAAATTACAATGGCACTGAAAAAAGTGACTTATGACCATTTGTCATACTTATGACAGTTGCAGCATCCCCATTGTCACATGATTTACATTATGATGGTTGAAGTGTCACGGCATCATGTGATCCCTCCTTTGGTGACCTTCTGACAACTGGTTTGCCTAGTGCAGAACCGAAAATGTGAGCTTGCGCCTTCAAACACACCTCAGGCAGCCGCGGTGAGTAAAGAGGGTGAGGCACAGAAATCAGCTGGGCTGCGTGGGCGGGGCAAGCAAGCCAGAGAGTGAGATATATAAGATGGGATAGCACTGGGGCAGATGGGCGGGCCCAGCTGGTGGTCGAAACTACAGGTTTGCCCAAACCGGTCTGAACCGGCAGCAGCCCATCTCTGCATATTACTAATTTAAGAACTGCAGTGATTCATTTAACCATGGTGGTGAGAAAAGTCGTAAAATAGTGAAAAACTCACTTAACAAATGTGTCACTTAACATACCTTTTGGGCTCAATTATGGTCGCTAGTTGCAGACTACCTGTAGTCTTTCCTCTTCTGGATGGTCTTTGATATGAAGGATATAGTTTTCCTCATAATATGCAGATGTTCTCTGCAAAATCTATAACAACTTTTGGAAAATGAACTTAAATAATTGGCCCTAAATAATTGGCCCTTACTACAAGGTATCATGTGAAATCCAACAAAATAAGCACAATATCTTTAACAGAAGAAACACCACATATGCACAATCCATTATAAATGAATCCCCATGAAACCTCCCATATCTCAAATGGTTCAAAACATATTCTATAGAAAGCTCTTCAAAGGAGCCTTGGAAGTACAGTGGCTTAATGCACCCTGTTATTAACACAGCTGCCTGCAATTTCTGCAGGTTCGAATCTTACCAGGCTCAAGGTTGACTCAGCCTTCCATCCTTTCTAAGGTAGGTTAAATGAAGACCCAGTTTGTGGGGACAATAAGCTGACTTTGTATAAATATACAAAAGTATGAAGGCTATTGCTTTACGCACTGTAAGCCGCCCTGAGTCTCCGGAGAAGGGCGGCATATAAATCAAATTAAAAAAAAAAAAAGGTGCTGAGACATGCAAATTGTTGAGAACTTTTATATTTGAAAAAGAAAAAAAGATTTATGCTGTATCAGACACTTCACGGACACAACATGTTTAATGATGCACTGTCATGTTGAGTAGCAACATCCAGAAGGATTATGTCAGTGAAGAATCTCATACAGGTAAAGTTATCTGAAGATTGAGTCAACGCAACTCAACTTATTTGTTAGTTTGAGATGTTTCGCTGCTCATCCAGGCAGCTTCATCAGACAGAGCTAGTTAGTTAGGCACAGAGTCGATGGAAGACACCCACTCTTTCCGCACCAACCTCAGGGTTTCCTCCCCAAGTTTGTTAGTCTCAGACTAACAAGAAAATAAATCCAGTTGCCATGACTCAACCTTCAGACAACTTTGTTAACATAAACTTGCAAGAAAGTATAAATCTCCTGCTGTCTCTTTTTATCATCTGATATGTTAGGGTAGATCCTTTCTAAGTTTCTTCCTCTGCCTGTTATTCAGTTGTGGGCTCCTTAACCTTTTATCTGATCAATCCCTCGGGGGGACATCTCTTTCCCCCTCCCTTCCCAAGGTCATTCTCACATTTAATAGAAAAACAGAATAACAGAGTTGGAAGGGACCTTGGAGGTCTTCTGGTCAAATCCCTGATTGAAACCCTATACCAGTGATGGTTAACCTTTTTGGTGTCAAGTGCGCAAATGCACGTATGTGTGCCTGAACCCCTAAATGCAATGTGAGCACCCCTGCACATGTGCCCCCCCGCCCCATTTTGGCTTCCAGGTTGGTGCAGGAGGCCTTCCAGGCCCAAAACGGAGTGCGGGGGGGGGGTCGTGTGGCATCTCCATACCCTGTTTTGGCTTCCAGGTTGGTGCAGGAGGCCTTCCAGGCCCAAAACGGGGTGTGGGGGAGCATGCGCACATGAATCCCCAAATGCAGTGTGAGCGTCCCCTGTGCATGCGCCCTGCCCCTGCAGATGCGTGGCAGAGACCTGAAGACCAGCTGGCCAACGGTAGGTGCGTGCACATGCACGGTGGAGCTGGGCTGGGGTGACGGCTGGTGTGCCCGCAGAGAGGACTCTGTGTGGCACCTGTGGCATGTGGGCCATAGGTTCACCATCACGGCCCTATCTCATTTCAGACAAATAGTTGTCCAGTCTCTTCTTTAAAACTTCCAGTGTTGGAGCAGCCACATCTTCTGGAGGCAAGTTGTTCCACTGATTCTAACAATTCTAGCAATTACATTAATTTATACAACACAGCTACAGCTTTCCTATAATGTAATTTCATTACAATAACTTCCAATTATCTGTCCTTAAGAAGACATTGGACAGCCATTTGTCTGAGATAGTATAGGGCAGTGATGGAGGGGGGGCGGGTTGTGCACACGCGTGCCCACACCCATAATTCTATGTGCCCCGCCCCTGCGCATGCATGCGAGACCCCCCCTCCCCCTGATCCTGGCATGTGATGGCCTGGTAGGCCTGTTTTTCTCTCTCACCTGGCTCCAGAGCCTCTCTAGGAGTCCGGGGAGGGCAAAAAGAGCCTTCCCCACCCCCTCCCAGAGGCCCTCCAGAGGCCAGAAACGGCCCATTTGCCAACTTCCGGTGGGACCGGAGCTGAGCTTGCGTGCCCACTGATATGGCTATGTGTGCCACCTGTGGCACGCGTGCCATAGATTCACCATCATGGGTATAGGGTTTCCTGCTTGAGCAAGCAGTTAGACAAGAAGACCTCCAAGGTCCCTTCCAACTCTGTTATTTTGTCATGGCCCCTGCTCTGTGGAATGGTCTCCAGCTAACCTGGATTTTGTTAGCTTTTAGGAAGGCTTTGAAAACTTGGTTGGTCCCTGAATATTAAGTTCAAAATGCTAGCTGATGTTCATCTTGGGAAGTGAAATAAACGCCAACACATCCTAATCGTGCGTTTTATTCTTCTTGTTGATTTTTCACTGCTCGTCTCATGGAGACATTATAATTTTATTTTTATCCTTCCACACCACCTGGAGTTGCATTTTTGTGGATTGGATTGCCATACCCACCCAATCAATAAAGCAAGCGAGAAAGTGGCAATATTCACACAAGGGCGATACCGCACGACCGTGATCCTCCCGTCTCCACACGACGTGTTTCCTGAGCGTCGACAAAGAGTTATATTCTGACCACGACACCACTGCAGAACGACTGCGGAGAAGAGACCTTAAAATAAGAACGTTTTCTTTTCACCGCTGAGTTTCGTGAATATAATGCCTTCTGAAATGTTGAATGTGTTTGCTGAAGGGGTTGCAATAAACCCAAATGTCAAGCTCTGTAGAGCTGTGTGGAAAAGAAATGATATCTTGAAATTGGCCTGAATTAATCTACTAATCAACCTGCAAACGATCCCCCAGAAGACAGGAAGACGGCATAAAGACAGGAGTCGAGGTGCTGGGAAGAATTCAGGTTACTGTTCCACGCGCGATACCAGCAAAGCTGTGCTGAAATGACTGGAATCAATTTATAACAGAGAGTTACTGACCTTTTAAAAAGGTTGCCAGCCCATTTATATATCTCCTGTGGTGCTCACCTCCTTTATTCATGCTTAGCATATGCTGTCACTCTTGCAACATTACCTCTCTGTTCCTTGTTAACTTTCTTTTGAGTATGTTCAGTGCATAGGCCTGTTGAACTACCTTTGAGGCACTGTCAGCTGAAAAGAAAAGGAGAGAAAGAGAGAGTGGGGAGGGGGGAGAGAGAGAGAGAGAGAGAGAAAGGAAAGAGTAAATATATGGCTTTCCTTTTAGGGGAACATCATTGCTCTAATTTGAAGAATACTTGGAATGCTGCTTGAAAGGGGGAAGAACGTACATATTCAACTGGAGAAAAGATACCATGGGAGAAGAAGAGGCAGAGCTGGGGAGAGGAGTTAAATGTATCATCAGTTTATTGCTTTTCTACAAGCAGGAGCATGGTAGCTCATGTGGTTAAGATGCTGGGATGGAGGTTAGCAAGTCCGCGTTCGAGACCCGAGTGCTGCTGTGAGCCAGGGTGAGCTCCTGTCCTTCGCTCCAGCTCCTGCCATGGAAATTAAAAGCGCTCCCAACTGGCATCCCCCAAGCATTGCTTATGACACCAGCTAATCCTTTCAACCCAGAAATGCCTCAGTGTTCCGACACGAGTGCAATGCAATTCCCACAAGCACTTCAAGTCCAACCTCTTCTGAATTCAGTTTAACTTTAGTTGACCAGATTCTTATGTATTGGCTTGAATAAATCTTCGATGTTGCAATCTTACAAATGGTTCTAATGCTTTGCAGCTGACATTTATATGATCAGCTAAAGTTCAACACTACATTGGTGCCAGATAAGGGTCAATGGAATTCAGGAGGGGTTGAATTTGATCATTGTGTTGCTTGTGGGAACACAATGACTCTAAGCTGATGACACTCTTAATTCTGTCCTCCCCCCAGCTCTGTTTGCTTTTCTCCTACAGATACCCAGATATCAGGCACAAAATTAAATGGATTTTAAGATAAAACTGCAGCTTTCATGTAAAAAATAAGATAAGTTTCTAATCCTTAGGAATTGTGATGGTTGATTGAAATTAGACTCTTCTCAAGAGCATGTGGAGAAATTTTTAAGTGCAAAGGAGATTCTCATTCAGATCACTTCTGGAATTAGGCTTGTCAATTTTCATTTGCAAAACTGCCTCCAAAGTGAGAAAATAATTAGGCTGGAAAATATCTTGAGCACGTGGAAGTATCACATGAAAGACAAATGGAGTGATTGTTAAGTAATGTGTTTCTCTTCATAGAAACTGGCATGCATTGTGCAAAAGCAGCAAATAGCAATAACAATAGCAGTTAGACTTATATACCACTTCACAGCCCTCTCTAGAGTCACCCTATTGCCCCCAACAATCTGAGTCCTCATTTTACTGGCCTCGGAAGGATGGAAGGCTGAGTCAACCTTGAGCCTGGTGAGAATGTTCTACCTGTCAATGACTTGAATACAGCTCAACTGTCTGGAACCCGCACTACATATCGGACATAAATACAATTGAGAGAATCCAGAGATATTTTATGAGAAGAGTCCTCCATTCCTCTACCCACAATAAAATACCTTATGCCGCCAGACTCCAAATTTTGGGCTTAGACAATTTAGAACTACGCCGACTTCAGTCTGAACTAAGCATAGTACATAAAATTATCTGCCACAATGTCCTTCCTGTCAATGACTTCAATGAGCTTCAACCAACAACACATGAGAAATAATAGATACAAGCTCAAGGTAAACCGCTCCAAACTCAATTGTAGAAAATATGATTTCAGTAACAGAATGGTCAATGCCTGGAATGCACTACCTGACTCTATGGTTACTTCCCCAAACCCCCAAAACTTTAACCTTAAACTGTCTACTGTTGACCTCACCCCATTCCTAAGAGGTCTGTAAAGAGCGAGCATAAGTGTACCAGCATGTCTACAGTCCCTGTTCTAATATTCCTTTTTACTCTTTTTATGTATTCAAATTATGTTTATACTTCTACCTGTTATCTTGTATATGCTTGACAAAACAAATAAATAAAAATGAAATAAAAAATAGAATCGAACTGCCGAACTGCTGACAGCCGGCAGTCACCAGAAGTAGCCCGCAGTACTGCATTCTAATCACTGCACCACCACATTATGGTATAATCTGCAGGTTGCAGAGGCATTATTACAGTATTAGGAATTTGCTGGTTGCACAAGGTGGACCTGGAATCAAAGACAATGCTGAGAATTGTATGAAACTTGCCTTAATACACAATTGAGGTTAACTTGATGCAACCAAAAAACAAGTATATGCACATTGTAGAATGGATAAAAAAAAGGAAGGAGAGAGACCCTGAGTTCTAGTCAGTGGTGAAATCTAAAATTTGTTACTACCGGTTCTGTGGGCGTGGCTTGATTGGGGGGGAGGGTAATGTGACTGGGTGGGCATGGCCAATTTTTTTTTTTTACTTTTAAAACCATTTTTTCTACAACCTCTTCGGCGAAAGGGTTTTTTCTTTTAAATGCCCCTGACGATCCAAGCTGAGTTGCCTGATCAGCAGAGGCTTTTTTTCTTTTAAAAGCCTTTGACGATCCCAGCTGAGCCGCGCGATCATCAGAGGCTTTTTTTTTTTACTTTTAAAAGCATTATTTCAGCCAAAGAGGTTGTAGAAAAAATTCTTTTAAAACTAAAAAAAAAGGCCTCTGATGATTGCATGGCTCAGCTGGGCATGGGGGGGGGGGCAGGGATTTTTGCTACCGGTTCTCCGAACCACCCGCCTGCATCGCTACCGGATTGGGCAATCCGGTCTGAACCAGGAGCATTTCACCCCTGGTTCTAGTCCTGTCTTATGCACAAAGCCAGACCTTGAGCCAACTCTTCTCTCTTCCGAGGTGAAGAGAAGGCAAAGGCAAACCACTTCCAAAAATATTGCCAAGAAAACTGTAGGGACTTCTCGAGGTAGTCCCTAAGAGTTAAGTGAAGTTCTTGTATGCACACAAGCATACAAGACATTATAACAGTATCAATAGCACCAGCACTTAGATTTAAATACCGCTTCACAGTGCTTTACAGCCCTCTCTAAGTGGTTTTCAGAGTCAGCATATTGCCCCCACCAATCTGGATCCTCATTTTACCCACCTCGGAAGGATGGAAAGCTGAGCCAACCTTGAGCCAGTCAGGATCGAACTTCTGACAGTGGGCAGAGTTAGCCTGCAACACTGCACTTTAACCACTGCGCCACCACAGCTCAAGCTATCTACTCTACAATATTGCAATATTATTACTAGATTTTTATGCCATCTTTCTATATCATAGTACTAGGGAGAATATGGTAAATGACATCCAGAATGAACTGGGAGCCAAAGGGTCTTTTCTATGATCAAAGACTACAGCCATGAATAATGAATTTCCCACCTTGGCAAGTGGGTGGCCAAGATGATCTTTGATGTCGCTTCAAAATCAACACTCTTAAGTTTTAGTGCTTTTACATTTAAAAAAAAAAAAGATGAACTAATGATATACTTCCCTGCTACCTGGAAATTAGGCTCCACTGCACATAATTGCCATCATTCCTGATTAAATAGGCATGGGGTGCCAATGAATGGGCAAACAAAGAAAAAGGCTCATCAAATTATAACTATAAAGCAACCCCCTGCAATAATTAAAATAAATATTTTAATTCCTGCTAAAATCACCAGATTCCACACTAGCTTAGCGTTTTTGCACAGGGTGAGGGTAAGAATACCAAATCTCAAGTGCTTTCAAATAACTTCAAGGATTTTAAAAAAACGGATCGTGTGAAAATCCACGTTTTCTTCCAGGCTTTTGATTCTCCTGTCTATATTTCCTTTGTAATTTTTTAAATTAAAAAAAATGGAATCTCTTGTGAGTATTTACTTCTGAACGAAACTAAAGCTTTGCTAAATTCTTTTTCAAAATCCTCCACTTACGACTGTTCACTTAGCGACTAGTCAAAGTTATGACAGACCTCATAAGCTTACAATCAGGTCCCGAAGTTCCAATGGCCACATACCCTCATCACATGACTGCATTGTGGGTTTTCGCCAACTGGCTTGCATTTAAAGCCATTTGCAGTGTCTCATGGTCAAACAACTGTGCTTTATGATGTTTTTGATTAAAACCGGCATTTACTTCAGTTGTAAGCTAAGCCTGGGGGAGGAGTCAAGTACATTATCAGTTTGGAGTATTTTTGTGTCCACAAAAGATTTAAGTTCAACCCTTCTTGAATTCCATTGACCCTTACTTACCTTGATCATTTGCCCTGACCTGATACGGTTTTTCAGCAAAACTGGCCAATAGCAAACCATTGGTTACTTAATGGCTGTGGCAATTGCTTAATAACCACAAAAAAGGGCATAAGATCATACACGTGGATGACCTGTTTTATGACCATCCCAACTTATAACCTGGATGGACAGAGTCCATTACGGTCGTAAATGGAGGACGGCCTGCATTGCGCATGAGATTGAGAAAAGGAAAAGTTTTCTCTGCCTTATATATTGATTTTAATTTGGTTTTAAATTTTATAAATGTATGTGTTTTAATATGGCTGTACACCGCCCTGGGTCCTTCAGGAGAAGGGCGGTATAGAAATCTAATAAACTTAAATTTAAACTTAAACTTTCGTAACTTGGACTCACTCAGTGAAAGGGACCGAAAGAAGTTACATAGAGATTGTAAGAGATTGTTCTCGCTCATGGGAAGGCAGCGAGAGATCAACAGATTTTTTTCCCATTTCTAGTCTAGAATGGCCACAGACAGAAATAGACGTTTCATCTTGGAAAAGAAATTTTCACCGCCTAACCAGTGACTCCTTTTGTACTCATTATAGCAAAACAGAAGTATTTTCTGATGTCGGGGGAGAAAGGAGTTGAAAGCTAAGTGTTTGCGTATGATGGCAATTAAAATCTAAAAAGATGCTTTCCCCAGCTGTTGCTTTTGAACTTGTCCCATGTCAGTGGCAAGGAGCCAGCATTCAATTAAGATTTTGCATTTTCAAAAACAGCATGTGATGGGTTGCATTATGTCACTAATTCCCTTTAAATTAATATTTAAAGGGGAAAAAACCCCACTGAAGCATTAACAGGTGTGGTAGAACATCAATGGTTAAACTTGGCTGTCACAGAAAATAGGGTTACCCTATTTGTTTGGAACTCAAAAGTAAAATAAAACAACAAAGGAACAAAATCAAAAACCAAACTACCATGAGTTCTAGTTCTGACTTAGACCAGTGGTGAAATCCAATTTTGTTTTTACTACCGGTTCTGTGGGCGTGGCTTGGTGGGCATGGTGTGGCTTGGTGGGCGTGGCAGGGGGAAGGATACTGCAAAATCTCCATTCCCACCCCACTCTGGGGCCAGCCAGAGGTGGTATTTGCAGGTTCTCCGAACTGCTCAAAATTTCTGCTACCGATTCTCCAGAACCTGCTGGATTTCACCCTTGACTTAGACCCAAAGCCAGCTTGGTGACTATGAGACAGTCTTTCTTTCAGCCTTAACAAGAAGAAGGCAAGAATAAACCACTTCCAGAAATCTTGCCAAGAAAACTGCTTGATCTCCTCCAGAGAGTTGCCCAGAATCAAGACTAACTCAAAAGGCATGAACATATATTATTTAAAATCTATATATAATTCATCAGGGCAAATAACTATATACTGATATTTCAAGATCCAGAGTCAGGAATTTTACTACTTAATGTAATTTAAGATTTAACTATCAAAGTCAAATTAAGTTCCATTCCCCCCCCCCATTGCATGAATAAATTCTTCAGATCAAGTTTGGGTAAGAAAGACCACGCCAACAAAATGTTGATCTAACAATCAAAGTTATTGTCACAGCTCTTGGCATTCTCTGAGAAATTTCTCCTACGTTCATTGTTAGTCATGCAAATTCTTCTCACATGTTTACAGGCAAAACTTGACTAACCAACGGTTCATTTAGTGACTGTTCAAAATTACAATGGCATTGAAAAAAGTGACTTATGGCCAGTGGTGAAATCCAATTTTTTTTACTACCGGTTCTGTAGGCATGGCTTGGTGGGTGTGGTGTGGCTTGGTGGGCATGGCAGGGGAAGTATACTGCAAAATCTCCATTCCCACGCCACTCCTGGAGGAAGGATATTGCAAAATCTCCATTCCCACCCCACTCTGGGGCCAGCCAGAAGTGGTATTTGCCGGTTCTCCGAACTGCTCAAAATTTCCTCTACTGGTTCTCCGAACTACTCAAAATTTCCACTACCAGTTCTCCGAACTGCTCAAAATTTCCTCTACCGGTTCTCCGAACTGCTCAAAATTTTCACTATGGGTTCTCCGAACTACTCAAAATTTCCTCTACCGGTACTCTGAACTACTCAAAATTTCCTCTACCAGTTCTCCGAACTACTCAAAATTTCCTCTACCGGTTCTCTGAACTACTCAAAATTTCCTCTACTGGTTCTCCGAACTGCTCAAAATTTCCACTACCGGTTTTCCGAACTGCTCAAAATTTCCTCTACCGGTTCTCCGAACTGCTCAAAATTTTCACTATGGGTTCTCCGAACTACTCAAAATTTCCTCTACTGGTACTCTGAACTACTCAAAATTTCCTCTACCAGTTCTCCGAACTACTCAAAATTTCCTCTACCGGTTCTCTGAATTACTCAAAATTTCCGCTACCGGTTCTCCGAACTACTCAAAATTTCCTCTACCGGTTCTCCAGAACCCGTCACAACCTGCTGGATTTCACCCCTGTTTATGACCATTTTTCACTCTTACAACCATTTGAGCATCCCCTTGGTCACAGGATCAAAATTCAGACACTTGGCATCTGACTCATATTTGCTTGTCTTGCTTTGCTGACAAGCAAAGTCAATGGTGAAACCAGATTCACTTAAACAACCATATTACTAACTTGACAACTGCAGTGGTTCAGCTAACAACCGTGGCAAGAAAGGTCATAAAATGGGGCAAAATTCACTTAACAATTGTTTTGCTTAGCAACAGAAATTTTGGCTCAATTTGAGGACTACTTTTTCTTTAGCCAATAAGTAATAAAATCTTAATATCTCGTGTTAAGGGAATGTTTCTAGGCATATGCCTTTTTAAAAAACTAAGGATTATTTTTAAAGAAACTTATTGATTAAAAAAATACTTTACCAAATCATAAGTTTGGAAGAATTGAAGCTGACCTCCTATGCAGAAAAGAAATCTGAATTGTAGCATCCCCACTTAATGACTTTCTAATTTACGTTGGGATAAATCCTGTAAAAGGGAGCCTATTCACCAAGGGAAGTTTGCTGATAAACTGATGCCATTCTTCCCCTTATTTACCAAGTGGCTATCCACCAAAAAGTTATGATTAATAGCATAGGGGTTGACTTTTATGACTTCAAGAAGGCATTACCTATAAGTCAATGAACACTTTACTTATTTGAAAGCATTGCCCTAGGGAGGATAAATAGAATTTTAGTATTATATTCAAACTAGATTACTCCTTTTTTTAAAAAATGACCCTGTCATCCCTATATTCAGGGTAGAGTTGGGAAGACTAACTGAGCATTTACTAGCCAGAAGCCCTCCCTGACACCATGCAGAGTTCACAGCAGACATTTTTTTTTCTTTGCACCCTAAGAGAGAAACTTCTGCTGCTATCTAGGATTGAACTCTCAGCCTTCCGAGTGGGAAGTGAGTGCCTTCATCTCTAGGCCATCACACAGCTCATGTTCAGACTAGATCAGGGGTGAAATCTACTTACCTTCCTTACTGGTTTGGAAGTGCACATCACATGTGCGCACAGGCCCTCTGCGCATGAGCAGAAGGTAAAAAAACCAGGAAGTAATGACAACCGGGCAGGTGGGTGGAGCCTCATGCCACCATCGCTACCGGTTCTCCGAACCACCCGCCACAATTGCTACCGGATTGCCCAAAGCGGTCCGAACTGGGAGCATTTCACCTCTGAACTAGATGGAGAAATTGAAAAAACAGAGTAGAAGAGGAAAATAGGAAAACAGATCAATACTGTTGGGGAGAACATTACATGGATGAACAGATCCACGACATCTCCAAGAGTTAAGCATGATTCACAAATATTTGACTAATGCCTTTTTCTTTCTTTCTTTCTTTCTTTCTTTCTTTCTTTCTTTCTTTCTTTCTTTCTTTCTTTCTTCCTTCCTTCCTTCCTTCCTTCCTTCCTTCCTTCCTTCTTTCCTTCCTTCCTTCCTTCCTTTTTCCTTTCCTTTCCTTTTTCTATTTATTTCATTTTATATCCTGCCTTTATTCGTTTTTACAAATAACTCAATGCCGTGAACATATTCAACCACCTACCTCCTCCTCCTATTTTCCATGCAATAGTAAATCTGTGAGGTGGGTTCATCTCTCTCTCTCTCTCTCTCTCTCTCTCTCTCTCTCTCTCTCTCTCTCACACACACACACACACACACACACACACACACACACACTAAATTAATACACTAGGTGCTTTGCAGCCACTGTGGTTTTTCCATTGATCTTGGTCAGCTTGTTTACACTGTTTTGGCAACTTGCTGATGTACCTTTCCCTGGGGATACAACAGGGGTTAATTGCTGTTAAACTCTCAGTGCCAAGAAATGGTTCACACTCCCTGCTACATTAAAGATGACACTAATAAGGAAAGAGTGCCCGGGATTGTTCCGTGTTGGAAAATTGAAGTTGTGGCGACAGAAACTTGGAGCTGAGTTGATGTAATAGGAAGGCCATAATGTAATTAGAACTGCTGAACGTGTGTCATACCGAGTTAAAACGATACATTAATGAATCAAAATAGGTGATAGAGTATTGCTCTTTCAGCAGACAGAGGTGTTTTCAAGGTTAGATTGCCTTTAATTTAATAATCAGCAAAATGGATATTCCTCAAATTATATCAAAAAATTGACTTGAAGGGTTTTGAGAAGATTTGCTTCCCTGTACCAAATCAAGGAGTCAGGCAGGAGATGGGCGCTGCGGGGGCAGAGAAGGGGCAGAAGCTTGTTAGATCTATCTCTATTGAACTCAATGCAGGTTTATTTTATTGCATAAATAAGTTTTATTGCATAGACATAAAGTGGCTTCTTCCACAACGTGCTATTTCATTTCGCTGTTTCCTCGCTAGCCCCCACTCCCATCTCTATTCTGCCCTCAATTTGCTAAGAGAACAATCATATGTCATTAAAATACATTAGCAGAATAGCCCAGAGGAATAGAAAATGCAAATATAAATATAGCATGATAGAAGACTGGTATGCAGCTAATAAAAATAAACCGGCGTGCATCCACATTTAAAAATGCAAAAGGAGATTTGCACCATTTGCTGACTGGAGTGAATTATATATAAGTTGGCAATGCAGAGAAGGTTGGATTCCCACATTAAATGTTAAACAGTTTTTTTCCCCCCACTGATGGGAATAAACTGGAGAAGCATGAAACTCTCCCCAAGTCTGTCCATACCAGGTGTGGGTTCTACTTACCTTTACTACCGGTTCACAATGAGAGTGCATGCATTTCTGCGCATACGCAGAAGCTTCTGAGCATGTGCAGATCATCAATTATGATGTCCGGGCGGATGGATGGAGCCTCCCACCACTTTTATTACCGGTTCTAAAAAAACGGACAGAACCGGGAGCAACCCACCACTGGTCCATACCTCTTTCTTGGCTTTCACTCTTCTTCTCCTATCCTGTTGTGCAGAGAAGAGCATCAAAGATGATAAGAGATCTGGAGGCTAAATCATATGATGAACGGTGGAGGGAACTAGGCATGTCTAGCCTATCAAAGAGAAGGATTAGGGGGGAACCTGATAACTGTCTTTCAGTCCTTAAGGGACTGTCACTAAGAAGAGGGAAGTGACTTATTGTCCAAGGCACCAGAGGGCAGAACAGGAAGTAATGGGTGGAAGACAGTGATGGGATTCAGCCAGTTTGCACCCATTCGGGAGAACCGGTTGTTAGCTTTCTAAACAGTTCAGAGAACCAGTTGTTGGAAGAAATCTTACTTTGTTTTTTTCCACTTTACAAGGCTAATCCTGTAAGGAAGGAAACATTCTGGTGTTGTTTCTAGCCTAATCTTTATTGACCTGCTTATAGAAACTGCCTCTTTGGTTAACCCTTATTACATTGTAACAGCTAAGACGAAGCGCCCATCGACGTGAGTGACGTTGAGTTTGGCCACGCTCACATGGTCACATGACCAATGAGCCACGCCTACCCAGCTGGTCATTAGGGCAGGGAACCAGTTGTTAAATTATTTGAATCCCACCACTGGTGGAAGATCATTAAAGAGAGATCCAACCTAGAAGTAAGGAGAAATTTCCGGACAGCGAGAACAATTAATGGAATAGCTGGCCTCCTAGAAATGTGGATGCTCCATTACTGGAGGTTTTCAAAAATAGACTGGACAACCATTTGACCCAAATGGTATAAAGTCTCCTGCCTTGAGCAGGGGGTTGGAGTAGAAGACCTCTGAGGTCCTTTCAGCCCTATGATTTTATGTTCTAATGCAGGGCAGGGGTGAAATTGACTTACCTTCCCTACCGGTTCAGAAGTGCACGCTATTTCACTATTTAAGTGTTTCAAAAATTCCTTATTTGTTCCAGCAAAGGTAATTCAACAAGAGATTACAGTTATCTGTAGGTTGATGAATGCATGGGCATGCATGTATACACTCACAAGTGTGTGCATGTGTTCATTCACCTGGGTAGTTCTTTAATTTTATTCTGGGTATGGGATCTTGTGAATTATAGCCCTGCTTGAGGGATTCTTTGGAAATATAATGAACTGTGTCATATAATTCACTAAAAATTGCCAAGAAGTTATCACCTGTTATTGCTGATGACCAGGAAAAAGGGTGGTTGAAAAAGTTAGGGGAAAAGGGGAAAAAGCTTAAATCAGCAAATTGAGCTTAATGTACCTGTAACTTTATTCCACTTTCTCTTGGTAGGCTGTAGAAAGATTATTTTCAATGCAATTTTTCTTAATCAAAAAGTGTTTAAAAACTTCTTCCTTTTTTTTTTTTTTGAGTTCCATAAAAGAATCCATCTCTTTAGCATAGAAACAGAAGTTCTTTCATGAAATAGGAAGGGTTGCAGTAAGGTGTGAGTTTTGAGAATTTCAGAATGAGCTGATGTCCTCCAGGAGTATTTATTCATTTATTTATATCCTGCCTTTATTATTTTTACGAATAACTCAAGCTGGTGAACATATCCAATACTAGCTGGAAAGCTGTGCTTTGCCACATCAACTATGTGATCGGGCTTGATAAATCAACACTTACAGCTTGAAAATTAATGAGCAGTTACGACTGGCCTCGCCTCTCCCCTTCTCTCCCTCTCCCTCAGCCTTGCCCCACAGAACCCTATCCTATCCCCTTCTTTCCCTCAGGCTTGCCGCACAGAGGCCTCTCCTACCCTATCCCCTTCTCTCCCTCAGGCTTGCCCCACAGAAGCCTCCCCTATCCTATCCCCTTCTCTCCTTCAGGCTTGCCCCATAGAAGCCTCCCCTATCCTACATACATACGCAAACACACACATTAAAGATGGATTATATCAGTCTTACCAAGTACAGGTAGTCTTCGACTTATGACCGCAATTGAGCCCAAAATTTCTGTTTCTAAGTAAGACATTTGTTAAGTGAATTTTGCCCCATTTTGTGACCTTTCTTGCTACATTTTTTAAGTGAATCACTGTAGTTGTTAAGTTAGTAACCCGGTTGTTAACTGAATCGGGTTTCCTCATTGACTTTGCTTGTCAGAAGGGCACAAAAGGTGATCACGTGACCCTGGGACACTGCAACCGTCATAAATATGAGTCAGTTGCCAGGCATCTGAATTTTGATCACGTGGCCATGGGGATGCTGTAACAGTCATGAATGTGAACAATGGCCATAAGTTACTTTTTTCAGTGCCATTGTAACTTTGAATGGTCACTAAGTGAAGTGTTGTAAGCCGAGGACTACCTGTAGATCAGACAGGAAACAAAGCCAGATGTTGTAAGCTAATTCTACTTTATTGTAAAGCTGTATTAATAAAATCTTGCAAGTTTCAGAGTACAATTCACCTGCTGTCTCCTTCACAGTCTGAGGAACCGGAGGTAGTCTCTTCTCTATAACATTAAGGAATCGATTTCATCCTTTTAAAATCTCTGACACTGCATTAAAATGATCCCCAAATCATGGCTTCACCCACTGGTGGAATTCAAATAATTTAACAACCGTTTCTCTGCTCTAATGACTGGCTGGGTGGGCGTGGCCATGGTGGGTGTGGCTAGGGGGCGTGAAAAGCAGTACTCAGCCTCGTGTAACCCCCTGGAAGCAAAAACAGGCCGGGGGAGGTGCGGCACCCCCCCGTGCCCCGTTTTGGGCCTAGGAGGCCTCCCTGCTGCTCCTGGGAGTGAAAACGGGCCATGGGGGGGTGCCATACCCCCCCACATCCTGTTTTGGGCCTAGTAGGCCTCCCTGCACTTACCTGGGAGCCAAAATGGGGTGCATGGGGACTCCTGGAAGGGGCGTGGTGGGGCCAGCCAGCAATTTAACTACCGGTTTGCCTGAACCAGCCCAAACTAACTGAATCCCACCACTGGATTCACCTATTATAGAAGGTGCTCTGGGAATCCAAAATGGATCCCGAGTGCTGCTCAGGTCTGTTCTAAATTAAAAGGGTTTGGTTTTTTTTTATCTGTTGATTGATTTGATTTATATAACTGCTTAGTGCTGAATGGAGAGATTAAAAACACGTAAAAATAAAATAAAATAAGAGGTATGAAAATAATGAACAGCTCTATTGGGGCTGCACAAAAGATTTAAAATACTGTAACATTCAAGTGGATTCGCAAATTACCCCGAGCTCAGGGCCTGCTAGATTATAAATATTATAAAGAAATTATAAAAATTATAAGACCTAGAAAGATTGTAGTGCTGATTAATAGGCCAGCGGAAAATGGATTAATCTGAATGAAGAGCCTTCCCTGCGGAAGACCATACAATTCCCTTTGTAAAGGTGAACAGGTGAAGTAATTGGTAACCATCTTGACTAGAGTGCAGCTAGCAAAGTGAAGCAAGATGTTTACTTCACTTCACTCAGAAGCAAGGGAGCCATGTTGCTTTGTGAAGCACCTTCAGGTAGTGGGGACTTCTCTCAAGCCTTCATCAAACCCAAGCACTCTCTCAAAGATCTGCCCCACTGATTAATAAACATTAAACTGGGCTATTGTCGGATTTGGATGGATATCCCCGAGGAGGTTTTGTCTTCTGGCAAACCAGCACCTTCATAATTTGCAGCCCAACAGAGCTTTTATGTTACAGAAGTTATAATTTGCTAGCAGGGTTCTTGATACCTCATTGTAAACTGAGGTAAGATGTTCTTCTTTCCTCTACTCACCCGACTCGTAATTCCCTGACAATTAAAAAAAGAATGTACATGGGCTACAAAACTGAAGATTAACTGTCCAGGAAGAGTTCTAAAGCTTATTTGAAGATTAAATAAAGGCCAAATGACATATACTTGGTAATTCAGTTTTGTTATGGATCCATTCTCTCATCCCTTATTACAGCAAGAGCAATAGATGGTTTCGGCATACCGTGTAGCAAAAGAACCTCGTTTACCTCTTAGAAAAGTTGAAGCAATTTTGTTCTCCTGGTGAAGCTAAATTAGAGATTTACTTCTCTGTGATAAGCAATCAAAAGCTGCATTATGGCGATGGGTAGCACAGTTAGACCGATGTTTTGACTGAATTTTAATCCACCTATTGAGTCTTTCCCAAGGATCTGGGATAGGCTGATCTAGTAGCCCTACGGCTATGGCCATGATTGCTCAGCCAACAATCCTAAATTCTAGAGCCCATTTTCACTTGATGTCCAGGAACTCCAACATCTAACACGGTTCTTGTTGACCTAGGCAACAACTGATCTAGTATGGGTTTCTGTAAATTATGTCTTCCCATTTTGTTTATGGGGGAGACACTCTTTGTTTGGCTTGTTCAGTATGGCCTGTTCAGTATGGTTGAACTTCTGGCATAATGTCCGGTGAAAGCAACCAGAACCACTCATGAAGAGTCTTAAATAGGAATTTTACTACTAATCAACTGTATTACAAGAATCTCACCAGCCTGACTGCATTCCTTTCATGAAGATAAGACTTCAAGGATTCTGAGAGAAATTAAGCCTTTGCCGTCTTCTGCAGTGCAAAGATTCTAAACTCAGGCCCTCTTTAACATCTGCATATTCTGCCTTCGTTTCTGTTGTTTTTATAATGTTCTCTGTTTTCACAGCCTGCAGCAATTTTTCTGTACTTTGGTTCACATAAGCATTCAAACTTCGTTTTTCTTCTTCTACAGTTTGATGGATTTGCAATAGTCCTCTGTCCCCTATTTTTATTGGCAGATACAACCTGTCAATGTCACTTCGTGGATGTAAAGTGTGGTACATATTCAAAAGTTTGTGCGTTTTCCGGTCCAAGTTTTCCAGTTCAGTCAAAGTCCAGTTGATGATTCCAGCTGAGTAGCGTATCACTGGAACTGCCCATGTATTAATGCCTCTAATTATGTTTCCAGCATTCAGTTTTGATTTTAATATTTTGCAGACCCTCCTGATGTATTCCTTTTGCGTTGACTCTTTGACTTTTCCATTCAAGATGTTATCTGCTTCCAATATGCCTAGGTATTTGTAACCATTATCCTTTGCTAATGCTTTTACTATGTTTCCATTTCCCAGTTCTATTCCTTCTATTTTTTCCATTTTTCCTTGCTGCATGGATAATATAGCACATTTTTCAAGTCCAAAGTTCATTTTGATGTTGCGGCTGAACAGTTGAACTGTGTTGAGTATTGATTTAAATTCAGTGGGGCTTTTCACATACATTTTTAAGTCATCCATGTATAGTAGATGGTTTATCTTGCCATGTTGGCTTGAGATTTGGTATCCCAGTTTTGTGTTTCATAGGATTATTGTCAATGAAATTAATGTGATGTTGAACAGTAGTGGTGAAAGTGAATCCCCCAGAAGTTTCCTCGTCTGATGTTGACTTCACCAATGTTCTCCCCATTTGCTGTTAGAACTGTTTTCCATTTTTGCATATTTGCTTTCAAAAATGTACAAATATTTTTGCTGATTCCAAAGTTTTCCAGACAGGTGTTAATCCAGCTGTGGCGTAATGAATCAAATGCCTTCTTGTAATCAATCCATGCCATATTTAAATTCGTTTTTCTTCGTTTTGCATTTTTTAGTACCATTTTGTCAATGAGCAGCTGATCTTTCGTTCCTCTTGATTTTTTATAATTTCCTTTTTGTCCTACTGGATGCAAACTGTTTTCCATCAGATGACTGAATCCTGAATTTGCCAGTATTCTTGTAAAATGTTTGAATGTTGTTGTCAGACAAGTAATTGGGCGATAGTTGTTTGGCTCTGTGCCCTTTTCTGGATCTTTCATTCTCAAGTATGTTCGACCAGCTGTTAACCATTCTTCACTTGTTGCATTTTGAAGCATTTGATCAAATTGAGTGGCCATGTGATGATGGAGGCTGGTCAGATGTTTTAGCCAGTATCCATGCAGTTCATCCAGGCCAGGTGCACTCCAGTTCTTGACCTTCTTTGCTTGTTTTGCAACCATGTCAGTTGTTATTACAATATTTTTCATTTTGTTTCATGTTGTTTCTTGTTGAATATCTTTGGTCCAGGAGACAATTTTTGTTGTGTTCCACTGGGTTTTCCCACAGTTCTTTCCAAAAATTCAAAGTTTTTTCTTTATATGGGTGAAAATTAATTTGGACTTGATTTTCATCAAGGGACTGGTAGGAGAGGTGTTGGTTTCTTCTGAACTGGACATTTTCACGATATTGTTTAATTCGTCCTTTGTATCTTTCAATTTTCTTTGCTGTTGCTATTACACGTTGTTTTAGTTCTTCCATGATTTCCGTTATTGTTTTTTTCCTCCAGGTTGTATTTATTGTGTAAACTATTTTTCAGCTTTTTGTTATTTAGTTTTCCTTCTTTCAAGTACTTCAGATTGCTGACATCCCCTCGTAGTTTATTTTATTTTATTTTCAAGTCGAATTTTCCATTTTGGTGTTCCAGTGGGTTTCTTTTTTGGCATTTTATAACCCAGTTCTGCAGTTATAATGGCGGCTGTGCTATACATTAGTTGGTTGGTTTCATATGGTGTGCTGGATGGGATGGACATTAAAATGCTGTTCATGGCAGTTAGTAGATCTTTCACTCATCTGCTCTGCACTTCGCGAATGGTAGGTAGTCTTTTTTTTCCCCTATGTTTTCTTTGATGTGGTTTTCAATCTTTTCTTTCAGCATTTTTGCTAGATCATTTAGCTCTACACTTTCGAGTTGTTGCACAGGAGGATTTTCATCCTGTATGTTGGTTTCTTTCACTGGTTGATCAATTTGTTCAGGTGGTTGGAACAGTTTCTTCAGCCTGTTCATCATTACTTGTTGTTTTCTTTTTAGCCAATATTTCTAGATGTTGCATTTCCACATCTGTGAAAACTTTATTACCTATTGAGTCTTTCCCAAGGATCTGGGATAAACTGATCCGGTAGCCCTACAGCTACGACCATGATTGCTCAGCCAACAGTCCTAAGTTCTAGAGCCCATTTTCACTTGATGTCCAGGAACTCCAACATCTAACGTGGTTCTTGTTGACCTGGGCAACAACTGATCTAGTATGGGTTTCTGTAAATTATGTCTCCCCATTTTGTTTATGGGGGAGACACTCTTTGTTTGGCTTGACCTGTTCAGTATTTTTCCTCAGAACACATGTCCCACAACTATGTGCCTCATTGGGGGTTGATGATATGATGATGATGATGATGATGATGATGATGATGATGATCACACAATCAATCAGATGTTTAGATAGGAGTTGATCGAACTAACTGATTGAACTGATAGGATTTGGCATTTTATCCACCTATTGAGTTCTGCCCAAATGATTTCTAAGAAGCTATTCCAAGAAGTCCATTAATCCAGACTAACCAAAGCCCCATCAGTTTTAGTGAGGTTTAGCCTTGCATGCTCTCCATGAATTCTAGAAACAACTTGTTTAATAAAAACAATAAAGTAAGAATAAAAATACATTGAAAAATACACTGATTTCATAACATTACAATGCAGTTTGCTGAGTATTTGGATGAGTCTAAAGAGACAAGCATATAGCAACAGTCAGGAAATCATTAAAAAACAGTTTTTTTCAATAAAATATTACTTTGGTTATTGTAAACAGGCGGCAATGTCTGCAGGATAGATTAAGGAAGGGCAGAATGATGAAAAATATGTCACTCCA
Source organism: Pituophis catenifer annectens (assembly GCF_029215685.1). Lineage (NCBI taxonomy): Eukaryota > Metazoa > Chordata > Lepidosauria > Squamata > Colubridae > Pituophis > Pituophis catenifer. The sequence goes on from NW_027256887.1 coordinate 80,047,136, forward strand.
TTGCAATGCCAACTCCACCTCTTTTATATGTGTCACATACGTTTCCCAAAAGAGCAGAGCTTGCAATCCAACAAAGTGGAAATTGTAGCATAATGACATGATGCTTCCTTGGTTGTTTTTGGCAAAATGCAAAACTTCTATGGATGCCTATGCCAGCAAAGGCACTTCAAATTACCCACACAGCCTTATTTAGTGGAAACCTCCATGGTTCCTATCACACCAATACCTATTAAGAACCTAAGAAAAACCTGGGGTTCAAACAGTTTCCATCAGAGATGCCAACCAGATGCCTACAAGAGGGGGATCTTGGAGTCCTAGTGGACAATCATTTAAATATAGATTTTTTTTTTTATTGGCCAAGTGTGATTGGACACATAAGGAATTTGTCTTGGTGCATATGCTCTCGGTGTACATAAAAGAAAAAATACGTTCATCAAGAATCATAAGGTACAACACTTAATGATAGTCATAGGGCTCAAAGAAGCAATCAGGAAACAATATCAATATAAATCGTAAGGATACAAGCAACAAAGTTACAGTCATACAGTAATAAGTGGAAGGAGATGGGTGATGGGAACGATGAGAAGATTAATAGTAGTGCAGACTTAGTAAATAGTTTGACAGTGTTGAGGGAATTATTTGTTTAGCAGAGTGATGGCGTTCGGGAAAAACCTGTTCTTGTGTCTACTTCCACATTATGCCATTATTCCAAATGTCAGGCAGCATTCTGAATATCAATAAAGGCTACTTATCTCACCCATAGCTCCACCCAGCCAGCCAATGTGGAAGCAGCAAAAAACAATGCTGTAGTTTTGCCTTTCATTTTATGGCATTAGCTTTTTGTTGAGAGGGAAAAAAGCCATTGTGTGGGGAGCAGCAAAATGTTCCTCTGCTTAGCAGAAATACTATAGGAGCTTGGTTTCCTGGAGGGAGAGAAGGATCCTAGTGACAGGAAGAGGGATGAGGTGGGAGATTATCACTAATAGCTGCCTCTCCCTCTAGCTCCAGAGGAAGAGATAAAAGTGAGCTTACTTTCACTGAACTCTTATGGACTATGGTGTCATTGATCTTTGATCTACATACCGTATTTTTCGGCGTATAAGACGCACCGGAGTATAAAACGCACCTATCTTTTTTGGTGAGGAAAAGAAGAAAAAGAAATTTCCCTCTGCCTTTGCCTCTGAGCAATTTTGCTTCGTTGTAGCAAACAGCAAACAGCCTGCTTTACTTTCATTTTCGTTTTCAGCATAGCTTGATTAGCACAAGGAAAAAAAATCTGCTCCAGCAATTTACCTCTTTGCAACAAGCAGCAGAGCTCAAAACAGCTGAGAGAAAATCAGCTGAGAGTCGGGAGACCAATCCAATCAACTTGTGCTAAATAGGCTGTGCTGAAGCTGAAAGGAGCTATTTTTTTCTTGCTGTTTGCTTGCAAGTGGATAGGCGGGGCTACATTTGGTGTATAAGACGCACCTAAATTTTCACCCCCTTTTAGGGGGAGAAAATCAACCTAGAACTAAGGAGAAATCTCCTAACAGTGAGAACAAATAACCAGTGGAATTACTTTCCTACAGAAGTTGTGGATGCTCCATCATTGGAGGCTTTTAAGAAGAGACTGAACAGTCACTTGTCTGGAACGGTATAGGATCTCCTGCTTGTGCAGGACATTGGACCAGAAGACCTCCAAAGTACCTTCCAACTCTATTATTCTGTTCTGTTCTGTTCTGTTCTGTCCTGTCCTGTCCTGTCCTACAAGCAACCTAGAAAGATGAGGACAATACCCTTTTTAAGCTATCGTTTCTCAGAAACTGGTTTTCAGAAGCAAAAGCTCCCATTGACCTTGACCACATAGCAATCACAAATTTGAGCCCTCGGTGTCTTTTTTGTCTCATTTTATAAGGCAAATCTAGTGCTACGCAGAAAATCCCCATGCAAATTTTTATATCCGTCCTCATTCCATTTGATGAGAAAAGAAGGTGCTTTTGACAAAGGAAAGATCCAGTGATATTCCAAGCGATAAGATGTGGAATTTCTTGTACTTATTTCATTAGTTGAAAGATAAAGGGAGGAGATATTCAAATTGAGAAGCAGGGAGAAATATGTATTATGAAAAACAACATAGACAGAATCCCGCAGCCAGAACACAGCAAGAGCAAACTGACAACAGCATTCTCGGTTGCTACAAGAATAAAGTAAACTAAAAAAACAAAAAAAAAAACCACCGGAAATTTTTTTCAAAGAAACTCTCAGGCACCCTGAGAATAAAACAGAAGGGAGGAAATTGTTCAAGGCTACCTGAGCATCTAGTCTTGAAATAAATGTAGATCAGGATGTTAGCATGAAATGGATGGAGATGTCATGCATTAAAAGAATAACAAACCCCATATTTTAAAAGCACATTCAAAGGTAGCGAAGCACGATTTGTTCTAGAAGCAGCATCTGAAGAATAAGTGACATTTGTGCACAAAATCTATATCGGTGATGTATTTAATTACAGACTTGATTGAAATTGACAGCTTTAGTAACCTGTGTGTGCACTTGCTGTGATTGATGGATGCCTCAAATCTGGTTACTTTTCAACCAAATCACATATTGTACAGTAATATCATCTTGTCAAATTGGGAGCTACATTTTCATACGCTAAGCGAAGCATGGAGGAATTAAAATCAGGTGGAGATGGATTATGTTTAAATATTTATGCAATGGCAACAAATGTCATAGTTATATGGTATCCCAAATGCAGGAGAAACAATGTTCGGTGTTGAGCAGACTGGCCATGATCCACTTGAAACAGATGTTTATCTCCTAGCCGGATAAAACTTAGGACCTATGCAACTTTCCCCAGCATTCTGCTAAACCAGGAGTGTCAAACTCGCATCGTCACATTGTTGTTATGTGACGTATCACAACCTTTTCTCCCTTTGTTAAAATGGGGGTGGCATGGCTAGCACGTGACACATCAGGCCCAGAGATGGGTTTCAGCAGGTTCTGATCAGTTCTGGAGAACCGGTAGTGGAAATTTTGAGTAGTTCAGAGAACCGGTAGTGGAAATTTTAAATAGTTTGGAGAAATATCACCTCTGACTGGCCCCAGCCCCATCTATTCTCTGCCTCCCTAGTCCCATCTGTTTGGGAGGAAATGGGGATTTTGCAGTAACCTTCCCCTGGAGTGGGGAGGGAATGGAGATTTTACAGTATCCTTCCCTTGGAGTGGGGAGGGAATGGAGATTTTACAGTATCCTTCCCCTGCCACGCCCACTAAGCCACACCCACCAAGCCATGCCATGCCCGCCAAGCCACACCCACAGAACCGGAAGTAAAAAAATTTGAAACCCACCACTGATCAGGCTCATGGGCCACGAGTTTGGCACCCCTGTACTAAGCTGTGCGCTTTAATCCATGATGAAACCATTTTGGTGTAGTAGTTAAGGCACCAGGCTAGAAGATATTAGAGATATCCAGCCGCAGCATAGAAAAACTCAAAGAAATAGTGCAAGATCAGAAGATGTGGAGAGACCTGGGTCATAGAATCATCAAGAGTCAGACATGACTGAACGAATAACATCATCATTATCATCATCAGGCATCAGGCACAAAAAAAGAGAAAGTATCATCAATAGCTTTGAGAGAACTTTCTTGATTGCATTCTTAGAAAAGAAGGAGGAATGGGCTTGGGACTAGGTGGAATATCTAGCTAAAGGTAAAGGTCCTCCCGCACATGCGTGCTAGTCATTTCTGGCTCTAGGGTGCAGCGTTCATCTCATTTCTAAGCTGAAGAGCCAGCACTGTCCAAAGATGTCTCCGTGATCATGTGGCTGGCATGACTAAATGCCAAAGGCGCATGGAGCAATGTTACCTTCTCACCAAAGTGGTCCTTATTTTTCTACTTGCATTTTTTTATGTGCTTTCGAACTGCTAGGTTGGCAGAAGCTGGGATAAGTAATGGGAACTCACTCCGTTACGCGGCACTAGGGATTTGAACCGCTGAACTACCGACCTTCTGATCGATAAGCTCAGCATCTTAGCCACTGAGCCACCACATCCCTATCATTCACCAAATCGAGGAGGAACATTCTTTAGAAGGGCCATCCTTTATTTGTTTTTCATTACCATTTAATGAAATGGTATATTCCGACTATAGCAACAGAAAGCAAAAAAAAAAAAAAAAAATATTGAAAACTCAAACTCCCCAAGGAAGAGAAGTACTGTATTTTTTTTTCCAGATGCTAAGACATAATTAAGATGGTTAGATCACCGAATGTCATCTCCCAAGGCCTTAATATTCAGAGATCTTTGAATATATATTTCTCATCCTGTTCTTTTGTTCACTTTTTAAAACCCAACAACTAAGAATAATCAATGTATAATCAGGCAGAGGAGTATCTTGATGTGAACATTATGCATAATTTAAAATTTACCTTGAGAGCTATTGTTAAGATTTCTTTGCCAACCTTCTCTATTTTTATTTTCTCTAGCAAATTTTGGATAGATGGGAACAAGTCTATTGATGGGAATAGGATATAATGAAAGCTATTTGCAGGTCAATTAAATCCATTCATCAAAATATCAGCATGGACCTAAAATATTTATAGAAGCTTTTTTTTTTTTTTTTTTTTTGCTAGAGTAAGAAATCATTAATTGGTGATTAACAAAAGGATGCAATGAGGAAATCAGATATGTGTGATAGGGTTTTTTTTATTATGTATTTTGAACTAGCAGGATTCAAAAAGGAATTGGAGAATTTAGCTTTTATGTAGCTAAAAAAGCATTTTTGTGCCTAAAGGTAAAGGTTCCCTTCGCACATACCTGCTAGTCGTTTCCGACTCTAGGGGGTGGTGCTCATCTCCGTTTCAAAGCCGAAGATCCGAAGATGTCTCTATGGTCATGTGGCCAGCATGACTAAATGCCAAAGGCACACGGAACGCTGTTACCTTCCCACCAAAGGTGGTCCCTATTTTTCTACTTGCATTTTTTACGTGCTTTTGAACTGCTAGGTTGGCAGAAGCTGGGACAAGTAACGGGAGCTCACCCCGTTACACGACACTAGGGATTCGGCAACTGGACTGTTTTTTCCTTGAGGAAGAAGAAAAAAAAGTTCCGTTTCTCATCCAAGAAGTTTCATCAGTTCTGATGGCGGGGGGAGGGATTTTTTTAGAAGGATTGCATTTCTTTGCAGTCATCTGGTTGTTAACACTCTCTCTGAGAGCTTTTGAGGCCACTTGGGGGTTTATCTGTGCCCTCAGGGTCACCTGAATCAGAGAGCAATTGGTTGTGGAATCTTCTTGGAACTGCTGAAAGGACTGCGGTGTAGACAGGAATCTCTGGAGATTCTCAGTCAACCAAGTTGTGGTTGTCCCAAAGGTGCTTTTTCAGGAGATAACTGGACTTTTCTTGTTTGTTTGTTTTTGAAGACCTTTCACTTCTCATCCAAGAGGCTTCTTCAGCTCTGGCTGGATGGAGGGGAATGGAAGGATTTATATTCCTTACAGACAGCTGGCAATCTCTAAAAGGATGCAAATGACCAGCAGTCTTCAAGGAATAGAAATCCTTTCATTCCCCTCCATCCAGCTAGAGCTGAAGAAGCTTCCTGGACAAGAAGCGAAGCGTCCTCAAAGAAAAGAAAAAAAAAAACAAGCAAAAGTCCAGTTGCCTGCTGAAAAAGCACCTTTGGGACTGGAGAAATACGTGTCTTTTATTTTTATAAAAGATTTTTTTTAAATTTTTCAATTGTTAAAATACATGCATTCCATCTTTCCTTAAGCAGTGTGTCATCTGGGTACAACGATCTGTGCAGTATCCTTCAACATTTACAACATCATTCACATTCACATTAATATTGATTCTCTGAACTTAAAATTACAATACATTAAAGAGTTAAACATTATAAAACTCTTCATTTTCATAGTTAACATAGTTATTCTTATCATACATATACTAACAATTGTCATCTTATTTATATCTCTAGCTCAGGGGTCAGCAACCTGTGGCTCTGGAGCCGCATGTGGCTCTTTCACCCCTCTGCTGCGGCTTCCTGTCACTCAAAATATGTGTCACAACCGCCAATGTGCGACACCCACTGACACACGATTTATTGAGCTTCTCAACCCCCGGTAGGCCAACCATGGATAAATCCAAGAAAAGAAAAGTTTCAGAACATTTAATTCAACTACATATGCTAGTTTTGTGACCACTCAAGAAATAGTCAGGCACAGGAAGGTTTGTGATCTTTCCAATTGGCTTCTGACAAGCAAACTCAGTGGTGGAAACCGAATTCGCTTAACAACCGCCACAAGAAGGTTGTAAGGTTGGGAGCAGTCGGTTGATGACTCATTTAGCAACTGCATCATTTATTCATAGAACATTCTAGCCTGAATTGCAGTTGTCAGTCAAGGGTGATCTGTAATGTCAATGACTTCCTTTATCTAAGGTGACTTTTACTTGTAGCTCAGCTCCATTTCTACGCCATGAAGAAATCCCAGTGATTCAGCGTTCAGTATATGCCTACTTTTCTCATGTATCAGGGCTCAAGTCTCCTTTAGTGAAAGTAATAAGTCTTTAATGCCATTCAACATTAGATAAAAATATTCTCCATTAAGAAGCTCTTCCGGCTAAGGAACACCTTTGATAAAACGTGGGATCTGTGACTATCAAAATCAGCTTAGACATTCCTTACGCCTGAACAACCCGAAAAAGAGTTGATCCAACTAGTTAAAGGAGGCTAATTTTATTTCGAAGTATAAAGTATCCCATATTACATATTCAAAAGAATTCACAGTGCAGACCTTAATGATGAGGTTTAAGTGCAATTTCCGTCAGAGAACTTTTAAAATTCAAAGGGTTGGGCTTGTCTGGAAAGTTCAAGTAAGTTTAATGGATTTGAAGTCAGGGGAGACATCTTTATACCGAGCAATTACTGAGTTTAAAGATATGAAAACAACTTCCGCTCCTTTGGAAGAGTTGGCAACCTTCCTTTAAGGGAGATAAGTGTTGCTTCAAGTGGTCATCTTTATAAAAAGAAAGAAGAGAAAGAAAGAAAGAAAGAAAGAAAGAAAGAAAGAAAGAAAGAAAGAAAGAAAGAAAGAAAGAAAGAAAGAAAGAAAGAAAATTAAAGACAATTGCAGAAAGCAACTCGGGGCAACTCACTCACACCCATATAGGTAGTTTCATTTTGTTTCAACTTTAATAAACATTACTTAAAACAGTGAAAATGAGAACGCAGGCAAGAAGCAATTCTTGCTTATTTGATATGATTAAAAGTGCATTAGCCATCGAGATGTATTAATTTGGAGATACAGCTGCTAATTGCTTAAATATTGAACTGAGAAATGACGCAGTCGTGCGGAGGAAGCATAATTGGGAGAAAATATTATAATAAAGGACTTGAAAGGTATGTCACATTTCAAATTAGCAGCAAAATCTCGGAATATTTCAAGAAATATTCTGCAAGAAAGTGTCTGGGCTCTCTTAATGAGAATGAATGTGGTTTGAAAAGATCAAATAATATCCACATGTGTCAAATACAGACTGTAACAACAGTTACAGATAATGAATAAAATTACAGTAGGTCATTTGAAGTCATGCTGGATCCAATGGGAAGCATACTACTTATGATTTGCTTGTTAAACTATAATTAGGAAATATATATATATATTTATAATACTAATGTAATGAAACTTAATAAGAAGATTAAGACGAGGTATTTCCCATCCTTTTGTATTTTGTTTTATTAACATCTCAGCAGTAAGGAAGCCTGTAAATATGATAATATTGCAATACGTGCAATAATGATGTATATAAGTAATATACACAATGGTTCCACACACACTCCCCACCCCAAGATTCCTAAGGATTGTAGTTTTTAATAGATGCCTCCTGTCAACTTGCAAAGCTTTCAAGTTGCCATGAGCAGGAGGGAGGGAGAACTGAAGTGAATTCCATACATTCTTTCTGACCGCAATCAGAAGGAGTGCGTTAGGTTTCACAGCCAGCCAAAGTGGTTAATTGGAGAATGTGATTTATGACATGGCCAGAGAGGAGAGGAGAGACAGGGTCATAGGGGAACGTAAATCTATGCAGGATCAATCCTAACTGGATCCCAGTATTGTCAGAATGTTGCTCCTAATAAATGACTATATTTCCTTTGAAGTTTGGCTCATGGCTCATGAATTAATTAGGGCATCTTTCGGAAACTTGACACCTCCCTGTTATTATTTTCTGATAGCGAGAACAATTAATCACTGGAACAGCTTGCCTTCAGAAGTTGTGGGTGCTCCAACACTGGGGATTTTTAAGAGGTAGGACAACCATTTGTCTGAAGTGATATAAGGTTTCCTGCTTGAGCAGGGGATTGGATTAGAAGACTTCCAAAGTGGCTTCCAACTCTGTTATTCTGTTACTAAAAGAAAAGATATGAAAACTGATGTCCCTATTTGTTTGAACCTAGAAGTAAAATAGCCATTTGGAATTAAAATTTTTGGGAATACATCTATCATAATAAAAGCAATGAAAATTGCCAACTCACATGAACACACTTTACTTTTCTGTATCTATATACATTCTGTATCTGTGTACATATGTGTATATATGTGAGATCTAGATCTATTATTATGTCTGTATGTCTGTCTATTTGTCTATCATCTCTCTCTCTTTCATCTTTTTCTCATCTCTCTCTCATCTCTATATCTATCATCTCTCTCTCTCTCATTTCTCTCTCATCTATCTATCTATCTATCTATCTATCTATCTATCTATCTATCATCTCTCTCTCATCTTTCTCTCTCTCATCTCTCTCATCTATCTATATCTATCTATCTATCTCTATCAACTCTCTCTTATCTATCTATCTATGTATCTATCTATCATCTCTCTCATCTTTCTCATCTCTCATCTATCTCTATATCTCTCTCTCTCATCTCTCTCTCATCTTTCTCTCATCTCTCTCTCATCTCTCATCTATATACATACATACTTATTTCTATCTATCTATCTATCTATCTATCTATCTATCTATCTATCTATCTATCTATCTCTATCATCTCTCTCTCTCCTATCTCTCTCTCTCCCTCCCTCCCTCCCTCCTGCCATCCATCTATCTATCTATCTATCTATCTATCTATCTATCTATCTATCTATCATCTATCTATCTATCTATCTATCTATCTATTTTCCATTCATGGGCTTTATTGTTCCAGGCCTTGGCAATGATCAATAGCTTGCATGGTTTTGAAAAGGTTGAGTAAAAATTTGAGGACTCTATGATGAAGGGCGGCAACTCAAGAACCACTTGTTGAAAAGATCAAAATAGTCTCTCTCCCTAATTGTTGTTCTACATCTGGAATTGATGCTCTCTGTGTAACCACCTTGTAAACCCAGTCACTATCCTTTGCCCTGCAGATGGGGAGTTGGGCGGCATAGAAATGCAATAAATTAAATTAAATTAAATTAAACATTCAGCAAATATCATGATTATTGAGGCACCCAAGTTGTCCAAACAGAAGTTTTTCATGAGAGGCAAAGTAGAAGTTTCACTCTGGCTATGTTCTCTAAAAAGTTACATTTAAAAATGTGGGTAATTTCATCATCACCATCACCATCACCATCATCAGCATCTTATCTTTTTCCATTCATTATTCAGTTCCCTGAATATATATATAAAAGAAAAAAAAAAGCCCAGAAACTAGTGAATTGTGATTTCGCTGAATTCACTGAACTATTATGCAGGGCTGCATAATATCTTGGTTTACGTAGATGGAACCTTTCTGAACTTCATATTGGAGAGAATTCTTCCTTTAATTCGGGGAGCTGATAACAATGTTTCTTGGCTTCATGTTACTAACCTTAGACAGTTAGTCTTTTTTGGGTTTGTTAAGCATCTCCCATTAGCTCTTTTAGCTTGTGATCGTCAAGTTTTCTCTCTCTCCCTCCCTCTCTCTCTCTCTCTCTCTCTCTTTCTCTCTCTCTCTCTCTGCTGTAGCTTCTTTCACCCTTTGAGTTGTAAGTGTATGCTCTTTCATAAAAAGTGAAGTGAGTTAAGCCCTATCTTTTCATTGATCATTCTTTTGAGGATTTCATGGAGGAGAAGAAGAATCAGAGTTCTGAAATAGTTCTACATGTTATGTAATAATTGGCCATTCATTTTGAATTCATTCATTATTCAGAACCATTTTTGTTTTCCTCAGCAGTCAAGGAAAGTCAGGTTAAAATTATGGGGAAGAGACAGAAAATCATCACTAAATCTCTCAGATTTGGACAGTCAAGAAAAATGCACAGACATTTACAAATGTTTCTTAGCCATTTTTATTCATCCTGTTCTTTACATATTTATCTCTAGCAATTTCCCCTGAAATAAATCAGTCATATATATGTGTACTCTTTTCCCCACTATAATATATTAGCAATAGCAATAGCACTTAGCAGTAGCATTTAAACTTATATACCGCTTCACAGTGCTTTTAGAGCCCTCTCTAAGCAGTTTACAGAGTCAGCCTATTACCCCCAACAATCTGGGCCCTCATTTTACCCACCTCAGAAGGATGGAAGGCTGAGTCAACCTTGAGCCTGGTGAGATTCGAACTGCCAAATTACTGGCAGCCGGTGATCAGCAGAAGTAGCATGCAGTACTGCACTCTAACCACTGCGCCACCACAGCTCATATTTTTGTATGGATTTTGGTCTACTTTGAGGGAAAAAATTCATTTTATTTTCATACAATTTTCCTATATGCACTGTCATATACATTTAGGAGGTAAGACTATAATAAATTCATTTCAAACTTCTTATGTGATTTTTTTTTGTGTATTAGTCATTCTCAGTCACATATAAATCAGTTTAAAACATTAATGTATTTAATTAGAGCTTGCGCTGTTGATGGATATTATATCAGTACTGTGGGTGGGAGGGGCAGGTATGGTGGGAGCAGGGGGCCATATCATGTTATGGGAGTGCGCGCTCGCTGTCTTCAAGCGGTGGCGTGCTCCGGCCTCCAATGTTCCTCTCGTTCCCCTGGTTGCACAGACCCTCAGGCCCTGGGCCTTGGGCTGATGCTATGCAATGCCAGGTCTGTGGTAAATAAAGCCCCCCTCATTTGTGATCTAGTTCAGAAGGGGGGAGCGGATCTGGTTGGGCCAAGAGGGGGGTCCCCTTCATTGAAATGTGCCCTCCTGGTTTCCGCACATTTCATCAACCGAGGTCACAAGGTAGGGGCAGGGGGATGGCGGTTGTTATAAAAGAAGGTCTTGGTCCGAGGGAGGCCACTGTTCCTCAAATTGCCGGTTGTGAGTCCCTCCTGGTGAAGTGGGGTCATGGGGTACAGGTGGGCTTGCTGATCACGTGGCAGCGGCCCTGCCTGAACTGCTCAACGTGGCGGTTGATACCCCGAGGCTTATGGCCATGGGGGATTTTAACCTGCCATCCATCGGTGAAGCGTCTGAGGCAGCGCGGGAGTTCATGGCTTCCATGACGGCTATGGACCTGACCCAGTTAGTGCATGGCCCTACTCACACGGGGGGAAACACTCTGGACTTGGTTTTTGTCTCTGGTCAGTGGTTGAATGATCTCGATATTGGGGATATAGTGACTGAACCCTTGTCATGGTCGGATCATTCCCTCCTTCACCTTCACCTTCGAACCGCAACACCCCGCTGCAGGGAGGCGGAACCGATAAGGTGGTTCCGCCCCAGGCGCCTGATGGACTCGGATCGGTTCTAGAGGGAGCTTGGGCCGTTTCCTGAGGCTCTGGCTCACGGCTCGACCGAAGACCTGGTGGCCACCTGGGATAGGGTGGCCACTGGAGCTTTGGATCGGGTCGTGCCTTTGCGGCCTCTGACTTGGCGCCGATCTCGCTCGGCTCCTTGGTTCACTGAGGAGCTGAGGGAGATGAAGCGCCGCAAAAGATGCCTGGAGAGCGGTTGGAGGGCCAGCCAGTCTGAATCTGACCGAACACTGGTAAGATCTCATATTAAGACTTACTTTGTGGCGATAAAAGCGGCAAAATGTAACTATTTTTCCGCTCTTATTGCATCATCAGATAACCGCCTGGCTGCCCTGTTTAGGGTGACCCGCTCCCTGCTCCTTCAGGAAGTGCGGGAGGACCCCTTGGAGGGTAGAGCCGAGGACTTTGTACAATATCTTTATGATAAAATCGCTCAGATTCGGGAACATCTGGACTCTGACGGGGTAGATTCAGGGGGGAGGATGGAGGCAGGTCTTGAGAATATTATCTGGGAAGAGTTTGATTCTGTGACTCCCGAAGACATGGACAGGATACTGAGTAGACTGAATGCTGCCACATGTTTATTGGACCCGTGTCCCTCCTGGTTGGTGCTGGCCTCTCGGGAGGTTACACGAGGCTGGCTCCAGGGGATTATAAATGCTTCTCTGAGTGAGGGTGTCTTCCCTGCCACCTTGAAAGAGGCGGTGGTGAGACCTCTCCTCAAGAAGCCTTCCCTGGACCCGGCAGTATTGGCAAATTACCGTCCAGTCTCCAACCTTCGCTTTGTTGTGAAGGTTGTTGAGAGTGTGGTAGCACGACAGCTCCCTCAGTACCTGGATGAATCGGCTTATCTGGATCCGTTCCAGTCGGGCTTCAGGCCTGGGTACAGCATGGAAACGGCATTGGTCGCATTGGTTGATGATCTCTGGAGGGCTCAGGACAGGGGTTGCTCCTCTGTCCTGGTCCTATTAGACCTCTCAGCGGCTTTTGATACCATCGACCATGGTATCATGCTGCACCAGCTGGAAGAGTTAGGGGTGGGAGGCACCGTGTTGCGGAGGTTCTCCTCCTTCCTCTCCAACCAGTCGCAGTCAGTGTTGGCAGGGGGGCAGAGGTCAACCCCGAGGCCCCTTGTATGTGGGGTGCCACAAGGGTCGGTCCTCTCGCCCCTTCTGTTCAACATTTATGTGAAGCCGCTGGGTGAGATCATCCGTGGTTTCGGGGTGAAGTACCACCAGTACGCTGATGACACCCAGCTGTACATCTCCACCCCGGACCACCCCAATGATGCCCTTGAAGTGATGTCCCGGTGCCTGGAGGCTGTACGGATCTGGATGGGGAGGAACAGACTCAGGCTCAACCCATTCAAGACCGAGTGGCTGTGGTTTCTGACATCCCGATATAGTAGTAAAACTGGTAGTAAAACTGGCAGAAGTCCCCACCCACTGCCCCGGATATCATCATCAGCGATCTGCACATGTGCAGAAGCAATGTGCGGGTGTGAGCGTAGCACCCGCACGCACTATCTTGTTGCGAACTGGTAGTAAAGGTAAGTAGAACCCACCCCTGCTTACAACCATAAGTCAAGGCAAGTATGGGACCAAACCTGATTTTAGAACTTTTTAGTGGCAATTGTTACGTTAAATTCATTAAATGAATGTGGCAGTTGTTAAGAAAATCAGTATATTTGTATGGGTGCTTTTTGGCAGAAACATTACATGATGATGATGATGATGATGATGATGATGATGATGATGATGATGATTACCCAACCAATATTCCTTTTCCTTCACCAACAGTCCTTTCTCCCTTTACACCCCTGTGTCTGGCATCCATTTCTTTCTTCTCCTCGTCTGCTCCAGAATCGGGCCCAAACCTTTCCACTGTTTAATGCTTGCTTAAGATTCTATGTACAGTGAGGTTTTTTTGTATATAGGTAATTCTGACTTACAACCACAATTGAACTCAAAATTCCCATTGCTAAGCAAGACAGTTGTTAAGTGAGCTTTGCCCCATTTTAGGACATTTCTTGCTACAGTTATTAAGTGAATCACTGCAGTTGTTAATTTTTTTTAAAAAAAACAGTGAATGTTAAGTGAATCTGGATTCCCCATTGTCTTTGCTTGCCAGAAGATCTCAAAAGGCAATCACATGACCTCTGGACACTGCAACAGTAGTAGGTTTCAAATCACGGTGCTACCAGTTTGCTATTGGTAGCATGCAGGCACACGTGAGCATGTTTTTGATGATGGGCGGGTGGGTGGGCGGAGCCTCTGCCACCACCGCCCCCGGTTTGCCCAAACTGGGGCGAACTGAGAACAACCCACCACTGCACTGCAACCATCATAAATACATGCCAGTTGCCAAGAGCTGACTTTTGATCACATGACCGTGGGAATGCTACAAAGACCGTAAGTGTGAAACAGTCATAAGTAACTTTTTTCAGCGCCATTGTAACTTCAAACGGTCATTAAACAAATGGTTGTAAATTGAGGGCTACCTACATTTAGTTATCTATTTCTCCATTTTAAGAATGATGTGTTTTTCTGGTTTACCCTGTACAGTTTTCAAAGGGAATTTGGGTTATACTATTGAAAGTCATGGAAATGTGATCCTCTTTGCTAACTTTTACTTCTTTTTTTAAATACAGAAAGCAACATCTGATCTCCAGCCGAGTTGTAATGACAATCAAGTTTTGCCGATACAACTGGGCGCTACGTTATTGAGCTCAGCCCTTCATAAGATGCTGCCAGATACCTCAAGTATGAAAAGCCGTATATCAAAACAAATCTCATTCAACTTTATATGGTACCTGGGTTGTGTGAATACATATTCAACAAATCGGGAAGGTGGGGGGGGAAAAACCCCTAATATCCATGGCTTTACTACAACTATATTTTGTGCTCAACAGTTTTTGATAAACATTCATTCCTTCCCCTTTCCTTCAAGTCATAAGTTTGTGATGAAAAGTGGGAAATGACCATTTCGAAGCGACCACACTAAGACAAAAGACTCTTCAAGGAAGAGCTAGCATAAATAACTGGGGTCTTGATCTACATTTTATGTTTGTATTGTGCGTGCCAGAGTTGCAGAGTAATATTTCCCTTAAAGACTCTTCTTGAGTCAAGGCATTGTAGAAATTAAGGAAGGAAATGGTGCAATAAAATCAGTGTCATTTCTCAAGGGTTCTGTTTTATTTGGCTGCTAGCTGTTGCATCTTGTCCCAAGTAATGTCTACAGTGAAGCTGGCTTAACATTCAAATGGCTTTATTCACAAATGAGTATACTCAGAATGTATCATACAGAGTTTTTGCAGCTCACTTATGTACTTTTCTGCTGCAGAAAATCCACAGCAGCATTCACAATTATCCTTGCATTTTTGCTGTTAGGTACTTAACAGTGAAAGAACCCAATGCATCTCAATGATCTGATGTTAAATTTGCTCCCCCCCACCTCCCCCCCCCAGTTGGGGCAATCCAAGAAAATGGATTTTCCCAATTACTAAGCAACTTTGAGTCTAAGGCAGGATTTGAACTCAGGATCTCAAAATTTCTAGCCTAATGCCTTAAAAGACTGCAGTAGCATGGCTCTAATATTAATCTTGTCAACCACTTTCCAACAAACTTCTGAATTCAATTCTGCACTGTCAGCTGAAACTCCACTCAAGATTGTCTTCATAATATTTAACTTTCAATTAGATTTTTCACTTCTCATTTTTCCTTTAATAATAAGTTTCTCTCTTTATTTTCAACTAACCAAATGGTGTCATCTGTCTATCAGAGATAGCTAGTGTTTCAGTTCCCAATTTTAATTTCGGCTTTCATCACTTCCAGCCCTACAATCCTCAAAAATACATTTATTGTGTAAATTAAGCAAACGTGGGAATGGTATGCATATACATGATTTTTATTCTGAACCATTCTTTTCCTACAAATTCAGTTCTTTTACAAATTCAGTTCTTTTACCACATCAAAGACACAGCTGCAGACAAGATAGCTGAGGTATATCTTCTCTTTATTTTATTTTATTTTATTTTATTTTATTTTATTTTATTTTATTTTATTTTATTTTATTTTATTTTATTGTTCTTTGTCCAGTCAGCCAGATTTTTCAGACTGGATTTGACATTTTTATCCACCTATTTTATTTATATCATTCATTTTTTAAATTCATGTTATATATTTTACTTGTATTAATTTATTTGATTTATACATTATTTTGTTTATTTATATTATATTTATTTAAAATATTTGTATATCCTTTTTTAAAAATTAAATTTTACTGATTTTTTCCGTCACACACACACACATATTTTATGAACAGAGTATTGACCGTATCATATCTTATACAACTTATCATATCCAATTTCATTTTACATAGTTACCATTTTTGCCAAAATATTCTTTTTCCATACTTTTTTATCCTAATACTTCTATGCTTATTATATAAACAGCATCACCCTCCGCCCTCAAATCCTAGTTTCTTAACATTATTTCAATTAGTTATCTTATCTTAACCATTGGTAATCATATATATTCTCTTTTAACTTTCATCTTAATTCATTCTTCATCCTAATAAATTTGAACATGCTCGGGGTTGCCTTTCCACCATTTCATCTCCCTTGTTTTACAACAATTGGATATTTGTATATCTATTCATAGCATGGAGCATAACTCTGGACAGCTAACAAAACAATAAAAAAACATTTAAAGCAAATAAACAAAATAATAAATAATAAATAAATAATTTTATTTCTATACCGCCCTTCTCCCGAAGGACTCAGGGCGGTGTACAGCCTATTAAAAGCACAAAGACAGACATCAGTTAAAAATAATTAAAATTATTAAATAATTTCGGCTCAAATTTAAAACCCCCAAAATTTAAAACACCCAATTTAAAAATCATTACATTGATAACCCGGCCTGGCGGAACAACAGGATCTTGAGGGCACAGCGAAATACACGGAGGTCAACAAAAGGCAACTATGCTCATTTGTTTTATGTTATTTATATTATACATTTTATTTATATTATTTGATTTGATTTAAATGCTGTTTAGTTTATATTATTTTATATTTATTTAAAATATTTGTATAGCCCCTCAGATTCTGAATGCACAAACCCGGATGGCTCACAAAACAGTAAAAACAACTGAAGCAAATAACCAAAACAAACAACCACAATTGAAAATTCCTGGTGCGGTGAGAAAATGCTCTTCACACTTTTGTGTTCCACCTAAGTGAGCTTCAGTTCACTTCCATTCTAATGCTTGCCTGAAGAGATCCTTTTTCAAGGCCTTCCAGAAGACAAGGATGGTAGGAAACCTTTTGATTTCTAGGGAAGGTGTTCCACAGAGCAGGGGCAGCTATGGTAAAAGTTTGCTTCTTCCTTATCTTTTCTTGCTCTGTCCATTATTCATTGTGTCAGAAGAATAATTTGGGGTTCCAACTCGAGCCGAGTTGGACAAGAATAGATAAAAATGAGATCCAAACAGCTGTGAGGAAAGAAATATTTATTCTTAAAAGCAAAACAGTTTGCTTTTAGGGGCTGGTTCTAGGGTGACGTTTGAGGTGTGTGTGTGTGTGTGTGTGTGTGTGTGTGTGTAGATTCGTTTAGTCTTATGAACATGCAGTTCTTCCGGGAGACCTAATTTAATTAACTCTATATTTGCAGACCTTATCCTTTGATATGTGGATTAGGTCTGGGTTACTTATTTGAGGGTTTGAGGAAGTTTGAGAAAGGGATTTTTCTTGTTTGCTATTTTTACTTGATTAATTTAGTTTCAGCTTGACCATCAGTTATATAGTTGCTGTTGGCCAAACAATGTCGACTGGCGGCCCCTAGGGGGAGAGCCTTCTCTGTGGGGGCACCTACTATCTGGAATGAGCTACCCCCGGAGAAACGGAGGATCCCAGATCTGCGCACCTTCCGCTGAGTTCTCAAGACCTTTTTATTCCATCAGGCGGGCCTGGCCTAATCTTTTCCTTCTTTTTTAATTATGTAAATTTTAATCAGTTTTTAAATGATTGGGATGTTTTAATTTGTCTGGGCCAAATTGTCTAATTCGATTTTATTCTGTTTTTAAATTTTGTATTTATGTATTTTTACTGTTTTGGCTGTTCACCGCCCTGAGTCCTTTGGGAGTAGGGCGGTATATAAATCAAATAAAGATAAAGAAAGATAAAGATATAGTGGACACACTGATTTTGTCAGACCATTGGGGTTCTTACTGTTTGTTAATATTTTAAGGGAAGGGAAGATGGAAACAGTATAAAGAGTAATATGTATTTTGATATACAGTAAAAGTTCTCACAATTGTTAATGCACCGGAATAGAAACCAGGAAACTGTGAGTTCTAATCCTGCCATAAGCATGAAACTAAGTGGGTGACTTTGGGCCAATCACCAGGAGACAGTGAATTCTAGTCCTGTCCTAGGTATGAAAGCCAGTTGGGTGACTTTGGGCCAGTCCCTCTCTTTCAGCCCAACTGACCTCACAGAGAAAATAAGAGGAGGAAGGAATATTAGGTATGTTTGCTACCTTGAAAAATAATAAAGGCGGGATAAAACAAAAGTTTAAAAAATAAAATATCACTTACCTGAACTTGTGTCTGTCTGCCTTTTCAGAGACAAGTTTGTTCATTTAGCATATCATTTTCTTTGTAAGATCTTAAGTAAAATTCAGTTGGCTTCATAAATTAGCCCAGGGGTCGGCAACCTTAAACACTCAAAGAGCCATTTGGACCCGTTTCCCACAGAAAAGAAAACACCGGGAGCCACAAAACCCTTCCTGTGCCCGGCTGAGTGGCCATAAAACTAGCATATGTAGTTGAATTAAATGTTCTGTTTTCTTCTGAAACTTTTCTTTTCTTGGATTTATTCATGGTTGGCCTACTGGGTGTTGAAAATCTCAATAAATCATGTGCCCGTTGGCAGTTGTGACACTTATTTTGAGTGACAGGGAGCCGCAGCAGAGGGATGAAAGAGCCACATGCGGCTCCAGAGCCGCGGGTTGCTGACCCCTGACAGCCCAGTAATACAAACACATGCCTGTGTCTCTCTTCTTTGAAATAGGTATATATCAGTGGTGAAATGTAAAATTCGTTACTACCAGTTCTGTGGGTGTGGCTTGGTGTGAATAGGTTGTAAAGAAATGCTTTTGAAAGGTAAAAAAAGGCTCTGACAATCCCAGCTGTGGTGCGCGATCACCAGAGTCTTTTTTTAACCTTTTAAAAGCATTTTTTTACAACCTATTTGCTGAATAGGTTGTAAAAAAATGCTTTTAAAAGTAAAAAAAGAGGCTCTGATAATCACAACTCTGGCACGTGATTGGCAGAGCCTTTTTTTTTAACCTTTTAAAAGCAGGAAGTAACGACACCCGGGCAGGTGGGCGGAGCCTGGCGCCGCCATCTCTACCGGTTCTCCAAACCACCTGCCACAATTGCTACCAGATATATATATATTAAAGAAAGAAGCAGACATCCTGCGAGCTCCGGAACTTAAAATTTTAAATTTTGAAAAGAATTAATTATTTTTAATTATTTTTAATTCTTTTAAAATGTTAAAATTTTAAAAGAATTAATTCTTTTTAATATATAGATTACATATATATTTGCAGCACAGAATATATATATATATATATTTTCTGTGCTGCAAATCCATGCAGATTGTTAGGCAAGCATATGATTTTATCATGTTAGACCTTTTTCTAAAACGGGGAATATTGAAGACCTGTAAATAATTACAGATTTCCCTTTTATTTTCAGTCGGATTAAGTTACATTTTTGAGATTGTAAGAGAAGATTGCTCGCTGTATTTTGGAGAGAGCTCATCTTTGCTGTTCATGATGGTGTAAAGAAGCAGGGGAAAATGTATTGGCTATTCCATCCATGACAAGGCTGGTTTTGAAACAAGACAAGCTGGTAGAGAGCCAGGGCATCTCTCTGTTAGTTGAGGAAGAAGCAAACAGGTAAGCACAGATGGTCGAACAGCTGCCTTCACATTTAGAAAAATATCTTCTTTAATCTCTCCAGCTTCCCTCATTTTTTTTTACTTAATTTGCTTTTTCAACAGAAAGTTCTTTTTAAAAAAACACCACTTGGAACCTGATTTAATACTCATTTCTGCCCCATATAAATTCATCTCAGGTTCCATTTTATCGTTTGAGCTTCTGCTAAAAGTCTTTTGATGTGAAAACAAAAATCTAGAGGAAATAGTTTGAAAATATAATGTCCTTTTTTCTTTTTTAAAAAATACACTCTGATTGTGGTTATTGTTTGAGAGGCACAATTTACATCATTTTTGGAGACCACTTTTACATGGATAAACTTACTTGGGAGACATCCAATTTTAATTTGGTGTTCTTCAGCCATTGCCATAACATAACCTTTCTACACTTGCTATGTATGCTAGGTCAAATTTCTAGGCCCATCTCTGGTTTTCCTTTCCTTTCCTTTCCTTTCCTTTCCTTTCCTTTCCTTTCCTTTCCTTTCCTTTCCTTTCCTTTCCTTTCCTTTCCTTTCCTTTCCTTTCCCCTTCCCTTTCCTTCCTTCCCTTCCCTTCCCTTCCTTCCCTTTCTTTCCCCTTCCCTTCCCTTCCCTTCCCTTCCCTTCCTTTCCTTTCCTTTCCCTCCTCTCTTCCCCTCTCACCTGCTTTCTCTTCTCTTCATTTCATAGTTGTTTCTTTTGGTATCTCATAAAGGTCTCTCTTCTGTCTACTATTCACATGTGTCTTGTCACCTCCCAACTCACCTATGTTATTTACTTTTCAAAGCTTTTAAAAAATGTCATTTTCCTTCACCTTATGCTCCATGCCATGATTTCCTCTGTGTACCATCCTAGATCTTTCTGCACCTCCTTGAATTTTGTTAGTCTCTGGTGGAATTTGGATAGCACACGTTCCCAGTTTCCTTCCAGCATGGGACAAAGATTCCAATGAGATAGGAGCAAACTCTCACAAATGGCCCACTTAAGTGGAAAACAGTCACCTTTGAGATCTTCCCAGCTACCACATAAAAGGCTTGGAGACTGTCATTTTCTAAGTACTTAAAAAAAGGGAGGACTGTAAAACAAAATCATGATAGTCCAACTAGGTTCACCATCAGTAGACAGAAACTTTGACCTCCCAGCACAAAAAGAGCATAAACTTTGCCTTTTAACCTCCCATAATGCTCTCTCTATCCCATATCTCTTCTTCTCTTCCTGTGCTGTTTTAATTTTCTGGTGACTTAATTTCAGGACTTCCTTTTTCCCAAGAGTTGCACATGCTAATTCTAAAGACCAATGGATTAGCTAAACTGTAGTATTTCAGAGGACTCTGGGAAAGTTTAGCTGTTGGACTTCTCCACACTGAAATAGTCAGAGCTATTTGAACCATCTGCTGGAACCAGAGTCTCCTATATGCATGGTATCTGAATGCACAATGCAGGAGTTATGTATATAATAAAAGGATAGGCAGAAATAGGTCTGAGTTTAGACAACATTAAACTGCTGTGTAGTTTTTCAGAAGGCTCGTACACATGCATTTGTTTCTTATCATGAAAAGCCCACAGCTGGGATAAGAGTACAATAGCATCCTCTACATAGATTTTCTACCAATTTGTGCCAAGAGGTTTGCAATTTCCTATATATTAATACAGCCCCTCCTCCCCCCTAATCTAAAATTGGCTTTCGGCTGTTGTGTCTGAACAGCCACAGGTTATATGAAAAAGGTGTTCTTTTTTTAATGGGTTAAAAAATAAAATTCTATCCAGGAGTCCTGAGCATGCTCCAAAGCAAAAGAAAGTTCAGCATCAAACAGGAAAGTCAGTTGGGGAAGAAGTTAAGAATTTAGTCTGGATGTGACCCTAATTCTAATAAACTTTAAACTAGAGATGGACAACCTGGTGACCTCTTGATGTTTTCTCCCAGAAGTCTTTTCTCATTGACCATGCTAGCTATCACAGGTTCTTTTACATATACCCAATACAATGGGCTCCAAAATCCAAGAGAGCCAGCACAACCACACAATTCCCTAGGCAGCATACACATAAGCACTCAAAGGCTAATACTACTCCACTCTTTTCCACTTCTACTACACCTCCTCCTACTGCTCCTTCAACTACTACTTGTATGAATCCTACTGTTGGAGAACAGTACCTCTTTTTGATACTACCACACTCTGCCGGAGAGAAGTTCCCTGAGGATGGACTCCAGATGAGTCCGAAAGCTTGGAAGATAAAACCTCTGGTCCAAGTGACTGACCCAGCTTGGATCCCGAACAGGGGTGAAATCCAGCAGGTTCTGACAGGTTCTGGAAAACTGGTAGCAGAAATTTTGAGCAGTTCGGAGAACCGGTAAATACCACCTCTGGCTGGCTCCAGAGTGGGGTGGGAATGGAGATTTTGCAATATCCTTCACCCAGGAGTGGTGAGGGAATAGAGATTTTGCAGTATCCTTCCCCTGGAGTTGGGTGGGAATGGAAATTTTGCAGTATCCTTCCTCTGCCACGCCTACCAAGCCACACCCATCAAGCCACACCATGCCCATCAAGCCACACCCACAGAACCGGTATTAAAAAAATGTGGATTTCACCACTGATCCTGAAGTATCTCTTTCTATCTCTTTTAGGCTATTTCTGGAATATACACACACCCTTTCCTTGTCTCTCTCACACACTAACACCATTATACCCAACTGCCTCTCTGCTCAGCTTTTTATAGTCAACAGTTGCTATCCTGGCTAGGGGCCTTAAATGGGCATGGCAGCACAAGAGCTGGGCATTTTGTAGGTAGCCTGTCTTCTCTCACGAACCAACAGCAATTCTTGCCTCTTCTAATAGGAACTGGAATGCAAATTGTGTGTATAGAGCAGAGGTCCCTAAACGTGGCAGCTTTAAGACTTGTGGACTTCAAATCCCAGAATTCTCCAGCCAGCATTGCATAGCATAGTTGGCTGGAGAATTCTGGGAGTTGAAGTCCACAAGTCTTAAAGCTGCCAAGTTTGAAGACCTCTGGTATAGAGTCTTAAATCCTTCTATCATCCTTACAATAACCGATAGATAATATATTTATTATTAAATAACAAATAAATAATACAATAACCAGGAAATAATAAGTTTTGGCCTTTGGGCATGATTGTGTTTGGGAACAGATACCGTAGCCGATGTCTCTGGATCACTGAGGTACTTTCAATTTGCTGCCAGTCCTTCTAACTCAAAACTCAGATGGCTGAGAATGACAGTCAGGCCAAGAGAGGGGATTATCCCCCCTCCCCATTCACTTCTCCATTTTGCCTACATGTATTTTTTTTATTAAAAAAAAAAGCTAAAATGATATAATATAAAATAAAATAACTTTCTTGACAAGAGGCTGATCTCTAATGCAATATGCATATAGAATATGAATGCAAGTGAAATTTACAGAGAATAAAGGAGTTTAAAGAGACTGTGAAAGAAAATGAATATCTGCATTAGCCACCACTGGTCTTACTCAACACAATTTTCTGGATTTGCATGACTGAACACAATTTTCTGGATTTATGACTGCATCATAAACCAAGCATATGGGTTGAATCTGCACAACATAGTAGGGCGAAAAAGTCTTGGTTAGTTGGTGGTGCAGTGCATATGACTGTCTCTCCTAAGTTATGATAGACGGCTTTTTGGATTTGAAATGAAAAGACAGGTTGGAGGGAGCAACCACCCCATTCCTTGTGTTGGTTGGCACATTTCCCTGGAGTTATACAATGGCTGCACAGGAAAACAGACATTTCAGTGAAGGAACTTGCAACAAGGGGTGACAAAGCTTCTTGTCACTGACTCCTTAATGCATCCTGGAATTCAAACATATATAACATAATAACAGAAGGATAGAATTGGAAGGATCCTTGGAGGTCTTCTAGTTCAACTTCCTGCCCAGGCAGAAAATCCCATAACATTTCAGGCAAATGGTTGTCCAATCTCTTCTTCAAAACCTCCAATGCTATCTACAACTTATTGAGGCAAGTTGTTCCACTGATTAATTCTTCTACTTGTCAGGAAAATTCTCCTTAGTTTTAGGTTCGTTCTGTCCTTAATTAGTTTCCATCCATTGCTTTTTGTCCTGGGTTGACTCCCTCTTCTTTGTGGTAGCCCCTTAGATATTGGAACATATTTTCCTGGATTTGTGCAGGCACCATTAGAACAGTGTTTCTGAAACTCAGAAATGTTAAGATCAGTGGTGGGTTCCTCCTGGTTCCGCCTGGTTCCGCTGAGCCAGTAGTGGTGACAATATGATGTCACCGAACCGGTTCTGCCCCCCCACCGTGCTCCACCCCGTGTTATTCTTATCTTTTATTTGGCCCCATCCCCAATCTATTGCTGCCTCCTGAGTCCCAGCTGATGGGCTAGAAGGAAAAAAACTGTTTAAATTCTTGCCATGGGGCTTCAAAGGGCCGCCCTACAGCTGATCAGTGTTAAAAGGCAGTGTGGTGGTAGACCAGTGCCTCCAAAAACAAATGAGTAGACCAGTGCCTGCAAAAATAAATGGGTAGACCGGTACAGCTCTGCAAGCAGTTAAAAGCCTGGTAGACCAGTACCTCTGCTAAATCCTAAAGAATTACATGACCATCAAGCCACGCCCACAAAATAAGCCACGCCCACAGAACCATAGTAAAAAAATTTAGAACCCACCCCTGGTTAAGATGTGTGGGAGTCAAGTCCCCAAATTCCCCAGCCATGGGCTGGAGGATAAGAAAAGAGGTGTTGACTAAAAAGGGCACCCAGGATCTTTCCAAAGAATCTTTCCTGCCTTGGACCTGAATAGCTGCCCATCTCTAGGCCCAAGTCAAAGTTAGGAGCAAACATGGCTGAAAAAGGGATTTCCTGATCTTGATTGAAACACTTAAAATGTGATAGAGTAAAAGAGTGATTAGAAAAAGACATGGCTGAATGATAAGAGAGACACTGGTTATGATGCTAGAGGCTAGAGCTAGAGACAGAAGTGGCCGGCTCTTGTGTTCTTTGGAGATGTTGATATAACTTCCCATTCTAGCTAATGCCTCAGGATATCCTAGAGGTCTCCAATCTACCATAAGTGCTATCCAGCTCCAAGATTGACTGGGAAGCTGTTAATGGAACATTGAAAATTGTTTTCATCCAAAGTTCATTCCCTCAAGAGTTATGGGTGCCTGATTTTGGACACTCTCTATAGGTTAACCCATTTGAGGTACCTTGGTTAAAAAAATATTGCTCTACAATGCACTGTTTTACTCAGGTAAAGTTCATGACATTATGTGTGCATGTGTGTTTGTGTGTGTACAGGAACATGTACTGAAGTGATACAGGACAGTATTGGAACAATGACATTTGGCTTGTCTCTCGTAGAACAGCTGTTACAATGGTGAACCCTGCCTAAAGTAATACTATTATGCTCTAACTATGAGGCAATATAGAATGTACTGAGCAACAGGAATCCTAAATCATAACCCATTCTTTAGCACAAGTGGGAACTCATAGAAATCCAACTTCTTCTGGTCATGCCAGTTTGAAGAACCTCCTAATTCAAACCACCAATACACTTTCTTCCAATAAACACCAGACTAATAGATTCTTAAACTACTAAAGTCCAACTGAAGAGCCTGGAAAAAAAGGGTTCTTTGAACAAAAAAATTGCACTGAAAACAACCAAGGCGATTTATGAAAACATCAACATTTACAGAGATCGAAGTCATTGCGCTGTATGACTTGCGCTGCAAGAATATGTTTCGCCCAACATTGGAAGGGGAAAGACCTGCCGGCTGAAGATTTGATTCTGGAGAAAATTTTGGATTATGCGGAAGCCGACAGACTGACTAAAGCATTGCGAGATCAAAAGGACTCCGTATATTTCCAATGTTGGGACAAATGGTATGTTTGGTTGAACAACAGACACCCAAAAAGTCAAGTATAACCAGGACTATGTTTAATATTTGTTAAATTTGACTGAAGCCTACATACCGTAGAAAGCGTAAATATCATGTAAAGTTTCTGTCGCGATCGTTTGTTTGACTATTTCTTTTTTGTTTGATGTACTGTTTTAAATAAATAAATTATACAAAAAAAAAAAAAAAAGAAGTCATTGCGCTGTATGAAGACTAAGTGATGCTCATTTGTAGAACATGCAGTTTGCTGACAATAAGTTATGATCATAACCTAAGATTGTGCTCGTGCAGATAAAGGTCAATTGAAACCATAGTTCATGTCCTGTATACTGAACCCTCTATAAGAGAGTTATAACCCCTTAGTAGGTAAAATACCTGGAAAATTCATAATATTTTTTTGTGTATAGTTAAGTATGATCAGATCTGTACAATTTTGTTTCCTTGAATGTAGCCAGATTTTGTTACAACCGCCAATTGATCAGAGTGCCCCTAATTGTAACATTCAAATTCTGTTATTCTATTTTGTCTTTTGATTTTTATTTTATTTTCATATGTTTTATTTTGAACTCTGGCCTCTGATCATAAGATATTCTATATAACTATTTATCTAAATCAGTATTTCTCAACCTTGGCAACTTGAATATGTGTTGACTTCAATTCCCCAAATGCAGAGAGGGGGATTCTGGGAGTTGGTGCACATGTCTTCCCATGGTTGAGAAACACTAATATAGAGCATATGTTGAATCTTTAGTATCTCCAGCTTAGATGGAAATATTCTTCTGTACTCCCTGAATTCTCCTTTCCAATCTAAGTAGATAAATACTGGGACAACAATTACTTTTTCACAGTTTTTGTTTCTCTGTGAAAGAGGTTTCTGTTTCTTTATTCTTGAAGATGCTTGGGAATTTCTTCCAAATTTATGTTGCAATGTTTTTGAGCTTACTTGACCATTGGAGAACATGGAAATGGCTGCTATTCTCATTTTAGAAACACCACTTTCCATTAAGCCTGAAACTTCTCTGACTGCACCCATTACTCAATTTCACAAAGCCTCTAAGGGCAGGAGTATTGTTGTGAAGACTGCCTGGGAGACCAAAAGCCAGGGAGACTGAGATCATCTGGAGATGATCATACAGTGCAAACAATTACACTTATGTATACTTATGTATATCTATTAGCTATCATACAATAAAATCTGAGCATGACACTCCACCTATAAGAATTTTTCCTTCTCCACTGAAAGGTGTTCTCTGTTCTGACCTAGGCTCCCTTAACAAGCAGGAGGAATTAGTCCCTGCAAAACCTCTTTTATTTACACAACTGTTAATTACGTTCATTCACAGTCAGCAGGGTTTGTCCAAACAGTTTTGCAAAGGAATATTTCTCAACACACCTTATCTCATTTGGCAAGCTGCCATGTAACTTATTTCCAACCGCAGTAGAAGGCAAAACGCAGCATAGAGTCTCTCAGAGTCACGGAACGAATGAATAGTTTCCTGCAAAAGCCCATTCCCTGTTCACTCCTCTTTTATTTCCTATGGGAGGGGCCAATCACCTCCAAAGTGTGGCTTTACTCCTGAGTTGACCCTGCTTTCTGAGTTGTTCTTGTCTTCTGGCAGCTCTGCGCATGCGCACAGTGGGAACAGGCTCCAGCTGTTCCTCTGCCTCACTACTGTCTAACTTCTTCTCTGCTTCCGATGCAGAGCCCTCGTCTGAGCTTTCCCCAGGTCCCAGGACTGGCCCAAGTTCCTCTCCAACCTCCTCACTGTCTGACTCTGCTGCCAGCTCCGCTGGCCGCTGGCGGGCCACAACACTCTCCTTCATCAGTCTTTGTATGAACTCAGAAGAAACAAAGGCAGGAAAATCTGCATTTCTCTAAAACTCAAAAAAAAAAAAAATCTATTGCCACTCATGTATTTCAGGGTTTATTAGCTTAAGCTATAGGACAGGAATTTTAGACCAGGTCTATGGAAACTGCTCTCTTGAGGAAAACCTTTATCACTGAATTGTCTCTTCAGATATTGTTGAGAACTCTGTTGGAGTTCTCCTGTTAATGCGCTTATTACATGTGTCATTAGAGGATTTTTGCCACGGTGGCTTTAACGCCACAGACATTTTAAGTAGGTTATTCCATCATTTTGCCATTTTGATTATGACAATATCCTGACACCATCTTGAAATGGATTTTTGGAAAGAAAGGCTAACTGTCCAAAGAGGTCCATGCTTATGCTAATTAAAATAGTCTTAGGTGGTACAACCTTCATAATTCCAACAATGACTATGAAGGATGAGCATGTTGAAAGCCCTCTCTGCTCATTAGCACAGTTTCTGTCAGACCCCACTACCTGCTCTTTCCTTAATGAATGCTAAGCCATCTCTTTAGAAGATTGTGACGCTTCCTTGAACGGAGGCAGCCATCTCATTTCTTCCCAAGTTAGTTGCAAGTAAAATCAGAGACAGAGACCTCTTTGACATTTCCCAACCTCCGTACTTATTTATCTCTTTGAAACCCTGTGCTCCAGAGATATCACTGTCTTAATTAAGAAGAAGGATGTGACCATGGTAAATTGACTGATTTCATTGATTAAGGACTAGCTGTACAAGAAACATTGATTTTAACAGTGGGTCTACATAAATGTAATTGTTCGAACATGGGGCTGCATAATTATGGTGATGTATGAGAATAGTTGATTTGTCCTTTTCAACCTTCACTAACATCCTTGTGCATGGTAATGTGTTCATTCAATTAGCAAAAAAATCTTAATGTTACAAAATGCCTTTTGTGAAGGCACATGATAATCATTGCAGTCTAATTTAATCTAACATCAACTGGCAGCTTACATCTCTTTATTTTTCCCTTCTGTGCTGTGACCGTTCTCAATTTCTTTTGGCAACGCAAGACAGAGACACCAAAAAAAGTCCTTCTCCAATCTAGGAGCCAAGGGCAACAGTGTGCACTCACCAAACTCTTTGCTTATGTGCATGTGTTTGTGTGTATACACACATTATATTTTAATATATACAGAGACGAATTAAGACATAATATATATAAATACATTTGTTTTAAATTATGGTGTGTGTGTATTTCTTAAATTAAAACACAATTAATGGGAAGCTGGCATTTTTTTTATTCAAAGCATAAGCAGCAAAAAGAACCTGACCTTACCACACTACTTCCAGACCCCATATATGTCCTAGTGACTTTCTTAGAAACTAAAATGGTGGGTCTGGTCACTGCAAACCAATTCTGTGCTTATCTCTCTGGCAATGCCCTGTTTCTTTAATGGCCACCTCCCCCTATCATGGCCACCATTTTGTGAACATGCTTGTAACCAGGGGTGCTATTCAGCAGGTTCTGACATGTTCTGGAGAACCGGTAGTGGAAATTTTGAGTAGTTCAGAGAACCGGCAAATGCCACCTCTGGCTGGCCCCAGAGTGGTGAGGGAATGGAGATTTTGCAGTTTCCTTTCCCTGCCATGCCCAGCAAGCCACACCAAGCCCACCAAGCCATGCCCACATAACTGGTAGTAAAAAAAAATTAAATTCCACCACTGCTTGTAACATCTAAAATATTCAGTTATGCCCATTAACTTTAAAAAAATGGAGACTTTTGACACAAAGTAGATATTTATCTGGGAAAGTTAATTTGTAAATTGTTCATTCTTATGTTTTTTTTAAAGTATATTAATTATAGCATCATCAATACCACCATTATCATAGGAACCATGGTAGTGCAGTTGTGAGAATGCAGTATCGCAGGCTAACTCTTCCCACAGCCAGTTCAGTCTTGACTGAGTCAAAGTTGACTCAGCCTTCCAGTCTTCTGAAGTTGGTAAAATGAGGACTCAGATAGTTGGGTGCAATATGCTGACATTTCTAAAAACTGCTTAGAGAGTGCTATAAAGTACTATGGAGCAGTATATAAGTCAAAGTGCTATTGCTATTGCTATCATTATTGTTATTATTTATACACTAACTTCTAATAGTAATAGCGACTAATAATAATAGCGACTATAATGATGGTGATGATGATAATATAATCAAATGATGAAAATAATATACCGGTACTTAAATCTTAATATTATCATCTATTAGGACAGCTAAGAAACACTGAATCAAATTAAATGGTCCCTTTAAAGGCATAATCCAGGCGAAGTTACATTTTAATAATATCATGGATAATATTATTGTACTACCTTGTATTATGGATAATATTATTGTACTACCTACCAAGAGCCTTGGTAGTACAGTGGTCTAAGGCACCCTGTTATTAAGCTGGTTATTAAGACCAGCTGCTTGCAATTACTGCAGGTTCGAATCTCGCCAAGGCTCAAGGTTGACTCAGCCTTCCATCTTTTCTAAGGTAGGTAAATTGAGGACCCAGTTGTGGGGACAATAAGCTGACTTTGTATAAAATATACAAAAGTATGAAGGCTATTGCTTAGCGCATTGTAAACCGCCCTGAGTCTCTGGAGAAGGGCGGCATATAAATCAAATTAAATAAATAAAAATAAATAAATAATTAAACACATGCTTAAAGTATACATTGAGAATGGAGTTGAAAGGGCTTCACTTTGGTTGAACGTTACACTATGTGTTAGAGTACTTTATGTTGTTCCACCCCAACCTTCCAGAATCAAGAAATGATCTCCTCTTTAAAGTATATCAAGGCCAGTGGATTGGAAATGTTGATCTTATCCATGCTCAGAACAAAACCAACAGATGAACATAAAACTAGCAGTGTGGGATTTCCATTTCTTAGTCACTTCTGCAATTGACAGAAAATCCAGCTGTCCATAGAAGAGCAACAAACATGGAAGTAGCTAACATGATTAAAATCTGATGATTCTATGTATTCTTCTTGCAATGGCTTCGATGCATAAAGCTGGCCTATTGAATAGGCAAGCTAAAGAAATAATTTCCTTCCATTTTTAAAAGTATCCTTGAGTGGAGCTTTACTGCTGATTGACTATGGAGACCCTCATATTGTCTTCTTGGCAAGAAGAGAAACGACGTGCCATTATTTTCTTTCAGGATTCTTTTCTTTTTTTTATTTTGCAGTCTAGCCCACCACCCTGGGAATTTTCATCTAAATCGTAAGGACATTTGACCATACTTAGCATTCTTTGAGCTTTGCCACCTCTGCAACAATGTTCCTTATTGGTTTTCAAAATAAAGCAGATATTTGTGGATAAATGGATAGTCTGATATAATAATGGATATGAAAGTAAGATTGTAATTGCCCAATTGGGAAAGGGGAGAATAAGTCTATCTTAGCATGATTCAGAGAAATATTTCTCCCATTTAATGCTATTTATTACTCATCGTATCAGAGCAATCGGTAAAAGAGGAAAAATTTGCTCATCTTTTCCTTTTTCAATGCATATTTATTACTATTTCTACCACAGACAAATCTTCAACATAAGAAAAAGAAAACAAGTTGGCAGTGAGTAGAAGAGGTTTTTTGAAATGGTAGTTTCTTGGAATGTTTGAGTATTACTTTACAGAAAACATACCCTGTTTCCCCCAAAATAAGACATCTCCTGATAATAAGCCCAATTGGGCTTTTGAGCACATGGCTATAAGGCCAAGCGCTTATTTCAGGGTTCAAAAAAATATAAGACAGGGTCTTATTTTGGGGGAAATATGGTAGTTGAAACTTGGAACCAACTTCCAGCAGTGGTAGTGGGTCAATCATCAGTAACTGAGTTTAAACATGCTTGGGATAAACACATGTCCATCATCCAACAAAAATTTAAAAAGAAAATTAAAAAATTAAAATTAAAAATAATAGATAAATAAATAAAGAAGAAAAATTCAGAGAGCAAACTCGATAGACCACTGGGTCTTTTTCTACCATCAGTTTACTATATTCTATATAGATGCACTATTTTTAACTTGTTTAAGCTGTACAATTGACTCAGAAAAAATATCATATATCTTCCTCCTTTTTTTTTCCAGAACTCTGCTGATTTGCAGAGTGAATATGAGCCAAGCTGTAGATAAATTTTTCAGGAGTGTCTGCAGAGGCAGTGATAAAAAAAAAAAGTAAAGATGGTTGTTGGGACTGTATGATTGAAGCCCCATAAATTTTGTCAGCGAATTGCGTAGCAGGTGTCCAAGTGAAGTCAGAGAGGCTGACACAAACTTGTAGTTTTATATAAATAAATACATTTTACATCTATATATACAGCAAACAAGATAGTCAGGCAAACAGGAGCATCATGAGGTAAATCACAGAGCACACAAGGCACACAGGAGAAAAAAGGCGGGAAAAAGAGGGAACTCCCCCTCCTCATCCACAACAACCAATCACAGCACAGATTGCCTCATGCTGGAGCCAGTATTCTCCAACAATTTTAAATATCTTAAGTACATATACATATACATATACATATACATATACATATACATATACATATTGTTCTTCTTGTGCCGTGTCCATCATCGGACATTGGCGATCATGTTGGCGATCCTATTTTTGTCAACAGCTGCATGAAAAAGTGCTGCTGAGTTTTGTCCAAACCAGTCCCTTAGGTTTTGAAGCCATGATGTTCTTCTTCTGCCTGGGCCTCGTTTGCCTTCAATTTTTCCCTGAAAAAGTGAGGGATGCTATATTTTTCTGGGTGTCGCATCACATGTCCCAAATATTCTAACTTTAGCTTTTTAATGGCTTTGATTATATACATATACATATACATATACATATACATATACATATACATATACATATACATATACATATACTTTATATTTTGCTGATAAAGAAATAAAGGGAGACTAGCATAGATCTACAGTATTTCAAGCTATTTAGGTCTCATCAGCTAGCCATACCCTTACTCGGATTCAAACTTGGGCTGCCTGTATATTAGGCAGTTGTATTAACCTCTGAGCCACAGTTCTCCTCCCTTTATCACCTTGAGCCAGGGGAGAGATTAAGTGCTTCAGTGTTGCTACCTAGAGGACCCTGACAAGGATTTTGAGCCCACACAAAGTTCTGTGTGAATCAACTACTGTATTAATAATATCTTCTAGAAGCGACTTTACAATCTTCTAACTACACATTCTTATGCTGGAAATACTGTGAACTGAATCTGGAGACTCAGCCATGCAAAACATGTACACAAAGCTTTATAATCACACCAAGCATAACTGTTGTTGGTGTACGCACACACATGCACACCATTTTCGAAACAGGTCACTTACACAGACTTCTGCAAACCTCTGCATGGGTAGCTCTAAAATCAGTTTTTTTTTCCTCCCAGTTTGTACCGATTTATCATAATAGAGAAAGGAATCCATTTTAAACTAATCCTCCATTTAAACTACATTCTGAACTTGCGTCTCTCCCAAGGGCTAGATAATGATTGCAAAAGGTTTTTGGATGGATTTAGACTTTCCTTTACTTTTATCCATCAGGGATAACCACAGTGAACTGTCCACTGAATATATGGCATTTGTGAAAAAGAACGGATGTGTTTGGAATGTTGCTAACCAGCTTGATTGAAAGGGTGCCCTTGTTAGGCAATTCAGTGGTCCCTGGAAAGAACTTTCTTCCAAACATGGTGTCAGAGCTATTTTTGCTCTTGTTTACAAAATTAAGAATTAGAGCTTATTCTCCCTGATGTGTTTTTTCTCTCTGCATAGTTCCCGTCTGTATTTTTATAGGCCAACATTCTGCTGAACAACTGTAAAGTCAAAATCTAGAAGATGGTGGAAATCCTACTTCTGAAGAGAACTAGCTTTTATTCAAGGCTAAGTCTTATTTCATCAGAACATGTTTTTTTTCCTGAGATTTTTCTTTTTCCCAGATATTTCAAAAAGAAAAACCCTTTAAAAGGTTTCTTCAAAGATTATTTATCATTATGAGAGTCAACTGATGTATTTTATTTATTTATTTATTTATTTGTCAAGCATGTATAAGATAACAGATATAAGTATAAACAAGAAGGAAAAGTACAGTATAAGGGGAAATGGGGGAAGATGTAAATATTAGAAGATGACCGTTACGAAACAGTTGTAAAAAAGGAATTTATATTATGTGTTTTGTGTTTGTTATATTGTATGGTGTTATAAATAAAAATTTAAAAAAAGTATAAACATGTTTATGAATACATAAAATGGATACAAATAAATGGGAATGTTAGGACAGGAATGGTAGGCACGCTGGTGTTCTTATGCATGCACCTTACAGACCTCTTAGGAATGGGGTGAGGTCAACAGTAGACAGTCTAAGGTTAAAGTTATGGGGGTTTGGGGATGAAACCACAGAGTCAGGTAGTGCGTTCCAGGCATTGACCACTCTGTTGCTAAAGTCGTATTTTCTGCAATTGAGCCTGGAGTGGTTTACCTTAAGTTTGTATCTATGGTATGCTCGTGTATTGTTGTTGTTGAAGTTGAAATAGTCATTGACAGGTAGGACGTTATAGCAGATAATTTTATGTACTACACTTAGGTCAGACCGAAGGTGGCGTAGTTCTAAGTTGTCTAAACCCAAAATTTCAAGCCTGGTGGCAGAAGGTATTCTGTTGTGAGCAGAGGAGTGGAGGACTCTTCTCGTGAAATATCTCTAGGCTTGCTCAATTGTATTAATGTCCGATATGCAGTGCGGGTTCCAGACAGATGAGCTGTATTTGAGAATTGGTCTAGCAATGTTTTGTATGCTCTAGTTAGCAATACAATATTACCAGAGAAGAAGCTACGCAAGATTAGATTAACAACTCTCAATGCCTTTTTGGCGATGTTGTTACAGTGGGCTCTGGCACTTAGATTATTAGAGATGAGTACTCCAAGGTCCTTGACAGAGTGAGGGTTGTCTACTTTTAATTTTAATTTTAATTGGGGTAAAGTGTTAGACTAGTACTAGGAAGACCTGTATGAAATTCATAATCAACCACAGAACTTCACTTGAGAAGCTGGGATAATAGTTATTGCTTAATCCAACCTTCCTCGTGGTTTTAATTTCTCAATCTAGCCTATAGTCTTAACACCCTAAGAACTATGAAGGTCCAACACTGTATTTTTTGAAGCTCTAAAATGCTTGCCAAGATAATGGTTGAAGAATGTTTTGCCTTTTCTGGAGAAGATTTCATCAAGTCTCCCAGACTCAAGTTCTTAGGGGATAGGTTGATTTCAAGTAAATCTGCAGTGGGACCAAGAGATTAAGAAACTTTATTGCTTGGGCTATGGCATTTCCATGACTGAATAGGAGAACAAGAAAGATGTATGTCCAGATTTAGATAAATCCAGCAGACAAAAGTTAAAATCCAACAGAGAAGTTCCAAGTTGAGAAACAAGTTTCCTTGTGAGTCAAAGCTGCTCAGATATTGAGAAATATAATAGGTTATCTGAACTTTTGGGCTCTGAATTATCTATTCGCAGCAAATATTTTGTTCGTTCCTTACTCATTTCTAATTTAGATCTCCCTATGCAAAAGAATAAGTGAGTTAAGTTTACGGTCTTTTGTGCCTATAGTGGTAGTTATAAGTGCTCCAGATTGCCCACAAATCAGATGTGATTAATATAGGCAGAAGATGGTATGAAGATAAAGCACAGAAAAATTCATCCGCTTACATGTGCAGAACGCTGATTATAAATTGGATGAATTTCTATCACCATGGCAGGATAACCCTGAACTGCATTGTATCTAATCAGAAATGTTATGCTCAAAATCCTAAGAGAATGAATATAGATTTAAAATAAGTTGGCCTTCAATGAAATTGGAGGTCAGGAAAGGTATCATGTGCCCTATACATATGAAAATGTTCAGAACAATGAAATAAGAGAACTGGCAAGGGCCAATATATTCTTCATAAATTGCTTTTTTTAAAAAAAAAATTCTGATTGGGTTTAATTTCGAGTTTTACTTATTTTTATGGATTGTTTTTAATTGCGTGTGCTGCATTTCTTTATTTACTTATTTAGGCTCTATTTTACTAAAATGGATTGTGAGCCAATCCTTGAAAAGTTGTGCCAGAGGGAAAGGCACAATATGTTTGCATAAATAAACGATATTCGACACAAATAAAATTCCATTATGTGCTAAGGAGAGCTGAATCCCATTGCCCATGGAATTAAGCAAAACTGACTTAATTTTTTTTATTGAGCAGATCATCAGTAATATTTTCTTAGCATGGTCCTCCTAACTTCAAAGCTACCTTTAGAGCTATGCCATGCAGTCCTATGGGCAATGTTCTTCAAAGATTATTCTCTATTAGAGATGTAAAATGTGTACACCCATATAGGAATAACCTTTCTGTATGGCCATAAATATACCCCCAAAGGTATAAGTGGATTAGAGAACAAGCTTAAAAGACCCATAGACCCAGCAGCAACTTTTGGATATGCGTGTTAAAAAGCAGTAATAGTGATAGTGGCTTCGATCAAAGCCCTGCTCCTTTTTTATGTGTGTTCCATGAAAGGATTGGGGTTCTCTCATGCAGTTTATTTATTTATTTATTTGTCAAGCATGTATAAGATAACAGATATAAGTATAAACATGATTATGAATACAGGAAATGTATACGAATAAATGGGGGCAGTAGGACAGGGACGGTAGGCACGCTGGTGCGCTTATGCACGCCCCTTACAGACCTCTTAGGAATGAGGTGAGGTCAACAGTAGACAGTCTAAGGTTAAAGACTGTCATGGGGGTTTGGGGATGAAACCACAGAGTCAGGTAGTGCGTTCCAGGCATTGACCAATCTGTTGCTGAAGTCGTATTTTCTGCAACTGAGTTTGGAGCGGTTTACCTTAAATTTGTATCTATTGTGTGCTCGTGTATTGTTGTGGTTGAAGCTGAAGTAGTCATTGACAGGTAGGACGTTATAGCAGATAATTTTATGTACTATGCTTTGGTCAGACCGAAGGTGGCATAGTTCTAAGTTGTCTAAACCCAAAATTTCAAGCCCAAAATTTCAAGCCTGGTGGCATAAGGTATTCTGTTGTGAGCAGAGGAGTGGAGGATTCTTCTTGTGAAATATCTCTAGACTTACTCAATTGTATTAATGTTCGATATGCAGTGTGGGTTCCAGACAGATGATCTGTATTTGAGAACTGGTCTAGCAAATGTTTTGTATGCCCTAGTTAGCAATACAATATTACCAGAGAAGCTACGCAAGATTAGGTTAATACCTTTTTGGCAATGTTGTTACAGTGAGTTACAGTTACAGTTATTACAGTTGTGCCCCCCCCCCATCTTGTCTTAGCCTTCCCCCCATCCTCTGGACACCTCTGAACCCCATCTTTCCTAGCTTCTCCCCCAAGAATCCAAATGGGGCTGAAGGATTTAGATTAGCCATTTTATGCAATTTAAACTCCTCTAATATGAATGTTGATACATAGAAACAGAATTCGGATATCCTGAATTTGTTATACCTCTTGGTTTTAGAACCTGTAATAGAGACAAGACAGTTGTCTCGACTTATGACTACAATTAAGCCCAACATTTCTGTTGCTAAGCAAGACAGTTGTTAAGTGAATTTTGTCCCATTTTATGATCTTTCCTGCAACACTTGTTAAGTGAATAACTGAAGTTGTTAAGTTAATAACATGGTTGTTAAGTGGATCTGGCTTCCCCATTGACTTTGCTTATCAGAAGGACACGAAAGGGGGGATCACATGATGCTGGGACACTTCAACAATCATAAATATGATCCAGTTGCCAAGCATCTGAATGTTGATCATGTGAACATGGGGATGCTGCAACAGTCATAAATGAAAAATTGTCATGTCATTTTTTTCAGTGCCATTGTAACTTCTAACGGTCACTAAATAAGTTACTATAAGTTAAGGACTACCTGTAATGTATTTCTTTGACACAAGATGCTAATCTACTCCTTAGTGTTTTATTTGATCCCTATTATTCATTTATATGGCTATCATTGATTGTATATTCTCCTTATATTTATTTAATATAAAACAAATATTAATTTTGTTGTTGTTGCTTTGAAAGTAGTTGTGTAGAATTCATTTCCATTTCAAGGCCTTTGGAATATCTCTTTATTGTTACTTGAATTTTTCCAGGTGGCTATATAGGAAAGAACCAAAAAACACCCAGAGGAAACCTCTATAGCCTGTGATTTTGTCTGTGTGTACATGTATGGAAAGTATCATTAAAAAAAAAAAAAGATAATAGTAATCTTACGCAGAACAGTTTCTGAGCAGCTGATCGCTAAAAAGCCGTCAAATACCACTGTTAACTATAGTAATTTACTCTATAATTTAATGTAGGCCTGACCTCTGTCACAAGTTAATACACCATGAAGAATAGTGTGCAAAAACAGCTTATTAATGAATTGGAGAAATAATGTGACATTGTTTTTGCCATGTTCTCATGAAATATCTTAATACTGGAGTTAGCAGAGCTGAGACAATTTTCACTATGTAATTATGTCTTGTCCATATCTTACTAACTTGTGCTGTGATTAAGAGACTTTTTAATTATGCCATCCAAAGACAGTTGTTTAATTTCATAGTGGGGGGAGATGGGATAACTCCGGACATTATCAGTGCAACATTTCATTGAGTTTTAATAATATTGGTGTGGGAGGGGGGCAGCTCTCACAGTCATGATGAAAGAATCATTTAGAGTTTAAGGGTGAAATTCAGAGTTGCTTCGTCTTGATCCTTCCATTGACTGGAAATCGGACTTGAATTTAAGACTAGAAATCTTAATTAGGACTAGAAAGCAATTCCTATAGATATATTATACAACTTTACATTGAATCCAGCAATTGGTCTGCCTATTTTCAGACCTCTCTACAAAGGATAGGTTGATAAAAAATGTTTTATGACCTGGGGAATAATTATATCAACCGGTTTTAATAAATTCTATTTTATTCAGGGTTAAATTCAAACTCAATTAATTTTTTAAGGCCTCAGTTCAAATGGTCCCATTTGTTTTTGTTTTTTTTTTGTTCTGGTTCAGTCCAGACTATGGACCAACATCACTATAGTCTAATAACTATTCCTAGCCTAAAAGGATTGTGCACCCAATTCTAATCCAATACTCTATATTGCAATTAGCAACTCCATTCACTACAGGTCTTCTAGATACTATTCAACAATTCAGGATGAATTGTTCAGGATGAAGGCCTCTTCTGCATGGTTCTAACCAATACGGTCTTGAGCTTTCTTTTCCCAACTGAGCCCACAATACTTGCTGATGTCGTCAATCCTTCTCATTTTAGGTCTCTTTCGTGAACACTTTTCATTAAATGGCATCCATTCTATGACTGCCTTGGTCCACCTGTCATCAGTTCTTCTGGCTATGCAACCAGCCCATTTTCATTTAAATTCTTTTACTTTCTTGATGATATTCTATACTCCAGGGGTAGGATTCAAAAATGTTAGCAACTGGTTCTCTGCCTGGTTGCTGTGTGGGCATGGCCATGGTGGGCATGGCCTACTCGGCTTTCTGCACCATGGATGGGAGGGGGCGTTTTTGCCCTCCCCAGGTTCCAGAGGCTTTCCTTGAGCCTCTGGGAGGGCAAAAACGGCCTCCCCTGGGCTCTGGAGGCCCTCCAGAGGCCAGAAACAGGCCCATTTCTGGACTTCTAGAACTTCCAGGAGGCCTGTTTTTCACTCTCCCAGAGCCTCTGCACAGGCCCTGCACTTACCTGTCATCCAAAATGGGATAAATGGAGACTCCTGGGAGGGGCGGGATGGGGTGGGTGGAGCCAGCCAGTCCTTGCAACTACCGGTTTGGCTAACTAGATGTAAAATTAGCATCCAGGTCATTTGAACCGGTCCAAACCAGCTGAATCTCACCCCTGTATACTTTTGTCTGTTCTCTAATCCATGTTCAGGTCTTTCTATCTTGTCTTGTGATGCTTAGCATGAATCTTTCCATGGCTCTTTGCGCCACTTGCAGCTTGTGGGTTGATTGTAAGGTTAGTGTCCATGTTTCGTTGGCGTATGTTAGAACAGGTAGAACACACTGATCGAAAACTTTTCTCTTCAGGCATAGGGGGAGGTTGTTCTTGAAAATTATGCTTAGCTTGCCAAATGCCTGCCAACCACATCTAACACCCCATTCAATTTCCTTTATATAGCAGGCAATATCATGGCACTAATTAGCAGAAACAGATTCTAAAGAATTCTAACATCCCCCCAATGTTATCTTGTAGAGCCAAATTTTAACTTTGTAGAAATTCATTATGAAAGAGGCAGTGCTTAAATATGAGAGCAAACTGCTCTATAAGGGGTACACCACCACTGAGAAGTCCACTGTTGGGATCTCTATATATCTTTGTGATTTCTAAAGATGGAACTCCTTTGGAGACAAAATCCTTAGCAGGGACTTAGTGGGATGTCTGTAGTCTCTCAAAAATGTCCAGCAAATTTTACATTAATATTGAAATTGTCTCTTTTCTGTTAGTTGTTTCTTTCATTTGCCAGTGCTGTTTAATTTTTCATATGTCCTTTCCCCTTAAACTCTAACTTTCACTCTTGTTGTGGAAGATGGTTGTCCTCATGATAATCAAATATTGCTTACTTCCTTTTAAGATGTGTGATCCAGTCTTTCAATCCCAAAGTATCTTTCTCTGAAATGAAGAGAGAAAACATTTTAATTTGTGGTTTTTAAAATACCATTTTAGCAGAAGTCACACATATCTTCATAAACCTGGCACAGAGAATTTGAAATTTAAATATATAAATATTGAAGATGAAAAAGAAGCTAATGGGCATGCGGTTCTTGAGAATTGTCAGAAAGTAATTTCAGAATTTAGTGGCAGTTTTTTTACCAAGTTTCTGGAGCTAAATTAAATTCACCTCCTATTTGTTCTGAGAGTTTTTTTTTAACCCCCATGGGCCAAATAAATACAATGAGATTATCTCCATGATGGAGCTATATGTACCTGTTGAATGAGACCAGTGCAGAATAGTGAACATTCAATTCATTGAGGTGTACTTAGTCCAAATACATATTAATTAAAGGTATCTTTTGCCGCCACCTGTTGAACTTCATTTTGTTATATCTTTTGCATTTGGCATGTGTACCCAACAGAGTATCCTAGACAGCTTGGCAAAAACTCTTGATCAGGATCCAAGCCTTGCCTTAAACTTCAATCTTCCTGCCTCAGAACTTTAAAAAAGGACATGGTATACTTGTTTAAATTCTCCTTGACTCTTGCATCCCAATCCATCTTCCTAATTGGTCTTAATGGCTGTCCATTTGCTAAGAGAGATGTGGCCAACTGCTATGTATGGACTGTTACAAATGGAGAACATACATACATACATACACAGTTTGGTCTAATGGTTAAAATATCAGGCTAGAAAGCAGGAGACCGTGAGTTCAATTCCCTCCTTAGCCATAAAGGCCTTCTGGGTAACTTTGGGCCAGGCACATTCTCTCAGCCCAACCCATATCATAGGTTTGTTGTTGCAGGTAAAATAGGAGGAGGAAGATGTGTTGAGACATTTACCACCTTGAGTTA
Source organism: Pituophis catenifer annectens (assembly GCF_029215685.1). Lineage (NCBI taxonomy): Eukaryota > Metazoa > Chordata > Lepidosauria > Squamata > Colubridae > Pituophis > Pituophis catenifer. The sequence goes on from NW_027256887.1 coordinate 80,088,161, forward strand.
TTTGCAAAAATAATAAAGACAGGATACATATAAATAAATTAAAAATATTGGACAATACATAATCTGGGAAAAGGGAGGATGGCTTGGACAAGAGTTCAGTGAATGCAGCAAATGAACATCCTCATAGTTGCTGAAGGCAAGCTAACACTCATCTGTTCTCTTTGGTGTCCTTTTCCTCCATTGAGTAGAGGTATTTTCCACCCATTCTTGAGTCAGCAAAAATTAATTAATTATGGACCATCCAGTTGGTATCAATTCTTAGTGACTATATAGATTTAGGTCTCCCTTTTGAGCTGAACCGATCAATAATATTTTTTGCGTGTTTAGGATTTAGGGTGTTTGAGGGTCTCCCAGAATTCTCAGACTGAGAAATTCTAGAGGATGGAATTCACACCTCACGAGAGGATATTGGGGTTGGACTAGAAGACCTCCAAGGACCCTTCTGACTCTGTTATTCTGTATTCTGTAAATCTGACCTTCTTCAGAATGATATGATCCCACCTTCACCATTCAGGTCTTCTAATAATGCATCCTTCATCACTAACTAACTCTAACCACTTGGGTGCTGGTCATATTCTTCTCTTTCTATGGAGATTCTCAGTCATCCAGGTCATGGTTGTCCAAAGGTGCTTTTTCAAAAGGTAAAACATTTTGCTTCTCATCCAAGAACTTCTTCAGCTTCTTCTTTCCTTATACAACATTATAGACTTCTCAAGAGAGTTGGGTCTTCACATAATAGGTCCAAAATATAATAATGTGTCTCATCTTTTTTCTGCCTTCAGTGAAAAATATGGATTGACTTGTCCTAGGATTTACTTGTTTGTTTTCCTGGCTATTCACGGTGTCAGCAGAAAGCTACGCTGAAATAAGTGATCCCCATTTTTGATCCTTATCCTGCCCCTATTGCTTCTGCTTTCAGTCCATTGACAATTATCTGACTTTCCTGACAAATAATTGATAAAGCCCAAAAGACTTTGCATGTCTTCAAGTTGTCCTTGAAGAGTGTTGGAATACAGAAAGGGAAGGCAGGTACAATTTAAAAATTGATACTGCTATAGATCCCTTGTCCTGTCTCACTTATGAGCTGGAAATCAGATGACAGCAATATCATGGGAACATGAGGGAGGGAAGGGGAAAGGGGGGGCACAGAGGGGAGAGTGGGAGAAAGAGAGAGATATTGCTATGGCACTTTTGTCCTTTCATTAAATGCAATTTAATGAAATCCTGAGACATTCTCTAATGATTCCATCTTATTTAGCAAGATGAGTTAAACCAGAGATGCAGCTCCAGGTTGAATGCAATACCCTAAGTCATTCCAAAATATGTTCTGGGGAAGGATTGTGTTTGTAGGAGGGCATTATATTAGAGAAAGGGTTAAATATAGGACTGTGCAGCAACTTTCAACTATAGTTTATGAACATGTTAGTGTCACTTCTTAATGACCCAGTAGATCTTCTCCATGACAATCTGTCCCTAACCTGGTCTTTCAGGTCTTCCTGTCAGGGTTCCAAGTAACATCCCCAATGAAAGATGACTCTGAGGCTTGATGTTCCTCAAAGTTCCATTTTATTAGAGAAGTTATATTGGCACATCTGGGAAAACCCAAATCCGAAAGCTTCCAGGTTTTCCCCACCCAAAAGAAAGTCCAAGTCCTTGCCCAACACTCACATGCCCATCACATGGTCCAATCAAAGCATTGTCCCAACTAGAGATGCCTCCCAATCACAGCCCTTCAGGTGCAGGGCAAGATGTCCTTGGCTCTCTGAGAAAGGAATGTTATTATGACTATATATCACCTCTGCTCCATACAATTCCCCCCTCCCAGTTTCCCACAGCAGTAAATGTTGCAGGCCTGAAGTCCCAATGCAAAAGATGGCTTCCAGGCCTGACATTCTGATGTACACCTATTACACCTGAAACTCAGTCCATCCACTTTGCTTCTAGTCACCCTCTTTTTCTCTTTTTTTCCATCTCCTATTAGTATGGACCTTTCCGAAGAGCTGGATCTTCTCATAATGTGTAGGATAATTTGAGCTTAATTTAATACTACTGCCTGCATGTTTCTGGGCATAGAAACAGCACAGCATTTGAATATCTTTTTCCAAGAACTGTATGGCTAGTCTACCAAATGATAGTTTGTGGTGTATTTATTGGCTGTGTTTCTTTTACTGCAGAATCCAATCTGAGTCAGTCACCAGGACCAAAGGTTTATTCTTCCAAGCTTCTGGGCTCATGCTTCTCCAGAAATTGGTTCCCTGGGCTGTTCTATGTGTTGTATTTATGTGGTGTCTGGTTGTGTGTGTCTTTTTAATTAGGGTATTGATGGCCAGCCATTCAGTCATTAATTGTTTCCTTGTGGGACCCAGGAAAGGAGCATGGCCTCTGCCTTTTGGAACATCACGCCCACCTAAAATGAGACAAACTTCCTTCTTGGTAGCTTCTGTAGGTACCTCAAAATGTGGTTCTGTCAACAGGCTTAGGGATCTCAGGGAAATGAAGAACTGTTGAAATGACTACCCTGTTTCCCCCAAAATAAGACATCCCCTGATAATAAGCCCAATTGGGCATTTGAGCGCATGGCAATAAGGCCAAGCACTTATTTCAGGATTCAAAAAAAATATATCTTATTTTCGAGGAAACACGGTACATTGTCTGTAACACTAATGATGTTCTCTTTCGATCTTATGGAAGTTTTGTAAGTTTATTTGTTATTGTATTCTGCGTAGAGGCACATTTATGAATTGGGTGGCTCTAGAAATGTGATGTGTAAATAAATAAATATCTGTTGCCTCTGGGCTGAGCTGCTGCTGCTGTGATTTTACATCTCTCTTCTTCTAACTGGGAAGGGAAAAATGATAATGCTGCTGCAGTAAAAGTATTATTCATTGATTAATTTATTGATTTATTAAGTCTATATGCCATCCAACTCCCAGGGACTCTGGGAGGTTTACGAATTGCTTAAAACATTAAAACAAGAAAACAAACAGAACAGAACAAAGATGGCAGATATAACAAATCCATATAGGGACAAAGAAAAGGGGGCTTCAGTCATATTCACCAAAGGCCAAAACAGCCAAGTTTTCAGGGCCCTTGAAAAGGCTGATCCCATAGGGAACTTCATTCCAGATAGAGAAGGCAGGCTTCCAAAATCAAGAGAAATTGCTTTGTTTAATCAAAGGAATCTGGAGTGTGCTAACATTGCCAGATCAGATTGACCAAGCAGATAGTATGGAAATATCTGTAGATATGTCTACTGAGCTCTGCCTTTCTGCTTGTAGGGAACTGTCTATGCTTATGAGGAGCCATCTCACTCCTATGGTATTGGCCCGTCCCACTCATTCCAGCAAAAGAGGCCTACTCCAGATCCCATCTACCAAAGAATGTCAACTGACAGGGTCTAGGAAAATAGCCCTTTTATGTTGTGACCCCTGCCCTCTGGGGAGGTGAAGTTGGCCCTCACACTTTTGACCTTCTGGAGGAGCCTTAAAACCTGACTTTGTCTGATCATCTGAGACCATTGCCTTTTCCCCTTTACCTATTCAGATGCATGTCCTTTCAACATGCCCACAGCTGACACACTTTTCATTTTATGGCTAGCATAGGGGTGATGCTACTATCTCAAAGCCTCAGGTTACAGATTAACAGAGTTGGAAGGGACCTTTTTTTTTTTTTTTTTTTTTTTTTTTTTTTTAATTTGATTTATATGCCGCCCTTCTCCGGAGACTCAGGGCGGCTTACAGTGCGTTAAGCAATAGCCTTCATACTTTTGTATATTTATACAAAGTCAGCTTATTGCCCCCACAAACTGGGTCCTCATTTAACCTACCTTAGAAAGGATGGAAGGCTGAGTCAACCTTGAGCCTTGGAGAGATTCGAACCAGCAGTAAATTGCAGGCAGCTGTGTTAATAACAGGGTGCTTTAAACCACTGTAGTACCAAGGCTCTTGCCTTGTCATCTAGTCAAACCTGCCACCCAAGCAGGAGACCCTACACCATTTCTGACAGATGACAGTCCTCTTCTTGAAAGCTTCCAGTGATCAAGCTTCCAGTGATGAAACTCCCAGAACTTCCAAAGGCAAGCTGTTCTATTGGTTGATTGTTCTCATTGTCAGAAAATTTCTCCTTATTTCTAGGTTGAATCTCTCCTTGATCAGTTTCCATCCATGGTTCCTTGTCTGGCCTTCAGGTGCTTTGGAGAATAGGTTGACCCTCTCCTCTCTGTGGCAAATATTGGAAGGCTGCTATCATTTCTCCCCTGGTCCTTCTCTTCACTAGCCATGCCCAGTTCCTGCAACCGTTCTTCCTATGTCTTAGCCTCCAGACCCCTAATCATCTTTGTTGTTCTTCTCTGCACTCTTTCTAGGACCTCAATGTCTTTTTTATAGTGTGGTGACCAAAACTGGATGCAGTATTCTAGGTGTGGTCTTACCAAGGCTTTATAGAGTGGTATCAGTACTAGAAGGAAAAGAAAAGAAAAATGAAGGAAGGGCTTCATTTCTCTAATAAGAAATACAGAATCTTGAACATGGTTGATGACAACCTGCTGATGCAATAATGGCACAGAAGTGAGAATGATTTGCTGCTGTTATTGCCGCAGTGTTGATTCAGATGTGATCTGTTATTTTGTGCTCAGCCAGGCTCACTTTTAGTCTTTCTTCACCAGCACTCTAGACGTTGTTTCTTCTGCTTTATTTTCCAAAGCTCACCAGGAATTTTTTTTTTTAGCAATCTGATTGTCTCCTGTCTACCAAGTTCCTGGCAGAGCTGCCTACTAGATTGCTAGTAGGCTGCTAGACACCCTTTGCACCAGGGGTGGGTTCTAATTTTTTTTACTACCGGTTCTGTGGGCGTGGCTTATTTTGTGGGTGTGGCTTGGAGGTCATGTGACTAGGTGGGTGTGGCTAGCTGGTCAGAGTCATTTCTGGAAGGTCCTCGCACTTACGACCAGTCCTCGCACTTACGACCCGACTCATTTGTTTGCTTTTAACACTGATCAGCTGTAGGGCGGCCCTTTGAAGCCCTGGGGCAAGAGTTTAAACAGGTTTTTTTCCCTCTAGTCATCAGCTGGGACTCAGGAGGCAGCAATAGATTGGGGGTGGGACCAAATAAAAGGTAAGAATAACGTGGGGGGGGGGTGTGGAAGGGCGGGGGGGGAGAACCGGTTCCGTGACATCATATCGTCACCGCTACCGGCTCGGCTGAACCGGACCGAACAGGGAGGAACCCACCACTGCTTTGCAGCCATAAGCTTCTTGAGGTGGACCAACTTAACTGATATTGCTATCCTAGGAGGTCCTGAGTAGTGGCAAATTTCATCTGGACCATTAAGTGATCTGATCGTGGCAAGATCCACATTCTTATCCTCTATCATCACCCAGCAAGCCTCTGAAATAAAAATGAAGTTCTATGTGTGTCCATCTATATGAATCAAGCTCAAAATAAGCATGGCTGCTGTAGTGATCATTAAATGGGAATGATCATGGATTGCTAGTTTCTGTGCCAGACTCATGGATTTTGTATTTCCCGACATTAAAATCTGGAGGAATCAAATGCTTACCCAATGCTAAGTCCAGGAGATGAGGAAGGGAGTCTACTGGGCAGCAGGATTAGTAGCATGTCATCAGGATCCTCAACTTGCCCCTATGGTGCAACCTATCCACAGGCATTCACATTCTAGAAGTTCTAGAATGGGGTTGTTGCTCACAGGTAAATTGTTCTAGAAGATCAATGCCATTTCTCTCCTTGGTCTGAGATTGATGAGGACCTGGAATCCGGGACTTCAAATCTCTAAGCCAAAGTAGGTCTTGTAGATGATTACAGATCATTTTGTCACTTTTATTCTGGCACCAAAGTAAGATCACCAGCTGTCTGGTCTCCTAAATCCCCCAGTGGAACAGACCATGTGGAAAAAAAGACCAAGATCTACTTCCAATTTTCCTTCAGCTGCAACAGTGTGCCCTACATTTTTCATCCTATCTTCCACTCTGTCACAAATGAATTTCACTTTTTTTTCTACCATATCTCCTCCTAACGTGTCTGGGAAGGCAACACGACTACTTCTGAATAAACATGCAGATGGTTGCATTTTGAGGATATCTGTACTAGCCTAATTTGTAGCTGTTAGATAGGATTTCTTCTCGTCTAGAAATGACAAGCTTCTAGCTTTCCAAATATTTCTTACATTTCAGAGAAAATGCAGCCAGCAATGTCATCGTGACGAGGCATTTTTATAGTGCCATAAAAATTCAGAGTCACCATAAATTCTGATTGCTAAAAAGTCTGGCATTTATGGCACCTTCTACAAGGACATATTTTAAATGATATTCAAAACCAGTGTGATAAGTTTTATTTAGTTTAAAAAGTCGGATTAAAAAGCCAACCATCCTCTCCTTATACAGCAGAGATGTACAGAGAAAAACAGGGATCTTTCTAGAATTAAAGAAATTGGATGAAGGCCTCCCTCCCTCCCTCCTTCTCTCTTATTCCTACGCAAATTCATTAGCCCCAAAAGTGTGAAATCTTCATGTCTTATTCAGATGAAACTATTAATTAAAACTCATAATTAGCATTTGCCAAATTATGTCTAATACAGGTTGTTAATAATAGTATCATGTATCAAGGATGCAAGCACATTATAACGTTGCTTTGAAGTTTCAGTGCCCATGTAATTGATTTGCATATCGTTATTTTGATGTGAGGTCTCAGTGCTATGGGCAAGTCTCTTTCTCTCTCTCTGGGTGTGTTTTCTTTTTTTTTAAATCCCTGCATTCATAATGCATTTGCTAAAGATTTGTTCCAGTCTGGATTTTTAAAATATGGAGAAGATTGTATTTCTTTTCAGCAATCTGAAAAGAAATCCATTCCTTCCTTCCTTCCTGTTATCTCATGATGCATCATTTTCCTTGTTGCTTTTTTAAAGATAGATAAAACTGAAGCTAAATGCCAACAGTTGTCTATTCTATTACCAACTTTAGTGATGATTTACTATGCATTATGTTTGCATAGTTTATAAGTACCAAGATGGTCTGAGGTTAGCAGAATAAAAAAAATTGACAGCTACACATCTTGGAACTGAGCATGCATGCTACAAAATGCAGGAAGGAACAAATCCATCCATGGTCCAAATTGGCTATTTGAAATGATCGTAGTCATTTCAAGATGCAGCTGTTGCACTCCTTTTCTTTCCACTTTTTTGGGAGTGCAGCTCCTGACACACCATTCGTACATCAAGTGCAACTATAAATCTGTAAAATAATAGTGCAAACCTGAACTAAATATGCAGCCTTAAGGACACTTAGTTGGGATTCTATGCATATTTAGTCAGTGGATTTTTAGTCTTATGTATATTTACTGTAGGTCCAGCTGTGCAGAGTTTATTCCATCTTGTGTAAGTCTGCCTAAGGTTGTAATTTAAGACTTTAATTCTATGCAAATACTAGGGGGTGACCACAGTAATCATACATGGCATTGCTTGGTATATCGTATCAAATTTAATACAACTTACTTTTAATAAAAAAATGTGCATATCAGCCGAAAGCACAATTGGCTAAAATGACAGCCTTACTGTTTTGAGTCAATACTGTTGCTAAACAAAGTGATGTATGGGATTTTAAAAATACAGCCCAGTGTGCACATTCTTTGGCTGATATTTTTCTCAATATTAAGCAAGTAACAGTTCTATTATTTGTAATATGGAAGGAAGTAAAGGAAGGAAGAATCACCTTCCAGCATATTCCAGCATATTTAACGAACTATGTAACTAATAAAAAGAGAGTCACACTTTTTTCATATGAGTGATGAAGGAAGAAAGGAAGGAAGGAAGGAAGGAAGGAAGGAAGGAAGGAAGGGAGGGAGGGAGGAAGGGAGGAAGGGAGGAAGGAAATGCCATTAGATCAATCTGGGAAGGAAAGATGGAAGGTAGATAGGAAAGGAGAGGGAGGGAGGGAGGGAGGGAGGGAGGAAGAAAGGAAAGGAAAGGAAAGGAAAGGAAAGGAAAGGAAGGAAGGAAGGAAGGAAGGAAGGAAGGAAGGAAGGAAGGAAGGAAGGAAGGAAGGAAGGAAGGATGTCCAGCTAATAAAAATACAAGTAATAGACATACTGAAAAAGCCATGTGGATAAGGCAAAGTGGTAATAATTCACACTGCCACTGATCTTGAGAATGTTTCAAAGGTAACATTTTTACAAGGTTAAGATGTCTTTGAACCTCTTCTATGAAATATTACATGCAAACACCCCATCTTCCACAAATCTGCCTTGTTCTTTCTGCTGGCATTAAAAATAAAGCCATTCCATTAGGGTGGCTGGAAAGCAAAATGTGTCACTTCGTTAATGTTTGCCTTTCTCTATATTCCATCTGGACTTCTTCTTCTTTTTTTTTATTTGCTAGGAATGCATCAGACTCCCTTGTTCATATCTGTAGCCTTTAATGCCAACCTTTCACCATTTTTTTTTTTTAAAAAAAGGGCTTATCCACAACCTGTTCCTTGATCTGAACACTGCAGATGTTCTTTCTTTAGGGGCATGAAAATTAGTTATTCTTATCATGGCATGTGAAATTTTCAAGTTGGAGACACTTCTTGGATCAGCCCCATAGGCTTACAGGAGGGTGCTGTTGACGTGATGAGACTCTCAATCAAATGTATTTGAAAATAAAATAAGCAGTTATTGATTGTCTACTGCGGATAGCCTCAAAGCTGCTTAGAAAAGCTGGTGCCTAAAAAGAAGAGGAATCTTCAGAATCGGTTATCGGCAGCACAGAATGGAGCACTTTGTAAGGACACTAATTTTAGTGAGCTTAATTAACAAATTATACTTACTAATTATAACTCAGTATAATGAGTTATATTCATTAGATGTACACAGGCCCCTGCTTGTATTTGAAAAACAAGACAGTGCTGTAAGAAGGAACAGAATTCCTTTTCTGGCTAAGGCTTTCATAGATAGATGTAGATGCAAATGTGGATGTAGATACCGGTAGTAGTTGTGGATGTAGACATACTGTAGATATAGATGAAGATGATGTAGATGTGATGTAGATGTAGATGTAGATGTAGATGTAGATGTAGATGTAGATGTAGATGTAGATGTAGATGTAGATGTAGATGTAGATGTAGATGTAGATGTAGATGTAGATGTAGATGTAGAAGAAGATGATGTGGATGTGGTTGTGGACATGAATGTAGATGTACTGTAGATGTACTGTAGATGTAGATGCAGATGCAGATAGAAATGTAGATGTAGATGTGGATGTGGATGTAGACATACTGTAGATGAAGATGATGTAGATGTAGATGAAGATGTGATGTGGATGTAGATGTAGATGTACTGTAGATGCCAATGCCGATGCCGATGCATATGTAGATGTGGATGTGGATGTAGACATACTGTACATGTAGATGAAGAGGATGTAGATGTAGATGTAGGTGTGACATGGTTGTGGATGTAGAAGTAGATTTGGAAGAAGATGATGCAAATGCAGATGTGGATGTGGATGTACTGTAGATGAAGATGATGTCAATGTAGATGTGGAGGTGGGTGTGGATGTAGATGCAGATGTACTGTCGATGTAGATGATGTAGATGTGGATGTGGATGTGGATGTGGATATGGATATGGATATGGATATGGATATGGATATGGATATGGATATGGATATGGATATGGATATGAAGGGATCCAGCCAGCCAGTCTGGATCTAGTGCTAGACTAGGAGGACAAAACTCAAGGTTCTAGTCCATCTTCAGCCATGGAAGTCTCTGGGGCCAGTCATTTTCTTTCAGCCCAACTTCCTTTGTTGTTTGTTGTGAGGAAAAATAAGAGGAGCTCCTGAAGGGATACACAGGTAGTCCTTGACATACAACCATTATGGAGCAGTTTTCTGATGCTACATTCCCAGGTCATGGTTCACTGATGTACCTAAACTGCTGTTAGGAGGTCAAGGGTTTCTACTTTCTATGGCTACTTCATTCTCTCTTGTGATACTCAACACCCAACTTCTCAACTGTCTCTTCTATAACTTTCAACCTGAGAAAGTGGAACTCCATTGTACTCCAAACAAACCATCCATTCAAGTTGCCTGAACTCTTGACTTGTTCTTTTTATTGTTCTATGAGTGGATCAGCAGATCCATGATGTAGATGGGCCTTGGCTTTGAGGAAGCCACCAAGTCTGGATCCAAAGATGACTCAAAGAGTGGGCAGGCTTTATGACCTCTTTTATCCCCAAAAGTCCTTGCTTTGCCAATACACAAGACTGGCAGCTACTCTTGTCTTCTTAATTTACAAGTTTGGTAGCTATTGATGAAGTTTGGGGAGGGCTTTCCCATGTGCTCAGATCCAATTTCTTTTGTCTGTTTCAGGAGATTTTTTCTTTGTTTCCTTAACAACTTGGTTCCTTTGTATCTTCTTCCCCTAAAGGATCATTTATATGAGATTCCTGGCTCTTTGTCCATCCTGCTTACAAGCCTGCTTCATCTTTAGGTATGGCAGCTTCACCCCAATCTCACACAATCTATGATGTTCTTGCTTAATGATTATATGGGAATTGCTTAATGATAACCACCAGAAGTGCTGGATTTTCATGTGATGTCACGCTTTACAACCATATCACTTAGCATTGAAAATTCCAGTTCCGATTACCGCCATTAAATGAGGACTGTCTGTAACGGAGCAAATCTGCAGTTCAGCGCTAAGCATATCTCTATGGAGAAGTTGTTATCTATTACTTTAAATTTAGAAGCTGCCTAACTCCAGTGACTCTGGGCAATGCATAAAATTAAAAAAAGACATAAAAACATATGCCTACAAAGCCTTGAAGACACAGGCCATTTTGTACAGGACTACAAAGGACCACTGAAGTACTTCTTCATTCTTTAGAATGAATGAGAACACTGGATATAAAACCACACAAGAAGATATCCCTACCAATGTTGCATGAAAAATGTAATTACTTATTCCAACTAGCTCCTCAGCGTAGCCTGCTGTGGAGTCTGAGATAGGTGCCAAACATTTGCATACATATAGTGTATGGAAAACTGCTCTAGTGTTTTATGGAATAGCAATCATATTTTGTTTAATGCCTTTCCGGTGTCATAAAATGGCATTAAAGGAATTTGTTAGTTGTCAACTGAACAATCCGAGCAGTGGTGTTAGCTCAACATAACACTCTTCACATTGAATGTTCAAGCACCGTAAAACTTGGATATAAATATGCCATTTCAACTGAAGAAGATTTGAGAGATACCTTGGTCACTAGAAAACCTTAGCATATTTTATTAAATTTTGATGCTACTTGGGCTGGAAACTGATATTAAATAATAACATCTCACTTTGTTCCTCCTCACAGGAATGCAGGGAAGCAAGCATAGTTCATAGGCCCCAGTAGAAGAGGATATTTGTAGCTCAGGGGTCCTTGGTGGTCTCTGATGTTGGTTGTTGTCTTGCAGATATTTCATTACCCAACTAGGTAACATCATGAGCAAGAAAACAACCAAGCTCAGAGACTATCAAGATCCTCATAGCTCATTGGTGCTTATCTTTTCACAACAACTCTGACAGATAAGTACAATAACAGGTGATAATTGTCCAAAATTCATACAGTAACTTGTTTCATATAATTGATTTTCATTATTTAAATTCTGGTGCAGTTATATTACTACTACTACTACTACTACTACTACTACTACTACTACTACTATTATTATTATTATTATTATTATTATTATTATTATTATTATTATTATTTAATCTTTAGTGAGATTCACAGCCTTTGAGGCTGGTTCATAGCTCAGCAGCTCGAGTCCTAACCAAGGACCTAGGAACTGTTAAGGTATCGTCAGAGGATGTAAGCTGTTCCGAGTAAGGTGGTTTTTTGTAGAGTCAAAATGTTCAAGTCCGGTAAATTTAGAATTTCTAAATAGCGGGGTAGCCCTTTGGATATTGCTCCAAGGGCTCCAATTACAATCGGGACACCACACAATTTCTTTTTCCACAGTCGCTCAACTTCAATTTGCAAGTCCCAGTACTTTGTGATATTTCTTGCTGCTTATCTTCAATCCGTGCATCACCAGGTATTGCAATGTCAATGAACCATACTTTTTTCTTTTCAACTATTGTTATGTCAGGTGTGTTGTGGACCAAGTGCCTATCAGTCTGAATCCTAAAGTCCCACAAGATCATCATCTTCTTCTTCTTCCTCCACTTCTTCTTTTTCTTCTTCTCCTTCTCCTTCTCCTTCTCCTTCTCCTTCTCCTTCTCCTTCTCCTTCTCCTTCTCCTTCTCCTTCTCCTTCTCCTTCTCCTTCTCCTTCTCCTTCTTCTTCTTATTATGGTTTGTTGCACAGTAAGCCAATGTCAAGACTGAATTTGGCATTTTAGTTCACCTATCAAATCCTGCTCAAGGATCTGGGACAGGCAGATGTTGTTTGATGGCGGTGGCAGCAAGGTTGTAAGCCGTTGCAAACAAAGCTGCCTTTTGCAGTTGACTGATGGCGATTTTGTCAATGCCAATGGTGTTCAAGTAATGCCCCAGATGTTTTGGGATGACACGCCAGGCCCCTATTGCTATGCGTACTATTTTTGCTTTCTTTTGCTACAGTTCTAGTTGCATTTGTGATTTCCTCCAGTTCTTTCTCTTCCATTCTGCTGTCTCCAGGTAGTACATCTATTATCCAGATTTTTATTTTTTGTATTTCTTATTGATAATTGTTAAATCTGGAGTATTATGTGGAAGGTGCTTATCTGCTTGGATTCTAAAGTCCCAGAGCACTTTAGCTTCTTGATTTTCTAATTCACTTGGAGTTGGACTCTTGGTTTGGAGCAAGTCGTAGAGAGGTAGTCAGGATGTGCAGATCTTGAAGGCATAGAGTTTAGTCTAGTGATTAAGGCACCAGGTTAGAAATGTGGAGACTGTGAGTTCAGTTCTGGCCTTAGCTATGAAAGCTACCTGGGTGACCTTGAGCCAGTCATTCTCTCTCAGCCAATCCACCTCATGGGGCAGTTGTTGTGAAAAAAATAGGAGGAAAAGGATGTATTAGATATGTTCACCTTGAGTTGTTTATAAAAATAATAAAGGCAGGGAATAAAATAATAAAATAAATAATAAAATAATAATAAGATGAAATAAAATAAAAAGGATGTGTGAAATGAGGGCCGTTGTTTAATTATTCAATCCTTGTTCTTTCTAGATAAGTACTGTATTTTTCGGAGTATAAGACGCACCGGACTATAAGATGCACCTACCTTTTTTGGTGAGGAAAACAAGAAAAAGAAATCCTCTGCCTCTGCCTCCCAGCAATTTTGCCTCATTGCAGCAAATAGCAAACAGCCTGCTTTACTTTCGTTTTCGTTTTCAGCATAGCTTGGTTAGCACAAGAAAAAAAAATCTGCTCCAACAATTTTCTTCCTTGCAGCAAGCAGCAGAGCCTTGTGCAAAATAGCTGAGAGCAAAACAGCTGCGAGTCGGGAGGCCGATCCAATCAACTTGTGCTAATTAGGCTATGCTGAAGCTGAAAGGAGCTGTTTCTTCTTGCTGTTTGCTGCAAGGAGGTAACTGCTGGGAGGCAGAGGCCAAAGGGTGGCGGCCAGTGGGTGGGCGGGGCTACATTTGGTGTATAAGACGCACCTAAATTTTCACCCCCTTTTAGGGGGGAAAAAGGTGCATCTTATACTCTGAAAAATATGGTACATCAGGCAAACTTGGACTGGTCCTGGACAGTTAAGGGAGTATGGAACGTGCTATAAGATATCAATTGAAAAAAATTGTCATGTCTAATTGTAAGTGAGTCTTAAATATTTCTTTATTAAGTAAGAGGGTTGAGAAAATGATACCCTTTCTGCTGCAGATGCATGTGGATAAAACTAATGTTCATTTCAATTAAGGTTGTGCTCAGGATATGCTGTTATCCCCTGTACATAAAAAGGATTTTATACACTGAGGCAGGGTGAAATGCTACTGGTTCAGACCGGTTCAGCCGAACCGGTAGTGATTGTGGCGGGTGGTTTGGAGAACCGGTAGCGACGGCAGCGCGAGGTTCCGCCCACCTGCCCAGTTGTCGTTACTTCCTGGTTTTAACCAGGAAGTAAACTGTTTTTTACCCTCTGCAAATGCGCAGAAGGGTTTGCACATGTGCAGAGGGTCCACACACGTGCGGGGCGCGTGCACTTCTGAACCGGTAGGGAAGATAAATAGATTGCACCCCTGCACTGAGGGTTCTTTTGGACTCACAACAGCTTTCTCTATCATCGGACATATTATTCTTCTGAGAACCTTTTAAATAAATCAGAGGCTTTTTTAAAAAAAGGGAGTACTGACTTTGTCATTAGAAGAAGGTCCTCTTTATGGACATGGAAATTCCATGTATTCCAGGTCCTTTTCTGGACCTGGAAAGCTAAATAGGCTAGTGCTGTCCTTGTATCAGAGAAGTGGATTCATAGTTACTTCAGCCTCTTCTAAAATCAGTTGAAATTTTGGAGAATTAGGAATTCAGTGAGAATTCAAGAATTCAAACCTTTATTGTCAAAGTAAAACCTGTGTACAATGAGATTGGCTGAGCCTCCTTCGTGCCCACACCCAACACAATACAACTCACAGTGAAAGACAGAACAACAACAACAACAACAAAATCCCTAGCCCAGTGAATAGGTCAGAGGAAGAGGTTCTTCCCATAAAACAAATATGAGCTATGAAAATTCTAAGGAGTGGCTATTCTGACTTTCTCCCTCTGTCTCTGATCCAGCTGTGGGCTTCGTTGTCTCTTGTCTCACCTCCATTCTGACAGGAAGGACCAGAATCACTGGACAACCTGATCCTAAGGCCCAGAAATTCCACAATTCCATACTGGCTGGGGAATTCTGGGAGTTGAAATCCACAAGTCTTAAAGTTGCCAAAGTTGGACAACTCTGTTTTAAAGATTTCATTTGAGGGAACTGTAGAGCAAATCTGAAGATACCTAGTTGTCTACTCCTTCGGTAAGATTCCACAGAGTTGGTCTCCTCTGGGTCCCATCAGCTAAACAATGCCAGCTGGCGGGCCCGCGAGGGAGGGCCTTCTCTGTAGCTGCCCCAGCTCTCTGGAACCAGTTACTTCCTGAGGTCCGGACCATCCCCACCCTATTGGCCTTCCAAAAAACGGTGAAGACCTGGCTTTTCCGGCAGGCCTGGGGCCGTTGATCTTGCTCTTGCAATCTGGCGAGATCCGGCCATGAATGATATGAATGAGTTTTAATGTTTTAATGTTTTTAATTTTTAAATGTTTTTTATTAGGATTTTAAATGTATTGTGAGCTGCCCTGAGTCTTCGGAGAGGGGCAGCATATAAATTGAATTAAATTAATTAAAATTAAAATTAAAATTAAATTAAATTAAAATTAAATTAAAATTAAAATTAAAATTCAGTACTACCAGATGTAGGCAGAATTTCAGAAGATCTATCATAGGTGGATTACATTCTTTTAAAGGCTGTTCATAAAGCCAGACTTTCTGTGGCCCCTGACAATTTCTGCTATTTTTTCTGGTGCTTGTATGAAATAATCCTTTCCCCAATTTGGCCCATCAATCTTCATGCAAAGGCTAAAAGAGTAGATTGTTATGTTCACTGTTGCTAAAAAGCCAAGTACAATTTACTCTGCCTGAACTCTGGCTATACATTTTCTCCATGCTCAAGTCATTGACTCCACACAGTTAACAATCATACTTATGTTCCTTTAAAAAACAAAAACAAAAAAAAAAAAACTATAGCTCCTCCTGTTGTCTGACCCCCAATAGCCCTTTAGAGAGCTGAAGCATTCAGGTGATGGTTCTCTATCCATTTGTAGCACCTGAATGGCTTGTCCTCTTCTTTGGGAGATTCTTTGAAGGTGAAGTTAATACCTAGTGCTTTATTTATTCCCATATGAAGAAAATGAAGCAGAGAGATGTTAAATCACGGAATAGATTTTCAAAGGCACAGATGGCACTTTAGGGCCTAAATGCTATTGATTTTCTGTCAATATTTTCAACCAATAATAGTTAAGGAATATAAACTACCATTTGTGTTTAACAGAACCCACCGCTCTTTGGAAAGGCTCTGGCTTAGAGATGAAAGGAGAAAATAAACCCACATTTCTTTCCTCAGCTTTCCCAAATTGGACAAATCTCTTCATTTAGAAATGGGGAGTGGGCGGGTTCGGCACTTTCCAAAACGACCATGGTGATAGAGCCCAACTTGATTTGTAAGCTAAATCAGATGCTCTGATGCTTTCTCCACTCAGTAGGGTAACATCTCACATTCAAAAGAGGGCTTGCTTGCCTTAAAATGCTTCCACGCTTTAAAATGCTTTCGTGTCAAAAGGTAATCATAAGAAGTTGATGAATCAATAAAGGAGAGTATTTGTAGCTCAGGTTTGAAATGAAGCAGTGGTGGGTTGCCCCCGATTCGGACTGGTTCTATAGAACCAGTAGTAAAACCGGCAGGAGGCTCCGCCCACCGACCCCGAAGTCATTAGGAAGCTTCTGTGCACGTGCAGAAGCGTGTGCGTGAGCAAAGTGAGTGCGCGCACGTGGCCCCATTGTGAACCGGTAGTAAAGGTAAGTAGAACCTACCCCTGAAATGAAGGGTCCTCGGTGCTCTCTGAGCTTGCTTGTTTTCTTGCAGATGTTTCATTACCCAAACTTAGAGCTGGGATTCTACCGGTTCGGACTGGTTCGGGCGAACCGGTAGTTCCAATGATCAGCTGGGAGCAAACTGGTTCACTCCGACGATCAGCTGGGCCCGCCAGCCCGCCCCTGCACTTTACTCACCTATATCTTCTCAGCTCATTCATGTGGCACAGCAGACTGCCACACCTCAGCTGTGTTATGCCCCAGCATCAACGCGGAAGGTAAGTTTTAGTTAAACTGCACGCAAAGCACGCAATCACCAAACTGGTTGTTAAACCGGCAGGATCCCACCACTGCCCAAACTGGGTAAACTGGGTAACATCACCAGTGCTAGTAACGAGTGATGTTTACTGTCAGGTTATATTCTAGTTGGTTGATGTTGTTGGTCAGTGTTGGTGACAGTCTTAGAGATTCTTTGGTTGGGCTGTTTACTGTTGGCTTGTTCAGCAGTTTCTTGATTGGGGTATTGTTTACTTGATTGTTGGTCTGATGTTAATCTTGGAGTCAACCTATGTTCATCTGGGTGCTGCTTGCTGGTGGAGAGGTGTTTAGGTCTTTTTGTTCCCCTTTTGACTTGTTGATTATCTCTTTTGCATCGTTTATAGATATTGTTTATGTCTATGTGTCTGTTGATGTATGTTAGGGAGGAAACTGGGAAAGACTTTGGAATATGGCATTTTAAGAACTTCCAGGATGGATTTGCATAAAATGTCAAAATTGGTTACCAAGTTAAGTCATTTTCTGGATTCATATAAAGTAATGCATTAGTTGTATTCATGCAATACCCTGTTTCCCCCAAAATAAGACATCCCCTGATAATAAGCCCAATCGGGCTTTTAAGCGCATGGCAATAAGGCCAAGCGCTTATTTCAGGGTTCAAAAAAATATAAGACAGGGTCTTATTTTCAGGGAAAGACGGTATTATTAACTGAGGTAAAAACATGCTAAATTTGCTTAGTGTTACTTGGTTAAACTAAGGAATCCTTAATACAGGTAGTCCTTCACTTGCAACCATTCATTTAGTGAATGTTCAAAATTATAATGGCACTGAAACAAGTGACTTAAAACTGGTCCTCAAATGTATGAAAATTGCAGCACACTCACAGTCATTGATCAAAATTTGGGTACTTGGCAGTGAGCATGTATTTATGATGGTTGCAGTGTCTCAGGATCATAGGATCACTATTTGTGACCTTCCCAGCTGGTTTCCAAGAATCAAACTCAATGGAGGAAGGCTGAATTTGCTTAAAGGCTGCATGTCTTTGGAGATTCTCAGTCATCCAGGTCATGGTTGTCCCAAAAGTGCTTTTTTTCAAGAGGCAACTGGACTTTCTAGTTTTTCTTTGAAGATGTTTCACTTCTCATCCAAGGAGCTTCTTCAGCTCTGAAGAAACTTCTTGGTGAGCTGAAGAAGCTTCTTGGATGAGAAGCGAAACATCTTCAAAGAAAAACCAGAAAGCCCAGTTGCCTCTTGAAAAAGCATCTTTGGGTTAAAGACTGCACGATTCAATTAACAATTGCAGTGATTCACTTAACAACCATGGCAGAAAAAATGTCATAATATAAGTCATGACTTGCTTAACAACCCTGTTACTTAGCAACAGAAATTCTGTTCCAAATTGTGGTCGTAAATCGAGGAGTACCTGTACATTTTGTGAAATCGGGTTATTGATTTCATTTTGGACGCATCCAGAAAATGGGTTGATTCAGTAACCAGGTTAAGTATGTTACTGCAATACAACCACTGGGCTTGAAATTAATCAAGTGCATGAGTTAAACACAACATAAATCAAAGTTAAAATTAATCAAGCATAGCATGCTGTTTAAAAACAAGTACTTGGTATTTAGCCAAAATGGTAAACCGTGTACAAACACAGCCACAAAGGCCCAGGAACAGAATGTTCAATTTAACTCCCTCCTTTTTTTTTTCCATTGCATCCTATTTCAATGTATTTTTGCTTTGTTGTTCATTAAAGTCAATGGTCCAAGAAATAGGACTATGTAAGGAAATGCAAAATATGAAATGAGTCAAGGCTACAGAGTGAAAGTTAGAATCCAAGAAGCCTTTATTCTGGAGACTACGACTAGCTCAGATCGTGCTCTTCAAAGTAGACCTAGCTACTAGAATTACTCTTGTGTATACCTGAATTTCCTAGGCAGGGTCAATGGGGACCCCCTTTATCTTCTAAAATTTGATCCAATGTAAGGCGACCATGTCTAGGTTCCACAACTTTCAAGGACCTGAACAGCAGAGCCAGTAAGCCCTTTCTTCTATATCTATGCTACAAGCAGGGGTGGGCTCTGGGGGTTTATAGAGGTTTGGGAGAACCTCTAGCTAAGAGCCTTGGTAGTACAGGGGTTTAAGGCACCCTGTTATTAAGCTGGTTATTAAGACCAGCTGCCTGCAATTACTGCAGGGTTCGAATCTCGCCAAGGCTCAAGGTCGACTCAGCCTTCCATCCTTTCTAAGGTAGGTAAATTGAGGACCCAGTTGTGGGGGCAATAAGCTGACTTTGTATAAAATATACAAAAGGATGAAGGCTATTGCTGAGCACATTGTAAGCCGCCCTGAGTCTTCGGAGAAGGGCGGCATATAAATCAAATTAAAAAAAAAAAAAGATTCTGTGCAGTTCGGAGAACCTCCAAATCTGACTCCTGGCTGGTCCTTCCCACCCTGCCCCTCCCCTCCCCACGTGGCCCGTTTTGGATGCAGGAGTCCCCACGTGGCCCGTTTTGGATGCAGGAGTCCCCACGTGGCCCGTTTTGGATGCAGGTAAGTGCAGGGCACACGCAGAGGCTCAGGGAGGGTGAAAAACGGGCCTACCAGAAATTCAGAGTTTCCAGCCTCCAGAGGGCCTCTGGAGCCTGGGGAGGCCGTTTTCGCCCGCCCAGAGGCTCAAGGAAAGCCTCTGGGGCCTGGGGAGGGCAAAAATGCCCCCCCATGGTGAGGCAGGAGGCTGACTAGGCCACGTCCACCATGGCCACACCCACCAAGCAACCGGGCAGAGAACCCCTTGCTAAAATTTTTGAAGCCCACCCCTGGCTACAAGCATATTGAAAATTACTTGATGGCAACAAAAATGCATTACTCCATGTCTCACTGATACCATCTGGTGGTTTTTAGGATATTTGTATCCCAGGTATGACAGATCCAACCCCCTGGTGCTTCTATTCACATGAATTCAGTACTGATCAGGTAAGCCAAGATCAGAAATCTAGGCAGAAGTTTTGGGTAAACAAGCAGAGATTCTGCCCAGACTGAGCTTTCATATTCCTTCAAGGCCTAGCTTCTGTGTTATAGAATCCATAGCAGGATTGCCTGATCCATCTTTCTCACTTCTGTGGCTTTCCTTCACTTCTCAATTGAGGTTTCTATAGCATCGACTATAGTTTGAGCAGATGGTTGGAGTAGATCAGTAAAGTTCCCAATGTCGGGAATTTTAAGATGCGTGGACTTCATTTCCCAGAATTCCTCAACTTCTTAAAGTTGCCAAGGTTAAAGAAACCTTAGCTTAGATGGCTTGTTAATTGTTTTACAGTTCTATGATGGCTCTTCAGAACTAGAACATAGAATAATAGAATTGGAAGGGGCCTTGGAGGTCTTCTAGTCCAACCCCCTGCTCAAGCAGGAGATCCTATACCATTTCAGAAAAATGGTTGTCCAGTCTCTTTTGGAAAGCCTTCAGTGATGGAGCAACCACAAGCTATTCCATTGGTTGATTGCGCTAAACATTAGGAATTTTCTCCATAGTTCTAGGTTGCTTCTCTCCTTGGTTAGTTTCCATCCATTGTTTCTTGTCTTGCCTTTTGGTACTCTGGAAAATAGTTTGACCCCCTCATCTTTGCCCCTCCTCAAATGTTGGAACACTGCTGTCATGTCACCTCTAGTCCTTCTTTTAATTAGACTAGACGTACCCAATTCCTGTAATGGTTCTTCATATCTTTTAGCAAATAGCCCAGTGGTGAAATCCATTTTTTTTTTTACTACCGGTTCTGTGGGTGTAGCTTGGTGGGGGTGGTGTGGCTGGGTGGGTATGGCTTGGTGGTGTGGCAGGGGAAGGATACTGCAAAATCTCCATTCCCACCCCACTCCAGGGGAAGGATACTGCAAGATCTCCATTCCCACCCCACTCTGGGGCCAGCCAGAGGTGGTATTTGCCGGTTCTCCAAACTACTCAAACTTTCCGCTACCAGTTCTCCGAACTGCTCAAAATTTCTGCTACCAGTTCTGCAGAACCTGTAGAATCTGCTGGATTTCACCCCTGAATTAGTCCCCTACTCATTCTTTGTTGCTTTTCTATGCGCTCTTTTGCACTCAGACACTGCTTTCACACTCCATCCAGGGGTATTCCCTGGGGCACAACTATGTATAAAGTTGTACAGGTAGATGGTGAGACTTGAACAAGGCCTTACCATATGAGAATGGATACGGCATTTTTCACTGTTCCTCTCTCCAGGTACTCATTTAGTCATGCCGGCCACATGACCACGGAGACATCTTCGGACAACGCTGGCTTTGAAACTCATAACTCATTCTCCATGTCATACAAACCTCAGACTGAGGGTGAATTTTCAACTAGGTTTGCTGTTTGTTTGTTTGTTTGTTTGTTTTCTCAGGCTAATTCTAATGATCAGGCTTCTATGGAAAAATCAATTTAAAGAATCAAGGAGATTCTCCCAGGGAAACTTTAAATGGAGTCAAAAAGTTCTTCCTTCGGGCTAAAAATGAAATCCTTATCCTGGGGCGTTTTTTTTTTTAAATTATTATTATTATGGTAAGTACAGTGGGCAAATGCTACGTTGGGTTCAAGCTGCTAAAAGGCTGGTAGATCTCAGAAGGTTTTGAGGAAATCGGACAACGTGATGCAGAACACTATGGCACATGGGCTGTGTAGTGACTGTGCAGTCAAAAATGCAGAAGGTCTTTAGCAAATAGTTGATAGAACTCATTACCTGAGGATTTAGCCTTTGCCATGAGCTTTCTATGAGAAAGGAAAGAAACCTTTCCTGAAATCAATTCATTGGGTAACTTTCTTATTCTACTTACAAGTACTTGAAAGAGAGTGTTTGGCTTAAAATAACCCTAGTGAGGTTTCTGGCTGAGTAGAGATTTGAATCTGAATATCCCATATTTTAACTTAGGGCTATCAAAACTGGAGGGGGCATGGTAACCTAGTGGTTAAGATGCTGGGCTTATTAACCAGAAGGTTGGCAGTTCAAGACCCAAGTACCATGTGTGATAGGCTGGAGTCCTGTTCTTGCCCCAGCATCAGGGGTGAAATGCTCCTGGTTCGGACCGGATCACCCAATCCGGTAGCGATGGCGGCGGGTGGTTCGGAGAACCGGAAGCAAAAATCCCTGCCCCCCGCCCTGCCCAGCTGAGCCGTGCAATCATCAGAGGCTTTTTTTTATTTTTAAAAACATTTTTTCTACAACCTCTTTGGCAAAAAAAAATGCTTTTAAAAGTTTTTTAAAAAGCCTCTGATGATCATGCGGCTCAGCTGGGATCGTCAGAGGCTTTTAAAGGCATTTTTTTTACAACCTGTTCAGCTGAAGAGGTTGTAGAAAAAATGGTTTTAAAAGTAAAAAAAAAAAAAGTTGGCCATGCCCATCCAGTCACATTGCCCCCACCAAGCCACGCCCACAGAACCGGTAGTAACAAATTTTACATTTCACCACTGCCCAGCATACAAATGCTAGTAGATGCTAGTAGATAAACAGGTATCACTTCAGTGGGAAGATAACACTGAGCCCTGTCTAACAAAATGAAATTCAATGTAGAGAAAAGTAAAGTCTTACACTTAGGAAAGAAAAAAACAAAAGTACACATACAGACTGGGTGAAATCGGGCTTAATAATAGTAATTGTGAGAGGGATCTTGGAGTCTTAGTGGACAACCAGTTAAATATGAGCCAGCAGTGTTGGCAGCCAAAAAAGCCATTGCAATCCTAAATTGCATTAACAGAGGGATACAATCAAGATCAAGTGAGGTACTAATGCCGCTCTATAAAGCTTTAGTAAAACCACACCTGGAATACTGCATCCAGTTTTGGTCACCACCACACACTATAAAAAAGATGTTGAGACTCTAGAAAAAGTGCAGAGAAGAGCAACCAGGATGATTAGGAGACTGGTGACTAAAACATATGAAGAACAGTTATAGGAATTGGGCATGGCTAGTCTAGTGAAGAGAAGGACCAGGGGAGACATGATAGCAGTCTTCCAATCAGTGGGGGTTGCTACCGGTTCACCCCAGATCGGGCGAACCGGTAGTGGCGGCAGGAGGCTCCACCCACCTGCCCGGACATCTCTGTGTATGCACAGAAGCGATGCGCGCGCACACCCACGAGTGAACCGGAAGCAACGGGATTTGAAACCCACTACTGGTTCCAATATTTCACGGGCTGCCACAGAGAGGAAGGGGTCAAGCTATTTTCCAATGCACCTGAAGGCCAGACAAGGAATAATGGATGGAAACTTATCAAGGAGAGATTCAACCTAGAAATAAGGAAGAACTTTCTGACAGTGAAAACAATCAACCCATGGAACAGAAGTTGCCTTCAGAAGTTGTACAGCCCATTTTATCTGACGATGCAGGGTGTAGTACTGTATTACACCCCAAGAAACTTTATCATCATCCAACGATCATCTGAATCTTTGCATCTCAGATAGGGTATACGTTAATCTACATACCTATTCTGCTTGGGAATCAAGCAGAATTAGAAATGTGAATTCATATATAGCTATCAGGCCTACTAGCTAAAAAAAAATGTCATTGAAAATTTTAGAGTCCAGATGTCAGGGTCAAGAAACTTAGAATAATTGTTGCATTCAAGCCCAAAGCCAGCTGGCAAATTCATTGGTGAATTCAAGAATGAGCCTTTTTGATTCTTCCTTGAAATTCTACCAATAGGGATAGAATAGAATAGAATAGAATAACAGAGTTGGAAGGGACCTTGGAGGTCTTCTAGTCCAACCCCCTGCCCAGGCAGGAAACCCTACACCACTTCAGACAAATGGTTATCCAACATCTTCTTTAAAACTTCCAGTGTTGGGGAATTCACAACTTCTGGAGGCAAGTTGTTCCACTGATCAATTGTTCTAACTGTTAGGAAATTTCTCCTTAGTTCTAGGTTGCTTCTCTCCTTGATTAGTTTCCATTCATTGCTTCTTGTTCTACCCTCAGGTGCTTTGGAGAATAGTTTGACTCCCTCTTCTTTGTGGCAGCCCCTGAGATATTGAATGGTTACATATTTTTTTCCCTACTCTATTCCTCTCTTTTATATCATTGTAGACAATCACACTGTGGCTTGCTATCACTTCTGTTCCTTGTCACAGAGTCCCTTTATTGCAATAGCCAGAGACCATGGGATAATGATTGTTATAAACCCCCAAAATGTGACACAATATCATTTCATCACAAGGTCATTTCAGGGAGTGCTGAAGAAGGGAAAAAGTCTTCCAGAAAGATCTGGCACTGCTGTAAATTTCCTTTAAAAAGTGCAACCCAGATAAAAAAGATCCTAGGCCATCTTATCCATTTTTACCTCTCCAGTAATTTCATCCTCCATTGTGTTCACTGGGTTTGGCTTAGATTTCTTTCATGCCGATACTTCCAGTTCATGAAGGAAAAGAAGACTGCTGATGAAGATCTGGAGAAAGGAGGTTGAATTACATCATACTTGCCATGTTCACCATTGTGCGATTCTAAATGTATGCAGAACTAAAGCCAAAGAGGTCACACTGTGGCTTCCAAAGAGGTCACATTGATAATATTTGGCATCAAAATGGATGATTTAGGATAGTGGGTTATTTATTGGAAAAAAAAAAGCTAAAATATGAATGGGAATGGCTGCGCAAAAGCTCACAAAGCCACATTCATTTCCCTCTCGAGCATCTACAACTCCATAAGGCTTGTCAATGTCCCACCTCCACTTCAATCCAGAAGACCATCATCATGTCATGAGTTGACCTAGACCCGTGATGGCGAACCTATGGCACGCGTGCCATAGGTGGCACGCGGAGCCATATCAGTGGGCATGCAAGCATTGCCCTAGGTCAACTGCAGTGCACATGAACGCGCAGGCCAAGTGATTTTCGGGCCTTCCGGGCACACTGGAAGTTGGCAAATGGGCCATTTCTGGCCTCCAGAGGGCCTCCAGGCAGGTGGGGAAGGCCGTTTTCACTCCTAGAAAGCCTCTGGAGCCTGGGGAGGGCGAAAAACGGGCCTACCGGGCCCACCGGGCCATCACGTGCCAAAAACAGGGGGAGTATGGGGTGGTCGCACATGCATGTGCGGGGGGTGGTGGGGCGCATTGAATTGTGGGTGTGGGCACGCACATGTGCGACCCCCCGCGTAACCCCCGCTTTTGGCACGCGATGGCAAAAAGGTTAGCCATCACTGACTTAGACGCTATGTCAGGATTCCAAGTAATAGATTAATAGATGGGCATTGAAGGCATGACACAGCAGAACCTGAGGCTTTATCTGTCTCATGTCAGGGTTCCAAGTAATACATCCATAGCAAGCAAAACTCCGAGGCAGGTAGATTCCTCAAAGGATAGCTTTATTGGAAAAAAATCATATTGGCACATATTTGGGGAAAACCGACTCTAAAGGTTCCTGCAGTTTTCACCTAGTTAAAAGAGAACGTTTTTCCTCAAACCTCAATCAGTCACATGGTCCAATCAAGATGCTGTCTGGCCGTCTGGAGACCGCCCTCCTTCTTCCACAGTCCAGTTGTGAGAATGTCCTTGGTTCTCAAGAGAAAGCATTTTATTTTGGCTACACAAACTCCTCTATCTCTAATCCCCCCCCATCCCTATCCCTCAGCTCCAGTGTGGCAACACTGAAGCTCCAATATGACTCCGGTCAGGTCAGCTTCAGGGTTGACACTCTATGTTCGTTCTATTCTTCCTTCTTTGCAACCTCTAGGTCAGTGGTGAAATCCAATTTTTTTTTTACTTACCAGTTCTGTGGGCGTGGCTTGGTGGGCATGGCAGGGGAAAGATACTGCAAAATCTCCATTCCCACCCCACTCCAGGGGAAGGATACTGCAAAATCTCCATTCCCACCCCAGTCTGGGGCCAGCCAGAGGTGGTATTTGCTAGTTCTCCAGAACCTGTCAGAACCTGCTGGATTTCACCCCTGTTCTAGGTCTAAAAAAAGTGCTAATACTTTGACGCCAAGGCTGAAAAATAGGACTCCTGTAGGGAACATATAAGAAAGAATTGGCAAGTTACACTCAGTATGTGGGATCCTTCAGTGTTCATGGAATAGAGAATGGATAACTTGGAAGGATGCAAGTCCAAAAGCCCAATCTCTTGTAAAGAACATCAGTAGCGAAATCTGCAATAGTTATATATTGTTATAAATAACAATTAATTAGTAATTGTTGGTGCGTGTGTGTGTGTCTGGCTAGCGGGATGCCTGGTGGCTGGGTGGAGAGAGAGAGATGCTAGAGAGAGATGTTAGATGAAAGTTAGACAGACAGACAGACATAATGTCATGGATTGGTGTAAGTTAAGGAAGTTCCAAATCCTTGATGATTAAAAAAAAAAAAAAACCACTAAGAACACATCAGCTATTTATTCCTTTGGAAAATGAGTCAGTTTGCCAGATATGGATATTTCTACTGAGGAAAATGAAAGTAATTTGCCGTCCTCCCCCTCCAGTTCTGTTCTGCTCGCTTACACAGTTCAACAGGGTTTAATGTGCTCATAATAAAGATGCATGCTGTGTACTGATATCCTTACTCCACTTCCCCTGCTGCACTTTTCTTTTTTTTTTTCTTGGCCTTGCACATGCACAAAAGAAGACCAAGGAGAACCACTACTACTTGCTACACAATCCTATTTTGCCTTCCCAGTGGTTCTAGTGATTTGTGGACAACACTACAACACTCCTGTGGATGAGAGGGAACCTTCCTTTCATAGGCCAGAAAAGGGATAGGCAGGGGAAAAAATGGAAAGAGAAGGAAAGGTTTGTAAATGTCAGGGGATTTCGGCAAGAGTAATTACCCTCCTCTTCAATATTAATCAGCAATTAGTGGCCCATCCATAAAACAGGCTGCTGATCCTGCAGCTGAAACAACGACAGTCCTATGGCTTGGCTCTTAAGAGTTTAACTATTTGTCTAAGTGGCAAAGTACTGGGACTCCTGTGGTTAGCAAATGTCAAGCTTGCTAGATAATTCAGACAGGAAGGTGAATTGATTCTACTTTATTGTAAGGTTGCATTAACAGAATCTTGCAAGTCTGAAAGTACAGTTCTCACCCCATCGCTTTTACAGCCCAAGAAACTAGGGAAGATCCCTTCTGAGACATTTGCCAAATCCAGTGGTGGGATTCAGCCGGTTCAGGCTAGTTCGGACCAGTTCGGGAGAACTGGTAGTTAAATTGCTGGCTGGCACCACCCCTTCCTGCCCCTTCCAGGAGTTCCCACAGGCCCCATTTTGGCTCCCAGGAGGCTTCAGGGAGGACTACTAGGCCCAAAACAGGGCGTAGGGGTGGCATGTCCCCCCTGTGGCCTGTTTTTGCTCCCCGGGGGGTGCAGGAGGCCGAGTGTTGCCTGTCACACCCCTTGGCCACGCCCACAGAATCAGTAGTATCCCACCACTGGCCACATCCTATTCCTTCTCTGGGCTATGCTGCCTCTTATCTCAGTACTGTCCCAGCTGTGACTCTTCCTACTATCTCCCAAGGTCATTCCCACACACCATTACAGCAATGGGTGTCACTCTACGAGTGGGCGGTATTCATTTCTGTTTCTTAGCTGAAGGAACCAGCATTGTCCAAAGACCCTTTCATGGTCATGTGACCAGCATGATTATACACCAAGATGCACAGAAAGCTGTTACCTTTCCACCAAAGTGGTACCTATTTATCTACTTGCTTTTGCAAGCTTTTTAACTGCTAGGTGCGCAGGAGTTTGGGCAAGGACAGAAGCTCACCCCATCGCACGGTGCTTGGGTCTCGAACCTCGGCTGTCAGTTTTATCACTCAGCCATCACGTCCCCTTCTACTAATGATATACTAATAGTATATTATAGTGCTATACTGGTATACTAATGTAGCACTATACCATTCCTCTCCTGCATTAGAGGAACAGCATTTTGTACTGCAAAAACACAAACTGCAGATCTGGTCTAGCCACCAGTCTCGCTGTCACCTATGTATTATTAGTCAAAAGACTAGGAGAAAATATAGAACAATTTATTGAACTCTATTAAGCTGCAAACAATGTATTATAAAAATTACCAAGCAGGAAGTAGCCTTCGTATTGAGCTCGTGCTGAATAGATGCAACTCAAGCACTTTTAGAGATGTGTGATGTGGCACTTATGGGTGGTGATTCTCTCAACCCCATTTGGGAATAGGATGCCTTAACTTCAGAACTGGATAAATGAGAAACTCCTGCAGCCTGAATACATTTCTCCCTCTGTACTTTCTGACATTGTCCTGTCACTTCACTTCACTTAAACACGGTGTTTATCAAATCCCGAGGTTCACATGCAGGTTCCTAAACCATGGATAGCAGTGCATGCATACAAATGTCTTTAATTCTGACATTGGGCCGGTGTTGAGGAATCAGAAGATTATTGGTTGTTTTTTGTTTGATGTGGTTACAGATTGTTTTATGCTCCTGCTGTGAGTCTCAAGACTTTAGAAGTCAAGTTCAAGGAGCCCCAGTGTTGTGGTCCGCCCACAGCCTGCAGAGCTGGCAGTGGAGTCAGACAGCGATGAGGAAGAACATGGGCCAGTCCTGGAGGCTGGGGAAGGCCCAGATGAGGGCTCTGCATTGGAGGCAGAGATGGGGCCAGGGCCATCGGGGAGTGAGGTGCGGACTTCGGAGCCTCCAGAGGCTGATAGTAGAGAGGCAGAGGAACAGGAGGAGCCTGTTCCTAGTGCATGTATGAGAAGAGCTGCCAGAAGGCAGGAGCAGATAAAGCAGAGAGGACAACTCGGGAGTAGGGCCAAGAGACGATTGGCCCCTCCCATAAGGCTTAAAAAACCAGCAATGGCTCTTGGCCTCTTTGCCGGAAAACAACGTTGAGAGATTTGCTTCTTGTTTCACTGTATTCATTTCTTATCGGCGTCTTCTGCTTCTGAACTTTTGCCAAGAGAAGCCTTTGGCAGTTTGCCTAATTATCCCAAGGTCGGTGATAAACTGAGGAATGGTGTTTTGAAGAATTTGCTTTAATTTAGTTTGGACTACGCTGAGATTGAGTTAATTCTCAGCTGTTCTAATAAAGTCTGTTTGTTTTCGAACTGCTTGCATTTAATACTAACTACTTGGGCCTTGGTCATAACACCCAGCTCCAAAGTTGTTAAGTGAATCACTGAAGTTGTTAATACACTTACACTGTGCAGTTGGCGAATCCAGAAAAAGAAACTCCTGGGACATTATTTTACCAAGAGTATAAACTTTACTGAATAAATCTACTGTCAGGTTCTGGAATGGCACAGAGAAAAAACCTCCAAACCACAATGGACTTTGATGTGAGAGTTCTTTATCATGCGCTTTGGCACGCTCCGACAATCACCCGTGAAAAGTGAATCATTGTCAGGGCTATTCGCGCTGTGCTTCCCACCACCTTTTGAAGTTTCCCGCTTCCCTCCCCTCCTTCACCCTGTTGCTCCACCCACAGCCCAACTTCCACCTTCCAATCCCCCCCTCCAGCCGACAATCAGTCCTGATTTGTTCTTCCCAGCAGCCAGTCCCTGCTGCGGCTTTGATTCCTGCCAGTGAAAGGCCCTGAACATCAGCTGATCCTTAGTCCGCCTCTCAGCTGTGAGGTGGCAGCAAAAATGGTGGCACCCCTTGCAGCGGCCACGGCCCCAGTTTTTGGAGGCCGTAGTGGCGAGGGTGATGTTTTGGCCGTAACGGGAAGGTACCAGGGCCCCGGGGACCACAGCGGTCTTAATCGAGGCCAGGACAGCAGTGGGCATGATGGCGGCTGCAGTGGTGGCGTGCTCTGGGAGGCTATGCTGGCGGGCTGGTGGTCCCCCCCCCTCCAGAATGGCAGCCCGGGCGCTTCGGGGCTGACATCTACATTGGCATGTAAGAAGCAAAACCAGTTCTGGGCTTCCTGCACAAACACACAAATAATTCATTCCCCCTTTCCCCATGGGCCACCCACAGTCCATCATGTCCACCAATCAGTTCTGTCCATTTTGTTTTGGGAACCACACTGTGACATCTACTCTGGGTGTCCTTGGGGCAGGGGGAAGCAATGTCTCTGCTTGAATGCCATTCCCCCCACCCTTGCATTCCAGTCCACCACCACCCTATTCTTTGTCAAGCTGAGCTAGTGAAGCGGAATACAGGTGAAATGTTCGAATCAATCTTGACACACGCTTGTTAAGTGAATCTGGCTTTCCCATTGATTTGGTTTCTCAGAAGGTTGCAAAAGGTGATCGCATGACCTCGGGATACTGCAACCGTCATGCCAGTTGCCAAATGTTCAAATGATGATCATGTGACCACGGGGATGCTACAACGGACGTAAGTGTGAAAAATGGTCCTAAGTCACTTTTTTTCAGTGCTGTTGTAAATTCAAATGGTCACTAAATGAATGGTTGTACAGTAGTGGCCAAAATTGTGGAAACCTTTTGGGAAAAGTGTATTTTTTGAGATTTGATGGCTAACAACACCACTTTTTCTTTTTTGGAGTTTCAAAATAATCCTATTCCACTGCTGGAATGGCCTGGGAATAGCCTAGACCTTAACCCAATTGAAAATCTATGGAGCCGACTAAAGAAACCTGTTAGTCAGAAGTTGCCCAGCAATAAAACCCAGTTAATACAAGCAATCATTCAATCTTGGTTTCACATTAGAACAGCTGCAGAACTAAAAGACTTGGTTCACTCCATGGGAAGACGTTGTAAGGCCATAATTCATGCTAAAGGTTACCCAACTATTAACTGACATGGTGATAATTTTTGTATATCTCGTTTTTTCTATGGTGATCATTTTTGTATATCTCGTTTTTTCTACGTGTTTCACTTTTCTTCTTTATACTGTGACTGCTATTCTAATAGAAAATCCTTCATAAAAGTTATTGCATTACATTCTTGATTAAATTATATTTCCATTGATATATAATTTTATGGTACTACTCCCCCAAAAAGTGGTGTTATTAGCTAGTTTTAGAAAATACACTTTTCCCAAAAGGTTTCCACAATTTTGGCCACTACTGTAAGTTGAATCCTCCCTGTAGTAATGGTGACTATTACTCAAATGATGGGTTTGATTATAGACCAAAGGGAGATTTAACATAGAAAAAAACCTGCTGTTGTTATTATAGAAAATCTTTTCAGAAAGCTTGTTTAGAAGCTCTCCTTCTTTCCCAGATAAGGTGAACCCTTTTCTTTCAATCTACTGAATCTTTCAATTTACTGAAATCCTCCCCTCCCCATGAAATGGGTAGCAATGCCATCTTATTCAAAAGGTTTTTTTTTTTTTAAAATGAATTGGGAAAGGATCATCCCTGTCTTTGCCAGGGGCAGAGGAGACATTTTCTCCATCTAACCCTTCCGTGAACTTGGGGGAAAGTGCTGTTATAAATCTCTGGCCTATAAGCCAGCTGCATGATGGAGAAAATGTCTAATTAAGACCAAAAACAATTTCCTATCTTTAGGGGAAAAGAAGGAAAGCCTACATAATAAGAAAAAATGGAGTCCATAGTCCTGCCCCAGGGGGAAAGATAAAACCACTTCTACTTTAAATGTTTATATTGCCCATTGCTATGATATCTAGGCAGAGAGATAGAGAGAGAGAGAGAGAGAGAGAGAGAGAGACAGAGACAGAGACAGAGACAGAGACAGAGACAGACAGACAGAGAGACAGACACAGAGGGAGACACATGAGAGAGAGAGAGAGAGAGAGAGGGAGAGAGAGAGAGAGAGAGAGAGACTTGGAAAGCAATTAATAATGCATCAAAGTCAAGTACATCTGGAATATAGTTCTGCAGGGGGTCTGTCCTGATTTCTGTGGTATTCAAGATTTTTAGGCAGGGGAAAAACTTGAAGCATGTTAAAATTTTTGGATGCTTCCAAATTAGGAGGGTTGCAAGTCCTATGGAGGATTGGGCTGATTTTTTAAAAAAAATCCCTGTTGCTTTTGAATTTGTTAAGAGGTTAGGATGAAAATGAGGACTCAGCCCAAATTCTATTCCAATCATTTTTGTGGGTTTTTTTTTTCCTTGACGGGAATGAGTGGAGAATTCAGCAACATTTTTGGAATGGATCAAAGGCATTTAAAGTTGCAAAGTTACAATTCTAAAACAGATTAGTGTCAGCCTTCCTAGTAGACTAGACAGGAAACATGACAACATGAGCTAATTCTACTTTATTGTAGGGCTACACTAACAGAATCTTACAAGTCTGGAAGTACAAATCTTCCACCATCTCTTTTTCCCACCTGATAAATTAGAATAGATCCTTTGTAACTTTCTTTCCCTGCCTGTTATTCAGCTGTGGGCTCCTCTGCCTTTTATCTGATTTTCCCCTAGGCAGCTTCTCTTTCCTTTATATTATTTTGTTTTTCTCTCTTAAAGACCAACAATGTTCAAATAGTTAGAAGCTAACATTTTCTTATTCAGGAATGTTCATTGTTGGGCAGATCCAGGTAACCTAATTATTAGGACTCATTTTAGAATATCACAGTACCATTTGTCTGTTGTTGTGACTCCGACCCCCGAGCCCGTCTTATCGGAGGGAGAAGGCTCCGAAAGTGAAGGAGAGGAGTTGGCCAGGCCTCCCTCTCCAGGACCCTCCTCTCTGGCAATGCCTCAGGTGTCTCCCAAAGGAGAAGAGATTGGCCAGGAGCCAGGTGTCGCCGAGCAGTCGCAGTCAGACAGTGACGAAGATAAGTCTTGGCTGGATCCATGCCAGCATCGGAAAGACAAGCGCACGCAGCAGAAAAGGAGGCATGCCAGAGATTAAGCTGAGTCACTGGACCACACCCCACAGGGGATAAAAGGGGGTGCGGTGGCCATTCAGGTTCTGTGACGGACAAAACTAAACAACTAGCGAGTCGCATTGTATCTCTGAAACTATGTTATCTGCCTGCCTTGGATTTAATATGGACTGGACTTGACAATTCTGTGGCTTTGTGTATTTGTTTTGATTCTCTGTGAGTAAAGTTCTTGGCAAGCAGCTACTGGGTTGCTGCCAATCCTGTTATCGAAGGAATTTATTGTCTGCAAGTTTTATTTAACTCCTGGCTGACTGTTTGTGTGCGTGTGTGAGACGGGGACAGAACATCTGTTTAGAATATCACAGTACCATAACCAGGGGTGCAGTAGTGGGATTCAAATCCCGTTGCTACTGGTTCGCTAATGGGCGTGCATGTGCACATGCGTGCCACTTCTGCACATGTGCAGAGACGTCCGGGCAGGTGGGCAGAGCCTCCCACCACTACCGGTTCACCCAACCGGGGCAAGCCAGTAGCAACCCACCATTGCAGAGGTGTCAAACTCAAGGCCTGCGGGCTGGATTCGGCCCGCAGGGTGCTTAGATCTGTCCCACAGGGCCACCCTGGACAGAGCAAAGGATCGGCCTGCGGTGCCTCTGTCAGTGAAAACAGAGCTAAGGAGGGCCACATGTGGTTCTCCCGGGCTCCATTTTTGGCCGTGATGGATTACTGCAGCCCACTGCCATCAAAAACGGAGCTTGGGTGGGGCCACGTGCCCGTGCCAGAAATGGAGCTTGGGAGCCCGTTTTCACTGGCAGAGCACTTGGACCACCACAGGCACCCCTGACACGAGTGATGTCGAGCTGGCCACACCCACCTGGCCATGCTTTCCTGCTCCTTCCCCCCCCCGAGGTCAAACACAACCCTAATGTGGCCCTCATTGAAATCGAGTTTGACAACCCTGGTAAAGGGTTTCCTGCTTGAGCAGGGGGTTGGACTAGAAAATCTCCTAAGTCCCTTCCAACTCTGTTGCTCAGTTATTGTTACTCTGGATTCTTTTCCACTGGCCATGCTCACTAGAACCATGCTGACTAAAAGTTGGTCTCAAACCCTGGAAGACATCAGTTGTTCAATACTCCTTTTTGTAGTGATATGCTTGATAACACAAGTACAGTATGAACCATACTTTTACTTCTTTTTGAAACCCCATCTCCATCTCTCTGTTCCTCTCCCACTTTTTCTTCTTTAAAACATAGTCCTTGTTTAACCTGAGCTCTTAGGACATTATGTTTCCCCAAAATTTTGGTACTATTGTTTCAGCATTTCCAAAAGTTGGTCTTCACTTAGTTGTTGGTTTGTCCTTACCCACCGCTTAGACCTTGCCTTGCCCAGTTTTTTGAATAAACTCATTTAAAGAGACCCTGCCATTGGCCTGCACATAACTGTTCCTTGTTCTAAACCCCTTGCAAATTACTTCTGAGGACCAGTAGACCACATTCTCCATAACTGTGTGTACTTTCCAAAACCCACTTCTCACACCATCTTATCTCTGAGCTTTCTTGAATATCAAATAGCAATAGCACTTAGACTTACATACCGCTTTACACAGTTGTGGGTTGCTCCTGGTTTTGTCTGGTTCTTGTGAACTGGTAATAAAAGTGGTGGGAGGCTCCGCTCACCCACCCGGATGTCATAATGGATGATCTGTGCATAAGCACGTGCGCGCTACCATTGCGAACCGGTAGTAAAAGTAAGTAGAACCCATCCCTGGGTTTACAGTGCTTTACATCCCTCTCTAAGCAGTTTACAGAGTCAGCATCTTGCCCCCAACAATCTGGGTCCTCATTTTACCCACCTCGGAAGGATGGAAGGCTGAGTCAACCTTGAGCCTGGTGAGATTTGGTCTGCCAAATTGCAGGCAGCCGGCAGTCAGCAGAAATAGCCTGCAGTACTGCATTGTAACCACTGCGGCTCATTTTTTAAAAATGGGTTTTTAACCCCCATAAACCACCTAGAGGTGGGTTTCAGCAGGTTCTGACCAGTTCTGGAGAACCGGTAGTGGAAATTTTGAATAGTTCGGAGAATCGGTAGTAAAAATTCAGACTGGCCCTGTCCCCATCTATTCTCTGCCTCCCAAGTCCCAGCTGATCAGGAGGAAATGGAGATTTTACAGTATCCTTCCTGTGTCACACCCACCAAGCCATGCCCACCAAGCTATGCCACGCCCACAAAGCCACACCCACAGAACCGGTAGTAAAAAATTTTGAAACCCACCACTGACCTAGCCTGTATCTGAAGCACATTCAAACTCAGACAAAGGTTCATTCACCCTGCCCTTCCCCTACCAAAAAATGTTATTTCATAGTAGAAAGTTCACAAACTTCAGGCTTAGCATCCTATAGGAATATTTACTGTGGCAGAAATTCTTAGTTTATGTTGTTGTTCTTCCCAAGTCAAACAACACTATGGTAAGAACTCCACAGGCCCTCAGCATAACAGAGTGGGAATTTCCGCAGAGCCACAACAGATCCTTTCCTGCTTTCTACTTGGAGAAAACTGAAACTATAATCAGGAAAACAAAAAACAGAAGTCAAACTATTGTAAGTTCTTTGCCCCTAGGAATCGTCTCGGCATTTCTACTTACTTACAGTAGAAACCATCATCCAATTCCTGGCTTTTTTTTTTTTTTTTTAATCAAATTTGTAATTTGGATTTAGACACGCGTTCTTGAAAAACCTGGGCTGTACAATATTCATATATCCTTGTAATTCCTCCTCCTCCTCCCCTTCCTTTTCAGCTGCTGGCAATAATTGAGCTTTTCATGACAGCAGTGGAGAAATATTATTTCGATAAATATTAGACCCCATTTTCTCTTCTTATTAAACTTTGTTGGCAGATCAGGCTAACATGCTGTCATTGGTCTCTGTTAATTAGAGCATGTTCTGCTGAAAACCAGCAGCTCCAAATATGCCAAAACAGAGCATGGTCTCCCTACCAAGATGTCTTGTGTGATAAGTGGTGCATTGCCACAAAGAGTGCGCATTGCTTACATTTTTAGAGCTATTAAGCCAGGATAATTATGGAACAATCTAGGCAATGTTCAATAGTCCATGCAGATGCCTGACAGGGCATGTTTTCTCTTAATTAGGAATTTGAATGCCTAATGCTTGCATATTAATGGAAATAATTGGATAGATGTTTTACATTTTCTTCACTTTTGCTGACAACCAAGCAAGGGATTGCATGAATCAATGCATCTACAGAAACCAGCTTCTGTTGTTTGCGCATCCTGGGCTGTCTAATGCGGTTAAGTGGGTCTTTGGGGGGGAAACCGATGCTCCAGCCTTGCATTTTAAATTGATCTACCAATCGTTTTGTGCCTAAGAATGCATTGTTCCTTCCGGATTACATTGCTGATTTGATAAATGGCATTAATTATTTTCAGGTGGGATAGAGTGCGTTGCTGCTAGCCAATCAGGCAGGGTCTTTCCTCCATGCGCCAATGTATTCCCTTTCCAACCTTTCTTATTTCCCCTTCCCCAAACAGTGAGCCAGCATCCAACAGCCGCTGAGAAAATATTGGACTGTTTGGAGGATTGCACTCTTCTTAGGGCCCTTCTCCCTAAAAACAATTTTACACACACACACACCCCATACTATTATGTTTCAGGGGAAGTCATGTTATATAAAGCACAGGAAAGAAGTTAAGAAAGAGGAGCATTGAAAATAAAGGCATGAAGTGAGAAAAAGAATACATCTATGTGGTCACTTTATCATAACCCTCTGATAGGATACCTAAAAGGCATGTTTCTGGTTTAAACTCGATTTTTTTTGTTCAATTATCATTTCCAGCCAGTTATGTATATTTAGTGTTACATATACTGACGGCAGCAAGGATCACATATGCTAAATATTGGAAAAATATGAACACCCCACTGGACGAGGTTGTAATAAGAAAAAATTGGGACTGTGCTGAAATGGACAGATTAGCTTTAACTTTAAAAATTAAAGACAAAGAAGATTCAGAATACTATCGGACATGGAATAAATTTTATGAATGGACAGAGAAAAGAGGTAGAAATTAGAGAAAGTGAGATTATGAACATTGATATTGTTAATATTGAAAATAAAGAGGTATATAACTATAAACATAGTAATTGATAAAAAATGTAAATAAGCTAATGTAAGAAGAAACCTAGTTTAAACTTTTTGGTTATATTATTATTACTGCTATTATATTATTACTGTTGCTATTTGTTTGTGTGCTAATATTTACTACCAACTTTCTTTGGCTTTGTTCTATTTGTAAATGATACTCTGGCAATGCACTGTTTTTCAAAAATGTTTATGAATGAAAATTTATGTATATATACTGTATATACCATGTTTCTCCGAAAATAAGACCCTATCTTATATTTTTTTGAACCCTGAAATAAGCACTTGGCCTTATTGCCATGCGCTCAAAAGCCCGATTGGTCTTATTATCAGGGGGTGTCTTATTTTTGGGAAAACAGGGTATATATGTAAAAAAAGAATACATCTAAATCTTGTTTACAGCACATTGGCCGGTCCTTGCAAACCAATTCTTGCTTCTACCATATGCACGTACTATTTCACAGGTTACCTAGGATTCATTATATGATTTGTTTCACGCATTCTATGGCTTGTTGTTATTGTTGTTTTGACTATTTCCTCTCTGTCCAAACATGACTTTCTCACTATTCTTGTCCATCTGCTCACTAATTTGCTGAGTGAAATATTCAGGAATAGCTGGAGATGTTTTTGTGCTTATGAGGTGATGAACGGAGAAGTTATGGGTGGGTATCATGGTTATAATGGATGGAGGAGGAGCAGGTAGAGGAGGGGAGAGCAAGGAGGAGAAGGAGGAAGAAGAGATGGAGGAGGAAGCAAGAAGTGGGAGGAAGGATGTGGGAAGTATGATGTGTGAAAGGTGATGAACCAAACTTATTTCATGTCCTCCATGGAGCCACATTCTCATTAAATTCTCATTGATATGATCCCATGACAGTTTCAACCAGAACAGTTATTCATTCTCACATATATACAGGAGGTAGATCAGATTCAAACATTGCTGGAGGAAGGTTTCAGAAATGGATATTTATTTCATAGATATTTAGAATATAAATTCTTTGGCTTTTCTTACTCTTAGTAGCAGAGATAATAACTTATTTCCATACCCCATTTTAGGAGTGCACAAAACCCTCCAGACATCGTATGGAAATCAGATGGTACTAGGTAAAAGTGGCCCACTGAGTTTAATATTATTATGCTGATAGTTTTTTTTTCCTGAGCACTAAATTGTTTTCTTTTTCTTAAAGTGGGCACAAGGAAGGTCCAATTCAAATTTAATTTTAACACAGAGAATGTTAAAATTCAAACAAAGGAAAATTAAAACGTCTTATTTTGCTTATGTCTCCTGCTAGGGAGGGAGGGCCATTAGATAAATTTGGGAAGTAGAAAACTTCAGTGTACAGTATCCTTATATATTAATTATTTGTGGTGTGATATACCTAATTATTCATATAATTTAGCTTTAATTAACACAGTGCCAATTAAAAGCAGACATGACAACCTTTCCAACCTTAGTGGCTCACTTTCCTTAGCTTAAATATGACTATTCTCCATCACATCCAAATGTGATGACTATTTCATCACATTTCCCATTCATTCCATAAACCAAAAATGAATTTATTCCAATTTACATGGCCAAAGCAACAGCATCCTTTCCCTTCTAAAGAACCATCATGGCAATGGCCAGAAACTGATACCATTAATTTGTAACAGCTTCATTGTTTGAAGGAATGGTTGATGTTTTGGGTTTTGGGGAAGTGGGACTTAGTAAAAGAAAGCTGAAGAGAAAAGGAGGATGTTTTTAGTTTGTTGTTGTTGTTAGTTGCGAAGTCGTGTCCAACCCATCGTGACCCCATGGACAATGTCCCTCCAGGCCTTCCTGTCCTCTACCATCCTCTGGAGTCCATTTAAGATCACGCCTACTGCTTCAGTGACTCCATCCAGCCACCTCGTTCTCTGTTGTCCCGTTTTTCTTTTGCCCTCCATCTTTCCCAGCATTAGGCTCTTTTCCAGTGATCCTTCCTTCTCATTAGGTGGCCAAAGTATTTGAGTTTCATCTTCAGGATCTGGCTTTCTAAAGAGCAGTCAGGGTTGATCTCCTCTAGGACTGACCAGTTTGATTGCCTTGCAGTCCAAAGGACTCGTAGGAGTCTTCTCCAGCACCATAGTTCAAAGGCCTCAATTATTTATTTATTTATTAGTTTGATTTATATGCCGCCCTTCTCCGGAGACTCAGGGCGGCTTACAATGCTTTAAAGCAATAGCCTTCATACTTTTGTATATACCTGCTTAGTAGGGCTTTTGGCCCCCCCAAGCGGTGTTCTATTTTATACAAAGTCAGCTTACTGCCCCCACAAACCGGGGGGCAATCAGCCTTCCTTATGGTCCAACTTTCACAGCCATACATTGCAACTGGGAAAACCATAGCCTTGACTATACACACTTTTGTTGGCAGGCTGATGTCTCTGCTTTTTAGTATACTGTCTAACTTTGCCATAGCTTTCCTCCCCAGGAGCAAACATCTTTTAATTCTTGGCTGTAGTCCCCATGTGTGGTGATCTTGGAGCCCAGGAAAATAAAATCTCCATTTCTTCCCCATCTATTTGCCAGGAATTGAGAGGGCTGGCCTTGGCCCCAAGAATTCTCCTTAACTTATTTTTTTAAATTAAAAGTTTTGATTTAAAGAGAAGATGAAAACTAACCAACACTAATGCAGATTAAAGAAAAGAAGGGGGGAAAGTGTAGAAATAAGAGATAAAAAGAAATAGAAGAGCTTGCAACAAATATAGGTATAATTAGAAAGTTATCGCTTACTCTATAGCAGGGGTGTCAAACTCACGTTGTTATGGTGGTGTCATGTGACGTATTGTGACTTTTTCCCCCTTCGCTAAACCAGGTGTGGCCAGTGTGTGATGCATCCAGCCCGTGAGGCTGCACGTTTGACACCCCTATTCTATACTTACAAAAAGCTCACTTTTTTGCTTTTTTTCCTAATCAAAACCACAATTTCAAAGTGCATTTTGCTATTTCATCCCAAAAAAAAAAAAAAAAAAAAGGCTACAAGGGGTTTCCAGTCAGCCATAAATCTAGAGATTGTCTTTTCTCTAATCAAGGATATCAATTTAGCCATCTCTGTAAGTTGCAGCATCTTCACCAGTCATACTTCTATTGTAAGAATTCTCCTTTGTTGTCAATTCCGCCCTGCCAAATCCTTGTTGGCTCCTTTATGACAAGTTCTTATGAGAAGTAATTTACATAATATACATTATCCTGGGAATCCTTCTGATTTAGTTTCACTTGCAAATTTAGTTTCACTTGTAAATTGCCTAAATTAAAGACCCACTTTTTTTCCTCTCAGTACTAGTTGGGGAAGGGAAAAAAAGCATTATACCTGCATTTGGTCATTTTATGAGGACGTTACTTTGATTTTGAATAGTATTCTGAACCCAGGAAAACACAACCTCTTGTGAAAAGAAGTAAATTGGGGAAGCATATGTGTACCCCTAGATAATGCATTTGTGGACATGGTGGCTCAGTGGGTAAGACACTGAGCTTGTTGATCAAAAGGTCGGCAGTTCAGCGGTTTGAATCCCTAGTGCCGCGTAATGGAATGAGCTCCCGTTACTTGTCCCAGCTTCTGCCAACCTAGCAGTTCAAAAGCACGTAAAAAATGCAAGTAGAAAAATAGGGACTATCTTTGGTGAGAAGGTAACAGTGTTCCATGCACCTTTGGCGTTTAGTCATGCTGGCCACATGACCACAGAGACATCTTCGGACAGTGCTGGCTCTTCGGCTTTGAAACGGAGATGAGCACCGCCCCCTAGAGTCGGGAACAACTAGCACATATTTGCGAGGGGAACTTTTACCTTTACCTAGACTGCCTTAATGCACTTAAAGAGGTTGTTTGTATTTGCTTTCCTCACAAAGTTGATTGAAATAAAGTATCAGCTTGCCAAAAAGAAGAAGTTGAAAACCCTTCAGATTATTTTGAGTGACTTATTG
The DNA here is from genome assembly GCF_029215685.1 of Pituophis catenifer annectens. NCBI lineage: Eukaryota > Metazoa > Chordata > Lepidosauria > Squamata > Colubridae > Pituophis > Pituophis catenifer. Next base: position 80,128,802 of record NW_027256887.1, read on the forward strand.
AAGTTGTCAACCAACATTCAGGCATCAACAAGCCTCTTCAAAAATGTTCCTTATCAGGTTTTGATTGCCTTTCCAAATGGCCTCCTCCCCTGCCTTAAAGAGAAGGCCTGTGTTTGGTGAGGAAATGGGAGATGTTATAGATAACCTGATTATCTTCACAAATACATGTTTGCAGCAATGAGGAGAAAAGGAAAAAAAAGGAAGAAAAATGAACCGGGCCGAACCAGGAGGAACCCACCACTGCTGCTTAGGCAGGAAACCCTACACCACTTCAGACAAATGGTTGTCAAATTTTGCCACTTATGTGAGTCATTGATGATCAACCTGTGCGTACAATTAAATAGAACTGATTATATATTTTTAAAACTGATACTGGAGCCTCTTCCACTACTTTAACAAATACTTTCTCTAAACTACAGCTTTAGAGGCCTTTAAACTACAGCTCACAGACTAAAAGAAATCCTTATATTTCTACCCTATTAATAGCCTCATTCACAATAGATCACTCATTTATTTTGAAATAACTGATATTTCAATCTTTTGGATCTGATCTTTTGTGGAAGTTAGGTATTACTATTTGTTGGATTAACTGTTTCTAGACATGCGATGATGGACAATCAGGCACTGCATCTTCTGACTCTAAGTACTATGGAATAATCAGATTCTTTAAGGGCTTATAAATTATTATAGTGATACTATCCAGGGATGGGCTTCAAAAATTTTAGCAAGCGGTTCTCTGTCCAGTTGCTGGGCGGATGTGGCCATGGTGTGTGTGGCCTAGTTGGCCTCCTGCACCACAGCAAGGGGTCTGTTTTTGCCCACTCCTAGCTCTGGAGGCTTTCCTCGAGCCTCCGAGAGGACGAAAACAGCCTCCCCAGGTTCCGGAGGCCCTCTGGAGGCCTTCCCGAACTTCCGGTAGGCCTGTTTTTCATCCTCCCCGAGCCTCCTACACTCACCTGCATCCAAAACGGGCTGCGTGGGGACTCCTGGGAAGGGAAGGACAGGGTGGGGTGGGCGGGGCCAGCCAGGAGTGGGGTTTGGAGGTTCTCTGAACTGCACAGAATCTTAGCTAGAGGTTCTCCCGAACCCCTGAGAACCCCCAGCAGCCCACCCCTGATATTATCACTTTATCCTGCACCGATGAGACCACAGTTGGGATACTGCATTCAGATCTGGTCACCATGATACAAAAAAGATGTTGAGACTTGAGAAAGAGAGAAGAGAAGAGAAGAGAAGAGAAGAGAAGAGAAGAGAAGAGAAGAGAAGAGAAGAGAAGAGAAGAGAAGAGAAGAGAAGAGAAGAGAAGAGCAACAACGATGATGAGGGGTCTGGAGGCTAAACCATACTATGAACAATTGAAGGTACTAGGTATCTCTGGTCTAATGAAGAGAAGGCTCCGGGGAGACAAGATGGCAGACTTCTAGTACTTGAAGGGGTGTCCCAGAGAAGAGAGGGTCAACTTATTCTCCAAAGCACCCTGAGGGCAGGACAAGAAGCAATGGGTGGAAACTCATTAAAGAGATATCCAACCCTAAAATTAGGGAGAAATCTCCTGACAGTGAGAACAATTAATCCGTGGAACAGGTTACCTCTGAAAGTTGTGGGTGCTCCATTACTGGAGATTTTCAAGAATCACTGGAGATTTTCAAATGGACAGCCATTTGACCAGAATTGCATAGGTCTCCTGACTGAGCAGGGGGTTGGACCAGAAGATCCCTTCCAATATTATTATTCTATGTTCAGGGTTAAGATTAAACTGACTGTGGTTTGATTTCTTCAATGTTCCATTTAGGGTCACATTGAAACCTAATGCTCTTTTACCAAAAGCCTCACAATATATTCTGTGACAAAGTATAAGGGACTTTGTCCTGCCATTCAGTCTTTGAAGCAACAGAGAGCTTTGATTTCAACTCTTAGTCCATTCAACCTTCCAATCGTGTCCCCACATCTACCCTAGAGGGACAAACCATCCTATGTTGCCATGCGCATGATCTGTGGAAAATCACTCAAATCATCCAACCTATTCAAATCCTCCTCCTATCTTTTTTTTTGACCTAAGTTTCATTTAACGATACTAATTTTATTGTAGTTGTTTTGTGTTGATTTCTTGTCCATACCAATTTAATTCTGTCTTGTAGTACTTGTTTACTTTCACTTTTGATGAAGAACAATTAACACGGATTTATTCTCTGCAGGGATATTCAAAATCATCCTTTCGTTATAAATTCTTCTTGAGGAAGATTTTAGCAAACAATTTTCCAGGTGGGTCTACTTTAATACAACACATTGAGGATACTTCATTGGGCAGCCTGTACTATGCCTTTTTTTTTTTTTGATCATTGTTTCTCAACCTCAGCAACTTTGAGATATGTGGACGTCAACTCCCATGATGGCTGGGAAATTTGGGGAGCAGAAGTCCACACATCATAAAGTTGCTGAGGTTGAGAAACACTAATTTAGACCCAAAAACTATATTGTTACATTTAAGGAATCCTTGGTTGTTTCCTTGCTGACATTTCATTACCCAACTGGGTAACATCATCAGTGCTAGAAGGCGGTGAGCAAAACCCCACTCCTTTCTAGCACTGATGATGTTATCTAGTTGGGTAATGAAATGTCAGCCAGAAAACAACCAAGCTCAGAGAGTACCAAGGGCCCCGTAATCCAATCCTGAGCTACATATAGTCTCTTCTATCGATACTACAATTAACTCACACATGGTCTCCAAAGACAAACTTAAACTGCAAGCAGGAAGTAACTTCTCTGTACATATTATCTCTTCAAAGAGTAAGCATTTGTCTTCCCAATGTATTGAAGCCATATCTGTCCGTACCTTTGCCCAAATGTGAGGAAATTAAGAATTTGGGGGAGTCTTATTGATTTTTGCCTACTATGGATTCCATTTGATGTTACTCATTATGCCGTTCTGCTTTTGACAGAATAAAGAGAAAGATTGCAGAGTCTGGGAGACCTAGAGCAGATAATGGGTGTCAACCAACAGCAGCTCTTACTCCATATCATGACACAAATCAATGTCCCCTAAGTTGTTTTTCTACAGCTTTGGATCCTGCAGCCAGAGGATTATTTGTTGGTGTTCATATTACTCATGGTAGACCAAACTTCTGTTTGGCACTGGCTTTTTGCTCTCATTGCGTATTCTCACTTGGCGCAGATGTGGGAAAAATTCAACACTTTCTCTATCACACCCTGCTAAATTCAAGATGGCTCTATTATTGGCATCTCAATTCACTCTACAGTGTTATCTTCTATGTCTGTGATGGCGAACCTATGGCACGCGTGCCACAGGTGGCACACGGAGCCATATTAGTGGGCACGCCAGCTCAGCTCTGGGGCGCATGTGTGCCGGCCAGCTGATTTTCGGGCCTTCTGGGCCCAGCAGAAGTAGGGAAACAGGTTGTTTCCTGCCTCTGGATGGCCTGGGGGTGGGGTGGGGAAGGCCTGTTTTTCTTTCTTACCTGGCTCCAGATCCTGTCTGTGTATCTGGGAACGGCGAAAACAGCCTTTCCCACTCCCTTGGAGGCCCTACGGAGGCTGAAAGGGCCCATTTCCCCACTCCCGGTGGGACAGGAAGTGACGTTTTTTTCTGTCCCCAGCCTCCAGAGACTCCTAGAGAGGCTCCTACAGACTCCTAGAGAGGCTCCTACAGACTCCTAGAGAGGTTCTGGAGGCTGGGGACAGCAAAAAACGTCACTTCCTGTCCCACCGGGAGTTGGGAAATGGGCCCTTTCAGCCTCCGTAGGGCCTCCAAGGGAGTGGGAATGGCTGTTTTCGCCATTCCCAGATACACAGAGAGGATCTGGAACCAGGTAAGAAAGAAAAATGGGCCTACCAGGCCATCCTGTGCCAGGAGCGGTGGGGGGTAGGGGGTTGTGCACACATGCGCGTGGGCACTTGCGCGCGCGACCCTCCCCCGCCCCCCCCTCTCCTGGCACGCGATGGCAAAAAGGTTACCCATCACTGTTCTATGTCCATGATGACAAACCTATGGCCCACGTGCCCAAAGTGGCAAACGGAGCCATGTTGCCTGGCACGTGGGGCATCGCCCATTCCTCTTCTGGGTTTCTGGCATGCATTCGTGCATGATGATCAGCTGGCCTTTCGGCATGTGCCAGTGCCAGAAACTGGAAGAGCTGGTCTTCCGTTTTCCTGCGTGAGCATGCGTACCGGGCAACTGATCATCATATGCACATGTGCGCCAGAAACCCGGAACAGTAGCTGACTGAAACTAGAAGTTCAGTAGCTGAAACCGGAAGTTCATTTTGGGGGGGGGGGCACATGCACCCTGGACAGCTCTGCTTCCTCTTTGTGGCCCAGACGCACGCATGCACGCTCCCTTTTTGGCATTCGGTGCTGAAAAGAGCCTGGTAGTACAGTGGTCTAAAGCACCCTGTTATTAAGACCAGCTGCCTGCAATTACTGCAGGTTCGAATCTCGCCAGGCTCAAGGTTGACTCAGCCTTCCATCCTTTCTAAGGTAGGTAAATTGAGGACCCAGTTGTGGGGGCAATAAGCTGACTTTGTATGAATATACAAAAGGATGAAGGCTATTGCTGAGCACATTGTAAGCCGCCCTGAGTCTCCGGAGAAGGGCGGCATATAAATCAATTAAAAAAAAAAAAAAAAAGGTTCACCATCATTGTTCTATGTTCTGCTATGGTGCCTATCTCTGGATGAGGAGATCCGGGATTGCTTGAAAGTTGCCTAATTCAGATTTTATCCTATTTGTTGATGGGTCATATTATGCCTCCCATGACCTGTTGGTTACAGCTATTGTTTTTCTGCAATGGGCATAAAGTCCTTTGCTGGATTAGATTATCTTCCTCTTGGTCCTTTCAAGCTGTTGATCTTCTCCATCAAGTCCGTGAAGAAGCCTGTGATAAACACTTCATTTATAAAATCTCACATAATGCTGTTAGTGCTGTGCATGACTAAATACAATTATGGAAGGCTAGGACATTTCTTACATCAGCTCAATGTCCCATTCAGTATAGGCCTTTAATTGCTAGAATTTCATATTCCATTCACCTTCCTACTGGAATTGCTGGAGTACAAATTAAGGCTCATTCTTCTTTAGCAAAAGGCAATGTAGATGCAGATGGGTTTGTGAACTTAATCCAGAATGTATGTATGTACATGAACTGTTTCAACTCCTACCCTCAAAACGACACTATAGAGCACTGCACACCAGAATAACTAGACACAAGAACATTTTTCCCCGAACGCCATCACTCTGCTAAACAAATAATTCCCTCAACACTGTCAAACTATTCACTAAATCTGCACTACTATTAATTTTCTCATTGTTCCCATCACCCATCTCCTCCCACTTATGACTATATGACTGTAACTTTGTTGCTGGTATCCTTACGATTTATATTGATATTGCTTCCTGGTTGCTTATTTGTAACCTATGACTATCATTAAGTGTTGTACCTTATGATTCTTGATGAACATATCTTTTCTTTTATGTACACTGAGAGCATTTGCACCAAGACAAATTCCTTGTGTGTCCAATCATACTTGGCCAATAAAGAATTCTATTCTATTCTATTCTATTCTATTCTATTCTATTCTATTCTATTCTATTCTATTCTATTCTATTCTATTCTATTCTATTCTATGCACCAAGACAAATTCCTTGTGTGTCCAATCACACTTGGCCAATAAAGAATTCTATTCTATTCTATTCTATTCTATTCTATTCTATTCTATTCTATTCTATTCTATTCTATTCTATTCTATTCTATTCTATTCTATTCTATTCTATTCTAATGTCAATTTACAACCATTTTTAGTGACCATCTGAAGTTACGATGGCAACTGAAAAAAAATGACTTAGAACCATTGCAACGTCCCCATGGTTATGTGATCAAAATCCGGTCACTTGGCAACTGGCATGTATTTATGATTGTTGCAGTGTTATGGGCTCACGTAATCATCTTTTGTAACCTTTTGACAAACAAAGACATCTTAACAGTGGCAGTGATTCACTGTGGCAAGAAAGGTCATAAAATGGAGCAAAACTCACCTAAGAACTGTCTTGCTCAGCAATGGAAATGTTGGACTCGATTGTGGTTGTAAATCAAGATATATTTATAAAATGCTAGAATTCTGTAGCTCCTGGCAGTTTACAACTGTAAAAACGTAACGCTACAAAGTCTACAAAGCATAAGAACGCTTGCTTGATTTTCACTTTTTAGCTTTTAATATAGTATTTCTCTACTATATCCAGGGGTGAGTTCTAAATTTTTTTTTACTACCGGTTCTGTGGGCGTGGCTTATTTTGTGGGTGTGGCTTGGAGGTCATGTGACTAGGTGGGCGTGGCTAGCTGGTCAGAGTCATTTCTGGAAGGCCCTCGCACTTACGACCAGGCCTCGCACTTATGACCCGACATTTGTTTGCTTTTAACACTGATCAGCTGTAGGATGGCCCTTTGAAGCCCCGTGGCAAGAGTTTAAACAGTTTTTTTCCCCTCTAGTCATCAGCTTGGACTCAGGCGGCAGCAATAGATTGGGGGTAGGACCAAATAAAAGGTAAGAATAACATGGGGGGGTGGGGGGGGTGGGGGAGAGAACCGGTTCAGTGACATCATATCGTCACTGCTACCGGCTCGGCCGAACCGGACCGAACCAGGAGGAACCCACCACTGACTATATCACATATTCTTCAGCTAGTCCATTTCTCTGAATTTTGCAGTGCAGTTCTTTGCTCAAAAAGTGTATACCACTGGAGGAAGGGTGTATCAAGATGCAAATATTAAGGAATAATAGGCTTATTGGTGGATTATGTGTCATCAGATCAGTGTTGACTGTAGCGATTACATGGATTGATTTTCTTCAAGATGATTTATTCCCAGCCTGGTCTTTCTCAATGGTGAACCCATTATTGCTTTACTGGACTGAAGTCTATCCAGGGGTGGGCTTCAAAAATTTTAGCAAGGGGTTCTCTGCCCGGTTGCTGGGTGGGTGTGGCCATGGTTGGCGTAGCTTAGTCTGCCTCCTGCAGCATGGCAGGTGGCGTTTTTGCCCTCCCTGGACTCCAGACAGTGGTGGGATTCAAGTAATTTAACAACCGGTTCTCTGCCCTAATGATTTCTTCCGACAACCAGTTTGCCAAACTGCTCAGAAAGTTAATAACTGGTTCTCCCGAAGTGATGCAAACTGGCTGAATCCCATCACTGACTCCAGAGGCTTTCTTCGAGCCTCCAGGAGGGCAAAAACAGCCTCCACAGGCTCCAGAGGCCCGTTTTTTCCCCTCCCCGAGCCTCTGCGTGCACCCTGCGCTTACCTGCATCCAAAATGGGCCACGTGGGGACTCCTGGGAGGGGAGGGGTGGGCAGGGCAGGGCGGGGCCAGCCAGGAGTGGGATTTGGGGGTTCTCCGAACTGCACAGAATCTTAGCTAGAGGTTCTCCCGAACCCCTGCGAACCCTCAGCAGCCCACTCCTGAGTCTATCCACCTTGCTACTGGCAGCCCACTTTTAAGAGAATATTCAATGTAGGTATATACTCAGGTTAAATGCACTTATTAGAGAAATAAGGAACAATTATATTTGAGATCTGTGGTAAAAATATCTGCAATTTTTTTAAGGCTGATGCTGAAACTGGCTGGAATGAAGACATAATATGTCTGGAAGTGACATGTAGTAATTATAGGTGGATTTATCCTTCCAATGTTTGCTTTGCAGTGAATTAGTCTGTCAGGCTAAGTAGGAAGCAGTCATTTAAATGCAAACCACTCTAAACTTTTAAACTAGTACCTTCACTTTGTAAATAATATATATATATATATATATATATATATATATATATATATATATATATATATATATATATATATATATATATATATATATATCTGTATGTGTGTGTGTGTGTGTGTTTCCTCTAGCCAGGTTTTTCCTACGTAACCTGGGCTTTTTTCTTTTCTGGCAGCCAGCAAGTTCCAGCTGCCAGGTGAGAGACTTATATAGATCTATTTCCAGCTCGTTAGCCTTCATCAGTAAGCCACACCCACATCTCATGTATCTTCCCTGTAAAGGTACAATATTTGTTTTTCTTTCTTTTTCGTAGGTTTTATGTGTGTTTCTCTTTAGCCAGGTTCTACTTACGTAAACCAAGATGTTATGCAGCCCTAGTTCAGTGAAATCACAATTCACTAGTTTCTGGGCTTTTTTTTTTTTTTTCTCTTCTGGCAGCCAGCAGGCCTTATAAGGCCGAAATAGATCTATCGTGGTCTCCCAATGGGCAGCAAAGGGTCTGCTGGCTGCCAGAAGAGGAAAAAAAAGCCCAGAAACTAGTGAATTGTGATTTCACTGAACTAGGGCTGTATAACATCTTGGTTTACGTAGGTAGGACCTGGCTAAAGATATATATATATATATAAATATACCATTACTATTGAGCAATGGCCTTTCCCTGCCTACAACAAGCATGGGAGAACTCAGCAACATCTGTAGGAAAAATAATATGGGTCCTGAAATCTATTTTTGCATCTCCCGAGATCCTTGGAGTACATCAGTTTGTGTAGGGGAAATTCTACAAAGTAGTCATGTCAAAGGTCAAAAGTTTAAATCAGAGTTGTCCAACCTTGGCGACTTTAAGACTTGTGGACTTCAACACCAGAATTCCCCAGCCAGACATGGTCTTAAAGTTGCCAAGGTTGACACCCCTGATTTAAACCCAAGTTGCTGGCATTTGGAAATAACAGCAACAGCAATCTCCCACCTCCCAAAGAAATGTTTAAAATAATATCCAAGTCTATATTATCTTCCCCGTGACCTCTTGGAGCTCTCTGGGAAAATAATAATTTTACAAAGTGTATCCTCTACTTATGGAAATTATGGATTAATTAATCACAGTTCTCAAGAAATTAGGGAAGAGTGTTCTTCATACCAGTGAATGCCCATTTGAGTTCCAATAAAGCTAACCTAAGAGTTTTGATACATGTAGAACATTTGCTCAGCAGGAAAGGTTTGCAAAAGGAAAGCATTTATTTCAGGAAGCCCAAATTATTTTCTAAGAATAGAATAGAATAGAATAGAATAGAATAGAATAGAATAGAATAGAATAGAATAGAATAGAATAGAATAGAATAGAGTCATTTCTGGAACAGAACAGAACAGAACAGAACAGAATAGAATTCTTTATGGGCCAAGTGTGATTGGACACACAAGGAATTTGTCTCGGTGCATACGCTCTCGATGTACATAAAAGAAAAGATGCATTCATCAAGAATCATAAGGTACAACACTTCCAACACTTAATGATAGTCATAGGGAACAAATAAGCAATCAAATCATATTAGGAAACAGTCAATATAAATCATAAGGATACTAGCAACAAGATTATAGTCATACAGTCATAAGTGGGAGGAGATGGGTGATGGGAACAATGAGTAGATTAATAGTAATGCAGACTTAGTAACTAGTTTGACAGTGTTGAGGGAATTATTTGTTTAGCAGAGTGATGGTGTTCTGGAAAAAAATGTTCTTGTGTCTAGTTGTTCTGGTGTGCAGTGCTCTATAGCATCATTAAGTGTTTCAAGAGGCCTAGAGGACTGACTTTTTAAATGGAAGGGAGAATTCAGAACTCAAAAGCGATATGAAAATTAGTCCAGAATCCACTTATTTCGGCAGGTAATACTTATCCTTCCCACTTTTTCAAATAATAATAATAATAATATTAATGGTAGATATACCCTTAACTTTGCATTTTATTTTTCATCTCCACTCAAACAGCAACTCCCACTTAAGTGGAAATTTATGCAAATAATTGTTTGTCAGAATCAATCATAATTACACATATTACAGGCTGCAGCTGTTTCTAATTGTGGTTTTTCCCAAGGTTTTTCCCTCCTACCTTCCACCTTTATGCACATAAAATCTATTCTGATGGAAATGGCTTGAAAGGTTTTTTTTTTAATTCTCTTGCAGTCAACCAAAATGGTAGCTTTGCTGCCGATTGTTGTTGAAAAAGCCTTGGGAAACAACAACAACAACAGAAAACAGGATGTTACTAATGTTTCAGCTCATTAAAGCAGCTGCATGAAAAATGAACTTCATTTAACCAGTGGATCGTAACAATTCCATTTCTTTATGTCCTCGTAAATAAGATAATTGTTACCTTGATGATACGAACCGGTGATAGATAAATTAGAATAGGATTTAAAAATAGCCTTCCGTTTTTTTTCAAAATCGTATTTTTTAATCTGCTGAGTTCTCCAAATTTCTCCAGAGAAAGGGAGAAAAAAAATTCTATGTCTATTTCTCAAAGACAAGATCTACACCTGAGTGAAAAGTGGCAAAGGGTGAGAATTTGTTTAAGTCACTTTTCTGGGGTTTTAATAGTGGCGTTAGATTATTGTCCAATGAAAGACAAGACACCCTTGAAAAATCTCCCCCTGGGAACAGCTGCCACCATGATAACATATTCATAATAACAATAACACAATGAGGCAAGAGGAATAGACTGCACATTTCCTTCCTTCCTTTCTTCTCAAAATACAACATGAACAATTAGAGGTAGGACAGAGATGCTTGCAAGTTACTCTCTTCTGCACCGTGATTTGGGAATGGTGTAACATACTGTAACTCGTCTAGCTAAGGAATAACCTGTTCTCCATCTCTAACCAATCAACAAAGAGCTAGAGTTTTTAAACTACTATTTCCCTACCACACCCATCCCCAATTACACATGCATCTAGTTTATATTTCAGTTGTGCGGAATACTCTACAATTGTGTCTATGACACATGTCACACAGAGGCAGTGGTGGGATTCAAATAATTTAACAACCGGTTCTCTACCCTAATGACCGGCTGGTGTGGGCATGGCCAGGGGATGTGACAGGCAGCAGTCGGCCTCCTGCACTCCCCTGGGAGCAAAAACGGGCTGTGGGGGGGCACCACGCCCACCGCCCCATTTTGGGCCTAGTAGGCCTCCCTGCACTTACCTGGGAGCCAAAATGGGGACTCCTGGAATGGGCAGGGCAGGGAGGGGTGGGACCAGCCAGCAATTTAACTACCGGTTCACATGAACCGGCTGAAACCCACCACTGCACAGAGGTCTGGGAACAGTGGTGGGTTTCAAAAAATTTTACTACCGGTTCTGTGGGTGTGGCTTGGTGGGCATGGCTTGGTGGGCATGGATACTGTATGGGTACTGTACAGGATACTGTAAAATCTCCATTCCCACCACACTCCAGGAGAAGGATACTGCAAAATCTCCATTCCCTTCCCAATCCAGGGGAAGGTTATTGTAAAATCCCCGTTCAGCTGGAACTTGGGAGGGAGAAAATAGATGGGGGCGGGGCCAGTCAGAATTTTTACTACCGGTTCTCTGAACTACTCAAAATTTCCGCTACTGGTTCTCCAGAACTGGTCAGAACCTGCTGAAACCTACCTATGTCTGGGAACCATGTCAAATGCTCTTTTTTCTCTTTTTGATCCAGTCTCATATCAGGGGAAAAAAGGTTTAAAGCTGCTATTGTTCCCTTTCTGAATTAAAAGGTCCACGATTGCCTCTCTGCCACTCTCCCATTTCCTGAACACGTTCAACATTGGCTGATCACCTTCTATCCCCGCTATTTATTTCCTGTGGCTTTAATTCTGGACTGGACCCTTGTGCCACTTATGTCATGCCGAGTTATAAAGCAAAATCCTAGCTATCTCCAAGAATATGTATGCTCCTGTTCAGCATTTGAATTTGCCTGAAATGCAACTCAGCATTAACCCAGTTGTAACTTATTCTGATATGTTTGCTCAGGTGTATAATCACTGCTTAGTGCAATTCCATTTCCCCATTTACTGTGGGATTAAAGAAAATCAATACTATAACATTAAAAAAAAATTAACTGCTTATCTAATAAAACACGTATTTTAAGAACCCTGTTTCTCATTACATATTTCAAAACATATGTTACTATCAAATATACATTCTAAAGACATTTCAGCACCTGTTTTGAGCCAAGAACTCCATCATCAAATTCAGAGCACTGTGAAATTTGAAGGTTAATTGTTTAAGTTCCAATATGCATGCAAAGTCAGACTCTGTGGATCATGTCAATCCGTGCAAAAATCCATGTACACATGCGTTCCTCAAAGATCCTGTAGATGAAATAGGAAAAGAATAAGAATGCAAATAATGTTGTCCAATGGTGTCTCACTATGAGCTGTCATACCTTACAACATATTTTAGCCACAAATAAGGTTTCTATGAATATCCACTAGGGTTTTTTTATAGCATAGTTGGTTAATTTTTCATAATGCATAATTGTCATGCTATGTACCGTGCAGGGGTGGGTTCTACATTTTTTTACTACCGGTTCTGTGGGCCTGCCTTATTTTGTGAGTGTGGCTTGGAGGTCATGTAACTAGGTGGGCGTGGCTAGCTGGTCAGAGTCATTTCTGGAAGGTCCTCGCACTTACGACCAGTCCTCGCACTTACGACCCACTCATTTGTTTGCTTTTAACACTGATCAGCTGTAGGACGGCCCTTTGAAGGCCCGCGGCAAGAGTTTAAACAGTTTTTTTCCCTCTAGTCATCAGCTGGGACTCAGGAGGCAGCAATAGATTGAGGGTGGGACCAAATAAAAGGTAAGAATAACGTGGGAGGGCGGGGGGGGGGAGAACCGGTTTGGTGACATCATATCGTCACCGCTACCGGCTCGGCCGAACCGGACCGAACCGGGAGGAACCCACCACTGGTACCGTGTTTCTCTGAAAATAAGACCCTGTCTTATATATTTTTTTTGCCACCAAAAAAGGCACCGGTCTTATTTTCGGGGGACGTGTCATCCACTGACTCATTTCACTTGCGTGCCTCGCCCCCGGCCTCCTTTTCACTGTCAGAGACCTTCAGGAACTTTTTTGGCTGGCAAGGCTTTCCTGAAGGCCTCTATAGCCAATAATAGAGCTCTGGATCGATCCGAAGCTCTGTTATTGGCTACAGAGACCTTGCCGGCTGCAGAAGAAATGGGTCAAGATGTGCGAGGCCTGGCTGCAACTGTCCGAAGGTAAGTAGTAGGGCAGCTCCACCCCCCCCATCCCCACCCTAGCTTAATTTTTACCAATACACCCTGGAGTGGGCGGGGTCTTAATTAGGGCTTATTTTGGGGGTAGGGCTTATACTGGGTGCACATGTAAAAATTAAGCTAGGACTTACTTTCTGAGTAGGTCGTATTTTCAGGGAAACATGGTAGCAATAGTAATAACTATTAATAGTAATAGCTATTACTAAGTTAGGTGTTTATGTAACGTGTTCAGTTGCTGCTATGATATGCTGCCATTGTGTATGAAGCTGATGTGCTATGCTACCAGAGTATGATATGCTGCCATAGTGAGGAGTTGCTATCTGCTAATCATCGTTGGATGGATTTGCTACCATCGTGGTTTGTGAACCAGAGTGAGTTTGTTATTCTAACCAACTACTGTTTGTTGGGTAAGAAGATTCTGTAACTACTGGACTGATTTAAATGGCAAAGACTTGGAATTTGTTTAAAGACTATGAGACTGTTTTTTCTACTATAAAGTAAGCTTTTGATAAACCAGTTTGCATATCTCTTATTCATTGCTCTCAGCAATGTTTCCTTGTGCATTTACTCTGCTGGTTGGTAACACAACACCAATATCCTTAACATAGGTTTATATGCCATTCCTAAGCAATTTACTGTCTGTGCAGTTTACAATGTCAGCATATTGCCCCCAACAAGCTGGGTCCTCATTTTACTGACCTTTGAAAAGATGGAAGGTTGAGTCAACCTTGAGCCCCTCCAGAATCGAACTCCAGTTTGTGGGCAGAGTTTGCATGCAATACTGTACTTTAACCACTGTACCACCAGGACTACATAATTCTTCAGTCACATCATTCTATTTTGTGATAGTGTAAATATTGTAAGAAAGTCATGCTACTTTCACCCTTTATTCCATCACAGAATAGAACTGAGAGCAATATTCTTGGGGCACTGTTCCTGAGGCCATTAGAAACATTTCTTTCTCTTTTGGGATAATGAAAATAAACTGCTGATCTTAAAGGAAGAAATTCAACATTGAATTCCCCTGCCTCAAAACTCCCAAAACTGGTTCTTTCAAAGACAGCATGCTAGAGATTGGCCCATGAAGAAAACAAGAGCTTTCTGAATCCAGTGGATCCTACACTAAAGCAACAATCCCCATTTCTCTTCTGCGATGCAAAGGAATATTTTTAAACAACTACTTTGGGGGTTTCTCTTTTCAAAAAATTTCTTTCAAAATTTTATTGAAAGTTTTACAAAGAACACAACACAAACTAATACAAAGTGGAAAAGAAGATCACGATAACAAAGTGTAGATTTTCTTAAAGCAGGATAGGCGATGTGATAACTTTAGACTTTAATTTGCCAGCATTTCACTACCACAGGATCCAATAATTAGCTGTTTTATGGAGTTTCCTAAAACTACCATATTTTTCAGAGTATAAGACGCACTTTTTCCCCCCTAAAGGGGGATGAAAATTTGGGTGCATCTTATACACCAAATATAGCCCCGTCCACCCACTGGCCCCCACCCTTTGGTCTCTGCCTCCCAGCAATTTACCTCCTTGCAGCAAGCAGCAAGAAGAAATAGCCCATTTCAGCTTCAGCGTAGCCTAATTAGCCCAAGTTGATTGTCTGTTGGATCGGCCTTCTGACTCTCAGCTGTTTCAGGCTGCAGGGATTGCCATTGCCTATTGCTGCGTTGGCCTCTGCTGCTTGCTGCAAGGAGGTAAATTGCTGGGAGCAGATTTTTTTTTTCCTTGTGCTAATCAAGCTATGCTGAAAACGAAAATGAAAGTAAAGCAGGCTGTTTGCTATTTGCTGCAACGAGGCAAAATTGCTGGGAGGCAGAGGCAGATTTCTTTTTCTTGTTTTCCTCGCCAAAAAAGGTAGATGCGTCTTCTAGTATGGAGCGTCTCATACTCCAAAAAATACGGTATTTGTACTGTGAAGCAAGGATCTTAAACTCAAAACCAAACATTGCTGCTTGCTCTACTGAAGGGCATGTCAAATGTGGGGCAAAAAAACCCAAATGTACAAGTATGGAACAGGTGGTACCTGGCTCAACAGAAGTGCTGTGAGAGGGATCTTGGAGTCCTAGTAGACAATCACTTCAATAAGAGCCAGTAGTTTGCTGCAGCTGCCGAAAAAGCCAATGCAGTCCTAGGCTGAATTAATAGAGGGAGAGAATCAAGGTCATGTGAAGTGTTAATATAACTTCATAATGCCTTGGTAAGACCATACTTGGAGTATTGCATTCAGTTTTGGTTGCCACGATATAAGAAAGATATTGAGACTCTAGAAAGAGTGCAGAGAAGAGCAAGAAAGATGATTAGGGGACTGAAGCTTAAAATATATGAAGAATGGTTGAAGGAATTGGGTATGTCGAGTTTAATGGGGGAAAAAAGGACTGAGGGTGACATGATAACAGTCTTTCAATAACTGAGGGGAAGCCACAAAGAAGAGAGGGTCAACCTATTCTCCAAAGTACCTGAGGGCAGGACAAGAAGCAATGGATAGAAACTAATCAAGGAAAGAACCAACTTAGAACTAAGGAGGAATTTCCTGATAGTTGGAATAATTAATCAGTGGAACAGCTTGCCTCCAGAAGTTGTGGGTGCCATAACACTGGAGGTTTTTAAGAAGAAGACAATCGTTTATCTGAAACAGTATAGGGTTTCCTGCTTGAGCAGGGAGTTGGACTAGAAGATCTCCAAGGCAGGGATGGTGTTCACTTACCTTCGCTACTGGTTCGCAAATGTGAGTGCGTGAGCTCTGAATGTGCAGAGCGTGAAAAACGGGACATGATGATGTCTGGCCAGGTGGGTGGAGCCTCCCACCGCTGCCGGTTTTCCCGAACCAGATATAACTATGAATACCATCACTGCTGTTGTGGCTCTGTTACCTGAGCCTGTGTTATCGAAAGGAGAGGACTCCGAGAGTGAAGGAGAGGAGTTGGCAAGGCCTCCCTCTCCAGGACCCTCCTCTCTGGCAATGCCTTCGGTGTCCTCCGAAAGTCAAGAGATAGGCCCGGGGCCAAGCACATCCACGCAGCCACAGGTGGACAGTAATGAGGAAGATGATTCTTGGCTGGACCCTCGGCAGCGTCGCAGAGATAAGCGCGCGCAGCAGAAGAAGAGGCGTGCCAGGGATTAGGCTGAGTCACTGGACCACACCCCACAGGGTATAAAAGAGGGTGTGGTGGCCGGTTCAGCTCTGTGACAAGCAAAAAACGGATATCGGACGACCTTCTTTGTATTTACTGGACTTTGTTGATTATTGTGTATTGGCTTTGTTCCCGGACGAAGGGAGAAACTCCCCTCTCGTGAGTAAAGAATACCTGGCAGCCAGCCACTGGGTTGCTGCCAATTCTGATACCGGATAAACTGTTGTCGGCTGAGTTATTTAACTGTTGCCTGTCTGTGGGGGTGCGTGTGTGAGACGGGGACAGAACAACTGCTCCAAGGTCTCTTCCAACTCTATTATTCTGTTAAAAACATCTGGTAGTGCGGAAAAAAAGTGTTTGTCACCTGGGCAGATAAAATTGGTACCTCATTATATGGAGCAGTTGATCTTGCACGACGATATCGTTCCTTGACGATATACGTATACAGTATAGCTTTGAAAGTCAAATTGTTCAAGCAGAAGAGAGCCTAACAATAAAACTAACTTCATCCTTCGGTTTAGGAAAAGCAGACGGGCTGCTAAGGGAGCAGGGACAGGCAAGAGACTCCTGAAATACATCAGATGTGCCTTGGTATTCCCTCTTCCGCAGTCTTTACAATCTAAGGGAAACTAGCTGCAGGTGCTTAGGGCTTTAGAAACTGCTGCAGGGACCAACGACCACGGCATTGGCTCCAGGTTTGCTCTTATGATCAACTATTCTTTTTATCTTCTCAGAAAGACCACCTCTACCTTTTGTTGAAAAGAGAGAGGGAGGCAGGGAAGGCGGGAGGAAAGGTGTTTGATTTCTAATAGGGAGGCAGAATGCCTCTGAAGGGCGGGCGGCAGCAGTCAGAGAAAGCAGATTGAGTTAAGCAGATTGGGGAACAGGGGGGTGGTGCGTTTTTGACACATTATTTAAAGAAGAAAGAGAAAAGAGAAAGGAAGAGAAAGGAAGGAAGGAGAGAAGAAAGAAAGAAAGAAAGAAAGAAAGAAAGAAAGAAAGAAAGAAAGAAAGAAAGAAAGAAAGAAAGAAAGAAAAAAAATCTATTTTGTATTTAAATCTGTACAAACGCCCCACTCTCTTCCTTTCACACATTTTTTTTCTCTCTCCTTTTGCTGTCCCTTCTTTGCTTGTCCCTCGAGAGATAACCACATGGGTACGATACAAAGAAATCTAGTCATAAAGAGGCTTGTCCTGCTGGCTTCCCGCAGGACCAATTAATAGTATTCCAAATCTTGTGGGTAGACAGATAAAAAGGGGAGAGAGAGAAAGGGAGAGAGAGAGAATGAGAGAGAGAGAGAGAGAGAGAGAGAGAGAGAAAAGAGAAGATGAATACTCAACCATAACAAGGAGGCATTTTGTAGATACTGCTCAAAATTTCTTCAGGTATTCTTATCCAAATTATATAAGATTGGACTTTCCTGCTTGCCTGCTCTCTCTTCCCCCATTGCCCACACAGCCGTAATGTGATTAGAGAGAGAAATCATACTTGAAAATAAGTACTTTTTGTTGCTTAAGCAAACCAATGACAACTAAATTTGTGGTTTGAGAAGAGGAAATGGTGACGAAGATGCTCCATAACAACCTTGTCATAAAACTGCTGCTTTGCAGTTCAAGGTTCTCCCTTATCATCACATCTCTCTCCACTCCAAACTCCTGTTTCTCACTCTTTGTGAATCCACTTTGAAATCAAGGGTTGAAAAGTAAAACACAAAAGTCTTTTTTCCTTGAATTTCTCTCATTCTCTCTGTCTCTCTCTTTCTCTACTGCCCCCCTTCAAAGTCCTAACAAAAAAACAGATGGGACAATGCTGGGCCACGTTAAGAGTTTTCAATGGATCAAATACTTGGGCCATTGCTCTTTTATTCCCCACTCCTCTATAATGCATTGCAAGAAATTGAATCCTATCTTGGCCTTTTCAACAACCTTAGTCTCGATAAAAATAAAAATATTGGTCTGTCTGTCTGTCTCCTTCCCTCCCTCCCTCCCTCTTTCTCTCAATCTAGCTATCTATCACCTATCCATCTCTCAATCTATTATGTCTATTATGACTATCATTTACCTATCTGTCTTTCTGTCTGTCTGTCTAATCTATCATCTATCTATCTATCTATCATCTATCTATCATCTATCTATCTATCTATCTATCTATCTATCTATCTATCTATCTATCATCTATCTATCTATCATCTTTCTATCTATCATCTATCTATCTATCTATCTATCTATCTATCTATCTATCATCTATCTGTCTGTCTATCTATCTATCTATCTATCTATCTATCTATCATCTATCTATCTATCTTTCTATCTATCTATCTATCTATCTATCTATCATCTCTGTCTATCTAATATATCATCTATCATCTGTCTATGTGTCTGTCTATCATCTATCTATCTATCTGTCTGTCTCTCTGTCCCTACATCCCTACCTAGACAGGGAATCAAAATCTGCTTTCACATTTTCTTCCCTTCTTATTTTATTAATTAGAGATAGAAAGAGTTTTATTCTTTTTTAAAAAGAGAGACAGAGAGAGAAGAAATCCAGAGAGTTTGATAAAAAGAATAATTTACAGCCTTATCCTCACTTTCCTTCTCATTGGATCAAAACCCTCCTTGCTTCCCCCCCTCCCGATTTGGTTGTCGTATTTTGTTTTTCTAATTAAATGAAGCCAGATGCACAGCAAACGTGAGTTGTGCGTGAAATATGCCCAGCTGTTGCGTCAAAAGATTTGAGGTACAACTCTCCAGGCACACTGCTTCTCACCTGTTTAGGGTCAGGAGGGCAAATTAGCAAGTCTGCCAGCTGCCAGGATCTGCTTGGGTTGTTTCTACCTGCGTCAACACCGGAGATGACAGAGAGCAAAGAATGACCATTGAGTGATGGATCCTTGGAGCAGGAGGAGCAAATTCCATATACAAAGGAATCGGTTAAAAAAAATAAATAAATAAACTGGCATTTTGTTTTGTTTTAAATGGAGATAATTAGTCCATCAATCTATCAGAAATCGTGTTGCTTGAAAAGCAAGTGGACTTTTTGTTTCTTTGGTTTTATTTGAAGAAAAAGTGGTGAGGTAGATGAACCATTGATCTACACCAAGAACCATCTTTTTCTAACCACTCCCTGCAGAGGCGGTATTCAGCTGGTTCGGATCAGTTTGCCTAAACCGGTAGCAGAAATCACAGGTGGATACATCCACCCACCCCGGCTCTATGTCATCCTATTTAGGCATGTTTTTGAGGCTGGGTACATGCATGGAAGGCACACGTGCCAGCAAAGCACATGCGTGGAAGGCCGGGCACATGCATGGACAAGGCGCATGTTCACATTTGTGAACCGGTAGGGAAAGTAAGTGAATACCACCCCTGACTCCCTGCCCCTTTTACCTCTATTGGTGCACCTTCAACTTACTATTGTTCTGTCCCTGTCACACACACGCACCCCCACGGATGGCCCGGAGTTAATAAGCCACACGACAAAATCTTTGAAGATAAAGTTGGCAGCAACCCAGTGGCTAGCTGCCAATTCAGACTTTACTCACACAAAACAAAGATTAGACTGCAAGCATTCTGATAAAGCAGGAAGAGTTTCAATAATACAAGGATTAGTCCAAATGCAGTCCGACAAGGCAGGCAGAAGTCCAGTAATGCAGAGATCATGGATTATTTCTAGTTTTTGCTCGTCACAAACTGAACCGGCCACCACATCCACATTTATACCCTGTGGGGTGTGGTCCAGTGACTCAGCTAATCTCTGGCACACCTTCCCCTCTGCTGCGCACGCTTCTCCCTGCGCCTCAGCCGAGGGTCCAGCCAGTTTATCTACTTCGTCACTGTCCACCTGTGGCTGCGGGGACGTGCTTGGCTCTGAGCCTATCTTTTGGCCTTCGGTGTCCTCCAGACGCATTGCCAGAGAGGAGGGTCCTGGAGAGGGAGGCCTTTCCCTCACTCTCAGAGTCTGCATCTGTCGATAGCCCAGGCTCAGGCAACGGAGCCACAACAACTATCTCCTCCTGTTCTGCCCCAGCTATGGACCCCAAAGAACGCAGCACACACAAAGTCCATTCAAACCTTAGTTTACTAAATAAACCAGTTTTTTACAACAACGGCTGTTAATTAACTGCATTAACAGCTGCCAAGAATTCAAAGAATAATACTGAAAGCTTACTGTGGTTGGCAGAATGTCCAGAAGCAATTTGCAGGAAGCTGATAAGATAAGCAAGACAAGACACGAAGGTATGTGAACGAAGTTATTTCCTGCAAATTGCTTCAGTTGGCGTTCCTCCTTAAATAGGCTAAGGGAGTGGCCAATTAGCCCAAGCCTTATTCTTGAGGAGACCTCCTCCTGAGGAGCCACTCTTGCCTTTTGGCAGCTCTGTGCGCCCATGCATCGAGAAGAGTCTCCTCCTCTTTGTCCTCTTCACTTAAGGGAGCTTCTGGAGGTTCTGAAGGCCATGGCTGAATCCCCGCCTCTGGCACCACATCTTCTCCAGCCTCCTCATTGTCTGACTCTAGTGCCAGCTGCACAGGCTGCTGGCGCAGCACCACACCAGCCTCCTCGCTGTCAGAATCAGCTACTAGCTGCACAGGCCGCTGACGGGCCACAACAGCTCCAAATTTGCTCTTCTAGTAGAAAATAAGAGCTGATTTTTAGATGCTAGATCGGTGTTAAGAGATGTGTGGACTTCAACACCCAGAATTCCACAACCATGCATACTGGCTGGGAAATTCTGAGAGTTGAAATCCACTCCACACATCTTCAAGTTACTAAGGATGAGTAACACTGTGCTAGATTCTCCAAGCAGTTGAATTCTAGAGGAAACAGATCTATAGCTCCTATATGATTTATATTTTGGATTAAATTATGATTTTATTGTACTTGTTTCTTAACTTGTGTTCGCTGCCCTGAGTCCTTCGGGAGAATGGCGGCATATAAATACATGTAATAAATAAATAAATAAATAAATATTGACCGCCGGAATGCAGAACAGGACCAGTGTCTTCCCATTTGGGAGCCGTGAGATACATCTCGTAGTCAGAGATGTATCAGAGATCTTTTCTATAGAATTTAAGCTCTCCATGTAGAATTGAATCATAGGTACCAATAAAGATGAATATTTATAGCTCAGAATAGAAATGAAGGGTCTTCGGTGCTCTCTGAGCTTCGTTTCTTGCAGACCTTTGTCTGCATGAATGATTGTGGAATTCTTGAAGTCTACACATCTTTAAGGTTGAGAAAAACTGATCTAGCATCTAAGTACCAGCTCGTGTTTTCATTACCCAATGCTGATGATGTTACCTGGTTTGGAAAATGAAATGTCTGCAAAGAAAACAACCAAGCTCAGAGAACACCAAGGACCCCTTGAATATATAGGTCCTTGAATTTTAGGTAATTTTATGCGGGGCATTAGCTTTAAGAACTATTCAAGCCTTGATGCCCAGCATTGCTTTAGGAAGAAATGTATAGAGCAGTTCCAAAAGTGTTATTTGAAGATGTTTCGCTTCTCATCCAAGAACCTTCTTCAGAAGTGAAGAAGCTTCTAGGATGAGAAGCGAAACGTCTTCAAAGAAAAACAAAGAAAGTCCAGTTGCCTCTTGAAAAAGCACCTTCGAGACAACCATGGCCTGGATGACTGAGAACCTCCATAGATATATCGAGCAGTGTTATTTAAATGACATTTAGATTTCTCTTGACCCCCCCCTCCTCCCATTTAGAATGTGGCCCCCTGGATTAGCCCTTAAAGGCTAAGGAGAGTTTCAGAGTTTTTAAAAAAGTCACAGTTTGTTCCAGGGGTGGGTTGTAAATTTTTTTACTACTGGTTCTGTGGGTGTGGCTTATTTTGTGGGCATGGCTTGGTGGGGGGGTAATGTGACTGGGTGGGCATGGCCAACTTTTTTTTTTTTACTTTTAAAAGCATTTTTCCTTAAGAGGTTGCAGAAAACAATGCTTTGAAAAGCCTCTGCCAATCAGGCAACTCAGCTGAGATAGTCAGAGGCTTTTCAAAGCATTTTTTTACCACCTCTTCGGCTGAAAAAATGCTTTGAAAAGCCTCTGACGATTCCAGCTGAGCCGCACGATCATCAGAGGCTTTTTTTTTTTACTTTTAAAAGCCTTTTTTCGGCCAAAGAGGTTGTAGAAAAAATGCTTTTAAAAGTAAAAAAAAAAAAAAAGCCTCTGATGAGGCCCTCGTCACCTCCCGTCTGGACTATTATAACGCTCTCTACATGGGGCTCCCCTTGAGGAGCACTCGGAGGCTCCAACTGGTGCAGAGTGCGGCCGCGCGGGTGGTGATGGGAGCGACGTGGCGCTCCCATGTAACGCCTCTCCTGCGTGAGCTGCACTGGCTCCCGGTGGTCTTCCGAGTGCGCTTCAAGATTTTGGTCATCACCTTCAGAGTGCTCCATGGCTTAGGACCTGGCTATTTACGGGACCGCCTGCTACCACCAATAGCCTCCCACTGACCAGTACGCTCCCATAGAGAGGGGCTCCTCCGGGTGCCGTCGGCCAAACAATGTCGACTGGCGGCCCCCAGGGGGAGAGCCTTCTCTGTGGGGGCACCTACTATCTGGAACGAGCTCCCCCCCCGAGATACGGAGGATTCCGGATCTGCGTACCTTCCGTTGCACGCTTAAGACGTTCCTATTCCAGCAAGCCGGCCTGACCTAAACTTTTCCTCTTTTAAATGGGAATTTTAAATTTGGTTTTAAATTATTGGGGTTTTAAAATGGTTCAGCCAAATTTATTTAATTTGTTTTATCTCTATTTTAAATTTTGTATTTATATGTTTTATTTTATGGCTGTTCACCGCCCTGAGTCCTTCGGGAGTAGGGCGGTATACAAATTTAATAAAATGAAATGAAAAATGAAATGAGGTGGGCATGGTAAGCGAGTGGCGACCGGGCCAGGGACCGGTTCGGGGGCGTGGCCAGCCAATGTTATTACCGGTTCTCGGAACTACTACAAATTTTTACTACCGGTTCTTGTGAACCGGTGCGAACCGGGAGCAACCCACCACTGGTTTGTTCACACAAATAATTTATGGGAGGTAACACTAGCAATCTCATTCAGATTGATCCACTAGTTCAAACATGAATAGAAGTTTCTTGATTGGGGTTACTGAACTACAAAATATTGTGGGTTAATTGGAGACATCTGGTTGGACCTCTATGGAAAACAGATTATGGTCCAGTTAATTCTTGAGCAAGTAAAGTTTTTTTCCCCCTCAAATTCTCAAATGATGTAGGCTTAGGAATGACAATATCAAACCAAACCAGTTTCGTAACTGTGGTGCCCAAATTGAACAATGGGATTTGTCCCCCCCCCCCCCAATACCAGGTCTTGTAGCAAAATTATACAACCATGAAGTTCAAGGGAAGGGCTGGGATGTTTACCCCTGCTGTTCTCAAACATTTGTCACTTGAGACAATTTTATAATGGTACAGTCTGCCTTGTAAATAAAGAAGGGGGTGGAGAAGATACGGTGGGTGCCCTCAGCATTTTTTGAACGGGGCAGAAGGAACACAGAAATACAATTTTTTTAATAATATGTGCAGTGCACAGATTCCTTCCCGTCTCTTCACTTCTGAGATGTTTAACTGGCGTTTCAACATGGTAGTAGGGTGCTATTCCTTTTTCTTCATTAAGTGTTTCCTTGCACACGAGCCTTCACGCAACCCCTTTGTTTTGATGAAGAAAGTCGGGTCTTCCATCAAATGCCCCCTCTTCCTTTGGCACCGTTTCATTTCTGCTCTCTTTTTAACTGGGAAGACAAATTTCTCCCTGAACCATGTGGCAATCATCTTACACTCTGAAGCATGAAATTCCATCATCATTATTCTGGCATGAATGAGTGTACAGATGTTATTTGGCCATAAAGTTTATCCAGCCCTTTAAAAAATACAGCCTCCAGCATATGACTTGGTGACCTCTTGCAACAGTTTGTTCCACAGGTTTCCTACCCTTGGTGGCAACTTTTTCTACTTATTACTTATAAACGCAGCTCTCCAAAAGAGAGGCTGGCATGCAAATGTCAGGCATAGGAACTAGTGTAGATTTCAAGTCTCCCGGAGCTGGAAAAATGCAGAAGGGCATACAACCTAATTCTTTTTTTTTTCTTAAAGTACTCCTGTGTTCTTCTCTGGAAGAATTTAGCCCATGTTATTTTATTTTATGGTTGCGATGTCCATCAACAAAATAAAGAAAAATGCATCGCATACAACCACAAGTGATTGACAAGCGTCTCATTAAGACTCATAGAATCATAGCGTAATACAAGGTTGGGTTTCACTTACCTTTACTACCGGTTTGCCGCATGTGCGCATTGTCCGCGCATCCACCGGGCCTTCTGCACATGCACTTTGTTTCAAAGCAGCTAGAGCAGGGGTGAAATCCAGCAAGTTCTGACAGGTTCTGGAGAACCGGTAGCGGAAATTTTGAGTAGTTCGGAGAACCGGCAAATACTACCTCTGGCTGGTCCCAGAGTGGAGTGGGAATGGAGATTTTGCAGTATCCTTCCCCTGCCACTCCCACCAAGCCACACCAAGCCACGCCCACAGAACCAGTAGTAAAAATTTGGATTTCACCACTGCTTTGCTCGCTCAAAAGTGTACCTAAGTAGCAAGACTTGGAGCCGGGGTGGGCGAGTGGGCGGGCCGCTACCAGTTCGACTGAACTGGTGCAAACCGGCTGAATACCAGCCGGTTCACCTGAACCGGCTGAATAGGACTAGAAGGGACCTTGGAGATCTTCTCCTTCAACCCCCTACTCAGGGCAGGCGATCTTATGTCATTCTAGACAAATAGTTGTCCAATCCTTTCTTTAAAACTTCCAGCAATGAAATACCCACAACCCCAGGAGGCAAGCTGTTTTATTGGTTAATTGTTCTCAATGTCAGTCAATGTCAATACGTTTCTCCTTAATTCCAGATTGGATCTCTCTTTCATGAACTTCCACCCATTGCTTCTTATCCTTCCCTCAGGAGCTTTGGAGAATGACTCAACCTCTCTCGGTGACAGTCCCTCATGTACTGGAAGACAGCTATCATGTTACCCCTAATAGTCTATGGGGATTCTCAGTCATTCAGGTCATGGTTGTCCCAAAGGTGCTTTTTCAGGAGGCAACTGGACTTTCTTGCTTTTTCTTTTGAAGACATTTCGCTTCTCATCCAAGAAGCTTCTTCAGCTCTGACTGGATGGTTGGGAATGGAAAGATTTATATTCCTGGTCATTTGCTGGTCATTTTAGAGAATCATTGAGGCCACTTGGAGGTTTCTCCTCATGTCCTCAGAGTCACATGAATAGTGCAGATGGGTGTAGAGCTTTCTTGGCTGCAGGATATTTTCTGCCCTGTGTCTCTTCACTGTTGAAGACAGGCGCAGGGATCATGGGTCCATGTTGTCTGTATCTCAAACTGAAGATCTGTTCCCGAAATGACAGTCATTGGTATGAGTAGAAAAAACTTATTAGTAATTCCTTCCTTATTCCAGAAATATCTAATGTTTTACACCCAAGGACACGACAAAGACTTTTCTTTTTTTAAAAAAATGCTCTTAAGTAATCATATTATCTCCAGAGATCAATGTCATACTTTTCCCTTAGTGCTTTACCACTTCCCAGGGAGATTCAAGCTGTCAGATTCAGAGCATCCAAATCCCTTTACAATTTAGTGCTAGGATTTTTATTTGGAGACCCCAAAGTCTTCTCTTGACCCGAGATCATCTGAGATGATCTTAATATTTTATACTGCCATCATAGACTTTTTCTAAAAATCTGTTTCATAACCTAAATGACTCTGGGTGGCCTGAAGTTTTTAGCCGTATTATTTCTCTCTTCCCTTTTCTTCTATTTCTACTTACAGATGCTGCTCTAAATCATTTCTTCCCAACCTTGATGCCAAGGTAGGAGCTGCTCTGAACTCCACACAGCATCCTCTTTTAATTATCTCCTGAATGCACTCTGCATATTCAGCTCTTTTCATCTTTCCTCAGATGTAAATTCCTCATGGTCCTCTGGCCACGTCTGTTTCTTTTTCTCTGAACCCCGTCCAAATTGTCAATATTTTTCCTGATAATTAGGCTTCCAGAACCACCAACTATTTCTCCCATCCAAGCATGCTTAAGTGTGCTTACAAGTCTTTGCTGAGTCACAGATAAAATGTATGTATGTTGGGATGTCATTTCCGCTGCCTAGGTTGCGGTATGGAACACCATATGTATAGGGTGTTCCATTTTTCTGCCAGCCCATATATGTGTAAGATCCCACAGGGAAGATAGTAACTACAATATAGAATCATACATTTAGTAGAGATTATGTAGTCTTCATTCTTTGCCATTCTGATCTTGGATGTGGTCTTCAAAACTCATCAAAGCATTGCTTTTGCCATTAATAAGCCCAATTTACTCGATAATTAGACCTTTAAGATTATACCAAAATATAGTGTTGTGCAGTATCTGGATAGCACAATCAAGTGTACAAAGAGGGACTCGTGAACTCCTTTTCACAGAATCATCAAGGCAATTGTGGTTACTTCCCAGTCCCAGTGCCATACAAGAACTGTCAAGCCTACGCACGATGACACAGTGATGTCCAAATGAGTCCAGTTCTTCATTTGCACCTAATAGACAGAATCTTACCAGGCCAAAGCTATAATATTCTAATCTGATAGATATACCTCAATAGATGTTTGGGTGTGCTTCAGAGGTGGTATTTCAGCAGGTTCTGACCGGTTCTGGAGAACTGGTAGCGGAAATTTTGAGTAGTTTGGAGAACTGGTAAATACCACCTCTGACTGGTCCCACCCCATCTATTCTCTGCCTCCCGAATTCCAGCTGATCGGGAGGAAATGAGGATTTTTCAGTAACCTTCTGCTGGAGTGGGGTGGGAATGAAGATTTTACCATATCCTTCCCCTACCACGCCCACCAAGCCACACCCACAGAACCAGTAAAATTTTGAAACTCACCACTGATGTGGTTACCCTGAACCTTTTCCTCTCTCTCCAATCCAGTTCAGGACTGTGTAGTCTCTTCTCTTGGGCCCTTCTCTGGAATGTGCTGTCTCCTTCCTGGAAAACAATGCTGCACATTCCCACCATTTCTTCTCCAACTGCACATTATATCACAAGCAAGGCAGATTGTGGTGACCCATATCATCTAGAGCAGATGATACAATTACCAGTATCTGACCACAGCTTCACCGGCTCCTTTTTTACTTTCCATTATCTTCTCTAGGATCATGGTAACTTGTTCTGTCCCCAACCACACGCACACACACCAACAGACGTTCAAGAGTTAAAGACCAAACCAGCTGGCAAAATCCTTTTCCTTATGATAACGGAACTTGGCAACAACCTAGTGGCTGCCTGCCAAGAGTTTATTATTTACGAAGAGGAGAGAAAACTTCTCCCCACTTCTGATACATCAAAAGAAACAGCTCAATAATTACAATCAAGTCCAGAGATAATCCAGCAAAGTCTTATAGCAAAAGTCCGGCAATGCAGAATGGCGTGGAAGCTTTCAGCTTTGTTCACCACAAGGTTGGACTGGCCACCACACTCCCTTTTATATCCTGTGGGGTGTGGTCCATTGACTCAGCCTAATCTCAGGCACACCCTTTCTTCTGTTGCACGTGCTTATCTCTGCGATGTGGGTCCAGCCAAGACTTATTACCCTCATCACTGTCCATCTGTGGCTGCGTGGACGTGCTTGGCCCTGGCCCTATCTCTTGCTCTTTGGCGGACACCAAAGGCATTGCCAGAGAGGAGGGTCCTGGAGAGGGAGGCCTTGCCAACTCCTCTCCTTCACTCTTGGAGTCCTCTCCTGTCGATGACACAGGCTCAGGTAACAGAGCCACAACACAACTATGGGGGAAGTGCTTATCTCATTCATTGACTCTATGAATTAATAAGCATGGCAACATTACAGTGAAGCATTGAATCCACATCCAAAGCAACCATGTGGCTACCGATGTTCATATGGTGGAATGAATCCTGGAGGAAGCCTAGCAATGCTCATGCCAAAGTTACTAGGGCTTAATGTGTTCACAGGAAGGGAATATGAAAACCTTTGTCCAATGATGCATGGCTACTTCTTTAGTTGCCTTACCCTGATCTAGGAAAAGGCCCTATAATAATGGCCTCCTTATATGCCTTAATTGTGACTGTTTTACTGAAGAAATGGTAATTTTCAAATTTGAGAAGTGATGATTCCATCTGTAGCTCCTAATTATCTAATCAAATGATGAATGCCATTAGATTTATCATCTAGCTGCTGTTCTCTTTAGCAGCTCCTTAAATTATCCACTAAACTAAACCATACTGCGTGCATGATACATGGCATCATCAACTAACCAACCAGTCTGAGTTTTCCCAATTTGTTAAACTACCAAAACTTTTTTTTTAAAAAAAGCAAACTAACCAAATTCTACATAGTGTACAAATGCAGCCTCTAGTCTTTAATTGACATGGCTCAATATAGTTGAAAATTAATAGGATAAATCATCTCTATCAATGGCGATTTGTTGGGGTATCTGGACGTAACTCTAAGGGTAAGATGGAATTTCAGTCCATCCTTTGTTTTCCCAGCCAAGTACAGGTAGTCCTCAACTTACGACCCCAATCAACCCCCAAATTTATGTTGTTAAGTGAAACAGCTGTTAAATGAACTTTGCTCCATTTTACGACCTTTTTTGCCACAGTTGTTAAGTTAATAACACGGTTGTTAAATGAATCTAGCTTCCTCATTGACTTTGCTCGTCAGAAGGTCACAAAAGAGGATCACATGACCTCGGGACACTGCAACTATCATAGATACATGCCCGTTGCCAAGCATCCTAATTTTGATCATTGTTCAGGGTGATGTTGCAATGGTCGAAAGTGCGAAAAATGGCCATGATCATTTTTTTACAGTGCCATTGTAACTTTTTCAGTGCTGTTCTAACTGCCGTTGTAATTTTGAACAGTCACTAAACAAATGGTTGTAAGTTGAGGACTACCTCTACTGAACCTCCATTCTGAATAATTTGTTGGAATTTTAATGTAGCCTGTGTGATATCCTGTCTATGATCTTCCGCTGATTCCAAGTAAGTAGGTCCATTCTTAGAGTAAATCTTAGAATCGTTTCATTGATTCAAATTTTAGAGTGATGAAAGTGTTGTGACCCAGGCCCAAGTAGTTAGTATTAAATACAAACAGTTCGAAAACAAACAGACTTTATAAAAACAGCTGAGAATTAACTCATTCTCAGCGTAGTCCAAACTAAATTAAAGCAAATTCTTCAAAACACTATTCCTCAGTTTATCACCGACCTTGGGATAATTAGGCAAACTGCCAAAGGCTTTTCTTGGCAAAAGTTCAGAAGCAGAAGACGCCGATAAGAAATGAATACAGTGAAACAAGAAGCAATTCTCTCAACGTTGTTTTCCGACAAAGAGGCCAAGAGCCGTTGCTGGTCTTTTAAGCCTTATGGGAGGGGCCAATCATCTCTTGGCCCTACTCCCAAGTCATCCTCTCTGCTTTATCTGCTCCTGCCTTCTGGCAGCTCTTCTCATACTGCTCTCTACTGTCAGCCTCTGGAGGCTCCGAAGTCCACACATCACTCCCCGATGGCCCTGGCCCCATCTCTGCCTTCTCATCTGGGCCTTCCCCAGCCTCCAGGACAGGCCCATGTTCTTCCTCAGCCTCATCGCTGTCCGACTCCGCTGCCAGCTCCGCAGACTGCTGGCGGACCACAACAGAAGGATCTGCATTTGGGGTAGCTAGATACTGGATACTTTAGACCAGGGGTGTCAAACTGGCGGCCCACAGGTGGGATGGGTCATGCGCAGGCCACACCCACCTTAGGAAAAAGGGGCAAAACATCACAAAACAACACGTGATGGCAATGTGATGCGGCAAATTTGACACCCGATACACATTGGATGTATTGATCTTTCAAGAGTGCTCCTTGAATGTAATGATTTATGATTTTATACATCAAGCATACTTTATTTGTGGGAAGGAGTCCTTTTTATTCTGCTGCATGTGGCCTTGTCCCGTCAGATAGATAGATAGATAGATAGATAGATAGATAGATAGATAGATAGATAGATAGATAGAATGAATTCTTTATTGGCTAAGTGTGATTGGACACACAAGGAATTTGTCTTTGGTACATATGCCAGTTCTACAGTTCTATCATGATGGAGTCTTCCCAGCATCTCCTGCTTTCCAAGGATGGTGGTCCCAAAGGATGGTGATCAATTCTTTATTTCCTTCCCTCCTCCTCCTCCTGTTCCACCAATATTTCAAACCATTTGTTTATTTCTTCAGTGACTCTTATCTTTCCGTTCCTTCAAGTCAGATAAAACACGAAGCTGTCTCTATAGGAGCTTGACCAACTCAAGAGCTTGAAAGCCTCCTTTTACTTTCATTAAGGACCAAGTATCTGATAAACTTCTCAAACATGCCAATAGCAGGAAGGCTGAGTGTTTTCACAGGGTTATAGTTTTAAGTCTGCCTAACAACTCGTGTTTCTTCATTGCTAATTCGATCACTCTAGCATTTCACTAAAATTCGAAGGCCATTGTCGCACAATCTACTAATCTCCAGTTGTTTCCTCCCCACCTTTTTTCTCCCCATTTTGAGTTGATTGCCGAGTTTCTTGATTGTGATATCTGAAGATATAAATTCACTTTGTAGCTGCTACAAATTTCAACCATTGTCTGCTAAGTGCATACAGCCAGAAGCCACAGTGCCACACATACTGTTACTCTCTGTATTATCATCAGTATGGAGACTCATGGCATCCATATTCATTTCTTTTGATCATTGACTCTCAAGTTGTCAAGAAGTGTTGGAAGTTCTTGCCTAAAAGTTAACGTCCAATTTTTTTTAAAAAAAACATAAGCCAAAAAAAAAAAAAAAACCATAAAAAAAACCCCTTCTGGAGTTTTGCCTATGGCAAAATTTGAAAGCTGGTTGGAGGTCATTTCTTAGATGAAGCGACTGGAGATTGAAGATAGCACACATAAAAAGTTTTAATAATGCAGGGAAAATGTCCTGAGGGGTGAGTTTCAGTATGAATGGACTAGATCTTTGCCCCTTGTGGCTTACTGAGCTATCAAGAAGAAGCCAGGAATCCAAATATAAGACATCGCAAATGCTTCTTTGGGAGAGAACGAGCTGTACCCTTCTTCAAAATGCCATCCCTTGATCCATCCATTATGGAAAACTTCTGTTCATCGCCAACATTCCCCTGTTGGGAAAGCTTATGTTGAGGATAATAGGGCAGCAAATACAAACCAGTCAGTGGTGGGTTCCTCCCGGTTCCTCCCGGTTCCACTGAGCCGGTATGACGATATGACGTCACCGAACCGGTTCTCTTTGTTCGGGAGCTGGGCCCTTTCTGCCAGCCCCCACGTTATTCTTATCTTTTATTTGGCCCCGTCCCCAATCTATTTGAGCCTCCCGAGTCCCAGCTGATTGGCTAGAAGGAAAAAAACTGTTTAAACTCTTGCCGCAGGGCTTCAAAGCGCCGCCCTACAGCTGATCAGTGTTAAAAGGCAGTGTGGTGGTAGACCAGTGCACTCCAAAAACAAATGGGTAGACTGGTGCCTTCAAAAACAAATAGGTAGACCGGTACAGCTCTGCAAGCAGTTAAAAGCCTGGTAGACCAGTACCTCTGCTAAATCCTAAAGAATTGTCACATGACCATCAAGCCATGCCCACAAAATAAGCCACACCCACAGAACCGGTAGTAAAAAAATTTAGAACCCACCCCTGAAACCAGTCTAGATAAAGCAGATTTTCTAAATCTCTCTCAGTATAGTTGGGGCCAAGTCCTATTGGTTACTCTTCCATTTGCAGTGGGACCAAAAGGGATTCAATTGTCTTCGTTCTGGTCATGCTTGATCTTTCAGCAGGGCCAAGCCATTGCGAAAATGCGAGCGCGCGCATGTGCACTGCTCATTCAGATCCTGTTCATTCTCAGTCTGTTCATTCACAGATGAGTCCCAAATCATTGTAAAGAGTCCGACAGAAGTCTGCCACAGTTCTTCTGATAAGGCTGATAAGCACCCACCTTTATTTCCCTTGACACGCTGCCGAGACCTAATTGGCAATTAACTTTGCAAGGCCATATGGATCACGGAGTCAGCACGGAGCTGCAGTCTTGAAACCGGCCAGCATGAACAACAGTTGCTTCCTGCAAAGGCCCATGTGCCTTTGCTCCTCCTTTATGTCTTATGGGAGGGGGCCAATCATCTCCAAGCCCTACTCCCGAGTCGACCCTTTTGTTTTAACTGTTCTTGCCTTCTGGCAGCTTTGTGCATGCGCGCACTGGGAACAGGCTCCCCCTGTTTCTCTGCCTCGCTGAGGTCCAACTCTGGAAGCTCCGGAGTCCGCACATAACTCCCAAATGGCCCTGGCCCCATCTCTGCCTCCAACGCAGAGCCTTCGTCCGAGCCTTCTCCGAATCCAGGATTGGCCCATGTGTCAGCCTTGGAAGCCATATTAGGCCGGAAGCTTCAATGCTGCCATCTCCTCGTGTGTGGGAAAGTTGGAGGGGGGATTTAGGAGAGGAGAATTAGTAGACATAATAGCATTCTTCCTATCGGTCAAGGTCAGGGGCTGAGTCGAGGTGGAACGGACGTTGATTGGAGCATGTGACCAACTGGGGAGAAATGGGATGGTTTTGGGAATTACTGAAGGAAAGCCTGGACTTTTCAGATTCGGGATTTCCCAGATGTGCCAGTTTGCCTATTCTAGTAAAGAGGTCTTTGGAAAATGCTTGCTTCCGTGTCTTTACTTGGAGAGGGTTTTTTTTCTGGAATGCTGACATTATCCTGAATCTCCCCAGTTGGTCACATACTCCAATCAACGTCCGTTCCACCTCGATTCAGCCGTGTCTTTACTTGGAGAGGGTTTTTTTTTCTGGAACACTGACACCAAGTTCCATCCCAGCCTCCTCACTGTCCGACTCTGCTGCCAGCTCCACAGACTGCTGCCAGATCACAACAGCTAGCCACATTACCATGGAGATGTCTTCGGACAGCGCTGGCTCTTGAAACAGAGATGAGCACTGCCCCCTTGAGTTGGGAACGACTAGCACATATGTGCGAGGGGGAACCTTTACCTTTACCTTAACTTTTGTATATCTCGTTTTTTTCTATATGTTTCACTTTTCTTCTTTATACTGTAACTGCTATTCTAATAGCAAATCCTTCATAAAAGTTATTGCATTACATTCTTGATTAAATTATCTTTCCATTGATATATAATTTTATGGTACTACTCCAAAACAAAGTGGTATTATTAGCTAGTTTTAGAAAATACACTTTTCCCAAAAGGTTTCCACAATTTTGACCACTATTGTAGGAGGACATCAAACTCTTACACACAGAAAGACACACACACACAAACAAACACACAATTTTTATTAAGACTTTTGATTTGCTTGTACTAGATTTTACTAGTAAAAATTAAAGAAAGAAGAAAGACTAGAATTGAGAGAAGGAGCAAAAAGTGAAAAAAAAAAGAGAGAGAAGAAGAAAAGTAACAATATAATACAGGTAATCCTTGATTTACAACAGTTCATTTAATGACCAAACTACAAAGCTACAACGGCACTGGAAAAAATGACACGACCAGTTTTCACACATTTGTAGGACATGTTGGAGATGCTGGACATTTAGCAGGATTCTGCTTCTGCTCTGAATGCAAAGAACACTCCAGGTGAATGAAGGCAAATCCACTCACCTGAACCACGAGGTGATAGAATCTGAAGCATGCAGCAATGCCATAAAATACTCTCATGCACACTCAAAATCTGGTAATGCCACATCTCCTTTATCTATGCACCCTGTAACTATCACATAAGAACAAACAATTGGCGCACGGCATGGCTCATGTGGGATGTATGAAGAGATACTGTGCTACAATGAGATTGCACATTAAAAAGATTTAATTACTTTTGCAGAAATATACCGCTGAACATTTACTACTATGAGATAGTGCTGAGCATTAGTGTAAATAATTAAAGCTAAACTGTGTTTGTCAAATAAATGAACAAAGTTTATTTTTTCTGCTGCTGGGAGCTTTGCTTTTTAATTGTGCCTGCTTATTTGTTTCCCTAATTCACACATTTCCAGAATATATACTAGGTATTTTCTAAACGTATGCCAGTTGAAAGACTCAGCTGTGGAAAGAAAGAAAGGGCTTATCGGTCAGGAGATCCGATGCCAGGATCAATAGGTAAAATATTCCGTTAATTAATCCCTCATTTCTTTTAGAGTCTTCTTATTTTTCATCACATTTTTAGGCAGGAGGGCTCCCTTCCAGATTTGAAAGCTGCTAATTTTAGGAAGATGTCTGGATCATAATTTACATCACAGGTGGGAAGTGAGCTTCTGCAGGTTTTACTGGGTTCCTACCTCCGCCAACCCCACCAAACATG
The DNA here is from genome assembly GCF_029215685.1 of Pituophis catenifer annectens. Taxonomy (NCBI): domain Eukaryota; kingdom Metazoa; phylum Chordata; class Lepidosauria; order Squamata; family Colubridae; genus Pituophis; species Pituophis catenifer. Next base: position 80,163,424 of record NW_027256887.1, read on the forward strand.
AAGTTACAGCCCAATAACATCTGGAAGGCTCTGGGTCCTGCTTCCTAGACCGTAGAGGAGAAGGGAGTCCAACTAAGCTAAGCTACTTTAATTAAGCCATCTATTCTGAATTGTCAAACTTTTCTAGTATCCCACCAGCAGCAAAACAATTTTTGCAATAAACTCCACGGAGCAAACTCAGGTTATTATTTCCTTTTTCACGCTCTTTTAATACTGCCCGGTTTATTTTGGATGCTCTGTTCTATCCATAGTGCAATCCTCTACACGTCTCTTAAATTCAATAGAAGTTACAAGCAGAATAAATAGGGATCGCAATTTTGGTGATATCTTGGCTTGGTTTTCTCTAGCACCAGTGCTAATCAAATATTCAGAAAAGGAAATGACACGGTGCTTTTTGGACCGTACCATACAAGGAGGACACTGCTGTTCTATTCTACTGACCCAACCTTCTGCAGCCTTCTGGAGTAACCATCTAGAAGGTTGAGCCAACATGAGATGATCAGGGATGTTCCTGCCAAATGGAAAGCAGCCGTCTGTTACTTCCTCCCGGTTGTTACTTCCAGACACAACAACAATGAATGAAAAAAATATAATCATCCAATTGGGGTAACTGCTCCTATTGATAGAATTGGTGAGAATCTTATCTATCCTGCTTTCTTTTGACCCATTGATCTCTCCCAGGTATGGTTGTGGAGATGAAAGTAGAACAAAGAGATGAGGATTCCTAGAATGGCCCTTCTTGTATGACTCTCTAGGACTTTGTTCCCTTTGTTTTGACCTCAACTAACTTTTTTCTAATCATCATCCAAAAAGGGACAAAAAGATCAACCAGGAAGATAAATAAGTAATACATACAGCATACAATCTTTTGCTATATGTATTATTTTTCTGCTGCTGGGAACCTTGCTTTTTAATTGTGCCTGCTTATTTGGTCTCTAATTTACACATTTCCAGTATGTATTATGGAAAAGGAGGTTAATCCCCTGGTTGATCCTTTTGTCCCTAGTTTGGATGATACCTCGGATTAGAAAAAAGTTAGTTGAGCTCAAAACAAAGCAAAAATCTGGAACTCTACCATTTATCTTACTTATTTTCTAAAAAGTAAAAATGTGTATATGTTCAACTAGCATGATATTTATGAGGGATGGACCCCTGTGGCCTGGTGATCTTGGCTGTCCTCTCTTTTTTTATGAAAAAACATTCCTAAAATGAATAATAACCCTTAAAACGTCCTACCCACTTACTTATGGTTAGAGTTTCTCCTTAAGATAACAAAAGAACCTGATGTGTAATTTTCAAAAGCGACTTTAGATTATGGATACTAATACGATAATAACAATCCTGAAAGTTTTTTTTTAATAAGTATTTTTATTGTACATTTTTCTTTATAATACATCACATTTCCACTTTTGCAACGACAGTGTACTGGCTGTATCTAGTCCTTTTTAAGTATACATAGTTTTATACACTCTGATTATAACCAAAATTCTCTTAATCATACATTTATAGTCTCTTTTAATGTGGTACGTCATAGTTATAAGCGTTATTTTCATAATTGTACCATAACATTCTATATATTTATCTCTCTCCTTTCCCCTCTCTACCTCCTTCTCCTTCCTTCTCCTCCCTTTTCCTCTTCTCCTCTCCCCTCTTCTCTCTCCTCTTCTCCACTTCCTTCTCCTTCCCCCTCTCCTACTCCTCTCCTGTCATCCATTTCCTTCTCTCCTTTCCCCTCTCTACTTCCCTTTTCTTCCGTCTCCTTCCTTCTCCTCTTCCCTCGGCTTTTCTCCCCTCCTCTCCTCTCCTCTCCTCCACCCCACTCCCCTCCCCTCCACTTCCCTCTCTCCCTTCATGTCTCCACTCCACTCCACTTCCCTTTCCTTTCATCTTTTTCCTTTCCTTATTATATATAAATTTCCATTTCCCTACAAGGTACAATGTATTTTCCAGGTACCGTCTCTTTCAAGTGTAACTATACATTTTCTTGGAATTGCATTGGAAGAAAACAAACTTACATACATAATATTGTGCATCATAATTTTATCCATTATTTCTACAGTTATCCTGAAATTTTTATTCACAGCTAATAGCAGATAGGAAAGAGTGAAAGAGGAACGAAGAACAGTCGTTCTTTCACTCTTTTTCTCTGTACAAGGGACAGTCCATAAAGCAAACACGGCCCAGTCATTAGGTGAAGAAAATAGTACTGTTCGGCACCGCAGATGGGGTTAATGAGCAAATGACTCAGAAAACGAGACACACACATCTACAAGCAAACCCACACACATTAATGAATATATCAGAGAGAAGAGACAACCTGTAATTTGAGTACTTAAGATGTCTAACCCAGAATCTTCCCGACTCTTTGAAGAAATACAGGCAAAGAATATTGCATATATTTGTGAGTGTGTACGTATGGCATTTTAATTACCAAGCAACCTAATTTCTCTTTAGCCTCCCTTATAAAAATAATAATAATAATAATAAAAATCAACGAAAAGTACCAGATTTATGTAATCCATAATGTTAACAATATGTTTGCTTCTAGGACGACAATTTGTATGCAAATGAAACAACAGAGTTACAGCTTCTGCTCTCTTGTAACCCCAGCTATGTGGTTTACTGGAGCTTTGGCAGTAAAGTGGGATGCTTTTGTAAGAATTGGCAACGTTTTTAGAGAAGTAATTTGGACTCGGATTAAAATGACCTTCTGCACCATCAAGGGCAGGAGAAGAGGAGGTAATTGTGCAATCAGGGACGGGGGAAAAAAAGAAAAAGAAAGTGTGGAAAAGCATAATTTAGCGTACGGCCTTCCTGTTCATTATGTGAAAAAGATAGCAGTGTATTCAAGTGACTGTTTTGCAAAAAAAAAGGAAAAGAAAGAAGATATGAGCAGATAATTTGGAGCCCATCATTTTAATTATAACGGACATCTCAAGATGATAGCTTGAAGAGCCCAGAGATTTCTGGTCCAACTCACGTTCACTGGCAGCCTTTCATATCTTGGTTGTCTCTGTATGCGTCGTTCAAATTCGCTGCTATGATTCCAGATTCTCCTCCGTTATTTTATAGATCTACTCTAGCAGAGAGAGCTAGATCAAGCCAAGGAATAGGTGGTCCAGCACAGGGGTGGGCTTCAAAAATTTTAGCAAGGGGTTCTCTGCCTGGTTGCTGGGTGGGTGTGGCCTAGTCAGCCTCCTGCACCATGGTGGGGTGGGCATTTTTGCCCTCTCCAGACTTCGGAGGCTTTCCTTGAGCCTCCGGGAAGGCAAAAATGGCCTTCCCGGGCTCTGGAGGCCTTCTGGAGCCCTCTGGAGGCCGCAAACGGGCCCATTTCTGACCTTCCCGAACTACCGGTAGGCCCGTTTTTTGCCCTCCCTGAGTCTCCGCACGCACCTTGCACTTACCTGCATCCAAAACGGGCCCCGTGGGGACTTCTTGGAGGGGCAGAGTGGGCGAGGCCAGCCAGGAGTGGGATTTGGGGGTTCTCAGAACTGCACAGAATCTTAGCTAGAGGTTCTCCCAAACCCCTGCGAACTCTCAGCAGCCCACCCCTGGTCCAGCATGGTGTGCCATACAGCGCCTTTAAGAGATGGATTCAAGAGCTCACAAGACCAAGCAGGATTGCTCCTTAAAAATGGAAATTTAAGGTGGGCTGCTCATGAGACTGCAGATAGTGTACAGCATCAAGACCAATGACCGATGATAGTCCAATCTTGATTGTGTGTGTGTGTGTGTGTGTGTGTGTGTTGGTGTGTATGCCTTCACTCAGTCTCAGACTAGTTCCTGCAGTTTTCTTGGCAAGGTTTCAGAAGTGGTTTGCCATTGCCTTCTTCCTAGGGCTGAGAAAAGGGGACGGACTGGCCCAAAGTCTCCCAACTGGCTTTGTGCCTAAGGTGGGAGTGGAATTCATCAGCTCCTGGTTTGCTAGCTGGCTCTTGGTCTACTTCTATTTTAAAATAGTTGGAGAACTACTAATTCCAAGTCATTGAATAAGCGTTGTGATCAAATAGAGATTTAAATCTGGCTCTCTCTGGTCTTCATCCAATCCTTAGTCACTAAACCACATTGGATCTTACAGGTGACTTGAGATGATCTTTTGTAATGTGCAGGCATTGCCATTAATGAATTGGCTTTCCATGAGGTGGTTTGGATTCACTCCATGAAATTTTTTTTTTTTTTTTTTTTTAATTTGATTTATATGCCGCCCTTTTCCAGAGACTCAGGGCGGCTTACAGTGCGTTAAGCAATAGCCTTCATACTTTTGTATATTTATACAAAGTCAGCTTATTGCCCCCACAAACTGGGTCCTCATTTAACCTACCTTAGAAAGGATGGAAGGCTGAGTCAACCTTGAGCCTTGGAGAGATTCGAACCAGCAGTAAATTGCAGGCAGCTGTGTTAATAACAGGGTGCTTTAAACCACTGTAGTACCAAGGCTCTTTTGCTTTGATTTGCTTTTTTTTCAGTCTGCCTAAATGAAAGCACTTCGAGCACTTAGCTTCCTTTTATTCTTAGCAAGAGCCGCTTTCCTTCACAAAGAAACCGCTTCATTTAAGATTTTAGCAAACTAACAGTGATGGAATGTAGCCTGGAGTTGCAGGAGAGAGTCAGAGGAGTAAGAAATAGTAAAGCTTAGAGTGTTTGGTAAGCAGGAAGAGGGTAAGGGCAATTCACATCCCTAGCAATTCACAGAGTACATCGATAGTTATGTGGATAATTGCTTTAATCTGGCAAGATTCTGTCTTTGGCTAACAATAAGAAAGAAACTGCTCAGAAGTAACTCCACGTGTCATTCTTTGGGCCTGACAGTAACCAGGCCCTCAAGGGGATGTATGGGGTTATTAAGTGATGGACCCTGGACACCCTGCTAATCTACCGTGTTTCTCCAAAAAGACGACCCACCTTGAAAAAAAGCCCTATCACGGTTTTGAGCACATGCGATCAAATTAAGTCCCACCCACAAAATTAGCCCTAATTAAGACCCCGCCCACCCCAGGGTGAAGGGGGTGGGGCGAGGCAGACAGGTAAAAAAAGAAGCTAGGGTGGGGATGGGGTGGTGGTGGACCTGCCCTACTTACCAGGCCTCGCACACCCTGACACCTGCCTCACCTTCTTCTGGGGCTGCTTCTTCTGCGGCCGCTTGCTGCCACTCGCACGCATTGCCCTGGCCTCCATTTCATCTTCAGATGCCTGCCGGAAGGCATCTGAAGACAAAATGGAGGCCAGGGCGATGCGTTCAAGTGGTGGCAACTGGCTGCAGAAGAAGTGGGCCAGCAGCAGGCTCCTGCTGGGCGGGGCTGTTGGTGCTACCTGTGGGATGAGTCCATAATTAGACCCCTCCAAAAACAAGGCCTAGCCATTTTTTCAGGGGTCAAAAGAAAATAAGACTTGGCCTTCTTTTTGTAGAAACAAGGTATCAAGTGGTTAAGATGTCAGACTGGGCCAGGGGCTTAATCCTTGGCTACAGAGCACATTCAATGAGTTTGAGTCAGTCACTCTCTCATCCCAGAACATACACAGGATTACTGTTATGATGATAAAATGGAAGGGAAAACCCTTCTTCCTCTTAAATTAATTTCACTAGAGTTAAGGTGGAGGTGTGAATATTCAAGATGGCAGCTATAACTATGTAATCAAGGTCTTACCTGGCAGTCCACATAGGAAGGTCCAATTAAACTAAGTTATTGCTAATCATGTCTATGCACAGGAATCTTCTCAACTCATGGTCATCACCTGCTTGGAGTTAGATAAGGATCAAAACAATTCAAGGGGGGGGGGGTTAGACTCAATCCATTTGTAACTGTGTATGGATTCTAGGCTGATCCCCTTTTTAATTCCATCCCCAGTTTTTGCCACTCCTTATCTTAAAAGGTAAAGGTTCCCCTCGCACATATGTGCTAGTCGTTCCCAACTCTAGGGGGCGGTGCTCATCTCCATTTCAAAGCCACAGAGCCAGTGCTGTCCGAAGACGTCTCCGTGATCATGTGGCCGGCATGACTAAATACCAAAGGCGCACGGAACACTATTACCTTCCCACCAAAGGTGGTCCCTGTTTTTCTACTTGCATTTTTTTACGTGCTTTCGAACTACTAGGTTGGCAGAAGCTGGGACAAGAAACGGGTACTCACCCCATTATATGGCGCTAGGGATTCGAACCACTGAACTGCCGACCTTTCTGATCGACAAGTTCAGTGTCTTAGCCACTGAGCCATAGCGTCCCTCTCCTTATCTTACACTACCATAATTTTTACATGCATTTTTTGTACTGTCATAGCTTACACATCTTAACTTTTGATTCCTGCTGCAGGTGCCCCTGACTTTCATAGAAATAGGGTACCCAATCAATGAAACAGATGGGCAGAGGGGAAATCACTAAATAATTTCAAAAGTCTTCAACACTTGATAATGTTAAATAAAATTGGCATCTGTGATTAAGAAACACCCTTTATGCTCTCTGAGATGTTTGCTATTTTTTTTTTTAATTTGATTTATATGCCGCCCTTCTCCAGAGACTCAGGGCGGCTTACAATGCATTAAGCAATAGCCTTCATTCTTTTGTATATTTTATACAAAGTCAGCTTATTGCCCCCACAAACTGGGTCCTCATTTCACCTACCTTAGAAAGGATGGAAGGCTGAGTCAACCTTGAGCCTTGGAGAGATTCGAACCAGCAGAAATTGCAGGCAGCTGTGTTAATAACAGGGTGCATTAAACCACTGTACTATCAAGGCTCTTTTATTTTTTATTTTATTTTGTCTTCCACTGAAGTCCTTGCTGGAATCACCTATATGTAAAGCAAATATAGCAAAGTTATGATACAGCAAATCAGCAATGATGATGATTAAATTCATTTATTCCTGCAGCCCTGCCAAATTTTTTTGCTGACACCTAGTGGCCGATAGATGCACCTACCCTGGCATGAAATACGTAAGAATAACTTAATAAAAGATACATGTGCATAGAACTTTAGCAGTTAAGTCGCATTTGAGCTACAGCTCTATATTGCTTGGCTCATCATTTTGGGCCATTTTCAGAGAAACCTAAACAAGACATAAATATGATGCTAAAATGGAGCGGAGTTATCAGCCCCATCCTCTACAAACTGTTTTTATTTGCTAAAATCTAGTTTCACCTAAGGTCATATCTTAAAATAATTAAAGCTGCACTAGCTTTCATTGGCTAATTCTGGAAGAAAATATATTCAAAGTACAGGAAATAAACTGTAGAAATTATGAATGTTGACTTCAGAAGAGTGCTCCTGGATTAAACCATAAGGCTTTTAGTCTTATCATTCTGTTCCCACCAGGCGTAATCACATGATTTTGGAAACCCCCCAGGTATTTCTCAATCTGAGCCAATTTAACAGGTGTGGACTTCAACTCCCAGAATTCTTCAGCCAGTTGGCTGAGGAATTCTGGAAATTAAGGCCCATCCCTCTTAAATTTGCTCAGGTTGAGAAACGCTGCCCCTAAGAGACACAGGCAATACTAGATCATTGTAAGAGCAAACCTGCAAAGAAGAAACTAGCCTAGGAAATAGATCTAGATGAAAGGATAATCATAGAATTGGGTGGCACGTTAAAACTAGATGTAGAAGAAGAACAGACCGATTTGAAAGGTGGATTTAAAAGTCTCGTCAGTTTGCAGTCGTTGCGTTGCCACAAGACAGAGGTGTCAAACTAGATTTCATCGAGGGTCGCATCAGGGTTTTATCTGATCTCGGAGAGCCAGGATGGGCATGGCTGGGATGGGCATGGCCAGCTCGACGTCACTCATGTTGGAGACTCCTGTAGTGGCCAGAGCACTCTGCCAGCAAAAAGGGGCTCCCGAGCTCCATTTTTGACTGCGACAGCTTTCTGCAACCCTCTGCCAGTGAAAACGGAGCTCAGGAGGGCCACCCACGGCCCTCACGAGATCCGTTTTCTAGTGTGACAGCTTCCTGCAACACTCTGCCAGCAAAAACGGAGCTCGGGCCCTCCCAAGCTCCATTTTCATGGCAGAGGCATCGTGGGCCAGTCCTTTGCTGTTTCCAGGTCGGCCCTGCGGGCCAGATCTAAGCACCCCATGAGCCGGATCTGGCTTGCAGGCCTTGAGTTTGACACCCCTGCCACGAGAGATTCAAGTCCAACCCTCTTGGACTTCCATTGACTCTTGTCAAGCATCAATTTAGCTTTGGCCGTTAGTTGAATAGATTCTTGTGTATAGGTAGTAATAATAAATGAAGACATTTTCAGGATAATGTTGCAGGATCCAATCTGAGTCGGTCACTGGGACCAGAGGTTTGTTCTTCCAAGCTTGGATGGGCTCCAAGAAGAGTCTGAAAGCTAGTCGCAGTGACTGACTCAGATTGGATCCTGCAGCAGTAATAATAAACTCTTCTATACTTTTTCTGCACTTTGAAAGGGGACGTGGTGGCTCAGTGACTAAGACACTGAGCTTGTCAATCGAAAGGTCGGCAGTTCAACGGTTTGAATCCCTAGCGCCGTGTAACGGGGTGAGCTCCCGTTACTTGTCCCAGCTTCTGCCAACCTAGCAATTCGAAAGCACGTAAAAAAATGCAAGTAGAAAAATAGGGACCACCTTTGGTGGGAAGGGAACAGCGTTCCATGTACCTTTGGCATTTAGTCATGCCGGCCACATGACCACGGAGACTCTTCGGACAGCATTGGCTCTTCACTTTGAAACAGAGATAAGCACCGTTCCCTAGAGTTTGGAATGACTAGCACATATTTACGAGGGGAATCTTTACCTTTTTACCTTTATACTTTGAAATCCAGAAATGCTCCTAGTTCTTGGAGCTGGTATGAGCTATGATTGGTGATCGTATAATTTTTTATTTTTTAATTTTTAATTTTTGATTTATATGCCGCCCTTCTCCGGAGACTCAGGGCGGCTTACAATGTGCTCAGCAATAGCCTTCATCCTTTTGTATATTTATACAAAGTCAGCTTATTGCCCCCACAACTGGGTCCTCAATTTACCTACCTTAGAAAGGATGGAAGGCTGAGTCAACCTTGAGCCTTGGCGAGATTCGAACCTGCAGTAATTGCAGGCAGCTGGTCTTAATAACCAGCTTAATAACAGGGTGCCTTAGACCACTGTACTACCAAGGCTCTTTTGCCACCCTTCAAAATACCACAAAGCTGCATATTATTATTTATCCCTGTAATATAACGTTTCCTCTCTAGGTAGCCAACAATTAACATATCATGGTATTTGTAACAGGTACCATCTTCTCCAGATTCGGGATTAAGTACATTTTAGCACAACTTCCAAATTCCAAGGCAATTTCCTTAGGAAGGAAATTTCACACGCCATCGGCTGCGAGAACTAGACCCTGGATATTGAGTTAACTATATTAATATTCTCATCAGCTCAAATCCGGGAGTCATTATTCACTCCGTACCCTGGTACAGCTCCTGCGGAAGTCAAGGTGCTTTGATTAAAGACCACAAGGCTAGCCCAATGCTTTTATCATAACATTAGTCATTTTTTTTCCCCTTTAGAGGGTCGGATCCTGCATCAAGAGTTGTGTGGGCTCTTCCGAGGCTAGCAGAAAAGTCCAATATCTGCAAAATTGGATTGTAAAAATGCAGATCAGCCTTTCCAGTTAAATGAAATAGTACAGTCATTAAGCTCCTTGGGTTTTCACCATAGAGATCCGCTGTTCAGGAGTCGGATTAAGAATAACAGCTGCTTTAAAGAATCAGAGATACTGATGTCCTCTTTCTGAATAGCCCACCACGCAGGTTTCTTCTTAGCAGACTCCTCTGCATAAAGATGGTGAGTTCCCCCCCCCCCAAAATGGAGGCAAATGCCTAACAATTTTGGCCAGATTGAGTGGAATGAAAATAGCCTTCCATTCTCTATTTCTACCCGAAGAATCCTGTATCTTATGCATTGTCCGCTTTCACTGGCAAATGCTGTTCTATGTCACTGATAACTTGAAAGGGGACAAAGTATAAAATCCAGTCATACTTTGATTCGATTTGTTTTGTTTATTTTTATGGAGAATTTTACATGCAACAGATGTCAAATCAGAGGTGGAGGCGGGGGGAGAGGAGGAGGATTAGGAGGAGAGGAGGAGGAGGAAGAGAAGGAGGAGGAGGAAGAGGAGGAGGAGGAGGAGGAGGAGGAGAAGAAGAAGAAGAAGAAGAAGGAGGAGGAGGAGGAGGAGGAGGAGGAGGAGGAGGAGGAGGAGGAGGAGGAGGAGGAGGAGGAGGAGGAGAAGAAGAAGAAGAAGAAGAAGAAGAAGAAGAAGAGGAGGAGGAGGAGGAGGAGGAGGAGGAGGAGGAGGAGGAGGAGGAGGAGGAGGAGGAGGAGGAGGAGGAGGAGGAGGAGGAGGAGAATAAGAGCCTGGTGGTGCAGTCGACTAAGTGCTGTTAAAGTAGCACTTAGTTGCCAGCTGCCTGCAATTACTGCAAGTTCAAATCTCACCAGGCTCAAGGTTGACTCAGCCTTCCATCCTTTCGAAGTAGGTAAAATGAGGACCCGGATTGTGGGGGCAATAAGCTGACTTTGTATAAAAAAGAACACCGCTTGGGGGGAGGGGGGGCGAAAGCCCTACTAAGCAGGTATATACAAAAGTATGAAGGCTATTGCTTAATGCATTGTAAGCTGCCCTGAGTCTCCGGAGAAGGGCGGCATATAAATCGAACTAATAAATAAATAATAAATAAATAGAAGGAGGAGGGGGGGAAGGATTCAAGAAAAGAAAAATAAATGAAGTTATGAAATACAATGACTTCTGAACTCCTTTTCTAATCAAGGAAACATTAAGAACAGTCCCACCAACACTGAAAGGGCAAGCCACTTGCATATAAAACAGGAGCAAACCCCACTCTCTTCTAGCACCGATGATGTTACCTAGGTGGGTGATAAAATGTCTGTAAGAAAGCAACCAAGTTCAGAGAGTACCAAAGACCCCTTAGTTCAACTCTGAGCTATAAATATTCTCTTCTATTGATACAATTTATATCCACTATGATTAACTCCTCCTATAGAATACTACCCCTCACCTAGTCACTCATTTCCCTCTATATGTCATTTCATATAAGAAACTTCCTTCATTGCCATGTTGTCTCAGAATAATTATTTAAGGAGAACATTGGAATGTACATCTTATTTATCTTTGGGATGTGCACTTCATTTCACTTTCCTGGGTAAACTATTTTCAAGATCTGTGAACCATGAACTGTAAGACAGACAACTAATCATAAAATAAAACAGAAGGAGACGTGGTTACTGAGCCTTGATAAAAGTGTAAATGCTCAAATAAAAGATTCTATTGCTGTGCTATATATAAAAAAAATGCCAATGCCATATCAAGAGTGATCGTGAAACTTTAGAGCACCGAGTGTCTGGCCCGCAACCCGGAAGAGGAGCTGCCCAGGGTGCATGCGCCCACCCGAAAATGAACTTCCAGTTTCAACTATTGAACTTCTGGTTTCAGCCAGCTACTCTTCTGGGTTTCCGGCGTGCATGCTCACGCAGGAAAACAGAAAACCAGCTCTTCTAGTTTCTGGCACTGCCTCATTCAAAAAGGTCAGCTGATCATCGCATGCACGCCAGAAACCCGGAAGAGAAACGGGCAACGCCGCTCGTGCCAGGTGACATGGCCCCATGTGCAGTGGTGGCTTTCAAAAATTTTTACTACCAGTTCTGTGGGTGAGGCTTGGTGGGCGTAGCAGGGGAAGGATACTGTAAAAATCTCCATTTCCTCCCGATCAGCTGGGACTTGGGAGGCAGAGACTAGATGGGGGCGGGGCCAATCAGAATTTTTACTACCGGTTCTCTGAACTACTCAGAATTTCCGTTACTGGTTCTCCAGAACTGGTCAGAACCTGCTGAAACCCACCTCTGCCCACGTGCCACTTCGGGCACGCATGCCATAGGTGATATGCCATCACGGCCATATCATAAAAGTCTTACAGCATCGATAGTCTTTTTACTTCATCCAATCCAGCTGTATAATTTCCCTTCGAAGTTACACATCTACCATTTCTCTTCCATTTTAATACCATTCTATACTTTCCAGCAACCTAAACTTCTAAGAATTTCAGAGGGATTATGGGGGTAATCTGTTTTTTCAGGCACATTAGAACGAAGAACATGCTCTGAGAATGTGCATCTTCACATTTGGCAAGCCTTTACATCAGGACTCCATTGTGTCTCTAAGGATAAAATGATGTTTGATTTGGCTGTTCGGAGGTGAAAGACATTCTTTTCGGAATAAGAATCATTTTTGTTACAGAAAATGCTGATGTATATTTAAAGTTGAAATAATAAAAATAAAAATCTATACCCCTGCCCTTCCTGGGGGACTCTGCCTCAATTAAAAAAAAAATGTTTTTAATAGGAAGAAAGAACTCCAGATGGTATAAAATGGGATCAGTAATCTTTCATGACCCTGGACTGATCCTTTAGTAAAATAGCATCTTCACTAACAACTCCTTGAAAAAGATCAGCCCAATCAAGCACTGAAGTCATCTGTGTTTAAGGATCAACCATTTTGCAACACTCAGCCAATAATTCTCATGGAAATGAGAAATACATTATGAGAAATACATTATGGACACCTAACATTAGAGCCATCATTAAACAGGCATAACAAAGAATGTGTCAACTTCAGAAAATTCAGGCTGCCCAAGCAGCTGCTGATACAGTTTCTACAGATGAATGATTGAATCTGTCTTTTTCTACTTCTATACCTGTCTGGTTTGGTACAACAACCAAGCAGGATAGATACAGACTTCAACGAATAGTTAGGACTGCAGAAAAAAACAATTGTAACCAGTCTGCCTTCTATTGAGGCCCTGTATATTGCATGACTCAGAAAGAGGACTGAGAAAATATCTGTAGACCCCTCACATCCTGGACATAAACTGTTTCAACTCCTTCCTTCAGGACAGCACTATAGAGCATTACACACCGTAACAACTAAACACAAAGACACTTTCCCCCCCCCCCCATGCCATCACTCTGCTCAACAGTTAATTTCCACAGTTCTGTCTATTACTCATATAGTATGGCTGTATTACTTTTATCCTTCTCATCTGTTCCACTACCTTTTCTTATCAGTATCATTATTATGATTATTATCCGTTGTTGTTGTTGTTGTTGTTGTTGTTGTTGTTGTTGTTGTTGTTGTTATTGTTATTGTTATTATTATTATTATTACTTATTTTGCATATACACTGAGAACTTCTGCACAAATTCCTTATGTGTCTAATCACACTTGGCTAATAAAGTATTCTATTCTATTCTATTCTATTCTATTCTATTCTATTCTATTCTATTCTATTCTATTCTATTCTATTCTATTTATTATTTATTTATTATTAAAATTTATATGCCGCCCTTCTCCCGAAGGACTCGGGGCGGCTCACAACCATCAAGTAAAGTAAAAACCATAACAATAACAATAAATAAAGTTAAAAAATACAATTAAAATCCCACAATTAATTAAAAACTCCCAAACAGATCAGATAATTTGTTTAAAAAACCATGTCTTCAGGTCTTTGCGGAAAGAACGGAGGTCAGGGGCTGTCCGGAGCCCAGTGGGTAACTCGTTCCAGAGGGTCGGTGCGGCCACAGAGAATGCCCTCATCCTCGGCGCCGTCAGCCGACATTGTCTGGCAGAGGGCACCCGGAGGAGGGGAGTCCTATGTGAGCGCACTGGGCGGTGGGAGGCCGGTAGGAGATGCTCCTGTAAGTACCCCGGGCCCATGCCATGAAGGGCTTTATAGGTAAGTACCAGCACCTTGAAGCGGACCCGAAGGACCACCGGCAACCAGTGCAGCTCGCGCAGGAGAGGTGTTACCCAGGAGTAACGGGAAGCTCCCGTAACAACCCGTGTGGCCACATTCTGGACCAGTTGGAGCCTCCGGGTGCACCCCAAGGGCAGCCCCATGTAGAGAGCGTTGCAGTAGTTCTGTTCTGTTCTGTTCTGTTCTGTTCTGTTCTGTTCTGTTCTGTTCTGTTCTCTTCTCTTCTCTTCTCTTCTCTTCTCTTCTCTTCTCTTCTCTTCTCTTCCCATTCCCATTCCCATTCCCATTTCCATTTCCATTTCCATTCTCAATGACTATAAAACATTTAGAATATAAAAACAGACAGGTGGTTAAAAATAAATGCAATCCCAGTTTGTGTTTTCAAAGCCAGTGCAAGAAAGAGATGAGGAAGCTACAGCCACTGCATCTTAAGGTCACTCAGAGTTTTTCCAAACAACTGGTGAATCTTCTCCACTTTTCTTCTCCTTTCCTTGGATATCACACAGTAAACAGCTCGCACTAACAAAGTCAAATATTAATAACAACAGACTACACATCCCAAATCCTCTCTCCCACACCGGCAAAACCCCCAGAAATTTACACTGACCAGGGTAAATAGAAAATAAAAGTCAAGCCACTTAAAAGGCTGACATTTAGGGAGAGAACCAAATACCCTTTCAGTTTTCTAAATGGCCAAAGTTATCACATTTAACAGGAAATAAATCCCCATATAAGAGCACCGACTGATTGCCTGGATAACAACCAAAGGAAACTACTGTCCGAATCTCTTAGTAAAGCTAATGAAAGATGATTACTAGCAATAATAATTCCTGAGTTAGTTAATTTGTAAGCTGTGTTTTGCCCAGGGAAAATTCTTCAATGGTAAGGCCAAACAGTACAGGTAGTCCTTGACATATGACCACAGTTGAGCCTAAAATTGATGTTGCTAAGTGAGACATTTGTTAAGTGAGTTTTGCTCCATTTTACGACTTTTCTTGCCACGGTTGTTCAGTGAATCATTGCAGTTGTTAAGTTAGCCACCTGGTCGTTAAGTGAATCTGGCTTCCCCATTGACTTTGCTTGTAAGAACGTTGCAAAAGGTGATCAGGTGGGACACTGCAACCGTCGTAAATATGAGTCATCTGAATTTTGATCAAGTGACCATGGGGCTGCTGCAACGGTCGTAAGTGTGAAAAACGGCCATAGATCACTTTTGAGACCTTCTGATCAGCAGAGTCAATGGGGAAGCCAGATTCCCTTAACAACCGTGTTACTAATTTAACAACTGCGGTGATTCACTTAACAACAGTGGCAAGAAAGGTCTAAAACGGGGGCAAAACTCACTTAACTGTCTTACTCAACCATAGAAATGTTGGGCTCAGTTGAGGTCGTAAGTCGAGGACTACCTGTAGTTTTAATATTTTAATTATTGTTTAGTTATTTTATAACTTGTAAGTCATCCAGAGTCACCTTAGAAGGGAAAGGAGGAGCCTGGATAGCTCTGCAGACAAGTCACTGTAATTTAACACCAGCTGTCTGCAATTAAAGTAAGTTCGAATCTCGCCAGGCTCAAGGTTGACTCAGCCTTCCATCCTTTCTAAGGTAGGTTAATTGAAGACCCAATTTGTGGGGACAATAAGTTGACTTTGTATAAAATATACAAAAGTATGAAGGCTATTGCTTAACGCACTGTAAGCCGCCCTGAGTCTCCGGAGAAGGGCGGCATATAAATCAAATTTAAAAAAAAATAAAAATGAGAGGTATAAATTTTTAATAAATAAATAAGTAAAAATGAATCCCATCTTGAATTTTCTTTCTTTCTTCCAGACATCAGCTAACTCACCACTGAACCTTGGATAATCTTAGAAAATAAGCAGGGAGGATCAGATTGGGTTAGTATTTGGTTGAGAAATGTCCAGGAAACAGAACTGTAAATTAAATGCAAATTTGGAGAGTGTGAGGGCAGAGAAGGCAATTACGACCTACATTTATATTGTTTGCAAAAGAATTACAGGTGGTCTTCGATTTATGACCGTAATGGAGTCTGCCCGTCATGGACCTACGTCACAATGGTTGTAAAGTGAGCCACCCATATGACCAACCCAATATTTTTACCCTTTTAGGGGCAGGTATTAAGAAAATGCCGTGGTGGTAAAACAAACGAATGATTTGCTATGGACTGGTTTGGCTGGAAACCAGAATTAAATTCTGGTTTCTACAAGACCGCTTTCTGCCGCCAATAGCCTCCCACCGGCCAGTTCGCTCCCACAGAGAGGGACTCCTCAGGGTGCCGTCGGCCAGACAATGTCGGCTGGTGACCCCCAGGGGGAGAGCCTTCTCTGTGGTGGCACCTGCCCTCTGGAACGACCTACCCCCAGAGATACGCATGATACCAGACCTCCGGACTTTTCGTCGGGCCCTGAAAACACATCTTTTCCATCTAGCCGGGCTGGCTTGACCCCATCCTTGCAGTTTTAATTTGTAATTGGTTTTAATTGGGTTGTTTTAAATTGATGGCCAAAATTATTTAATGTCTTTTAAACTGCTTTTAAATTTTATATGTTGTGTTTTATCTCGGCTGTTCACCGCCCTGAGTCCTGTTGGAGAAGGGCGGTATAAAAAATAAAATAAAATAAATAAATTCCAGGTTTTGGCAAAGGTGTTGTAAAAGGCAGTCACGTGACTGCAGCACAGTGTAAAAAGCCAGAAATGTGGGCCAGTTGCCGAGCACCCAAAATCAGCCTGCTGTAACTTTGAACAGTCACTATGCAATCAGTCATAAATCAAGGATTTACCTGTAAGCCAGGGATGTCAAACTCAAGGCCTGAGGGCTGGATCCGGCCCACGGGATGTTTATATCTGGCCCGTGGGGCTGCCCTGGCCCGTAGTGCCTCTGCCAGCGAAAACGGAGCTTGTGGCTCCCGGAGGATCTGTTTTGGCTGGCAGAGGGCTGCAGGAGGCCGTTGCAGTTGAAAAAGGGGTCCGGGGGGGCATATGCACCCCTGCCCAAGCTCTGTTTTTGCTGGCTGAGGGCTAGCAAGACAAACTAAAAACAAAACAAAAGGAGAAATATTTCCCCTTTTGCATTTGAGCATGCAAGAAGGGACAGGAAAGGAGAAAGGGAAAGAAGGGAGATGGGAAGAGAGCAAGGAAGGAAAAAGAAGAAAAGAGAGGAAGGAAGAAGAAAGGAGAAGAAAGAGGGAAGGAAAAAAAATGTGTTTACAGAGCAATTGCTTTATATTCCTCTCCAGAAATATCTTTTTTTTTAAAAAAAAGATAGAGACATTTGCCTTTCTTCACCGACATGATTCCGCACCAGTTCTCCAGGTTTTCCTAAATGTAACAGTTGAAAATTTGACCAGACTGAAGAAAGTTAGCACCCACCCCTCTCCTAGAAGAATGAAATATTTTAGGAAGTATTTCAAAAGGCAGGATAAAATATTTCCCCTAAAAGAGAAATACAAATCTTAAAGGAAACAGAACCCCAGAAACCCAGCTCCCTTCCCCCAGCAGATATTTTGGTGCACATTAGGAAAGACTGGGCCAGCCTATCTACAAGACAAAAGACAAAAGAGTGATGGGATTAAGAGACATGACCCCTCAGGACATAATAAGATTAGCCCTCTACCCAACTAACACTGCATTTCAAAATTTCCTAAGGACATTGCATCAGCCCAAGGTTCAACCAAACTTGATTCCGACAAACATGACCCCACATTGCCCCACGGGAGTCTGACTACAGTCAATAGAATACCTGTTCTTGCACAGGAACAGGAAGCTCAAGGGCAAGGCCCAAGAGAAGGTATAAAACACCTTCTCTCTCAACTCCATGTGTTCAGCTGCCCAGGACTTCAAACCAATGTGGTCCTGTCTGTCAATAAACCATCTTTCCAATCGGCCTCCATACTTCTAGTGTCTTTCTCCCCCACTTGGAACTGAACCAGATGGACATTTCTTCCAACAAGATCATCAGCAAACGCCCATTCATTTTATTCCCCCATAGGGAAAACTTCCTGCAGGAAGTTGGATGGAGAAATGAGCATTAGTCCAAAGTCATCCAGTGACTTCTAAGTTCAAGTCGGTCTCTCCGAACGTGGTTCGACATCTAAATCGCTGTATGGCACTGGCTCTCATTACACATTCCTAGGCTATTTTCTTGAAAGCTTGGAGGAGAATCACAAGTCTGTGTGTTCCCTAGGAACCCTTAGTTAACTGATAGAAATATAACAAATGTGAATTCAGGGAGGAAAACCCAGGGAAGTGGAGACTAATTAGCTCAAGTTCAGCTCTGCACTCAATTTGATGTCAAGTTGAAAAGCCAGATCAACACAAAGAGAAAAAATCTGTTCTGTGTTGTAAAGGGGGAGTGGTGAGGGGGGGGGGAGTTGGTATTTCCAAAACTGAGAGTATCAAAGGAACTCTAGTAAGTATTCTGAGTGCAAAATAGTAGCAGGATAATCAGTTGCAAGGGAGGGGGAGGGGGTTGCTTGCAAACACCGAGCTATTAGTTACCCTGAGAACGATATGCGATAGATAACATGCCTAATGACAACACTTCATAGGTGGACTATTTCGGGACTATTTTGGGCTCAGTTGTGGTCATAAATCGAGAATTACTTGTATTAATTCCCTTAATTAGAACCCCTAATTAAGCTAAGATTCCTAAACTAGGACACTCCTTTTTTTTTTTTTTAAAAAAAATTGCATTGTCTTAGAACAGGAGTCAGGAACTAGGGCCCTGTTATGACCTGTGGACTTCAACTCCCAGAATTCCTGAGCCAGCCCTTGAAGCAGAGGTGAAATCCAGCAGCTTCTGACAGGTTCTGGAGAACCAGTAGCGGATATTTTGAGCAGTTCAGAGAACCAGCAGCAGAAATTTTGAGTCGTTTGGAGAACCAGCAAATACCACCTCTGGCTGGCCTCAGAGTGGGGGGGGGGAATGGAGATTTTGCAATATCCTTCTCCCAGGAGTAGGGTGGGAATGGGGATTTTGCAATATCCTTCCCCTGCCATGCCCACCAAGCCACGCCCACCAAGCCACGCCCACAGAACCGGTAGTAAAAAAATTTGGATTTCATCACTGCCTTGAAGTCCACAAGTCATAAAGGGGCCTCTGTTTTAGAACAACCTATTCTGCCCCAGCTCCGGATCCCAAGGAGTGTGACACACACAAAGCTCCAAAAGCTCTGTTTAATACAAACAGACCCCTTTCAAAATGCAGGCTTCCAGTGCAAATGTCCTTATCAACCTGTTATGAATTACAGAGAATACACAAAGTCCGACAAGGGTTGGCAACCAGCCCAGAAACCAAGATATAACAAGAAACTCACTCTCAAAATGCTCTGCGTAGTAATTAAACGCTGTTTCCAGCAGCGTGTGCTATCTGTGAGCGAACTTAAATAGGCTAAGGGAGTGGCCAATTAGCCCCAAGCCTTACTCTCGAGGAGACCTTCTCCTGAGTAGCCACTCCTGCCTTTTGGCAGCCCTGCATGCTCGAGCATTGAGAAGAGGCTCCTCCACTTCACTCTCTTCATTTGAAGGAGCCTCTGGAGGTTCTGAAGGCCCTGACTGAGTCTCTGCCTCTGGCACCACATGCTCTTCAGCCTCCTCGCTGTCCGACTCGAGTGCCAGCTGCACAGGCTGCTGGCGCGACACCACACCAGCCTCCTCATCGTCGGGATCAGTCACAATCCGTGTAGGCCGCTGGCGGGCCACAACACAACCCTACATGAGTGTTTGGGATAAAAACAGGAAACTTAAAGCAGTTCCAACTGACTCCTGTTATTAGGAAGGTTTATTTAGGGACTCAAAAAATCAAATTTGCAATCTGCTTGTCTTTAAACCGTTTATCTGCTTTTCTCAGCAGCTCAAAGAGGATAAAAGAATAAGGAAAATAAAGAAGGATAGAATAAAGGAAAGGAAAGGAAAGGAAAGGATAGGGATGGAGAACTGTGGCTGATACGTTTTTTTCAAATCACCTCAAAACTTTTAAAGAATTAAACATTCCAAATAAAAATCTAGTAATCTGGTCCTAACCCCATCACCTCCCTCCATCAGAATAACAGAATACAGAGTTGGAAGGGGCCTCAGAGTTTTGAAGCAGGAGACCCTATATCAGTGATGGCTAACCTTTTCCCGACCGAGTGCCCAAAGCATGCGAGTGCATGCCCGAATGCATGTGAGTGCGCCCAAACCCCCAAAATACAATGCGTTCACGGCCCTTGCACATGCACCCCGCCCCTGAGCATGTGTTTGCCCCCACACACCCCAGGCCTCACATGTGCGCCCCCCACATGCCCTGCCCCCGCACTGTTCTGCCCTAGCTACAGACCCCAAAGAACGCAGCATACACAAAGTTCATTCAAACCTTAGTTTACTAAATAAACCAGTTTTTTACAACAACGGCTGTTAATTCACTGCATTAACAGCCGCCAAGAATTCAAAGAATAATACTGAAAGCTTACTGTGGTTGGCAGAATGCCCAGAAGCAATTTGCAGGAAGCTGATAAGATAAGCAAGACAAGACATGAAGGTATGTGAACGAAGTTGTTCCCTGCAAATTGCTTCAGTTGGCGTTCCTCCTTATATAGGCTAAGGGAGTGGCCAATTAGCCCCAAGCCTTACTCTCGAGGAGACCTCCTCCTGAGGAGCCACTCCTGCCTTTTGGCAGCTCTGCGCGCCTGTGCATCGAGAAGAGTCTCCTCCTCTTTGTCCTCTTCACTTAAGGAAGCTTCTGGAGGTTCTGAAGGCCCTGGCTGAATCCCCGCCTCTGGCACCACATCTTCTCCAGCCTCCTCACTGTCCGACTCGAGCGCCAGATGCACAGGCTGCTGGCGCAGCACCACACCAGCCTCCTCGCTGTCAGAATCAGCTACTAGCTGCACAGGCCGCTGACGGGCCACAACACGCACATACACGTGCCCCCTGCATGCACCCCGCTCCCCGCATGTGTGTGCAGGCCCCCACACACACCTTGCCCCCCCATGCATGCGTGACAGAGACCCAAAGACCTCCTGGCTGGTGGGAGGTGCACGCGCATGTGCAGCAGAGCTGAACTGGGGCGACAGCTCCTGTGCCATCAGAGAGGGCACTGCATGCCACCTCTGGCACGTGTGCCATAGGTTTGCCATCATGGCCCTATAGCATTCCAGATAAATGGCTGTCCAGTCTCTTATTAAAAACCTCCAGTAATGGAGCACCCACAATTTCTGAAGGCAAGCCGTTACAACATGGGTGTCAAGCTCGTAGCGTCACATTGCCATCACGTGACATTTCATAACATTTTTCCCGTTCATGGAGCTGGGGTGGGTGTGGCCTGTGCATGACGCATCCGGCCAGTGGGCCGCCAGTTTGACACCCTTGTGTTACAAGTAGCTCTCGACTTATAACTGCAATTGGAACAAGAAATTTAAGAAGGCAGTTGTTAACTGAATTGTGCTTGATTTTACCACCAATTTTGCCTCCAATGGTAACTAAGCAAATCACTGAAGTTGCTAAGGGAATCATGCGGTTGTTAAATGAATTTGCATTCCCCCTCCTCCCATTGATTTTGCTTGTTGGAATTCCTCTAGAAAGGTCACAAATGGCGATCACCTGATTCCCCCCCCTCCCCAGGATGCTGCAACTGTCATAAATACATGCCAGTTGCCAAGCGCCTAAATTTTGATCACATGACCGTGGGGAATGCTGTGATGGTCGTAAGTCTGAGGACCAGTCACTTTTTTTTCAGTGCTGCATTGTAACTTGAAACGGTCACTAAACGAATAGTTGCGAGTCGAGAACTACCTGTAATAATATAGTATTTAAATTGCCGCTTTATTTAAATTCTGGTCGAACACTTTCCCCTCCTTTCCTGAACTTCTAAGTAGCACATTTTTATTTTGACCTTCAGTATCCCAAACTACAAAAGGAAGGACTTTCTCAGACGCTCTTTGAATACACTGCGCTGTTCTTTTAAGGAGCCATCTGCTGATTTTTATCCTCGGGGATCAATGGTTTCCTCAGTTCCGTAATCTGACAAACTGAACTAAAAGCAAAGGGGTCCACATTTTTAGAGCAATATTTTCTAACCTGAATAAGATGACAATATATAGATATGCCCTACCCTCCCTCCTCTAAACTCCCCAGTCAGAGAGAAAGAGAGAGAGAAAGCTTTAAAAAGTCTTTCAACTTAAGGCATTCTATTTAGAAGAAATGAGATGAAAATGCACAGTGGAGAAACTCTATTATTGTATCTTAGATTATGATAATACATGAAGGTCTTCAAACTTTGCAACTGGAAAAGGAAAATCTACAGAGCGCAAATATACCTTAAGCCCATATATATATGATTCTGTATATGTATATGTATATGTATAATATGTATATGTATATGTATATGTATATGTATATGTATGTGTGTGTGTGTGTGTGTGTGTGTGTGTGTGTGTGTATATATATTTACTGACAAAGAAATAAAAGGAGACTAGTATAGATCTATTTCAATATATATATATATATATATATATATATATATATATATATATATATATATATATATATATATATATATATATATATATATAAACCTGGCTAGAGGAAAAACACACATAAATCCTACGAAGAAGTAAGAATATATATATATATATATATATGGCTAATCGGCAGTATTTTGCATTTTCAAATCAGATTTCCACAGAGAGTTTTGTGGTGTAGAGGTTAAACAGGACAAACTACGGCCTGGTTTTCATTCTCTTCTGCAAGGACTGATGTCACTTTTATGTTTTTCTAGCTTTCCAGATTTGGTCTGTGTACCTGAGATGAGGCAAATATTGTTTTTCCGTTTATCCTTCGAACAATAAAAAGATTCAGGATTTTTTGGAATTAGGAAACTGGGCTAGAAGAATGGCCGCCTCAGGACTACTTCTAACGTAATGTTCATACAACGATATTTAATCAGAATTCTGGATACACCCGTTCGTTGCTGTTAGGATTGGCACATCTTTCAAAGGTCAAATGAGATGACTTGATGATCCAGAAAAACTATTTCTGTCACACCCTTCTGAATTCTGAGGATGTTTTGAATGTCTACTTCATTTTAACATATTTTTGGGGACATGGGTAAAAGACACTGAAAAACAATACAGGTAGCCCCCAACTCACAACTATTCTTTTAGTGACTGAACAGTGAACAGTCAGAAGTTACAACAGCATTGACAAATGGGAATTTTTCAGACCACTGTTGCAGATCCCAGCATCAAAATTCGTACACTTGGTAACTGGCGTGTATTTATGGTCATGTAATCCCGGTGGTCATGTGATCACATTTTGTGACCTTCTGACAAGCAAAGTCAATGAGGAAGCCAGACTGACTTAACAACCATGTTACTAACTTAATAACTGTAGTGATTCACTTAACAACTGGGGCAAAAAAGGTTGTAAAATGGGGCAAAACTCATTTAACAACTGTCTTAGTTAGCAATGAAAATCTGGGGCTCAATTGTGGTCATAAATTGAGGATTACTTGTAAGATTGACGCCCTGAACTCCTTTGGGTTCATTTTCTAGAAGTACCTGAAGACTCTGCTTCATTTCCTGATTACTTCTCTCTCTTAATCAAAAAAATATATGGCATTTTGGATCTAGGAAGAGAGAATGGGAGGAGAAGAATCTGTATGGCATTTTTTGCAGTTACTGAACATCAGTAAATGCTAACAAAACATTAGATATTTTGTTGACTGCATTGAGAGTTCAGAAAAAGTCAAATGAAAATGAAATGACCCTGTGGGAAATTACATTTTTATTGGGGAAAATGTTTCTGCCTTCACAGAACATTCTTGAACATTCTTGACCAGTTTAAGTCTCTTAGATTTAGAAAAGAAACTAAATGGGGCTAAAAGTCCTCAGGCCTCAGGAGAGATCTTGATATACTCTCTCACTATCCCATACGTCTCTGTTTTCAGATTTTTAAGAGGAAATTCACAATTTAGTAAATCTATTGGGGATAGAATTGATGTGAAATTTCTCACAGGAGAACTTTATGTTCAAGCTGAAGGAAGAGTTGTAAAATTGAGGCTCTTTCTTATGAAAATAAGGTTAATTTTGAGGGGCCAACCTTTGATAAATATTTGAGGATTCCTTTGCTTACCAATCTCCCTCCCTCCCCCACATCTCCATCCATCCCTCCATCCGTCTGTCTGTCCGTCTGTCTGTCAATCATGTATCGAATTTATGTTGTTGTTGTTGTTGTTAGTTGCAAAGTCATGTCCGACCCATCGCGACCCCACGGACAACGTTCCTCCAGGCCTTCCTGTGCTCCACCATCCTCTGGAGTCCATTTAAGCTCACGCCGACTGCTTCAGTGACTCCATCCAGCCACCTCGCTCTCTGTCGTCCCATTCTTCTTTTGCCCTCCATCGTTCCCAGCATTAGGCTCTTCTCCAGTGAGTCCTTCCTTCTCATTAAGTGGCCAAAGTATTTGAGTTTCATCTTCAGGATCTGGCCTTCTAAAGAACAGTCAGGGTTGATCTCCTCTAGGGCTGACCGGTTGGATCGCCTTGCAGTCCAAGGGACTTCGCAGGAGTCTTCTCCAGGACCATAGTTCAAAGGCCTCAATTCTTTGGCGCTCAGCTTTCCTTATGGGGTCCAACTTTCACAGCCATACATTGCAGTCTAATTTATATAGCTACCCATCTCACAAGCTAGTGATTCTGGGCACTGCAAAACAAAATACATCTGTATTTTAAGATTAATCCATTCTTCTTCTTTTTTTTCCCTAGATGTTTCATGAACATTCGGGGGTGAGGAGACGGCGGGGAATGGGACAGACAACGATTACTTGACATATAGCATAATATCACAGAGGTGGAGCATTGCAAAGCAGATTAAGATGGGTTTAATGTTGAAAGCAGGATTGTGTACCACAATGCAAATACCAGCTGTTTGGTACAGGAATCACGATGTCACCTCCATGTTTGAAGTGGGCAGAGCTTCTTAACATGCTACTACAATGGAGCTTTCAATGTTTTCATGAAAGCTTAACATTTGGAACAGTGGTGGGTTTCAAAATTTTTTACTACCGGTTCTGTGGGTGTGGCTTGATGGGTGTGCCATGGCTTGGTGGGCGTGGCAGGGGAAGGATACTGGAGAATCTTCCCACTCCAAGGAAAGGATACTGTAGAATCTCCATTCCCTCCCACTCCAGGGGAAGGTTACTGCAAAATCCCAATTTCCTCCCAATCAGCTGGGAATTGGGATGCAGAGAATAGATGGGGCGGGGCCAGTGATAGATGGGGGCGGGGATATTTTTACTACCGGTTCTCCAAACTACTCAAAATTTCCGCTACCGGTTCTCCAGAACTGGTCAGAACTTGCTGAAACCCACCTCTGATTTGGAGACATCACCGGATATTCTTGCACTTTATTTATTTATTTATTTATTGGTTCGATTTATATGCCGCCCTTTTCCGGACACTCAGGGCGGCTTACAATGCGTTAAGTAATAGCCTTCATACTTTTGTATATACCTGCTTAGTAGGGCATTCGCCCCCCCCCCAGCGGTGTTCTTTTTTATACAAAGTCAGCTTATTGCCCCCACAAACCAGGTCCTCATTTTACCTACCTCGAAAGGATGGAAGGTTGAGTCAACCTTGAGCCTGGTGAGAATTTGAACTTGCAGTAATTGCAGGCAGCTGGTGTTACTTAACAGTGCTTTAGTCCTGCTGTGCCACCAAGGCTCTTTCTTCTATATAAGGCAAGTCAAGGATTGTTGTATGTTAATATATTAATTCAAAAAAAAAAAAAACCCTGAAAATCTGGTTCTGCCACTTGATCTGGGGGCAAAATGGGGGAATTTCACACTGGAGGTGGCTGCTAGGATTGATGGCAGACTCCATCTCTCCCCCTTGCTCTCTAGTCTCCACCCATTCCTCTATTTGGTCATCATATTCATGTATTCTCATTGTGTTCTTTTTTCATTGTTAATTTTATGGCTTCTATTATTTTATTTCTGTTTGGTTTCCACCAGGGGTGAAATCTACTTACCTTCCTTACTGGTTCAGAAGTGCATGCACTGTGCACGTGTCACATGTGCACGCAGACTCTCTGTGCATGCACAAAACCTTCTGCACATGCACAGAGGGTAAAAAACACATTACTTCCTGGTTAAAACCAGGAAGTAATGACACCCGGGCGGGTAGGTGGACCCTCGTGCCACCATTGCTACTGGTTCTCTGAACCACCTGCCACAATCGCTACCGGATCACCCAATCCAGTCCGAACTGGGAGCATTTCACCGCTGGTTTACACTGCTTTCATTTTCCTTTTTATTATTTTAGGCCATCTAGAGTAGCTTCACAGTGAAATAGGCAGCAAATAAATTTAACAAATAATAAGCAAAGGTGGTACCAATAGTCATAAGCGCCTTAAATGCAATCCCAAAGTAACTGGAGTACCACTTGAATGCCATCAGCATTGACAAATTCATTATCAGTCAATTGCAAAAGCCAGCTTTACTCAGAATGGCTTACATCTTGGAATGATATAGTATCTAACACCATTGAACATCCACCTCTGCCTATTCCAAGTCCTTGGGAGGGACTGGCTGATTGGCCAATATAACAATGTCTCATTTTTTCACTGTATCTCTCTATCTCAACATTATCTCTCCAATAGTTTTCACTCCAATAGTTGGAGTGAAATCCAGCAGGTTCTGACAGGTTCTGGAGAACTGGTAGCGGAAATTTTGAGTAGTTCGGCGAACTGGCAAATACCACTTCTGGCTGTCCCCAGAGTGGGGTGAGAATGGGGATTTTGCAGTATCCTTCTTCCAGGAGTGGGGAGGGAATGGAGATTTTGCAGTATCCTTCCCCTGCCATGTCCGCCAAGCCACACCATGCCCACCAAGTCACGCCCACAGAACCGGTAGTAAAAAAAATTTGGATTTCACCAGTGGTTTGGGGGTCTCCTTTGCTCTCTGTGCTTGCATTAGATCCCAAGGAATCATTGGAGAGCCCTATTCTTGAAAAACTGTTGGAGAATTTCTCATTCTCTTGGAGACTTTTGTGGATAATTTTGTTGGGGAATTGTAAAAAAAAAAAACATCAGCTTTCAAGGGGTAGTGTTAGGAGATGCTTTCTTACCACTCTTTTAGAAAATTCTTTCATCTCTCCCATAACAATGCTATGTTTCATACTTATATAATTCAAGACGCATTCTGCTTGGAAGGACTGTGATGACACACACACACACACACACACACGCTCAGAAGTGCACCTGACTCGCAACGCAGATTCCAAGAAAGAATTCTGATAACGTCCCTGACAGAATTCGGAAGTTCAGAATATCAGTGGCTGACCGACAGGAGATGAATAGTTGTCTGCCACACCTATTCATCTCCACCCCCTGCCTTTTATCCCCAGAGGTAGGGTGGGGCTTAACTAGCAATGGTGGTTCTTCCGTCCCTAGGACTGGCCCATAGTGTTCTGCTGCTCTCCTCTCCTCTGCATTCTGTGCATTCGCGTGTCAGGCACCAGACCCAGCTGTTCCTCCTCTTCCTCATCAACCACCTCCGGACCTGGGGGCTGTTGCCTATCCATCTGGGGGCTGATGGACATCCCAGACTCTGCCTCTGTCTCGGGCAGCTCTATTCCCTCTTCCCCCTTGAAGCTCTCAGATTGCCTTGATGCTGGCCCCGACTCCGACTCCGACTCCTCCTCTGATTTGTCAGCCGGAGGGGCCGGTGGCCAACAGGCCACAACATCTGGCCTATTGGCATGATGATATCCAAATAACTCTGGATAAATTTTCCATCACTTTCCCCCCTTGTATCAAGTCAAGCTAGCAATTCATTACTATTATTAACATTTTTGTCCACTGAATGGATTACGTCATTGCTTTTCCTCTACGGACCTTTGGTATACGTGCAATGCTTCATATGTTATTGATTCTTATCCCTGACTGTAAATTTTTAAAGAGAAGCATAATGAATTATAAATAATAATACCTTCTTCATACATAAATAGGTCAATTTATTTGCGAAAGGGTCTATTCATTCCAGGCAGAAGTACATTCTGGTCAGCAAGGAGAAGTTGATGAATATAGCAAATAAAGGGATAAAAGAAGAATGTGGTTTGGTTTTCTTTTTCAATATTTTCAGATTCACAGTTCCTAGCCAACATGCTGTTCAGAAAAGAACTTCACTTTAATTTGTGTACTTCTCTTATTTTTTAATAATCTAGTTCTTGGTTCACAGATTGCTTACCAAAATAGGCACGTGAAGGGATGTTGTAGATACAAATTGGGTATTGGGAAAAAGGAAGGCAATGTTTGAAAATGAATGCAATTTTTAAGTCTTCTTTTCTTTTTCACACATTGATAGAGAAGATAGAGAAAATTGCCTTGTAACTAAATATTAAAGTTCTGCAATCCTTCAATGTTGATTTCAAATTGAACAAAGCAGGGGTGGGTTCTACTTACCTTTACTACCGGTTTGCTCATGCACACGCGCTTCTGTGCATGTGCAGAAGCTTATGCACATGTGCAGATTGTCCATTATGACGTCCGGCCGGGTGGGTATAGCCTCCCGCTGCTTTTACTACTGGTTCGCAAGAACCAGACAGAACTGGGAGCAACTCACCACTGGAACAGAGGCTACAAGTGTACTTACAGTGCTTTCAACTGTTTTAAAAGCAGTGTCTTTTCCTGTAATCAATATAAATATATATAAATATATACAGCTATATATAAATAAATAGTGCTGTCTATTGGGCTGGCCTGTATTTATGCCCAGGGTGGGCTTCAAAAATTTTAGCAAGGGGTTCTCTGCCCAGTTCTGGGCGTGGCCATGGTGGGCGTGGCATAGTCGGCCTCCTGCACCATGGGGGGGGGGGTGTTTTCCCTCCCCGGGCTCCGGAGGCTTTCCTCAAGCCTCCGAAAGGGCAAAAACAGGTTCCCCAGGCTCCAGAGGCCACTGGAGTCCAGAAACAGGCCCATTTCTAGCCTTCTCAAACTTCCAGTAGGCCCATTTTTCACTCTCCCTGAGCCTCCGTGGGCACCTTGCACTTACCTACATCCAAAACAGGCCGTGTGGGGACTCCTGAGAGGGGAGGGGTGTGCGGGGTGGGGCGGGGCCAGTCAGAAGTGGGATTTGGGGGGTTCTTCAAACTGCACAGAATCTTAGCTAGAGGTTCTCCCGAACCCCTGCGAACCCCCAGCAGCCGACCCGTTTATGCCCCACTCAACCATTAGGCAAGATATGGTATTAGACTTCTCAGAGAGGTTATGGTGGGAAGGAAATTGATTGTCTTTATTGCATAGCCTGCTTTGCAACCTGGAATACCTAGCCCAGTTTTGGTCATTTCAATATAAGAAGAGCAGCAAGGAACTGGAATGAATGCAGAGAAGAGCAACAAAGATGGTGAAAGGAATGGAGGATGAATATTAGGGAGGATGATTAAAAGGCTGAGTGGAAGCATTAATAGCCACGGTGGCGCAGTGGTTAGAGTGCAGTACTACAGGCTACTTCTCCTGACTGCTGGCTGCCTGCAATTTGGCACTTCAAATCTCACCAGGCTCAAGGTTGACTCAGCCTTCCATCCTTCCGAGGTAGGTAAAATGAGGACCCAGATTGTTGGGGGGCAATAGGCTGACTCTGTAAACCACTTAGAGAGGGCTGTTAAAGCACTGTGAAGCGGTATATAAGTCTAAGTGCTATTGCTATTAAAATAGAGAAGAGAGGATAGATTTATTCTCTAAGTCTCCCAACGGTAGGACAAAAAATAAGTAAGGTGAAGCTTTATAGAGAGATGTTCAAAGTTGAAATAAAGAGTACAGTTAGTCCTCGACTTACAACCACAATTGAGCCCAAAATTTATGTTGCTAAGTGAGACATTTTAAAGTGAATTTTGCCCCATTTTACAACCTTTCTTTGCCACAGCTGTTAAGTGAAACACTGCAGTTGTTAAGTTAGTAACACAGATTGTTAAGTGAATCTGGCTTCCCCATTTGCGGGTGAGAAGGTTGTATGACTCCTGGGACACTGCAACCATCATAAACTTGAGTCTGGGTCTGGATCAGTGGTGGGTTGCTACCGGCTCACCCCGGATCGGGTAAACCGGTAGCGGTGGCGGGAGGCTCTGCCCACCCGCCCGGATGTCTCTGCACATGCGCAGAAGCATCTCACGCGCCCACGAGCAAACCGGTAGCGACGGGATTTGAAACTCACTACTGGTCTGGATGAGTCAGAACATCTTCTATCAAGCAATTTTGTCACAGGCTAGTGAGCAAAGTCCTATCTTCCTTCAAAATTGTTTCATATTTTATACAGGAAACAACTGTATAAACTGTATAACTGTATGGACAAAGTCCTTATCCGAGGTTCATATCCTCTGTAGGATCTCACTAGCTCTGTTAAATATGTGGTTAAAAACCCTGCTATGAGGTAATTTCTAACCATTTTTGACTCTCGGCCCACAACTGTAGCACCGGTTATGATTCTTTCCCTCTTCCCTGCCTGTCCTTCGGACCTGTCACCCCATTTCATTTAAAAACTTAGCTGCCTTTTAATGAGCGAATTGGCATTTCATATTAGCTTATCAGCCTATAAAGCCAAACGCAGACTCAATAACATTAACGGTAATTTCTCATAAAGAGATATTATCGATCGCATTGCTACCTGTAAGCATTAAAAATGGCAGCCTTGCACACCGAGCCTTCCACATCTGGAGCCTGAAGAATTAAAGAAAAATTAAATTTGACAGCAGTAAATTCGCAGGCACAATCGAGGCGCCAATTTATATGCAAAACGAAATGCTTTATGAAAATTTCCTCTATTTTCTCACGGAGATTTGAGGGAGGGGGTTAAAAAAAGAGAGAGAGAGATTTTCACTGGATGCAGCTTCTTCTTCTAATATCCCTCTACCTTAAATATTATATCGCCGCTACTGCCGACTCTCTTTGATGTATAAATAATCACGTTAAATTATATGCAGCAAGACGAGTAGTTGCTCTGCCATTCTTATTTTACAAAGTAATTTCTACCCTAGAGGGTCAAATTTCCCTGACAAATTCTTAATTACTATGTTGCAACAGAAGCAGAATCTATTTGTGCATAAATCCTGAACAGTCCCATGTGGTAAGTAACTAATATTACCAACCATTTCGCTTGGCCTGTTCACTGAACTCCATAATTAGATAATACTTTTGATGATGGTACATTTGAAGTCTTAATCCATTTAATTTTTTATGAGATTTTTTTTTTATTTTAATAGGGATGTGTTAGTGACCGCTGCCTATTTAAAAAATCATTAAAATTCTGTCCACAGCAGTAATAAAGATTAAAGATTACTAATATGGCATTCATAACCTTGGTGGTTTTCTCGAAGTCCAGGGCTTAAGGTAAATGGTAAAGGTCATTTAATATGTTAGTCCCTAATTATAAACCTGGATAATAGGTTCCTTTTCTAATTATCCTGTGGGTGGGTAGGTGCATTTGTGTATACATTCTATATTTCTAATTCAGAGTATTTGCTATAAAGAGAAGGGAGGGCTCGGGTGACATATAAGGCACCCAGCACTAATGAAAATAAGTGATGCCCAATGATTAACTGAACAAAAGTGTGTGTTTAAATGTGGGGAGCGTCTTGCCTTAAAGCACCTTACAAAAAGATTTAGTCTTTTTTTTTTCCTTGGGGAAGAAATGAAGGAGAAAAAGGTCGCTTGGGAAGATTAATACCTTTTTAGCTTTATGCCAAACATTGACAATTAAGGTGAAGGCTGTTTCTGCTGAAAGCTGAAATCAGGCAAGGAACAATTGGAGGCAAACAAGGGGTGGGAAAAAAAAGGACAAAATTCAGGGATATTTTTAAAATACACAGCTGGTTTATTTTTGCGATCTGAAAATAACCGCCTACCAATCTAGGAGACGGGGCTGGGAGATGTTGTTAATGCTATTCTTACTTTTGTTGTTGTTGAGTAGTACTGTGCTGCGTTATCAAATGTGCACTGAACTTGACTAAATAAGGAAGAACTAATTTCTTTTCCAAAGGATTTACAGTCTAAATATAGCCTGTAAATTCAACACAGAATCCCTCCTGCCCTCCCTGCCCCCAAACCCCCAGAAGGATGTGATAGTGATTGTGATATAAACAGCAACGTCTATTCACCTGTTCCGTTTTCATGGTTTAAGTTTTAAGTGAGAAGGTGGAGAAGGTAACAAAAATCCGATAATTAAATAATACATTTGCTAGGATCTACCCAGGTCTTTCAGGACATTGTGTTCAAGTTTGCATCATCACACAGGACATTAGCAAAAACAGGGAAGGGCTGATATATATATATAAAGGTAAAGGTAAAGGTTCCCCTTGCACATACGTGATAGTCGTTCCCGATTTTAGGGGGCGGTGCTCATCTCTGTTTCAAAGCCGAAGAGCCAGCACTGTCCGAAGACATCTCCGTGGTCATGTGGCCGGCATGACTAAATGCCAAAGGCGCACAGAATGTTATTACCTTCCCACCAAAGGTGGTCCCTATTTTTCTACTTGCATTTTTTATCTGCTTTCCAACTGGTAGGTTGAAAAGAGCTGGGACAAAAATCACACACACACAGTGTTTGGGAGGATGTCAGGTGTGAAGAATCAGAACCACAGTTAAGATGATTTATTGCTCATGTTTATACACAAGAATATAGTCAACTAACAGTCAGCACTAAATTGGCACCAGATCAGGGGTGTCAAACTGGCGACCTGCGGGCCAAATGCGTCACGTGCAGGCCATGCCCACCTCAGCTCTGCAAATGAGGAAAATGTCATGAAATGTCACGTGACGGCAACGTGACGCAGTGAGTTTGACACAAGTGCACTAGATAGTCAATGAAATTCAAGTTGGGTGTCAGGTTTCGAGGTCGTCTCAAATAAATTGCATTTCAAACAAAGTCTTTGAAGAAAAACTCCTATTTATTAAGCACGACATTTTACACCTGACTCCATCGAAGCCAACACTGACTTCCAGACCCAAAACCCTCCCTTTCCGTTCCCCACTCCCCTGCACTCATTGGCCATTTTCCAAGTCATTCTACCCCTAATCTACTGCTCCAGTTCAAAGGAATTTCCCCCTCCCATCCATCTCCAGGGAAAATAAGTAGGTGAAAAGTCAAATGTCCCTTTCCAGACGCCTCCGCCTCTCCTTCTTATGTCAGCACTAGAATAAATGCAGCTTGAAGTGCTGACATTGGGTTGGGTTGGACTTAGACCTCTTGTGGGAACATTATGATTCTAGGTTGTTTCCTCTCTTGACTCCACTCCCAGGCTCTGCCTGTCCTACAGAGACAAGATGGCCACTTAAAGAAGGAACTTGTTCCTACTCTCTGTATCTCCAAAAAATTTTCCACTACATTTTTGAGGAGAGGACAGTGGTGGGTTTCATTTTTTTTACTACCGGTTCTGTGGGTGTGGCTTGGTGGGCATGGCATGGCTTGGTGGGTGTGGCTTGGTGGGTATGGTAGGGGAAGGATACTGTAAAATCTCCATTACCACCCCACTCCAGGGGAAGGATACTGTAAAAATCTCCATTTCCTCCCGACCAGCTGGGATCACTCACAAACCACGATGGTAGCAGAGTGAGTTTGTTATTCTAATCAACTACTGTTTGTGTGGTAAGAAGATTTTGTATCACTGGACTGATTTAACTGGCAAAGATTTGGATTGGTTTAAAAGACTATGAAATTGTTTTTCACTATAAAGTAAACTTTTGATAAACCAGTTTGCACATCTCTTATTCATTGCTCTCAGCAACGTTTCTCTGTGCTCTACACTCTGCTGGTTGGTAACACAACAACAATATCCTTAACATAGTGTTGAACAAATTTCCACATCTTCTCCTTTTCCTTCGCCTCTCCTACCCTTTCTCTTTCCCTTTTCCTTTCCCCTTCTCTTTCTCCTTTGACAGAGCTTATATTACAGCTAATCATTAAATCTATGGCCACTCCACCATCTGCCATTTAATGGTTATGCTTGGAAGTTTAAAGCTCGGCCTCGGAAAATATGTGCATGGCATTCCTATACAAGACTCTGTGCATGGTATTAAGAGCCCTTTTATTCAGCTCAACAGTTTGCTTTTTTCTATAACCACTTGTAAAAAAAGTTTCTGTGTGGAATTGGGTGCAAACTTTATTTATTTATTAAATGTATGTGCTGCTCATTTCACAGTCTGAGGAGACTCTGAGTAGCTTATCATGATCCCTGAATTGGCATAGGGCTTGTAAGCAAGCATTTTTTTTTTTAAATTTGATTTATATGCCGCCCTTCTCCGGAGACTCAGGGCGGCTTACAGTGTGTTAAGCAACAGCCTTCATACTTTTGTATATTTTATACAAAGTCAGCTTATTGCCCCCACAAACTGGGTCCTCAATTTACCTACCTTAGAAAGGATGGAAGGCTGAGTCAACCTTGAGCCTGGCGAGATTCGAACTTGCTTTAATTGCAGACAGCTGGTGTTAAATTACAGTGCCTAGTCTGCAGAGCTGTCCAGGCTCCTTTTTTAAACCACAGTGTCAATTAGAAATCATTGAGAACTCCTGTCTCATATTAGATTGACTTCAAAATAAACAGTATTTCCACTGCTGGAAGATGGCAACCAGTGGAGTTTGCAGGTGGGAGACAAATTATTCATTGTGAAAACGGAGTTCCACCATTGCACCACAAGAGCTCCCCCCCACTTTGCCTGGGCATTGTGACATTGCAGATATGTGAAGAAGAGGTGGACTTTGTAGCTTCATGATTAAAGTCCTTAAGTCCAACCCTTGGTGGCAACACCACTCAGCCTTCCTTTTTCTAATAACTTGTCGTTGGAAATGAATTCAGATGGAATGAAAGGGAGATGATGATCAGGAACAGACAACACTCCAGAAGATAGGCTTAAGATCAATGGTGGGATTCAGCCGGTTCTGTCTGGTTCGCGTGAACCAGTAGCGGCGACTGTGGGAGGCTTCACCCACCTGCCCAGACTTAATACGTGACTGCTGTGCATGCACAGAAGGCCGTGCGCATGCACAGAGGTGGCACGTGCTCACATTTGCGAACTGGTAGGGAAGATAAATGAATCCCACCTCTGCTTAAGATACAGAAGGATCTTGACCAGGGGTGGGTTCTAAATATTTTTACTACCGGTTCTGTGGGTGTGGTTTATTTTGTGGGTGTGGCTTGGAGGTCATGTGACTAGGTGGGCATGGCTAGCCGGTCAGAGTCATTTCTGGAAGGTCCTCGCACTTACGACCAGTCCTCGCACTTACGACCCAACTCATTTGATTGCTTTTAACACTGATCAGCTGTAGGACAGCCCTTTGAAGCCCCGCGGCAAGAGTTTAAACAGTTTTTTTCCCTCTAGTCATCAGCTGGGACTCAGGAGGCAGCAATAGATTGGGGGTGGGACCAAATAAAAGATAAGAATAACGTGGGTGGGTGGGTGGGTGGGTGGGTGGGAGGGCAGGGGGGAGAACCGGTTCGGTGACGTCATATCATCACCGCTACCGGCTCGGCCGAACTGGACCAAACCGGGAGGAACCCACCATTGATCTTGACAGACTTGAACATTGGGCGCTATCTAAAAAAATGAAATTCAATGGTGAAAAAAAGTAAGGTTCTACATTTAGGCAAGAAAAACAAAATGCACAGGAAATAGTATAGGTGGTACCTTGTTCAATAGTAGTAACTGTGAGAGAGATCTTGGAGTCCTAATGGACAGCCATTTAGGTATGACCCAGCAGTGTGCAGCAGCTGCCAAAAAAGACAACCCAGTTCTAGGCTGCATAAACAGAGGGATAGAATCAAGATCACGTGAAGTGTTAATACCACTTTATAATGCCTTGGTAAGGCCACGCTTGGAATACTGCATTCAGTTTTGGTTGCCGCGATGTAAAAAAGATGTTGAGACTCTAGAAAGAGTGCAGAGAAGAGCAACAAAGATGATTAGGGGACCGGAGGCTAAAACATATAAAGAACAGTTGCAGGAACTGGGCATGGCTAGTTTAATGAAAAGAAGGACTAGGGGAGACATGATAGCAGTGTTCCAATATCTCAGGGGCTGCCACAAAGAAGAGGGAGTCAAACTATTCTTCAAAGCACCTGAAGGCAGGACAAGAAGCAATGGGTGGAAACTAATCAAGGAGAGAAGCAACTTAGAACTAAGGAAAAATTTCCTGACAGTTAGAACAATTGATCAGTGGAACAACTTGCCACCAGAAGTTGTGAATGTTCCAACACTGGAAGTTTTTAAGAAGAGGTTGGATAACCATTTGTCTGAAGTGGTGTAGGGTTTCCTGCCTAAGCAGAGAGTTGGACTAAAAGACCTCCAAGGTCCCTTCCAACTCTGTTATTCTATTCTAAGAAATGGATTTCCAACAGAAATTTGAGTCAGAGAAGATTTTTATAATATTTTGATCTGAGAATTATAAAGCATGGAAAATGGATTCCGTTTCTATTGTTGGGAACCGCACAAATAGCAGAAAAACCCAAATAGCCTTGGTGCTGGAGAATATGTCAGATCACTCTAAAAGCGTCCCCTCTGCAAACCCAAATATTAATGTTCAGACATCTAGTGTTTATATACTGATTATTTTACATATCCATTTTAAAGGTAAGGTAATGTCACTAATTTGGGTGACTTGCCAGAACTCCTAATACACACACAAATATTTCCAGTCCATTTCCACTTCAGCTGCTGCTCAATTTTCTTTTTATACGTTTAACATGGAAAAGATCATTTCATGTTCATTGGAAAAAGGATGAACTGCTCACTCAGTGTTTCTCAACCTTGGCAACTTGACCTTGTATGGACTTCAACTCCAAGAATTCCCCAGTTCATACAACATCAAGTTGCCAATTTGAAAATTCGGCATATATGCTTGTATCTAGATGTAAATGGGTGGGCTGCTGGGGGTTCGCAGGGGTTTGGGAGACCCTCTAGCTAAGATTCTGTGCAGTTCGGAGAGCCCCCAAATCCCACTCCTGGCTGGCCCCGCCCACCCTTTCTCTTCCCTTCCAGGAGTCCCCACGCAGCTCGTTTTGGATGCAGGTAAGTGCAGGGCATGTGCGGAGGCTCGGGGAGGGTGAAAAACAGGCCTACCAGAAGTTTGGGAAGGCCAGAAACGGGCCCATTTCCAGCCTCTGGAGCCTGGGGAGGCCGTTTTTGCCCTCCTGGAGGCTCAAGGAAAGCCTCCAGAGCCCGGGGAGGGCAAAAACGCCCCCCTGCCGTGGCCATGGAGGCCCACGCCCACCATGGCCACGCCCACCCAGCAACCGGGCAGAGAGCCCCTTGCTAAAATTTTTGAAGCCCACTCCTGGATGTAAACACATGTACAAACAGACATAAGGAAACTGTTTCAATTTAAAATCAGGGAAATGAATGCACCCAATGAAACTATAGCATCAAGGCGCTACAAAAAATGAATATGAAACTTCTTATTAGGAACAAACCAATAATAAATTCTGAAGCATTATTTTCTCTCCAGAATTAATGCTTATGGTTTTTTTGTATTATATCATGCTCATTTGCCTGAATGCCAATTATACGAGGCCAACAAAAAGATATCCATGATTGTAAGTTCAGCCAAAGAAAAGGATATTAGAAGAAAAAATTAAAAAACATTTTTTTTTTTGACATAATGTATAAAAAATGTTCAGCTGGCTTTATGAATGTTGTTCTGAAGTTCCCTTCTTTCATTAAATTTATATATGTGTGTTCGTACGTACGTATTTCTATATTTACATGCATATAAATCGAAAGGTTGGCAGTTAAGCAGTTCGAATCCCTAGTGCCGCGTAATGGGGTGAGCTCCCGTTACTTGTCCCAGGTTCTGCCAACCAAGCAGTTCGAAAGCACGTAAAAAATGCAAGTAGAAAAAATAGGGACCACCTTTGGTGGGAAGGTAAAAGCGTTCTGTGCGCCTTTGGCATTTAGTCATGCCGGCCACATGACCACGGAGACGTCTTCGGACAGTGCTGGCTCTTCGGCTTTGAAACGGAGATGAGCACTGCCCCCTAGAGTCAGGAACAACTAGCACATATGTGCAAGAGGAACGTTTACCTTTACCTTTTTACAAATATTCCTCAACGTACAACCACAATTCAGCTCAAAATTTCCGTTGCTATGTGAGATAATTGTTAAGTGACTTTTGTCCCATTTTACAAGCTTCCTTGATACAGTTGTTAACTGAATCACTGCCGTTGTTACATTAGTAACTTAATTGTTAAGTGAATCTAGCTTCCCCATTGACTTTGCTGATCAGAAGGTCGCAAAAGGGAATCCGATGATTCCAGGATACAGCAACCATCATACATAAGAGTCCGTTGCCAAGTGTCTGAATCTTGATCACATGACACGGGGATGCTGCAATGGTCATAAGTGTGAAAAAACAATCATAAATCACTTCATTTCATGAAGTGAAATGAAACAGCATTCTTCATTTCAAACAACAACCCTGAAAGAGCATCTCGGTGCTGTTTTTTCCTTTGAATGGTCACTAAATGAACTGTTGTAAGTCGAGGATTACCTGGATGTATGTGCATATATGCATCGGCCGAAGGCTACCTTCATGAAAAGAGTGGGATCAGAAGAAAAAAAAGTTAAATTAATATTAATTAAATTAGTAAGCACCCATTCTGGTTAATTGCCTGTAAAACAGGCATTTGTAAAATTAATTGATTCCCATCAGCACCGACATAGCACAGCAAACATTCTCTTTCACTCATACACATATATGCAAATGCTCACACGTTCCTCTCTCCTTTCAGCAGAAACAGCGGGAAAGAAATAAAGGGAACCGAGATCAGAGTGAAGGGAGTAATGAGCTGAAGAGGGGAGATAAGAGAAAAACTCAGCAGAGGTATCTGTGCCAGGCTCAGTTATTATCAGAGGTGGGTTTCACGTAATTTTATCACCGGTTCGCCGCGCACCAAAAATGTGAGTGCGTGTGGCCTTCCGTGCGTGCACTTTGCTCATGCGCGCGGCTTGCACACATGCGTGCGGCTTAGAAAATGTGGCTAAATAGGACGGCAAAGTACCAAGGTGGGTGAGCCGGCCCACCCGCAGTTCATCACAACCAGTTCGTCTGAACCGATCCGAACCGGCTGAAACCACCACTGGTTATTACCCTGTTTCCCCCAAAATAAAATATCCCCTGATAATAAGCCCAATCAGGCTTTTGAGCGCATGACAATGAGGCCAAGCGCTTATTTCAGGGTTCAAAAAAATATAAGACAGGGTCTTAATTTCGGGGAAACACGGTATATACCTTAAAAAAGGCTTACTATGCAGTCATTTTCACTGAGTTCAATGGTTCATACTCCCAGGTAGTCTACCTAGAACTTAAGTCTTAGTCAGTTGTCTACTCCTGATTCTAGAGCAAGGAGACATTGCAAGCAACCATGTCCCTCTTTATTGCCTTCAACTTGTCAAGGATGATGGCTTGTAAGGGGGCAGAAAAGCTTTATCAGTGATTAGATACAAGAGGCAGAAGTTAGAAGAAGAAAGATTATTGTTATGTGTATGTAAAAGATGAACGTTATGCATGACTATAAGTATGCCAGTATAATTAATAGAAGCACAAATAAGTTAATACAACTATAATTATTGTTTTAATTGCTATATATAGCAATATAGCAAGATTCTTGATTGAATCTCCTCTCCTTCACCACTCAGGGCAGGGGTGAAATGCTCCCTGTTCGGACCGGATCGCCCAATCCAGTAGTGATGGTGGCAGGTGGTTCGGAGAACTGGTAGCAAAAATCCCTGCCTCTCCCATGCCCAACTGAGCCGCACAATCATCAGAGGCTGTTTTTTTTACTTTTAAAAGTACATTTTTTCTACGACCTCTTTGGCCGAAAAAAATGCTTTTAAAAGTAAAAAAAAAAAAAAATAAGCCTCTGATGATCGCACGGCTCAGCTGGGATCATCAGAGCCTTTTAAATGCATTTTTATTACAACCTCGTTGGTCGAGGAGGTTGTAGAAAAAAAAAATGCCTCTAACAATCCCAGCTGAGTTGCCTGATCATCAGAGGCTTTTAAAAGCTTTTTTTTCTACAAACTCTTTGGCTGAAGAGGTTGTAGAAAAAATGCTTTTAAAAGTAAGAAAAAAAAAAGTTGGCCATGCCCACCCAGTCACATTACTCCCCCCCCACCAAGCCATGCCCACAGAACTGGTAGTAACAAATTTTACATTTCACCACTGACTCAGGGTCACTTCAGCTTGCTGTGAATGTTTTCTTTCAAGGGGTCGATCGAAAGGTTTGGGAGTTCAGCCGTTCAAATCCCTAGTGCCGCATAATGGGGGTGAGCTCCCGTTACTTGTCCCAGCTTCTGCCAACCTAGCAGTTCGAAAGCACGTAAAAAATGCAAGTAGAAAAATAGGGATCACCTTTGGTGGGAAGGTAACAGCGTTCTGTGTGCCTTTGGCATTTAGTCATGCTGGCTACATGACCACGGAGACATCTTCGGACAGCGCTGGCTCTTCGGCTTTGAAATGGAGATGAGCACCGCCCCCTAGAGTCGGGAACGACTAGCACACATGTGTGAGGGGAACCTTTACCTTCACCATGTATAGTGGGAGGAGGGAGGAATCCCCTAGGTCTGGTTGTGAATGCACTTTACACGTACAGTATATGGGGTTTTTTTTTTTTCATTGTTTATCACCATAGTATGAACCTTCTTACTTGCTGAGACTATCTGAGGAAGTCATTCTGTAGCTCCTGTCAGTAATTTTGATGGCAATTTGGGGTCAGGTCTCTTCTCATGCCATTCCCGTTCCTCAGCTCGTACTTCCTGTGAAGCTGTTAAACCCAACATTAGCTTTCTAAAAGGTCCTCTTTTTTTTAAGTTGTTGATTAATTGACACTATTAATCGTTCATTACCATTTTAGCCCATTTTTAAAGGCTTGCTTTGAAATGTGTTCCTCTTACAAACGGCTGTGGTCAGTTAAATAAATTGGAAAAGAAACCCCCCCAATAAATAAGCAGTTAAATAAATAAATCAAGAGTCTGAATGAGCAAAGCCTGTCTTGAACTTTCTTAAGAAAGATGGCAACAGATACTCTCCCATCTTCTACTGTAAGAAAATTGCACAGGTCCAGATAAAATCTAGATAAATGTTATTTTTATTACTCACTGAAAAGACGAAAAACCAACAGTGGGGAACCTGTAGCTTGCCAGATATTGTTGAGTTTTGCCACGAGAGATGGTGCTGCTGGACCTTATAATTCCAGAAGATCTGACGGTTGTAGGTTTCCCACTCTGTGGGAAAGTCTAACTTTGGGGGACTGGAGAACACCTTTGGAATTCTGAAATCCTGCAACAGATGTTCTTATAAACTCCCTTCTATACTGTGTGGGTGTCCAACCTTTTGGCTTGCCTGAGCCACACCGAATGAAAGAGGAATTGTCTTGGGCCACATATAAAATATATAATATTGTTAATGTATATAAATCACATAATAATGTTAAAAGTTTACTGTCTTGTGTTTTTGAGCCAGGTAAAACCTGACTCAAAAAGATTAACTGTGAGTGGGACCTTGGAGTCCTTAGCGGACATCCACTTAAACATGAGTCAGCAGTGTGTGGCAGCAGCCGAAAAAAGCTAATACAATCTTTGGTTGTATAAACAGAGGCATAGAATCAAAATCATGTGAAGTATTAGTACTGATTTATAAAGCCTAAGTAAGGCCACACCTGGAATACTGCATCCAGTTTTGGTCACCACGTTACAAAAAAGATGTTGAGACTTTGGAAAAAGTGCAAAGAAGAGCAACTAAGGTGATTAAGGGCCTGGAAACAAAAACATATGAAGAATGGTTGCAGGAATTGCGTATGGCCAATGCAGAGAAAAGATGGACCAGGGGTGACATGATAGAGGTATTCCAGTATTTAAGGGCCTGCCACAAAGAAGAAGAGAAATAGAAATAGGAGTTGGAAGGGACCTTGGAGGTCTTCTAGTCCAACCCCCTGCCCAGGCAGGAAACCCTACATCACTTTCAGACAAATGGTTATCCAACCTCTTCTTAAAAATGTCCAGTGTTGGAGCATTCACAACTTCTGGAGGCAAGCTTTTCCACTGATTAATTGTTCTAACTGTCTGGAAATTTCTCCTTAGTTCTAAGTTGCTTCTCTCCTTGATTAGTTTCCACCCATTGCTTCTTGTCCTGCCCTCAGGTGCTTTGGAGAATAGCTTGACTCCCTCTTCTTTGTGGCAGTCCCTGAGATATTGGAACACTGCTATCATGTCTCCCCTAGTCCTTCTTTTCATTAAACTAGTCATACCCAGTTCCTGCAACCGTTCTTCATATGTTTTAGTCTCCAGTCCCCTCATCATCTTTATTGCTCTTCTCTGCACTCTTTCTAGAGTCAACCTATTCTCCAAAGCACCTGAAGGCAGAACAAGAAGCAATGAATGGAAACTAATCAAGGAGAGAATCAACCTAGAATTAAGGAAAAACTTCATAACAGTGAGGACAATTAACTAGTGGAACAGCTTGCCTTCAGAAGTTGTAAGTTCTTCATCCCTGGAGGTTTTTAAGAAAAGACTGGACACCCACCTATCTGAAATTGTATAGGGTCTCCTGCTTGAACAGGTGGTTGGACTGGAAGATCTCCAAGGTCCCTTCCAGATCTATTCTGATTGATTGGTTGATTGTGGATTCACATTACTAGCTGTCTAAGGTTGCATGCAGCCCGTGAGACACAAGTTGGACACACCTGGTCTAAAGAGACATATGCATGATGGTTTTTTAGTTATTAATGTGGTTTTACTTGTTGATTGGGAGCTGTTAGAATTTGATATATTTGTTTTTTTTTTTTAAAAAAGAATAAATAATAAATAAAGTCTTCTAAGTGGCGTTCTCAGATTGAGGATAGCCTAGGAAGCTT
Organism: Pituophis catenifer annectens; assembly: GCF_029215685.1. Lineage (NCBI taxonomy): Eukaryota > Metazoa > Chordata > Lepidosauria > Squamata > Colubridae > Pituophis > Pituophis catenifer. The sequence goes on from NW_027256887.1 coordinate 80,206,077, forward strand.
TAAAGTAATTGAAGGAGGAGAAAGCAATCCCAGCTAATATCCTTCCAGATCCTCCAGTAAAAAGAGTCAGGTAAAAAATTCAAAGGAAATTCTTAAGCACCTTGGGAAAAAAAGATAGAAACTTCAGCTATCTCTTTCTCAGGGGAAAAAAACTTTGAGAAATGTCAAGGCAGTTTTGGTCACAATATTAATCAGCTTTCCTGATAAAAGCTTTTCAGGATTTTGTTTTTTTTTTGAAATGTTTTTTATTAAATAAACGTTAAAAACATTGGACATGGTGTGACCATCCTGGTCTTGTCATATCCATACTTATTTTTAACATAATAACAAATGTAATTACTATTTAACATACATTACTATTTGGTTCTTATATACATATCCCCAGTGGTGGGATTCAGCCAGTTCGCACCATTTAGGGAGAACCGGTTGTTAACTTTCTGAGTAGTTTGGCAAACTGGTTGTTGGAAGAAATCATTAGGGCAGAGAACCGGTTGTTAAATTACTTGAATCCCACCACTGCATATCCCTTGTCCTCATTTACATATTTGTCTAAATATTATCAACTATCGATTTCACGATACTTGACATCGTGATAAATAAATTTTTTTTGTTCCAACTCCTTTTCTCCTTTCCAACCATTGGTAAACTTTGTTCCAAATTTTATAGCATCCTTATTTTTGAGTTCTAGTGTCAGCCTGTCCATTTCTGCACAAGTCAACATTTTATTATTTCTTCTTCTGGGAGTGGGGGGTTCTTCCTTTTTCCAAATTTACGCATAAACCAATCTTGCTGCTGTTATGACATGCAGCATTAAGTATATCAATTCTTTGTTATATTTCTCTTTTGTAATTCCTAATAAAAATAATTCTGGCTACAGATCTATGTTTTGGTCTAGTATCTCCCCCAACCATATCTTAATCTGACGCCAAAACTCCCTGGCTTTCTTACATAACCACCACATGTGATCGAAAGATCCTGACACTAATTTGCATTTCCAACATTGTGGTGATAAATTCCTGTTCACCTTTGCTAATCTTGTGGGTGGGAGGTGCCACCTGTAAAACATTTTTATATAAATTTTCTTTGTATGTGGTGGCTAATGTTAGTTTTCTATTTCTCTCCCATAGGTCCTGCCAATTATCCATATCAATATTATAACCAACATTTTGGGCCCATCTTACCATAGTTTCCTTCACTTGTTCTTCCGCCATTTTATATTCCAATAGGTATTGATAATTTTTTTTATTGCCTTTTTGTCCGTTCCTAATAAAATTTTATCTAGTGCCATTAATTCTTCCTTTTTATCCTTCATATAGCGTGATTTAATCTGTAGGTATGCCCTTTCTCAGGGGAAAGAAACTTTGAGAAATGTCAAGGCAGTTTTGGTCACAATATTAATCAGCTTTCCTGACAAAAGCTGTTCAAGATTTTGGACTGATTGATCGACCGACCGATTATGTGCCATGAAGTCATTGTCAACTGTTAGCAATGGCATATATAGATTTTTGCCATGATGTTGGGTCTCTAACCTGATCTTTCAGCTGTTCCAATGGCGTAGTTGTCACCATTGTAACTGAGAGTCTGTGGAGATTCTCAATCATCCAGGTCATGGTTGTCCCAAAGGTGCTTTTTCCAAAAGTCAACTGAAGAAGCTTCTTGGATGAAAAGCGAAATGTTTTCAAAGAAAAAAACCCAAGAAAGTCCAGTTGCCTTTTGGAAGGGGAAAAAAAGCATTTTGGGGACATTGTAACAGAGACTGTCTACCTAGCTGCTGGTTGTTCTCTTCTTCTCTTTTCATCCACCTTTCCAAGAATCAGAACCATACTTTGGACCATAAGAAAGGCTGCACACCAAAGAATTGCTGGAGAAGACTCCTGAGAGTCCCTTGAACTGCAAGGCGATCAAACCGGTCAATCCTAGAGAAGATCAACCCTGACTGCTCTTTAGAAGGCCAGATCCTGAAGATGAAACTGAAATACTTTGGCCACCTAATGAGAAGGAAGGTGTTGTGGCCCTGCCCTCTGAGCCTGTCCCATCGGAGGAAGAAAGCTCCGAGCATGAGGAAGAGGAGTCAGCCAGGCCTCCCTCTCCAGGCCCCTCCCCTCTGGCACTGTCTCAGGTGCCGGCCGAGGGAGAGGAGATTAGCAGGGAGACAGGTGGCTCGGATGAGAGCGAAGGAGAGACATCATTCCTGGACGCATGCATCCGAAGGCGTGATAAACGATTGCAGCAGCTCAGGAGGCATGCTAGGGATTAGAATTGAGTCACTGGACCACACCCCAGAGACTATATAATAGAGGGTGGTGGCCAGTGATCCTTGTGACGAACAAAAGTAAACCTTGGATAGTCACTAAAGCCTCATCCAAAACTGCTGAGAGGAATAATAATTCTGTTGGACTCTTGTACGCTGAGTATATTATCTTTCTGTTTTCTGTGGAAATAAAAGCACTTGGCAGACGGTGTGTATATCGCTGCCAAGTTGGAGATAAAGACCTGGGTGTGTTCCAAGTGCTTCCTTAACCCTCGGCTGGCTGTGTTTGTGTGTGTGTGTGGACGGGGACAGATCAGAAGGACTCGCTGGAGAAGAGCCTAATGCTGGGCAAGATTGAGGGCAAAAGAAGAAGGGGACAACAGAGAATGAGGTGGCTGAATGGAGTCACTGAAGCAGTCGGTGTGAGCTTAAATGGACTCCAGAGGATGGTAGAGGACAGGAAGGCCTGGAGGAAGGTTGTCCATGGGGTCGCGACGGGTCGGACATGACTTCGCAACTAACAACAAAAAAGGATCAGAGCCTTCTTCAGGGCACTTGGTCTTTGGATCAACTTTGGACAGAGGTCTTCCCAATCATGTCTTCTCTACCAGATACATTTTAACTGGAGGTGTGCCAGATTGACTTTGGGATCCTGCTACTGAAATGTATCTTAGCATTTGACAGATTATGTACAAGTTTATCCCAACAGCATCTGGCAGCAATATTCAGCTGCAGCCAGAGTTATTTTTGACTGCCTCCTGTCTGACTTTTAAAAATGAAGACGCCAGTGAAAAGACCTTGCAAAAGAGAAATCACTGTCTCAGCTCTTGGCAGAGTTTCACAACAATGGGGAGGTTAGTCGGGAGAATGGGAAAATTCTAGAGCAACTTCCCCCAAGCAGTGGCCCATCGGATGTGTTGAGAAGACAAGTGATGAGATTCTTCCCCATTGTGGACTTTGGTCATATGGGCTGGAAATTCTAAAGTTGCAGTTGCAATGTATCAACAAGGGAATCAACTTTGGGAAAACGGAACAGAGAAATGTCTACGGGGATTTTCAGTCATCCAGGTCATGGTTGTCCCAAAGATGCTTTATCAAGAGGCAACTGGGCTTTCTGGTTTTTCTTTGAAGATGTTTCACTTCTCATCCAAGAAGCTTCTTTCACCCTGGAAGAGAAATGCATTTCATTTAAAGCTCTGTTTGTTCACCAACCAGGATCCCTTGGTTGAGACAGGAGATCATGGGAATTAATTAAACAAACAAACAAACAAACCAAACAAACTTTGCTTTCACTAAGGAAATGAAGAGTCTATGTTTTACATTTTTGTAGAATGTATGCTTCAAAGACCCAGGAGATACCTCAATATAGTTTCAGGTGTCCCTCTAATCTTGTTTTTAACCCAGAAAGGAGAATAAAGTACTTTTCCTTTAATTAGAAGCATTAATACCAGGCATTTTAGTTCTAGGGTCTATTTCATAATCAGATATCAGCATCCTTGAAAAGGATTTTCAGTGGAAAAAATAATCCTAATTCTTTTCTGAAAAACATAAACCCAGTCATTGTTATTATAAGGGGCTAGCCTAAAAACCAGGAGACTATGAGTTCCAGTCCCACCTTAGGCATGAAATTTGACTGGGTGCCTTTGAGGCAGTTGTTCTCTCTCTGTCCAATTTACCTTACAGGGTTGTTGCTTTGGACAAAATAGTAGGAGGAAGGAGTATTAGATATGTTTGCTACCTTAAGTTATTTATAAAAATAATAAAGCTGAGAGAAAACTCTAATAAATAAATAATAAGGGTTCTTTATATTGCATTAGCGATGATTGCATACATTGTGCTTTATTACGATGAAAACTGAGAATATCATATCAATTATGATTCTGTACAGCCAATTATTATACAATTATATTCTGTAAGGCCATTTCTAAATTTGTAGCCTGAACGTATTTATTTAAGGGCAGAGATCTAGTGTCTGTAAACAAAGGTTTGTTGTGGGTCTTAGTTCAGTGTCAAACAGAAAAAGCTGGATAGGGAAGGACCCACAATTTGTGACCATTTGAAGTTTTCAGATAAATAGCAGTTGGGAAGCTTTTAGGCAGACAGTGCCAATTAGAGTAGCAATGATGAATTTTAGTTCAAAGATGCTTCATCTCCTATCTAAATGACAGAGGGAACTATATTACGGCTACAGATGGATCTACTTTCTTTAAAAATCATGCCATATCTATATCTATATCTATATCTATATCTATATCTATATCTATATCTATATCTATATCTATATCTATATCTATATCTATATCTATCTATCTATCTATCTATCTATCTATCTATCTATCTATCTATATCTATATCTATCTATCTATCTATCTATCTATCTATCTATCTATCTATCTATATATATATATATATATCGATATATATATCTATATATCTCTATCTATCTATCTATCTATCTATCTATCTATCTATCTATCTATCATCTATCTATCTATCTATCTATCTATCTATCTATCTTAGGAATAGCTCAACTGACCGGTCTTTCTTTGAAGCTCTAGAAATCTTTAAAGGCTTTCTGAAGCAAAGTTGAAAAGTTTCACGGCTACAAGTTTGCAGGAGACCAATATGAAAGGCTGAGTGATTCAGCAGCCAAAAGGAAGCTTTCAGTTCTGAAATACAAATAGATTTCCTCTCCGCCTTCTCTTTCAGCTAACCTTTGAGTGAGAGAAACTTCTGCTGATGCCAAATGACCAGGAAGATGTTAATGACAGATCCTGGTGCCTGCCAGGTGCCACTGGGTATGCCTCTCCACTGCCGAGCTGGCTTCCCTCACAGATGCTGAGTGACCTTGCAAACATTCCCGACAAAGGTCGGAATAGATTCATTGATCAGCTAGGCCAAGCATATGACAGTCTGTTCCTTAATTGAATCCCAAAAGGGGGCAGGCTGGGTTTTTATTACAGAGGCCAGACGATAGCACTCATTAAAAGCTCCACAGACTGTGTGGTTTACTAATTAGTTTATTATACAGACACCTTGACGATGGGCAAAGTTGTCATTTTGCCCTTTATCGCACAGGGGATGTTGTTAAAAGTTTAATCAGCTAACACTGACCAACTTAGCTTGGCAGGCACTAGATGGTCATTACCGGGGTCACCCCTGCTGTAGCAATTCTGACAGGGTCACAGCGTGAACCTCCAATATAAAAAGTGTTACACAAGGTAAGAGGGCACCTGAAAAGGAACCAACGGGAGAATGGGAGGAAGGAAAGAAAGAGGCTCTGCAGGGAGTCGGAAACAGATGGACAACTGTTAGAACAACTGAATTGTTCCTTTCTCCGTGTTGCTTAACATATGACTTTTTTTATAATGTGTGATAAACTCTCAGAGTTGTCCCTTTGATACACTGATTACCTCAACGATACACAGATTGTTCAAATCAAGGAAGACCAAGACTTGAGTATCTCTTGATATGATGATGATGGTATGATGCAAGGATGGATTCAGGAGAACCTCTAGCTAAGATTCTGTGCAGTTTGGAGTACCCTCAAATCCCACTCATGGATGGCCCTGCCCACCCTGCCCCTCCCCTCCCAGGAGTCCTCACGTGGCCCGTTTTGGATGCAGGTAAGTGCAGGGCACGGACGGAGGCTTGGGGAGGACAAAAAATGGGCCTACCGGAAGTTCGGGAAGGCCTCCAGAGGACCTCCGGAACCTGGGGAGGCCATTTTCTCCCTCTCTTCAGGAAAGCCTCTGGAGCCCAGGGAGGGCAAAAACACCCCCCTCTGCCATGGTGCAGGAGGCCGACTAGGCCACACCCACCATGGCCACTCCCAGCCAGCAACCGTGCAGCGAACCCCTTGCTAAAATTTTTGAAGCCCACTCCTGATATGATGATGATGTTATTCATTCATAGTTATTCATAGTCATGTTCAACTTTTGGCGATTCTACGGGCCAGGTTTCTCCACATCTTTCCATCTTGCACTACTTCTTTGAGCGGTTCTATGATCTGGCTGGCGTCAGCTTTATCTCTCCGTATGCAACCACAGACATGTCTCCCTAATGACCCAACTGATTAGGGACTTAGGCTTCTTGAAATGGAAGACTGCTGATAAAAAAAAGACAAAACCGCTATTCTTCTTAACTACATGCTCACACTTCAGATTTCATTTCCCACAAGTCCCAGTGCATTTGTGGTTAACCAGATGGAATTCCCGTAGACAGCATTGTCGCTAATTAACTTTAATTTTCCTGTGACATAGTCTGAGTTGCTTCAAACTCTCCCGGAATGGGCTCCTGAAGGTCTTCCACAGAGATGTCCTATCTCCCCCCAGGTTTTCAAGTAACCTTGGCAATGAATTTGCTGGAATGAAGCTGGGATTAAATGAGCCAAAAAAAGAGCCCTTCAGAAGTCACCCATTAATTTGTGGTCAAAGAAATTGGGAAGATGATTCACTCGCAATTTCTCAAGGGCAGAAGTCTCCTCTTACCAGGGCAGGGGTGGGCAAATGTGGCCCTTTTATAACCTGTGGACTTCAACTCCCAGAATTCTTGAGACAGCTTGGCTGCATATATAAGCCCCTGCATATAAGCAATTCATGAAAGGGATTAAATGTCACTTCTTGGAAAGCAACTTCAGGTTCTCATTGACATCCATGACCCAGTGATGGGGGGAAGATGACAGGTGTCTCCTTTTCTGCCATTATCTGAACTACAAAGGTACATAGGATGAGATTAGTGGTATGCCCTACATTTGGATAAATCCCCAGTTGAAGGAAAATGACCCACAAAATGACCTGGAATCTATATGGAAAGACAGAATTGGGACTACCCCTAAGCTTTCTGGAGCTTCAAATGCTGTGAAAGAATATTGTAGTCTCTTGTACTTTCAACTGGGGCATCTGGATGGAAATAAAAAAAAAGGGATTCAAATAATTTAACAACTGGTTCTCTGCCCTAATGACCGGCTGGGTGGGTGTGGCCATGGTGGGCGTGGCCAAAAATGTGGAGAGTGCAGGGGGGTCACGCCCGCATGTGCCCACACCCATAATTCAATGCCCCCCAGTGCCCTGCCCCCCCGTAAATGAACATGTGACGCCTCCCCTGCATGCGTACCCGACCCCACCATACTCCCCCCACTTTTGGCAAAAAGGTTACTGGTGGGCCCGGTAGACCCGTTTTTTCGCCCTCCTCAGGATCCAGAGGCTTTCTTGGAGCCTGGGGAGGGCAAAAATGGCCTGTTTTCTGACTTCTGGAAGGGCCAAAAATCAGCTGGCCGGCGCGCTGGAGCTGAGCTAGGGCAATGCTCGCGTGCCCACAGATATGACTCCGCGTGCTACCTGTGGCACGCATGCCATAGGTTCACCATCACGGCCTTATACCATTTCAGACAAATGGTTATCCAGTCTCTTTTTGAAAGTCTTGAATGACTGAGCAGCCACTAATTCTGAAGGCAAGCTGTTCCATTGGTTGATTGCTCTCACCATTAGGAAATTTCTCCTTAGTCCTAGGTTGCTTTTCTCCTTGGTTAGTTTTCATCCATGGTTTCTTTTCTTACCTATTGGTGATTTAGAAATTAGTTTGGCACCCTCATCTTTGCAGGAGCCCCTCAAATACTGGAACACAAATATCATGTCTCTCCAGTCCTTTCCATTGGACTAGACATACTCAATTTCTATAACCATTCTTCGTATGTTTTAGTCTCCAGACCCCTAATCATTCTTGTTGCTCTTCTCTGCACTCTTTCCAGAGTCTCAACATCTTTTTTATATTATATAAAGAATATGTTATACATCCTCCTTCATCCCAGATCACAAAAAGGCATCTTTGCACAAAGCCAAGTGTGCCTGTCTAAAATTTGGCAAGACCTATGGCCCTAAAAATATTCAAAAATATCATCTAAGTCTGTGCAAACTTCCAATAATCTTACACTGGTATTTCCATTAACAGACAGAATGTAATGAGTCTTAACATCAAAGTACATTCAAACATTCTTCTCATATTGAACTGATTTCACCCTCTCAGAGAAGTCAACCATGTATACAAATTTCTTTATTTTATGTTAGAAAATGATCTTCCCTTACCTGTTTCTGAATTTTCTAATCTGATCAATAGAAGCAAAAACCCACAAGTCATATTTTGGAGTTTGATTCAAACAGGACCAGACAACTTCTGATTCAGTCCAGTTAATTAGGATTTCTTCTCGACTGTCAAACTGGATCTGCCCAGATGTTGAGATCTGCTGCCTACACTTTCCAAACTGAGAATAAAATGGAGGAGTTCCTTCCTGTTGTATTCTCTAACAATTTAAAATTTCCCCCTTCCTTCCTTCCTATTCCTTCCTTCCTTCCTTCCTCCCTCCCTCCCTTCCTTTTCTTGAGACTAAATATTTATTTCCTTAAGTCCTAGCAAAGTTTTAGACATCTCATGAGTTGGATATGTTTAGAAATAGCCTTTTTCATAATTAATAACTGAAGGGGATTTAATATATAGAGATTCACTGAGCTTTAGAATGTGTCTTGAAACAGAAGCTGTTTTGGAGTAAGATATATTTCAGAAACATGAACATTGTTATGAGGAAGATGGAGTTATGTCATCATCCTGTACCATGCTATTGAGTCTGTCTTGGTAGTTAGTTACCTAGGAATTTCTTCTGGTGACAGATTGCTCTATTACCTTAAAAAAAGGAAAATGCATCTTCACTAAAGGCTTCTTTTAATGGTGAAACTAACAGGTTCTAACTTCTCTTTCTGCTGTATCTCCTTAAGGCAATGAAGGAATTAGCTTTGTGTGCCTGTGTGTGTCAGTGAGGCATTTTGAAATTTCACACATTTAAATCATCCCAACTTTGACAGAATTTTAAACACACAGAAGTGCATTTCTAAATTCAGACATTCACCTGTCATCTTCTCAACAGGTTTTCCTCCTCCAAGGCTCTGTGTGCTCTCTTGAAATGGAAAACACTTTTAATAGGAGAAGTGTGGAAAAGAGAATAACATAATTAATATCATAAAATCTTTGATGGACTGTGCATTTGTTTCCGTGGCCCAGCTTGGCTGTCAATACATGACACTTTTTAAGCAATTTCCACACCTTGAGATGGCCTATCTATAAGCAGGACCAATAATTGAATTAGGCCTGTGAGAAACTTAGCTTTTCTACAGTAGCCCTGATGTTGGGCAAATCCATATAACCTTCTTTATTTGGTGTGAAGAACTCTTACTACACATTTACCTTACGCCACCAGGCTCGAAATTTTGGGCTTGGACAACCTGGAACTACGCCGCCTATGGTCTGATCTAAGCATAGTACACAAAATTGTCTGCTCCAATGTCCTATCTGTCAATGACTACATCAGCTTCAACCTCAACAATACACGGGCAAATAATAGATACAAACTCAAAATAAACCATTCCAAACTCGATTGCAAAAAATATGACTTCAGCAACAGAGCGGTCAATGCCTGGAATGCACTACTTGACTCTGTGGTTTCTTCCCCAAACCCCCAAAACTTTATCCTTAGACTGTCTACTGTGGACCTCACCCCATTCCTAAGAGGTCCGTAAAGGGGGCGTGCATGAGCGCAGCAGCGTGTCTATATTGAAATAAGAACAGAACCACTTTTCTCCCATTGTTTCTACCTGCCCCACCAGGTCTAGTAGAGACAGCATGTTCTGGGTCTTCTCCAATACATAATGATATCCTGTTGGACTTTGGAGTCATGCCTTCTCAATGGCAGCACCTGCTGAATGGAACATGGAAATCTCAATGGAGATTTACAGTAGATGGCCATAATCCTATTAGTCATTAGCAAGGCACTGAAGACCTGGCTATTCCCCCAGGTATTTGGGTCAGGCATTGGATGAATGTTGTTGCTCGTGAGCAGTGGTGAAATTCAATTTTTTTTTACTACTGGTTCTGAGGGCATGGCTTGGTGGGGGTGGGGTGGCTTGGTGGGTGTGGCAGGGGAAGGATATTGCAAAATCTCCATTCCCTCCCCACTCCAGGGGAAGGATACTACAAAATTTCCATTCCCACCCCACTCCAGGGGAAGGATACTGCAAAATCCCCATTCCCTCCTCACTCCTGGGGGAAGAATATTGCAAAATCTCCATTCCCACTCTACTCTGGGGCCAGCCAGCGGTGGTATTTGCCGGTTCTCCAAACTACTCAAAATTTCCGCTACCGGTTCTCCAGAACCTGTCAGAACCTGCTGGATTTCACCCCTGCTCGTGAGTAGAGCCAATGGTTTCCTTGGTGCTGGGTGTTGTTTGGTGGTATTGTTTGTTTTAATCTTGTAAATTGCCCAACTTCACTTGTGTGAGAGGGAAAGCCCAATAAATCCAACAAAAACATCCATAAAAGACTTCTACAAAGCAATTCCAGTAAGTTGAGAATAAGTTAACTCTGCTGTTTGCTGCAGAGTAGCTCAGCACATCTGCAGGGCACCAGGTTGGAGAATACCATTATAACCCTGAGAAAGAATACAGAACTACATTATGAATGGGAAGACTCTGGATAAAGGATAGGCAGTGATGACTAGAATCTCACTGAGTTCAGCCATTCCATAGCTCTCCCATTTGATAATCATTTCCAAAGCACCTGGAAACCGACATTCAAGCTCTCTACATTATATTCATTATCTGTGAATCTCAACCGCTTTAAGTGTGGCCTTTTCTGAAACTGACCGTCTATAGCTCAGAAAGAGACAGAGAGACAGACAGAGACAGAGGGAGGGAGGGAGAGAGAGAGAGAGAGAGAGAGGGAGGGAGGGAGGGAGGGAGGGAGGGAGGGAGGGAGGGAGAGAGAGAGAGGCCAGCCAGCAGGCAGGCCTGCCTTACCAGGAAATGTAGTGAAAAATTCCTTTTTCTATATTTTCTATTCACCATTATGATGGATACTTTTGAGAAAAAAAACTCTTTTCAGTCCCTTTGCAGGAATCACTGCACATTTATTCATTTGCAAATGGGCAACGTCGTTTCGACCAAATATCCACTTGGGTGTGGAAGTTATTATACTACTGTATACTGTTAATATTCCCTATTGAATTTTGAGGCTTCCTCAATTTTGGCAGCACCCTCAATGTAGCCAGGACTTTACCGCCTCTCCAAGAGGTGCCAAATAAAAGGCTCCTTTGTTTGAAGGACGGTATCTCTACAGGGATGGACAAAATGGGATTTAAACAGAGTGATTTCCTTCTAAAGCCCAGCTATTTCCTGAGTGGCTTTTCTCTGGGATTATAGCCGAAATCAATGTGGACTATTTGCCCAGCAAACTTCATAAGGGCACTTCTTTACCGGAGGTGGCATTTTCATATCAGTCATAGAAACAGAGCTTCCAACCTCCTGCAGTTATTAAAGATCATTTGACCTTCTTTTTATTCCAAACAAAGAACCTGTCCAAAGCAACAATAAGGCTTGGCTATAGGTCTTTGCAGCTTTACTTCGGTAAAATGCTCAAGAGAAGTCTCTTTCTGAACAATGTGACACGCATACACAAACACACATATACAGTACAGGTCAGTGGTGGGTTCCTACAGGTTCGCCCCAGTTCGGGCAAATTGGTAGCGGCAGCGGCAGCGGCAGCGGCAGGAGGCTCCACCCACCCGCCCGGATGTCATCACAGACACTCTGCACATGCGTAGAAGGTCCTGGGCATGCGTAGAAGCACCGTGTGCAAGCGAAGCAAGCAAGCGCTCACTCACAGTTCCAAACCGGTAGCAAAGGTAAGTGAAACCCACTCCTGGTACAGGTAGTTCTAGACTTACCACTGTTTATTTAGTGTCCGTTCAAAGTTACGACGACACTGAAAAAAAACTACTGACGACCGTTTTTCACAGCTAAAACCTTTGCAGCATCCCCATGATCACGTGATCAAGTTGGCAACTGGCTCATATTTATGACCATTGTCGTGTCCCAGGATCATGTGATCCCCTTTCGCGATCTTCTGACAAGCAACGTCAACGGGGAAGCCAGATTCACTTAACAAGCAGGGTTACTAACTTAACAATGGCAGTGATTTCATTTAACGCCGAGGCAAGGGAAGTCGGGAAATGGGGGAAAACTCACTTAACAGATGTCTCACTTAACAACAGAAATTTTGGGCTCAATTGTGGTCGTCAGTTGAGGCCTACCTGCACACACACACACACACACACACACACACACACACACACACTTACTTTTTACCCATTAGTTTTGAGATCAAAAGTCCCAATTTAGGAGACAAATACTAATCTTAAAAGGCATTGTTTTTCTTATGCAAGTATTTGCTCATATTGTTATGTAAAGTTATGTTGTGTTATGTGTTATGTGTTGTTATGTGTTATGTGTTAAATGCAGTGGTGGGTTCCTCCCGGTTCGGCCCGGTTCTCTCGAGCCGGTAGCGGTGACGATATGACGTCACTGAACCGGTTCTGCCCCCCCGCCCCCCTCGCGCCCCCCCCGTGTTATTCTTACCTTTTATTTGGCCCCACCCCCAATCTATTGCTGCCTCCTGAGTCCCAGCTGATGGCTAGAGGGAAAAAATCTGTTTAAACTCTTGTCGCCGGGCTTCAAAGGGCCGCCCTACAGCTGATCAGTGTTAAAAGAAAACAAATGCCTGCAAAAATAAATGGGTAGACCAGTGCACTCCAAAAACAAATGGGTAGACCGGTGCTTTCAAAAACAAATAGGTAGACCGGTACAGCTCTGCAAGCAGTTAAAAGCCTGATAGACCAGGACCTCTGCTAAATCCTAAATAATTGTCACATGACCATCAAGCCACACCCACAAAATAAGCCACGCCCACAGAACCGGTAGTAAAAAAAAAAATAGAACCCACCCCTGGTTATATGTTATATGTGATGTGATGTTTTATGTGATGTGGTGTTGTGCTGTGTTGTGTTATGTTATGTGGTTTTTAACCACATAACCACATTACTTTATAAGTAACTCAAGGCACCCAACTTACCTAATACTCCTTCCTCCTCCTATTTTCCTCACAACAACAACCTTGTGAGGCGAGTTGGGCTGAGAGAGAGTGACTGGCCAAAAGTCTTCTAGATAACTCTCATGCCTAAAGTGGGACTAGGACTAGAACTAGAACTCACTATGTCCTGGTGATTGGCTGAAAGTCACCCAGCCAGCTTTCATACCTAAGGCAGGACTAGAACTCACAGTCTCCTGGTTTCTAGACCAAGACCTTAAACACTACACCAGACTGACTCTATTCCCTTAAATACATCTTTTTTTTTCTTTTTCTTTTTAATTGAAAAGTTTTTTAAAAATTACATATATATCCCCCCCTTCCCTCCACCCTCCCCAACCCTCCCACCCACCCCCCCTCCCTACTTCCCAGAGCAAAATACAGGGTATAACATTCAACAATCATAATCTAACATAGTCTAATTAATTATAACCTCTTACATCCCTCTAATACTTTAACTCCCCATTTACCAGATTAAATTTGAATACATAATGACATCTCTCTATCTATTCGTAAACTATTTGAAATTTTTTAGTCCGATATTTATTTTGAATATAATCTATCCATCTTCTCCATTCTATCATATACTTCTCAATTGAATAGTCCTTCAAATACGCTGAAATCTTTGCCATCTCTGCTAAATTTGCTACTATTAATATCCATTCTTGAATAGTTGGCAAATCTTCCTTCTTCCAATACTGCGCCACCAATAATCTTGCTGCAGTTATTAAATTCAGGATCAAGTTAGTCTCTATAACCGTACAATTTGTGATTATACCCAACAAAAATAACTGTGGAGTAAATTTTATCCTCTTTTTAAGAACATTTTGAATAATCCACCAAATTTTTATCCAGAATGCTTTAACCATTTTACAAGTGCACCATACATGAAAATAAGTAGCGTCATCACAATCACATCTCCAACATTTCGATTGTAAATTCGGGTACATACAAGCTAACTTTTTAGGATCTAAATGCCATCTGTAAAACATTTCCCTTAAATACATCTTGTTTCATGACTGATACCTTCTCATCCTACATTAATCAATGTGGGCAATCCCAAACAATTCGGGATCACGAGGTCTGCGAGTAGAGTCCTTCCTGTTTGTAACCAATGAAAAATTCATTTTATAATTATACATTCATGAAAGAGAAGCATACAGCTCGATCTGTATACAGCAATGCTGATGATGGGAGCTATACTTTTTCCATGGCCTAAATATTATTTAAATGTAGATTATGGGAATCAGAACTCTCCTTATGCATTCAAAAAAGCTGCAAAGCTAGCATGAGCATTTATATGTTCCGATATCATCACCACCGTTGGTATATTTGGCCTCTGTGAAAAAGGAAATTAGATCTTTATCCAAATAGATCTATTTGGGTAGTTTTGGTACAGTCCATGCTGACTTGCTCCAAATATTAGACAAAAGGACAGATGCCAGTTGAAGAACAGGATGGTTTTGCCCTTTGAAAGTTGAGCAGCTCCAATTCAGTCCTTATTTATAAATAAATAAATGTGCTCCATTATATTTAATTGGTCTTACTCCCAAGCAGCTAGACACAGGATTTGCAGCCGAAATTGATTGCTACACTAATTAAATAAAGTACTGCTTCCAGCTGCATAACAACTGGCAATGCGTAGCTATCAAGAAATTATCATAGTAGATTTGCTTTATTATTTAATCAAATTAATTATTATTCTAATTGCTTGAGCTATTTTGTAAAACACAGATGCTCCTAAAACAGTGGAAATAGTTATTACGGGCATTTTCTCCTCCTCCTCTTTGTCCTCCCTCCTTCCCCTTTTTTAATGAGACTCTTCCTTAACTTACTAATATGAAATTGCTGACTCCATTTCATTTTTTCACTTCTGGAACTGTTGCTGCAATAAAGAAAACCAAAAAGGTTGTTTTTTTTTTAAAAAGGCCATGGAGACCCCCCATGTTCTGTTCCTCATGGAGGCTCTTCATGGCGCCTCATTCAATTCTACGGCATCTCAAAATCGCAAGGAAGAAAGGAACATCCATGAGATTTTCATCCTGACCCGAAGAAAAAGTCTTTTGAGGAGAACTTCTCCAATGCTTTATCTTTAATGAGGACCATGGTCACTTGTGTGGGAAGGACTGCATAACTAGGCTCACAGGTGGTTTGCCAAAGGAACTTTTAGAAAGCAAAAAGAGGTTTCTTGATGAAAGGAAGATGGGGAATTTCTGCAGGCAAACTACACACACTCTGTACAAACTACCTCTGGATTCTGGTGTCTGTGGGATGGGGGGACAGCAGGAGGATCAAGCCACGAAACCTTGAACTCCTTCAAGAGAAGAAAAGAAGCTTCAAAAGGAACAAGAATGACAGCATATCTAATGGAAACATATTGGATATTCTCACTTTGGGTCACACCATGGCTTGCATTGCTGAGCAAAACCTTTCTACTTTGACATTGATGAACATGTCTGTGCTAGGTTTCATTCAGAGGAAATCTAGGAACTTGGGGGAAATTGTGTTTGTGTGTTGCCCCAGGAGAATCTTCTGTATGGATTGCATTGATGATGAAAATACAGGATGAAAATGGTTGCAAGTAAATCCAGGCCTTCATCATTCACCTTACTACAAGACTATTTTCTATTTAGTTTGGGATAATGAAAATAGGGAGGACTTCACTGTAAGATATATACAGTTATCTCAAATGTTAAATAGAGCATTATTTTCCTTTTACTGATAGTACTTGTTGAAGGAGTCAGTCTGTCACTATTAAGGAGATTTACAAGGAGCCTCCCATCAGAAAAAAAAACAGCAAAAGGTTTTGGTAAAATTGATGACACTTGTTTGCAGAGATTTACACAGCTTATACTTCTTTTTTTTTTAAATTAAATTTTATTAACATAAACAAACGTAAAACACAAATACATGTAAACACTTATACATTAACAAAGAGTCAATCGACTAACTTCTAGAAAACCTTCGCATCGGTGATTAATGTCCATTTAACCAATTTTCCTTAATCATACTATTTACAAATTTACTTGCTTATACCTTAATACATTCATTGAAGTTCAGCAGTATCTTTCTACAATCATATTAACCATTTATTTATACAATCCTATGGCTCATCTCATGTATCTATTTCTACAATTCTTGAGTTATGTTCTCCTAATGTCCTATGTTATTGGCCCTATCCTTCTTTTTAACCATGTGTACCATTTTTGCCAAACTAAATAAAAGTCAGTGTTCTCTTTATCTTGGAGCTCTTTTGTGAGCCTCACAAAACAGCTTATACTTCTTTAAAACAAAAAAAAAATGAATGTGGAAGCTAAACAAAGACTTAATGAAGATAGTCTCCAAAAGAAGGATAATAGAATTTCTGATGGACCATATCAGAACATCCCCTTCAAATCACATCAATCTTTAGGCATAATGTTGTTGTTGTTAGTTGCGAAGTCATGTCCAACCCATCACAACCCCATGGATAACTTTCCTTCATGCCTTCCTGTCCTCTACCATCCCCGGGAGACCATTTAAGCTCAAGCTGACTGCTTCAGTGACTCCATCCAGCCACCTCGTTCTCTGTCGTCCCTTTCTTCTTTTGCCCTCAATTTTTCCCAGCATTAGGCTCTTCTCCAGTGAGTCCTTCCTTCTCATTAAGTGGCCAAAGTATTTGAGTTTCATCTTCAGGATCTGACCTTCTAAAGAGCAGTCAGGGTTGATCTCCTCTAGGACTGACCGGTTGGATCGTCTTGCAGTCCAGGAGTCTTCTCCAGCACCAGAGTTCAAAGGCCTCAATTCTTTGGTGCTCAGCCTTCCTTACGGTCCAACTTTCACAGCCATACCTTGCAATTGGGAAAACCATAGCCTTGACTATACAGCGAAGCTTCTTGGATGAGAAGCGAAACGTCTTCAAAGGAAAAAACAAAGTCCAGTTGCCTCTTGAAAAAGCACCTTTGGGACTATGACTTTAAGATTAAAAGTCATATGATTTTCATTATGCAAATACAGCTGCAAAAGCTTTAGCTGAGCTAATGAATTGCGCTGTCTGACTTCAACACTAAAGTATAATATTGCAATGATGGACAGATCAATTTGAGAGGGTATCACTTGAGCATCTGGTGGGCAGTTTTTGATGGAACATAGAAATAAATGTCACACAATAGTCAAACTTTTTTTTTGAATGGCTACCTTTTGTTCGTTTTAGAACAGTATTTCTCAGACTTGGCAACTTTGAGATGTGTGAACTTCAACTCCCAGAATTCCCCAGTCAGCCAGCCAGCCAGCCATTTAAATCCACACATCTTAAAGTTGCCAAGTTTGAGAAATACTGCTTTGAAATAATAGGAAATCCCAGATGCAAGATATTAGCAGTGTTCCATCTGTTAGGTGACATTTTTGTCTGCATTATTATTATTAATATCCATCAAATGTAATGTAATCACACAAGTTGTTAGAATGATGAATTTTTATGGTATTTTCATTTGTCATTACCTAGAACAAAACACACCAGGTCTTACAATAATTGAAATGAGAAGAATAATTTTTTTTCATACAAAAAGAAGAAAAAAGAAAAATACAAAGCACAGAGATCTAAAGTGGATAGATTATGGATAAAAGTCATCTCTATGGAAAAATGGATAAAACACTTTTTTTTTGCAACAGCTAAATATTTCAGCTACATCAGATAATGGATTTACAAAAAAAATCTTGTATTTTAAGGCATGGGAATTCCTAAGCTTAGTGTAGCTTGAATTCCTAAAGAACACTAATTAAATATATGATACTTTTTGTTTGTTTATATATGTGTTTGTCCTCAATGAATAGAACGCTGAGGAAAATCATTCAGGCTTAGTCCGAGTTAATGAATAATCCTACTTGACAAGCGTCCATTTTATGATGCACTTAAAAATGGGAAGGGATCTGATTATATGATCATGGTCTCCATTTCACATTTTTCATTGTCTCAGAGAACATCCCTGTGGACAGAAAGCAGAATGGAAAATGTTTGCTTAATTTCGGGGTCATTGGATATAAAATGCATATGAAAGATGATTTAAAGAATTAGGAACCATCAATATCAATATCCCGACTAGGTGGCTCAGTGGCTAAGACACTGAGCTTGTCGATCAGAAAGGTCGGCAGTTCGGCAGTTCGAATCCCTAATACAGGTCTCCTGCGTGAGCAGGAGGTTGGACTAGATGACCTCCAAAGTCCCTTCCAACTCTTGTTATTGTTAAACTGTTAAACATCCAGTCTTAATTCCTGACCTGTAGCTATGCCTATCATATGAATTTATTCCGAATGGGCTACTATTGTGATCAAACTAAGCAATCTCAAGATATTGACCGAGAATTGTATTCCGTCAGGATTAAAGTTCTTCAAAATTATTCATTTCATCTTTGAAATTCAAGGAAGATAGATTGCAGAGTATATAGAAAGCATTTGATAGAAACAGAAACGGGTGCTTTTGATCTACAAAGAGGAAGATTGATTTGAAAAAGCTTAGACTTCACTTTCTACATCATACATGTTATTTACAGGTGGGTTGTTGTTGTTGTTTTGTAATTTATGTATATTTAGAGGAATTAGCACATGCTCATCTGGAAGAATTATTATTTGGGGAAGAAGTATTTCAAGCAGCTTATGCTCACATTGGTTAAGCAAATAGCTTTTAGCTGTCTAGTTTGTTTCAAATATATATCTATTGTGCAATAAAGCTTTCTCTGTCTCTGTCTCTGTCTCTCTCTGTCTCTCTCTGTCTCCCTCTGTCTCTCTCTCTGTCTCTGTCTCTCTCTCTCTGTGTGTGTGTCTCTCTCTCACTCTTTCTCTCTGTCTCTGTCTGTCTGTCTGTCTGTCTCTCTCTCTGTGTCTCTGTCTGTCTGTCTGTCTGTCTGTCTGTCTCTCTCTGTCTGTCTCTCTCTGTCTCTCCCTCTGTCTCTGTGTGTCTCTTGCTTGCTCGCTCACTCTTTCTCTTTCTCTCTGTCTCTGTTTCTGTCTCTCTATCTGCCTGCCTGCCTGCCTCTCTCTCTCTCTCTCTCTCTCTCTCTCTCTCTCTCTCTCTCTCTGTCTCTGTCTCTCTGTCTCCTGTCTCTACCTCTCTGTCTCTGTCTCTGTCTCTCTCTGTCTCTCTCTGCCTCTCTGCCTCTGTCTCATATAATCCTCTTATAATGGTAGGTCAGCAAACATAACATCTTGTTGCTTGTCTTCATGTCATTTGGAACTATATCTCATTCCCTACCTTGTACACATTTTGCATCTAGTTGGACATTAAAATAAAATATTCTCTCTTTGCATTCTATCACTTTCTATCATTTTTTTTTCCTCATTCTTGTTAGCCGGGCACCTCTAAATAAGTATCAGAATCCAGCAAGTTAAGAATCTGACAACGCTTCCTTGGCTGAACAGATGCAAAACAATAGAAATAGCTTTCAAGCTGTCTCAATTCCCCAGAAGAAGACAGACTTGAGAAGAACAGTGCGTTAACTAAGGCCATCGTGTAGAAAAATTTCCCCCTTGCATTTTGAATTAGCTTTCAAACTTTGCTCGTGAAGGGGAAGAGAATCTCAGGGAGATGGGTGGATTACAGAATGATGACTAGGTAGGCAAAGGAGGGTATGTAAATATTCTTTATTCCAGTATACAATTATTTATTTGGTAAACTCTGGCATTCTTGGGCTTCTTATATTTGTTTGTTGATAAGTATGCCTTCTAAACCACTTCAATCTAAGCAATTTATGATTCTTGACAAGTGTAGCTTGTCTTTTTATGTACACTGAGAGCATATGCACCAAAGACAAATTCCTTGTGTGTCCAATCGCACTTGGCCAATCAAGAATTCTATTCTATTCTATTGAAAGCATATTTTAGAATCCACCATCAGGGCATATCCCTATGAAAAATTACAACATACATATCATCCTCAATTTACAACCATTCGTTTAGTGACCAGATACAATGGTCAGGTGAACAAAATTTGGATGCTTGGCAACTGGTTCCTATTTATTTATGATGGTTGCATTGTCTCAGACTTACCTTTTTGCCATCGTTTAACAAGCAAAGTCAACAGGGAAACCGGATTCACTTAACAATCGTGTTACTAACTTAACCACTGCAGTGATTCACTTAACAAGTGTGGCAAGAAAGGTCGTAAAATGGGACAAAACTCACTTAGCAAACATCTCACTTAGCAAGCAGAAATTTTTGGCTCAGTTGTGGACATAAGGCGAGGACTACCTGAATACTACATCACACGCTATCATACACACAAAACTCTGCTAAATCCTAAAGAATTGTCACATGACCATCAAACCACACCCACAAAATAAGCCACGCCCACAGAACCAGTAGTAAAAAAAATTAGAACCCACCCCTGCTTCCATTATTACTCGTAAAGCCCTGTGACCTTCCTCTCAATTTTGCTCCCTGTTTTGGTATCCTCTGAGGTGTGTCGGAGCAAAATTATTGACTTTCATTCCAAACGGTTTGTAAATCCCCCTCAGAAAATGAGGACTTGAGCCTCATCCTGCCCTGTCTTGAAATGTGTTGTTCAGTGTGCAGCGTAAACTCTAGCACACACTCACACCAAAGGAAGTTGTGTATCCTGGGTCTAATGCAATTACAGAGAGTTCCATACCTATGCGTCAAATAGATAATACCTCCTTTCCTTTTTCCTGTTTGTACCGAATAAAAGAAGTTTCAGTAGAGAAAAAGTTCAGCTTGCCAACATTTTGCTATGTATTTTCCTCCCTGTGCATAAAATGCAGTTTGTAATTGAAACCTGGCGGGGGTGCTATTTCACTTTAATAATATTTGTGCGTTTCTCTTGTTTAGGGCTTAGTTAAGTGTATTTCATCCTTCAGAGAAAAGAGAAAGGGGGAGAAATAAATCTAGGATATGTATGGGGGGGGGGAAGGAGGGAGGGGGAGATGGGACAAATCAACCCATGTGACACTACCAGTCTACTCTCTCTATGGGGATGATACTGACATGCTGTCCCTTTTATACCGACATGTGGCATTCCTAACAGTTTTACAAAGAGATTCCAAATGGAAAATGAGCTTTTAAGCAGGGATAAAAATTTGATCCTCCCTCCCACCTCCCATTTTATAGTTAAACAAAATGAGAAACGTGCTTTTTTGCATTGGCTGCACTTCAGCCTGGCCTGGGAACAGCAGGGGGAAAAAATCTATCTGGCATGTTGTCCATTTTATTCATTTGCACACGCAGGAGCTGCCTGTTGTTACAACATAGATTTTTTTTTTTTAGAGACTTAGTTGTCTATTTCTTTCTTTTTTTAAAAAAAATAGTAATTTTATTAAACGTAACAATTGAAAAGATAAAAATTAGTACAAAATAAAAGAAAAAAGAGAAAGTGCAGAGAAAAAGAAATTCAAAGAAAAAAAAGAATATAATAAAGAAAAAGGAAAGGAATATATAAAGAAATGACTTCTGCTTCACTACAAGTATAAACAATTTTAGTAATTTATCACCTTCTTTGAAATACAACAAATAATCCCTTCTTCTGATATCTTATCTCTTATCTATAAACTAATCTTTTAAAGCCACTTTGTTCAGTCCTTGGCAGCAAAAGTCCTTTAAGGGTTACCAGATGTAGGGTAAAGGTTCCCCTCGCACATATGTGCTAGTCGTTCCCGACTCTAGGGAGCGGTGCTCATCTCCATTTCAAAGCCAAAGAGCCAGCACTGTCCAAAGACATCTTCATGGTCATGTGACCAGCATGACTAAACGCCAAAGGCTCATGGAACGCTGTTACCTTCCCACCAAGTAGTCCATATTTTTCTACTTGCACCCAGATTTTTACTCTCTTTTTTTGGGGAAAAAGGTCTTATACTCCAAAAAATATGGTACTTGCAGCATGCGAACCATCATTTGTACAACTGCAATACAGAGATCATTGGCAAAATAATAGCAACAATAATAACATCAACATATATATTCCATATTTCCTCTAGGAGCTCAAGGGTCTATGTGGGATGTTCTGTCATCTGTTTTCCCAACAATAATTTGGTGAGGTATATTGGGCTAGGTGAAAATGATACCATGGAGTCAACCTTTAACTTACATGATCCAAATGGAAAATTGAATTTAATGTACCCACTTATAATCCAACAATTTAAACCCTACACTACACTGGATTTCATGTTATTTCTGTTTTAAAACTGACTGTCAAAGAGAAAAGAAATTCAAATCTCATTGCTAAAAGGAAACTTTAGTTGAGGTTGGAAATAATAAGGTTTTTGATTTGAAACTTTTGGATTGATTTTGATTATAATTCAGTATATTAAATTCAAATCGCCTAAAATCAGCTCAGCACTTTCATATGGGTATTAACTAATTAATTTGAGGTTCTGTCACACTGATCAAATCAAACTTCAAAGCATATCAGTTTAGCTATTCAAACTGACAATTTTAATCATATCACATCAGTTATATGTCAGACAATAAATAGTTGTATTAATAGAAGAGAATTATTTGTGGCTCGGGGTTGATCTGTGGGGTCCTTGGTGCTCTCCAAGCTTGATTGCAGATGTTTCCTGCAAATATTTCGTTAATCAACTAGGTAACATTATCTGTGCTGATGATACTACCTAGTTGGGTAATGAAACACATGCAAAAAAGCCGCCAAGCTTAGAGAGCACCAAGGACCCTACTATAAATCGTTGTTTGTCATCTTAGCATTATTCTTCCTAATGACCGGAAGGGAATTATAGGTGAGGGTACGTTTATTTGTTCTCTTTCCTTGATTACTGTTGATTAATCAGGGAAAGACATTATGTGCAGAAGTGGGTTTCACATAATTTTACCACCGGTTTGTCGCGCACCGAAAATGTGAGCTTTGCTCACGTGTGTGGCTTGCATGCATATGTGCAGCTTAGAAAACATGGCTAAATAGGATGGCATAGTGCCCGGATGGGTGGGCGGGCCGCCACTACTGGTTTTCCCGAACCGGTCTGAACTGGCTGACTACCACCACTGATTGTGTGCCTGTTCTGTGATTTGTTATTCCTCTATGCAGAAACCTGTCTGCCCCTTTAAAACAAGATCCCAAAGGTTCAAGAGAACGTGGAAGCATAAATCTCCTAAACCACATCTCTGTTTCTTCAGGTCACTTCAAAGTGAAGAATCAAGGTCAATGTCCACTGCATAGAAGGAGAATCGATATAAAATGTTTTATAGGTGGCATATGCTTCCTGAGAAATGGGCAAAAATGTTTAAAGATAAATCAGCTAAATGTTGGAAATGCCACCAGTTACCAGGTTCATATCATCATATGTGGTGGACATGCCCTGAAGCAAAGAACTATTGGAATAAAATTAAATTATGATTGTGGCAGGTATGCCTCCTTTTAGTACTCAAGAAAGAAAAACCCCAACTCCATTTTTATAGAGAAAGGTACTTTTACTGAGTATGAACTGAATGCAGCCAAAAAAAGCAAGGTCTGAGGCAATAGGCGCGAAAAGCACATATAGAAAGCATCCCCAAAACCCTCCCCTCAAGGGTCCAGTCAGGATTATCCAATCCACATCCCCCCAAGATGTCATGTGGGGTGCAGCTTCAGATAGCTCCATCCTTCTGGTATGCCAGGACGGTTGACCTTGAGTGCTTATCAACATGCCTCCCAGCTGCAGAGAAAGTGCTGAGGAAAACTTTCTCCAATTCACTCCCTGTTATGAGACATCTCCACCAGCTCGCTTCCCCACTCCCAACTAACAAGACAGCTCCCCCCTCCCCCCTGTTACAATGGCAGCCATAGCAAGCAAGCAATATAGAAGCGGACAGGTTGGAGGAAATGATACAACAACGTATGGATTTAAAACCAGAGCGGTTCCTATTGGATATCTTACCAGAGAAAATTAGCAAAGATAATATATATTTGATTATACATGTAATAACAGCTGCAAGGATTGTTTATGCACAAAATTGGAAAGCAGAGAATATACCATCGGAGGGAGAAGTAATTTTTAAAAAAATTAGATTGTGCAGAAATGAATAGATTAACTATGAAGATAAAAGAAAGAGAAGATTCAGAATATTTTAAGGTATGGAATCAATTCTACTATTGGTTAAAAAAAAAGATATAAGTAAGCTTTAATAGAGATAGATAAAAAATGTTACAACTAGAACACTATATTAGAGGGAAATTTTTGTAATGGACTTGGTGAGAAAGAAGATAGAAGAGATAATAGAAAAGAAGTAGTTTTGGGAGATAACACCGAGATGTCACATGGAAGAAATGAATGATGTACTAAATGTTTGTTTGTCTAAAAAAAATAAAAAACTTAAAAAAAAGTGAAGAATCAAGGTCATAAAGAGCCAGTCTGGTCTAGTGGTTAAGATACCAGGCTGGAAAGTAGGAGACATTGAGTTCAAGTCCCACCTTAGTCTTGCAAACCAGCTGGGTGACTTTGGGTTAGTCACTTTCTCTCAGCCCAACCCATCTCATAGGTTTGTTATTATGGGGGAAAATAGGAGCAGGAAGGTGTTTTGCATATGTTCACTACCTTGAGTTATTTGTAAAAATAATAAAGGTGGGAAAAAATAAAATATAAATCCATTTCTTTGTCAAACAGGATTCTGGTCAGGGAAGTGAGGTGGGCTTGGAGGAAGACCTTGCTAATCAGCTTCCTATATTCTTCTTTCTCAATGAAAATAGAATAGATAGAACAGAATAACAGAGTTAGAAGGGACCTTGGAGGTCTTCTAGTCCAACCCCCTGCTTAGGCAGGAAACCCTACATCACTTTCAGACAAATGGTTATCCAACCTCTTCTTAAAAACTTCCAGTGTTTCTGGAAGGCAAGTTGTTCCACTGATTAATTGTTCTAACTGTCAGGAAGTTTCTCCTTAGTTCTAAGTTGCTTCTCTCCTTGATTAGTTTCCACCCCTTGCTTCTTGTCCTGTCCTCGGGTGCTTTGGAGAACAGCTTAACTCCCTCTTCTTTGGGGCAGCCCCTGAGATATTGGACCATGTCTCCCCTAGTCCTTCTTTTCATTAAACTAGACATACCCAGTTCCTGCAACCATTCTTCATTTTTAGCCTCCAGTCCCCAATGTTCTACCTCTATTCTTCCCTCCAATCCCACAAGCTAATTTTGCAAGGGCAGATCACAAAACGAGATGAGAGAGCATTGAAAATCAGGAAGACGGGGTACCCTTTTTCTTCTGGAAGCCAGATTTGGCCTGGGACTTTAGTTCAGTATTGCTCTTGACTTCGTTTTAAGATGTAAGGCACAGTATTATATTTCAGATTAATTGATCTGAGGACTATTTCACCATTTTCTAATCCGGCAGGTTGTACTGTTCATTATTCTATTCGGGTGAAACGGAAGCAATCCAATAACGCTCTGCAGGAAGAGATCTTAATAAATGATACCGTTTCTTTTACAAACATACAAGGTTTTTTTTTTTCCAGTGTGAGACTTTTATTTTAAATTAAACATCACACTGGTGATGGGGCTGACCTTGTATTTTTATTTAATTTTATTTCTTGGGGGGAAAACAACCCAGGCAGATGAAAGGTATTGCTATGAATAATTGACAAACAGGTCTTTTGTGTTGAACAGCAATGCATGTAAACCTCAATGAAGCTATAAGAAGTGCTTTTGTAGAACACGGGGAGACTCAAAGATATGAATAAATCCACCTTTCAAAGAACATGATGAGAAACAAGAAAATCACAGATGTACCTAGCTGTGTATTTTAGATTCATGCCCTAGTTAATAGGAAATTTGGAAGCCTCTGCTTTTATTGAAAAATACTACATATTGTAATTCATTTACTTGCCTTCATAGGTAGGTCAAAATAAAGCTGAGGTTAAAGTTAGTTTTTATTGACATAGGACATTTAAATAAATAACTCTCTCATTTTCCTTCTGAGCATGCTTATGGTTGGGAAACCTGTAGGGCAGTGATGGCAAATCTTCACGGGGGTCGTGTGCGTGCATGCCCACACCCATAATGCAATACCCCCCCTGCGCATACCGCACCCTGCACATGCGTGCACAACCCTCCCACGCTGCCCCAACCTCTGTGCATGCGCCCCCCCACGCGCCCCATTTTGGGCCTAGCAGGCCTCCCTGAAGCCTCTGGAGGCCAGAAACGGCACATTTCCAGACTTCCAGTAGGCCCGTTTTTCACCCTCCCCAGGCTCCAGAGGCTTTCCTGGAGCCTGGGAAGGGTGAAAACGGCCTCCCCTGGCCCTCAGGAGGCCAGAAATGGCCTGTTTCCGGACTTCTGGGAGACTCATTTTTCACCCTCCCAGAGCCTCTGTGCAAGCCCTCTACTTACTTGGCATCCAAAATGGGCTGTGTAAAGACTCCTGGGAGGGGAGGGACAGCGTGGGTGAGCCCAGCCAAAAATCAGCTGGCTGGCACGTGTGCATGCATGGTGGAAGTGACCTAGGGCAACGGCTCGCATGCCCGCAGAGATGGCTCCACATGCCACCTGTGGCATGTGTGGCATAGGTTCACCATCACATCTGTAGGGCATTTTCCTTTGGGTTCCTTGGCCAAAATCTTAGCTTCGGAATTTCCCGTAGTTGGTTAGAATGCACCAATCTCATGTGCCAATGATAAGATGCCTCAGCGTTTTGGAAAATTCTATAATGCAAAGGAGATTTTCTGGTTTGCTGGATTGCCTTATTCCAAAGTCATTGGAGAGGCATACTGGTGGTATGAAAGAGCTGACATCTGTGTTTCTGAAAGGGTAGACCATCAAGCAAAGATGATTTAAAACAACAAAAACAATACAATAATGACAATAATTTTTAAAGATTTGTTTGAAAAAATTGACCATGGCAAGAATTCAGCCTGTGCACATTAGCCATGGCACATCTGATTCTATCCTATTCAAAAGAATCTAGAGTTACTCGTACGTTTCACAGACATCCAGTTTAGATATATTGAAAGGCTCTGTGTGGAGGTGACTTTGAAATATGTTTGAAAATTTGAACTGACCCAGAACGTGGTTGTCAGATGCTGATGTTCTAGACCAGGGCTGTCAAACTTGCGGCCAGATGCATCACAAGCTAGCCACACCCACACCCAGTTTTGAGAAGGGGAAAAAAGTTGTGATACGTCATGTGACGACACCGTAACGATGCGAGTTTGACACCCCTGTTCTAGACAGTTCAGAAAACATGGTTCTTGGCTTGCATCATCTACATCGGTTTCCAGTTGATTGACAATTAAAGAAAGTGTCAGGTTTTCAGGCTGTCTTCAAATAAATTGCATCGCAAACAAAGTCTTTTATAAAACAAACTTTCATTTTATTAAGCACAGCATTTTTTACATTGACACATTGCAGCCGGCACTGACGTGCTGCCCAAAAACCCCTCCTCTTCCTTCCCCCACTCCTCTGCATTCATTGGCCATCTTCCCAATCATTCATCCCTAACCTACTGCTCCAATTCAAGGAATTTTTCCCCACCCATCTATCTCCTAGGGGACATTATCTCCAGAGGAAATAAGTAGGTGAAAGGCAACCGTCCCGTTGCAGATGCCTGCGTTCTCCTTCTATGTCAGCACTAGGATAAATGCATCTTGACGTGCTGACAGAAAGCTTTAAATCCTAAATTTACAAAGTTCAAATGGGATAAGGAAGGACAGAATGTAGAGAAAGGCAGTGAATTTTGTGTGGTCTAAACCAGGGGTGCTATTCAGTAGGTTCTGACAGGTTCTGGAGAACCGGTAGCGGAAATTCTGAGTAGTTCAGAGAACCGGCAAATACCACCTTTGGCTGGCCCCAGAGTGGGGTGGGAATGGAGGTTTTGCAATATCCTTCTCCCAGGAGTGGGGAGAGAATGGGGATTTTGCAGTATCCTTCCCCTGGAGTGGGGTGGGAATGGAGATTTTGCAGTATCCTTCCCCTGCCACACCCACCAAGCCATGCCCACAGAACCAGTAGTAAAAAAAATTGAATTCCACCACTGATCTAAACTAGGAAAGTTTGAAACAATCAGTGGAAAAATCAGCTTCACAGCTTCTCTGTTGGCATTGAACTTCAGAAATCAAACTCCCTGGAGCACCTTAAGGTGAAGAATACTGTTCCAGAATGGGGGTTCTTTGGGGGGGGGCATGCAAAAACACATCCCTTTAGGGATAAAATACATTTAAATTTAGATTATTAATTTATTTATTTTTTTATTTTATTTTATTTTGAATTTGTATACCGCCCTTCTCCCTGAGGACTCAGGGCGGTGAACAGCCAAGTAAAAACATCAAGTACAAATATTAAAATACAATTAAAAAGACATATATAAATTTGGCCCCATTAATTAAAAACGATAAACAAAACAATTAAAAACATTTTAAAAAGTGTTAGGCCAGCCCGGCTTGCTGGAAAAGGAAGGTTTTAAGGGCACGGCGGAAGGCACCGAGGTCTTGGATTCTCCTTATCTCTGGAGGCAATTGATTCCAGAGGGTAGGTGCCCCCACAGAGAAGGCCCTCCCCCTGGGGGTCACCAGTCTACATTGTTTGGCTGATGGCACCCCGAGGAGGCCCTCTCTGTGGGAGCGCACAGGTCGATGGGAGGCCGTCGGTAGCAGCAGGCGGTCTCGAAGATAACTAGGTCCTATGCCATGGAGCGCTTTAAAGGTGATAACCAACATCTTGAAGCGCACCCGGAAGACTACTGGGAGCCAGTGCAGCTCACGCAGGACTGGTGTTATATGGGAGCGCCATGCAGCTCCCGTGACTACCCGCACGGCCGCATTCAAATTTAAGGTTAGTGAGTGAATCATGGACAGAGAATTAAATTAAAATGTATACAAAACTGTAGATCACTCAAGAATTGGTCGCTAGCTACAGGTCAACTTTCCACGCTTCTTCGTGGCCAAGGAATCAAAGCCAAAGGCAGGATTTTAGAAGCTAATGAATCTGCCCACACTTTTCATTTCATTACCTAAATATTTCAATTTTAGCTTCACTTACTAATTTTGCTTCTCTCCACAGGAACATTTGCACTCAAAGGCAATATGCTCATAACAATAAAGCAGTCAGAAGTCATTAAAATCCAAACAAGTCATTTATTAGGGTAATGAGGAATAAAATGTATGTCAAATCAGAAATCAAATGTTATAAAACACTGATTGCAAATTCATCCTGATATTTTTAAGCTTATGAGAGTGGCCCTTAGAAGCCTTGATGATTTTACCAGAAGTAGAACGCTGATTGCAAATCCAAGTTACTAATTTCATTCGTAGAGATTTTTTTCAAGTTGTCAGCGGTGTCAGTTTCTTTTGCACGTCTTTCCATCATGCTGAAGCTTTTTTGGCTGTTCACAATCTGAGAAGGCTGTGTGAAGAAATGTGTGTGTCTTCTTCCCTCGGGTTTTTATGGAAGTGTGAGAAGCTAAGGAGGCTGCAGTTGACAAGACAGAAAACTGAACCACAGGAAATAAGACGTTCAAAGTTTTCAAACCTATCACCTAACTGGCACATAACTGAGCATGTGCAAGAATCCCACACTTCTCTTGACATCATTTCCAAATCTAGTGGAATGAGGGCTGTTAGGACAATCACAACAACAACAACAACAACAACAACAAACAACAACAACAACAACGAAAAATATTTATTCACGGAATGGTTTAGGAAAGTGTAAATGAGGTATTAAAAACTAAGGATAGAAATTATCCAATTAATATCCAACAACTTCTTCCTGAACACCACTAATTAAATGTTGTTTTCATGTGTTACAACAAGTATTGAATGTAATGGGCTATAAAAGTAACCTTGAGGAACTAGACCCACAGTCAAGACAATGATCAGATAAGAGAGATTTGAGTCCCAGGCAGAAGTGTAATTTGAGAAAGTGTATCGAGCTTAACCATCCCTAGTTCCAAAGAATATAAAAAAGGGAGGAGGCACATTCAGATTTGCAAGATTTTGTTGCTTTAACTTTACAATAAAAATAATATTAGCATTCATAATTTTGGTTTCCTAGTTTGGTCTATCTCAAAGAGCTGATACTTCTACATCTATTCATAAACTTTTTTCTCTTTCCTTGAAACATTAGTTCATTTTTTACTCCAGTTCCATGTCAAGTTAAATTAAAAGTTGTTTCAGTCAGTAAACCTTCCCTCTAGTCAAGCTCAAATCCAGCCATATGGAAGAGCAGCAGTATGCAAGTCATTGCTGCCTTTTGAAAACTTTGACTGGGAAAGAAACTATAAATTGATAATGGCAACTACGTATAAGGAAAATTTGTATAAAACGTTCTATAGGTGGCACTTACCACCGGTAAGATTAGCAAAAATGTTTAAAAACATGTCTGCCAAATGTTGGAAATGTAATCAAACTCCAGGCACATATTATCACATGTGGTGGACATGTCCAAAAGCAAAAAAAAAAAAAAAATGGATGAAAGTGTACACATGGTTAGAAAAAATGTTAAGGTAGCATATAGACTATAAGCCAGAATTGTTGTTGTTAGGCATAATATCAGAAAAATATGATAAAGGGAATGTAGTATTTAATATCACATGTCTTGACAGCAGCAAGAATTGTATTTGCACAATACTGGAAAAACAAGGAAGCACCTACAGAAAAAGAAATAATTAAAAAAAAATATTAGACTGTGCAGAAATGGATAGACTAACACTGAAGATAAAAGAAAAAGAAGACACAGAATATTTTCAAACTTGGGACTTGTTTCATCAATGGTTGGACAATAGAGGTAGAAACTACTGTGTTTTCCCGAAAATAAGACCCTGTCTTATATTATTTTTGAACCCCCAAATAAGCATTTGGACTTATTTTTGAGGTGGTCTTATTATTTTGGGGCGCATGGAGCAAGATGGGGCTCCTTTTGCCATCTTACCTGATTTCCAGCTCTGTCTCCCTAACCCTAACCAGAGGAAATGGTAGGAACCAGCTGCACATGCAGTTAAATATTTTTGGGGAGTGCTTCTTTTCAGGGGAGGGCTTATTTTTTGGGGGGAGGGCTTATTTTCAGGGAAGGGTTTATTTTCGGGAGAGGGCTTATTATCCAGGGAGGTCTTATTTTCGAGGAAACACGGTAGGAGCTTAATATTGTTATGTAAACAAACTGACTCAGACAGTATGCTGTTCATTAAGCACTTATTGTATGTTAAGAAAAAATATATAGATAAATTATAAAAAAGAAAAAAAAGAAAACTTTTTGATTTCCCAATTTAACTGTGATATTTTCTGAATGGTCTCAAATTCAAGTACCATCATATTCAATTCTGCTTAGCTTTTTTTAGCATCAGTCAAGGTTGAAGAGGATATTTTTTTCTGAAGAAAAATCAGCCCGACTTCTACAGAGAAGAAGCCTCATAATTGTTCCTGTAGGATGTCCACTGATCTGGTAGATGTATTTATTTGAATTTCCAATAGACATTTTTACTGGAATTTAAGAGGCTTTTAACAAAGTTTCACATCTGAGCAAAGCTAAAATTATTAAGATAAAAATACAGGGCTTCTTAAGAATCAAGAATTGGCTAAATCGTACAAATTGTACAGACACAGTAAAACCCAAAATCCAGTGACTTAACCAACAATCTCCTGTCTACTGAACAATGCAATCCCTGGGATTCAATCTCACCCTATCCCAATGCCTAGGGCCGTGATGATGAACCTATGGCACCCAGAGCCATATCGGTGGACAAACGAGCATTGCCCTAGCTCTGCTCCGGCACGAATGTGCAGGCCCTCTGGAGGCCACCCCCTGGAGGCCTCCGGAGGGCCTCCAGGGAGGTGGGGAAGGCTGTTTTCGTCCTCCCCAGGCTCCAAGAAAGCCTCTGGAAACTGAGGAGGATGGAAAACAGGCCTACCAGGCCCACCATGCCATCACGTGCCAAAAGCGTAAGGAGTGGGGAGGTGGCATGTGCATGCGTGGGGGGGGGCGCAGGGTGCATTGAATTATGGGTGTGGGCATGCACGCATGTGCCCCCCCTGCACTCCCCCCACTTTTAGCACGCGATGGCCAAAAGGTTAGCCATCACTGGCCTAGGGGGAAAACCAGCCCCTCTTGCTTTTATGGAAGGCTAAAGGGATCATGAACTTCCAGGTCCCAGTAGGGAGGAAGGTTCCATAGGGCAAGGACTGCTGCGGGAAAGGCTCAATTCCTAGGTCCCATTACGTGGCAGAATTTAAGGGAAAGGACATGGAGTGCCTGCCTTATCCATAATGTAATTTAATCTAAAGAAGTATAATGAAATGGACCTTGGCTTTCCTGAAAACATTTAATTTAGCATATGGCTGTAACAAAAAACCAAAAAAAAAGCAAAGTGCATGATCATTTGAATTAAAAGTAAAACTAGGTCATGTTTTTATGGTGAACTGTATTATACTATAGTACATGTAGTTAAAATCCTCAAAGCAAAATTTAGAAAATTGAAGAAGGTAAAGAACAGAGGCACCCTAAATATTTAAATGGAGGAAATTTTTGAAGAGGAGTTCTTAACATAAAAAAATATTGAAGTGAGAGTGATATAAAAGGTAATTCACAATGTAGAAAGTGGATCAGAAGAGATTTTCTCATGATTTTGTAATATTAGAACCCGAGTCAGTCAATGATTTTATATATGTAGATAAATTTGGGATACATAATTTTATCATCACAAGGTGGTTAAATTGTAGTAGGTTTACCACAAGGTGGCAAGTGGTGGTATATTTATGGAGGAGGAGGAGGAGGAGGAGGAGGAGGAGGAGGAGGAGGAGGAGGAGGAGGAGGAAAGAAGAAATAATGTAGAAGAAGAGAAAAATTCATTGATGATTAAGGCGTGTCCATTTGTTACTCTTTAGTAATAGAAGCAATTCATTTTTGAGGCAATCTAGGGGATCATGACAATCAGTAATATTCTACCTGTGTCCAGCTTGTTGGCTTTTCATCAGCAAGGATGACCACAACAGAAACAAAATTTTGGACAAGATACCAGTTTGATTTCATGCAGATGGATCTTATTATATTCTATTTCTTAGCAAGGAAATCCTTACATTAAATGCTACTCAGACATGTCTTTCATAAGTTTGCCTATGCAAGTGAGCCGAAATCAGATTAATCAACACAATTGCTATGTTTACCTAACATGCTATGTCTAAAGAACCAAAATATGGCTTAAGTGTTTTCACATGATACACTAAGAAATGGAGGTGTTCCTCATATTGCACAAACTACAAATACCCAACTCCCTTTAGCCTAATATAATGAGCTGTGAGAATCTGGATATAGTATTTTGTCAGTCTGCCCTAATTTGCAAGATAGGGACAATACTATTTTTTCTAAGAATTGTCAATATATGTAAACTGCTTTGTATGATCAGGATATGGTACATATTAAAGATGAGCATGGTAGTAGTTATGATGCATCCTTAGAAAACAAATTAATAATTTATTGGGAAAATGAATCCCTAAATTCAGCCATCATATTGTAAGATATGAGTTCTGTTAGTCATGCCCTGGGTGAAATATTCATGGATATAGGCCACAGAAGTTCCATGCTTTGTACCAAGTTTTCTCCAAGAACTCAATTTTTGTAAAGTTTAATTGATCTTATCAACAACATTACTTGGAAATTTCCTCAAAAGCAAATAAGAAACTGCTCACTTGATGATACCCAATGGACAACATTCCTCCAGGCCTTTTAAATATAATATAAAATTAGTTCCATATTATATAAAATATAAAATATATACATTTTTAAATATAAAATATTAAAACAGATCAATCACCACATTAGTATCCATCTACTTGGGTTTACAATCGGGTTTGGCAAAAAATCCACTGGCAAGAAGTATTCATTTGGATGAGATTATGGTCCTATTTCGATGCTTCGGTGCTTTGCTGGATGAGGTCCATCAGGCTGAATGACATATTTCTGGTTCCCTCTAAGCAAAGAGCAAATATCATTTTGTTCAAATGACATTAGGCCATTGCACATAAATTCTTCCTCCTTCTGTTGTCAAGTTTGCTCAGGTCACCAATCTCTCCCTCCCTTCCGCTGCACTGGGTGCCTTTGCACTCGGCACGATGAAGTTCAATTTAACTTATGAAAATCAACCTGTCTCTTTGGTTTCATTCATCATCATCAACAGAATTCATTCTGGAATCCAAACTTGTTTTCTTATTACTTTGTTATATTTGGAGGAGGGGAGAGGGATGATATATGGAGCAGAAAGCAGACAGTGGCAGGGATGTCCGGCCTAGTCGTTTCCTAGTAAACATCTGCTGGTACAGGGGGAACCCAGGGGAAAGTAGCAATAGCAGTGATGGCTTTCATAAAAGCTGTATGCGGAAGGGTGCCTGATCTCTATATTTGGAATTTAAGATTACTTTCTTAAACAGGATTGTATCATCAAACAGCGACAATAGATTATTAAGATTTAGCAGGGAAAGTAGTGCCTAGCGCAATCAAGGCTGTAAGCGCAGACATTCTGAGGGTGGCTGAAAAGAAAATGACAAAGGTTCTTAACTGTTCATAAAATGGATGCCTAAAACCATCATAGTGTGACTGAATAATTCTGCTGTTTACACTTCTTTGTAATAACTGAAGTTTTACAGCTCAAATTTGCAGCAGAGAGGCAATGACAAGGAACAGATGATGGTGTGAGTCCAGGGGTGGGCTTCAAAAATTTTAGCAAGGGGTTTTCTGCCTGGCTTCTGGGTGGGTGTGGCCTAGTTGGCCTCCTGCACCACTGTGGGGGAGGCATTTTTGCCCTCCCCAGACTCCAGAGGCTTTTTTCGAGCCTCCGGGAGGGCGAAAACAGCCTCCCCAGGTTCTGGAGGTCCTCTGGAGGCCACAAACGGGCCCATTTCAGGCCTTCCCTTCTGGTAGGCCCGTTTTTCACCCTCCCTGAGCCTCCGTGGGTGCCCTGCACTTACCTGCATCCAAAATGGGCCACATGTGGACTCCTGGAAGGGGCAAGGCGAGTGAGCAGGGGCAGCCAGGAATGGGATTTGGGGATTCTCTGAACTGCACAGAATCTTAGTTAGAGGTTCTCCCGAACCCCTGCAAACCCCCAGCAGCCCACCCCTGTGTGAGTCTCTATGCAAAGTAGTTCCATCCTGACCCTCATAAAGTATGAGCATCTTCCACTATTTCCATGCAAACCAGGGAAGAAATGTTCTGAGCTAAAAATGTCTCCAAGCCAGAGACCAGAAGGATAATTCATATGTTGTAATTAGAATAATTTTTTATCAATTAGGCACATTTGCATGAACAATTAGTTCATCTGCTGTCTTCTGGTGCCATTTCTCTGTTTAGATTCTGTGTTATTTTTGTTCATGAAGCTTCCTTGCACAGGCCTAAGGAGAAATGTTTGGACTTGAAAGTCAGGTTTTGGTTAATAGACAGTTCCAGTTCTCCCGTTTCCTTCTCTCCTTTTTTTTATCTGATTGTCACACACTTCCAGTCTACCCTTGTTGCATTCCCACGTCTTTATGATGATTGTCATCTGAATTTCATAATGTGGGTACATCACATATGGGACCTTTAATCATATCATTCGCTCTTGCCATCAAACCTCCCACCTCAATATGACGTTGCCATTTTATTAAAAAATATTTTTGTTTGTATGTGCCACTCAGAATAAGTACAAGACATCTCTTGACTATCTTCCCTGCAACAAGCTTTCTGCCCAGGTTCTCCCTGACCTTCTGGCCTATCTCATTGAGAAACAAACTGAGATTAAAAGATTCTAGTTACGTTCCTATGAGCCATGAAAGGAAAAGAAAAGCTGGATTTTTCCCCCCCACATCATTGATTATTCAGGTGCTTTCTTTCAACTGCATTTCTTGAGTGGCCACCAAGAACAACCCAACACTGAAAAGATTGGTACTGTTGTCCATCTGTCCTCTGCTGTCTACAGATTATTGAAAAGCCAGCGAAAGGTCTGTTTTGCAATGGTAGCTCTTTCATATGTCCTAAGCAAGCTACAAAACCATCTTTATTCCATTTCATCAGCCCATTCTACCTGGTCAGGCGGGAAAGGTATGTGTCGAGCCCTGATCCGGGGTTCGCCATACCTGTGGGAGGGAGGTGATGAACGAGGCAGCAGCTCACCAGGATGCAATGAGCAAAGCAGCGGTGGGCCCACCATTGATGACGCCACCCGGCCGCAGCATTCCGAACCTGCGCCGCCTAGCAGGTCAGTCCCAGGGGATTCCTACACTGCCACACAGCTGATCATTGATCAGCGGCCTCTGGCGGCCTCTGCAGGGCCTAGCACCACCCGCCAGACCATCCCGAATGACAAGGCCACACCGCACAGCTGCTCAATTGGCGGGTTCCGGCGGGCTACACAGCAGCCATGCACCACCTGCTGGGCCTCCCAGGTGGCGCGGAGGGCTCTGCAACTGGATGGGCATCAGTAGCCAGACATACACTGCCTGATGCCAGATGGTGGCTACTGAAGGGTGTGAGCTGCCAGACGGACAGGGGGTGGGGCCCAAGGACTTTAAAGGGTGCTGGGTGGCGGACACTCCCAGCGTTGACTTTACAAGGAACTTTTTGCCTGCTTGTCGTGTTCTGAGGCTCCAGCCTGTTTATGGGAATTAAAGCAGAGTGCCATATTTGCATGCATGTCTTGGCTCTTTCTTCTATTCCCTACCAGGTCCGGCCTAGACAGGCTGAGAATATGTTGCAGACTCTGTCAGTTATAGAACTCTGACTAGTAGGTTCTAGGAAGAGAGCCTTCTCTGCTGTTGCCCCTCCCCTATGGAATATTCTTCCTCCAGAGGTGAGCCCACACTCTTCCTGGTCTTCCAAAAAGGGGTTAAAACATGGCTCTGTAACCTTGCATCGGGAACTCAAAGAAACCCACAGTGGTGGGGTTGGTTGGTGCCACGAGATTCCTCCTTTTGCCTTTGTCAATTAATTCTTTTTAAAGCAGGGTTTAATTATTCTTGTCTCCTTAACAATTTTATTTTTTTTTAAAAAAAAAAACCTTTTAATTCTAAAATTTTAACTGCAACATTTTAATTTTTATATACTTTTTTTCTACTGTGATGTTTTATTGTACACCACCCAGAGTCCCTCTTTGAGGGAGATGGGCAGTTCAGAAATGTGAAAACTAGCAAAGAAATAAATAAAAAGTATCACTGAATCATGCAACCGCTGAAGGACCAATTGATATGACTCACTTTTCATTTTAAAGCAGAGGTCCACAAGCCCTGGGCCACAGACCAGTAGTAGCCTGTTAGGAACCAGGCCACACAGCTGGACGTGAGCGGTGGGCCAAGCAAGCTGAAACCATCCTACCCCCTGTCCATGGAAAAATTATCTTCCACAAAACTGGTGTCTAGTGTCAAAAGAGTGGGGACTGCTGTTCTAAAGCAATAGGTTTATATGTTTATATGTATATGTGTGTGTGTATATATATATTTTTATACTATATATGCAGTTGAATTAACCTTCTGAGCCACAAGTTCTCCTCCCTTCATCAGCTTGAGCCAGGGGAAAGATTAAGTGCCTAACATGCAGGAAGCCCAAGTTCGAATCCGAATAAGGGTATGCCTAGCTGATGAAAGCTAAAAAGCTTGAAATAGATCTATACTAGTCTTCCTTTATTTCTTTATCAGCAAAATATAAATTTGGTATAAAATGGTTTGTCGTGAATGCGACTGCTTGAGGGCTCCTGGATTGGAGCTGAAAGGCAAAAGAGAGCAGAATGCCCCCTCCCACATGTTGGGGTAGACCAGGTGTCTCGATAGAAAAATACTTAATATATATATTCCAGGTGGTTCCACCAAACAAAGCTGATGTATTTGATTAGTCCCTGTCTCTCTGTTCTCTGTCTCTGTCTCTGTCTGTCTGTCTGTCTCTCTCTCTCTCTGTCTCTCTCTCTGTGTCTTTGTCTCTCTCTCTCTCTCTGTCTCTCTCTCTCTGTGTTTTTGTCTCTCTGTGTGTGTGTCTCTGTGTGTGTGTGTGTGTGTCTCTCTCTCTGTCTCTCTCTGTCTCTCTCCATCTCTCTTTCTCTTTCTCTCTGTCTCTGTCTCTCTCTCTCTCTCTCTCTGTATCTCTCTGTGTGGTGCATGCATGCGTGTGTGAGTATAGCGGATTCACACACAGAGACACACAAATATTTGATGGAGAAGAAGGAGTAGGGAAGAGGAGATCCAAGGAAGAATTAAGATGACCCAAATGTAAAAGAAAAAGTCTCTTTTTTTCACATGCAAGCCTTTTGCATAGCAATATGTCCTTTTGGGTGCCATATGCCACATTTGACAAGTTGAGGTTATCCCTCTAGAGAAACTTGCTTATGTTGAAGCATATGTTTCCTCATGATACTCTACAAATGAGATCATTCAGCAATCCTGAAACCATTTTTATTAAATAAATATAAAAGGAATATAATGCAAGTTTTGCAAATGCTTCATTAACATTTGTCTGTCTTGGGTACAGCTTCAGATAATTGCTTAGCTTCACTTAGGTGGGAGCAGATAATCAGTTTTAATTTAATGTGCAATTACTGTTGCTGTAACTTTGCTTCCATACAAATGAAGTTAGCTTGTATAAGTCTGGGCTGACTCTGGAATCATTCCGTCTCCTTTCCTTATTTGGAAAGGTTTAAAATTGTGCATCTCTACATTTGCTTCCCAATCTGTTTTAAAATGGCCACGGCAAAGTCCCATGGAAGAGGCTTCTTCTGCTCTGTTGCTCCAAGCAGAGTTCTTCTAAAAGAGTCCTCCGTTCCTCTAACCGCAATAAAATACCTTATGCCACCAGACTCCAAATTTTGGGCTTAGACAACTTAGAACTACACCGACTTCAGTTGACCTAAGCATAGTACATAAAATTATCTGCCACAATGTCCTTCCTGTCAATGACTACTTCAGCTTCAACCACAATAATACACAAGCAAATAATAGATACAAACTCAAAGTAAACCGTTCCAAACTCAATTGCAAAAAATATGACTTCAATAACAGAGTGGTCAATGCCTGGAATGCACTACTTGACTCTGTAGTTTCTTCCCCAAACCCCCAAAACTTTAACCTTAAACTGTCTACTGTTGACCTCACCCCATTCCTAAGAGTTCTGTAAGGGGCGTGCATAAGTGCACCAGCGTGCCTACCATCCCTGTCCTAATATTCCTTTTTACTTTTCATGTATTCAAATTATGTTTATATTTTTACCTGTTATCTTATATATGCTTGACAAATAAACTTATGATTATGATATGATTATGGAATTCAAGATGTGCCGAGAAATAGTAATCTCAAACAGAATTTGTTTTCAGACATTAAAAGTATTAACATGCATTCATTGTTCCTAGCCCAGTCATTGTCTTCAACCTTACCCAATTGAAAAATTGAAGGTTGAAACATGTTAGCTTCACTTTAAACTGCCACAAGTAACAAACAAAGAAACAATCTCTTTCTAATCCTATGTAAAAAAAAAAAAAAGGAAGTCTTTTATTTCATGTTATTTGCATTTTTCTGATCTCCTTTGGGTTGACCTTAACAAAGTCTTGGACACATCCATGTGGCTTTCCTGGCAGCTAAGGCAAATGAGTTGACCTTGACTTTTTCCAGGATGCATTTCAACTTCAAGTCATGGAAATCTACGGAGATTCCTTCATCCAAATATTAATTAGGTCTGTCATAGCTTAGCTCCTCAGATTAGACAAGTTCAACCAAGTGCTGCCATCTGCTAAGGGTCTGTATTTATTTGATATTATCTCTCCCTCCCCCCATTCTCTCCCACTTCCCCCTCTCTTCCCTCTCTCCCCTCTTTCCCTCTATCCCTCTTCCTTTATCTCTCCTCTCCTCTTTCCTGCTCTTTCTTTCTTCCTCTTTTATCTCTCCTCCCCTCTTTCCTGCTCTTTCTTTCTTCCTCTTTTATCTCTCCTCTCCTCTTTCCTGCTTTCTTTCTTCCTCTTTTATCTCTCCTTCCCTCTTTCCTGCTTTCTTTCTTCCTCTTTTATCTCTCCTCCCCTTTTTCCTGCTCTTTATTTCTTGCTCTCCCTCTTTCCCATTCCCTCTCTCTCCTTATTCCTCTTCTCTCATTTCCTTTCTATTCCTCTCTTTATCTCTCTTCCCCTCTCCCTCTCCCTCTGTCTCCCACTTCTGCCATCTTCCCCCCCACCCGTCCCCTCTCTTTCCCTCTCTCATCCTCTTTCCCTCTCTCTCTGCCCCTCCTCTGTTTCCCTCTCTTC
Organism: Pituophis catenifer annectens; assembly: GCF_029215685.1. NCBI lineage: Eukaryota > Metazoa > Chordata > Lepidosauria > Squamata > Colubridae > Pituophis > Pituophis catenifer. Next base: position 80,246,420 of record NW_027256887.1, read on the forward strand.
CTTTCTCTCTTCCTTTCTAAAGAAGATAAAAAGGTACCAAGCCAACTTTCTCCTTGAAAGACCAAAAGCCCTGAAATAAAGAAATGTAATGAAGGAATCCCTGCAAATGAGAACCTGGACTAACTGCAAAATCTATGGAGCAGGAAATAAACCACTTAACCCTTGAACATGGATGACATGAGATCACGGAGGTCTTCAACTGCTTTAAAACTAATGCAAAATCTTCAAGGGGCTATGTCCTAAAATATTCTACGCTTCCTACAAATGGCCATAATGGCTGAGGAATTCTGAAAGGTATCAACTATGTATCTAGAAGATTCCAGATTGGGAAAATGTTGTTATGCATGTTATTAGCAGACTGTTACTGACTGATGGTGTTAAAGGTGATGATGGACAAGACCGGTAAATCTTTCACAGGCTCTTCCTGAGTATAATGTTGCTTTTTATGCTTTGGAAGTTTAAAAAAAAAAAAAAGACAATTACTCTACAGATTGCTTTCTGAGCTCATTATACAATTTACATAAATGAATTCATAGCAAGATATAAATTGCTTTCATTAAGAAATTAATTACCTTCTCTAAAAGTACACATATGTTGCGAAATGCAAGACAAATGGATGCTTCTGTGAAAAAAAAATCAAACATTTGAGATGACAGATCTGGCTGATGGAAATACAAATGACCACCAGAAGGCAACAAATGTTAGCATAGTAATTCAGATTTGGGAGATCCGGTAGTCCTAAAATCATAGAAAGGAGCTTGGAGGTCTTCTAGTTCAACCCCCTGCCCCGGGGTTTAAATCTACTTACCTTCCCTACCGGTTCAGAAGTGCATGCGCCTCCCATGCGCGCGGACCCTCTGCGCATGTGCAGAGGGTAAAAACCAGGAAGTAACGATGACTGGGCAGATGGTAGAGCCTCACACTGCCATTGCTACCGGTTCTCCGAACCGCCTGCTGCCATCGCTACCGTTCGGTCGAACCGGTCCAAACCAGTAGCATTTCACCCTGCCCCTGTCTAAGGCAGGAGCCATTATATCATCCTGAGCAAATGACTGTCCAAACTTTTCTTGAAAACCTCCAGTGATGGAGCGCTCACAAGTCCAGGAGGCAAGCAGTTCCATTACTTAATGATTATCATTCTTATTGTCAGGAAATTCCTTATTTCCAGGTTGAATCTCCCTTTGTCTAGCTTCCACCCATTACTTCTTGTCCTTCTGTCAGGAGTTATGGAGAATAAATCAGCACCCTCTACTCTCTGACAGCTCTTCAAGTGTGGGAAGACTGCTATCGTGTCTCCCTTGAGTCTTTTTTTCATGAGGTTAAACACACCTAATTCTCTTAGCCCTTCATCATATGATTTAGCTCCATATCCTTTATTATCCTTGTGGTTCTTCTCTGCAGTCTTTCTAGGGACTCAACATTTTTTTTTTAATGTTGGTGATCAGAACTGGATGCAGTATTCCAAGTGTGGCCTTACCAAGGCATTATAAAGTGGTATTAACACTTCCTGTGATCTTGATTCTATCCCTCTGTTGATACAGCCTAGAACTGTGTTGGCTATTTTGGCAGTTGCAGCACACTGCTGGCTCATATTGAAGCAATAATCTACCAGGACACCTAGACTTTTCTCACAGTTACTACTGTTGAGCTAAGTACCTCCTATTCTATACCTATGCAGTTGGTTTTTCCTCCCTAAATGCAGGACCTTACTTTTTTCACCACTGAACCAGAGGTGAAATCCAGCAGGTTCTGACAGGTTCTGGAGAACTGGTAGTGGAAATTTTGAGTAATTCGGAGAACCGGTAGTAGACAGTTTGAGTAGTTCAGAGAACAGGCAAGTACCACCTCTGGCTGGCCCCAGAGTGGGATGGGAATGGAGATTTTGCAATATCCTTCCCCTGCCACGCCCACCAAGCCACGTCCACAGAACTGGTAGTAAAAAAAATGTGAATTTCACCATTGCACTGAACTGCATTTTTAATAGATTGACAGAGTTGGAACGGACCTTGTAGGACATCTAGTCCAAACTCCTGCCCAAGCAGGAGATCCTATACCATTTCTGATAAATGGCAGTCCAGTCTCTTCTTGAAAGCTTCCAGTGATGAAGCTCTCATAACTTCCGAAGGCAACTTCTGTTCCATGGGTTGATTGCTCTCACTGTCAAAAAATTTCTCCTTATTTCCAGGTTGAATCTCTCCTCGATCAGTTTCCATCCATAATAACTTGTTTGGCCTTTGGATGCTTTGGAAAATAGCTTGACCCCTTCCTCTCTGTGGCAGCCCCTCAAATATCGGAAGACTGCTATCATGTCTCCCCTGGTCCTTCTCTTCACTAGACTAGCCATGCCGAGTACTTGCAACCATTCATCATATGTTTTAGCTTCCAGTCCCCTAATCATCTTGGTTGCTCTTGTCTGCACTTTTTTTTAGAGTCTCAACATCTTTTTTATAGTAAGGTGATCAAAGTGTGGTGTGGTGACCAACGTTTTAATAGTGTGGTGATCTTGTGGATTGGGCCCAATATTCAAATCTGTCAAGATTCTTCTGAAGCTTGAATCTATTTTCCAAAGTATTAGCATTCCCCCCCCCCAAGCTTGATGTCGTCTGCAAAGTTGATGAGATTCCCTTCTATCTCCTCATCTGGATCATTTATGAAGATGTTGAAGAGCACCGGGTCCAACAGACTTTGAGGCAGTGGTGGGTTGCCCCCGATTCGCACCGGTTCTATAGAACCGGTAGTAAAACTGGCGGGAGGCTTTGCCCACTGACCCCGACATCATCAAAATGCCTTGATAAGTTTCCATCCATTATTCCTTGTTGGGCCTTTGGGTGTTTTGGAAAATAGCTTGACCCTTTCCTCTCTGTGACAGCTTCTGCACGGCCCTGTTGCGAACCGGTAGTAAAGGTAAGTAGAACCCACCCCTGATTTGAGGTACTCCACTGCATGCTTCCCTCCCTGCAGATGTAGTTTTATTGAGAATGAATGAGTGCAACTGTGAAACCATCTGGTGATGGTACTGGCTATTCCACACTGTTCTACCTTATCAAGAAGTAGGCTGTGGTCTACTGTGCCAAATACCCTACTGAAGTCAAGTAAACTATACACACAGCATTTCCCTGATCCACTAATACAGTCCCTTCATTAAAGAAGGCGATAAGGTTCGTCAGGCATGATCTGGTTCTAACACATCTATTCTAGTGATCGTTTTGTTCATTTCTAGGTGTTCACAGATCTGCTGCTTGATTATCTTTTCCAGGATTTGTGCAGGTATCGATGTCAAGCTGATCGGTCTGTAGTTTGCTAGATCCGTTCTCATCCAAGTATCAGCCAAGGCATGTCAGTACAAGTTTCTACAGGAATACAATTCACTGAGATTCATGGGGTTTACTCCACACAGTAGGCTCTCTCCATATTTGGTAAGGTTTTGTCCTGGAAAGCCTTATGTAAATTGATATTTGCTTTAAGTCAAAACTGGATCAACCGTCAGTTAGAATTTTATTTATTTAAGTCAGTTGGTTATTCAATTTCTCTAGCCACCCATCTCAATCCAACTGGCTTTGGGAAGCAATGGAAGTTCATATGCAACAGAAGAGGGATTTTATGCTCCATCATAGCATCACATATTTTCTTTTTCTCCTCTAGAAAATTAAGACAAATATACGAAGAACATTTGAAGTACAAAGATGAAGTACAAAGCCTTATAGTCCTACTGCCCAATATTCATCCAGGTACCAAATCATTTTGTGCATGTCACGCCGAGTGTTAGGCACCTTCAAAATCTTCGATGTGGATTATGGAATTTATGGATTATAGGTTTGCTGTTTTAGGCTGCTATCTCCATGGACTTTTGGGAGATATTATGACTTCCGGGATGGTACAAACTCAGGCCCAATATGGATTATTGAAAAGTTATCTGGTAAAAGTTGAATGAAATTCCACTCTTTTACCATAAGACACTGGCATTGAAAATCTTTTGATAGCCTTATCAAACTCTGAGGTGATTTTTGTCCCCTAATTTTGGAAAGTCATTAAATAAGGCAACTAAGGAGATAGTTAGCCAAGGAGGAAGCTGGGAAGAACTGAGGGTCTAAAGCAGGGGTGTCAAACTCAAAGCCCATGGGCCAGATCTGGCCTGCGGGGTGCTTAAATCCGGCCTGCGGGACCACCTTGGAAACAATGAAGGACCAACCCGCAGTGCCTCTGCCAGTGAAAACAGAGCTTGGGAGGGCCACATGTGGCCCACTCAGGCTCCGTTTTTGGCCTCAACGGCCTCCTGCAGCCCTCTGACAGCAAAAACAGAGCCTCGATGAGTGATGTCAAGCTGGCCACGCCCACCCTGGCCACGCCCACCCTGGCTACACCAATCCCGGCCACACACACCAGGACCACATTCACACCCAGCCCCCCCCCCAGCCCCTGAGGTCAAACATAACCTTGATACGGCCCTCAATGAAATCAAGTTTGACACACCTGGTCTAAAGCCTTTCTGGCTACTGTGAAATGCTCCCCAAACTGGTATCACTGGATAAAGTTATACCCACCTATTGGAGTGGGCGGGAATGGCAAGGACTCTTCTGCTAACAGCACAATAGGCAGAAATTTGATTTCTTGGAGATTCCCTTGTTAAAGCCCTCCAGAAGAAGTGACTGATTTGTTGTCACTACTAGGCCATGCATTATTTTCTTCCGCAAGCTTTAAGCTGCAATTGTCAGCCCAAATAATAAGACTTTCTTCTAAGTAAATAAACAGAAGCTTGGCCCATTGTTATTTTCTTTTTATTTTCAGCAGGTCTTCGGCATCATGATCGTCCTAGTATTTCCGTGATTTGCAGGCCTCATTGTTTCCTTGAACTCTGGAAGCTATTAATAAAATTAATAGGCTGGATACATTTGCTAGATAGGGTATAATTGTGTCTCCCAGCTAGCTGTCTAACATATCTTCCTGCGACTGATAAAATCAGTCTTACAATCCATTTATCTCTGAGCATGTGTTTGATTAAAGAATGACGGTAGTTTTGAAATGTTCCACCTTCAGGGAAATCTCCTCCTTTGGTCTTATCTGCTGAAAAATGTCTGTGTTTCTGCCATAAGAATACCTAACCACTGCAAAGAATTCTGGGATGTACATTGGGGTGGTGAGGAGGCGTGGGGGAAATACATGCATTTCAAACAGAGGACTGGCTATACTAGTTAATTTTTTATGTCTGTATTTTTTTTCCCTGGCCAATTTATGTGGAGTTTCCTTTGGTTCTTCTCTCTGATCAGAATCCCTTGCTCTTAAGGTTATGGGATTGGCTTGGAGAGGACCTTTGAAGTTCTACTGAAGGCCCAAAGCATTCCGGCACATGGAGGAATTGTAGGAAAGTTAGATGTTGATCAGACGTTGTGCTCTCTCAGAAGGTAGAAACCCATGTATTCTGGGGCATCTGCAGAAGGATGAGGCAAAAACTATACTTTTTGTATAGATCCAGAGTGTCAGCCCTGCAAGGTAGTCCAGACAGGAAACCCAAACCATGAGTTACTTATGTTATCTTATTATAATGTTACAGTGAAAGCATTTTTTCCTGTCCCCTGCCTTTGTTTTCCAAAAAACTAGGGAAGGTCCCTACTGAGATGCTTTTCCTGGTCCATGTTCCTTCTGTTCTATCCTCACTACACAAGCAGCTAAACCAGGGGTCAGCAACCTGCGACTCTGGAGCCACATGTGGCTTTTTCACCCCTCTGTTGCGGCTCCCTGTCACTCAAAATAGGTGTCACAACTGCCAACTTGCGACACCTGCTGGCACATGATTTATTGAGCTTTTCAACCTCCGGTAGGCCAACCATGGATAAATCCAAGAAAAGAAAAGTTTCAGAAGAAAACAAAATATTTAATTCAACTACATATGCTAGTTTTGTGGCCGCTCAAGAAATAGTCAGGCACGGGAAGGGTTTTGTGGCTTCTGGTGTTTTCTTTTCTGTGGAAAACGGGTCTAAGTGTAGTTTAGGTCAATTGTTCTAAAGATGCATGCTGTACTGATCTCTGAAACTAAAACTGAAACTCCTCTCCTCTGCTTGTGCTTTGCTTGCTGCTGCAAACTCTGACAATCCTTGCAAACATAGCGAACAGCCAGATCAGCTTCAGCACATTATTGCAGCCTAATTCAGCATGAGCAGCTGATTGGCGGGTGGATTGGCCTCCCGGAATACCCCCAATCAGCTGTTCCAGGCTGCAGGGATTGCCATAGACCATCGCCTCCTCCATGCCTTGCGTTTTTGGCTACATTCGGTATATAAGATGCACCTAAACATTCACCCTCTTTTTGGGGGGAGAGTGCACTTTATACTCCAAAAAATACGGTATATGCCAAAGACACACGGAACACTGTTACTTTCCCACCAAAGTGGTACCTATTTATCTACTTGCCCTTAGCATGCTTTCAAACTGCTAGGTTGGTGGGAGCCGGGGCAAGTAACGGAAGCTCACTCTGTCATGGGGTTCTTGATCTCAAACTGTCATGCTTCCGGTCAACAAGCCCAGCATCTTAACCACTTGCTCGGCCACCCGGCTATGTTATCAAGAACATTGATAAGACGCTGGACTTATACCATCTAAGTATCATTAGATACGAGTCCGTATAATGTTTAAGATCTGTCAGGATCAGCCAGATGCTGCCCACTAACTGGTCTCCAAATAACATATTTATTATTCAACTGTCACAATTATTTCTTCAATCAAATGATTCTATGTGCTTCCCAAGACACCAAAAAGAATAATCCCTACTCTCTTACCTTTTCTCTCCCATAAAATAAATCCCTGCTTCATGGCACGATGCTGATTTCGATTGTGAGATGTATGAGAAATTGGGTTTTTTTTCATCTTGTTTTTCTAGAATATTAAAAGGAAAAAAATTGGAGTGGCATATAAAGCATATAAAGTGATTCCGTTTTGTTTTGATGTTTTTATTTCCAAACTGGAATGCATCAATATGCACCAGTTTACTCCAGATATAGCTGTACAGTTAATTAAAAATCAGGACGGAGAAATATTTTGCTTCATTGCTTTAAGTGAAGGAATAAACTATTTTTACTTTTCTTTTTTTTTTTAAAAAAAATGATTCCAGATGTCTATAGCAATAAAGAGATAATTATGCTCAGGATAATGTAAGTGTTTTCAGTTGGAAATCTTGACATTAAGTAAATCTTCTTTACTTAACAGAAGTTAATGTGCCAAATTCATAGCGGCCTGAATTTAGATTATATGTGACCCTGGAGGTAGCATTGAAATTATTCTAAACACAATGCAGAAATATTCAGAACTGAACAATTAAAGCTTCTGGTTTTGCCATCACAGAAAAAGGGGTGGGAGGAGGAGAAGTTAAGAAGGATAAACTGGACACAAAATTGTTTGCTTCGTACAACTTGTAGACCAAATTTTGAGGGTGTCCAGAAAAGGAAACCAGATAAAAGATTCTACAAGAGATGGCAAAATTCCTTAACAGAGCTACCTCTTCTATTTGTCTTAATCTAAAGTAAATTGTAGTTTGCTGTTTCTTAAATATTGCAGTAAAATTCTATAAAGGGTAAAGACATCAGAACCATGCCAGTGAAAATATATATAAGAAGAAAATATTAATGTGGAATTAAATAATTCAGAACTTAATTAATTAATTAATTAATCAATCAATCAATCAATCAATCAATCCAGAGCTATCTGAACTAATTCAGAGCTTTCATCTAGAGCTCCAGATATAGTCCATTCCAGTAGAAATCCCAAACAGCTGATGTAATTTAAGGTCTCGATTTGGAGCAAGATCTGAAGGCTCTGCTTCTATTTTGGGAAACAAATTGGCTGTAATTCTGTTAATTATTTTCAGGAAAAGTCAGGACAGGTCAGTAAATGAGAGTTTGATGGGGATAGCTAGAACAAGCCACAAATCAGTAGGGTAGAGATGGTTAACTACTGTCAGCTTGAGGGTCACACTAGGCTTTGATGAAATGCCAGTCCTAGAAAAAGGGAGTGACCATGACATTTACTTTGATGGATTTTGTGTTCTTTTTAGTGTGTGTGTGTGTGTGTGTGTGTGTGTGTGTGTGAGAGAGAGAGAGAGAGAGGGGGGGGGGGAAAGAAGGAGAGAGAGAGAGAGAAAGAGGGAGAAAAAGAAAGAGAAAGTCTGCTGGACAGACTTGTTAGCCTGAGGTGAAAGAGAAACTTTTTGCCAGAGCTGCTGGTGCTCCTAATAAAGGAAATAAGCTCCACATCAGTGGTGGGTTTCAAAATTTTTACTACCGGTTCTGTGGGTGTGGCTTGGTGGGCTTGGCATGGCTTGGTGGGCCTGGCAAGGGAAGGATATTGTAAAATCTCCATTCCCACCCCACTCCAGGGGATGGATACTGCAACATCCGCATTTCCTCCGAATCAGCTGGGACTCGTGAGGCAGAGAATATATGGGGGCGGGACCAGTCAGAGGTGGTATTTACCGATTCTCCAAACTACTCAGAATTTCCACTACCAGTTCTCTGAACTACTCAGAATTTCCGCTACTGGTTCTCCAGAACTGGTCAGAACCTGCTGAAACCCACCTCTGCTCCACATGATATCTATAGTGGTAGTCCTTGACTTATGACCACAGTTGAGCCCAAAATTTCCATGCAAGTTACATGCATTCCATGTTACACGCATTGTACCCCATTTTACAACCCCTTTGGCCACAGTGGTTAAGCGAATCACTGCATTGTTAAGTGAATCTGGCTTCTCCGTTGACTTTGCTTGTTGGCAGCCATCTTGGAAGGTGACATATGGTGATCACATGACCCAGGGACACTGCAAGTGTCAGCCTTTTTGATGCTTGCTTGCTATCAGCTGCCATAGTAACGGGGAGGGAGATTGGCATTTGGGTGGGGAAGTGAGCTGAAGTGAAGATGGCCTGTGTGAACAAAATGGGAGGATACTCTTATGATCTACTGCGCAGCTGAATGGAGTTGTTTATACCCAGTCAAGGTCAACCGTTCCAGAATACAAGATGGACGAAAACACCTGAAGATGTGCCCCACATGACACCATATGGGATAGGGCAGAGGTCAGCAACCTGTGGCTCTGGAGCCGCATGTGGCTCTTTCACCCCTCTGCTGCGGCTCCCTGTCACTCAAAATATGCATCACAACTGCCAATGTGCGACACCCGCAGGCATGCGATTTATTGAGCTTTTCAACCCCTGGTAGGCCAACCATGGATAAATCCAAGAAAAGAAAAGTTTCTGAAGAAAACAGAAGGTTTAATTCAACTACATATGTTAGTTTTGTGGCCGCTCAAGAAATAGTCAGGCACGGGAAGGGTTTTGTGGCTCCCGGTGTTTTCTTTTCTGTGGGAAATGGGTCCAAATGGCTCTTTGAGTGTTTAAGGTTGCAGACCCCTGGGATAGGGATTGGACATTCAGCCTGGGTCCCTGGGGGGGAGGTACTTGGGGAAACTTTCAATATGCAACTTTCGCGCCTTTAGGCTCAGATCTTGCTTTTCTTTCGTTGCTGTCATTTCAAACTCAGTAAAAGTACCTCTTCTCTACAAACATGGAGTTGGGGGGGGGGGGTTCCTTTCTTGGGCTTTGAATGGAGGCACGTTGACAGCAAGCACCATATAGTAAATATGAACCAGTTACCAAGGATCCAAATTTTGATCACGTCACGATTGGGGATGCTACTACTCTCATGTTAAAAATGGTCATAAGTAGCTTTTTTCACTGCCGTTGTAGCTTCGAACGATCAATAAATGAATAGAATAGAATAGAATAGAATAGAATAGAATAGAATAGAATAGAATAGAATAGAATAGAATAGAATAGAATAGAATAGAAAATATAATGGAATGGAATGGAATAGAATAGAATAGAATAGAATAGAATAGAATAGAATAGAGTAGAGTAGAGTAGAGTAGAGTAGAGTAGAGTAGAGTAGAGTAGAGTAGAGTAGAGTAGAGTAGAATAGAATAGAATAGAATAGAATAGAATAGAATAGAAAATATAATGGAATGGAATGGAATGGAATGGAATGGAATGGAATAGAATAGAATAGAATAGAATAGAATAGAATAGAATAGAATAGAATAGAATAGAATAGAATAGAAAATATAATGGAATGAAATGGAATGGAATGGAATAGAATAGAATAGAATAGAATAGAATAGAATAGAATAGAATAGAATAGAATAGAATAGAATAGAATAGAATAGAATAGAATAGAATAGAATAGAATGTCTATTCCATATAGGTTGAATCATTCTCTCAGGTCCCACCCACCCTATTGCCCTTCCCACTGGCTTTGTCTAAGCAATGACCAAGAGGAGAGAGCCGCACCCTTGTTAAATTTCAGAATTAATCTTTTGGTCTGTTTTGAGAAGAGCTCAACCTCCTTTTCAGTGACTTTAAAGTGTTAAGCGAATTAATCCTGGACTAGGAGGAAAATTAATACCTTTACTTAATTCCATTTAAAGAGCTCTCCCATTAAAGGAAGATCAAAGCCAATAGACATCAGTGTGAGGAATGGTAAAACAGTAGAAAATAGGGAGACTCTCCTAGCTGTCTGCTGACAAATTGCCCTGGTTATCAGCTCCCATACAGGCATTTGTCTTTATTGAGTTTTTTTTTTTTTTTTAGTTTTTTTTATAAGTGAAGATAGGACAGATGGAGGTAGAAATCTGCATTCCTTTCACAAGGATCAATGTACCATTGCAAATCTCCTTTTTTTTTTGGCCCACGGCTTACCATATCTGTAGGAACAAAAACTCCGTTGATATAAAAATGAATCCACACAGGGAATCATCATCTCTGATTAATCGTCTTCCCTTCTAAATGCAATCCAGAATTCTGATGTGGGCTACAGTGAAGGTTAGAAGAACCGTCGTGTGGCTAATTCTGTTTGCTTTAATCCGGACGACGCACTAATGTGGTGCCCGGTTAATTAAAGGCACAAAACCACAAAAACATAAAAAATCAAAGAATCCTAAATGATTGAAAGAATCCCAGTGTTGTCAAGAAGCAGAGAAATGTACCTTTTATACATTTTCCGACAGCCATTTAATAGAGCATTTGATGGGAGTTACGCGCGTAAATCCCGTGCAATGCAAGAAACGGGAGGGTTAAGCACCTGCTGCCTTTTCAGCCAGCCAACTAAATATGATCCATAGAGGTAATATAATCCACAAAGCATTTCTCGCTTTCTGGCAGAAAAAGCACAGCTACTGATTCTTTGCGTAACAGGAATAACCTGGTGTGGAATAGATCAAGGTCCAAGCTAAAAATTATGATGGTCGGGGGATCAAGAAGCAGATGAAGCACAAAATGAAAAGGAGCTTGAGATGGCTGTGAGTGTGTTGGAAGGGGGGGGAAGGTAATGATGGAGCCAAATAAGGTTATTCTGAAGTGAAAGATTTTTTTAAAAAAAATCCTTGTCCTGTTGTGTTTGTACAACAGTAGCCACTGAATCAGCAAACAGTTGCACTGATTTGAAAAGAAGATGACAAAAAAAGACAGGATGGACCACTTTCCCAGGGTCAGAAGCTGCAGCTTTGTCCTTTGTCCTGTGGGAAGCCTGCAGAAGACATCTCCAGACAGGAGGCGACACTCCAGGAAGTAGGGTTTGGGGGAGGGGCTGCTTTTTAGGGTTCAAAGAGTGGCAGCTGGAAGCATCTGGAGGGTAGCAGCCAAGATGATTAGGGAACTGAAGGCTAAAACATATTTATTTATTTATTTATTTGTTTGTTTGTTTGTTTGTTTGTTTGTTTGTTTGTTTGTTTAATTTTTTATACCGCCCTTCTCCTGCTGGACTCAGGGCAGTGCACAGCCAAGAATAAAAAACATCCCAATACAAAATTTAAAATTTTAAAAGAATTAAAAAAAATTAGCCCAAAATTTAAAACCTCCCAACTAAAATCCATTTACAATTAAAAAATATCTAAAGGGGGGGGGGGGTTAACGCCAGCTCAGCTTGATGAAATAGAAAAGTTTTGAGGGCACAGCGAAAAGCATGGAGATCTGGTATCCTATGTATCTCCGGGGGCAGGTCGTTCCAGAGGGCAGGTGCTGCCACAGAGAAGGCCCTCCCCCTGGGGGTTGCCAGCCGACATTGCCTGGCTGACGGCACCCTGAGGAGTCCCTCTCTGTGGGAGCGAACTGGCCGGTGGGAGGCTATCGGCGGCAGAAGGCGGTCCCGTAAGTACCCAGGCCCAATGCCATGGAGCGCTTTAAAGGTGGTCACCAACACCTTGAAGTGCACCTGGAAGACCACTGGAAGCCAATGCAGCTCGCGCAGGAGAGGCATCACATGGGAGCGCCCCATCGCTCCCATAATCCCCTGCGCGGCCGCATTCTGCACTAGTTGGAGCCTCCAGGTGCTCCTCAAGGGGAGCCCCATGTAGAGGAACAGTTGCAGGAATTGGGTATGTCTACTTTAATGAAAAGGAGGACCCTGGGCTGATACGATTTTTTTAACAGATTGACAGAGTTGGAAGGGACCTTATAGGTCATCTAGTCCAACCCCCCACTCAAGCAGGAGACCCTATACCATTTCTGACAAATGGCAGTCCAATCTTTTCTTGAAAGTCTCAAGTGATGAAGCTCCCACAACTTCTGAAGGCAACTTCTGTTTCATCGGTTGATTGTTCTCACTGTCAGAAAGTTCCTCCTCATTTCTAGGTTGAATCTCTCCTTGGTCAGTTCCATCCATTATTCCTTGTCTGGTCTTCAGGTGCTTTGGAAAACAGTTTGACCCCCTCCTCTCTGTGGCAGCCCCTCAAATATTGGAAGACTGCTATCATGTCTCCCCTGATCCATCTCTTCACTAGACTAGCCATGCCCAGTTCATTTAACTGTTCTTCATATGTTTTAGTCTCCACTCCCCTAATCATCCTGGTGATGATTATTGGAGTGTTCCAATATGAGTGTTCCAATATCCAAAGGCCTGTCACAGAGAAAAGGGGGTCAATTTATTCTCCAAAGTACCTGAGGGCGGGACAAGAAGCAATGAGTGGAAACTAATCAAGGAGAGAAGCAACCTAGAACTAAGGAAAAATTTCCTGACAGTTACAACAATTAATCAGTGGAACAACTTGCCTCCAGAAGTTGTGAATGCTCCAACACTGGAAGTTTTTAAGAAGAGGTTGGATAACCATTTGTCCAAAATAATATAGGACTGTGATGGCGAACCTATGGCACGCGTGCCACAGGTGGCACACAGAGCCGTATCTGTGGGCACGCGTGCGTTGCCCTAGCTCAACTCCAGCACATATGCACGCACTGGCCAGCTGATTTTAGGGCCTTCCAGGCCCACTGGAAATCGGGAAACAGGCCCTTTCTGGCTTCCAGAGGGTCTCCAGGGGGTGGGGAAGGCAGTTTTCGCCCTCCCCAGGCTCCAAGAAAGCCTCTGGAGCCTGGGGAGGGCAAAAAACAGGCCTACCAGGCCCACCGGGCCATCATGTGCCAAAAGCGGGGGTCGCATGGGGGAGTCATGCGTGCATGCATGGGGGCAGGGGGCATTGAATTATGGTGTGGGCACGCACATGCATGACCTCCCTGTACTCACCCCACTTTTGGCACGCAATGGCAAAAAGGTTAGCCATCACTGATATAGGATTTCCTGCTTGAGAAGGGAGTTGGACTATTTATTTTATTCATTTATTTAATCTAATTTTTATACTGCCCTTCTCCCGAATTTAAAAAACATATTAAATAATTTGCCCCCAACATCATTAAAAGACCTCCAAGGACTAGAAGACCTCCAGAAGAATCTGTAATTCTGTTTTCTGTAGCTTTCCATCGTTAAGTGCTTCTAACAGCTTTAGTCAAATTTTGGTGATAGATGTAGCATTAGGCATTTGGTGGAAGTTGGGAAGCTAAGACTGGAAACAGTTTGGAGCTTTATTTCTGAATGAAATCAAAAAATCATACTATCATCCATTTTGCACAAATTTCAGTAAACTGATCTTGGGGAGCGAAAAACACAAATGGGGTGCTGGGGATTGTATGGCACCCATGGAATGGAAGTCTGAAGCTAACAGAAAAATCAGAAACAGAAAATATTTTATGTTCTTATTTTCTATTTGATCTCATGTTATTTTTTCCCCAAAGTTGAGAATTGTCAGAGGTTGCAGGTTCTTTCTGAAATTCTGCTACATGAGAAGCTGCTGAACTTCAGGTAGCCTATTGAAGGACAGATGGGTTACCTGCAGTTTTAAGACAAGGTGGTCAGGCCAGTTTTTCCTAATTAGGGCCTCCACCAGATGAATAGACTTCAAGTGTCTATAACTCTTGGCAATAATTGTACAGGTTGGGGAACTGAAGTCCATAACTCTGGAGGTACCCTGTTTCCCCTAAAATAAGACCTCCCCGGATAATAAGCCCAATCGGGCTTTTGAGCGCATGCGCTTAAATAAGCCCCCCTGAAAATAAGCCCTCCTCAAAAATATTAAACTGCATGCACAGCTGGTCCCTGCCATTTCCTCTTGTTAGGGTTAGGAAGACAGAGCTGGAAAACAGGTAAGATGGCAAGAGGAGTCCTGTCTTGCTCCACGTGCCCCAAAATAAGACCTCCCTGAAAATAAGGCCAAGTGCTTATTTCGGGGTTCAAAAAAATATAAGACAGGGTCTTATTTTCGGGGAAACACGATATGTATCAGGAAACTGGTTCAGAACATTGGAATATTTGGCTCAGTATTGTCTAAAAAAGAATCCACATTCTTTTATGCCCAGGAAACTACAGGAGACAGAATACTGGCATAAGGGTGTGAACAAAGCGGTCAGAACTAGCATTTTGGATTTCATTTTCCTCCTTTTGTTTCCTTCTTTCCCCATGCTTCTCCTTTTTTTCTTGATTTGTCAGCAAAATCCTGAAAATGCAATTTGGTTTCTCGGCAATTTGTCACTAAATTTCAGCAACACAATCTCAGAAATTGGAGTACAGAATCATATGAAGATTCTGAATCATACAGATCCATACAGATGTATGTGTGTATCATAGAATCATACATACATCTACATATCCTTATTAACAGGAATTTTCAAACAGTTTCTGACTAGGGTCTTTTCATGTCCAACTGAATCTGAGATTATCATGCATTTATTGGATGCAGAAAAGCTCAAAATTCAGCCGATCAGAATCCAATCAACATTATGGATCAGGAAAGAACTCTTTGCAAACAGATCATTTATTTGGTATGCTCACTGAGAAAATGCATTTTTTATTTCATTTTTAATGTGTTAGATTTGTCTCCTGCCTTTATTTAAAATTGCACAAGGATTGCACAAGGAATTTAAGACAAGTTGTGTCTTAATAATTGTCCAATAAGGGACGCAGTGGCTCAGTGGCTAAGATGCTGAGCTTGTCGATTGAAAGGTCGGCAGTTCAGCAGTTGGAAATTCCTAGTGCCGCGTAATGGGGTGAGCTCCCGTTACTTGTCCCAGCTTCTGCCAACCTAACAGTTCGAAAGCACATAAAAAATGCAAGTAGAAAAATAGGGACCACCTTTGGTGGGAAGGTAACAGCATTCTGTCTGCCTTTGGCATTTAGTCATGCCGGCCACATGACCACGGAGACGTCTTCAGACAGCGCCAACTCTTCGGCTTTGAAACGGAGATGAGCACTGCCCCCTAGAGTCGGGAACAACATATGTGCAAGGGGAACCTTTACCTTTACCTTTAAGTGTCCAATAACACTTGACAAACAAAATATTCTATTCTATTCTTTTTTTTTTAACTGCAGGAGCAAAAGACAATTCACATGAATTAATTTATTCCTGTGACAACATCTGGTGACATTGATTGTGCTTAAAGGGAGTGAATGGCCTCAAATCACCAAGTGAAGTTCTAGGGGTAACGGTAGATTTGAAGGTGTATCTCCCAAGTCCTAGTCCAACATGTTAACCAATATTTCTCACTGGTTCTTCATCAGACACCTTTTTGGAGGCCATCTTAAAATAGCATGGTGAACATTGGGCAATAAGGGAGACGGCTAGAGAGTGGCTAGAAGCCTCTTCTTAACATTGTAGCTTCTATGTGCAGAGAAGAGTGTAGGAAGTTAGCACCCACCCCTCTCCTAGAAGAATGAAATATTTTAGGAAATATTAAAAAGGCAGAATATTATATTTCCTTGGATGAGAAAAGAAGAAACATGTTTTAAAGACAAAGCAGCTCCCTGCAGCTTCATGCCTCCCTCCACCTTTGTCAATTGGTCATTAAGGCCAGAACCAGTTCACTCATTCCCTCCACCTTTGTCAATGGGCCAGAGGCAGAAACACATTTTCCCCCATCTTTATCAATGGACCATCATCTGCAACACAATAAGACACATTTAGCACAGAAACTCACTAGCAACAGAAACTCACTACAAGCCTGGGAGCAACCTACAAAGTTAGGTAAGACCCCCGCCCCCTGGGAGTCTCACAACCAATCAGGATATATTTCTTATACAGGAAGAGGAAATTCTGAGGTGGAGCCCAACAGAGGGCATAAAACCAAGGCACTCCCAGCATCTCGCCCCTCCTTTTTCCTACTCAGGAACTCAAGCCATGTGTTTCTGCTCAGGAACTCAAGGCATGTGCTCCTGTTCAGGAACTCAAGCCATGTGATTCCTGTACTCCATCTTTCCAAGTAGTCTCCAT
Organism: Pituophis catenifer annectens; assembly: GCF_029215685.1. Classification (NCBI taxonomy): domain Eukaryota; kingdom Metazoa; phylum Chordata; class Lepidosauria; order Squamata; family Colubridae; genus Pituophis; species Pituophis catenifer. Next base: position 80,263,043 of record NW_027256887.1, read on the forward strand.
ATTTCCAGTGTCTTTTCCCCCACTTGGAACTGAACCCAGAAAAATATTTCTTCCAACAAGAGGAACTGTTTTGAGAAGTATCTAATACTAGTGATTGTAAGTCTCATGTAGAGTCAACCATTGGAATGCTTAGGTTTTAGTGGGTATATGTGTTTCCTCTCATCTACCCCACAAACCAGTTCTCGTATTGCAATCTGGTGTCAACTACAGTATCAGAATAAAACCTGTCCCTTCTTGGACGTCTCTAGTGCAGTCGTTTTACTTTTGGCACTCATTAAATTGACTTCAAATTGGCCCTGACCAGTGGGAAAGTCAGAATCGAGGAAAAGCTAAGAAGATTTCACATTGTTTCTCTGAGTGACTTTTACCCTTTCAAGTTTGTTTTCCTCCGTCTCTTCTCTTCAAGAGCACTGCAAACAAGCAACTGCTACAGGCACACACACACAAAAAAAACTTTACACTTTATCTTCCCTATCTTGAAAAAAAAAAATAAAGTTGATTTTGATCAAGCAGCTCTTTAAGATGTTTCTAGAGGCTCTTTTTGTCTGTATTTGCTTTTCGGGTAGACACAAATCCCTATCAATAAATGCTCTTTCTTTTCTCCTACTTCCCTTTTTCTTGAAAGCATCTTTGTTCCAGTTTTCCCCCCCCCTTCTCCTTTTGCCTTAAGCAGTAAGATTCTATCTGCATAAGAAAAAGAAAGAAAGATAAAGACAGCTGAAGGGAGGTGACACACTGCTGAGTTGCAACACCATATCTAGTTATTTTCAAAAGTTCAATCTCCCCGAGTTCTGCTGGACCACAATTCATAATCACTTGAACTGAAAGCTAAACGTATTACCAAGGTCCGCAAATTAAATCTCCAGCTCACCCTTTTCTCCACAGCTGGCCATTTCCACAAATACAATCTTCATTTTAGCTGAAGTTGGAAAGCTCCCGGGCCAATTTTTTGAAATGCTACGTGTGCACTGAAAGATATGTGGGACTTGGAATCCTCAGTTTTGTGCTGTTTCCAAATTACTCCTGACGTTTATTGTTTATCATTACGAGCTTTGCTTGGTGGTCATTACATGGCAGGTGGTCCTCGACTTATGACCACAATCGAGGCCAAAATTTCTGTTGCTAAGTGAAACATTTGCTAAGTGAGTTTTGCCTCAGTTTACGACCTTTCTGGTCACAGTTGTTAAGTGAACCACTTCAGTTGTTAAGTTAATAACACAGTTGATAAGTGAATCTGGCTTCCACATTGGCGTTGCTTGTCAAAGGTGGCAAAAGGTAATCCCATGATCCCAGGAATACTTCAACGATCACAAATATGAGTCAGTTGCCAAGCGTCTGAATTTTGATCATATGAGCATGGAGATACACACATAAAGGTAAAGGTAAAGGTTCCCCTTGCACATATGTTCTAGCCGTTCCCGACTCTAGGGGGTGGTGTTCATCTCTGTTTTAAAGCCGAAGAGCCAGTGCTGTCCGAAGACGTCTCTGTGGTCATGTGGCCGGCATGACTAAATGCCAAAGACGCACGGAACGCTGTTACCTTCCCACCAAAGGTGGTCCCTATTTTTCTACTTGCATTTTTTACATGCTTTCGAACTGCTAGGTTGGCAGAAGCTGGGACAAGTAATGGAAGCTTACACAGCACTAGGGATTCGAACTGCTGAACTGCCGACCTTTCAATCAACAAGCTCAGCATCATAGCCACTGAGCTATCGTGTCCCTTGTTACATACATACATACATATGCTCATCTGTCTTTCAGGCTTAGATCCTTGATGTAACCCATGACTCACATGTTCTCATATTTGGCTTTGTTTGGCATAAGCTGTATGAAGAGTGTTTTATTAGGATGCTCTGAATATCACTGGTGTACGCCTGAGCATGATTGTACTGCCTGTAGGCCATGGGGTATATGTAGCTCTCAGCAAACAACTTGAAGCAACAGAGTGGTTGGAGCTGATATCTTTGATCTTTTAATTTTTCAAGTCTGTGTTGACAGAGTGAAGGAGTTAATTTAATTTAGAGGCTTAAACTGCAGCCCAAATTTAAACAAACAAATGTGTAAGTCCTAGAGAGAGGGAGAAAAAAAAACACTGGAATCAAAGGATCAATGTGTGGATGATGGAAGATAATCAAACTATTTATTTATTTATTTATTTGGTCCTGAACTGTTTTCTTTCTTAATCTTCTTTCATTCTTAACTCTCGTGTATATCTGTGTCATTGTAGGACATCTCTGCTTTTCTGAGCCAGTCGCCAATACCCACACTTAATGCTTTTCAAGATAGATAGAAACACAGCCTCTAGTTTCAGGTAAAAAAAGTAACAAAGACATAAAAATAATCCATGATGAAAGCTGAGGAGAATTTATTTGGCTGTTCCCCTTCTATAGAATGGGGAGATTGAGAAATTTTGCCCCTAAGTAAATCAACCTAGAACATTTTCCCCCTCATAAAAACATTTGTCTGAAGAATCTGGATTGTTCTTATTTTAATTCTTGCAAAGTGACCGAGTAAACTTTCGTTTTCTTCATGTCACCTAGCAAAACATATCTGACTTGTGAGGTAACTTAGAACTAAGGAGAAATTTCCTGACAGTTAGAACAATTAATCAGTGGAACGACTTGCCTCCGGAAGTTGTGAATGCTCCAACACTGGAAGTTTTTAAGAAGATGTTGGATAACCATTTATCTGAAGTGGTGTAGGGTTTCCTGCCTGAGCAGGGGGTTGGACTAGAAGACCTCCAAGGTCCCTTCCAACTCTGATATTCTATTCTATTCTATTCTATTCTATTCTATTCTATTCTATTCTATTCTATTCTATTCTATTCTATTCTATTCTATTCCCAAACAATCCAGAAGAGCCATGTCAAACATCATCATCCCCCACGCTACCTTTATTACTTTATAAGTAATTCAAAGTACCATATATATATATATATATATATATATATATATATATATATATATATATATATAATATTCCTTCCTCTTCTTATTTTGCACCATTGCAGCCGCCATCTTAATTTAAAAAAAAAAAAAAAAACCTCCTGACACATCTGGATTTGTGTCAGGAAGTGGGGGTGTGGAGGTTGGGGCAGGAGGGAAAGAAGGAGAAAGTGCTAAGAGAAAGAGAGAAAAAGTTTCACGTAGAAATTAATGCATTTTCCTATATACTGTATTTAAGATCAAATATGTCTGTTAAACCTGAGTTTATTTACATGCATTTTCAGGATAATAACAATCTGTTCTGTCATATAATTCATAGTTGTTTTCCGAAACTTTGTTACACAGCTGGGAAATTCCATACACATGCAATAATCTGTCTTCTTTCACTGCATACATTCTTAATTTTATCGCTGGTTTGATTCTCCCAACACCCCCCCCCCCAAACCCCCGGCCTTTCTTTTAATTTTATTTTCAGTGGGCAGCACTGAAATTAACTCCCTTGTGTTTCAGGCTACATTTGGAGCAGCCTATTCATATTTTTTTTTTAACACTCATCGGTATTTTCTGAACAGATTGTAGCAATGAGTTGATGATACTTAAGCTAATTGCATTAATGTTGACAAATGGAAAGGAAGGAAGGAAGGAAGGAAGGAAGGAAGGAAGGAAGGAAGGAAGGAAGGAAGGAAGGAAGGAAGGAAGGAAGGAAATTCTTCCAGAGGGAGGGAGGGAGGGAGGGAGGGAGGGAGGGAGGAAAGAAGGAAGGAAGGAAGGAAGGAAGGAAGGAAGGAAGGAAGGAGCACATTCTTCCTTTGCTTTCTTTAAATGACACCTGTTCAGGAGAAGCTAAATATTTGGTGATGTATGGCTGATTTCCTTAAGGCAAATTTAGGGGGACCATTTTCAAATCAGGCAAGATCTGCATGTTAGAAACATCCTCCAGAGCTGGGTTGCAGAAATCTGGACAATCCCTAGATGAAAACAAAGGATTCGCAGGATTTGATAAGGCGCTCCCTATTTTGAGCACTTCTGAAGGCAAACTATTCCATTGGTTGATTGGTCTCATCATTGCTCTCATCTCAACTAATTTCTCCTTAATTCTAGGTTGCTTCTCTCCTTAGTTAGTATCCAACCATTGTTTCTTGTCTTGCCTTCTGGTGCTTTGGAGAATAGTTTGATCGCCTCGTCTTTATAGGAGCCCTTCAAATATTGGAACAGTGCTATCGTGTCACCCCTATTCTTTCTTTTCATTAGACTAGACAATTCCTGTAACCGTTCTTCGTATGTTTTAGCTTTCATCGCCCTGATAATTTTGCTTGCTCTTCTTTGCACTCTTTCTAGAGTCTCAATATATTTTTTGTATTGTAGGGACCACAATTGGGTGCAATATTCCAAGTATGGTCTTACTAAGGCTTTGTAAAGCAGTCCTAGAATTTTGTGCGATCTTGAATTTATCTCTCTATTAATGCTGCCTAGGATTGCATTGGCTTATTTATTCATTCATTCATTCATTCAATCATTCATTCATTCATTCATTCATTTATTTATTGGTTCGATTTATATGCTGCCCTTCTCCGGAGACTCAGGGCGGCTTACAATGCCTTTTGGCTGCTGCCACACATGTTTGGCTCATATTTAAGTGATTGTCCACTAGAATGTACCAAATGGCTAGGAAAGGAGGTGTTAGGTGGGGAGGTCAGTGATGGACATAAGCTTGTAAGTTTAAAGGCAGACATAAGCCATTACATTTTCCTTGGGCAACAGGGGTGGGTTCTACTTACTTTTACTACCGGTTTGCATCGTGCCCACACGTGCTCTTCTGCACATATGCAGATCACCTATGATGACATCCGGGTCAGTGGGCAGAGCCTCCTGCCAGTTTTACTACCAGTTCCTGTGAACCGGTCCGAACCGGGGGCAACCCATCACTGCTTGGAAACCTCTGGATTATTAATAGCCAATGTTATTGGACATCAAAAAACTCCAGCACAGTAGGCGGAGGACTGAAGAATCTATCTGAACTTGGAAGTATTGATGGATGGCAGAATCAGGTCCTTAAAATGGTTCCATTGTACCTTTCAAATGTTTGAAGTTCTCCAGAGAGAATGACTTTCTGTTTAAGTGGCTAAATAATGTGTCAAGAAATCAATCAGCCTTTGATTCATAAAATGAGAGATGATCCAACAAGCCCAGGGGGAAACAAAGAAAATAATTTGCCTCATTATGGACATATTTATTTTGAAGAGAGTTATACCATATGAGACCTAGGGCTTTTCTAAAGATTATGGGATAGTTCTTTGGATTCTCAAAAAGTTATTATCAAGCCTTAACATTTAATACGATCAAATAAGAAAATCAATTGACCAGGGACGAATAATATCAACTCTATTTAATTTAAATTACAAATAAAACCTCAATTTAATGGATCTGTTGGGGGGAGAGTTGTCCACTAAATCTAAATGGTTATCAAGTTGCATTTCTTGTGCCAATTTACTTAATTTGCATAATTATGTAATGGATGTCAATGGTGTCATTTGCAGTAAAACCTTGATTTAATGGACAAACTCACAATGTAATCGAGAAAGCCTCACAAACAGATATTAATTAGATCTTTAAAGGGGGTGAACCACAAAAAAGACTTTTTAACCCAAACTTGGCTAAACCGAGATCGGTTAAACCAAGGGTTTACTTGTATATATAAACGTAAAGGGAATCAAATGCCATTTTCATCCTTTTCTCAGTGTTACTTTTTAGCCTGCAATCCCCAGTACATCATTCAAAGGTCAAATATAACTTCTCAAGCCAGAAAATGTGATGTGTTCCTTGACTTAGAAAAGTCAAGGTTGACATTAAGTTATGACGGCACTTTAGGGATGCTAAAAAAAAATGGCATCTCTGCTTAATGTTCTCCTTAATGTGGGCAGATATAGCATTTGCTTCGCATGGTGGCAAAAGCTATGGAAATGTGTCATGATACGTTGATATTCTCCAAGATAGAGCAGAGATGGATGTCTTGTTCAGGTTGGTCAAGTGATCTATTTGGTGTTTAACTGATGAAAAAACATTTTGATCCTATCGATTATCAGGCCATAGAATTTTGCTCCACAAAGCTGCTGATGGCTGAAGTGTCCTCAAAGAGATGTAGAATAAGTCTGTGAGATGGGATGGGAAGGCAGGAAAGAGAGACAGAGAGAGAGAGAGACAGAGAGACAGAGAGACACACACACACAGAGAGAGAGAGAGACAGAGAGAGAAAGACAGAGAGAGAGAGACAGAGACACACACACATAGAGAGAGAAAGACAGAGAGAAAGACAAAGAGAGTGAGCGAGACAGAGAGACGCAGAGAGAGAAAGAGAGAGAGAGAGAGAGAGAGAGAGAGAGAGAGAGAGAGAGAGAGAGAGGCACAGAGACAGAGAGAGAAAGAGAGAGACAGAGACAAAGACAAAGACAAAGACAGAGACAGACAGACACTCATTCAGTGTAATACAATGAGCTTCTTGCTGGTTGAATGTGGACTTTAATCCCCACCACACTGTCTCCTTTGCAAAGAACTTTAGGAAAATTTCTTTCTTTGACATCAATTTTTCCATCTCCCATCTATTGAGCTTATAAATGTGGATGCTCGGAGAGAAAAAAATCTGAATGTGACCTGTGGCTCAGATGACATCATAAAGATACGACTGTAAACCTGAACCAATCCTCCCCTTATTCAAGATGCTACCCTTCGTCTCTCTTAAAAGAATAACCTTTGAAGATACCATTTTGGCAGAGTTCCCTGAGAGTCAATCTCTCTAAAATCACCAGGATCTTGAGCTCCTATCCATACTGAGCCAAGGACAGAACTGGTATGTAACTAAGGAGAAGTGGTCTCTTCAAAAGCAGCAGGGGAAACATCATGGGTACGCCACTTGATAGATGGTCTATTAAAATACACTTGATCTGAGACTTCTGCTGGAGCAAAATTTGATTTGTGGGTCTAGACCATCAGCCACTGAATCTAAACCTTCAAGTCTTACTGTTGATCTGCTCGTCCTACACATTTAGTGTGGAAAAAGAAGAAAGGCCAAAAAATAAAAAATAAAAAAATGGCTGGAAATATTCTGTTTTGCCTGAGTAGAGATATTTCATTTTTCTGTAAGGGCTGATGTTGCAATGAAAGACATATCACTTGTTTGAGATGCTAAAGGATCGGTAAAGTAATGCATGGCTTAATTAACAAAAGTGGCCACTTCTTCTTATACAGAGAGGCCACGTTTAATATTTTTGACCGCTTATTATTAAACAGAAAGGCCAGCTTTAATATGTTCTCGTGTAATCTCTATTACAACAGCACATCAGAATGGCTGATTAAAATTGGTCTTTTAACAATGAGTTGCTAAGCTTTAGCTGATTAAACTACCAATTAAGCCTATTAAAAATTACAGCCTCAACAAATATTATATTTTCTGTGTTGGAGCTCATGGGAGTAAAGCGGTTGCAAAGCTTCACTTTAAAAGGTCTGTGAGATGCCATTCCATGCAAACCAGATGTACACAACTTTTTTTTTCTCATTAAGGCACCCCAACTGGCTTTTGAACGGCATTCTGGCATCTCCAAACAGGTTAATGTAATTATTCTCCACCCTGTGTTGAATAAATACACTTCCATTTTAGCCTTATTAAAAATGTGTGCATTTGGTGACAAGTTTGGGAGTTCTCTGGGGAGGACTGCAGTCTTTTCAGCATCCCATTGGGACGGTGATGCACCCTGAACTAAATTAAATAAAGTCAATACAGAATGCCAAATCTTCACAATTCAACCAACTGTCTGGGACTTTTTCATTTTGCTGCACGTCAACAAAATGCCAGGGAGAACAAAGGTTAAGCTAAAAGCTTTATAAGCTGTAGAAAATAAAGGATAGATAAATAGATGATAGATAGATAGATAGATAGATAGATAGATAGATAGATAGATAGATAGAGTTATAAGACAGGCCCAAGTAGGCAGTAGTCAATGCAAACAATTCCAAAACAAACAGACTTTATTAGAACAGCTGAGAATTAACTCATTCTCAGCGTAGTCCAAACTAAATCAAAACAAACTCTTCATAACACAAATTCTTCAGTATAATCACCAACCTTGGTATAATTAGGCAAACTGCCAAAGGCTTCTCTTGGCAAAAGTTCAGAAGCAGAAGATGCCGACCAGAGATAAATGCAGCAAGACAAGTCTATCAATGTTGTTTTCCAACAAAGAGGCCAAGAGCCATTGCTGGTCTTTTAAGCCTTATGGGAGGGGCCAATCATCTCCTGGCCTTACTCCTGAGTTGTTCTTTTTGCTTTAGCTGCTCTTGCCTTCTGGCAGCTCTTCGCATGCGTGCACTAGGAACAGGCTCCTCCTGTTCCTCTGCCTCTCTACTGTCAGCCTCTGGAGGCTCCGGATTCCGCACATCACTCCCCGATGGCCCTGGCCCCATCTCTGCCTCCGACACAGAGCCCTCATCCGGCCTTCCCCAGCCTCCAGGACTGGCCCCTGTTCTTCCTCAGCTTCATCACTGTCCGACTCCACTGCCAGCTCCGCAGGCTGCTGGCGGACCATGACAGACAGAAAGACAGACAGACAGACAGGCAGACAGACAGACAGACAGACATAGATGATAAATAGATAGATAGAAAGTGGTTATTGAATTATCTAAGGACACTGATGAATCATTTAGAAACTGATGCAACTGAATCTATGGCTTAGACCAAGGCTCTCAAACTCCCGGCCCACGGGCCAGATGTGTCATGCACTGGTCACGCCCACACCCCATTTAGCGAAGGGGAAAAAAGAAGAAATATCGGCCACGGTACCACCTGCCACACACAAAAAGTTTATTAAAACCTGGCACTCCACAAGCAATTCCATCAACAGATGCATCAACCTACAACCAACCTAATGAACCCCTGAGAATTCAAATCAACCATACAACAAACCAGCAATGGCACTGACCCTCAACCAACCCACGCACACACTCCCAACCATCACTTCCCCTCTCAATGACCCTCACCTGACGTGACCTCCCTATCACAAGACCCATCACAAGACCTTCACCTGTGATGACCTTCCCATCACAAGACCTACTGACCACATGAAGCTTTTATAAGCAGAAGAACACCAATAATGACATTCCCTAAATTCCACTGAAGATATAACCCAGCCTGGTAACAAAACATTCAGAAACCAACCCACAAGCTCAGAGAACGAGCCTCCACTCTCATCCTACACCAGAGCTACAGGTATTTGCCACTATCACAAACAGATTCTTTCCTTAGCTGATCTCTGTCCTTCCTCTCTTGTCTGAGCTTCCTGGAAAGCAAAAAAAAACCATGGCTTAAGCAATAGTATCTATCCTTTCCCATGGCAATAATTCTATGATACTCAGAATGCTTCCAGCCACTAATAGAAGAGATCTGGTTGAAAATCAGGCTCTGCCATCTACCTGGAGCATATTGTGCTGTTCATGTATCTCAGAGTTAAAGAAAGTGGGTACTTGATTATCCCGAAGGCTGGAATTGGATTGAAGAAGCCTCCTTAAAGGTGTAATGGAGTTACAAAAGCATCAGACCTTGGAAGTACCTGGCTCTTGATTGTAGGAGCTTGAAGTGATTTTTAACAAGTACTTGAAACAACGGAATCAAATGTTCAGTGTGATGAACGGGCTGTTTCAACACAGCTAAATCATTTTTTTTCTCATTCTTTTTCTTTTCAAAGTCAGAAATAAGGAGCTTTCGTTTGTGTGTGGAGTCAATGGTGGGAGAATATGTCGTGTAGGCCAGCAGAAGCCCAGATTCTGACTGATAAAGCAGTCTATGTTGTGCTGATTGATTGATTGATTGATTTGATTTGATTTGATTTGATTTGATTTGATTTGATTTGATTTGTATGGTTGCCCATCTCATGTAAGCGACTTTGGGTGGTTCACAAGAGTTAATAACAACAATCTAATAAAAAATAATCAATATTAAACATATGGAAGTTGAACTCAATATATGAGCATATTAACACATCCCCACTATAACCACTTGATCTGTCTGGATTTCTTTATGTTAGAAACCATGCGGTTGATAAGCGAGCCTAAAAACATTAGTATCTACCATTGGGCAAGCAAAAATGAGCTGGTGATAAAACAAGAGTCACAACATTGTGATGCAAATTCTACCTTTTTTGCATGCAACATTCACAGGGATAAGTAAATGGAGGTTGCATCGCAAAACTTTTCATCCTCATTTAATTATTCTGGTATATCTATCAGCTACAGGTAGACCTTGACTTAACAACCATTTGTTTATGACTGTTTGAAGTTACAATAGTATTGGGGGGGGGGAAGCGATGTATGACCAATCCTCATGCTTACAATCATCACAACACATGACTCTGATCACATGACCAAAAATCAGGCATTTGGCACCCAGCATGTTTTTATGATGGTTCCAGTGTCTTAGGGTGTTCTGACCCATCTTACCAAAGACGACAAAACCTCTGGATTCAATCAACGATTCCTTTATTAGGAGCACCAGCAGCCCCGTCAAAAAGTCTCTCTCTCACACACAGCAGGCTAACAAGTCTGTCCGGCAGGGAGATGAATAGTTGTCTGCCACATCTATTCAACTCCACCCCCTGCCTTTTATCCCCAGAACTAGGGTGGGGCTTCGCTAGCAGCAGTAGCTCTTCTATCCCAAGGACCAGCCCATAGATTTCCACTGCTCTCCTCTCCTCTGCCTTCTGTGCATTCGCATGTCAGGCACTGGACCCAGTTGTTCCTCCTCTTCCTCATCAACCACCTCTGTAAAATCAAACTAGGTGTTTTGACCTAGGCTTCTCCAGCAGCACAAAGCCAAGTCCTCGTCCCAATAAACCCCTTTTATTTAATTTACAGTGAATTCCTCTCCAGCAAAGTCTTTCCTCTCCCACAGTCTTTCCAGATAGTTTACAATTACTGACCTTTATCAGGCTTGGAGAGTGGCCAGGCCGATATCTTTCAGATGCTGCAATACTTGGCAACAATGCAGTAATGAACTAATTGTCTCCTGCAAACTCCACTCCTCTTTCACTCCTCTTTTATTCCCTCTGGGAGGGGCCATTCATCGTGCACCTGTGGCCTTACTCCCAAGTCGACCCTTGTTCTTTAGCTGTTCCCTTCGTCTGGCAACTCTGCGCATGCACACACTGGGAACAGGCTCCAGCTGTTCGTCTGCCTCACTGATGTCTGGCTCCGAAGGCAGCTGATACCTGGCATTCGCAGTGGTGAAATGTAAAATTTGTTACTACCAGTTCTGTGGGCGTGGCTTGATGGGTGGTAATGTGACTGAGTGGGCATTTTTTACTTTTAAAAGCATTTTTTCTACAACCTCTTTGGCTGAAGAGGTTGTAGAAAAAATGCTTTTAAAAGGCTCTGACGATCCCAGCTGAGCCGCACAATCATCAGAGGCTTTTTTTTTTTTACTTTTAAAAGCATTTGTAGAAAAAATGCTTTTAAAAGTAAAAACAAAAGTCTCTGATGATCGCGCGGCTCAGCTGGGCATGGGGAGGGGCAGGGATTTCTGCTACCGGTTCTCCAAACCACCCACCGCCATCGCTACCGGATCGGGGGATCCGATCTGAACTGGGAGCATTTCACCCCTGGCCATACTGCCTTAGCCTCCTCTCTGCCTCCGATGCAGAGCACTCATCAGAGCCTTCCCCAGACTCCAGGACTGGCCCATGTTCCTCCCCAACCTCCTCACTGTCTGAATCTGCTGCCAGCTCCGCTGACCACTGGCAGGTCACAACACTAGGGCCCGGGATCATGTGTTCAAAGCTCTCCTCCTTCTTTATAGGCCTCATTGTGATACACGCAAAAAAATCACATAGTCATATTTTGACTTTTACAATACAATCATTTTCTCCCATCTGATGCTCTCCTGGTGACTTGGAATACACTTTCCATTACCCCCAGCCTACAGAAAGATTGTAGATTGTCCCCAGAAAACATCTTTATTCAGGTTTATGCATAATGACTGTCAATGTCAGCGTTAATGAAGAGGCAGTGGTAAAAGTGGTTGAATGAGCATGATTGAGTGAATTGACGTAGCACTCCTGATCTCAAACTCAGATGTGGCTTAGAAATTCCTACCCGCCCTTTTTATGTGATCTCTTGCGATTCTGCTTTTCAAGTTGAACTTTCACTAATTAGATCACTTTATTTTTTCGTCTTGCAACCATGAAACCTCGTTGACTGAAGTGTTTACATCAGAATGAATTTCTATTCTAAAATATTTGCACCTGACAGGATTGATAATGAGAAAGCAGAGGAACACGCTCAGTAGGAGAAGGTGCAAAACGATGTAATGTTACGCTGTTCACTTTTTTCCTTTCAGGTATTAGTTGGCCTAACTTAATGTGCTTTTTATCATCGGCACTGGAGTGTTTTCCAAGAATAGCTTCCTGAGCCGTAACAAAACATGTAGCGTTAGAGAGAACTAAGTAACCCACCCACCCACCTCCTAGCTCCTCTATGCTAATCTTATTTCTCTCTTATTCATCAACCTGCAGAATTTAGGGGTGGAAATCTGTAGCATTTATCATCTCATTGACAAACTCTTCTCACAAGTTACAGTGAAATATTTAGAAGGAAGTCCCAATCACCAAGCCTTTAGAGCATTTATATATCCAATCTATTTTCCAGTTCTGGCTTTCCTTTCCTTTTTGTTTTTCTTTTCTTTTCTTTTCCTTTCTTTTTCTTTTTCCTTTCCTTTCTTTCCTTTTTTCCATTCCTTCCCCTTCCCCTTCCCTTCCTTTTCCTTCCCTTCCTTTCCTTTCCTTTTTTCCATTCCTTCCCCTTCCCCTTCCCTTCCCTTCCCTTCCTTTCTTTCCTTTCCTTTCCTTTTTTCCATTCCTTCCCCTTCCCCTTCCCTTCCTTTTCCTTCCTTTCCCTTCCTGTCTTTCCTTTCTTTCCTTTCTTTCCTTTCCTTTCCTTTCCTTTCCTTTCCTTTTTTTCCATTCCTTCCCCTTCCCCTTCTCTTCCTTTTCCTTCCTTTCCCTTCCTGTGTTCCCTTCCCTTCCCTTCCCTTCCTTTCCTTTTTTCCATTCCTTCCCCTTCCCTTTCCTTCTTCATACTAAACAATTCTCCTGTACTTTCTTCTGACAGACCTCATTCCATTTGACAAAAGGTTTTTTTGCTTTTGAAACATGTTATTTCCGTTGAGAGCGTTTCAGTAAAAATGGATGGAATAGATTATTCTTGCATTTATGAGATAGTGTCCTGTCTTTCATTGTCCAATTGCAGATGCAGGAATCTGTAGCTACTCTGATTCCTCAAGATTCAACCAAACCCAGAATAATTTCTTCCCACTGAGCTTTTTTGAGATTTGGAAACAAGTGAAAGAAAGCCTCAGAGTGGTAGAAAGATTAGAATGGGGAACTACATTCAAGCCAAGTAGTCCTTGGCTTACAACCATTTGTCTAGTGATAATTGAAAAATACAATGACATTGAAAAAATTAAATTATGGCTGTTTTCACACTTACAACTATGGCAGCATCCCCATGTTCATGTGATCAAAATTCAGACGCTTGGCAACTGGCTCATATTTATGACGGTTGCAGTGTCCTTTGGTGTTTCCAGGGTGGGCCCATGGGCCAGATCTAAGCACCCTACAGGCCTTGAGTTTGACATCCCTGCTGTACAGCATCTGTTCTTCACCCTTTCACCATCTCCAACTATAAAGAAACTAAAAATAAAATTAAAAAAAAAACATGAAGGAAACTATTGCTGGAAGAAATGTCCTTCTGGGTTCAGTTCCAAGTGGGGAAAAAGACACTGGATTCATGGAAGTTGCTTGGAAGGATGGTTTATTGATGAACAGGATCATATGGCTTGAGAACCTGGGCAAAAAGGGAAGAGATGCTTAGAGTCCCTGGGTTTTATGCCCTCTGTTGGGCTTTGAATTTGAGCCTGTGTTCTGATTAGTTGTCTGACTCCCATGGGGCCATGCAAGGATAAATCTGTAGGTTGTCTTTTGAGTCCCAGGTTTGGTTGACTCATGCTGGGTGATGATGTAATGAAAGGGCTTTGGGCAATTCCTACTATAGCTCTGCCTGAAGGAGGTAGATCTTTGTTATGTAGAATAGACTCGTTGTTGTCCGCCACAGCCTGCAGAGCTGGCAGTAGAGTCGGACAGTGAGGAGGCTGGGGAGAAACATGGGCCAGTCCTGCAGTCTGGGGAAGGCTCAGATGAGGGCTCTGCATCAGAGGCAGAGATGGGGCCAGGGCCATCTAAGAGTTATGCGCGGACTCCGGAGCCTCCTGACTCGGACATCAGAGAAGCAGAGGAACAGAAGGAGCCTGTTCCTAGTGCGTGAATGCGCAGAGCTGCCAGAAGGCAAGAACAGTTAAAACAAAAGGGACGACTTGGGAGTAAGGCCTGGAGATGATTGGCCCTTCCCATAAGGCTTAAAAGAGGAGCAAAGGCACATGGGCCCTTTGCAGAAAAGCAACGTTGTTAATTCTGTTCCCAGTCGGCATCTCTTTTTGATTCTGGACTCCGTGTGGCTTTGCTAAGTAGGTTTTTGGCAGCGTGTCAAGGGAGATAAAGGTTGGTGATTATCCCGAAGGACTTCTCCCGAAGGACTTTTTGCAACTAATTGGGACTCAGCTGTAAATGAACGTAATTCACAGCTGTCGCAATAAAAGAGGTTTTTGGGACGACTCGTGTGTTTTAATGACTCAGGAATCCGAGGTCACAACAAGACTGGCCCAGGCCTTAATGGCCCATTGAGAAAGGGGGGGTGGGGGTGGGCTGAGTTGCTGCCTCCCTTTTAGGGAAAATATTCTGCCCTCTTAATATTTCCTAAAATATCTCATTTTCCTAGGAGAGGGGTGGGTTTTAACTTCCAACACTATTGAAAATCTTCCCAAGCCTTCCAGGGAATGAAGGCGAATAACAGAAGTCCATGTAAGGGAGGGAGGAAACACCTATCTTTTGAAAATTGCAAGGCAAATTTTGGCCCAGGATTATTTGGAGTAGATAAAAGTTACTTTCCCGCTTCCCAGCTCGATCAACAGGATGCAACAGGCAGGCAGCCGTTCCCTTTTAAACCAGCTCGCCATTGATCTCTGTGAGCATGTACTGTGTCCTGTCAGACAAGGCAGATAATGACCCGGCCTGCTGGAAATGGGACTATATGACATCACACTTTTGAAAGCAGACAATTTAGTAATCTTATCTGCCTTGACAGGTATAAAGGGCATTTCAAAAACTGATTGTATCTGCTGCAGTTTTAAGAGGGCTGACTTGTGACAAGGAAAATCTTTATGAATCTGCTTTCCCCAGAGAATAAACTCTTCAAGGGGATAGTGCAATAGCATCTCTCTCTTTCTCTCTCTTTAGTGTTAAGGAGATTATACAATGCAAAATGTTATTAAGGATTAAGAGAACAAGTGAAGGGTGCAGTAAAGTTGGCGGGAGAGATTCTGGTTGGGGGGGGGATAGTCATTTCCCCCAATGTCTAAGAAACTCCTTAAATACAAACAATGATTAGCCATATCATAAACCCTCACGTGGATAGGGTTCTCCATAGGATCTCACACTTAAAATATATACTTTGAATCAGAAACCAAGAACATTAATATTGGGCCAGATGGCACAATTACATAATTACAAGGTAAAACCTCTAGGTCAGTGATGGCTAACCTTTTTGCCATCACGTGCCAAAAGTGGGGGGAGCGCGGTCCATAATGTGGGGGGTGCCCACATCCATAATTCTATGTGCCCCACCCACCCCGTGCTCCCCCCGCTTTTGGCATGTGATGGCACAGTGGCCCCTGTAGGCCCGGTTTTTGCTCTTTAAGGCTCCAGAGTTTTTCTAGGAGCCTGGGGAGGGCAAAAATGGCCTTCCCCACCCCCCCAAAAGGCCCTCCGGAGGCCGGAAACAGTGTGTTTCCTGACTTCTGGTGGGCCCAGAAGGCCTGAAAATCAGCTGGCTGGTGCACGCATGTGTGCCGGAACAGAGCTCGCGTGCCCACCAATATGGCTCCGCGTGCCACTTGTGGCACCCATACCATAGGTTCGCTATCACAGCTCTAGGTAGTCTTCTCTTTGACCAAAGTTTCCTTTGCATGTTCCGATGAATAAGTCATATGCATAGACATCCCTAACAAGCCATCCAAGTGAAGATGATGACGACACTGTCTTGCACGATTATAATAATTGTATTGTAACATTTGATGCAAGTGTGGCAACAGACTCATTTGCACAAATAGAATAGAATAACAGAGTTGGAAGGGACCTTGGAGGTCTTCAAGTCCAACCCCTTACTTAGATAGGAAACCTTATACCATTTCAGACAAATGGTTGTCCAATCTCTTCTTGAAAAAGTCCAGTGTTGGAGAATTGATAATTCTGGAGGCAAGTTGTTCCACTGATTAATTGTTCTAACTGTCAGGAAATTTCTCCTTAGTTCTAGGTTGCTTTTCTCCTTGATTAGTTTCCACCCATTGCTTCTTGTCCTACCTTCAGGTGCTTTGGAGAATAGATTGACCTTCTCTTTTTTGTGGCAACCCCTGAGATATTGGAAAACTGCTACCATGTCAGCCCGAGTCCTTCTTTTCACAAAGATGGTATGATGGATGTGGCCATCATTTACCTCCTGCTCCCACCTCACCAAAAGCACCTAAGCATTGCTCTTTGCTGGTCTACAAAGATTTGTGAACGAGCAACTTGGTAAGACAGGGAACTGGGGAACTGATCCTCTGGTGATTCTGCTTCTTTTTCCTGCAAAACATCTTCCAAAAAAAAAAGAACTGAGGCATGTTAGGTATTGAGGTAGTAGAAGAAGAACCATTGGTCTCCTCTATCCCCCTCGCTTTTGTTTAGAGGAGGAGATGATTCTGCCTTAGTCTCCATTCTACTTGAATCAGTTCGGACAAGGCAGAAAATGGATGAAGAATTTGGAGGTGGTGATATACTATTTCTGGTCAATACCTTGTTTCCCCCAAAATAAGACCCTGTCTTATATTTTTTTGAACCCCAAAATAAGCATTTGGCCTTATTTTCGCGGAGGTCTTATTATTTTGGGGCACATGGAGGAAACCAGAGGAAAGGAGGGGACCAGCTGTGCATGCATTTAAATATTTGGGGGAAGGGCTTATTTTCAGGGGGGTATTTTAGCGCATGCGCTCAAAAGCCCGATTGGGCATATAATCAGGGGATATCTTATTTTGGGGAAAACAGGGTACAATCTTAACAAGATAGAAACATCATTAGCAGGTATTTCCCAGGCCCAGGAAGTAAGTCTATAGGTTGTCCTTGATGCAGTTGCATTCTTTCTAAATGATTGAGTGTTCATATTCAAGAAAATGCTTTAAAGGGTCAAGCAAAGATTCAACAGATTCATTTTCATAATATGAAAAATTTGGTTAGTATTAAGCTTGGGGTGTTATGTACACTGAATCCATTAGATTAATTTAACATAAGAGTGAACCCAGATAATGAGTGTTTCTATAGTCACACCAAAGGCAGATGTTAGCCACTGCAATGACATCTCAATAACCAAGGATCTCAACATGTCTGGCACAGGTAGAACTCCCTGGAATCTCTTAGGATTAGGTTATATTCAGCCAGGGGTGAAATTTAGCAGGTTCTGACAGGTTCTGGAGCAGGGGTAGGTTCTAAAATTTTTTACTACCGGTTCTGTGGGCATGGCTTATTTTGTGGGCGTGGCTTGATGGTCATGTGACAATTATTTAGGATTTAGCAGAGGTACTGTACCGATCTACCCATTTATTTTTTGCAGGCACTGATCTACTCATGTATTTTTGCAGGCACTGATCTATTCATGTATTTTTGCAGGCACCGGTCTACTCATTTGTTTTCTTTTAACACTGATCAGCTGTAGGGCGGCCCTTTGAAGCCCCGCGGCAAGAGTTTAAACAGTTTTTTTCCCTCTAGCCATCAGCTGGGACTCAGGAGGCAGCAATAGATTGTGGGTGGGGCCAAATAAAAGGTAAGAATAATGTGGGGGGCGTGGGGGGGGCAGAACCGGTTCGGTGATGTCATATCGTCACCGCTACCAGCTCGGGAGAACCGGGCTGAACCGGGAGGAACCCACCGCTGTTCTGGAGAACCGGTAGCGGAAATTTTGAGTAGTTCGCAGAACCGGCAAATACCTGGCTGGCCCCAGAGTAGAGTGGGAATGGAGATTTTGCAATATCCTTCCCTCTGGAGTGGGGTGGGAATGGAAATTTTGCAGTATCCTTCCCCTGCCATGCCCACCAAGCCACACCACGCCCACCAAGCCACGCCCACAGAACCGGTAGTAAAAAAAAATAGATTTCACCACTGCATTCAGTCAAAACTGGTGGTGATCACAACCATCACTCATTGATGTACATTGATGTACACAATCTATGGTAGACAAGATAGATTAGTGAGCCTGAAGTAATAGGCAGGCTAACGGGGTGGCGGGGGGGAGAGGGGAGCAAAAGAAAGTCCTTAATTTCAAAGATCCTCTATAAGCAATCCATTCTGTCTTCTGAAAGGAAGACATTCTCACTCTGTTATGAATTCTTAAGAACTCTGTGGATCAGCCTAAGATCAATGTGAGTGACTTGGCCAAAGTGATCTACCAAGCTACATATCTCCAGGAATGATCTGAGGTTCTAACAATGCACCATACCTACTTCTATAGAGTTATTTTAAATTAGCAGCTCATTGTATGAATCCATGACCTTCTAATAAACTTCCAAATCTGGAGTATATATATACCTCCATATATTATATATACTCTCATGCTCCGCTTTGAAACTATGTGATCGAGCTTGATAAATTGACACTTAGAGTTTGAAAATTAATGAGTAGTTATGATTGGCCTCTCCTCTCCCTCAGGCTAGCCCCATAGAAGCCTCTCCCCTTCTCTCCCTCAGGCTGGCCCTACAGAAACATCTCCTATCCTATCCCCTTCTCTCCATGAAGCTTGCCCCGCAGAAGCCTGTCCTATGCTATCCCATTCTCTCCAGAGTTATTTTTAAGTTGGGAGGGGGAGTAGAAAGTCTAACTAAATTAGCATCAGAGCGTGTTATAATAATATAGGAAATACTAATGCTCTGGTGGTCATTTCAAAAAATCCTTTCTTAGCGAGCACCTAGAAGCTGTTGTGGCTCCGTTGCCTGAGCCTGGGCTATCGACAGATGCAGACTCTGAGAGTGAGGGAGAGGAGTTGGCAAGGCCTCCCTCTCCAGGACCCTCCTCTCTGGACCCTTCGGAGGACACCGAAGGCCAAACAATAGGCTCAGAGCCAAGCACATCCCCGCAGCCACAGGTGGACAGCGATGAAGAAGATAAGTGCTGGCTGGACCCACGACAGAGGCACAGGGAGAAGCGTGCACAGCAGAAGGGAAGGCGTGCCAGAGATTAGCTGAGTCACTGGACCACACCCCACAGGGTATATATGTGGGTGTGGTGGCCGGTTCAGTTTGTGACGAGCAAAAACTGGAAATACTCCATGATCTCTGCATTACTGGACTTTGCCTGCTTTATCGGACTGCATTTGGATTAATCCTTGTATTGTTGACACTCTGCCTGTTTTATCGGAATGCTGGCAGTCTAATCTTTGTTTTGTGTGAGTAAAGTCTGAATTGGTAGCTAGCCACTGGGTTGCTGCCAGCTTTATCTTCAAAGAGTTTTGTCGTGTGGCTTATTAACTCCGGGCCGTCTGTGGGGGTGCGTGTGGGGTACGGGGACAGAACAAAAGTCAAGAGGAACATACATGGCAAATTTCAAGTTTGTAGGCTTTACGGTTCTG
Organism: Pituophis catenifer annectens; assembly: GCF_029215685.1. NCBI lineage: Eukaryota > Metazoa > Chordata > Lepidosauria > Squamata > Colubridae > Pituophis > Pituophis catenifer. The sequence continues at coordinate 80,282,785 of NW_027256887.1, forward strand.
GAGATTTCATGATTAATGCGTTGGTTAGAACCGCAAGTGTTGGGAAGTGTTGACAATGTCAATACCATGGGTGTGACCAGGCTGATGGAGGGAAGGGAATGTTTTTGCAGCAAACGTATTTGTTGTCATGCTAAACTGTATTAAAACCCTCCATGGAGGATCTGTCTGGTTGAACATAATTCATCTTGTCATTCCCAGCAACACATTGGTAGCGATGGCATGAAAACTCATGTCGTGATTTTCACCTCTAGCTTCACCCTCCGTTATAGTACATCACAAATTCATTTAAATAGCGATATTAATGTTCTTAGAGATCACTACAAATGTACGGGAGCTGTTAATGTCTCGTGGGGACCACGGTGGAGAGTTTTATCAGGTTGAGGATGAGGTATTTGATGAAGTAATAACAAACTAGCTTCGAATTGTCTTTCATTACCCTTTATCTCTCCTAGGGACAATATAATCTTATTCAAATTATAATTGCCTTGGTTATCAATGAGGTTTGCTATTTATTTACCTGCACCCAGAAATGCAAATGTACATGGATTCTCCTATTTTAATGTACCTGTAATGAAATTCCCTCTGCTATCAGAATCATGCATGACAACAAATTACAAACTAGTTATGGGGAAGTGCCATTGCTCAGACTTAAAAAGACAATGCAGACAAAATAGAAGCCCTCCCAGCCCTCAAAAGTAAGGTGGTTCCTTCCTCATTCTTTAAAATGTAGGTTGATAAAAGTAAGCAAACAAATCCAATCATTATAAATAAATGTGAGAGAGTATACAGGAAATAAAGAGTGGATGCTAAGAGTATTTCTAAAGGAATTGGGTCTTGTGATTGGTGTGGCAGTGGGAGATACTACAGGAAATTCAGTTTTTTAGTTTACAGCCTCCCTAAGGTGTTGAGCAGCCAACAAGGTTTAATAAGAGACTAGCTAGATCAAGAAACTCCCAGAAAAGGGTCCAGGGTAGCGCAGAAAAGATGTCCTCAAATACCAAAGGGAGAAAGACTCCAGGTATCTCTTTACAACCTGGTGGCCTTCAGATGAATTGAAAGCCTGGGGAATTCTAAAAGTGGTAGTCTCAACATAGTTAGAGGTTATCGGGTTGGGAACAAATGTTGTAGCAATGAGAATTTTTTATATATCAATTGTAGAAGGTATGAGTAAAACATCTAAATCCTTATTTCACCATGGAATTAAGGAACTCTTTTGTTCATTCTCTACAGGAAATCTTCTAGACTAATGTTCTAGTTTTCTCTACAAAGGAGGATGAAACTCCGGACTCTTTAATGTTGAAACAAAAGAAGAAATTACATGTCATCTCAGTCATACCTGTTGAAATGTCCCTATTTGTGCAGTTCCTAAAGGTGCAGGAGTCTTACTCTCTTGGAAATGTGGCCCTTTTCCATTTGTCATGGTTCCTCACTAGGTGGAAAGAATGACCTACATTGTACAGGCTGACTTATGGGCACTGGGATCAGTGGTGGGTTGCTACCGGTTCACCCCGCATCGGGCGAACTGGTACCGCCGGCAGCGGGAGGCTCCACAAACCTGCCCAGACGCTTTTGCACATGCGCAGAAGCGTCGAGCGCACACGCACCCACAAGCGAACCGGTAGCGACAGGTTTTGAAGCCCTCCCCTGACTGGGATGTCCATAGGTCAGAGTGAAGCCTGCCAGAACAGGCTTTCCTATAGGCAGGCCCCAAGAATGAAAAACAAGAGTAGTTACTTTATTGTTCACTTGTAGACAGAATCTTGCCAGACTAAAGCAACTATCTGCATAGCTATAGATATGCTGTATGGACTGCTAGGGAGAAATTGTCTTAGTCCTCTTCCTGCCTATCGGACATTCTAAGCTGCACTGCCTCTTTTTCTTCTGGGAAGCAGCCTTTCCCACCTGGGAATCCAGACTACATTCCACCACATCTATATATTGAACCACTGAGTTCCAAGTGACAACATGTCAGTATACCTGCAGGCGTAATATGATTATAAACTTGGCCATAACATCCCAGGAATTGGGAAAATTCTTCACAGAACTCCCTGTTCCAATTGGGCTTCTTGCTGTTCCTTATTTTTCACTTGCCCTTGAGTTATGATTTCTAGCTTATTCCCAAATTCTTCTTCCTTTCTGATCTTCAGTTCTTACTTAACTTTGGACTTGGTTCCTGGCTGCTCATTCTCTAGACTTGTGGCCTTGCCATTCCTCTTGCTGATTGAAAAAAAAATACCAAGTAATCCCTTATGTAGCACGGATAAATAAAGGTAATAAATATTCAGTGAAGAACTTTGAGTCTAAATGTTCATCTTTCATTCTGGGCCACTCCAGGCATGTTGATATTGATTATTAACTATGAACTAATGTTTCCCATTCAAATTCAAATTAATACATTAATTATTCTCAATTCCCCTCCTTCTCAAAGTCTTATGATATGCAAACCCCCCATGATATGTCAATATGTCATGTCAATATAATCAGCATAGGCACAGACATATGAATTATTTCTTTTTTTTTTTTTCCTTTTCCATGAACTGAATCCCTAAGGGTTTTCACAAAACTTGCATTTTGGATCACAACGCTGGACTTTATTCACTTAATCAGTCATCCCATCTTGATTAATAGACTTTTTAAACAGAGTCATCTATAAGTAATGTAGGCTATATTGGGCACCTTGATCAAATACCAAATTTTAGAATTTGATTGGTTTATATCCTCTAGGCCTATGATAAATGTCTAGAGATTTCTTGAAGTGATTTTTTCCCCCTCTTCCCCTGGTCTTCCCTCTCCATGCTTCACACTGATACTCATTTTAGTCCTTGGATTGTGATATGAATATTTAACTGAAGCAATAGTTCAAGTACTTATTCTCTAAGGCTGAGTTCACAAAGAGAACAACTTTTCATTCAGTAAAAAATGTACTTTATTGCAATATTCAGTACAAGTGGAGAATGAGATGAGGAACAGGAAGGAGATGCTAAGATCCTAACTTTTAGAAACTTACCTGTAATATTTGACTGGGACTAGAAAAAAAAGAAGATCCTAATAGAGGAATGAAGCTCCTATGGTGAAATCCAATTTTTTTTACTACTGGTTCTGTGGGCGTAGCTTGGTGGGCATGGTTTGGCTTGATGGGTGTGGCTTGGTGGGCGTGGCAGGGGAAGGATATCGCAAAATCTCCATTCCCACCCTACTCCAGGGGAAGAATACTGCAAAATCTCCATTCCTACCCCACTCCAGGGGGAAGGATATTGCAAAATCTCCATTCCCTCCCCACTTTGGGGCCAGTCAGAGGTGGTATTTGCCAGTTCACCGAACTACTCAAAATTTCTACTACCAGTTCTCCGAACTGCTCAAAATTTCCGCTATCGATTCTCCAGAACCTGTCAGAGCCTGCTGGATTTCACCTCTGTTCCTATCGCTGTTCAATAACAGCTTCTAACACCTCAGAAGAGTATCATTAGGTGAATCAACTGGTTGCTGCTCCCTGCCTTTCCATGTGAATCAAGCAACCTTCAGCAAATCCGGTTAACGTATGTAGGAGATGACCAGGCTGAGCCCGAAGGTGGGATCAAAATACATCATCAGTCTCAAATTTCTTTGTGCTCACAAAAGAACTAAATCCAGCCCACCTTGCATTCCATTGACTCCTATCTTCCAACAATTTGCTTTGACCGTTAGTAGCTCAGATTCTTATAGAGAGCGTTAGCTTAAAATAAACCTATTTTCTTTTGAACTGCCTGGACTCCTGATTTCCTGCATTTGACAACTTCCAATTCAATAGCTTCCTAAAGCTAAGCAGAATTCTCCTGGAACCAAAAAGTAGCTTCCTCAGTAATTCTGCCTCCATGGACCTGTACTATATATTGTGCTCTTAGAGGACAATCTTCCTTAGAAATATGAAAACCTACCACAATTGCTACGTCCCCTTACACCAGTGATGGCTAACCTTTTTGCCATCGCGTGCCAAAAGCATGGGGAGCGTGGGGGGGTTGCATGCGTGCGTGCCCACACCCATAATTCAATGACACCCTGCACCTCCATGCATGAGCATGTGACCCCCTTAACGGTGGTCCCAATAGGCCCGGTAAGCCCATTATTTGCCCTCCCCAGACTCCAGAGGCTTTCTTGGAGCCTGGGGAGGGTGAAAACAGCCTTCCCCCCCCCCAGAGCCCCTTTGGAAGCTGGAAACGGCCCATTTCCTGACTTCCAGTGGGCCTGGAAGGCCCAAAAATCAGCTGGTCGGTGCGCACATGCGTGCTAGAGCTGAGCTAGGGCAACGCTCACGTGCCCACAGATATGGCTCCGCGTGCCACCTGTGGCACCCGTGCCATAGGTTCGCCATCACGGCCTTACACCTATATTCTGCCTCCCTATGTCTCTGAGAAATTCAAGAGCCTCTTTGTGAGGACCCAACCAACAGTAGATCATCAATGCTAGGAACAAATTGTGTAAGCAAAAGCTACAGATGGAGCCTAAAAACTGGGCTGGAAAGGACATTTTGGTTTTGCTTGGCCAGATTGCAAATCAGGTTGTCAAATCACTCATTTTTGTTGAACTCACAAGAGGATGTGTGGTATATTCCATCATTATGAGACTGTCAGGCCCAGGAAATATAACCCAATTTGAATTTTCTATTGGAGGGCATCAAAAGGTCATCACTCTGGCTTTTCACGACTTGACCCTTTTTGAATTCTAAGTGCCCTTTTTGAGCGATTAGTGTGATATTTGGGTGATTCATTCATTACAGGTTGCTGATTAAGGCAAAGAAAGGAAATCTGACATTTCCATCATAGGTCACCGAAAAGCCATCATCCGAACAACTTACTGTAGTTATTTTAATTTTTCCCATGGGTTGCCTAGAGACATGGTTTCCTGTTGAGAGAAACAAAAGGGACCAGAGGTTGCAGTGTCTATTCATCAAATCTTTATCAAAATGTTGAGGGAGAAGATATTTCATTGGCAGCAGCAATGGGCACTAATTACATGGTTTCTAGTTTGAGCAGATCCCTTATTATCTTTCTGCTTCTGGGGAATATTTTTCACCGTATTTCATATATGGACACCAATTCAAAGTAGGAAGTCAATGTCTGGGTTATGCATCACTCTAACCTATGATTTATGTTAATCACAGTTTGCTAAACAAGTTGAATTGTTGGGTTCAATAAAATTAATCCAAACAAACGTACACGATGGCTCACAATGACATATGAACACAATCAGCTTCTTATTGTCAGAACTGATATATTGTAATGGACTGTGAGAATGACTTTGGGTGACGGAAAGAGGAGGAGTAGCTGTAAAAGAAGAGCAGACAGAGCTGGTGGGCAGAGTTAAATGCATCATCAGTTTAGAGTCCTTGTGTTGCCAGCTCCCCTTGAATTCCACTGATCCTTTAGGGCTGACCAGATTCTTGCATATAGGCTTGAATAAATTGTTCATGCTGTAACCTACATAAATGGCTCTGATTATTTGCACCTGACTTCAACCAGGACAACATTTAGAGAAGAGATATCTCAGCGTACAGAAGGAATGGAGATAGCATCTCAGAAGAGACCCTCCCTAGCTCTCTGGGAAGTAAAGGCAGGGGAGGGGGGGAATTGCTTTCAGACATATAATTTTCTGTTACTGTAACATTACAATAAAAGTAGTATTGGAACTCATGGTTTGGTTTCTTGTCTGGACTGCCTTGAAGAGTTGGTACCAGAGCTGGGTTTCAGCAGGTTCTGACCAGTTCTGGAGAACCGGTAGTGGAAATTTTAAGTAGTTTGGAGAACCGGTAGTAAAAATGCTGACTGGCCCTGCCCCCATCTATTCTCTGCCTCCCAAGTCCCAGCTGATTGGGAGGAAATGGAGATTTTACAATATCCTTCCCCTGGAGTGGGGAGGGAGTGGAAATTTTACAGTATCCTTCCCCTGCCAGGCCAACAAGCCATGCCCACCAAGCCACACCACACCCACCAAGCCACACCCACAGAATCGGTAGTAAAAAAATTTGAAACCCACCACTGGTTGGTACATGTGTGGAGTGCTCTCTACATGGGGCTCCCCTTGAGGAGCACCTGGAGGCTCCAACTGGTGCAGAATGCAGCCGCGCGGGGGATTATGGGAGCAAGAGGGTGCTCGCATGTGATGCCTCTCCTGCGCGAGCTGCATTGGCTTCCAGTGGTCTTCCGGGTGCGCTTCAAGGTGTTGGTCACCACCTTTAAAGCGCTCCATGGCATCGGACCTGGGTATTTGCGAGACCGCCTTCTGCCGCCGATAGCCTCCCACCGACCAGTACGCTCCCACAGAGAGGGACTCCTTAGGGTGCCGTCAGTCAGGCAATGTTGGCTGGCAACCCCCAGGGGGAGGGCCTTCTCTGTGGCAGCACCTGCCCTCTGGAACGATTTACCCCCGGAGATACGAAGGATACCAGCTCTCCGGGCCTTTCGCCGTGCCCTAAAAACTTTTCTTTTCCATCAAGCAGGGCTGGCATCAACCCCCCCCCTTTTTTTTAGCTCTTTTAGCTTTTTAGCTTTTTAAGTGTAAATTGGGTTTTAATTGGATTGTGTTAAATTGTGGGCCAAAGTTGTATAATTCTTTTAATTGATTTTAAATTTTGTATTGGTATGTTTTTTATCCTTGGCTGTGCACCGCCCTGAGTACAATAGGAGAAGGGTGGTATATAAATTGAATAAATAGTAGTAATAATAATAATAATAATAATAATAATAATAATAATAATAATAATAATAATACCAATAATCAATAATTTTGAGCCACAAAAATGAAATCAGTGATCCGTAAGTGTAACTATTGGGCTTTTTCAACAAATTATGTTTCACATAAACGATGGTTTAAGCACCGTGGATGGAAATGGCCAGTGTCAGAGAATAATCAGGATCCAATCCAGGATCTGAGCTACATTGCTAATAATGCCTACAGTACAAAGAACATTTTTCATAGCCTCCAAGAGTCCACGTATCTCTTGCCCAGGGGATAAAAACCTACTCTGCTGTTTCTGATACTGATTTCTTAAACGATCGCTTTCTGATGTGTTTGCAAACTTGAATAAGTTACTGCCAAAACTTAAAATCAAATGGAAATCTAATGTGCACTGGCTTAATTTTATCATCAAGGTAATTATTGAATTTGGATCCTGTACTCAATACCAACTGATGTCAATCCTAACTCAGCATGGGGAAATTGGTTGAAAAAAATAAGGGTCCAAGCAGACTTGGAAAACGGAAGCATTTGTTTTGTCATTTTTCATTTCTGCGTTTATTATTAGATCTATAACAAGAATATTCTCACCATCATACAAAATAAAGTATCTCTTCTTTTTTTTTGCTTTGTCCAACTAGCATAGTCTATCTGTCTGCCTGCCTGTTTGCCTGCCTAACTCTCTCTCTCTTTCTCTCCCTCTCTCTCTCCCTCTCCCCTCCCTCTCTCTCCCTCTCCCCCCTCCCTCCTTCTTCCTTCCCTCCCTCTCTCCTCCTCTCCCTCTCCCCCTCCCTTTCCCTCCCTCTCCCTCTTCCCCTCCCTCCCTCTCTCTTCCTCTCCCCCTCCCCCCCCTCCCTCTTCCCTCTCCTCCCTCCCTCCCTCCCCCTCCCCCTCTCCCTCTCCCTCCCTTTCCCTCCCTCCATCTCGCTCTCTCTCTCTTATCCCAAAATAGAAGACAATTATGAATTAATATTTACTTCTAGATATTTAAATATTTTATCTCAAAACACATGTTCTGAACAGACTTTGGGTAACTTTCATACTTTTCTCTGCCCCAACCCTTTTTGTGCAATGTTCTTCAGTTTTAGGCTTGTCCATCTCTTTCTGTCTATTGAAGATAAAAATCTTTCAGGTCAACATTATCAATAGTTTTTATTACAGAAAGCTGATGCTATCAACACCCTATCTGTCTATTTAATTAGAAACCTAGAGGCATGGAGTGTGTCATTCCAGATGAAGATTCTCAGACAAGCATAGGGAAGGGAGGGAATATACTTTTTTTTTAAAGAATAAGATTTAAAGGACGATGACTTTTTTTTTTAAAAAAAAATTGATTTATATGCCGCCCTTCTCCGAAGACTCAGGGCGGCTTACAATGTGCTCAGCAATAGCCTTCATCCTTTTGTATATTTATACAAAGTCAGCTTATTGCCCCCACAACTGGGTCCTCAGTTTACCTACCTTAGAAAGGATGGAAGGCTGAGTCAACCTTGAGCCTTTATTTAACAAGAATAATCTTTTTTTATTTTATTTATTTATTTATTGGTTCGATTTATATGCCGCCCTTCTCCGGAATTATTTTTTCTATCTTAAAATTAAAAACAACAACACTGTTGGGTGCAATTTGACAGATATATACATATTTGTTAGTTAGCTCCTTAATGCCCTTGATACCACAAAAAGCGCAGCTTCATTGTTCAATGAAGTCTGACAAAAGTTTAGCAAAGTTTCCTACCATTGGAATACTCTATAAGGAATGAGAAGCTTCCTTTGGCTTGTAGGTAAAGTACATACCTAGAATAGAATTCTTTATTGGCCAAGTGTGATTGGACACACAAGGAATTTGTCTTTGGTGTATATGCTCTCAGTCTACATAAGGAGAATAAAATACATTCATCAAGAATAAAAAGATGCAACACTTAGTGATAGTCAAGGTTACTAATAAGCTATCAAATAGTACTAGGAAATAAATAAAAACATATAATTGAAAGATACAAGCCACATGGTTATAGTAATAAGTGGGAAGAGATAGATGCTAGTAGGGGAGACACCATCTTGCTATTTAGCCCTACAGTCCTTGCAGGCAAAATAACAGTAAGAAGAATGCTTTGAAGAAATGTGGGGCCATTGATTGCAAAACACTTTTCTGCGCTTGTCAAAACCAAAGTTTCAATGCAACCTCAAGATCCAACTCACCCTATTTTGTAGCTAATTTGCAGATGGAAAGACTTGATTTATTTTATTATTTATTTTTTTATTTATTTCATCAAGCATGTATTTTATGACAGATACAAGTGTAAACATAATTATAAATACATGAAAAGGATACGAATAAAAGAAAACATTAGGACAGGGATGGTAGGCGCACTGGTGCACTTATGCACACCCCTTACAGACCTCTTAGGAATGGGGTGAGGTCAACAGTAGACAGTTTAAGGTTAAAGTTTTGGGGATTTGGGGAAGAAACCACAGAGTCAGGTAGTGCATTCCAGGCGTTGACAACTCTGTTACTGAAGTCATATTTTCTGCAGTCTAGTTTGGATTGGTTTACCATGAGTTTGTATCTATTGTGTGCTCTTGTATTGTTTTGGTTGAAGCTGAAGTATTCATTGACAGGTAGGACATTGTAGCAGATGATTTTATGTACTATGCTTAGGTCAGATCGAAGACGGCGAAGTTCTAAATTGCCTAAGCCCAAAATTTCAAGTCTGGTGGCATAAGGTATTTTGTTGCAGAGGAGTGAAGGACTCTTCTCGTGAAATATCTCTGGACTCGTTCGATTGTATTAATGTCCGATATGCAGTGCGGGTTCCAGACAGATGAGCTGTATTCAAGAATTGGTCTGGCAAAAGTTTTGTATGCCCTAGTTTGCAGTTCAATATTACCGGAGAAGAAACTATGCAAGAGTAGGTTAACAACTCTTAATGTTTTTTTAGCAATGCTGTTACAGTGAGCTCTGGCACTTAGATCATTTGAGATGAGTACTCCATTTGATTTCAGTTAAAGGCAGAGGAATGACTTAGCTGAAGAACCCAAAATCTAAATGGCTCACTAGGCTTAACTCTGCAATTAAACCTGTTGCATCTCACGCACACAGATTGTTCTTTATTTTGAAGGCAGTAAGGAAACTTGACTAAGGGCGTTTCTATGTTGCAATGTTCAGGTGTTCCTCTCTCTCTCTCTCTCTCTCTCTCTCTCTCTCTCTCTCTCTCTCTCTCTCTCTCTCTCTCTCGTGTGTGTATGCACAGACTGGATGGAAATGTGGCTGTTTTAACAAATCCCTCTCCAGGTTTCAGCCCTTCCCTAAACATGGCCAGAGTTTTCCTGTTCTTTCCCTTCTTGAGCTAGAAGGGGGAATTCTGCAAGAACTCATGTCATTTTCATCCAGGAAAAAGACATTTCATTGTTCCTCTGCTGGTCTGTTGAATCTGTTAAAACACACAGACACACAAACACACCCTAAGCTAGAGACCATAGCAGAAGTGTTATATCTCAGTGGGTTAAAACAGCCCTTTGTGAAAGAAAACCAGCAAATGAAACAAGGGTTAAAAATAAACAAGAGACAGTTGCTGCATTTTTTTCACCCTCCATCCCATGATTTAATTTCTAGAAAACATTCTAAATCTACATCTTTCTTAGGGAAGTAACAGATTATATCTGGTTTTATACAGTATATTCATCTCTAGTGATTGCCAAATGTAGTAACGTAATGAATGCTTCCTAGCTGAGTTAGGTCTTGGTGATGTGCACATGAGGAAATGCATGTTGAACAACATGTTCTTCCAGCATCTGAAGCTTTGGGATATCTTAAGATTGTAGTAAGAATATAAAGTTATATTTGGGATGTATTCCAAAGGGTTAGATTTCACCAATATGAGTCGGTGAAATTTGGGAGTAAAATGACACATGGTTTGCAATTGTATGAAATATGTATGTCTGCATTTGCACAAGGTTCACTTCATCACAGAGAGAAAAAACTTGTAGCTGCATACCCTTAAGATGCTTTTGTTATTAGTAGTGAAGTCGTGTCTGACCCATCGCGACCCTATCAACAATGTTCCTCCAGGCCTTCCTGTCCTCTACCATCTTCTGGAGTCCATTTTTTTTTTTTTTAATTTGATTTATATGCCGCCCTTCTCCGGAGACTCAGGGCGGCTTACAGTGCGTTAAGCAATAGCCTTCATACTTTTGTATATTTATACAAAGTCAGCTTATTGCCCCCACAAACTGGGTCCTCATTTAACCTACCTAGAAAGGATGGAAGGCTGAGTCAACCTTGAGCCTTGGAGAGATTCGAACCAGCAGTAAATTGCAGGCAGCTGTGTTAATAACAGGGTGCTTTAAACCACTGTAGTACCAAGGCTCTTTCATTTTAAGCTCATGCCAACCGCTTCAGTGACTCCATCCAGCCACCTCGTTCTCTGTCGTCCCCTTCTTCTTTTGCCCTCAATCGTTCCCAGCATCAGGCTCTTCTCCAGTGAGTCCTTCCTTCTCATTAGGTGGCCAAAGGACTTGAGTTTCATCTTCAGGATCTGGGCTTCTAAAGAGCAGTCAGGGTTGATCTCCTCTAGGACTGACCGGTTGGATCGCCTTGCAGTCCAAGGGACTTGCAGGAGTCTTCTCCAGCACCAGAGTTCAAAGGCCTCAATTCTTTGGCGCTCAGCCTTCCTTATGGTCCAACTTTCACAGCCATACATTGCAACTGGGAAAACCATAGCCTTGACTATACGCACTTTTGTTGGCAGGGTGATGTCTCTGCTTTTTAGTATGCTGTCTAGCTTTGCCATGGCTTTCCTCCCCAGGAGCAAGCATCTTTTAATTTCTTGGCTGCAGTCCCCATCTGCGGTGATCTTGGAGCCCAGGAAAATAAAATCTGTCACTACCTTCATTTCTTCCCCATCTATTTGCCAGGAATTAAGAGGGCCAGATGCCATGATCTTAGTTTTCTTAATGTTAAGTTTCAAGCTAACTTTTCACTGTCCTTCTTCACCTGCATCAAGAGGCTCTTTAGTTCTTCTTCACTTTCTGCCATTAGCGTGGTATCATCTACATATCTGAGGTTGTTGATATTTCTCCCAGCAATCTTTATTCCAATTTTTGATTCATCTAGCATTCAAGCCCCACCTTTCTCATGATGTGCTCTGCATTTATGTTAAATAGGCAGGGTGACAGTATACAGCCTTGCCGGACTCCTTTCCCAATTAAGATGCTAAACTTGGCTAAATTTAATTCTGGTTCACTTTTTCTGAATTGTTCATATGTGATCCTAGTTTATTGGTTGCATGCAGTTCTGCATTTTCTGCAAATAGGGATTAATTCTGACAAAGAGTTTGGAATGGACAACTCGCTTCCCAGACAGAAACATACAAATGTTCAGCGTTAGACAAAGAACACAATAAGAAGATTGTAGCTAACATAAAGGATTTGTAGTTCAGAATTATTTAAAACTGGTTAGTGGTGACTTCAGAAACTCCAGAGGTTGCATTTGTGACTATTTGCATACATTACACATTGTATACCAAAATAAGTAGATACAAGAACAGTTTTTTCCCGAATGCCATCACTCTGCTAAACAAATAATTCCCTCAACACTGTCAAACTATTCACTAAATCTGCATTACTATTACTATTAACCTTCTCATCGTTCCTATCACTCATCTCCTCCCACTTATGACTGTATGACTGTAACTTGTTGCTGTATCCTTATGATTTATATTGATTGTTTTCTAGTATGATTTGATTGCTTATTTGTTCTCTGTGACTATCATTAAGTGTTTTACCTTATGATTCTTGACTAATGTATCTTTTCTTTTTATGTACACTGAGAGCGTATGCACCAAAAGAAATTCCTTGTGTGTCCAATCACACTTGGCCAATAAAGAATTCTATTCTATTCTATTCTATTCTATTCTATTCTATTCTATTCTATTCTATTCTATTCTATTCTATTCTATTCTATTCTAGTCTAGTCTAGTCTAGTCTAGTCTAGTCTAGTCTAGTCTAGTCTATCTAGTCTAGTCTAGTCTAGTCTAGTCTTTGTTCTGTTCTGTTCTGTTCTACTCTACTCTACTCTACTCTATTCTATTCTATTCTTTGTTCTGTTCTGTTCTACTCTACTCTACTCTACTCTACTCTACTCTACTCTACTCTACTCTACTCTACTCTATTCTTTGTTCTATTTTGTTCTACTCTACTCTACTCTACTCTACTCTACTCTACTCTACTCTACTCTACTCTACTCTATTCTATTCTATTCTATTCTATTCTATTCTATTCTATTCTATTCTATTCTATTCTATTCTAAAACAAGAGATCTGCTTAATCTGGGCTCACATTAGATTTTGAAAACCTTTTTCCATTATAGAAGATGATGTTTCATAGTTAGGTAACAAAACATCCGCAAGGAAACAAGTGAGCATCAAAGACTCGCAAAATGTCAGAATGTATTTTCCCAAAGAAATGGATGGTTCTGTTGTGCTGTGAGACAATTGCTTGTGTTTACGCAACAAATTGAACCAGGTCATGCTAAACTTGTAAATTAAATGTGTACCTTGATTAGTCCTTTAATGGGAGGATACTTGTGTTGCGGAAAGAGTGAAAATGAGCTAATTCAGATGATAAATTAAGGGAGCTGTATGTAGTATTAAGGGATAAATGGAATTAAAACTGCACTGCCAACTGGAGGACTCTGTTTTTGCCACCGCCTTGTCGTTGACAAAAGTGACTCTCCTTCCCTAAATTTACAGCAAACTCAGTGGTGGGTTCCTACTGGTTCACCCTGGTTTGGGCAAACCGGTAGTGGCAGTGGCGGGAGGCTCCGCCCACCTGCCCGGATGTCATCATGGACGCTCTGGGCATGCACAGAAGATTCTGCGCCTGTGCAAAAGTGCTGCACGCAAGCAAAGCGAGCTCGCACACGCGCACACACACGCTCACAGTTCTAAACCGGTAGCGAATTTAAGTGGAACCCACTACCTGAGCAAACTCTTTATTTTATTCCACAATAGTAGCATAAAATGTGGAATGTTAGAAAAAACAAAACTGGCTCCTAATCAGAGCAGTAGGACAATGGAATCCATTACCCAGAGAGTTGGTGAATCTAGATATACTGAGTCCAGCTGTCTGGAGAGATTTCATTTCATTTCTTGCACCGAGCAAAGGCTTGGACATGACGGCCTCGGTAGTCCCATCTAACTACAAGTAGTCCTCAAATTACAACCATTCACTTAGTGATTGTTCAAAGATACAATGGCACTGAAAAAGTGACTTATGACCATTTTCACATTGTATGGCCATTGTAGCATCCCCCATAGTCATACGATCAAAATTAGGCTATGGCAACTGTCACATATTTATGACCTTTGTAGTATACTGGGGTCATGTGATCATCTTTTGCAACTTTCTGACCAGCAAGGTCAATGGGGAAGCCAGATTCACTTAACAACCGGGTTACTAACTTAACAACTGCAGCCATTCCCTTAGCAACTGTGGCAAGAAACACCATAAAATGGGGCAAATCTCACGCAACAACTGTCTTTGCTTAGCACCAGAAATTTTGGCTCAATCGTGGTTGTAAGTCGAGGACTATTTGTATGTGATTTGGTGAGTCTATGAAAGGAAAATGAAAAATAGCAATGGAACAATAGGCCTGTTCTTAGCCCATCTTGAAGTTTGGATGAGTTTTGAACCCCAAACTGACCTTGCTAGAAGCTTCAGTTTGACTCCCAGTGTTAATACCACTTTATAATGCCTTGGTAAGGCCACACTTGGAATATTGCATTCAGTTTTGGTCGCCACGATGTAAAAAAGATGTGGAGATTCTAGAAAGAGTGCAGAGAAGAGCAACAAAGATGAATAGAATAGAATAGAATAGAATAGAATAGAATAGAATAGAATAGAATAGAATAGAATAGAATAGAATAGAATAGAATAGAATAGAATAGAATAGAATAACTGAGTTGGAAGGGACCTTGGAGGTCTTCTAGTCCAACTCCCTGCCCAGGCAGGAAACCCTACACCACTTCAGACAAATGGTTATCCAACATCTTCTTAAAAATTTCCAGTGTTGGGGCATTCACAACTTCTGCAGGCAAGTTGTTCCACTTATTAATTGTTCTAACTGTCAGGAAATTTCTCCTTAGTTCTAAATTGCTTCTCTCCTTGATTAATTTCCACCTGTTGCTTCTTGTTCTACCCTCAGGTGCTTTGAAGAATAGTTTGACTCCCTCTTCTTTGTGGCAACCCCTGAGATATTGGAACACTGCTATCATGTCTCCCCTAGTCCTTCTCTTCATTAAACTAGACATACCCAATTCCTGCAACCATTCTTCATATGTTTTAGCGTCCAGTCCCTTAATCAACTTTGTTGCTCTTCTCTGCACTCTTTCTAGAGTCTCAACACCTTTTTTACATCATGGCGACCAAAACTGAATGCAATATTCCAAGTGTGGCCTTACCAAGGCATTATAAAGTGGTATTAACACTTCACATGATCTTGATTCTATCCCTCTTTTTATGCAGTCCAGAACTGTGTTGGCTGCTGCACACTGCTGGCTCATATCTAAATGGTTGTCCACTAGGACTCCAAGATCCCTTTAACAGTTGCTACTATTGAGCAAGGTACCACATATACGGTACCTGTGCATTTTGTTTTTCTTCCCTAAATGTAGAACCTTGCTTTTTTCACTGTTGAATTTCATTTTGTTAGATAGCCCAATGTTCAAGTCTGTCAAGATCCTTCTGTATCTTGAGCCTATCTTCTGGAGTGTTGGATATTCCTGCCAGCAAATTTGATGAGTTCCCCATCTATTCCCTCGTCCAAATCATTGATGAAGATGTTGAAGAGCACTGGGCCTAAAACAGAGCCCTGGGGTACTCCACTGCATACTTCCCTCCATGTAGATGCAGTTCCACTGAGGACTACACGTTGAGTGCAGTTGGTCAGCCAGTTACGAATCCATCTGGTGGTGATGCTGTCTAACCCACATTTTTCTACTTTATCTAGTAGTAGGTTATGGTCTACTTTATAGTTAGGGGACTGGAGGCTAAAACATATGAAGGACCGGTTGCAGGAACTGGGTATGCCTAGTTTAATGAAAAGAAGGACTAGGGGAGACATGATAGCACTGTTCCAATATCTCAGGGGTTGCCACAAAGAAGAGGGAATCAAACTATTCTTCATAGCACCTGAGGGTAGAACAAGAAGCAAAGGGTGGAAACTAATCAAGGAGAGAAGCAATTTAGAACTAAGGAGAAATTTCCTGACAGTTAGAACAATTAATAAGTGGAACAACTTGCCTGCAGAAGTTGTGAATGCTCCAACACTGGAAGTTTTTAAGAAGAGGTTGGATAACCATTTGTCTGAAAGTGATGTAGGGTTTCCTGCCTAAGCAGGGGGCTGGACTAGAAGACCTCCAAGGTCCCTTCCAACTCTGTTATTCTATTCCCAGTTTTGCATAGGCCTCCATTAATGCTACCCTATAGCATATATTTTATTTTTTATTTTATTTATTATTAGATTTTTATACCGCCCCCTCTCCCGAAGGACTCGGGGCGGTGAACAGCCAGATTAAAAAACATATAATATAAACATTAAAATACATTTAAAACAAAATTAAATCCGAAATGGCTCCCCAATTTAAAACATCTTACCCATAACCCTATAATTAAAACAAATTTAAAATTTCCACATTAAAAGGGGGAAGATTTAGGCCAGGCCAGCTTGATAAAATAGAAAAGTCTTAAGCGTGCGGCGGAAGGTGCGCAGATCCGGGATCCTCCGTATCTCCGGGGGGAGCTCGTTCCAGATCGTAGGTGCCCCCACAGAGAAGGCTCTCCCCCTAGGGGCCGACAGCCGACATTGTTTGGCCGACGGCACCTGGAGGAGCCCCTCTCTATGGGAGCGTACTGGCTGGTGGGAGGCTATTGGTGGTAGCAGGCGGTCCCGTAAATAACCAGGTCCTTAGCCATGGAGCGCTTTAAAGGTGATAACCAGAACTTGAAGCGCACCCGGAAGACCACCGGGAGCCAGTGCAGCTCGCGCAGGAGAGGTGTTACATGGGAAACTTATATGAAGAATAAGTTTTTAAAAACTATGAACAACTTTAATTTGACCTCTGAGATGTAGTGGGTTTGCATACATGAATGTACTATTTATGAGGGGAAATATTCATTTGTGCATTCATCCTCTATTCTAGACAACCTACATTATGTTTCTTCTTTTGTGACAACCGCCTTGTTCCTACTCTGTTGTTGTTGTTTTTTAAAGAGATTTAAGACACCATTCCCCATTTCCCTTAAATGTTAAGAAACATGGATGTCCTACCTCAGGGCGTCTTCTGAAACACTGAAGAGAACCGAGCTGATGAAGGCAAAGAATGTTCCTCATTTACCTCTGGGCTTCCATCACTCCCAACTTCAACATTTTTCAATTGTTGTCCTTGTTCGGGAAGGAAGTTACATTATTGATGAGCTCTAATAATTTGACAGGCACAGCTTATTCTGTTCCTTTGGACCAGCATTGCTAGGTTCGGTCCACTGAGTAAATTTCACATTCTACCTGAATAGTCAGGCACGCAGGTGAAGTAACCAAGCCTTTTAGAGGCTGTTTTTTTTTTTTTTTTTTTGCTAATGGAACATTGGACAACATGTTGCAGAAATATTTGAAAAAACAGGAATGTCTCATCAGGTTTCAGATTTTAAGACAAAGTAAGCAGCACATCTGAGCTACATCTTTTCTAGATGCCACTGCAATCCTAGATACAGTAGCTGAATATGTTAATGAAAAAGACTTTTCTGCGCCCTTCAAAGGAAAAATAAACTTTCTTGGAATATTTAAAACAAGATAAATCCTAAAACTTATTAAAATATCCCCTGCGTATATATATATATAAAAAAAGCTAGGGCATCAAAAATATCATCATTGATTTCTCTCCATTTCTTTTTCTTTTTTTCTTTCATTTGATTTGTCCTGTTTCTGCATTCGTTTGTGAATTATTTTTGCGTACCTCTTTCCTGATGTATGCCTTTGCAGATCTGTGCATTCTGAATGGATGCATTTTTATAAGCTATTTCCATTTATATATGCATTGGGGCATATTTTATTTTGGGGGGACCTTGCTATTAATTCTTAGAATTTTGCTACTATTATTCTCAGCTCAAAACTTACCATAATGCATATAATAAATGCATATTTCAGGTTAAAATGCATAATAAACATGGGTAATAAATATCAGCGTGTATATGCTTTTATTTATTCTGAAAACCTTTTTCCATTATAGAAAGTAGATGCATAACTTATTTTTACTTATACATGCATCGAAAATGTTTTGTTCTGCTCCTTGGCCAGCAGAGTTAGAAATTCTTCTCAAAAGTTGACATTATTGCTCTTGGTTAAACAAATATCCCACAATGTGTCTAAATGAATATTTCATCTAAACATGCATAAAGAACTGTAAATGTCAAACTAACTGCACCCAAAAAATGTGTATTTCTGGGAAATATATTTAAAAAAAAACTTTTTCCTGCTATCTAAAGTTGCATTTTGTTGCAAAGAAAAAAAATACAGGATGAAATCTACTGAAGAATAAACACATGTGGAATTTACAGGTGCCCTCACCTGCACATTGTTTCTCCCAAATGGAACAAAGAAACTGTTTCTTCCTTCAGCCTAGAATTTCCACAGCCTTTTAATGCAATCAGATTCATTTGAAATCTGGATTGATTAGAATATGGCATTTAACTCCCAGTTTCGAAATGAATGGATTTTACGACAGGCCTTTGAAGCAGGCGAAGGGTTGGGAATGAGAAACACAATGTTGTGGGTTTTAAGAACAGAAAGAAGACTAATTAGTATAATAACACAATAGGTCTGATGTGCTAATAAGGTCTTCAGCTGTCTTCAGCTTACAAGTGATGATTCCTCCCACACCTCAGCTGTTTCTGTATATCTTTCAATATATATATATATACTTTTAGAATCAGGGTTTTTCCTTTGTTTACTCTTGGAAGCTTTATCGCTTGGAATTATACACAAATAACAATGTTGGACCTGACATGGTTTAGACATTGATTTTTCTTCTGCTCTTTGATGGGAATCATAGAATAACAGAGTTGGAAGGGACCTTGGAGGTCTTCTAGTCCAACCCCCTGCCCAGGCAGGAAACCCTACACCATTTCAGACAAATGGTTATCCAACATCTTCTTGAAAAATTTCCAGTGTTGGAGCATTCACAACTTCTGGAGGCAAGTTGTTCCACCGATTAATTGTTCTAACTGTCAAGAAATTTCTCCTTAGTTCTAAGTTGCTTCTCTCCTTGATTTGTTTCCACCCATTGCTCAGGTGCCTTGGAAAATACGTTGACCCTTCCTCTTCTTTGTGGCAACCCCTGAGATATTGGAACGCTGCAGGGGTGGGTTCTACTTACCTTTACTACCGGTTTGCAATGGGATTGCGCTCGCGCGCTCACTTCATTGTGGGTTAATGGACAGCTGCCAGAGATGTGTGGCTTAATCATGCTGGAGATGGAGATGGTCTCAGCTTCGGTGCTTCAAGCCCAAGCACAGTGTGGCAGGGTGGACTCTTTTCACTCACCTCAGCTTCTGTCCACCTAAGAGTTTGAAAGCATGTTTTATGCAAGTAGATAGATAGGGAATAGAAAGATTTAATTTCTTTGCAGTCATCTGGTCATTAGCACTCTGAAGGTCAGTTGTTAGTTCTCTGAGAGTCATTGAGGCCACTTGGAATATAAATCCTTCCATAACCCCTCATACCATCAGAACTGAAGAAGCTTCTTGGATGAGAAGTGAAACGTTTTCAAGGAAAAAACCCCAAGAAAGTCCAATTGCCTTTTGGAAAAGCACCTTTGGGACAACCATGACCTGGATGGTTAAGAATCTCCATAAACATCTCTACATTATCTACATAAATATCTGTACATATTTCTACATTTTACCTGTGTTTGATATGAATTTGTTTGGCTTTACATTTTCACATTTCCTGTTCAGGAAATTTGCGAGTAGTTTCTAGCAATAAGTCTATCAGCTAATCTTCTGATCTACTGTATGTTTCTGAATCACCTTTTCTAGACATTTTTGGAGGAAGGTTTGTATTAGCAGGAAAGTTTATGGAAAACTTGCAAACTGGTTTTTAACACATTTTAGGATTAGGAAAACGAAAAGCCTAGCGATACAGCAATTGGCAGACTTTCTGGTTTTTAATACAGCTTCAGATGGAGAGTAAAATCACCAATTAGTCTCTTTGTATCAATTTTCAACAATTTTCAACATTTCCCCCCACCCTCCCAGTTTTAGCCTTCACAGGACACATTTTCAGCTCACTTAACAGAAGCGCCAAGTTATTCAGCTTTTCTTGTGCTTTGAGCTAATGACGCCTCTCAGTTTTAAAGGGCTGCTTAATCTATGCCAAGGCAGTGCAGATAATTAGAGAAGAAATAATAATCCAAGAGAAATTGGTAGTAACTGAAAAATCAATGTGTGCCTTGTTAGTTATATATATATATATATATATATATATATATATATATATATATATATATATATATATATATATATAGTGTTTTTCTATCGAGACACCTGGTCTACCCCAACAGGTGTGGGAGAGGGCATTCTACAGTTATATATATATAATTGTAAAAAGAAATAATTTAGAAATCAATTTTGGGGATGGCTGTTGTTATAAATGTAATGATTATTATTTTGTGGAGACATCAGCTTTTCGTTCCATCATTTACGGTAACACAGTAGCTGTAATGTGCAGGTAATCCTCGACTTACAACCGTTCATTTAGTGACCATTTGAAGTCACAATGGCACTGAAAAAAAGTCGCTTATGACCGTTTTTCACACTTACGACCATTGTAGAACTCAGATGCTTAACAACTGACTCATAGCTATGACAGTTGCAGTGTCCTGGGTCACATGGTCACATTTTGTGACAAGCAAAGTCAACGGGGGAGCCAGATTCATTTAACAACCGGGTCACTAACTTAACAACTGCAGTGATTCGCTTAACGACTGTGGCAAGAAAGGTCATAAAATGGAGCAAAATTCACTTAGCAACTATCTTGCTTAGCAACAGAAATTGTGGACTCAGTTGTGGTTGTATGTTGAAGGCTATCTGTAATTATTTTGCTTTATTGTACAGCATCTGTTTGAATAGAATTCCACAGGTAAAGCTTTAGTTGCTTAAGTTCCTATGACATATAGCTTACGTCTTGACGGCTGTTTGACCTAAATGGTACACATTTTTCCAGCATCTAGGAATTCCTTGCGGTATGTCTCTCCCATCTGTCAAAAGCATGAAAAGTTTCCTATCATTTTGTTTTATGCAGTTGAAGCGCTGCCCCCCCCCCCCACCGAAAGGCTCACAAGAGTATGGATACCTCTGTCCCGTTCTTCTTGGCAATTTCGTGTCTTCCTGTCCTCAGTCACTCGTCTAAAGTCTCAGGGTCTCTCGCTCTGTCCCTCACCTGGAATGACAGCTTGTTCTGGTGACTTGCCTGGGCGCTTTCACTCATCCAGCTCAGTTCGCCTCCGCTCTCCTTCTATGGATCCGCTCACCTCCCTTTCCTTCTGGTGTGTCTGGCGCTCTCCTCAGGTCACTGGTTTGCTGAGTTGCCTGAATCAGTTTTGTTCTCCCTCTTTCCTTGGATCTTCTCTACTCTCTTTCTCTCTTTCTAGATCAGCTTCATTCTTTCTCTCTCTCTGGATCAACTTCTCTATCGATATCGATATCGCTCTTGCTCTCTTTATCTTTCTCTCTCTCTTTCTCTTTCTCTATCTATCTATCTATCTATCTCTATGTCTCTATCTATGTCTATCTATCTATCTCTCGCTCTCACTCTCTCTCTCTGTATCTCACTCTCACTCTCACTCTCTCATTCTCTCTCTTTATCTATCTATCTATCTATCTTTCTCTTTTATCTATCTCTATGTCTCTATCTATCTATCTGTCTGTCTGTCTGTCTGTCTGTCTCTATGTCTCTATGTCTCTATCTGTCTGTCTGTCTGTCTGTCTGTCTCTATGTCTCTATCTATCTATGTCTCTATCTATCTATCGCTCTCACTCTCTCTTTCTCTCTATATATATCTATCTCTCGCTCTCACTCTCTTTCTCTATCTATCTATCTGTCTATCTGTCTGTCTCTATTTATCTATCTATCATCTATGTATCTATCTACCTATCTATCTTTCTATCTATCTCTGTATCTATCTATCTATCTATCTATCTATCTATCTATCTATCTATCTATCTATCTTTATCTATATCTATCTATCTATCTATCATCTATCTATCTATCTATCTATCTATTTATCTATCTGTCTCTATCTATCTATCTCTATCTATCTCTATCTGTCTATCTATCCGTCTATCTATCTCTCTTTCTCTATCTCTCTATCTCTCTATATATCTGTCTATCTATCTGTCTATCTATCTGTCTATCTCTCTATATCTATCTATCTATCTATCTATCTATCTATCTATCTATCTATCTATCATCTATCTATCTATCTATCTATCTATCTATCTATCTATCTATCTATCTCAATCAGCTTCCTTTTTCTCTCTCGATCAACTTCACACTCTCTCCCCTTCAGGTCTGTCTCGCCTCACATGCAGCTTCACCCAGCAGGGACCACAACCCTGGATGAGGACAGGGCAGGCTGATAAACCTTTCCTCCCTTCTTCCCTCTCTCCTCAGGCCTCTGCTTACTTTGCCTCCATGTCTAATGGTCTCCCTATCTCCCTTTCCCTCGCGTTGCTTCTCTGCTTCTCTCCCCACCATACACTCATTCAATTGTTTTCAGTTGTCCATGATCCAATGCAAAACATTTTGCCAGGAATGTTATTTATGAACTAGTTCTTCAAGGTCTTCTAAACTCCTGCTGTGTCATCTATTTCTAGCCGTCTTGTCTTCTGTTGGCCTCTCTTTCTATTGACCCATTCTTTCCCCATGCATCAGAATATTTTCCAATGACCTTTGCCATCACATGATGTGTCCAAAATATCTAAACTTAGTCTAATTATTAGAACTTCCAATAACTAGCCTTGGCTCACTGCAGCTAGTATTGAACAATTTGGTTTTCTTGAAGTCCAAGATGTTTTCTATGCTTATTTGTCTCTAGCACCACAATTCAATGGCATCCATTTTTCTTCATTAAGCCTCTCTGATGTTTTTGCTTACCCAGCTGTACGCTACAACTGAGAATACAATAGACAATGCATACCTCTGTGGTCAAGCAACCTTTTCTGTCCCATGCTTTTAATATTTTTGTTGAGATCTGTCATAGTTCTATTCCCAAGTCACAAAACTGCAGTCATTACCCATATGGGTTTTTGGGTCAAGGAAGATAATGTCTGTTATCACATTACCTTCTTTTGTTCTATTTGCACTGGGGTGACATTGCTTATTGATACAATCATTGCTTTTTTTAAAAAAATAATAAGTCTTACACTCTATTCTTTCACTTTTAGCAAGGGACTCCTTTCTTGCTTCTGGACATCAAAGGGATATCATCAAAAAATCCGAGCTTGTTGATGTTACTCCCAGGAATTTAAATCCAATTTCTATGTCTTTTAGATTTGCACTTCTGATGATATGCAGTATATTGCATATAACGAAGGTAATAATAGATAAACTTGTGTACTCCTTTCATAATCTTGAACCACTTAGTTGTTCTATATTTCATTCTAACTGGGGCTTCCTAATTATCATTCTACAGAGAAATTATTGAGTCTGTCATCTGCACCTCTATAACTGTCTGGTTTGGTTTTGCAACCCAACAAGACAGACACAGACTTCAGAGGATAATTAGAACTGCAGAAAAAAACAATTGCTACCAACCTGCCTTCCATTGAGGATCTGTGTTCTTCAAGATAAGGTGGCCAGCTACCTACATTTTAATAGTTTTCAGTACAAGATTTTACTTATGTAATACAAAATAGATCCCAAAAAATATAGTCAGTCAGAAAAGGAAAGGAAAAGAAGACAAAGAAAAAAGGAAGTAGACAAAAGGGAAAGTTAAAATATCAGAAAATATGAAAAAAAAAATCTACAAAGAAGTGACTTTCAATCTTCCAAAGTTCTGCATACAATTCTAATCAAAACTGTCTCTCTAGGATTACATAATTTCCCTTTTTCTATGACCTATTCTTTCTAAACATAAAAAACATAAGTCACACAATCATTTTATTATTATTTTTTTTACACAAAAAGTCCATAAGAGGTTTCCGGTCATTGATGAACCTCTTGCCCCCCTGATGTGAGGTCAGCCCCAACCCTCCTGGCCTTCTGCAAGAGCCTAAAAACCTGGCTCTGCCAGATACTTGGGGCTTCAATGGGAGAGCATCACAGGTGGTTGATAGATTAACAATCAATCCCACACCCTGCCTCCACCCTCCCTATCTATAATTGGTTCATAGTATTTGGCTTGTATTAATGTGTTTATATTGTTAATATGTGTGTATGTGTGTGTATATATATATATATACACACACACGTGAAATATTATATATATATATGTGCTCACTGCTAGGTGGGAGACCTAAATACCTAGTGAGAGCTTGCTAGGTGTTAGAAAAGAAAAAAGCCCAGAACCGAGTAGATGAGATTCTACTGAGCTGGAGCTACAAAAAAATCTTGGCTACGTAGGGAAAACCTGGCTAGAAGAAAAACACACATAGACCCTACGAAGAAGTAAGAAAATTGATACTATGCCTTTACAGGGAGGAGATGGGTGTGGCCTACTGATGAAAGCTAACGAGCTAGAAATGGATCTATTTAGGTCTCCCACCTAGCAGTGAGAGCTTGCTAGGTGTTAGAAAAGAAAAAAGCCCAGAACTGAGTAGATGAGATTCTACTGAGCTGGAGCTACAAAAAAACCTTGGCTACGTAGGGAAAACCTGGCTAGAAGAAAAACATATATATATATATATATATATATATATATATATATATATATATATATATATATATATATATATATGTATATATATATGTATGTATGTATGTATGTATGTATGTATGTATGTATGTATATATATATATATATATAATAATTTGGTCACCACACTATAAAAAAGATGTTGAGTCTCTAGAAAGAGTGCAGAGAAGACCAACAAAGATGATTAGGGGACTGGAGACTAAAGCATAGGAAGAACGGTTGCAGGAACTGGGCATGGCTAGTCTAGTGAAGCGAAGGACCAGGGGAAACATGATAGCAGTCTTCCAATATTTGAGGGGCTGCCACAGAGAGGAGGGGGTCAAGCTGTTTTCCAAAGCACCTGTAGGCCAGACAAGGAATAATGTGTGGAAACTGACCAAGGAGAGATTCAACCTAGAAATGAGGAGGAACTTTCTGACAGTAAGAACAATCAACCGATGAAACAGAAGTTGCCTTCGGAAGTTGTGGGAGGTTCATCACTTGAGACTTTCAAGAAAAGATTGGACTGCCATTTGTCAGAAATGGTGTAGGGTCTCCTGCTTGAGCGGAGGGTTGGAGTAGATGACCTATAAGTCCCTTCCAACTCTGTTAATTTGTTAATTGCCCTTTAAAGAGCTCCTGAAATTCTCTGTAAACATTCCATGTTAGACATGGGCTGTTTAGAAGACATCTCACCATCGGACAGGTTTCCAGAAGTCTGGAAACAAGCAATCTTATACCATAAGAATAGCCTATAAAAAGCAAAGGGTTCCCTTCCTACAAATCATAGGTGGTTTATCTAGGATTTCAAAATCATTTGGAGCTCTTTCTTCCAAGGAAGATAATCACTTTATACACCTGAGGGATATTTGTAAGGAGCTGGCTTTAAGTGTCAGAATTCAAGCTTTCCAATAAAGCAGCGAATCGGAGGATGTAGAAGAATTCCTATAGAGAATGAAATTGAATCATGGGTGTATGAGCCTGATTAAAGAGGAAATGCTTAGGTCGCGTTTGCTTATCTGTTCAAGTTGGGTGGAATGAACGCAGGGACGTTCAGAACTTCTGAAAATGGGTTTCAGCTGGAGCTTGATTGAAAATTTGAAATTCGCACTAGGGTATCAAAAGTTCACTGAAGCCGATCTGGAAGTGAATGTTATGGTTCAGACATAAGCAGATAAATAAGGACTGTGTTCTACAAGGCACTATAAAGAGGTAGGGAAACTTACATCTCTTTGCCCCATTAAAAATTGTGGCTTCCTTCTTGACTCAGGGAAGTCATCAGAATAAGGGAGAACAATCGTTCTCTGGAGTGCAACAATAACGTGCTGAAGACAAAACTATCAGCGAACATGAAAAGGGTCATTGTAGATCAGAGCTCCCGTGATTAAATTTGTTGATGTTACTGTTCAACAGAATGTCTCAGAAGCAGCCGCACAAGTACAGCTAAAAGCAAGGTGACTGACCCAGTTACTTCCAGTAAATTCACAACTCAAGATTTCCAGCCTGAGAGTCCACGATATTTAACGTTAGAAACCAAAACAGAATTTGATTTTTAAAACATGGCAACCCAGTTCTCTATGCTAGAGTCTGAAATATGCGCCTAACCAAAATTTATATGTATTTATTTAAAACTTTTATATAGCCATCCATCTTATAACCATCTCTGAGGCAGGGGTGAAATGCTACCGGTTTGGGCGAACTGGTAGCGGCAACAGTGTGTGGTTTGGCGAACTGGTAGCGGCGGCAGCACAAGGCTCCACCCACCCGCCCAGAAGTCATTACTTCCTGGTTTTAACAGGAAGTAACCTGTTTTTCACCCGCTGCGCATATGAAGAAGGCTTTGCGCATGCGCAGAGGGTCCAAAATTAGATGTGAAGAGGGCGCGCACATGAGCAGAGTGAGGACACGGGTGCCACACACACTTCTGAACAGATAGGAAAGATAAGTAGATTTCACCCCTGCTCTGAGGTCTAATAAACCAGTACTACAATATAATGGGCAGAAGGAATATCCTTGAGGGACAGGAGGAAAAGCCACAATCAAGACAATGACCACATAAAAGGAATTTGAGTCCAAGACAAATATGTGTTTATGAAGTGGTTGTTTTGCTTCTCCAAGGTACAGATCTGCACATGGCACACTGCACATTGTACTGCATCACGTTGCTCAGTTTATGCCTGTTCACAAACATAAGGCTCAACATAGGAGAACAAATCCATCAGGACTAGATTCAGCAGTCCATCAAAGACAAAGCCCACTCTTTTGAAGATAGCAAAGTCCACATTTTGGATAGAGAGGACCGCTGTTTGAAAGAGGGGTCAAAGAGGCCATCTATGTCAAAATCGAACAGCCCCCTCTCAACAGAGGGGGAGGGATATGACATCATCTATCTCCAATCTACAACACAGTCCCTTCAGCAGTTCCAAGAAGGCTGTCCACACCCATTTGTACCACTCAGGTGACCCTGAGGACACAGATAAACAAACCTCCAGGCCTTCTTTTGTGGCTGCTTCTTCACATGAACAATAGATGTATAGAAGCCCCTTGGGAGAGTCCAGGTGAAACAGCATGGTGGATCACTTTGGTGGCTCAGAAATGGGATTCACAGAACAGAAAGCAAATAACAAAACATATGTCACAAGTTTGCAATGTCCCTCACGAGGGATCCTTCGTGGTCTGTAAGCTTGGTTGCTTTCTTGCCGAGTAGTGAACAGAACAGAGTGATAGAGTTGGAAGAGAACTTGGAGATGCACAAGCAGGAGACTCTATACCAGTGATGGCTAACCTTTTTGCCATCGCGTGCCACGAGAGGGGTGTGTGGGGAAGGGTCATGTACACATATGCCCACGCGCATGCGTGCACAATCCCCACCACCACCACCACCACCATCCCGCTCCTGGCACATGGTGGCCTGGTAGGTCCATTTTTCTTTCTTACCTGGTTCCAGATCTTCTCTATTTATCTGGGAAGGGTGAAAACAGCCTTTCCCACTGCCTTGGAGGCCCTCCGGAGGCTGAAAGGGCCCATTTCCTGACTCCCGGTGGGACAGGAAGTGACATTTTTTGCTGTCCCCAGCCTCCAGAGCTTCTCTAGGAGCCTCTCGGAGCCTCTCTAGGAGTCTCTAAGCGCCTCTCTAGGAGTCTCTAGAGGCTGGGGAACAGCAAAAAACGTCACTTCCTGTCCCACCGGGAGTCGGGAAATGGGCCCTTTCAGCCTCCGGAGGGCCTCCAAGGCAGTGGGAAAGGCTGTTTTCGCCCTTCCCAAATAAATAGAGAGGATCTGGAGCCAGATAAGAAAGAAAAACGGACCTTCCCCACCCCACCCCACCCAGGCCCTCCAGGGGCAGGAAACAGCCTGTTTCCCTACTTCTGGTGGGCCCAGAAGGCCCGAAAATCAGCTGGCCGACATGTGCATGCACCCCAGAGCTGAGCTGGCGTGCCCACTAATATGGCTCCACGTGTCACCTGTGGCACGCGTGCCATAGGTTCACCATCACGGCCCTATACCATTCCAGACAAGTGGCTGTCCAGTTTCTTCTTAAAAGCCTCCAGTGATGGAGCACCCACAACTTCTGAATGATGTTCAGTACATGGATGATGTTAACCTAGTTTGGGCCATGAAACGTCTGCAAGAAAACAACCAAACTCAGAGAGCATCAAAGACCCCTCGTTTAAACCCTGAGCTACAAATATTCTCTTGTAATGTCCCTCGTCCCTAATTGCATGCAAAGTTGCAAGACAAGTGCCAAAAGGTGGAGCTTGTATTGTCCTGCACAATGACAAAACAAGGCATGTTTTGTCATTGTGCTATTAACTGATGCCTATGTGTTCTTCACATTGCATTTTTGCTTTACGTTTCATCAAAACAAATCCACCCCCTCTTTAAATCATGACCCTCCAAATAAATGCTAACATTTATCTAGTATATTAATTTGAAGCCAAGAGATGAAAAGATGAAATCCCAGAAGGGTAATTCTTTAGGTGCTTTTAACCCAGGAATCAAATCTTCGAGAGGAGAGGCAGCATTTTCTACAAATTAAATTTTCTCAGCATAGATCGTGCAATGATATCTTGATTAGCTTTGTTTAGTCTCAGCCAGCCTAGGTTAAAGATTTTGGCCAACCCTGCAGTATTCTAGAGATGTTGAATTACAATCACTACTATTTATTTAAGAAGCACCAATGGAGTAAGGCTGATACAGTCCTGCTTTTGGGGTGAAAAAGGCTGGGTATGGCCTTTCCAGGAAGAAATCCAAGTAACGAAAAGCCCTCAATTTCAATGGTTTCCATAATAAACTGTACTTTACAATGCTCTTGTGAACTGGCTTCGTTAAAAAAGCAAAACAAAAGATATTCTTGAGTCTGTTGAACAGAAGTAGGAAGTTTGACTCGGGGACAGAGGCTGGCTTGGGTTCTGAAGGACGATAGTCACAAGAACAGGGGGGCTGTGTATGTTGTGGCCCGCCAGTGGCCAGCAGAGCTGGCAGCAGATTTCGACAGTGAGGAGGTTGGGGAGGAACGTGGGCCAGTCCTGGAGTCTGGGGAAGTCTCAAACGATGGCTCTGAGTCGGAGGCAGAGAGGGGGCCAAGGCCATCTGGTAGTTCTTTGCTGCCTCTGGAGTCTCTGGAGTCTGACATCAGGGAGGCAGAAGAATAATGTGAGCCTGTTCCCAGTGTGTGCATGTGAAGAGCTGCCAGGAGACAGGAACAATTAAGGAAACAGGGTCGACTTGGGAGTAAGGCTTGGAGATGATTAGCCCCTCCCATAAGACATAAAAGAGAAGCGAGCTTTTGCAGGAAGCAATTAGCTCATCTGGCCGATTCAAGATTTGAAACTTCTGTTTGTGACTCTGTGCCAAGTTTGGCCTTGCCCTGCATCTGGAAATTAGCTCTTTGGCAGCATTCCACATGGGATAGGTGGATGTTGATAACCTTCCTCTGAAAGATTGTTTATCAAGCCTAAATGAAAGTAATTTACAGCTGTATGAATTAAAGAGGTTTGCCAGGACTAAGTTTGTGCTGTTTAATTTCTAAGGAAGCCTAGGTCAGAACAGTGTATTGGTACTTGCAAAGGTGGGAATTCTAGTCAAAAAAAGCTGGTTATCAGGTATATTGTACCATCATATTGAAAGGATAGAAAAGAGGTCCAAGGTGACCTTTGGCCTTCTGAACTGTGGTGGCGCAGTGGTTAGAGTGCGGTACAGCAGGTTACTCCTGCTGACTGCCAGCAGCCTGCAATTTACCAGTTCAAATCTCACCAGGCTCAAGGCTGACTTAGCCTTCCATCCTTCTGAGGTGGGTAAAATGAGGACCCAGATTGTTGGGGGCAATGTGCTGACTCTGTAAACCGCTTAGAGAGGGCTAGAAAGCACTGGAAAGCGGTATAAGTCTAAATGCTTATATATAAGTCTAAATGCTATTGCTTCAAACAGACATATAATTATCTTCTTTACTTTAATATGCACCAAGACAAATTCCTTGTGTGTCCAATCACATTTGGCCAATAAAAATTCTATTCTATTCTATTCTATTCTATTCTATTCTATTCTATTCTATTCTATTCTATTCTATTCTATTCTATTCTATTCTATTCTAATTCTCTTCTTTACTCATCATGGTGAGTAACAAACCACAAGAATAGGAATTAAGGTGGGTTTCTTCATGTTCCCCATGATTCGTTTTAAGGGAAGGGGCCATAACTCATTGGGAGAGAAGTATGCTTTAGATCAGATGGTCCCCTTGTTCTACTTCAGGCATTAGCAGAGGGCAAGGAAGCCCAGATGCTGCCAATCTACGCAGGCAATGATATGGAACTAGATGGACAACTGGTCTAATCAATTAGAAGGCAACTTTCCATGTTATAGGCATATATTTTCAATGCCAAGCGAGCATCTAAAATTAGTATGCATCTCAGATGGATTTGACATAGTTGTCTAAACTTTCAGAAAGGCATCTGAACAACACAGCCAGCCAAAGTCCACAGAGACCAAATAGATAACACTGTGTATCCCTGGGGCTCTGCTGAATAGGCCGTTCACAATGTGATCAAAACCAGATAGTGAATGCCTCCATTTTCTATAGCAGGGGGCCTCTCTGATAACAGTAATACTTGGAGAAGGGAAGGAGATTGCTTCTTTTTAGGAAGTTAAACATCATCTTGGGGCTTCGGGTGGGGAAAAAAGAGCAAGGAGAGAATGGAAAAGCAAATGGACTTCTCCAAAAAGTGAGGAAGCGAGTCAAGTCATTAACCTTTCCTGTAAGGTATCCTCAGAACGGATTTTGCTTTTCTCCCCCGCCACTCTCTTAATATTGGAGAGGGGCGGGGAATGTGGGGTTTCTGTCTGCAGAACTTCGGTAGAAGGCTGCAATTGATAATAAATACACTCTCCAAGGTTGCCGGTAAGGTACTGTCCTTGATGCAA
The DNA here is from genome assembly GCF_029215685.1 of Pituophis catenifer annectens. Lineage (NCBI taxonomy): Eukaryota > Metazoa > Chordata > Lepidosauria > Squamata > Colubridae > Pituophis > Pituophis catenifer. Next base: position 80,313,855 of record NW_027256887.1, read on the forward strand.
AGGTGAGCAATGATGTGAAATCAACTCCACCATTGTTACAAAAGGGAGAAGGAGCTTCCATTTGTAGGTAGAGTTGGTGGTGCAAGCTCTAAGAGAATCTTTTAGAATTTGGGGAAGCAATACAAAATGGCAATCAAAAATAGCCAGGAGAGGGAGCAAATTCTTATGAAGGAAGGCTGATGCTGTAATAACAAGACTGGGTGGGTGGGTGGGGGAATTAGGGCAAAAATGGATGAGAAGAAAGGAGGAGGAGGAGGAGGAGGAGGAGGAGGAGGAGGAGGAGGAGGAGGAGGAGGAGGAGGAGGAGGTGGTGGTGGAGGAGAAAAGGGAGGAGGAGGAGGAAGAAGAAGAAGAAGAAGAAGAAGAAGAAGAAGAAGAAGAAGAAGAAGAAGAAGAAGAAGAAGAAGAAGAAGAAGAAGAAGAAGAAGAAGAAGAAGAAGAAGAAGAAGAAGAAGAATGGGAGGAGGAGGAGGAAGAGGAGATATGAGAAAAACAAGTCCTAAAACAGAGCAGAATATAATTATTAAATTATAAAATGGTAATCACCCACTTAATTACAAGTCCTCCTTCACTTACAATTGGTTACTTAGCGACTGTTGAAGTTATGACAGAAACAGGATTTACGGCATAGATTTGAAGTTCTGACAAAAAACAACAGCTTTTGCTTAACAATCACAACTTTCACATTCCGACTACTGGGTTCCCTCTACAACCACTGCAAAAAAATAAAACTGGACACGGTCACACAATGACCCACTTAATGACCGTCACAACTGACATCCGTAATGGTGGACTCAATTACAGTCATTTTTCTAGTGCCCAAATGCTTAATGTAACATCTAACCCAAACTCAATTTCATTGAGGGCCACATCAGGGTTGTGTTTGACCTCAGGAGGCTGGAGGGCATGGCTGGGATAGGCATGGCCAGATCTACGTCACTCGTGTTGGGGGCACCTGTGGTAGCCAAATGCTAAGGCAGGACTTTCCACAGACCCTCCCTCCCTCTCATTATAATCTCCTTCCTTCCTTCCTTCCTTCCTTCCTTCCTTCCTTCCTTCCTTCCTTCCTTCCTTCCTCCCTCCCTCCCTCCCTCCCTCCCTTCCTTTTCTTTTTTTCCCTTTCCCTCTTCATTCTCCTTTCTTCTTCCTTCCCCTTTTTCCTTCTTTTTCCTTCCTTGTTCTCTTCCCATCTTCCTTTCTTTTTCTTTGCCTTTCCTCTTTCCCTTTCTCCTTGCCAGACCTTTTTTTTTTTAATTATTTTTTAATTTGATTTATATGCCACCCTTCTCCGGAGACTCAGGGCAGCTTTCTTGGATGCTCAAATGCAAAAGGGGATACATTTCTCTTTTTGTTTTGTTTTTAGTTTGTTTTGCTAGCCCTCTGCCAGGGAAAACGGAGTTTGAGGGCTCAGGAAGGGCCTCTCGTCTCAAGCTCCATTTTTGCTGGCAGAGGCACCACAGCGCCCCCGCAGGCCAGATCTAAGTACTTCACAGGCTGGTTCCAGCCCACAGGCCTTGAGCTTGACACCCCTGATCTAACCAATTAGGCAGCATTATAGAATATTGAAAGAGGCAGTCTAGAGCAGGGGTCTCCAACCTTGGCAACTTTAAGACTTGTGGACTTCAACTCCCAGAATTCCTCAGCCAGCTTTGCTTTGCTGGCTGAGGAATTCTGGGAGTTGAAGTCCACAAGTTTTAAAGATGCCAAGGTTGGAGACCCCTGCTCTAGAGGACATGGGGAGGGGAGAAAGTTCCATGTAACTAAATATTTCTTTAGAGATAACCCCCTCGGCCCCCCCCCAGGAATAAACCCTCTGAATATGTACCGTATTTTTCAGAGTATAAAACGCACCTTTTTTCCCCCAAAAAAGAGGGTGAAAATCTGGGTGCGTCTTATACTCCGAATATAACCCCACCCACCTTCTCAAACGGAGGTTTCAGAGGCTGAAAAAAAGCATCAGAAACGAAGCTTCAGAAAAAAAGCCCCCAAACAGAGTTTCAGAGGCTTTTTTTCTGAAGCTGTTTCGGAGGCTTTCAGAGGCAGGAAAAAAAGTTTTTTTCTGAAATGGCGTTTCAGAAGTTTCAGAGGCAGGAAAAAAAGCAAAAAAAAAAGCAAGGCATAGAGCTCACAACCAAGGAACCTGTTGCTAAAATTCACCTCTGGGAATAGCTGATTGAGAGTATTCAGGGAGGCCGATTCACCTGCCAATCAGCTTTTTTCTTATTTTCCTCCCCGAAAACTAAGGTGTGTCTTATACTCCGTTGCGTTTTATATTCCGAAAAATACGGTAGTTACAGTAGATATTTTTATTAATGCATTGAAGAGGACAAAATGGCCCCATTATAGTTTTGCATCCTCTTTCAATGAAAGCTTAGCCTGCTTTTGTCATTTCCCTCTTCCTAGAAATTCCTAGAAATTCAAGATCCTTGCTGGTGCTGAGCATTTCATACAACCTCTTTAAATAAAAATCAGTGCAGATGGAATTATTTTTTGAGTGCCTCATTGACAGAAGATGGAATTATACTCAGTTGGAATGTTAACCCAAAGCCATTCTATACAGACATTTTAGCATATGTTACAATATGTGAACATATTTTTCACCCAATCATTTTGTTTGTTTGTTTTTTTAAAAAAAGGTGTGTTTGTGTATCCGTTTGTGTTTTGTCATCTTTTTTTTTTGAAGGGTTTCTTGCAAGACAAATTCATTTAAGTGGAGTCTTCATTCTTTTCTTAATATACATTTGGAAAAAAAAATTGTATTACGGAACATATGTTTTACGAGCTATCTTCATTCATACAATGATTTTGTTTACATTATGTTCCCATAGTGTGGGAATATTTATTTATTTATTTATTTATTTTGCACATTTTTAAGTTGGAAAATAGCATTGTAAGATGTGGAAAAACATGATCACTTGTTGAAAAAGATCCTGATGTGGAAAAAGACCAGGAGGTTGGACTAGAAGACCTCCAAGGTCCCTTCCAACTTTGTTATTCTGTTAACTTGGAGTAACAGCTCTATCCTTGTTGTAAGGTAAAGGTAACGGTTCTCCTTGAACATATGAGCTAGTCATTCATCTCCGTTTCAAAACCGAAGAGCCAGCGCTGTCCGAAGACGTCTCCATGGTCATGTGGCTGGCATGACTAAAAACGCCAAAGACACACGGAACACTGTTATCTTCCCACCAAAGGTGGTCCCTATTTTTCTACTTGTATTTTTTACGTGCTTTCGAACTGCTAGGTTGGCAGGAGCTGGGACAAATAACGGGAGCTCACCCCATTACGCGGCAGTAGGGATTCGAACCGCCGAACTGCCGACCTTTCGAATGACAAGCTCAGCGTCTTAGCCACTGAGCCACCGCATCCCTCCTTTTGATTGACAAGCTCAGCGTCTTAGCCACTGAGCCACCACATCCCTCCTTTTGATTGACAAGCTCAGCATTTTAGCCACTGAGTCATATAGAATAGAATAGAATAGAATAGAATAGAATAGAATAGAATAGAATAGAATAGAATAGAATAGAATAGAATAGAATTTTTTATTGACCAAGTGTGATTGGACACATAAGGAGCTTGTCTTGGTACATATGCTCTCAGTGTACATAAAAAGAAAAGATAAATTTGTCAAGAATCATAAGGTACAACACATAATGATAGTCATAGGGTATAAATAAGCAATTTAAAAATATTGAAAGAATTTTGCAAGACTAAAAGCATTTCTACCCTTCTTTCTGTTTACTCTTGGGAAAACTAAAGTGAGTCCTTTCCAAACTGTTTTCACACTCTCCTTCTTTGTGTGGGCTGGAGTATCATTTATACACTGGTTGTCCAGCTTTCTTTCCTGCCTCCTAAGATTATTTCCACATACCATTACAATAATCTCCTGATCCACTAGGACTGCAGGCAAATCACAGCCCATCTCTGCAAGCAAAATTAAAAAATGGGTTTATGGTGTATTTGATTCAAAAGCCCATAATGCTGTGTAACTATATATAGGAAAGTAATTTGCAATCAGCAGTTTACAATTAGGCCATATTGATCAGGCAAGCCTTTTAGTATAAAACCAGATATGAGCACTCTTACTGGGCAAGTCATTTTAGCATGTCGGCCAAGATGGGGGAAAATAAATGATTAACTTATGGTCCTTGTAACTTAAGCTTGTAGTGGCACCTACTGGCTGTTTGCACAACACTCCAAACCCACAACCCATATTAACAAAGCACAACTGCTGTCTTTGAATTAAATGTTAGCACCAAACAAATCACTGATGTTATATCTTAAAAGGATAGACTGCTTTCACACAACTTGGCTAGAGTTCTCAGAACATGCCGAACTATAATATGTATTTTATTTTAGTCTAGTTGACGATTTTGTGTAACCCCAGTTCGGTGAACGCCTGGTAGGTGACATACCACCCTGTGTCTTGAGATGGATCCTGCAGGCATTTGGGGTTCTTTACTTTCCAAAGACTGGACACAATACAGTGTCACAAATCCGTACAAATTGCTTTATTGAAACACACACCTTCCCCAAAATCTGGCTATTGCCCTATGTCAACTCCATCCTTCTAATTATAGCCATGTACCATATTTTTCGGAGTATAAGACGCACCGAAGTATAAGATGCACCTTAGTTTTTGGGGAGGAAAATAAGAAAAAAGCTGATTGGTGGGTCGATCGGCCTCCCAGAATACCCCCAATCAGCTGTTTCCAGAGGTGAATTTTAGCAACAGGTTCCTTGGTTGTGAGCTCTGTGCTTTGGTTTTTTTTCTGCCGCTGGAACTTCTGAAACTGTTTCAGAAAAAACTTTTTTTTCTGCTTCTGAAAGCCTCCAAAAAAGAGCCTTTTTTTCTGAAGCTTCTTTCAGAGGCTTTTATTCTGAAGGACTCTCTGTACTCTGTTCAATCTCCTTTCTTGGTATTGGTATGTCAATTAACCTCTTCCGATCTGTTGGTTATTGTGTCATTCTCCAGACTTGTTAACATAGTTTGGTTAGAACCTTTACTGATTCTTCTTTTGTTGCTTGCCATATCTTTCATATTGCTTTCAGAGGCTTTTTTTCTGAAGCTTCGTTTCCGAGGCTTTTTTCTGAAGCTTCTTTCAGAGGCTTCTTTCAGCCTCTGAAATCTTCATTTGCGACGCTGGGTGGGGCTACATTCGGAGTATAAGACACACCCAGATTTTCACCCTCTTTTTTGGGGGGGAAAAGATGCATCTTATACTCCGAAAAATACGGTAAGTATATCTTTAATGCTCTGTCTGCTTATTCAGTTTAATATTGTTCAGTTCAAACCAAAGTTTTCAAGGACATATAGATGTCCAGAGAAAGCTTCACCCCACTTGGGCTTTTGAGTTTACAAAGGAAAATGCTAAGTGGGGCAGAGTGGGGAAAGGGTGTGTTGGTGTCTCTGTGTGTGTAGTAAGAAAGATAATATACACATACACATATATACATATACATATACATCAGGGGTGGGTTCTAAAGTTTTTTACTACCGGTTCTGTGGGCGTGGCTTATTTTGTGGGTGTGGCTTGGAGGTCATGTGACTAGGTGGGCGTGGCTAGCTGGTCAGAGTCATTTCTGGAAGGTCCTCGCACTTACGACCTGACTCATTTGTTTGCTTTTAACACTGATCAGCTGTAGGGCGGCCCTTTGAATCCCCGCGGCAAGAGTTTAAACAGTTTTTTTCCCTCTAGTCATCAGCTGGGACTCAGGAGGCAGCAATAGATTGGGGTGGGACCAAATAAAAGGTAAGAATAACGTGCATGGGTGGGGTGGGGTGGGAGGGCGGGTGGGAGGGCGGGGGGGGAGAACCGGTTCGATGACATCATATCGTCACCGCTACCGGCTCGGCCGAACCGGACCAAACCGGGAGGAACCCACCACTGATATACATATACATACATACATACATACATACATACATACATACATACATACATATTAATCTGTACCTTTCCAGGCTGAAGATCATTGTATACCTTTCTTTTTCCCTTTTTTTTATTTTTCCCTAAAGTGGGGCTGTGTTTACTTTAAAAATTGATAATGAATAAAATTGTGTGGTCAGAAATAAGCTGTAAGAGTTTACTGGCCCACTAGAGGGTGTGAGTGATCTAAGCAATAAAAAGAACAAAAGGCCTTCTGGTAATTTTATTTCTAGTACACTTCTTCATGGAAGCTATGTAGAAATATTTAATACTTTGACTTTAGAATAAAGAATTAAGAAAAATACCTGGGTGACTTAGCAAATTAAGTAAAGGAAGAGATAATATTTTTTCAAAGTATGTGGACAGTAGGAGGAAGTGGGAGTAATTAAGGATTTTAAAGATGAAAAAGGGACTTTTTTTTTACTCATGATCGTAAATACGTATCAGAATATGGGTAGTCCTTGTTTAGTGATCACAACTGGCACCAGCCATTCAGATGTTAAGTGAAGTAGTTACTAAGTGGGACTGCAATTATGCTGATGATCTTACTTCAACTTTCCTTTGCTTTACCAACTTTCAAAGGTTATAAATATGAAAATTGGTTGCAAAGTTACTTTTTCATCAGTGACATAACTGCAAACGGTTGCTAAATGAGCCAGTGGCTCATACTTGTAATTGAATGAGAGTTTTAGATTCCTACTTAAAACTTTGTTGTTATTGTTAGCTGCGAAGTCATGTCTGACCCATCACGACCCCATGGACAACGTTCCTCCAGGCCTTCCTGTCCTCTACCATCCTCTGGAGTCCATTTAAGCTCACGCCGACTGCTTCAGTGACTCCATCCAGCCACATCGTTCTCTGCCGTCCCTTCTTCTTTTGCCCTCCATCTTCCCCAGCATTAGGCTCTTCTCCAGTGAGTCCTTCCTTCTCAATAGGTGGCCAAAGGATTTGACTTTCATCTTCAGGATCTGGCCTTCTAAAGAGCAGTCAGGGTAGATCTTCTCTAGGACTGACCGGTTTGATCGCTTTGCAGTCCAAGGGACTCGCAGGAGTCTTCACCACCATCATAGTTCAAAGGCCTCCATTCTTTGGCTCTCAGCCTTTCTTATGGTCCAACTTTCACATCCATACATTGCAACTGGGAAAACCATAGCCTTGACTATATGCACTTTTGTTGGCAGGGTGATGTCTCTGCTTTTTAGTATGCTGTCTAACTTTGCCATAGTTTTCCTCCCCAGGAGTGTCTTTTAATTTCTTCGTTGTAGTCCCCATGTGCGGTGATCATGGAGTCCAGGAAAATAAAATCTGTCACTACCTCCATTTCTTCCCCATCTATTTGCTAGGAATTGAGAGGGCCGGGAGCCATGATCTTAGTTTTCTTAATGTTGAGTTTCAACTTAAAACTTAGCTTGAAGTTAATCACAAATTTAAAATAAAAACACTACTTTTTAAAATATTTTCTCTAAAATAGCAAATTATTTTGCACCTTTCCTTCCTTCTCCTAGGCATATTATTCAACTGACTTTACAACTGGCAAAATCTTTACAGTTGATGGTCCTGGAAGCTCTTTTCTTTTCTTTTCTTTCCTTTTCTTCTTTTCTTTTCTTTTCTTTTCTTTTCTTTTCTTTTCTTTTCTTTTCTTTTCTTTTCTTTTTTCCTGTCACTCTAAAGCCTTTGCCAGATCTGGAAAGGCCGCAAGGGAGGAATTGGGCTGCTGGAATTTAGTGGAACCTCAGAAGCCAGAGACATTCCAGGCTGTTTGGAGAAGATACAGTTCAAGAAGGGATGTTCATTTATATCTTTTCACAGGTATAAGATGCAACTACCTAAATAAGGGACATAACATAAAGAAACATAAGGAAGCTGTTCTGCCCCAGCTATGGACCCCAAAGAATGCAGCACACATAAAGTCTGTACAAACCTTAGTTTACTAAATTAAATCAGACTTTTTCAAACAAAGGCTGTTAATTAACTTTCTTAACAGCCTACAAGAATCCAATGAATAAATAATCGTAATCTTACTATGGTTGGCAGAAAGCCCAGAAGCAATTTGCAGGAAACTGATAAGAGAACTAAGTTCCAAATGCGAAAGAGAGTGAACGAAGTTGTTCCCTGCAAATTGCCTCAGTTGTCATCCTTCCTTAAATAAGCTAAGGGAGTGGCCAATTAGCCCCAAGCCTTACTCTCGAGGAGACCTCCTCCTGAGGAGCCACTCCTGCCTTTTGGCAGCTCTGCGCACCCGTGCATCGAGAAGAGGCTCCTCCTCTTCTTCCTCTTCACTTATAGGAGCTTCTGGAGGTTCTGAAGGCCCTGGCTGAATCCCCGCCTCTGGCACCACATCTTCTCCAGCTTCCTCATTGTCCAACTCAAGTGCCAGCTGCACAGGCTGCACACCAGCCTCCTCGCTGTCGGAATCAGCTTCTAGCTGCACAGGCCGCTGACAGGCCACAACAGAAGCACTTCAATACACTCAATATGATAGTGGAGGAGTCTACCCATGGAGTTCTTCATCTTCTGGAGATCTTTAAGAGAAGACTGGTCAGCCACCTCTAATGCCTGTAGATGCTTTATTTGGTTTTCTTTACACATTAGAACATAGAATAACAAGGTTGGAAGGGACCTTGGAGATCTTCAATCTCCTGCTTGAGCAGGAGACCTTATGCCATTCCAGACAAATGGTTGTCCAGTGTCTTCTTGAAAACTTCCAGTGATGGAGCACCCACAGTTTCTGGAGGCAAGCTGTTCCATTGATTAATTGTTCTGACTATCAGGAAATTTCTCCTTAGTTCTGGTTTGGCTCTCTCTTTAATGATTTTCCATCTATTACTGTGTTTTCCCAAAAATAAGACCTCCCCGGATAATAAGCCCAATCGGGCTTTTGAGCTTATGTGCTAAAACAAGTCCCCCTGAAAATAAGCCCTCCCCGAAAATATTTAAACGCATGCCCAGCCGGTCCCCGCCATTCCCTCTGGTTAGGGTTAGGATGATAGAGCTGCAAGAGGAGCCTTGTCTTGCTCCATGCGCACCAAAATAATAAGACCTCCCCGAAAATAAGGCCAAGCGCTTATTTATTTATTTATTTATTTATTTATTTATTTATTTATTTATTTGATTTATATGCCGCCCTTCTCCGGAGACTCAGGGTGGCTTACAATGCGCTAAGCAATGCGCTAAGCATTGCTATTTCAGGGTTCAAAAAAAATAAGACAGGGTCTTATTTTTGGGGAAACACGGTAATTCTTGTCCTTCTCTCAGATGCTTTGGAGAATAGGCTGGCCTCCTCTTCCCAGAGAGTTGGACTTAATCATGCCTCCAACTCTGCAAAAGTCTTATGATTCAGGGTTTTCTTAAATAAATATCTGTAAGAAAGTTACATATTACTAATGGGAATGAAGTTTTAGTCTTCTTTGAAAGAATGTGTAAATCAAATTCTCTCTCATCGAACTGAGGATAAGTAGGAAAAATATTTTTTTTCCCTGCACGGTATTAAAACGAGTTCTAAGATCTGTATGTAATTCGTTACTTCTCTCTATCAGCCAGTTTTACCTTTTTTCAGACCAAATTACTCCTGTGAAAAAGTAATAAAGAGTTACTGGTGAGAAAAGTAACTATGTGTCTTTAAAATCTGAATGCTACATATATATTTTTATTAAAACTTTTTAATGTACAAGATGAAACTAACACAAACTAATATAAAATTATATATATAATATAAAAAAATATAAAGAGAAGAGGAAAGCAGAAAGAAAGCAAAAATTGCAAGAAAAGGGGGAAAAAAGACAGAGACGAAAGGAAAAAAAAGATACTAAGCTTCCAATATTCTTCACAGCAGTTATAAGCGCAATTATATTTTACCTCCTGTCTCTAAAGTTACACCATAATATTCTTTTTTCTATAATCTAATCTGTCTAATCATCCAAACCAGACGTTCATTTTTTTTTTCATTTTACACAAAAAGTGCAAAAGAGGTTTGCAGTGACCAATAAATGTAGATAGTGCCTTTTCTCTAATCAAAGAAGTTAGTTGATCCATCTCAGCAAGATCTGTCAATTTTCACCAACCATTCCCTCCCCAGGTGGTACTGTCAAAACTTTCCATCTATGTGCATTTAATAATCTTGCCACAGTAATCATATACTAAAATAATCAAGAGGTCCTAGGTGCTCTCTGAGCTTGGTTGTTTCATTACCCAAACCAGGTAACATCATCAGTGCTGATAATGGTGCCTTCATTTCAATCCTGAGCTACAAATATTCTTCTTTAGTGGTATCAAAATAATCTTCCATGGCTTCCTTTTGTTTATCCATTAGTCCTAAAAGAAAACTTTAAAATCTGAATACTCGAGGCGTACCTAGGAATACCATTTCATTTCTGCGGATATGAGAGGTGTAAAAATAATCAACCCTTCAACCAACCAAGAGCAAAATACACAAATTTGGCTTCACTGTTATCCTGGCCCAAAAGCCTGAAGGAAAAGGCCAACAGATTTTGACCATCCAAATCTTACGGGGAGGATGCTAGTCTACAGCATATGCATTGTGACAGAGAATCCCTCCTTAGATCCCATAAGAGACGGAATTTGGAGCATGTCTGTCTTGCCAGATCTGATGGGATGGTGAGAAACCACCAGAGACAGACTGTCCCTCAAGAATCTCTGCTAGCCATCACTGACTGTAGAGCAGGCGTGTCAATCTCAATTTCATTGAGGGTTGCATCAGGGTTGTGTTTGACCTCGGGGGGGGGGGGGGCTGGATGTGTGTAGCCAGGGTGGCTGTGGCCAGGGTGGCTGTGGCCAGCTCGACGTTGTCAGGCCTAGAAGCCATCTTTTACATTGGGCCTTCAGGCCTGCCACATTTCCTGCTGTGGGAAACTGGGAGGGGGGATTGTATGGAGCAGGAGTGATATATAGTCACAGTAACATTCCTTTCTCAGAGAGTCAAGGACATCTTACCCTGCAGCTGGAGGGGTGTGACTGGGAGGCATCTCCAGTTGGGGCAGTGCTTTGATTGGACTACATGATGGGCATGTGGGTGCTGGGCAGGGACTTGGACTTTCCTTTGGGTGGGGAAAACCTGGAAGCTTTCAGATTCGGGTTTTCCCAGATGTGGCAATATGACATCTCTAATAAAATGGAACTTTGAGGAACTTCAAGCCCTGGAGTCTTCTTTTGTTGGGGGTGTTACTTGGAACCCTGACAGACATCACTCATCGAGGCTCCGTTTTTGGCCACAACAGCCTCCTGCAGCCCTGTGCCAGCAAAATGGAGCCCAGGGGGGCCATGCACGCCCCCCCCAGGCTCTGTTTTCACTGGCACAAGGCTGCAGGAGGCTGTTGCAGCCGAAAACGGAGCCTGGGCAGGCAGCACACAGCCTCCCCAAGCTCCATTTTTGCTGGCAGAGGCACTGCAGGCCAGTCCTTCATTGTTTCTAGGGCAGCCCCTGAGCCAGACCTAAGCACCCCACGGGCCGAATCCAGCCCACAGGCCTTGAGTTTGACAGCCCTGCTATAGAGGGTAGTGCTCATCTCCATTTCAAGGCCATTGAACTAGCACATTCCAAAGACATTTCTGTGGTCATGTGGCCAGCATATTACCTTCCCACCAAAGTGGTACCTATTTATCTACTCTCATTTGCATGATTCAAACTGCTAAATTGGCAAGAGCTGGAGCGAGGATGGGAGCTCACCCATTGCTGGAGCTTGGGTCTCGAACCTCGAACCTTCTGGCTTTCCAGCTGACAAGCCCAGCATCTTAACCACGGAGCTACACCAGGCCACCCTTGAGTATATTAAGCAATGTCCTTCCTCAGGACACATGGGAACTGAGGTTTCATCAGTCTGCCATTCCATCCATTGACTAAACAGGTCTAAAAAGTGTAAAATTACACGCACTCTTGCATTAAACAAATCTCTTTTTAAAGGATGAGATATTTAAAGCCTTTGACTGCCCCAACTATTTCAAGGATATTTTTTTCCCTCCTGTGGAGAGGGGCAGGCTATCAAATCTTAATTTGTCTATTGCTCATGCAGTCAGAAAGCTCAGAAAGCATTAGAACTGCATATGTGCGTAGGAGAATAATGAACTTATGATCAAATGAGCTGTGGAGGTGGAGAGAAGCTCATCTATTTGCCGTAAGGAACAGGTTGTCTTGCCAATTAGGGTTCCCCCCCCACTTTTTTTTTTTTTTTTTATGTTCATGTTGTCCCCTTCTCTGAGTTACCAACTGCCACTTGGCATGGAACCTAATTCTCCTTGAATCTTGTAATCATTGTCTTATTACACTGCTGGTAAGGCATATATTTCCACTACACTGTGATAAATTAGAATGAAAGGACTGTCCTAAACATTCAAAAGATGAACTTCTCGTAAGGAGAAGAGCCTTGGTAGTACAGTGGTCTAAAGCACCCTGTTATTAACACAGCTGCCTGCAATTTACTGCTGGTTCGAATCTCCCCAGGCTCAAGGTTGACTCAGCCTTCCATCCTTTCTAAGGTAGGTGAAATGAGGACCCAGTTTGTGGGGGCAATAAGCTGACTTTGTATAAATATACAAAAGTATGAAGGCTGTTGCTTAACACATTGTAAGCCGCCCTGAGTCTCTGGAGAAGGGCGGCATATACATCAAATTAAAAAAAAAAAAAAAAAAGGAAAATGTCGTGCATGAAATTGTAAAAGCAATTTCCCAGTTGTTCTGCTGCCCAGGGCAGTGCTTCTGTACTTTCACTAGCCATGTTTAGAAATGTCCTCCTTCAGATTTAGTGGCAGCTCTCCCCCTGATATGATGCAGGCACAAACTACATCTGGATTGTGTCAACTCCTTAACTGTCTTATATGCTGCCTGTAGTCTTGGGAGGGGTTTTTATAACCCTCGAGTATAAAAACAGAAATGCAAGAGAGTTGTGCCAACTTTCACTGGCTTGCTCCTCAGAACAAAACATATTATTTTAAGATGGAGAGAGAGGGGGAGGGAGGAAGGGAGAGAGAGAGAGAGTCGGATGGATGGATGGATGGATGGATGGATGGATGGATGGATGGAAAGAATAGGACAATCAGCAGCAGAGTAGATGGACTCATCAATACACTTGAAAGAACAGTTAGGGACAGATCTTTGTGAAGAAAATCTTTTTATGAGATCATTAAGAGTCATTGAGATTAAGAGATGGAGACATAGAGATAGAGAGGCACATAGGTAATAGATAGATAGAGAGAGAGGTATATATATATATATATATATATATATATATATATATATATATATATAGAGAGAGAGAGAGAGAGAGAGAGAGAGAGAGAGAGAGAGAGAGAGGGAGTGGGGGTAAAGGTTCCCTCGCACATATGTGCTAGTCATTCCTGACTATAGTGGGCCATGCTCATCTCCATTTCAAAGCCGAAGAGCCAGCGCTGTCCGAAGACGTCTCCATGGTCATGTAGCCGGCATGACTAAACGCCAAATGCGCACAGAACGCTGTTACCTTCCCACCAAAGGTGGTCCCTATTTTTCTACTTGCATTTTTTACGTTCTTTCGAACTGCTAGGTTGGCAGGAGCTGGGACAAGTAATGGGAGCTCACCCCACCCTCACGGCACTAGGGATTCGAACCGCTGAACTGCCGACCTTTTGATCGACAAGCTCAGCGTCTTAGTCACTGAGCCACCATGTCCCTCTTAGATAGATAGATAGATAGATAGATAGATAGATAGATAGATATATAGATAGATAGATAGACAGACAGACAGACAGACAGACAGACAGACAGAAAGACAGACAGATGATGGATGGACGGATACCTTTTATTTGCTATTCTCCAAAGCACCTGAAGGCAGGACAAGAAGCAATGGATGGAAAACATCAAGGAGAGATCCATCCTAAAAATGAGGAGGAATTTCCTGACAGTCAGAACAATTAATCAGTGGAACAACTTGCGTCCAGAAGTTGTGAATGCTCCCACACTGGAGGTTTTAAAGAAGAGATTGGACAACCATTTGTTTGAAATGGTACAGGGTTTCCTACCTAAGCAGGGAGTTCAACCAGATGACCTCCAAAGTCCCTTCCAACTCTTGTTATTCTAACAAACAGTTGGATCATCATTGAACACCTCATCAAGCGACTGAATCCCTGAATCCAAGTGCACCTATATTTACAGCCTATCCTTTCATGGTTTTAGAAGAGGTAACATCAGGCATTCAGAAAGCAGCAGTCTATTTATAAAGATACCATCGTACAATCAAACCTGCCAGATGCAGCTGACTTAAAAATCACTCCCGTGGACTTGGCCCAAATGATAGATGTGTTCTGAATTTTAGAACCATGTGTTTCAAGCAGCAACAGAGCCGAGACCGAGTCATTCAAACCACCATGTATTTTTACCTTTCTGTAGAGATCAGTCAGAAGAAAAAAGGGAGAAAAAAGAATTGACTTGGGAAGAAATTAAATAAGCAAGGTTATTACAATTGCTGAGCTTTTCTTCTTCTTCTTCTTCTTCTTCTTCTTCTTCTTCTTCTTCTTCTTCTTCTTCTTCTTCTTCTTCTTCTTCTTCTTCTTCTTTTCTTCTTCTTCTTCTTCTTCTTCTTCATCATCATCACCATCATCATCATCATCATCATCATCATCATCATCATCATCATCATCATCATCATCATCATCATCACAAAGTACTGGATTTGCAAATTGAAGTTAAGCGACTGTGGAAAAAGAAATTGTGTGTTGTCCTGATTGTAATTGGAGCCCTTGGAGCAATACCCAAAGGGCTACCCCGCTATTTAGAAATTCTAAATTTGCCGGACTTGAACATTTTGACTCTACAAAAAACCACCTTACTCAGAACAGCTTACATCCTCTAATGATACCTTAACAGTTCCTAGATCCTTGGTTAGGACTCGAGCTGCTGAGCTATTAACCAGCCTCAAAGGCTGTGAATCTCACTAAAGATTAACTAATAATAATAATAATAATAATAATAATAATAATAATAATAATAATAATAATATTATTATTATTATTATTATTATTATTATTATTATTATTATTATTTTATTTTTATACCGCTCTTCTCCCGAAGGACTCAGGGCAGTGAACAGCCTATTAAAACACAAAAATATACAGATATCAGAAATTTAAAACACCCAATTTAAAATAATTTACTTTGATAGCCCAGCCTGGCGGAACAGCAGGGTCTTGAGGGCACAGCGAAATACACGGAGGTTGGAGAGCCCATCTCTGTGGGAGCGGACTGGCCGGTGGGAGGCTACTGGTGGCAGAAGGCGGTCTTGAAGGTACCTGGGTCCTACGCTATGGAGCGCTTTAAAGGTGGTAACCAACACCTTGAATCGCACCCGGAAGACCACTGGGAGCCAGGAGAGGTGTCACGTGGGCACAATGAGTCGTGCCCAGAACCACCCGCGCGGCCGCATTCTGGCCACTACTACTACTACTACTACTACTACTACTACTACTACTACTACTACTTCTTCTTCTTCTTCTTCTTCTTCTTCTTCTCCTTCTTCTTCTTCTTCTTCTTCTTCTTCTTCTTCTTCTCCTTCTTCTCCTTCTCCTCCTCCTCCTCCTCCTCCTCCTCCTCCTCCTCCTCCTCCTCCTCCTCCTCCTCCTCCTCCTCCTCCTCCTCCTTCTTCTTCTTCTTCTTCTTCTTCTTCTTCTTCTTCTTCTTCTTCTTCTTCTTCTTCTTTTCTTTCAGAGACTTCCCTTCCTTGACAAACACATGGCTGAGAAGCATTCCAATTAATTGGATGAATTTGAGATTAATTGGGCACATACAAGAAATTTGTGTTTGGAGTAGCGTGGTGGCCTAGAAGTGGAGCTCTCGCCTCACAATCAGGAGGCTATGAGTTTGATCCTAGGTAGGGCAGATATTTCTCTCTCTGGGCACAATGAAAATATATCTGTTGAACAAAGTTCCGCATTGGCGACAGGAAGGGCATCTGGCCAGTAAACACTCAGCTTCATTCAGTTGCCCAGACTCCACCCTGCAAGGGATTATGGGGTCATGAATGATGATTATGAAACAAGGGCTGTGCAATGCTTCAGATCTGAAGGCAAAAAAATACTTTGGAGCAGGGGTGAAATGCTCCCGGTTCAGACCAGATCACCCGATCCGGTAGCGATGGAGGTGGGTGGTTCGGAGAACCGGTAGCAAAAATCCCTGCCCCACCCCCATGCCCAGCTAAGCCGCACAATCATCAGAGGCTTTTTAAAAACTTTTTAAAGCATTTTTTCTACAACCTCTTTGGCCGAAAAAATGCTTTTAAAAGTAAAAAAAAGCCTCTGCTGATCACGCAGCACAGCTAGGATCGTCAAATGCTTTTAAAAGAAAAAAGGCCTCTGCCAATCAGGCAACTCAGCTTGGATCATCAGAGGCATTTTAAGAAAAAAAGCCTCTGCTGATCAGGCAACTCAGCTTGGATCGTCAGAGGCATTTTTTAAAAAAAGGGTTTTTTTTTTTTAAATGCCTCTGACGATCCAAGCTGAGTTGCCTGATTGGCAGAGCTTTTTTTAAAAAAAAACCTCTGACGATCCAAGCTGAGTTGCCTGATTGGCAGAGGCATTTAAAAGAAAAAAAGGGTTTATAAGAGATTTTTAAGTCATGTGTGTCCTGCTTTCTGTCAGGGTTCCGACGGATGCCCTAATTAAATCATGAGCCTCAAGCCAAACTTCAAAAGAAATCCAGTTATTTATTAGGAGCGTCATGTCAGCTCGTACCCAAGTGAAGCCATCTCTGACCCTACGTAATTTATGCCCCAATCATGACCCTGTTTTCCCCCTCCCCCCTCCCAGGGTATGTCATCAATCACATTCGCCAACAGAGCAATTTCATGGCTTGTAGAGACCACTCCCCTCTGGCCGCTGAGGGTAACCCTGGGATACAGCCTTGAGAGAGATAAGTCTGGAATATGCTTCTGTCTTTGGCTGCCATGTTGTTTTGTTGGTTTCCCATCCCCCCTTGCTTATGGCAACTCGAGAGCAGGCCAGAGATGCTTTGTGAGTTGACATTTTCTTTCTGTGTTGAGTGTGTGCCTGCTTACTTCAAATGATTAAGAATCCTGTAATTTTTTTTTTAGGATTGTCTCAACGCCAATGGTGCAGTACCATAGATAAATGCTATGGTTGATATTAAATTAAGCTGTGTTGAATTTATATTTACCGACAAAGAAATAAAGGGGGACCAGTATAGATCTATTTCAAGCTATTTAGTTCTCATCAGCTAGCCATGCCCTAATCTCTCCCCTGGTATATTTGACAAAGCAAGGAAAGCCCATGGCTTAGAGGTTAATACATCTACCTAATATGCAAGCAGCCCGGGTTCAAATCCCAGAAGGGTATGGCTAGCTGATGAGAGCTAAGTAGCTTGAAATAGATCTATACTAGTCTCCCTTTATTTCTTTGTCAGTAAATATAAATTCGACACAAAAATAGTTTGTCACGAAAGCGACTGCCTGCGAGGGCTCCTGGATTGGGTCTGAAAGGCAAAAGCAGAAGCGGTATGCTCAGTCCCATAATTGGGTAGACCAGATTGCCCTGATAGACCCGTCTCACCAGAAAAAAAAACAATTAACTTAAGCTATTTGTGTTAAATGTTAAGCAAACAAAACTTGATTATGTTATAGTTCCATCATGTGCAGTGTTTTACCTTGTTTCATTGATTGGTAATACGCTATGCGAAAACAATCTTGATTTGCACCATGCAGGAAAAAAATATTGCACTATTATTATTATTTTCTACCAATTTGTGTGTGCTTTGATGAAAGTGAATTTCCTTTCGACGTTTATTTCAAGAGAGAGGAGAGTCTCAAATAGATTCCTTTACATGAAATGTGATAAATGCAATAATTACTTACTTTAGAGGTGGCCAAGAATTGTGAGGACGTCTTTTTTATTAAATAATCACCATTTCAACAGTCCAAAACCTTCTTGGCTTCTGAGATTCCTATTCAATCCCCAGAATAGCTTTCAGGAGGGATTTCTGGATTTCTCCCTTTGGGCTTATTCTGTTAAGGAAATATGGGTAGCAGTGGTGGGTTTCAAAATTTTTTACTACTGGTTCTGTGGGTGTGGCTTGGTGGGCATGGCATGCTGGGTGTGGCATGGTGGGCGTGGCAGGGGAAGGATACTGTAAAATCTCCATTCCCTCCCCACTCCAGGGGAAGGTTATTACAAAATCCCCATTTCCTCCCGATCAGCTGGGACTCGGAAGGTAGAGAATAGATGGGGGTGGGGCCAGCCAGAGGTGGTATTTACCGGGTCTCCGAACTACTCAAAATTTCTGCTACCAGTTCTCCAGAACTGGTCAGAACCTGCTGAAACCCACCTCTGATGGGTAGCGAAGAAAAATTCAGGATGACGGAGAACATGAAGACAAACATCAACAACAGTAACAACTTCTGACAGCAATAAAAGAAGTTCAAAAACATCATATTGGTAGGCTCTGACAAAGCAGATTTCCATACTGATTTTTTTCATATTGTTAAAATTACACTTATAACCTTAAACATCCCTTTCCACGTAGAATCCACCTTTCGTATCCATCTCTCTAAATGAAGCCAGTTTGGTCTAGAGTAGTGGTACATTGAACCACTGTGGCAACTGTGCCATTCCCCAAGTCTCTATGTCAGGCTGCCACCCGGTGCCACTGTTCACAATGGCCTAGATGAGGGAGAATTATTTCTGTTTTGTTCAGGGGGCGTGGAGGGTAAGATGCCAGCAGAGTTAAACCTAATGTTCTGTCCCCGTCCCACACGCACACACACCAACAGACGTCCAAGAGTTAAAGACCAAACCAGCCGACAAAATCCTTTTCCTTATGATAACGGAACTTGGCAGCAACCTAGTGGCTGCCTGCGAAGAGTTTATTACTTACGAAGAGAAGAGATAACTTCTCCCCGCTTCTGGTACATCAAAGTAAAAAGCTCAATAATTACAGAGTAAATCAAGTCCAAAGATAATCCAGCAAAGTCTATAGCAAAAGTCCGGCAATGCAGAATGGCATGGAAGCTTTCAGCTTTGTTTGTCACAAGGCTTGACTAGCCACCACACTCCCTTTTATACCCTGTGGGGTGTGGTCCAGTGACTCAGCCTAATCTCGGGCACGCCTTTTCTTCTGTTGCGCGCACTTATCTCTGCAACGCTGGCGTGGATCCAGCCAAGACTCATTACTCTCATCACTGTCCACCTGTGGCTGAGTGGAGTGCTTGGCCCCGGCCCTATCTTTTGCCCTTCGGCAGACACCGAAGGCATTGCCAAAGAGGAGGGTCCTGGAGAGGGAGGCCTTGCCAACTCCTCTCCTTCACTCTCGGAATCCTCTCCTGCCAATGACACAGGCTCAGGTAACGGAGCCACAACACCTAAAAGGTTCACTGTCACTGAAACAGGGGAGGCTCAGATGGGTGAGCTTTTGTCTTAACCAGCTGAACCTGAAATAATGGGGCAATGCCAAGGGCACAAAACAAAAGGGTAGATATTAGGGATTTTGTCTGCCATCCTGTCATGTAATCTCCAGAGAAGACAAGCTGTCCTTGGGATTTGTTGGAAGAAACATCCTTCTAGGTTCTGCTCCAAGTGGGGAAACAGACACTGGAAACATGGAAACTGCTTGGAAAGATGGTTTAATGATGGACAGGATCACATGGCTTGAGTTCCTGAACAGAAAAGGGGCGGAATACAGTGAGTCCACGGGTTTTTATGCTCTTTCTGGCTTTGCATTTCTTGGGGCCCCGAAAGAGTATCCTGATTGGTTGTCAGACTCCCAGGGGGTGGGGGCCTTGCTGGCTGATAGTCACATGTGCTTCCCAGGTCACATGTGGTGAGTTTCTGCTGCTATTGTGTAGAGGGCTAATCCTATCTTTGTTGGAACTTTGGCAATTCCTACTTTGGCTCTGCCTGAAGGAGGTAGATCTTTGTTATGTAGAATAGACTGGCCCAAGCCTTAATGGCCCATTGACAAAGGGTGGGGGCAGGAAGATGGGAGCTGCTTCAAAACATGCTTATCCCAGGGAAATATAATATTCTGCCTTTTTTCATATTTCCTAAAATATTTCACTCTTTCAGAAAAGGGGTGGGTGCTAACTTCCTACAGATTGATGAAGTCAGTCTGAGAAAATAGGAGGGAGTGAAATAGATTTTACATGCACATAGAGTTTCTCGTGCTGGGGAAGTTGGGAAGGTCAAAGGAAGTTGGAAACGAGCTAATGGGTTGGCAGGAAGAGAGCTCTACTTTGGAGGTGTAGTGGTAGAAATGGAGAAGATCAGAACTAGCAAAGTAGGCTGGTTTGAAGCACTTTTCACTGCCAAAGATCTGAAGGATCTAGGGATGATGATGAATAGAATAGAATAGAATAGAATAGAATAGAATAGAATAGAATAGAATAGAATAGAATAGAATAGAATAGAAGCTGGAAGGGACCTTGGAGGTCTTCTAGTCCAGCCCCCTGTTCAAGCAGGAGAACCTATAGAATCTCAGACCCACGCTTTCTGGAGGCAAGCTGTTCCACTGGTTAATTGTCCTTACTGTTAGGAAGTTTCTCCTTCATTCCAGGTTGCTTCTCTCTTTGATCAGTTTCCAACCGTTATTTCTTGTCCTGTCCTCTGCTGTTTTGTAGAACAATTTGATCCCTTCCTTCTTTGTGGCAGCTCCTCAAATACTGGAATAATGCTATCGCCTCACTCCTAATTCTTTAGACTAGCCAGACCCAAACTCTGCAGACGTTCTTCACATGGTTTAATCTCCTGGCCTTTGATCATCTTAGTTGCTCGTCTCTGAACTTTTTCCAAAGTCTCAACCTCTTTTTTGTAGTATGGTGACCAAAATTGGTTGCAGTATTCCAGGTGTGGTCTTATTAGGGTTTTGTGATGATGATGATTTAAGAATGCATGCTGTCCAACTCCCAATAACTCTGGGCAACTCACAACAAAAGAGTTCCCATGTGAAGTTAAAATTACCAAAGATAGTGAAGAATCAGACTATCAGGGATGATGTCTACTCTGCCCAGGCCAGACAGATCAGAAGATCTGAAGAAAACCCAAGAAGATTAAAATGCTGTTGCCCATGATAGATTGCAAGCTAGGAGTAATTGATGTTCTTGATTAATTCTATGGGGTAAATTTAACATGGTTATACACAAAGTCTTAGCTACATCCTAGAATTAACACCCTGACCTCAAAAGAGGCATTAATTTGCAGGGAGCGATATAGTTAATTGCTGAATGGTGGCAGCTATTAATATCATGAAGTAATTTATTGCTTTCTTAAGGCATGTCAAAGTTCACTTTCAAGTCAGATGCAAGTGGAAGGGGAAGATCTGTTTGCCGATCTACTTAAACTAAATGCTGTTTTCGTGATTAGCCTTGTATGGTTAAAAGAGAAAGCAGTACTTTCTATCTTTGAAATAAACCACGAATAAAGTCAAATGGAGTTCAGAAGAAGGGCATTGAATGCTGGAATTTGTCGGGGTGTATCTGAGAAGCCAACTAGCACACAAAGAGCGAGAGTGCTTCAGAACACACAGGAGTACAAATGTGGCATTTGCCCACAATTCTTTAAAGCAGGAGTCCCCAACCTTTTGGACCTCAGGGACCACTAAATTCATAATTTTAAATACCATGGACCACTATGTTATGTAGTTCATAAGATTATCTTAGCTAAACAACCTTCCTCAGTTCTGTGATTGCTGATGCGTAGATTCATGACAGCTTTGGATAATAAGTAACTTTTGTTTCATATGGATGTCCTTGCATTCTTGACAACTAGGCCTCTCAGAAGATATATATTACCAAGAATGGAATTTAGCTGACTTAGTGTAATCTCTAAACAAGCACATTTCTTTCTTATAATAATGTGAATAAAGAGGGTTCTTCAGTGTTCATATAGCTGACCCTGTACTATTCCTACATCATTCACATTAACTAATATGATCTGCCTAATGACCAGCTGGGTGGGCGTAGCTAGGTGGTCATGTGACTGGGTGTGTGTGACCAAATCAATGGCCAAATCAATGTCACTCACATCGAGGGGTGCCTCACCAGCCTCTACTCACCCCTCCCCTGCCAGCCACTCCTCGCCTGTCTGCCTGGGCTCCTTAGGGCCCCAACAGGAAGCAGTTGCTGGAGCTAAGCAGCCACCATGAGAAAGAGTTGGCAAAACAGCTGGCTCAGTTCAAAGGAGGCTCAGCAGAAGTACCTCACTGAGGACTACAAGCATAGGCTTTCCAAGCAGAGGGAACATTTGCAGGAGTGCAAGGTTAGGTACCGGCGCCTGGAGGCTCAGCAGGCTGAGATGGTCAGCCAGTTCCAGGCCATGATATA
This sequence comes from Pituophis catenifer annectens, assembly GCF_029215685.1. Taxonomy (NCBI): domain Eukaryota; kingdom Metazoa; phylum Chordata; class Lepidosauria; order Squamata; family Colubridae; genus Pituophis; species Pituophis catenifer. The sequence goes on from NW_027256887.1 coordinate 80,336,085, forward strand.
GTCTCACTGGAACAAGGCCCTCCGCTCTTCACCACCAGTGGCACTTCCCTCCAGCCTTCATCCAAAGGCTTGTGCAGAAGAGCACGTGCGCGGTGCCACTGCAAACCAGTAGTAAAGGTAAGTAGAACCCCCCCCCCCAGGTTGGCCTACTGGGGGTTGAAAAGCTCAATAAATCACGTGCCGGCAGGTGTTGCACATTGGCGATTATGACACATATTTTGAGTGACAGGGAGCCACAGCAGAGGGGTGAAAGAGCCACATGCGGCTCCAGAGCCACAGGTTGCTGACCCTTGTACTATATGGATACTACTAGATATGATCTTGCACTAAGGCTATGGAGAGAAGGACATTTCAGGTAGGACCATAATAACTAAGGTTCAAAGGAGAGCAGTACAGCTAGATCAAATAGAATGCATCCTATTCACTGTGAATGCAAAGATAGTTGCACTTGTTTTAATTTTACCATTACCCCCTCAACTTAAAATAGCACTTCAGATATAGGCATGGTAGAAGATCAAAGGAGCCTGCAAGAGGTGTCAACAAATTATAAAGTAAGGAAAGAGTTCATTTAAATTCCCTTCTCCCATGTTGCATTTGCTTATTCTGAGTGGGTTCTCCTGCCAGCCTAGGAATATATTCATCTTCATTTTTACCAGCCTCAGACCTTTAACTAAGTCACTTGTGGCTCTGTGCATTACTCCATCTTTAAGTGAGTTATAAAGGGCACCAGTAATTCATGAGGATAATGTATCCTTCTGTCAGATCACCGTAGCGCCTGTTTTTCCCAGGGTACTCGGCTTCATCTGATGTAATTTGGAAATTGATCTCTCTGAGTTTTTTAAAAAAAACTGATAGGAAAACTTTTGACACCACCTTCAAAAGTTTCGCTGCATCGATTTCTAAGTCTGGTTTTTTTGCCCGAAGCACCAGAAAAATGAAAGTCATTCCAAAGGCAGGATGCTAGTTTAAAATCCAGATGAATGTCTTGACGTGATCTTTGCAAGCTGATCAGATCTGTAGTCGTGACTGTAAATGGAAGACCAGTATCCTCACAATCACATCTGGGCGACTGAGTTCTTACCCCTGGCTTCACAGTTTCTTTACAAACACACACCTGTTCATTTGGGCCTCTTGAGTGACCCCTGTGGCTGTCAGGAGATGCCCTCTAAATTAGAGCTGAAGATCTTGCTCAAATGAGATGTAATTTTGGCTATAGATTCCTGTGAGTGCTCCAAAAGAAAAGTGGGGATATGGGGAGCCTCAGATGGGTAAGTTTTTGTCTTAACCAGCTGAACCAGGGATGGGCTGCTGGGGTTTTGCAGTGGTTAGGGAAAACCTCTAGCTAAGATTCTGTGCAGTTCGGAGAACCCACAAATCCCATTCCTGGCTGGTCCTGCCCACCCCACCCCGCCCCTCCCAGGAGTCCCCATGCTGCCTGTTTTGGATGCAGGTAAGTGCAGAGCAGACACGGAGGCTTGGGGAGGGTGAAAAACGGGCCTACCGGAAGTTCAGGAAGGCCGGAAACGGGCCCGTTTCTGACCTCCAGAGGGCCTCTGGAGCCTGGGGTGGCCATTTCCGCCCTCCTGGAGGCTCGAGGACAGCCTCTGGACCCTGGGGAGGGCCAAAACGCTACCCCCACCATGGTGTAGGAAGCTGACTAGGCCATGCCCACCATGGCCACCCCCCACCCAGCAACCAGGCAGAGATCCTGTTGCTAAAATTTTTGAAGCCCATCCCTGAGCTGAAATAGAAATAGTGGGACAATGCCGATGGAACAAAGGGGTGGACGTAGGGGGAAAAAGATAATCTGAAAAGGAGGAAAACTAGGTTAGGAGAGACATCCTTTGATCTTTCTTCCCAACACTAGCCACCAAGATAGGTACACATCCTTTTCTGTGCCTCCTGCCATGTACCTAAAGAGCAACTATCCCAAAGGTGTTTTTTCAAGAACGGGAACCCAGGAGCACTACTCAGGTGCCCCTGAGGACAGAGATAAACCTTCAAATGCTTCAACAACCCCCTAAAACAGGGGTGTCAAACTCCCGGCCTGCAGGCCAGATGCGTCACATGCTGGCCATGGCCAAGTGAATGAAAAGTCATGAAACCAAATGGGAAAGCCAGATTCGGGAGAACCTCTAGCTAAGATTCTATGCAGTTCAGAGAACCCCCAAATCCCACTCCTGGCTGGCCCCGCCCACCCCACCCCATCCATCCCAGGAGTCCCCATGCAGCCTCTTTTGGATGTAGGTAAGTGCAAAGCGTGCACAGAGGTTCGGGGAGGGCAAAAAACGGGCCTACTGGATGTTCCAGAGACCGGGGGGTGGCAAAAATCCCCTCCCACTGTGGTGCAGGAGGATGACTAGACCATGCCCACCATGGCCACGCCCACCCAGCAACTGGGCAGAGAACCCCTTGCAAAAAATGTTGAAGCCCACCCCTGGATACGTCACGTGACACCGCCGTGATGGTGTGAGTTTGACACCCCTGGTCTAAAAGGATGCAAATGACCAGCTGTCTGCAAGGAATATAAATCCTTCCATTCTGCACTATCCTGTCAGAGCTGAAGAAGCTTCTTGGATGAAAAGTGAAACAACTTCAAAAGAAAAAAAAACCAGAAAGTCCAGTTGCCTCCTGAAAAAGCACCTTTGGGACAACCGTGACCTGGATGACTGAGAATCTCTACAGACTAAAGAACAACTGGAAGAAACTCCTATAAGCCCATGTTTCTCAGTCTTAACAACTTTAAGATGTGTGAACTTCCAACTCCCAGAATTCCCCAGCCAATTTACAAGATGAGGAGCAGCATTAGCTGCCTCTGGATTTTGGCTCCTGCCCCATTAAGAAGGATGCAGTGGTGAATGGAAGGAGTACCAGGTGGAAACAGTGAGATAAAAATGTACATTACACCAATGGGAAACAACTTGGTAGATCTGCAGAGTAAGCATGAGATTAGATATTTTGAGTACTACTTGAATGGAATATTTCCCAGGTCATTGTTTGTTGTTGCTTCTTCTCCTCTCTCAGGAGGCTTATAAATCTCCAATCTGTCAGGAACCCGCACTGCATATCGGACATTAATACAATTGAGCGAGTCCAGAGATATTTCACGAGACGAGTCCTCCACTCCTCTGCTCCTAATAGAATTCCCTATGCCACCAGGCTTGAAAGTTTGGGCTTAGACAACTCAGAACTACGCTACCTTCGGTCTGACCTAAGCATAGCTCATAAAATCATCTGCTACAGTGTCCTACCTGTCAATGACTACTTCAGCATCAACCACAACAGTACACGAGCATAAAATAGATACACACTTAAGGTAAACCACTCCAAACTCGATTGCAGAAAATACAACTTCAGCAACAGAGCAGTCAATGCCTGGAACGCACTACCTGACTCTGTGGTTTCATCCCAAAACCCCCATAACTTTAATCTTAAACTGTCTACTGTTGACCTCACCCCATTCCTAAGAGGTCTGTAAGGGGCGTGCATAAGCGCACCAACGTGCCTGCCATCCCTGTCCTACTGTCCCCATTTATTCATATCCATTTCCTGTATTCATAATCATGTTTAGACTTTTATCTGTTATCTTATGCATGCTTGACAAAATAAAATAAAATAAAATAAAATAAAATAAAATAAAATAAAATAAAATAAAATAAATAAAATAAAATAAAATAAAATAAAATAAAATAAAATAAAATAAAATAAAATAAAATAAAATAAAATAAAATAAAAATCAATTGGATGATGTTGACCAATTTGATTCTGTGAATGAAAATGCCTTGTTGTAGTCTTAGGGTTCCCTCCGCACAGGTGCTTATTAATTGATGACACTGCTGTTGAAAGACAAGGAGAGTTTATGCTCTGATTGGCAAATGCTATAATTTTCATTTTGGAATAAATAATTTCCAGTTAGTCCTGCATTACAATGGCATTCAAGCCACTCTTAAATCCAAAAGGTTTTCTTGGGGGAATTATTGTATCCTCTGCACCTAACAGTTGGGCAATATTTCTCTCTGCCAGTTTTAGGTGGCTTTTAAGCTGGTCTACTCTGCCATTTGTGCAAAAAACATAAATGAAAAAGGAAAAATTCAGCCTCGGCTTACATTGTTGGCAGTTGGAATAGGTGCAGTCAGGTATCTTTGGAGAATATATCTTAACCTGAGTGATTTTTTTCCCTCAGGTAATGCATAAATAAGAAATAATGGTCAGTGTTCCTTTCCTTTCCTTTCCTTTCCTTTCCTTTCCTTTCCTTTCCTTTCCTTTCCTTTCCTTTCCTTTCCTTTCCTTTCCTTTCCTTTCCTTTCCTTTCCTTTCTTTTCCTTTCCTTTCCTTTCCTTTCCTTTTCCTTTTCCTTTTCTTTACCTTCCCTTCCCTTCCATTCTTTTCCTTTCCCTTTTTTCTCTTCCTTCCCTTTATTCCCCTTTTCCTTCCCTTCCCTTTTCTCCCTTCCCTTCCCTTTTTTCCCTTCCTTTCCCTTCCTTTCCCTTCCCTTCCCTTCCCTTTTCTCCCTTCCCTTCCCTTTTCTCCCTTCCCTTCCCTTCCCTTCCCTTTTCTCCCTTCCCTTCCCTTTTCTCCCTTACCTTTCAAATTACAGGCTATGACTGATAATCTGCTTTTAGAATTCCTAACAGTCAAATTACAATTATTATGCAAAGTCCTCCAATAGACAGCTATACGGCTTGTTAAATGACTTTGCCGTCTTTTCCTCCTTTTTCTTTCTTTCTTTTTTTTTTTCTGCCGAGCATAATCATTTTCCTTTATTAGCTGAAGGATTTCATAATTTAAGGGAGATGAGAACCTATAAGTCACACGTTCGAATAAGGAACATGGATATTGCAAACATTAAATTCTCCCATAAAAATGTTAAGGCATCATTAAACTAGGTTCAGATTAATGCAATCCAGTCAACTCGGGATAGGTATTACCTGTAATAGGCTGAAACAATATCCAGTGATATAGGATGTATAAGATTTTACTCCGACCAATTTATACCCCCCATAAAACATACAGGTATCACTCAAAACCGTCATTAACTGTGCATGCCTTGTATTAAATCAAGTCAGTTTGATAAAGAGGAGAAGAAAAGCCTTCCCTGCCTGATTTCACATGTTTCTCATCTCTATTATCTGTCACCAAGCATCTTATTTCTAATTTGAGACAAATAAGCACTCCATTCTGGTAACAGCTGACCTGAGAACACTTGACTTACCAATCTGTTTAGATGTCTGGCAAATTTATGTGTGCATGCTAAGATCTTACTCTATCTTATTACTTCCCCACCGAGCCACTGAAACTCAGCACGACTCCTCTTCTGAATAGAGCAAAAGGGCAGAGCAACATATTATCTTGGCAAATGTGTCTTCCCAACCCTGATTTAAGGAGATAAAAAGAATGCCAGGAATGGACTGCATTTTGGAGAAGGGAAGGAAGAAATGAGACGTTTAAGGCCTCCTCCTGCTTACAGTGTTCATCCCTGAAGAAGCGTCTGCCTTCGGAGCCCACCAAAAAATGGATGGTTAGAAATAGCTGGTGGGAGGAAGGATTTTCAGGATTAAACGGACGCAGGAAGAGGAGGGAAATTGTTTGTGGACATTCTTTCTATCATGTGAAAGGTAAAAGGTAAAGGTTCCCCTTGCACATATGTGCTAGTCATTCCCGACTCTAGGGGGGTGGTGCTCATCTCTGTTTCAAAGCCAAAGAGCCAGCGCTGTCCGAAGACATCTCCGTGGTCATGTGGCCGGCATGGCTAAATGCCAAAGGCGCAGGGAACAGTGTTACCTTCCCACCAGGGGTGGGTTCTAAATTTTTTTTACTACCGGTTCTGTGGGCGTGGCTTATTTTGTGGGTGTGGTTTGGAGGTCATGTGACTAGGTGGGCGTGGCTAGCTGGTCAGAGTCATTTCTGGAAGGTCCTCGCACTTACCACCAGTCCTCGCACTTACGACCCGACTCATTTGTTTGCTTTTAACACTGATCAGCTGTAGGACGGCCCTTTGAAGCCCCGCGGCAAGAGTTTAAACAGTTTTTTTTTCCCTCTAGTCATCAGCTGGGACTCAGGAGGCAGCAATAGATTGGGGGTGGGGCCAAATAAAAGGTAAGAATAACGTGGGGGGGGGGGAGAACCAGTTCGGTGATGTCATATCATCACCACTACTGGCTCGGCCGAACCGGACCGAACCGGGAGGAACCCACCACTGCTTCCCACCAAAGGTGGTCCCTATTTTTCTACTTGCATTTTTTACGTTCTTTCAAACTGCTAGGTTAGCAGAAGCTGGGACAAGTAACGGGAGCTCACCCCGTTACGTGGCACTAGGGATTCAAACCACTCGACTGCCGATCTTTCAATTGACAAGCTCAGTGTCTTAGTCACTGAGCCACTGCATCCCTTTCTATCCCTTTTTATCATATCCCTTTCTATCATGTGAAGCAGCCTCTCTTTCCCTCTGCACGTTTGGTTTTGGTCAGAGTTAAAAATTCATGGTTGAGACAAGTTTGGTTTTGTTTTCTTGCAATTTTTTTGTTTGTTTGTTCTCTGTTCTTTTTTTTTAAAAAAAAAATTAAAATGATAAGGAAATAGTTTTATTCTGTTTACGTGGCAGATGTATAAATCTCTCAATGCTGAGTGACTAGAATGGCTCCCAAGCATATTTCTGTTTTACGCAGGGAAGGCAGCATAACAGTATGATGTGTGAACTGTGAGTCGCCATCAGCGGCTGATGAAAATGTTTTCTCTTTGAAAAGGACAAGATAAAGACTGCGGTCTGTCCAAACGCATGTTATAGTTAGCAGCTCGTCAAGTGGTCTGCTTTTAGAAAGAGGAAAAATTACTGCCTTGGGATTTGGCTAAAGTTTCTTTTACGCCTTCCAAGAATTAAGAGGCTCGTGTTCACTTTAAGCCAGGAGACAGACATTCGCTTTCCTCCTTTTGGAAATAAGAGGCCATGGATACCTTTATGCTAGTTTGATTATTTATTTATTTTTAATAAAGTTTGCTTTAAAACTGTGCTTTGACATCCCCTCCCACCAGCCGACATAAAAGTTGTCAGCGTCGGTTGCAATGTTCTTAAGCAGTGAGAAACTGTTTTGTGTAGGGGTTAAAAAGCCACAAAACTAGAAACTAGGGAACTGTACGTTTTAGTTATGCATTAGGCAGGAAAGCCAGTTGGGTGACTTTGGACCAATCCATCTCTCTCAGCTCTTGGAAGAAGACCATAGCAACGGTAGCATGCTAAGGGGTGGTGCTTTGGGAATGATACACTTGAGAGTACAATAGTGGCCAAAATTGTGGAAACCTTTTGGGAAAAGTGTATTTTTGAGGTTTGATGGCTAATAACACCACTTTTTTTTTTTTTTTTTGAGTTTCAAGATAATCCTATTCCACTGCTGGAATGACCTGGGAATAGCCCAGACCTTAACCCAATTGAAAATCTATAGAACCGACTAAAGAAACTTGTTAGTCAGAAGCGACCCAGCAATAAAACCCAGTTAATAGAAGCAATCATTCCATCTTGGTTTCACATTAGAACAGCTGCAGAACTAAAAGACTTGGTTCACTCCATGGGAAGACATTGTAAGGCCGTAATTGATTCTAAAGGTTACCCAACTAAGTATTAACAGACATGGTGATAATTTTTGTATATCTCATTTTTTCAAGGGTGATAATTTTTGTATATCTTGGAGGAAGTTAGCACCCACACCTCTCCTAGAAGAATGAAATATTTTAGGAAATATTAAAAAGGCGGAATATATTTCCTTGGATGAGAAATGGAGAAACATGCTTTAAAGACAAAGCAGCTTCTTACCTCCCCCTACCTTTGTCAATGGGCCATTAAGGCCTCAGCTAAGCTCACTCATTCCCCACACCTTTGTCAATGGACCATCATCTGCAACACAATAGGACCCATCTAGCAACAGAAACTCCCCACATGGCACCTGGGAATATTACATCAGCCAGCAAGGGTAGCTAAGATCCCCACCCCCTGGGAGTCTGACAACCAATCAGGATACTCTTCCTGTGCCCCAGGAAGTTCAAAGAGCAGAGAGGGCATAAAACCCAGGGACTCACAGCCCCTCTGCCCCTTTTCTGTTCAGGAACTCAAACCATGTGATCCTATCCACCATTAAACCATCTTTCCAAGCAGTCTCCATGTTTCCAGTGTCTTTTTCCCCACTTGGAGCTGAACCCAGAAGGATATTTTTTCCAACAATCTCATGTTTTTTACGTTTCACTTTTCTTCTTTACTCTGTAACTGCTATTCTAATAGCGAATCCTTCATAAACGTTATTGCATTACATTCTTTCTTTTTTCTTTTTTGAAAAGTTTTTTTATTTTTTTAAAACATGAAACATAAAATACATCTTTTTAGAGCAAGGATTTGATCCGGTATAAAGTAAATACAATTACTCACATTCCCTCAACCAATTTTGTTCCAATACTCTGGAAAGATAATACTGGAGAACAGTTAAGCCAAACTGTGAATCAGTTATTGCATTACATTCTTGATTAAATTATCTTTCCATTGCTATATAATTTTACGGTACTACTCCCCCTAAAAAGTGGTGTTATTAGCTAGTTTTGGAAAACACACTTTTCCCAAAGTACGTTTGGGAAAATTTCACAATTTTGGCCACTACTGTAAATAGTAAGGTGAAGAGTCCATCCAATAGGTATAGAGTAATGTAATGTAAATCCCTCACTGTACTTTACCCTACAAATATGTTATTTTTTTTCCAGGCAAGATGCTACGAGCACTGCAACATCCTGCTGATTCATATTCCTACATGACACCAATGTTATCAAACTTTTGTTGTTTCTTCCTTAGCAGATTAACAGAGTTGGAAAGGACCTTGTAGGTCATCTAGTCCAACCCTCTGCCCAAACAGGAGACCCTACACTATTTCTGACAAATGGCAGTCCAGTCTCTTCTTGAAAGCCTCCAGTGATGAAGCTCCCACAACTTCCGAAGGCAACTTCTGTTCCATTGGTTGATTGTTCTCACTGTCAGAAAAATTATCCTTATTTCTAGGAGAATTTCTGAATGTATTATTTCTGAATAATAAATTATTTTTGAATTTCTCCTTGATCAATTTCCATCCATTATTCCTTGTCTGGCCTTCGGGTGCCTTAGAAAATAGCTTGACCTATGTGGCAACCCCTCAAATATTGGAACACTGCTATCATGTCTCCCCTGGTCCTTCTCTTCACTAGACTAGCCATTCTTCACGTTTTCGTCTTCAGTCCCCTAATCATCCTGGTTGCTCTTCTTTACACTTTTTCTAGAGTGTTGTTCTGTCCCAGCTTGGGACCCCAAAGAACACAGCACACACAAAGTCTGTACAAAACTTAAATTTACTAAAATAACTCAGTCTTTTCCAAACAAAGGCTGTTAATAAACTTTCTTAACAGCCTACAAGAAACCAAAGGTTAAGTAATCACAATCTTACTAAAGTTGGCAGAAAGCCCAGAAGCAATTTACAGAGAATCCAGACGCGAAGGAGAATGAACTAAAGTTGTTCCCTACAAATTGCTTCAGTCGGTGTTCCTCCTTAAATAGGCTAAGGGAGTGGCCAATTAGCCCCAAGCCTTACTTTTGAGGAGACCTCCTTCTGAGGAGCCACTCCTGCCTTTTGGCAGCTCTGCGCGCCCATGCATCGAGAAGAGGCTCCTCCTCTTTGTTCTCTTCACTTAAAGGAGCTTCTGGAGGTTCTGAAGGCCCTGGCTGAATCCCTGCCTCTGGCACCACATCTTCTCCAGCCTCCTCATTGTCTGACTCGAGTGCCAGCTGCACAGGCTGCTGTCGCAGCACCACACCAGCCTCCTCGCTGTCGGAATCAGCTACAATCCGCACAGGCCGCTGATGGGCCACAAGTGTCAACATCTTTTTTATAGTGTGGTGGTGACCAAAACCAGATGCAGTATTCTAAGTGTGGTCTTACTAAGGCTTTATAGAGTAGTATTAATATCTCACTTGATCTTGAGCCTCTTAGATCAGTCCAGTACACTACATCGGCTTCTGTTTTTGCTTCTGTGTCAAACTTCTTGTTAATTCATGCCTTGGAAACTATCTGCCTTATTATATGGCTTTGGTCTCTGCGTCCGCCTGTGCTTACTCAGCAGAAAGCAATAACTCCAAAATCCATAAAGAGAAATCAACTACTCTTTAAGATCTATCCCTGGACTGGTTTCACTGTAGAAAAAACAACAACAACAACTCTGTAGAGAGAAAATGAACCGAAAATATACTTGGCCGGTTCGTAGTGAAGTTGCACCAAACTTTCTCAAACGACACAAATTGGAATTCTGTCATCTCAGAGAGCAGACTTTTTCTTTTTATTATTTATTTATTAAATTAATAAGCTACCCCTCTCGCTATCAAGCAATTCTTCTGGGCAGCTGTCAAGAGTTTTGGAGAGTGAGTGCAAATGCATTTTGCATCTTACTGTTTGTGTTACCCACAAGCAGGAAAAACAGCAAGAGGTGGAGATCAAATTTTCCACAAACTTATTTAGTAATATCCTACATTCCTGTCCCCCCAGTTTACCTTAAAAAAGCCATCAGCTTCTCAGTGGTTTTGCAATATTTAATGTAAGGCCAGCCTTAGCAAGACTCTGCACTTAAGTGGTTAAAAAGACACTAAAATATATTAGAAGGGAACACTGACACATGGTTGATTGCAGTCAAAAGCTGGGAAAAGGAATTAGCTGATACGACTTCAATTAGATTTTAATCTTTCCCTAAGTCTGTTCCAAGCTAAGGAAAGGAACTGTAGCCAGAAAAGCACATGCTTAAATTGATAGGAGTTTAATGTCACTTCTGGAAAAGATGCTAATAGTTCAAGATTTTCCTTCCCTCCTGCTTCATCAGGGACCTTGGTGATGTTTTGGGTAGTCCTTTCCAGTGGTGGGATTCAGCCAGTTCGCACCACTTCGGGAGAACCGGTTGTTAACTTTCTGAGCAGTTTGACAAACTGGTTGTTGGAAGAAATCATTAGGGCAGAAAACCGGTTGTTAAATTACTTGAATCACCACCACTGGTCCTTTCCCAATGTAAATTGTGGACTGCCTCTCTCTCACATCGACCAAAAGAGTTTTGTTGTTGTTGAAATCAATACCATAATTTATTTAGACCAATGTTACCCATGCTTAGCCATTTTTAAGGTATGTGGACTTCAACTCCCAGAATACCCCAGCCAGCATTGCAATGATGGCTGAGGTATTCTGGGAGTTGAAGTCCACGTGTCTTAAAAATGGCTAAGCAGGGGAAACACTGATAAAGGCACTGTACCACATCGTTTTCCTGGCCTTATTATTCATATTGCCTGCCTGGATCCAGTTGAGATTATTAGCGATTCACTTGCAGTTCATTCCTTAATAACCATATACAAAACTTTAGTATGCGCTCAAGTCAATCTGCTTCCATGAAAAACTATATTCCCAGAAGAGTTATCAAAAGGCTAGATTTAAACGATGGTTTTTGCCATGCCGGGTGGGAATACGTCGATCATTTCTGTGGCTTCCTTGGGTGACATGCTAAGATCTTCATGTGAACTAGATCAGTGGTGAAATCCAATTTTTTTAACTACCGGTTCTGTGGGCATGGCTTGGTGAGCGTGGCTTGGTGGGCATGGCAGGGGAAGGATACAGCAAAATATCCATTCCCACCCCACTCCAGGGGAAGGATACTGCAAAATATCCATTCCCTCCCCACTCCTGGGGCCAGCCAGAGGTGGCATTTGCCGGTTCTCCGAACTACTCAAAATTTCCGCTACTGGTTCTTCAGAACCTGTCAGAACCTGCTGGATTTCACCCCTGAACTAGATCCTTTGTGCATGTGTGTGTGTATATGTGTAAGAGACAGTGTCTTGGCTCCCTGTCCATTTCTGGTGGGCCTTTCACTAAACAGACTTCCTCCTCTTTCCGAACATGTTATTGATCAGTTTGGCCATGGATTTTGAGCCGCTGGGCCGTCTCTTCTCCTTCCCCTTGAGATGAGCCGTGAGACTTTTCAAAGCTTGGCTGAACATCATTCCCACTTCCTGGCATTGTTCTGCAGCGGACAGTTCGCAAAATTGGCATCTGTAATCCAGGGCCAACTTCTGTCCTTCATCCCAACCGACTTCTCGTACGTGGCACAAATCCTGCTTGTTCCCAACCAAAACCACGGTGCACTCGGATGTTCTGGACAAAGGAAGTAGAGAAAAAGAAAAGTTATAAACCAAGAACTTCCTTCTGCTTAGATCGTGCTAACATCAGTCACTTCCATGAAGTGGTTTAAGAGGCAATATATATATTTTTGTTAAATCATTTATATTAAAATACCATCTTACACAGGTAGTTCTCAATTTACAACCAGTTACTTAGCGACTGTTCAAAGTTTCAATGTATGTACCTGTATGTACAATCCCTGTGATCTCATTTATTTATTTATTTATTTATTTATTTATTTATTTATTTATTTAAATTTTTATACCGCCCTTCTCCCGAGGGACTCAGGGCGGTGCACAGTCCACAATAAAACACATATATCCATAAAATTTAAAAAACAATTTAAAACCATATTAAATAGTTTGGACCCAATATTATTAAAAACTAAACGAAACCATTAAAATTCATGTGTAAGCCAGCCCAGCTTGTTAAAACAATAATGTCTTAAGGCACAGCGAAAGGTATGTAGGTCAGGGATCATACGTATCTCCGGGAGCAGTTCATTCCAGAAAGCAGGTGCCCCCACAGAGAAGGCTCTCCCCCTGGGGGTCGCCAGTTGACATTATTTGACCATGACAGCACTTCAGGCACTCGGTAACTGGGACATATTTATGGCTGTTTGTAGTTTCCCAGAATCACGTGATTGTATTTTACAGCCGAAAAACTGTTATTTACTTTCAGCAGAACCGCAGCTATAATGAATCACTGGTTCACTTAACAACCATGCTGTTTTACAATCGTGAAGGCCAGGCTCTCTTATGGCCATAAACTGAGAACTAACTATACAATTCAATCTTGGGCATCAAAACAGTAAATGTATTAAAAGATACAAATTCAAATCTCACAAAATCAAAGGCCATCACACTCTAACCAAGGCATCAGAGCAACTCACACCAATTGCACATGTACTGGGCTCAGCCCACATCCTGGTCCAGAACATCCAGGTCTTCCCAACTTTCTAATTGTGAGCAGACAGAGGATATACATACATACATACGTACATACATACATACATACATACATACATACATACATAGACACATATGCACACATGCGCGCGCACACAAACACATACAGAGAGAGATGATAGAGATAGGCAGAGATGATAGAGATGATAGATGATATAAATGAGAGAGAGAGAGTTGGATGATAGATGATAGATAGATAGATAGATAGATAGATAGATAGATAGATAGATAGATAGATAGATAGATAGATAAGATGAGATAGATGATAGCTAGCTAGCTAGCTGATACATAGATAGATAGATAGATAGATAGATAGATAGATAGATAGATGATAGATAGATAGATAGATAGATAGATAGATAGATAGACAGACAGACAGACAGACAGACAGACAGACAGACAGACAGACAGACAGACAGATAGATAGATACTGTATTTTTCGGAGTGTAAGACACACATTTCCCCCCCAAAAAAGAGGGTGAAAATCTGGGTGTGTCTTATACTCAGAATGTAGCCCCGCCCAGCTTCTCAAACGGAAGTTTCAGAGGCTGAAAAAAGCATCGGAAACAAAGCTTCAGAAAAGAAGCCCCCAAACAGAGCTTCAGAAAAAAAAGCCTCCAAACAGAGCTTCAGAGGCTTTTTTTTCTGAAGCTCTGTTTCGGAGGCTTTCAGAGGCAGAAAAGAAAGTTTTTTTCTGAAACAGAGTTTCAGAAGTTTCAGAGGCAGAAAAAAAAGCAAAAAAAAAAAAATAGCAAGGCACAGAGCTCACAACCAAGGAACCTGTTGCTAAAATTCACCTCTCGGAATAGCAGATTGGGGGTATTCCGGGAGGCCAATCCACTTGCCAATCAGCTTTTATTTATTTATTTATTTGATTTGATTTATATGCCGCCCTTCTCCGAAGACTCAGGGCGGCTTACAATGCATTAAGCAATAGCCTTCATACTTTTGTATATTTATACAAAGTCAGCTTATTGCCCCCACGATCTGGGTCCTCATTTTACCTACCTTAGAAAGGATGGAAGGCTGAGTCAACCTTGAGCCTGGTGAGATTTGAACTTGCAGTAATTGCAGGCAGCTGATGTTAATAACAGTGCTTTAGTCTGCTGCGCTACCAGGGCTCCCCAAAAACTAAGGTATGTCTTATACTCCAGTGGCGTCTTATACTCCAAAAAATACAGTAGATAGATAAATAGACAGACAGACAGACAGACAGACAGACAGACAGACAGACAGACAGACAGACAGATAATAGAATAGAAATTTTCCAACTCTCAAAAGGGAGGCTGTTTCGTAAGGCAGATACCACTACAGAGAAGACATAAGTCCTGGGTCCTCCCAGATGACATCATTTGATAGAAGGGAGACACACAACTGTGTTTTTATACTGATACGCATTCCCAGTTGAGCTCATCTATGTAATTCATACATCCCTCTTTTTTTAAAAAAAAATGTTTTCCATTTATATCATATTCAATACGTTATGCCTATGTTAAAAACCAACGAGGAGTAAGGTGCCTTCTCTATAGGACCAACTTATATTTTTAACACAATGGAATTCTTTTGATTTCAAAAGAATTGCTTGGGGAACCATTTGGGCAAAATTCTTAAATGTTTCTATTAGAATCCTGATTGATCCCTGATGTTTGCTTTGAAAGCAAGGTGAGTGAAATATGAGCAACCGCTGGGCATTTTCTCCGGAAAGTGAACGGACACAAACTTTTCACGTTGGACTATTGATGGTGACAGATTCACATATATGAAGACAAAGGTTGCGGAAAAATAACCGGTCATTGGAGAGTTGCTTTTATTGGATGGGGATCATCCTTCACACTAGCAATTTCTTTCCCACCCTGCAATTAAAAGCAGAGATTGAATTTCAGCCGGCTGACAGTCGTAAATGTCATACCATTCAATAAAACTTACTCTGAGGTAGCTTGATCCAGGGCTGTAGATAAACTGACCCTAATAAACTGGTTTTTAAACTATGTAGAATTTCTATTCGGGAGGTCTGTGTGTAAAAAAAACCTGACTGAATCAAACGAGGTCGGGTGTCAGCAACCTGTGGCTCCAGAGCCGCATGTGGCTCTTTGGGCCCTCTGCTGTGGCTCCCTGTTGGGTGATCCCACCACTGGCTGGCCCTGGCCTTCGCCCCCCCCCCCAGTCACTCCTCGCCTGGTCTGAGAAGGTCAGGGCGACGGCGTGGGATGGAGAAGCAGCCGGGGCAGATAGAGATACAGAGAGAGGGGGAGAGAGAGAGACATAGAGAGATACAGAGGGAGGGGGGGAGGGAGGGAGAGAGAGAGAAAGAGATGTCAAAAGGTTTTTGTGGTTCCCGGTGTTTTTTAACAACCAGTTCTCTGCCCTAATGATCGGCTGAGTAGGCGTGGCTAGGGGGTGTCATGTGACTGGTGGAAGTGAGTGACGTTGAGTTGGCCACGCCCACCCAGGTTTTGTGGCTCCCAGTGTTTTCTTTTCTGTGGGAAACGAGTCCAAATGACTCTTTCAATATTTTAAGGTTGCAGACTCTTGAACTAGGTAGACACACTGCAATCAATTGTATTCATTGTTCCTGGCTTTTATTGGGTCTTCACTACAGGGGGGTGGGGGGAGACCATGGCCCTTTTATGACTTGTGGACTTCGACTCCCAGAATTCCTGAACCAGACTCTGGCTCAGGAATTCTGGGAGTCAAAGTCCGCAAGTTATAAAAGGACCGTAGTTTCCTCCCACTCTTGACTTAAAGGGACCAAGACTAAATCTTAGCCCCATTTCCCTTATGAGCAGAGGTGGTATTCAGCAGGTTCTGACCAGTTCTGGAGAACTGGTAGCGGAAATTTTGAGCAGTTCGTAGAACTGGTAAATACCACTTCTGACTGGCCCCGCCCCCATCTATTCTCTGCCTCCCAAGTCCCAGCTGATCGGGAGGAAATGGGGATTTTGCAGTAACCTTCCTCTGGAGTGGGGAGGGAATGAAGATTTTATAGTATCCTTCCCTTGCCACGCACACCAAGCCACACCACACCCACAGAACCGTTAGTAAAAAAATTTAAATCCCACCACTGCTTATGAACCACACAAAGCTTTCAGCTTTCCTACTCACGGTCACTAACTAACTTGCCTTTTGCAAGTGCCTCCATGACACTCACGGATCCTGTACAGCAACGCTTTTGCGAACGCAAATGAAGTTCTGTCACTGATGTCGTAGACCACAACAAATCCATCTGCCCATTGGAGTTCGTCTGCAAGTAACAATTTCCCTGGCCGAGGCTGGAAGGCCAAAAGACAAGCAGTGGTTAGAGTGCAGTACTGCAGGCTACTTCTGCTGATCGCCGTCTGCCAGCAGTTTGGCAGATCGAATCTCACTAGGCTCAAGGTTGACTCAGCCTTCCATCCTTCCGAGGTGGGTAAAATGAGGGCCCAGATTGTTGGGGGCAATAGGCTGACTCTGTAAACCGCTTAGAGAGGGCTGTAAAGCACTATGAAGCGGTATATAAGTCTAAATGCTATTGCTATTGCTGTCTTGGTATCAACACTTAGCAATCACATAGAGAGATTTTCTCCTGGAGGATCTGTCCCCCTAATCCAGCACTTTGGGTTTTCAAAGGGTTGGGTTATATGGACAGAATTAAATTATATTCCCACTGTAACTTTTTTTTAAAGAAGAAAGTTTTATTCCATGCTTTTTATAAAGCGGCTAGCATGCATAGTTTTACCGGTTTCATGGTTCTATTTGCTTTATTTCCACCATGACCTCGTAAAATAGATTAGTTTGTGAGATGGTGAGTAAACCAAACTTATTTAGAAAACCAACTAAGTGAAGAGCTCTCTATCAACTCTAATCAAATTCTCCAACTGGCATTATGTGAAAGTGTAGAAAATCAACTTCTAACTTTGGTAGAAGCACAATGCAATCTGTGCATGAACTGAATTACACAACTTGTATCTGTTTTACTGAATTACACAACTTGTATCTGTTTTAAAAAAATTATGCAATTTAGTTGAATTCTCTTCCTTGCTAAATCAAACTATCATTCCAGATATTGTCATATGAGTAATCAAAAACATCTTAAAGGTACCATAGCTGGTCTCAGGAGCAGGCCTAATTCTTTTTTTAACCCAATAAAAACAATTCATCATCTAAGGGTGTTGGGTAAGCATCTCCCTTCTCAGCAACCTATGGCATTGAATTCCTTCTGCTATCCATTTCTAATCCTGTTCTAGGCACGGAAGTCAACTGGAAGACCTTTGGCCAGTCAGCAGGAGAATGTGAATTCTAGTCCCACCTTGGGCATGAAAGCTGACTGGGTGACTTTGGACCAATCACCAGGAGACAGTGAGTTCTAGTCCCTCCCTAGGCACAAAAGCCAGCTGGATAACCTTGGGCCAATCACTGGAAGACAATGAGTTCTAGTCCCGCCTTAGGGCATGATAGCCAGCTGGGTGACTTTGAGCCAGTCACAATAAGACTGTGAGTTCTAATCTTGCCTTAGGCACAAAAGCCGGCTGAGTAACTTTGGGCCAATCACTTTTTCTCAACCCATCATTGCAGGAAAAATAGGAGGAGGAAGGAGTGTTTATTATGTGTGTTTGTTGTCTAGTCTTCCAACTTACTTGGGAACAAGGATCATATATTTCCAAGTTAATTTGCTTTCCATCCAGATACAAATGTTTTGTATAAATGCATTCTGTGAGGGGAAAAAAGAGGAATAAACAGGCTGGGTAGAGTAACCATCATTTATACATCCCAAAGCAATATAACAACGATGAATCAATCTATTGCTACCCCTTTCCCTGTCTCAATCTGGTATTTAACCAGAAAATAAATGTTAATATTCAGGCCCAAATGAAAGCCACAGAATATCTTCGTATTTTTTCTTGAAAGCACAGAGCTCACAATGTTTATTATTTATTATTTATTTATTTATTTAATTAAATTTGTATACCGCCCTACTCCCGAAGGACTCAGGGCGGTGAACAGCCATAAAATAAAACATATAGATACAAAATTTAAAATAGAGATAAAACCAATTAAATAAATTTGGCTGAACCATTTTAAAACCCCAATAATTTAAAACCAAATTTAAAATTCCCATTTAAAAGAGGAAAATTTAGGTCAGGCCAGCTTGATGAAATAGGAACGTCTTAAGTGTGCAACGGAAGGTACGCAGATCCGGGATCCTCCGTATCTCCGGGGGGAGCTCGTTCCAGATGGCGGGTGCCCCCACAGAGAAGGCTCTCCCCCTGGGGGCCGCCAGTCGACATTGTTTGGCTGACGGCACCCGGAGAAGCCCCTCTCTATGGGAGCGTACTGGTCGGTGGGAGGCTATTGGTGGTAGCAGGCGGTCCTGCAAATAATTATTTACCCTATTTCCCCAATTTATAAAATGACACAGACACACACCCCTTCCATTACCAGCAGTAACATCTGGATCAGTGGTGGGTTTCAAAATTTTTTACTACTGGTTCTGTGGGTGTGGCTTGGTGGGCGTGGCATGGCTTGGTAGGAGTGGGAGTGGCATGGCTTGGTGGGTGTGGCAGGGGAAGGATACTGTAAAATCTCCATTCCCACCCCACTCCGGGGGAAGGTTACTGCAAAGTCCCCATTGCCTCCCAATCAGCTGGGACTCGGGAGGCAGAGAATAGATGGGGGCGGGTTCTCCGAACTACTCCAAATTTCCGCTACCGGTTCTCCAGAACTGGTCAGAACCTGCTGAAACCCACCTCTGATCTGGATCATCTGAGTGAAAATAAAAAGCAAGGAAGATTCAAAATGAGTGGAAACTTACCAGAATCAGAGGCATATTCTCCAATGAAACGCTTCGTCAGAAAGCGCACCGTAAGGGCTGAAAAGACAAAGTAAAGGGGCCATGGGAATGTTGCTTAGGACATATGTTTTTCTAAAGAATTTTTTTCTGGATTTTAGCCTTTTTTTTTTTTTTTTTTGCTCTCGGGCATATCCAGCTAATAACTGGATTATGAGTCAGGCTACAAACCTATATATAGCAGACAAGATACACAGTCCTTTCTACTCCTGCTTTGCCTCCATTCTGAAAATTGTTTATTTGTTTTAGTTTCCCAATTTAATTGACCAATGCAGCGCAAGGCTTATTTAGGTCCCAAGATATAAACCAGGAATCAACTCTTGGCACCAGAGATGGAGAAATGAACAGAGTCTCAAATGTTAAGGTGTATTTCTGTGAATGGGATCATTCCTACGTCACCGAAGACTTTCTAAACAGGAGCAACGCAGGAGCAATGCCTGGCTTCACACACTGTACTTGGCTATTATTTTACCACGATTTATTTATTCAAGCATATTAGGGCTGCCCAAAGTGGACTGCAATAATATGTATAATCACTAGATGGCAGCAAAGAGACACGGGAAAAAAAAGTTGTAAAATTGGAAGTGTCTTGGCGACGTTTCGACGAAGTCTCATTCGTCATCTTCAGGCTGGTGTTCTCGGCTTCGTGCTTCCAGGAGCTCCTGGAAACACAAAGCCGAGAACACCAGCCTGAAGATGACAAATGAGACTTCGTCGAAACGTCACCAAGACACTTCCAATTTTACGTGGGAGAAGACCCGAATAACCAAAGACCTACATACAAACACCCGCGAAAAAAAACTAGCCAGGTTTTCCCTACGTAGCCAAGGTTTTTTTGTAGCTCCAGCTCAGTAGAATCTCATCTACTCAGTTCTGGGCTTTTTTCTTTTCTATATATATATTTCACCCAGGAAAAAGTCCTATACATTTCTGCACTGCAAAAATCAGTATTGCAGCTAGATGGCAGGAAAGAGATATAGAAAGCTTTTTTTAGCTGCCATCTAGTGGTCATAGGGGATGTGATGGCTCAGTGGCTAAGATGCTGAGCTTGTCTATCGAAAGGTCGGCAGTTCAGCGGTTTGAATCCCTAGTGCCGCGTAATGGGGTGAGCTCCCGTTACTTGTCCCGTCTTCTGCCAACCTAGCAGTTCGAAAGCACGTAAAAAATGCAAGTAGAAAAATAGGGACCATCTTTGGTGGGAAGGTAACAGCGTTCCGTGCGCCTTTGGTATTTAGTCATGCCGGCCACATGACCACGGAGACATCTTCGGACAGCGCTGGTCTTCGGCTTTGAAACGGAGATGAGCACCGCTCCCTAGAGTCGGGAACGACTAGCACATATGTGCGAGGGGAACCTTTACCTTTTAACCTATTTGTTTTAGCTACACATTGTGTTGCACTTAATGTTGCATACTGATCAAAATAAAAGGGTTAGTTTCCCTTCTGTTGCTAAGCTGACATTAGGACCTACTAAACCACCTCAGCTATCTTACAGATAGTCCTTGACTTATGACCATTCATTTAATGATTATTCAAAGGTAAGAACAGCTCTGAAAAAAGTGACTTTTCACCGGTCCTTGAACTTACGACTGTTGTAGCATCCCTGCAGCCACATGATCAAACTTAAAGTGTTTGGCAACTAGCATGTATTTACAAAGGATGCGGCATCCTGAGGGTCACAGGATCACCATTTCAGAACTTCCCAGGGGCTTCCAACAATAGCGATAGCACTTTAGACTTATATACTGCTTCATAGTGCTTTACAGCTGTCTCTAAGAGGTTTACAGAGTCAGTATATTTACCCACCTCGGAAGGATGGAAGGCTGAGTCAACCTTGAGCCTGGTGAGATTCAAACTGCCAAATTGCAGGCAGCCGGCAGGCAGCGGAAGTAGCCTGCAGTACTGCACTCTAACCACTGCACCACTGTGGCGCAACAAGCAAACTCAATGGGGGAATCCAGATTTGCTTAACAACCAACTCAACTGATTCCCTTAACAACTGCAGTCGTCCCCTTAACAACTCTGGCAAAATTGGTTACGACTCATTTAACAACTACATATAGCTTAGCAACAGACATTCTGATCCCAATTGGGGTTGTAAGTTGAGGACTACCTATGCTATGAAGGCCAGTCTTCCTTACTACCTATTGCATGCTGTTCTTCAACCTCTGTTGTGAAGGTGAAGAAGGCGAAGACGTACCAAATTCCAAGCAGAAAATGGCAATTACTCCATGTTGACACAGCACAATTCTCCAGAGGACAGTCACTAATAGTGGTTATATTTATATTGTGGTTATATTTATATATCCGTGGTGGGACAATGGTTAGAATGCAATATTGCCGGCTAACTCTGCCCACTGCCAGGAGTTTGATCCTGACCGGCTCAAGATTGACTCAGCCTTCCATCCTTCCGAGGTGGGTAAAACGAGGACCCAGATTGCTGGGGGCAATAGGCTGACTCTGTAAACCACTTAGAGAGGGCTGGAAAGCACTATGAAGCGGTATATAAATATATAAGAGCCTGTAGTACAATGGACTAAAGCACTGTTATTAACATCTGCTGCTTGCAATTACTGCAAGTTTGAATCTCACCAGGCTCAAGGTTGACTCAGCCTTCCATCCTTTCAAAGGTAGGTGAAATGAGGACCCAGATTGTGGGGGCAATAAGCTAATTTTGTATAAATATACAAAAGTATGAAGGCTATTGCTTAACGCATTGTAAGCCGCTCTGAGTCTCCGGAGAAGGGCAGCATATAAATTAAAGCAAAATAAATAAATAATAATAATAAGTCTAAGTGCTATTGCTATTATATGGATTTAAAAAAAAAATATCTACATAGCCATATTAAACAGCCTGTGTGATCTAACAAGTTGTGTGAAGATGGCTATTGAAGCCCCATTGCTAACATAGTTTTGCATAGAAACAACTAGAAAGAAGGATGGAAAAGCCGAAAAAGATAGCTATCTGGAATTATACTTTCCATTATGGGTAATACCCAGCTGAACATCTGTTTTTTTTTTTTTTGAGATTATCTCTTTCTTGCTTATCTTCCATGATGCAAGAACATCTAACCAATTTTTCACCTGGATCAGGTTTCAGATCTGATTGTTGCATCATGTATCTTTAAGTTATGCCTTGGGCTTATACAAGCTACACTAGACTAGAACTGCATTTCATCCAAAATTGGAACCTTAGAAGTAAAACCTAAAATCAGAAGGAAGGCTGTTACAGGTTTTATGCTCTGCTCTAAGCCGTAATTTATTCTAACCATGATCAAACAAACCATCAAGGTTCCCTGCACATGGGTTATGATTTAAACCATGTTTCACAAAGCAAATTGGCTTGTTCATATATCTTGCTAAGTCCAAACCAAAAACTCATCATTCTGGTTTAGCATGACTGTGAAAACCCAACGGACTTCTAATTTTAGAATTAAATCCTAAAAATGATCCTGAATTTTAACCACATTTTTGTCAAATAACTCATAATAATCTCATTCACTTATCACATCATCATCTAATCTATAGCTCTGTACATTATGATAAGCTAAACATAAACCATAGTCTGTTTAGCATTATGCACATTTTTTTTTCTCCGGAGACTCAGGGCAGCTTACAATGCATTAAGCAATAGCCTTCATACTTTTGTATATTTTATACAAAGTCAGCTTATTGCCCTCACAAACTGGGTCCTCATTTCACCTACCTTAGAAAGGATGGAAGGCTGAGTCAACCTTGAGCCTTGGAGAGATTCGAACCAGCAGTAATTGCAGGTAGCTGTGTTAATAACAGGGTGCACTAAACCACTGTACTATCAAGGCTCTTTGGTAAATTGAGATATTAACAGTTTTTCTCTCACTATAACTTACAATGTGATCTCGAGTAAATATTCTCAACCTCCACTTACCATGGTAAAAATCAGTTTTGCATCAGATTTGTTAATGGATATTTAAATCACTGATTCTAAACTATATTTCCAGGTTTATTATTTTAAACTATCCCCAGGTTAGTGGAATGATGGATTGAGAGAATGGAAATACCAAGGCTATTATGACAACTCATTTATTTTCCGATAAAACTTCAACTTAAAGAGTCCATTCCAGAGAAAGGAATGTCTGTTAAATCCAATTGTCTGTTAAATCCAAATGTATATCCTTTGAGTACATTTTTATCACTTGCAATAATTACATCATCTAACCAACATCATATACTTTGGAAAGTCATACAAGTGAATAATAGACTGGAAGATATAATTTTGCTCGTTAAGGTTCAAGAAACTACAGTCGAAAAACTGGAATGCAATAGATTAGCAGGTTGGAAAAGAGCAAAGAGATTGGTGATACAGCTTGTAACTCTTCAAGGACTAACAGGTAATGCCGTCACCTCTACTTAAACTTTACACTGGCATCTAAGTAAGATACTAAAGAATTGTGAAAAGGAGAGGAGATCTGGAGAAATGTTGACTAAAGTACTATTCCTAGAACATTTTCACATTTTATTAGATTATAGAATAAAATGCAAAGATAAAATACAAAAATGTGAAGGCAAATAATAGGAGACAGTGGGGAGGAAAAGGGGAAAGAAAGAAAGAAAAGGGGAAAAGAGATTTGTTGATTTGTTATTATAGAAATGACTAGTTTATATTGTTTTGGGAAAGTAAAAAGTTGAGGTTCGACATTATTTGTTTTATTCTACTTCAACAGAGTGAGTCGGAAGTCAACACTTTTTCTATTCCTAGAACATTTTCAGAATAACAGAATAACAAAGTTGGAAGGCACCTTGGAGGTCTTCTACTCCACACCCCTGCTCAGGCAGGAAACCCTATACCATTTCAGACAAATGGTTATCCAATCTCTTCTTAAAAACTTCCAGTGTTGGAGCATTCACAACTTCTGGAGGCAAGTCGTTCCATTGATTAATTGTTCTAACTTTCAGGAAATTTCTCCTTAGTTCTAGGTTGCTTCTTTCCTTGATTAGTTTCCATCCATTGCTTTTTGTCCTGCCTTCAGGTGCCTTGACTCCCTCTTTGTGGCAATCCCTTAGATGAATTGCACCTCAGTTTGGAGGATTTTTTAAATAAAAAGTGGGATCCCATTCTAAATTAATAAACTGCAATTTGCAACTCCAAAAAGTTATTTTTTTAAAAAAAGAAAACGGTATGAGCCTATTATCAAAATACTTTTATTGTATCAGCTGAATGTGTTTCAAAAGCTGGGAAATGAATTTGCAACAGGTAACCAGTACCTGAGCGCCAGTTTGGTGTAATGGTTTAAGGCTAGAAATGGGAAAACTTGAGTTCTAGTTTCACCTTGGGCACGAAACCAGTTGGGAGACCATGGGCCAGTCACTTTCTCTCAGCCCCACGAAGGAGGCAATGGCAAATCCCTTCTGGAAAACCTTGCCCAAAAAAATCTGCACGGACTTGTCCAGGCAGTCTCTGGCAGAATCAGACACAATTGAATGAAATTTGGTAAAATTTGGGATGGCTTGTTGCCATTAGATGCCACTGGAGTTGGTCAACACGCAGCTGATTAGGGGTGGTCTCCAAAAACATGCTGAACTGGTTAGCACTTGGATGAGAGACCACAGATGAGAGAGAGGGAGGGAGGGAGGGAGGGAGGGAGGGAGGGAGGGAGAGAGAGAGGATAGATAGATAGATAGATAGATAGATAGATAGATAGATAGATAGATAGATAGATAGATAGAATTCTTTATTGGCCAAGTGTGATTGGACACACAAGGAATTTGTCTTTGGTGCATATGCTCTCAGTGTCCATAAAAAGACTAGGAAACCATAGGCCTGGGAAATGAGGAAATCCATCCCAAAATTAGGACATGCAAAGAATTTCAGTAAGCTTGCTAAGAAAAGTCTGCAGGCAGGCACCAGAAATAAGGGCTAATCTCTCTGGGCTACTACAACAGATACAGCCAACCAGAGAATTTCAGTGTGGGTCTTCCTCTGCCACCTGGTGGTCATCCATATTTTTGCAGGAGTGAAAAGCAGCTCAACTCAAGGGACTGCACCCCAAAAAAGAGGGAGTCAAGCTATTCTCCAAAGCGCCTGAAGGCAGGACAAGCAGCAATGGATGGAAGCTAATCAAGGAGAGAGGCAACCTAGAACTGAGGACAAATGTCCTAACAATTAATTGGTGGAACGACCCGCCACCAGAAGTTGTTGATGCTCCAACACTGGAAGTTTTTAAGAAGAACCAGGGTTTCCTGCCTGAGCAGGGGGTTGGACTAGAAGACCTCCAAGGTCCCTTCTAACTGTTATTCTGTTATTTTTTCCCACCAACTCTTTCTGTTCAGAATAGCCTACAGGGCGCTCAGACCAGAGGGCGCTATTCCCGCGATCGCCCGTGCACGTGTGAGCGGAACGATTCCCTTTCTGAAGCCGCCAGAAGCCCCGCGCCCGATGCCACCCTGCCCAATAAGCGCCTTACCGGATTTGCCCGTCCCTTCGCTGCCCAGCATGGCTACCCGCAGTCCATTCATCCCCGGCGCCACTTCGAGCGCCCAAAGTCAGCCAAAAAGTCAAGTCAACTTCAGGTCTGGCTGACCCGGGGACGTGGAGATGCCTACGGCAGCGGAGACCCTTGGCTTGGATTTTTGCCCGTTGCTTGCTTCCCCCTGCGATGCCCGGGAAGCAACTCGGCTTGCCCGCTGCACCGTCCCGCGGCTATATAACCTCTCGGGCTGCGGACGTCAAGGGTGGCGGAGGGGGGGGAGCGTTTGAACGGAGATCAAAGACCCGCCCTCTTCTTTCCCAGCCCGTTGATTAAGCCAGAATGGAAACCGGTCGTCTGAACGGGTCATATCCCACCCCCCCTTTCCCGATTCCGCGTCGTGAAGCTGGGTTTTGTGAGTTCCGCCACCCCCTTTATCCCACGATGCGAGAGGAGGGAGAATCCACAAGCCAAATTTGGCTCGTAGTTTGCCAAGTTTCTTTGGACAACGGGTCTCTCTGGGACACGAGTTTCGGATCTTCCCAGGGTTGGTTGGACACGCGCAGGAAAAGTTTGAGCAATCCAATTAAAAGATCCTGCTGCTGTATTTTTTGGACCAGGTTGAGATAGATAGATAGATAGATAGATAGATAGATAGATAGATAGATAGATAGATAGATAGATAGATAGATAGATAGATAGATAGATAGATAGCTGTATGTACGGATGGATGGATGGATGGATGGATAGATGGATAAATAAGTAGATAGATAGATAGATAGATAGATAGATAGATAGATAGATAGATAGATAGATAGATAGATAGATAGATAGCTGTATGTACGGATGGATGGATGGATAGATGGATAAATAAGTAGATAGATAGATAGATGATAGATAGATAGATAGATAGATAGATAGATAGATAGATAGATAGATAATATATATGTGTGTGTGGGTGTGTGTGTATTGATTGATTGATGTACGTATGTATGTATGTATGGATTGATTGATTGATTTGATTGGTTCGATTTATTTGCCGCCCTTCTCCGGAGACTCAGGGCGGCTTACAATGCGTTAAGCAATAGCCTTCATACTTTTGTATATACCTGCTTAGTAGGGCTTTCGGCCCCCCCAAGCGGTGTTCTTTTTTTATACAAAATCAGTTTATTGCCCCCACAATCCGGGTCCTCATTTTACCTACCTCGAAAGGATGGGAAGGCTGAGTCAACCTTGAGCCTGGTGAGATTTGAACTTGCAGTAATTGCAGGCAGCTGGTGCTACTTAATAGCACTTTAGTCTGCTGCGCCATCAAGGCTCTTTAATGTTAAAGGTGGTTAGATGGGCTGCGTAGGTTCGTGGGTAGTAAAACAAAAAAACACCCACCCCCCACTCAGAAAATGGGTTAAAATAATAACGGAGTTAAGTTAGTGGTGGGTTTCAAAAATTTTTTACTACCGGTTCTGTGGGTGTGGCTCGGTGGGCGTGGCTGGCTTGGTGGGCGTGGCAGGGGAAGGTTACTGCAAAATCTGATCAGGTGGGACTCGGGAGGCAGAAAATAGGTGGTGGGGCCAGCCAGAGGTGGTATTTACCGGTTCTCCGAACTACTCAAAATCTCCGCTAACTGAAATGGTCAGAACCTGCTGAAACCCACCTCTGAGTTAAGTGTGCTGTCCAAGGATAAAAGTTTGCTAATCGGCCATTAAACAAGATTCCTAGCAGGAAACTAGCCTTTGGAATGTCAGACAGACGTTTCATTGACTTCAGTGGGACTTTATTCCTAGAATGGTATAATTATTTAGTAAGATGAATGGATCCTCCAAGTCCAGGAGCAACATACCAGGTTTTTCACAGCCTAAACCTCTCTGGTTGTAAATTGCACTAAAAAAAGATCTGCAGGTAGTCCTCGATTTATGACCACGATTGAGCCCAAACTTCCGGTTGTTAAGTGAGGCATTCGTTCAGTGAGTTTTGTCCCATTGTGCGACCTTTCCTGCCACCATTGTTAAGTGAATCTCTGCCGTTGATAAGTTAGTAACACGGTTGTTAAGTGAATCTGGCTTTCCCATTTGATTTTGCTTGTCAAAAGCTCTCCAAAGTTGATCACATGACCCTGGGACGCTGCAATGGTCGTAAATATGAGTCAGAATTTTGATCACATGATCATGGGGAATGCTACAAAGGTCGTAAGTGTGAAAAATGGTCGTAAGTCACTTTTTTCAGTGGCTGTTGTAACTTTGAACGGTCACTAAATGAACTGTTGTAAGTCAGGGACCACCTGTACTTTTCTTCGAAGCTAGCTCAAGATATACATAGATTATATACAATGATACATGTTATATTTATTTAGTTAACTTATATGCCACCCATCTCGTCTAGAGGCAATTCTGCACAGATTAGAATAATAAAAATAGCAAGATAAAACATTAAAACAATACTACACTAAAGTTGTTTCAAAATTGGTAAGATGGGAAGGAAGGGAGGAAGATGTCCCTGGAGATGAAGTGTGGGGTCTTAAGATATATATTTTTTTTTTAATTAAAACTTTTAAACAAGAAAATAACGAATGCAATCTAATAAAATAAAGAAAAAAGCTAAAACTAAAAATGACAAGCAAAGAAAAAAATAATGAAAAAAGAAGATATAAAGAAAAAAAAAATAAGTTCTGACAATTTTGCAGATGTAGCCCAAAAAGTTGAGTTAGTAATAACATGGAAATAATTTCACATCTGCCAGGATGTTTTTATTATTGTTATTATTATCCATTTCATCCTGCTGCTGTGGGATTTCAATCCAGCTACTAAGTCTAGCCCTGTTGAGCTTTGAAAGATCAGCCAAGGTTAATTAGGTGCTGGGCTGAACTACAGTGCCCATAATTCCCAGCAAGGATGGCCAATCACCATGCAATATTGTACTGTACATATTTCCTGAGCGAACTTGTTGGACTCAATGGGACTTATCTCTAGATAAATGCAGATGCATTGCATTCTAGTGGGAAGTATCACATCAGGGGTACTATTGAGCAGGTTCTGACAGGTTCTGGAGAACCGGTAGCGGAAATTTTGAGTAGTTCGGAGAACCGGCAAATACCACCTCTGACTGGCCCCAGAGTGGGGTGGTAATGGAGATTTTGCAGTATCCTTCCCCTGGAGTGAGGTGGTAATGGAGAACTTGCAGTATCCTTCCCCTGGAGTGGGGTGGTAATGGAGATTTTGCAGTATCCTTCACCCAGGAATGGGGAGGGAATGGGGATTTTGCAGTATCCTTCCCCTGCCATGCCCACCAAGCCATACCATGCCCACCAAGCCATGCCCATAGAACCGGTAGTAAAAAAATTTGAATTTCACCAGTGTATCACATGTTATACTGCACCCATCAAAACCCAAGGTGGGTGATTATGATTAAGAGTTCAGTAATGGAACCCAGTTAGTTAGCGAGATAACTGTGTTCCTCTTGATTGGCTACTCAATTGATAGCCACGTATCCAGGGGTGGGTTCTACTTACCTTTACTACCGGTTCGCATCGTGCCCGTGTGCGCTCTTCTGTGCATGCATATGCTGCATGCCTATGCAATCGCCTATGATGACGTCTGGGTCAGTGGGCGGAGCCTCCCACCAGTTTTACTACCAGTTCTTGCGAACCGGTCTAAACCGGGGGCAACTCACCACTGAACGTATCTGACATGCTTTCATTTTTTTATTTTTGCACTGAGCAGGGGATAAGAATTAATGACGTCACTGTTTCTGTCTCATTCTACATGAAACTACAAACTCTTGTAATTTTAAATCGTTTAATTAGAAGCCATTTGTATTTCGTCTTTAATTCGTGATTAAGCCTTTGGTTTAAGGCAGCTGACTGCTGTTATATTTTTAACTTGAAGATTGCGTTCACCACAGACTTGACCAATACCTAGTGCTGGTATATGCACAGTGGAGAGAGCTTGGTTAGATTGAATTCAAACAATGGATTAATTTACTGCCATTTTTTTTGCTTCCTAGTATTTTTTTTTTCCCTTGGAAGTAAGGGGTCTGCTTTTTTCAGATCAACAAGTGTTGATCCTCTTGGTTGTGATAGGAATTGACTGAACGGCTTGTTGTCTTCGCCTGACATCATGGGCTGAGAGACAATGACTTGTCTAAAGTCACCCAGTTGGCTCTCATGCCCAAGGCAGGACTAGGACTCACTTGGGAAGATGTTGTAAGGCCATAATTCATGCTAAAGGTTTGTTGTTGTTGTGTAGGAAGTTAGCACCCACCCCTTTCCTGGAAGATGAAATATTTTAGGAAATATGAAAAAGGCAGAATATTATATTTCCCTGGATGAGAAATGGAGAAGCATATTTTACAGACAAAGCAGCTCCCACCTTCCTGCCCCCCACCCTTTGTCAATGGGCCATTAAGGCCTGGGCCAGTCTATTCTACATAACAAAGATCTACCTCCTTCAGGCAGAGCCAAAGTAGGAATTGCCAAAGATCCAACAAAGATAGGATTAGCCCTCTACACAATAGCAGCAGAAACTCACCACATGTGACCTGGGAAGCACATGTGACCATCAGCCAGCAAGGCCCCCACCCCCTGGGAGTCTCACAACCAATCAGGATACTCTATCGGGACGCCAAGAAATGCAGAGCCAGAGAGAGCATAAAAACCTGAGGATTTACTATATCTGCCCCTTTTTCTGTTCAGGAACTCAAGCCATGTGATCCTGTCCACCATTAAACCATCTTTCCAAGCAGTCTCCATGTTTCCAGTGTCTGTTTCCCCACTTGGAGCAGAACCTAGAAGGATGTTTCTTCCAACAGTTGTTAGTTGCGAAGTCATGTCCGACCCATCGCGACCCCATGGACAACGTTCCTCCAGGCCTTCCTATCCTCTACCATCCTCTGGAGTCCATTTAAGCTCACGCCGACTGCTTCAGTGACTTCATCCAGCCACCTCCTTCTCTGCCGTCCCCTTCTTCTTTTGCCCTCAATTTTTCCCAGCATTAGGCTCTTCTCCAGTGGGTCCTTCCTTCTCATTAGGTGCTAAAGGTTACCCAACTATTAACTGACATGGTGATAATTTTTGTATATCTCGTTCTTTCTACGTGTTTCAATTTTCTTCTTTATACTGTAACTGCTCTTCTAATAGCAAATCCTCCATAAAAGTTATTGCATGACATTCTTGATTAAATGATCTTTCCATTGATATATAATTTTATGGTACTACTAAAAAAAAAAAAAGTGGTGGTATTAGCTAGTTTTAGAAAATAAACTTTTCCCAAAGGGTTTCCACAATTTTGGCCACTACTATACTTGGTGGAAACAAATACTTTGAAGGAACAATTGTTCAGTTTGGCCACAGGATTTGATCAACTTTTTCTCTGATCAAGCCCAGATCTTTTCATGATCTAAGCTTGGAGATTTGTTCCCAGACTATTTCCCCAGTTTGTAGCAATCCAGTAGCCGCTGGAGCCTCGGAGCAACAGGATCAGGGCTTGAGAAAAAACCATTTTAATCCTAAATTCCTATTCGGCAATTGACATGCTGGAATAGATGAAAATATGGTCCGCCTATTGTGAGCTGTCAGACTTATTTTTAGTATTGGAATGCAAGCTTTTTGCTTTAGCTCCTGTGTTTATATCAAAACAGACGTGGGCTCTGCCTGCCATATAATTTTAGTCCTTTGCATTAGCAAACTAAACACTGTTGATTCTCACCGCAAAGGGAAACATTTAATAAACTCAGAAAACAGGATAGGGGAGCTTTGAAGATTACAATACTTCACTGAAAGTCTGCTTCCTTCCTTATTTTGATATTCCATCTGTCTCTGTGTGGTTTTTTAAAAAGCCTATAGCATTATTTTAAAATATATGTGGTGTTGGAAGAAATATCCTTCTGCGTTCAGTTCCAAGTGGGGAAAAAGACACTGGATTCATGGAAGTTGCTTGGAAAGAAGGTTTATTGATGAACAGGATCACAGGGCTTGAGAATCCTGAGCAGAAAAAGGGCAGAGATGCTGAAAGTGCCTTGGGTTTTATGCTCTCTTTTGGGCTTTGAATTTGAGCTTGTATTCTGATTGGTTGTCAGATTCCCATGGGGCCATGCAGGAGCAACTTTGTAGGCTGTCCTGAGTCCCAAGCTTGATTGAGCCTTGCTGGGTGATGCAATCTCCCCAGGTGCCATGTGGTGAGTTCTGTTGCTAGATGGATAGAGGGCTAATCCTATCTTTGTTGGATCTTGGGTGAGGGCATTTGCTTATGAATAGACCTAGCTATCTCTTTATCTCTTAAGTGCTGACATCTGCTGTGGGCTATTGAGAGTGTGGGGCAGTGGTGTAATCTAAAATTTGTTGGCGTGGCTGAGGGCGTGGCTTAGTGGGGGGGGGTAATATGACTGGGTGGCCAATTTTTTTTTTTTTTTTTACTTTTAAAACCATTTTTACATGTAAAACCATGTTAAAAAATGCTTTCAAAAGGCTCTGACAATCCCAGCTGAGTTGCCTGATTGGTAGGCAACTCAGCTGGGATCGTCAGAGCTGGGATCATCAGAGGCATTTAAAAGAAAAAAAAAGCCTCTGATGATTGCCTGGCTCAGCTGGGCATGGGGGGGCGGGGCAGGGATTTTTGCTACCAGTTCTCCGAATTGCCCACCACCATCGCTACCTACTTGCCCGAGCCGGTCCGAATCGGGAGCATTTCACCCCTTGTGTGGGGGCTATTAAGAGTGAGTCTGCTTCCTGCCTAAAAAAAACATGTTTCTCCATTTCTCATCCAGGGAAATATAATATTCTGCCTTTTTAATATTTCCTAAAATATTGCACTCTTCTAGGAGAGGAATGGGTGCTAACTTTGTTCAGTGGTTAGTTCCTGTAACTTAAGAACACACATTAGGTAATATTCTTCTTTATTAGCAAAAAAAATAGCCTTTAACCAAAAAAGATTGGCTATTCTAGGCTCTTCACTTTAATTTACCGTGTTAGAGATGGGAAAATAGCTAATCCGTGAGTCTTGCTTAATACCATTTTTTTTTCCATTTCAGAGACACTATTTCTCCACTTTTGAGAAGTGAAATCACAATTAAAGGTGTGGAATACAGTCCCTTTAGCAGTTCTGTAATTTTAATGTACATTTACTCAGAAGTGGTCTTTCTGTTTTCTGCCTTTCTACCATGTAATTAAGAATTATCCTCTTACCCCCCTCCCTCCTTGATTAAAATATTTAATTGAGATTTTCATTTGCTTTCTTTAATTAGTCCATTTCCTGGTACTTTCTCTGGTCATTAGCTGCCTTTTAATTAGTTGACAAGAAGTAATGGCAAGCAGAAATAACTAATTCTAGGGCCAGAAGGAAGGGGTGGGGGGAGAAACCAGCAGCATTTTTGATCATTCACTTGGAACAGGTTAGCACTGAAATTGTATTTAAGTACAAATTACATATATTAAAAAAAAAAAAAAAGACCAGACAATTCTGTTGAGCTTGTCTGGGTTTTCATTAAAAACTGAATGAACAAAGGATATCCTCATTGGAAGAAACAGCTAATATGGAAGCTAACTACCTTTTGAAACAGGTTTTTCTTTGCTGTTGAGGTCTACCTGTATTCACACTGAGTGTCTAAAATGCAGAATTAAATTGCTGTTGCTGTTGCTCCCTGAAGCTTCATCCCCTTACTTCTCATACATTCTCCCATGGCCTAGTAGTGAAAAGAAACCCTGTCAGCTGGGAACTGGTTTCTGATTTAAGCCACCTCAGACAGTGCTGTTTCTAGCACAGTTTTGGCTCCGGATTGTAGTCCCTTTAAGGCAGTGATGGTGTAGGAAGAAATATCCTTCTGGGTTCAACTCCAAGTGGGGAAAAAGACACTGGAAACATGGAGACTGCTTGGAAAGATGGTTTAATGGTGGACAGGATCACATGGTTTGAGTTCCTGAACAGAAAAGGGCCCGAGACGCAGTGAGTCCCTGGGTTTTATGTCCTCTCTGAGTTTTGAACTTCCTGCAGCACAGGAAGAGTATCCTGATTGGTTGTCAGACTCCCAGGGGATGGGGGTCTTAGCTAGCCTTGCTGGCTGATGTAATCTTCCCAGGTGCCATGTGGTGAGTTTCTGTTGCTAGATGGGTCCTATTGTGTTGCAGATGATGGTCCATTGACAAAAATTGAGTTTCTGCCTCTGGCCCATTGACAAAGGGTGTGGGCAGGAAAATGGGAGCTGCTTCGTCTTTAAAACATGCTTCTCCATTTCTCATTCAGGGAAACATAATATTCTGCCTTTTTAATATTTCCCAAAATATTTCATTCCTCTAGGAAAGGGATGGGTGCTAACTTCCTACAATGGCGAACCTTTTAAACACCGAGTGCCCAAACTGCGTGCACACGCATGCCCCAACTGAAAGGTGTGCACATGCACGCAAACACGGGCATGTGGCAACATGTGCGTGCATGTGCCAACATGCACACACACATGCACAGACATGCTCGGACATGCACAGACATGCATGGTCATGCACAGACATGCGTGGACATGCACATGCATGCGCGGGCCGGCGTGCATTTGCAGCAGAGACCTGAAGACCAGCTGGCTGGCGGGAGGTGGGGCATCCCAACACTGGCAGCGTGGCAAGAGGGGTGCTGGCATGCGTGCCAGCAGAGAGGGCTCTGTGTGCCACCTCTGGCATGCCTGCCATAGGTTCGCCATCACGGCTTTAAGGTTTAATGTTTTATCCTCTTACGTGGTTCAATTAACCGGATGATTTTGGGCTGCCTTTCTGTTGTTCCACAGTAGAATGATGCTAAAACGGTTCTAAGTACAGTCCTGCCCAATTTCTTTATTTATGACTTCATCCAGTCACTCAAATGCACAGTTTATTGTTGACAATGAAAATAAATACTTCTGAGCTGAAAAATAGTTGAAATCCCAAAGGAGAGTTAGAAGCTACAGTATCTCCATGGCATAGGACCTAGTTATCTTCGAGACTGCCTGCTGCTACCGACAACCTCCCATCGACCCGTGCGCTCCCACAGAGAGGGCCTCCCCGGGGTGCCATCAGCCAAACAATGTAGGCTGGTGACCCCCAGGGGGAGGGCCTTCTCTGTGGGGGAACCTACCCTCTGGAACCAGCTGCCCCCAGAGATAAGGAGAATCCAAGACCTCAGTGCCTTCCGCCGTGCCCTTAAAACTTTCTTTTTCCAGCAAGCCGGGCTGGCTTAACATATTTTTAAATATTTTAATTGGTTTGTCATTTTAAACTGGGGCCAAATTAATATATATTCTTTTAATAGTTTTTAATGTTTGTATTGTATGTTTTTATCTGGCTGTACACCGCCCTGAGTCCCTCGGGAGAAGGTGCGGTATATAAATTTGAAATAAAATAAATAAAAAAAAATAAAAATCTAATAAAAATGACAGCATCTATCCGGTTTGTGTTACTCGTGTGATGCAGTCCTGACTTAGATTTCTTAAAGGAAAATAAGGGATAGAAAGAAGCAGACTATTCCGATGAATGGAACTGCTAAACACTTTGCCTGGTAAATTACTACGGTACAGGAAAACCTCAATTTTACAGGCCCCTCTTCAGCAGACATGGGATGCGACAGAGAATAATCTGAATTCAGATTGCTTTGCTAAACGGTGACTATTGTTCTTCGAATCAATTCAGGCAACGTTCATACATTTTATGTAAATGAGATAACTGTGAGGTAATTGGGGTTAAAATTACCCAGATACCATAAATCCAGACTTAACTGATATTCTATTTTAACACAAAACAATGGACACGTAAAATAGAAGAGACACATCAAATCTAGGTTTTATTGTATCTCTGCCTTCCACGTTAACCTACGTTAGTGAAGCTCCTGTGCAAATACAACACCCTGAAGTCTTGTTAAACTGAGCAGGGTCCCAAAAGTAATGCGGTATGGAATTTGATCTCGTATAATTTGTTTGTTCGTTTGTTTTTGTCAAATTTAAGTCATGCCCATCTCACTCTTAAGAGTGATTAGTTTTGGATTAATTTCTATCAGAGGGTTTTAAAATAGGTTGAATGTAGCCAGGTTATAGTTCTAGGACCACAGATGGAAAAAGTAGAGATCATAAATCTCAAAAGTTTAGAAAAAAATCAGGAAAATGTCTGCCTTGTGTGGGGACACATCATAAACCATATATATTTTCCTGAGAGATAGAGGTAGGTAGGTAGGTAGGTAGATGATAGATAAATAGAGATGATACATATAGAGATGATAGAGATAGATAGACAGATAGATAGATAGATAGATAGATAGATAGATAGAAAGATATAGATAGATAGATAGATAGATAGAAAGATGATAGAGATAGATAGATAGATAGATGATAGATAGATAGATATAGATAGAAAGATGATAGAGATAGATAGATAGATAGATAGATAGATAGATAGATAGATAGATAGATATTTCAATATATATTATCTAGTTAAAGCAGCCAAAAATATGACAATCTATTCAGAGACATCCAATGGGGCTGCTTAACCCTGGCTTGCTGAATAAAGAAACAGGCATCCAGTTTTGATCGCCACGATGCAAAAAAGATGTTGAGACTCTGGAAAGAGTGCAAAGAAGAGCAACAAAGATGATTAGGGGACCGGAGACTAAAACATATAAATAATGGTTGCTGGAATTTATGTCCAGTTTAATGAAAAGAAAGACTAGGGGAGACATGATAGCAGTGTTCCAATATCTCAGGGGCTGCCACAAAGAAGAGGGGTGGTCAACGTATTTTCCAAAGCACCTGAAGGCAGGACAAGAAGCAATGGATGGAAACTAATGAAGGAGAGATCCATCCTAGAAATGAGGAGGAATTTCCTGACAGTTAGAACCATTAATCAGTGGAACGACTTGCCTCCAGAAGTTGTAAATGCTCCAACACTGGAAGTTTTTAAGAAGAGGTTGGACAACCATTTCTCTGAAATGGTATAGGGTTTTCTGCCTGAGCAGGGGGTTGGACTAGAAGACCTCCAAGGTCCCTTCCAATTCTGTTATTCTGTTCGACCACAATATGCAAAATCCAGACCAAACTAACCAGATGTCAGCCTAGTGCAGTATATGAATGCAGCCACCGTGTGGTTTTTCCAAAACCCTATAGAAGTGACTTGCCGTTTGCTGATGAAATTTACTATTTTAAAGCATTTTTCCTAACATACATACATACATACATATATACATACATACATACATATATACATATATACATACATACATATATACAGACATATATATATATATATATATATATATATATATATATATATATATATATATATATATATATATATATATGTTTATTTTAATTCCTGCTTCTCACTGAGAACAGTTGCCTGATCATTAAATATGGAAGGT
The DNA here is from genome assembly GCF_029215685.1 of Pituophis catenifer annectens. Lineage (NCBI taxonomy): Eukaryota > Metazoa > Chordata > Lepidosauria > Squamata > Colubridae > Pituophis > Pituophis catenifer. Next base: position 80,372,879 of record NW_027256887.1, read on the forward strand.
TGTTTTGTGTGTCCTAATGTGGTAGTTTATCACTTTGGGGAGCTTTTCCTTTTTATTCCCAGCAATATATCTGCAATTAACAAAATTACACAGGCCCATTTAAAATCCATGCAGCTGCTTTGTAGACATTGTTTTGTGAAAAAGCATTAGAAACATCATTGACATTCAGTAATGTTGAGGTGTGTTACTAATTATTCCCAGCATGTATACCTCTGGCACTTATGATTCATCATGAATACTTATGATTTGGTAATCATTCTTTTTCTCTCTCACACATTCCTGCCCAATCCTTTGCTGACCATTGTGATTAATTGTTCCACAAGCTAAGGATTAATCCACTAAATTGGGCAATAACAGCTAATGCATACCACCTACTGGTTATAATTATATTTAACATTTTTACCCCTTTTAAGCTATTAAGACTAGCTTGAGATTCAACTGTCCAGTCTAGTGCATAAATAACAGATCTTGATTTCTGATGGCTTCCTTTTTTAAAAAAAAAATATAGAAATCCATGCTTAATAGGGCTACCATATCTGATCTGCACAGTTTCAGATGACCACAAGATGGCAGCAAACATAGTTGTGTTTTATGCCTTTACTGCCATCTACTGTAAGAGCTGCAGTGGTGCAGTGGTTAGAATGCAGTACTGCAGGCTACCTCTGCTGACTGCCGACTACCTGCAATTTGGCAGTTTGAATCTCACCGGGCTCAAGGTTGACTCAGCCTTCCATCCTTCTGAGGTGGGTAAAACGAAGACCCAGATTGTTGGGGGCAATAGGGTGACTCTGTAAACCGCTTAGAGTGGGCTGTAAGGCATTGGGAAGCGATATATAAGTCTAAGTGCTATTGCTATAAGGTCTGGACTGAGCAGAGGGCTGGACTAGAAGATCTCCAAGCTCCCTTCCAACTCTGAAGAGTATCTGGAAACTTCAACTGGTGCAGAATAGAGCAACATAGGCAGTTATCTGTGCTTCAAGGACAACACATGTCATACCACTGCTTTGCAAGATGCATGGATTACCAGTTTAGCTTTCCTGTGAAATTGATTTCTTGGTCTGGTCTGCCTAGTGAGGCCTACAGCTGTCTTGCAAGTCTAATTATGTTGTACTTTCTGCTGTGTGTTCCTTCCCTTGCAAGATAACCGATCATTATCAATATAAAAGCTACAGCAAGTTGGCTTACTTTTACCGAATGCTATTTTTAACTTTATCTTTAAAGGAACAAAAAAAGGAGAAAAAAAAGATAGCTTAAAGTGTTCTATTTTGGGCCAAATGTTGCTATTTTGCTGTAATCACCAAAGATTGTTTTAAAAAAAAATGGTAGTATCTTTGTCATCCATCTGATGTGTAAAAAATGATCTTGACTTAAAATAGCAAATATTCTAGAGCCGAAATAAAACTCAGTTAAAGGAATACATTAACGCATTTACCTTTCTGAGAGGCCTGGCCATTTTTGCTGAGATGTATTGTTTCATATCTTTATTTAAGGAGAAGAAGAAACATGGTACAAGGCCTTCTGGTTATGTGTTCTTTAGTGTAGAAAGTTAGCACCCACCCGTCTCTTAGAAGAATTAAATATTCTAGGAAATATTAAAGAAGGGAGAATATTATATTTCCCTGGTTGAGAAAAGGAGAAACATGTTTTTAAAGACAAAGAGCAGCTCCCTGCAGATATTTGGTGCCCATTGAGTAGGACTGGGCCAGCCTATCTACAAGACAATTAGAACCTCAGCTCCAGGGTGATGGGATTAAGACATGACCCCTCAGGACATAATAGGATTAGCCCAGTGGTGGGTTCTAACCAGTTTTACCACCAGTTTGCATTGCGCACGCGCTTTGCGCGTGATCGTCGCTTCGTGCAAGCGCATTGAGTAAAAAAACAGCTGAGGCATGGAAATCCACTCTGCCGCTTCTTAGCTAAAAACAAAAGAAATAAAGGTAGGTATAGTGGGGGGCCAGGGGGGAGGGCCCAACTAACATTCAGAGCGAACCGGGTCGCTGTCCTATCAATATTTCACCTCTCTCTCTCTCCCTCCCTCCCTCTCTCTCTACCCCCTCTGTATCTCTCTGTCTCTGCCCCGGCCGCTTCTCCATCCTCTGCCATTGCCCTTCCCTTCTCAGGCCAGGTGAGGAGTGACTGGGAAGGGAGGGCGAGGGGTGGGGCCAGCTAGTGGTGGGATCATCCAACAGGGAGCCACAGCAGAGGGCCCAAAGAGCCGCATGTGGCTCTGGAGCCGCAGGTTGCAGACACCTGTTATAGGTACTGGAGGAGCAGTGCTTTCCCAGAAAGAGGTCCAGATTAGGTCCAGATTAGGGGATTTTGCAGTCCTGATCTGATAAAGCAGGAAGAAGAGATTCAGGGTAATTACCACCCTAGAACCTCTCGGGATATACAGTATCTAGTAGTTTAGAAGTTATACCCTTAGTCTGGCAAGATTCTGTCCATTAAGCCATTAGCAAACCAAGGATTGAAGTTGATTGGATTTCATTGTGTCCTCTCTAGGCTTTGGCCTTGTTCAAGGAATTTGTGGGTCCCGATCCAAGCCAGGATTGTCTGTATGTGTTGTCTGTAATGTTCACTTTAGGGAACGTGCATTTCCAATGGAGGACAGTTTTAATTAATTCTCATGTTTACAGACGTTCTTCTTTGACGTGTGGATTAAGTCTGGGTAACGTATTGGGGGTTTAAGGAAGTTTGAGTAAAAGATTTTCTCCCATTTGTTCTTTTTACTTGGTTAACTTAGCTTTGACTCGCCTGTCAATTACCTAGCAGAGACGCAATTCATTGATCTTCCACAACAGTGCTTTTATTTTTTGCTTACTGCGTTGTTTCTAGCCTCAGTCAATTGTGGATTTTGGTAATGGTTAAGAGAAGTTGGAGACAGTGTAAGGAATAAAATATATTTTGATATAAAACTTCATTCAGGCCTAAGAAAAATCTTGAACTCAGGGTGCTCTCTGAGCTGGGTTGTTTGCTTGCAGAAGTTTCACTATCAAACTATGAAACACCATCCATGCATGGTGATGTTACGCTCATCATCAGTGCACTGAAGATGTTACCATTGTTGGAAGAAATGTCCATCTGGGTTCAGTTCCAAGTGGGAAGAAAGACACTGGAAACATGGAGACTGCTTGGAAAGATGGTTTAATGGTGGACAGGACCATAGGGTTTGAGGTCCTGGGCAAAACGAGCACATGGGTGAGAGAGGGAGAGAGATTTATACCCTCTGTTGGGCTTTGAACTTGAGCTTCCTGTTCCTGTGGCAAGAAATGTATCCTGATTGGTTGTCAGACTCCCATGGGGCCATGCAGGGGTAACTTTGTAGGTTGTCTTGAGCCCCAGGCTTGATTGAATCTTGCTGGGTGATGTAATCTTCTCAGGTGTCATGTGGTGAGATGGGAAGAGGGCTAATCCTATTATGTCCTGAGGGTGAAGATCTTTTGTGTTATAGATAAGCTGGCCCAGCCTTTCTGGGTCTTATTAACAAAGGTGGGGGCTGCTTTCCAAGAGCATGTTTCTCCTTTTCTCATCCAGGAAGATATAATATTCTGCCTTTTTAATATTTCCTAGGATATTTCATTCTTCTAGGAGAAGCGGTGGGTGCTAACTTTCTACACCATGTTAGGTAATGAAATGTTTGCAAGAAAACAACTTAGTTCAGAGAGCACCAAGGAATCCAGTTCAACCCTGAGCTATGTAAGTTTCACTTCTCCAAATTATCACTATTTTCAGCTCACTAGTTTAAAATTCTTATGCACAGCCTTTGGGAACTGTAGTTCATAAGCTCCAAGGCTGAAGATTTATCCAGAATAAACGAAACAGGTCTTTTAATACTTTAATAGCAAACCTCTGGGTTTTGGAGTTCAGTTTATCTGGTCTTTTAAACTCGGCTTTACTCTCCATGCATTTGTTTTCATTAACATTAAAAAGGTCTTTTCTGAATTTTACTTCCTCAGCATTAAAGTAAAATGCCACTTTTTATTATTATTATTATTATTATTTTTTGCCTCTTTGGAAAACCTGCTGTTCTTCCTCTGTGTTTGTGTCTGAGTTCAAAATGATTTAAAATAAGTATCAAGTGCTATTGAAAATATTAAGACATTATACAATCCACATGTGATTTTAAATGGAAAAAAAAAAGCTTTTCCATTCTCTTTTTTAAAAATGGCAGCATGAGTTCCAGCCAGGAAGGAGAGATGCTAATTATGTTCCCTTCATAAACCTCATCATTCATTGGCTGATCGCAAACTACCTCATCAGGCTAAATTGTCCCAAAGGTGCTTTTCAGGAGGCAACTGGACTTTCTTGTTTTTTTTCTTTTCTTTTGAAGACGTTTCGCTGAAGCTTCTTCAGCTCTGACAGGATAGTGGGGAATGGAAGGATTTATATTCCTTGCAGACATCTGGTCATTTGCATCCTTTTAGACCAGGGGTCTCCAACCTTGGCAACTTTAAGCCTGGAGGACTTCAACTCCCAGAATTCCCCAGCCAGCTTTTCCTCAGCAAAGCTGGCTGGGGAATTCTGGGAGTTGAAGTCTTCCAGGCTTAAAGTTGCCAAGGTTGGAGACCCCTGTTTTAGAGGTCATTGAAACACTTGGAGGTTTATCTCTGTCCTTAAGGTCACCTGAGTAGGAATGGATTTCCAAAGGAAAAAATGCATACTACAGGAACAAGGAGCACCACTCAAATGACCCTGAGGACACAGATAAACCTCCAAGTGCTTCAATGACCCTCTAAAAAGTTGCAAATGACCAGCTGTCTGCAAGGAATATAAATCCTTCCATTCCCCACTATCCTATCAGAACTGAAGAAGCTTCTTGGATGAGAAGCAAAACATCTTCAAAAGAAAAGAAAAAACAAGAAAGTCCAGTTGCCTCCTGAAAAAGCACCTTTCGGGCAGGTCCATTTATTGGGAGGAAGTTACTTGGTGGAGTTTCTAAGAAAAAACAGAGCCGTGCAAAATTCAAGCAAAGATGTTTTCCTAGTGACAGAATTACAGTGAACAATGGAAAAAGTTTTATATTTTGTCCTTTGCCCACTCTACAGGAAATGATGAGTTGCTCAAAATGTCTTCCTTGCTTTAATACATCTCAGACTAATTGGTAGTTATCTAATGAATGTAGAATTAATTACTTATAGAAGTGGGCAGGGAGCATGCAGGGCTCCCACAAGTACATTGATAACCTTTGGAAATTCCAAGATTCTGGACCCAAAATATTAACAGCCAGAGGTGTGTGTTTTTCTCTCTTTGGGAGTAATTAAACCTAAAATGAATTAAGACTCTCTATTTTCTATTTTAACTGAAACCTTCCATTTTTTAAAACATTATTAACACGTGGAGATGGCTTTGGAGTGCTACCATGAGTGTAATTGGTGTGGATCTCTGAGTACTATACTCTGTGTCCATAGGGCTGATATTTACTTATCCTTGAGTTGAGTTGAGTTGAGTTGGGTTGAGTTGGTTGATAAGAAAATGGCACTGCCTACCCTTTGAGTAGGCTAAGACAGGAAAATGGCCCAGCAGGGATTCTATAAATTCCTTTTATTATACTAAGATAGACAATCAGAATCTTGAATACCTATCCAAATGTCCTCTTTCCCGTGAAATTATTAAAATAATAGAAGGTGAGAAGGAAAGGAGTCAACGGCAGAAGATAGATCTTCACTGCTGAAATTCTCATATTGTTCCTATTATTTGTTAAGCCCCCCACCAGTGGTGGGTTTCAAAATTTTGTACTATCGGTTCTGTGGGTGTGGCTTGGTGGGTGTGGCATGACTTGGTGGGCATGGCAGGGGAAGGATATTTTAAAATCTCCATTCCCACCCCACTCCAGGGGAAAGTTACTGCAAAATCCCCATTTCCTCCCGATCAGCTGGGACTCGGGAGGCAGAGAATAGATGGGGGCGGAGCCATTCAGAGATGGTTATTTACCGGTTCTCCAAACTACTCAAAATTTCTGTTACTGGTTCTCCAGAACTGTTCAAAATTTCCACTACCGGTTCTCTGAACTACTCAAAATTTCTGTTACTGGTTCTCCAGAACTGTTCAAAATTTCCACTACCGGTTCTCCGAACTACTCAAAATTTCTGTTACTGGTTCTCCAGAACTGTTCAAAATTTCCACTACCGGTTCTTCGAACTACTCAAAATTCCACTACCGGTTCTCCGAACTACTCAAAATTCCACTACCGGTTCTCCAAACTATTCAAAATTTCCACCACTGGTTCTCCAGAACTGGTCAGAACCTGCTGAAACCCACTTCTGACCCCCACCCACCTCAATCTATGGCCTGTTTTGTTTAGCACATGCAGTATTTCCTCCCCAGTTCAAGTGTTTACATGTGAGTTGTGTCTCGCTATAATCCTGGGAAAAATTGTATTAAATTTATTACCCATGGGGTAAACAAACCCTAAAGCAAATAATCCTGAAATAGAGTCCTATGAACTCTATGAACTTCCTTGGCTTTTAAGCCCATGGACCATGGGAATTATTTTCCTTTTTAAGCCTTTGAAGAGCAAAATTGTTCTTTTGCCAGAGTAAGCAGTAACTGTCCAGCCAACTAAATTTCGGCTTCATGTTAGGCTTTCTCAAACCCCCCACTTCATTTGAACAACTGAGATTTTATTTCTAGTTTCAGAGATGGTGTCCCAAAATTTTAGGAGGTCTATGGATGGTGGGAGAACAAGTATTCCTAAAACGTGCTTGGAACCAAGAGTTGACCTCTCTCAGGCTCATGGGCTAAGAAAATTTTATTTGAGGATTTTTGGAATGTCAGTTAGTAAATAAGTCCCGTTGAGCTGAGCTCATGTCATTATTTCCTATCTGAACGGAATTTAATAAGTAGTTAGAAATAATATTTAGAAATAAATAGTTGTTGAGAATCGCAAGGCGACCAAGTTTCATAAATTACACGTGGTTGGTCTTAGTCGGTCATATATTTAGACTGAATTCATCATTTTTGTCCACCTCCCCTTCCCAAGGATTTTTGATAGGCTAATGTTGTTGTTTAATAACGTTAAAACAAAGGATGTAAACTGTCCCAAGTAAAGTTGAATTTTGCAATTGACTGACGGTGATCTTGTCAACAAAGCTCACTGTAACAGCATTGCCAAAAAAACATTAAGAATTGTTAACCTTATCGTTCAAAGCTTCTTCTCCGGCAACATTGTACTGCTAACTAGGGTATACAAAACCTTTGCCAGACCAATTTAATTTATCTTTATTTATTTATTTATTTATTTTATTTGTCAAGAACATATTTGGTAATAAATATAACCATGGATTGGATACATAAAATAGGTACAAATAGAAGAAACATTAGGACAGGGATGGTAGGCACGCTGGTGCTCTTATGCACGCCCCTTACAGACCTCTTAGGAATGGGGTGAGGTCAACAGTAGACAGTCTTAGGTTAAAATTTGGGGGGGGGGGGGTTGGGATGAAACCACGGAGTCAGGTAGTGTATTCCAGGCATTGACCACTCTGTTTCTGAGGTCATATTTTCTACAATCGAGTTTGGTGCGGTTTACCTTAAGTTTGTACCTCTTGCGTGCTCGTGTATTGTTGTGGTTGAAGCTGAAGTAGTCATTGACAGGTAGGACATTGTAGCAGATAATTTTATGAATTCTTGAATACAGCTCATCTGCCTGGAATCCACACTGTATATAGGACATTAACACGACAGAGCGGGTCCAGAGGTACTACACGAGAAGAGTACTCCACTCCTCTGCTCACAACAGAATACCTTATGCCACCAGATTTGAAATTCTGGGCTTGGACAATCTAGAACTGCACCGCCTGCGGTCTGACCTAAGCATAGTACGCAAAATTATCTGCTACAAAATCTTACCTGTCAATGACTTCTTCAACTTCAACCACAATAATACACAGGCAAACAATTGAGACAAACTTGAGGTAAACCGCTCCAAACTCGATTGCAGACAATACGACTTCAGCAACAGAGTGGTCAATGCCTGGAATGCTCTACCTGACTCCGTTGTTACAGCCTCAAACCCTCACAGCTTCAACCACAAACTGTCTACCATGGACCTCACCCCATTCCTAAGAGGTCCATAAAGGGGGCGTGCATAAGCGCACCAGCGTGCCTACCGCCCCTGTCCTACTGTCCTCATTTATCTGTACTTACTTCCTTTGTTTATGTTTATACCTATACCTGCCATCTTGTACATGTTTGACTGACGAATAAATGAATGAATGAATGGTAGTTCAGATGTTTTGGAATCATACCTGAGGAGTCTATTTCAACCAAAAAACATGCAGTTAATCTTCACCTGTTGCTGACCAATCCTTGAGCTTCCTTGCCCTTCTCTCTATCATTTCTGCTGTTAATACAAGTTCTTTCATTTCAGCTTCTCTTTTCCTTCTTCACTACCTTTATCCAAGCTGCATTTTTTTTAACTATTTCCTTGAATTGTCTCATAGTTATGCCCAGAACTACATCATTTCTTCTCTGTCAGGTATTGACTGACTGATTGCAGTCTCTCCATTGATGGATTCTTAGAAGCATTTCTGATTTGACTGAAATTAGGGATTCTGCCTATAATGTGCAGAAGCTTCATACCTGTTGATTTTTTTTTTTTTGACTATAGCTGTTATTTGCTGCTTTATTATTTTTTTTCTAGTGCTTCCTTGCTCTTCGTTGTCTCTAGATGACATTTCTTGATGAGCTGTTCTTTCTTCTCCTTGTTCTTTAGCTTCTTTTCTTTCATCTAATTTGTTTGCATATGAACTTAGCATCCTGATCTGATTTTCCAATCTGGTCTTCCATTTTGGGGATGCACTGTCGTCCCCCCCCCCCTTTTTTTCTTTGTTGATTTTACATCCACGATCCAAGACCTTCACTTATAACAGCAGCTGTGCTGTACATCAGTTGGTTTGTTTCTTGCAGTGAGCTGGTGCTTTTATTTGATGATATTGTGTTGGCATCTATTAATACTTGTGCTAGCTTTTTTTTTTTTTTTTTAATGATCCATGAAAATAATTTTCTTTCATTTTAGTTGAAAAAGAAATTGAAGACGCCCAGGATCATAATGTTTTTTAAGAGTATCATAAGCTGTGAAAAACTCAATAAAACAAGACATTCTCTCTAATTATGAATGCTTGCTAAGTGCCAATGTGTATTGTCTTTAAACAGTCTTCCCAAACGGAATTGCTGTTTCTTGTACTGAAAAATGAATGCTAGAGAATAGAATAGAATAGAATAGAATAGAATAGAATAGAATAGAATAGAATAGAATAGAATAGAATAGAATTTGTCTGGTGCATATGCTCTCAGTGTACATAAAAGAAAGTTTTTTGTCTATTGCTATGCCCAATATTCACTACATGAAACTGGCCTCATATAAATTTATTGGAACTAATTTTCATTTAAAAGAATTAGGTAGCATCATCAGTGCTAGAAGAGAGTGGAGTTTGCTCTCTTTTTATTTATTAGTGGTTTGCCCTGTCACTATTGTGAAGGTCAGGGGTGGGTTGTACTTACCTTTACTACCGGTTCGCAATGGCTTGCTTCACTCGCATGCACGCTTCTGCACATGTGCAGATCACCCATGATGATGCTGTGGTGGGTGGGCGGAGCCTCCCACCAGTTTTACTACCGGTTCTATAGAATCAGACCAAACCGGGAGCAACCCACCACTGGTGAAGGTATTCTTCATGGTTCCTTGATTAGGCTGTTGTTTACTGAGTAATATTTCCTTGATTGGGGTATAGTTTACTTCTTGAAAATTGGTCTAGTATTAATCTCTGTTAATCTGCTGTTGGTTCTTGGTGTGGAGGAAACGTATATAAATAGAGAGCAAATCTCACCCTCTTCTAGCACTGATGATGTTACCTAGTTGAGTAATAAAATGTCCGCAAGAAAATAACCAAGCACACATTCTAGTGAGAGAGAAGTTCCCATATAATGGGCTCCAAAAGCTCGGAAGACTAAAGCTCTGGTCCCAGTGATCAACCAAGTTTGGATCTTGCAAGCAGAGAGAGCACCAAGGACCCCACAGTTCAACTCTGAACTACAAATATTCTCTTCAATCTGTAGGATTGAGGTATCGGATCTTCAGACATATTGGGGATTTCTTGCACATACCGTATTTTTCGGAGTATAAGACGCATCTTTCCCCCCCCTAAAAGGGGGTGAAAATTTAGGTGCATCTTATATACTGAATGTAGCCCCGCCTACCCACTGGCCCCTACCCTTTGGCCTCTGCCTCCGAGAAGTTTACCTCCTTGCAGCCAGTAGCAAGAAGAAATAGCCCGTTTCAGCTTCAGCAAAGCCTAATTAGCACAAGTTGATTGGATCGGCCTCCCGACGCTCAGATGTTTTGCTCTCAGATGTTTTGCCCGGGCGTCTGCAGCTTGCTGCAAGGAGGTAAATTGCTGGGAGCAGATTTTTTTTTTCTTGTGCAAATCAAGCTCTGCTGAAAATGGAAATGAAAGTAAAGCAGGCTGTTTGCTGTTTGCTGCGACAAGGCAAAATTGCTGGGAGGCAGAGGCAGATTTCTTTTTCTTGTTTTCCTCACCAAAAAAGGTAGGTGCGTCTTATAGTCCGGAGCATCTTATACCCCGAAAAATATGGTAATCATTTTTCCATCCAGAACTATTAACAGACTCATTTGTGGTCGTGGTGCCTAATGAAGAAACCAGTTCCTGCAAAGAACATCAGGCTGTGAATCTTTTCCAAGGCAGTAGATTGTATGGTAACATCAGAATAAATAGTCTGATATATAAATTCCCCAAAAGGTAATTTTACTGACAGGCTTGCTATAATTTTTAGCCACTTAGCATAAACTTCTACTGCTAAATCTCTCTGGGTAAACTATGCAGTGATCCAAAAAGGCCCAAGGGTGTTAAGAATGATTTCAAAATAAATTCCAATTTTATTTTATGACCAGTTTACGGTTGCTGGTACAAAGCGACTCTCATAAACTTCATAGAAAAGGCAAATACTGCTTGCTTTTCTTTTTCCTTTCCTTTCCCTTCCCCTCTTCCCTTTCCTGGTGGGCTTCAGTTAGTTAGCTTATTATGACAGGTTAGCAACAGTTTTCCCACGCTATACATTTATAAAAGGGTTTTTTTTTTAATGTGACCTAACCTAACAGAAGACCCATAAAAATATGTGAACGTACTTTTTAAGTATTCATAAAATATGTTGCATTCAATTTATGCATCCACCTGGATTGCTGCCTATGACAATTAGAATACATAGAGGACACTGTGAAATACACTGAGTGAGTGGCTATTTAGTGTCTGGTATGAGAATTAGATGCAATCATACAAATAGGCAGAGATTCAGTGCATATCATGACATATTTACACTTATTCTGCCTGTTCAATTAATTGCTTACTGACTCATCAAAAAAGAAATGCCCAGTAGTTTTTGAGCCAAATCCTTTAGACATTTTCCCAATAATTAGTGTATTAACTGTTTAATAATTAATAGATATCTGTTTTTCCTATTCAATCCATTCAATGACTTTGACTGTCCCAATATCTACTATTTCTTTATGTAAATACCCCAATTCTACAATCTCTTCTACACAATTTTACCAAATATATACTTGTTTTCTTTATGCCACTTCCATTATACAATACATTGTTTGTAGGTTGAAGGGTGATTTAGTTCTCAGGTATTTTTAATTCTTTTCTTTTCCCCAAATATCTGCTGCCTATGTACACTTTCTCAAGCATTTGCTGATTTTTACAAACTTTTCTAAGATTGCCAAATGCCAGATTTCTCATACTTCCCATGAATACCCAAATTAAAATAGTTCCTGGGTGCTATTATAAATTAAAATTAGAGGCTCTCAATTATGTAATAATGTTCTAGGACATTATTTGAAGGGGTTAGAGATCAAAATTGTCAAAAGTAAAAGGAATGAATTTAAAGTTAGTTTATTTGATCAAGGTTAAAACAGATACTCTATGTCAATGATGGCTAACATTTTTGCCATCACGTGCCAGGAGCAGGGGGGGTCGCGTGCCTGAATGCCCACACCCATAATTCTATGCGACCCCCCACGCGACCCCCCCCCCCACTCCTGGCACGTGATGGCACAGTAGGCCCATTTTTTGCTCTCCCCAGCCTCCAGAGCCTTTCTAGGAGTCTGGGGAGGGCGAAAACAGCCTTCCCCAACCCCCAGAGGCCCTCCGGAGGCCGAAAATGGCTCGTTTGCCAACCTCTGGTCCCACCGTCAAACTGACCATTTCCAGTCTCCAGAGGGCCTCCGGGAGGGTGGGGAAGGCCGTTTTGGAGGCTGGGGAGAGAGAAAAATGGGACTTCCCCCCCACCCCCAAGATCCTCTGGAGGCAGGAAATAGCCTGTTTCCCTACTTCTGGTGGGCCCACAAGGCCCGAAAATCAGTTGGCCGGTGCGCACATGCATGCCAGAGCTGAGCTCATGCGCCCACCAATATGGTTATGCATGCCACCTGTGGCACGCGTGTCATAGGTTCGCCATCACGGCTCTATGTTATCTCTGCTAACTATCACCAATTTGTTCATGATTAGCAATTTGCTAATCTTTGTGATCCCTCCATAACTCTTAGTTCTATGATGTTTATGATAACCAATTTAGCCATTAATACTTATTAAATTTAATTGCACAAAGCACAACAGAATAAACAGGCTAAAAATTACACATTTTAATCTCGAAAAATTGCCAAGTTTACAAATAATTGGGAAGATAATGCAGAACATTAAACCCAGTTTTGAAAAAGCTGAGAGGTTTTTTTTTTGTGAGGAAGGTATCAAGCTGAATATCAGAACATTGTTTTCTGTTTTCATCAAAGAGGATGATAACAGTATCAAAGATTTTTAATTGATTGAAGAATAGAAAATGACAGCATGGAACTAAGAACTGCTGTTTTCTTTTCCAGAGTGGGAGCATCTGACCAATGTTATTTGGGCTTACAAAAAGACTTTTTTTTTTTGTATCAGTGCTTTATTCTATTTTCCATAAAATTATACTGGTACAAAGAGAAAGCTATTACATTTTTTTTCCTCGAATTACAGTTAAGCTGTCATAAAAAAAACCCCTCAAAGCTGGGGTTATGCAAGACCTGCATATTTCAAATTCTCATGCTTACAAATTACTCCTTTTGGAGTGCATTTTTAAATTGCAATTTAGATTACAAAATCCAGTGAAATGAGAAAACAGAAGGACAAAGGGAGCTTGTTCTAAATAGTCACCAGAAAGTATGAATCAGATTGGTTTGTTTAAAAGTGCAGACCAAGAAAAATTCAGATGCAACACTTCACCGATATTAATTGGAGACCTGGTTTCCCCTTTGCTCTCCTACCCAAAATCTTGACAATTCTCTTAACCATAGCAATCAGATCAGTGGTGGGTTGTCCCCGGTTCGGACCAGTTCACAAGAACCAGTAGTAAAACCGGCAGGAGCAGGGGTGAAATGCTCCCAGTTCGGACCGGCTCGGGCGAGTAGATAGCGAAAATGGCTGGTGGTTCAGAGAACCGGTAGCAATGGCAGCTGGAGGCTCTGCCCACCCGCTCCATTCCCCAGAGTCGGGGAATGCACCATTCCCCAACTCCTACTGCTCACCTTTCTCCCGCAGCTGGCTGTCAGGGAAGGCAAGCACCCGAAAGGTACCGGAGTCACTCACTCTCGTTCTTGAATGAGCTGCTCTGGTCCACGCGCCAGCTGTGCAAGCACACACCCAACCTGCTGCTGAATTAAATAAACGGTGTGCGCTTGTGCAGCCGGCACGTGGACCAGAGCGGCTCATTCAAGAAGGAGAGTGAGCGACTCCGGTAACTTTCGGGTGCTTGCCTTCCCTGACAGCCAGCCGCGGGAGAAAGGTGAGCAGTAGGAGTCAGGGAATGGTGCATCCCCCGACTCCGGGGAATGGGGCTGGTGGGCAGAGCCATGGGAGAAAGGTAAGGACACGCCGGCAGAATAGAAATTTAAAAAGTTCTCCTATGGGGTTCTGTGGGCGTGGCTTGGTGGGAGGGGGTCTTGTGACAGAGTGGGCGTGGCTGTGAGTGACATCAAATTGGCCACACCCACCCAGTCACATGACACCCCCCACCAAGCCACGCCCACAGTACCGGTAGGGAAAAATTTTAGATTTCACCCCTGGGCAGGAGGCCCCTCCCACTGCCCCAGATGTCATCATCAGTGATCTGCGCATGCGCAGAAGCAAGGTGCGTGCGCGAGCGAAGCAAGCGCCCCCGCGCGATCCCATTGCAAACCGGTAGAAAAGGTAAGTAGAACCCACCCCTGAATCAGATGCAACTCAATTAAAAACTACCTTGCTTAGCAATGGAAATTCTGATTCCAACTGTGGTCATAATTCGAGGAGTACCTGTATACACTCTTCCTTGTGAATTGATTTTAGCGTTGTCAAAAAGTTCTCCTAGCAAAACTCATAGTATGTCGATGGGATCTTACTGAGCCTCAAAACTTTATAATTATGACCAACCCCCTGCCTGCTTCTCTATGAAAGTAACCCGCATCGTAGCAATTTTGTCCTTGCAACTGTGACTGATGAAACCTTTTATGTTAATTTTGTCATTTAGCTAATTTCTAGCATTACAATTTAGAGGCAATACTTTAATCCCTTCTTCTTGAGTGATGCATTATTGAATTGCCACTGACCAAGGATTTTGGCTGTTGAAACGGAAGATGGGGGAGGAGGGGGAGGGTTGAGAGAGTATATGAGATTCAAGAGAGTTTTCATGGACTTTATTTGAAACATGATTTCATACACAAGATCAATAAATCAGAATAGAGCTGGAAGGGACCTTGGAGGTCTTCTAGTCCAGCCTTCTGCTGAAGCAGGAGACCCTATACCAATTCAGACAAATGATTGTCCAGTCATAAACCTCCAGTGTTGGAGCACCCACAATTTCTGAAGGCCAGCTGTTGCACTTTTTATTGTCCTCATTGTTAGAAAGTTTCTCCTTAATTCCAGGTTGCTTCTCTCCTTTAGTTTCCATCCATTGTTTCTGGTGTTGCCTTCTGGTGCTTTGGGAAATAAGTTGACCCCCTCCTCCTTGTGACAGCCCCTCAGATATTGCAACACTGCGTTAATTAGAAAATTGGGAACATTATTCAGAAGAGCATTATTAGGTATCTGGAACAAGCTAGGGAAATTGAGTAGATTTGGAGTAGTGATGAAGGCACTAGGTAGAAACCGGGAGATTGAGAGTTCTAGTCAGTGGTGGGATTCAAATAATTTAACAACCGGTTCTCTGCCCTAATGACCGTTTGGGTGGGCGTGACCATGGTGGGCATGGCCAGGGGGTGTGAAAGGCAGCACTCGGGCTCCTGCACCCCCTGGGAGCAAAAACGGGCCATGGGGACACACTGCCCCCATGCCCCGTTTTGGGCCTAGTAGGCCTCCCTGCACCCCTGGCAGCAAAAACAGGCCACAGGGGGCTGCGCCACACACCCCGTGCCCTGTTTTGGGCCTAGGAGGCCTCCCTGAAGCCTCCTGGGAGTGAAAATGGGCCTAGGAAGCCTCCCTGAAGCCTCCTGGGACCGAAAATGGCCCGCGGGGACGGGGAGCACCTGGAAGGGGCGGGAAGGGAAGGGGCAGGGCCAGCCAGAAATTTAACTACTGGTTCGCCCAAACCGGCCTGAACCGGCTGAATCCCACCACTGGTTCTAGTTCCACTTTAGGCACAAAGTCAGCTGGGTAACCATGAGCCAGTCACTCTCTCTGAGCCCTAGGAAGGAGGCAGTGGCAAATTACCTCTGAAATCTTGCCAAGAAAACTGCAGACGCTTGTCCAGGCAATCACAAGAATTCAACACTGACTTGAAGACACAATAATATAACAAAATAAAATAATAAGTAAACTAAAATACTCACTGGGTCAAGCAAACCCTTCAAATAGCCTAGCATTCAATGAGAAGAAATTGTTAATTGAATGAATGACAGCTGTAAGGATCCAATAAAACAGAAAGAAGAAAACATTTCTACAAACCAAATTGAGGCTCAACTTTTCCAAGCTACAAATGCCTTTCATTTTGGGGGAATCATTCCAAACTTAGTTAAAGAGACAGTCTGTCCAGACATGAAAATTCCATCTGAGAAGGGAGAAAAGTTTTACAGACCCAAAGAGCTCCTTCAGATCTTTGGCTACATTCATGTCTCTAAACAGCATTTCCTGCACTCATTAAATTAATCAGTCGGTTAAACAATGGGGTGGGAATGGAGATTTTGCAGTATCCTTCCCCAGCCATGCCCACTGAGCCACCCCCACAGAACCGGTAGTAAAAAAAATTGAATTCCACCACTGGGGTACGTGGTGAAGAAAAGGTAGCGAACCATTGCTGTACTCTATTTACTCTGTTTTATTGCGAGCTGGGCAGTGCTTAAATCAAATACATTACTATTATTATTGCAGCTGGTTGCACAGTCAGGAAAATGTATTTGACTGGGTTTAGCATATATTTTCCAACCTATCAAATCTTTGGTAGAAAGTTAGCACCCACCCCTCTCCTAGAAGAATGAAATATTCTAGGAAATATTAAAAAGGCAGAATATTATATTTCCCTGGATGACAAAAGGAGAAACATGTTTTTAAAGACAAAGAGCAGTTCCCTGCCCCCAGCAGATATTGGGTGCACATTAAGACTGGGCCAGCCTATCTACGAGACAATTAGATCTTCAACTCCAGGGTGATGGGATTAAGACATGACCCTCCAGGATTATCTATCAGCAGAGCTCACCACATGGCACAACCAAGCCCCTTCATTGCATCACCCAGCAACGTTCAACCAAACCTATCTCAGACAACCTCAGCTATGACCCCTGCGTAGCCCTCTGGGATTCTGACAACCAATAGAATACATTTCTTGCACAGGAACAGGAAGCTCAAGGGCAAGGCCCAAGAGAGGGTATAAATACCTCTCTCTCTCTCTCTCTCCTCCGGGTGGTCAGCTGCCCAGGACTTTAAACCCATGTGGTCCTGTCCACCAATAAACCATCTTTCCAATCAGCCTCCATGTTTCCAGTGTTTTTCTCCCCACTTGGAACTGAACCAGATGGATTCCAAAGGACCTGGGAAAGGCAGATGTTGTTATCCGATGGTGTTAAAAGTCCTCCATGGACATCAGGACATTATTGTAGGGAAAAGGGTTCACAATGTACAATCTGAAACCAAAAATCATGCTTTCTCAAAGGGAGTTAGGCGCCGCGAAACATAATGGAGTTAATATCGTAGACCAAGTTTCATCCCTTAAATCTCTTGGCGTAGCATATCAACGCTTTGGAATCTGGAATGAATACATTCCATCTATTCCTGAGGTTAGAAATTCCTTTAAGGCCATTCTGGGCTTCTTTCGTAGTACAGGAAGCAAGAACATACACGGGGCCATCAAACTCTTTACAGCCAAATCCCTCTCCCGATGTTATCTTCCCTCAGATATGCGAGTATAATCCCTCACATAATATTCACTCAAGATTCCTTAGAGTATTGTTTTGAATACCCTCTTGACTTTCTGGGATGATCCCCCTGGGATCGAAAGTCTGCATTTGCTGGCTCTATTTCTGGTTGAAACACCACTCTTTTGGAGATTCCCTGGTAGTCAATGTCCATTTTGTTTCTCTCTCTCTCTCTCTCTCTCTCTCTCTCTCTCTCTCTCTCTCTCTCTCTCTCTCTCTCTCTCTCTCTCTCCCTCCCTCCCTCCCTCCCTCCCTCTCTCTCTCTCTCTCTCTCCCTCAATCCGTCCCTCTCCCTCTCCAGCTAGAAGTCAGAATGATCTACACCAATGCAACTTCTCATACATTGCCTTCCTGGACATGGGGCTAACAGAATAACGGAAGGGACCGTGGAGGTCTTCTAGTCCAACCCTCTGCTCAAGCAGGAAACCCTATACCAGTGATGGCTAACCTTTTGGCCATCACGTGCCAAAAGCGGGGGGAGCGTGGAGGGGTCATGTGTGCACGTGTCCACACCCATAATTCAATGCGCCCGCCCCCCCGCACATGCGACCACCCCCCTACGCTCCCCCGATTTTGGCACATGATGGCACGGCGGGCCTGGTAGGCCCAGTTTTTCACCCTCCCCAGGCTCCAGAGGCTTTCTTGGAGCCTGGGGAGGGCAAAACAGCCTTCCCCACCCCTCCCAGAGGCTCTCCAGAGGTGGGAAACGGCCTGTTTCCTGACTTCCAGTGGGCCCGGAAGGCCCGAAAACTAGCTGACCGACGCGCGCATGCACACTGGAACTGAGCTAGGGCAATGCTCACGTGCCCACAGATATGGCTCCACGTGCCACCTATGGCACACGTGCCATCATGGCCCTATACCATTTCAGACAAATGGTTGTCCAATCTCTTTCTAAAAAACCTTCAGAGTTTGAGTACCTACAACTTCTGGAGGCTATCAAGACCCAAAGCCATAATCCTGAGATAACAATGTTAGCCATATAGGTGGAGTAAGATGAATTAGGAATTTGATGTTGGCAAGATATGAACCAGAAACGTTTCCCTCTAACAAATTTCCTCTTCAGTCTTACCTACCAATACAGTGTAGAGCTTTTTCCTTAGCTTGCCTTAATGTCTTGACCTCTGCTATATCGAAGGGGTGGTACAATAATGCCCCTTTTACAAAGTGAACCTGCCCTATGAACTGGAGGAAACTACGTCTCCATTCTCCGTGTCCTTTCAGTGCCCTTTCTACAGCACTTGTGTTGTGCATGCACAACTCCGCTTGCTAGCAATAGTTCCACCTCTTCTGCCGAGAATCTAATTTTCTTTTGATTTCAGACCAGAATCCTAACTTTACCAGGGGAATCCCAACATTTTTCAAGTGTCACTGCTTTACACACAAAAGGCATCTTGTAATTTTAGGATCTCACAAATATACTTTTTGATGCTTTATAAAATTATTTTTTTATGTTATGCATCCTGTCACTGATATAAATATCTCAGTCTGTCTATCAATCTGTCTATCTCCATCCTTCCCCCCTCTCCATCCATTATCTACATCTATCTATCCATTCTCTCTCTCTCTCCCTCCAGTATCTGTTTCCATCCATCCCTTTCTCTCTCTCCATCCATATCTATCTATCTATCTATCTATCTATCTATCTATCTATCTATCTATCTATCTATCATCTATCTATCATCTATCATCTTCATGCACAAAGAGAGGAAGAGAGAGAGAGAGAGAGAGATTCAATGTTTAATAGTCTGAACAATTTAATTTACTACCATTAATCTTCTAGAATATGTTGACATATCTTAATTAGATCCTTGTAACTTCTTAAGAAATCCTATCGAATGCTGGTCAGTCATTCTAGTAAGGACACTAAATAGATAAAAAGAGATTTGAGAATGCCTTGTGCTACAAAACATTCCCACCCAGTTTTGAAAGATTTCAAAACATACTTAAAAGGAAAGGAGTAGATTTTTTTCCCTATTTTGTATGCAAAATCCTTACTTCTCAGTACGTAGGAGGAGACCATGAGAAACCTTACAAAGGACTTGAGGCTACAGATAAATCTTAATGCTCCATACATTTGATTAGGTTTTGCAAATTAAATATACTGTGTCACTCACACCATATTTCATTTGCAACCACAATTAACGACATAATTGCTTGTCTTACTGACATAGATTCTATCATAGCCACTCATAATTTATGCTGCAGATCTGAGTAACTCATACTCGTGCTGAGACTTTTCCCCTTCCCAATGATAGGGTTTAGGATGTCCATAAATGTGTATTTGTGTGTGTATGTGAATTTTTAATCTTAAATGACCTGAAATCACAACCTGATTTTTGCGTGATGGTAGTTTCCCAAAAGTTTCTCCACACTGTATTATCATTTTTCCCATTTCCTAAAGTCTTGAGATTGGACTCTTCAGGATTCACCAGATCCAAACAGATCTGACCGTGTTTTGCTTTTTTTGAGATCAGTTTTTGTTCAGCTAGCTGCTGCCACTCTTATGGCCTATTTCAGGGGTGGGCTGCTGGGGGTTTGCAGGGATTCGGGAGAAGCTCTAACTAAGATTCTGTGCAATTCAGAGAACCTCCAAATCCCACTCCTGGCTGTCCCCACCCATCCCGCCCCTCCCAGGAGTCCCCACGCGGCCCGTTTTTGATGCAGGTAAGTGCAGAGTGTGCGCAGAGGCTCAGGGAGGGCAAAAAATGGGCCTACTGGAAGTTCAGGAAGGCCAGAAATGTGCCCGTTTCCAGCCTCCAGAGGGCCTCTGGAGCCTGGGGAGGCCATTTTTGCCCTCCCGGAGGCTTGAGGAAAGTCTCCAGAGCCTGGGGAGGGCAAAAATGCCCCTCCCGCCATGGTGCAGGAGGCCAACTAGACCATGCCCACCATGGCCATGCTAAAACTTTTGAAGCCCACCCCTGGCCTATTTTATATCTATGAGCCAAACTCTCTATGATTTCATAGTTGCAGGCATATTATGTTCTTGCCAACAGTATGAAAATTATTTTCCATTTCCACATTGCTCGATGTCTCTTAACATCTTAGACCTAAATTAATGTGCTACTCTGGTATTTCATGATATGGTTCATCTATATCAAGCCTGACCCCTTTAAATTCTGACTCAGTCAGATCAGATATTGCTGACTGATGAGGAAATCTTATATAAAATTAGTATATAAATTCCCACTATTAATAAATAGATATGGACTCCAGGTTTCCGCTCAAAATGATGGTCTTTTTTTCTTCAGTGCAACAAACATATATATATAATAATGTGATTATTGTATACTAATAATATTGTGTTGTTTCTGTCCTTCAACTTAAACATATTCATGGCCTTCAGTGATTCCTCATCTGATTTGGTTCTCTCACTCCTGGTTATATTTGTTGACTTCTTCTGAAGCTGGTTCCAATTGTGAGAGAATATTTCAGAGTGAAATATTATTCTGCTGTGTTTGGATCCCAGCCCAGTTCTTTGAAAGAGTTGTCAGAAAAGCCCAGGTCCCTGTTCACACCCTTGCCAAGGTGAGAAAATGACACAACTTACTTTTCATTCTAATCTCTCAGCAGCAGAAATACCAGTTCCTTACATTCAACATCTGTTTGCCATAAAACGGGGCATACCCTCCAGACGCGTTTCTTCATAAACACGGAACACCAGAAATACTGTTCGTATTAAATTGGACCCCATGAATAATACAAGAAGTCATGAATTTAAATTATTACTGGCATTTGGAGAAAATGCTAGTATTTCAGCCATTAAATAACAACTTTGCTTCATTTCTAGAAAGAGGACGTTATTAAGTTGTAAATCAGATTGCTGGCTTGTCTCTGGAGATATTCCTGGCTCTTGTAACATTCAGAGATACCTCTGACACTCTGTTCTAAACAATTTTTCTTACCTTGGAAGGCTTTGTTCACTTGTTCTCTTTCGTTCTCTTTGTAGAATACTTGGAGGGGGGGGAAATAAATCCCCACACAGATTTTCCCAGGGCTCATATAACATTATGTAGTCTATCTGTGGTTTCCCTAATTGTAAAAAGAAAAAAGAAAAAACTTATGCCAGATGGTATTCATTATTCTCCTAACCGGGATATCTAAGTAAAGTTCAGTTTAAATTACTTATTTGTCTATATATATATCAGTGATGGCGAACCTACAGCATGCGTTCCAGCGGTGGCACACAGAGGTGGCTCTCTGTGGGCATGCACGCCATCACCAGCTGCTCTTTTGGTTTCTGGCACTTGCATGCACGCCAGCCAAGTGGTCTTCGTGCGCACTGGAGCGCCGGAAACCCAAAGATCAGCTGGCTGGTGTGCACATGCGCACTGTCCAGCTGGTCTTCGGGTTTCTGGCGCTCTGGCGCATGTATGCACGTGCACATATGCATGCTCCAGTTAGGGCACTTGATGCCGAAAAGGTGTTGTGGCCCGCCAGCGGCCTGCGCGGATCATGGCTGATCCCGATGACAAGGAGGCTGGTGGGTCGTGCCAGCAGCCTGCGCAGCTGACGCTCGCGTCGGACAGCAAGGAGGCTGAAGAGGATGTGGTGTCAGAGGCAGAGACTCAGCCAGGACCTTCAGAACCTCCAGAGGCTCCTTCAAGTGGAGAGAGTGAAGTGGAGGAGCCTCTCCTCAATGCTCGAGCACGCAGGGCTGCCAAAAGGAAGGAGTGGCTACTCAGGAGGAGGAGGTCTCCTCGAGAGTAAGGTTTGAGGATAATTGGCCACTCCCTTAGCCTATTTAAGTCGCATGCAGTTAGTAATTTCTTGCTGGAAACAACGTGTAACTATTACAGAGCATTTTTGAAGAGTGAGTGTCTTATCGTATCTTGTTTTCTGGGAACCGGTAGCAGAAATTTTGAGTAGTTCTGAGAACTGGTAGTAAAAATTCTGACTGGCCCCGCCCCCATCTATTCTCTGCCTCCCGAGTCCCAGCTGATCGGGAGGAAATGGAGATTTTGCAGTAACCTTCCCCTGGAGTGGGGTGGGAATGGAGATTTTACAGTATCCTTCCCCTGCCATGCCCAT
Source organism: Pituophis catenifer annectens (assembly GCF_029215685.1). Lineage (NCBI taxonomy): Eukaryota > Metazoa > Chordata > Lepidosauria > Squamata > Colubridae > Pituophis > Pituophis catenifer. The sequence goes on from NW_027256887.1 coordinate 80,395,341, forward strand.
CAAGCCATGCCCACCAAGCCATGCCATGCCATGCCATGCCCATCAAGCCACGCCCACAGAACCGGTAGTAAAAAAATTGGAAACCCACCACTGATATGCGGTGTATGTATGTATGTGTGCATGTGTGTCTGTGTGAGCATGATTTCAACGTGTCTGTGTGCCGTGATTTTAGTCTTTTTACGAATGCAGTGTTTGGCCTAGGACTGTTTCTTTGAATAAACTAAACTAAATTAATTCAGTGCCTTAAACAATTATCCTGCAATTCTTTTTCAGTTTCTTTTTATTCAACTTGTTCAATTTTATTTAAAAGCAGGAGAGAATTTGTATGATTTGTCCATGTGTTGTTGGAAGAAAAATCTGGGTCCAGTTCCAAACCAGAAATAAAATGGAGGCTGATCGGAAAGAAAGATTCTGTTTATTGGTGAACAGAACCAACACACACACACACACACACACACACAGCATGCAGTTCTGGGACAGCTGACAAAATGGAGTTGCAAGTGGGTCAGTTTTTATACCTCCTTTGGGCTTTATATTTGCAATTCCTGTTCCTGTGCAAGAACATGTCCTTTAATATTCTAATGGCTGTTGTCAGATTCCTATGGGTTGAAATCCTAGGTGTTTGTCTGAGCTAATCTTTGGCTTGCTGTAATTGTATTGCTTATCTAGAGTCTCTGTCTGACCCAGTCTTTCTGAATGGATTACCAAATATGCATTTCTAAAAGCTGGCCTGCTCCGTTTCTGCTTGGGACAGGGAGACTGGGACTGATTTCTTCTTCCCTTAAGATTTTTGCCCATTTCTGATTTAGGGAAAATATTCTATCCTGTCTTTTTAATATTCCCCAAAATATTTCATTCTCTAGGAGGGTGGGTGCTGCTGACTTTCTACAGTGTCTAAGACAGAATCTCCAAATTTGGCAACTTTAAGATTTGTGGGTTTCAATTCCCAGAATTCCCCAGCCAGCATGCCTTAGCCTCCGGACTAAGGGATTATATGTCTTGACTTTCATTGTGCAATAATCTTTCCAATCGTCTCCAGTCTTTCTGGCTTTCTAAGATTCTTTTCAGTCCCAAGAAAAAAGTCACATCGAGAAACTCCCATTGGGACTTCTCCTACTGGGAAAATATGAATAACTAGGCAGGCTTTGGAGTGATGGAAAGATAGTCAACAGCCAACAGCAACAGCAACAGCAGGAGAATCTTCCATTGCTTCTGACAATGAACTTTCCTATCAATAGAAATTCTAAAAACAAGCCCTTAGTCATTTTGAGAATAATGTGGAAAACCTGAAGCCTCTTTTGAAAGACAATAATTTTTCACCAACTTTCAAGTTGGATGGCACATGGAACAGACATATTATATAAGTTGTACTAGAAACTAGCAACTTATAGCAATAACAATAGCACTTAGACTTATATACCACTTCACAGTGCTTTTACAGCCTGCTCTAAGTGGTTTACAGAGTCAGCCTATCACCCCCAACAATCTGGGTCCTCATTTACCCACCTCGGAAGGATGGAAGGCTGAGTTAACTTTGAGCCTGGTGAGATTCGAACTGCCAAACTGCAGGCAGCCAGCAGTCAGCAGAAGTAGCCTGCAGTACTGCACTCTAACCATCTGCGCCACCACAGCTTATAAGTTTTAAATACAGGGATGTCCACAAGACATGTTTAAAAAAAAAGTAACCAAAGCTCCAGATATTCATGTTTTTTTTTCTTAAATATTCATTTTGGAATTGGCCACCCTTCCAAATCTAATAAATTTAATTTTACAAAAAGCAGGCAGAGTTTTGTTTGTACCACCATGGTTGCCATCTTGATTTTTCACCACAACACATGGACACCCTCATTTAAGACAATTTTTTTCTATTCTGCTTTGTGAAACCCCAAAAAGTTCTCTATAGATGGCTTTGTACCAGTGGTGGGTTGCCCCCGGTTCGTACCAATTTGCAAGAATTGATAGTAAAACCGGCAGGAAGCTCTGCCCACCGACCTGGACGTCATCAGGGAGTTTCTGTGCATGCGCAGAAGCATGCACGGTCCCGTTGCAAACCGGTAGTAAAGTTAAGTAGAACCTACCCCTGCTTTGTAAGGCTATCCTTGACTTACAACCATTCATTTAGTGACCATTCTAAGTTACAATGGCACTGAAAAAAGTTTGACCATTTTCACACTTATGACCATTGCAGAGTTCCTGTGGTCATGTGATTAACATTCAGATTCTTGGCAACTGACTCATAGTTATGACAGTTGCAGTGTCCCAGGATGACAAGTTCACCTTTTGTGACCCTCTGGCAAGCAAAATCAATGGGAAAACCAGATTCACTTAATAACTGTGGCAAGAAAGTGGCATAAAATGTGGCAAAACTCACTTAGCAAAAGACATTTTGGGATCAATTGTGGTTGTGAGAGTGGTGGGATTCAAATAATTTAACAACCGGTTCTCTGCCCTCATGACCGGCTGGGTGGGTGCGGCCATGGTGGGCGTGGCCAGGAGGTGTGACAGGCAGCACTTGGCCTCCTGCACCCCCTGGGAGCAAAAACGGGCTTTGGGGGGATATGCCGCCCCCGCCCCCTGTTTTGGGCCTAGGAGGCCACCCTGAAGCCTCCTGAGAGCGAAAATGGGTCACCGGGGGGTGCTGCACCCTCCCACCCCATTTTGGGCCTAGGAGGCCTCCTTGCACTTACCTGGGAGCCAAAATGGGGCACGTAGGGACTCCTGGAAGGGACGGGGCAGAAGGGGCGGAGCCAAACAGCAATTTAACTACCAGTTCACCCAAACCGGCCTGAATTGGCTGAATCCCACCACTGGTTGTGAGTCAAGGATTATCCGAATTTCCAATTTGCATGAAGTTCTGCACACATTCCTCTTAAATTTTATTTGTTTTTTTAATTGCATCAAATTTCGCATAAACGTCTTTTTGTGCCCTCTTTTACATCCCATAGACACATTTGTTTGCATGCCATCTGGTGAACAGTGAACTGTACTGCCAGGTTCAGAAGGTCATGGATTTTTATTTACCTTCTCCTTTCACTTCCCTTACAGGAAAAGGCCTGGTGGTGTCCCCAAGGATTGTACGGGCCTTACCGACAAGAAAAAAAATGGAAAAGTCTTAAAAATACACCCACAGGAACTAGCTTATCCATATTCTACTTACAGTTTGTGAGAGGCAACTGTGATAAAATCTTTTAAATAATTTGGGAAGCAGCACCTCTCACATCCTGCCCTAGAAAAGATCCTTCCATTTCTTTTTCTCATCATACACCTGTGGCTTCGTCAAGAAGAGCAGGCCTATCAAACATTTCTGCTCAACCAGAATAATTTCCCAGTTGTGTTTTTCAAGTTCTACAGGAACATGGCTTTTGCAAAGCTCAAGTTGTTTACCAATTGCCTGGCAATGTGCATGATTTTGTTTTCGTTACATGATATCAAGGAGAGCGATAACTCTTTGGGGAACCTGAAATGGCGACTCGTGCAACTAGAAGAAACCACGCTGCTAGTGTTCTTACAGCAAGTCCTTCAGATAGTCTCGTTGCGAATAGGTATCTGGATTCACAGGGAAGTCATTAGAAGGCTCAATAGAAGATGAATAATAACTCAAGTTCTTTTTGATCATTTTAATCATCTTCTCTTGGGCACGTCAGTTACGTATTCCAAAGCTTCTCTTCCCTCTCGCAGCTCTTCAAATGCATATATCCCAGGATGACTGGAATAAGATATGAAAAGTGATTCTATGAAGAGACGGCAAGATATATCACAATTCCAAAGCTTTCTCTACATTTTTTTTTTTTTGAAACCGTAAACAAAAACACAATAATTTTGGCAGTAGGATCCTTTAATCTAATATTAAATTCGCCTGTCTTGGGACATCTACATTTTGTCAGAACAGATTTCTAGGCTCATTTAAGGGGACATGGCAAGGTTTAAAGACAAGGCACCTAACTTTCAGGAAAGCATGTCAAACACAAAGTGGCAGGAAAACAAATTTGTTTTCAAAGCGTGCAGAACTCAGATCTTGGAATGGGTGTAGGGGGCTTTATCATTATATCATTTACAGTGCCAATCATTTTCCTCTAACTGGAGACTTCGGAGAATTTAAACAAAAAATACATTCTTTAAGTGTGGTTACCAATGGTGTCCAAAGGAGGTACGGTGCCAGGCACACTGCCGTGATTCACACACTGCCCCTTTTCTACCATGTTTCCCTGAAAATAAGACATGTCCGGATAATAAGCCCAATTGGGCTTTTGAGCGCACATGCTATAATAAGCCCCCCACCCTGAAAATAAGCCACCCCAAATACTTATACGCATATGCAGCTGCCGTACAAATAGCATGAGGTGAGGAGGTGAGGTGGGGGGGCGAACAGTGGGGGAACATGCCCCACGCGCACCTACCATCCACCCGGAAAGGCCTTGCGGAGGCCGCTCCGGCAAACCGTAGCTTGCATGCCCCTTTATTTATTTATTTTATTTATTATTCATATTTCTATGCCGCCCACTCTCCGAGGACTCTGGGCGGCTTACACCAAAGACAGTATACTAAATAGCACATTGCCCCCAACAATCTGGGTCTTCATTTTACCCACCTTGGAAGGATGGAAAGCTGAATCAACCTTGAGCCGGTGAGATTTGATCCGCTGATCTGCTGAACTAGCAGTCAGCTGAAGTAGCTGCAGTACTGCACTCTAACCATTGCGTCACCTCGGCTTATTAGTGGCGGACGCAAAAAGCGGCCACAAACAAACTCTTGCCAGCCCTAGCACTGTCGACCTGGGGGGAGGGGTACTGGTGCCGGAGCTCCGAGCAGTGGCCGATGCGGGCTATCTGCACAGCCATGAAGCGGGATTGGCGTGGCCAGTTCTTGCCCGCAGGATTGCCAGCGAGGATCAGGTCAGAGCCACTGCCACTGACGCCTAAGATCAGCAGGCCAGATTCGGTGAGCCGGACGCATCACTGCCACTCGGGAGAAGAGAGAGAGGAGGTGCTGCGAGAGAGCCCATTTCTGACGTTCTTATCCTCCTGGGCGGTGGCAGCATGTTCAGCTCCCTGAATCAGGCTTGCCGATCTCGGCCCACGAGGGGGAGTGGCAGGTGGGGAGGGGAGGGGAGGCAGAGAAGCAAGAATTCTGCCGCTCGCCCAAACTCCAGATCTCCTGTTTGCCCTGCAGGCTCTTCAAGAGGAAGGCGATTGAGCCAGTCTGAGGCTTTTGCAGTCCAAGCCAGTGCTTCTTCTCCTGCTCCCCTTTCCTTCCCCTCCACCCCCAGCAGTGTGTAACTTGAGAACCAGCACCTTGGATTCTCTCTTTTAAACTCTTCCCAGCCATCCTGTTGTTCTCTGCTTCAGCTCCAGGTGTGGGTGGGAAAGAGAAATATGGACAATCCCCAAATTCATACATTCTACCATAATAAGAAGAAGGAGAAGGAGAAGGAGAAGGAGAAGGAGAAGGAGAAGAAGAAGAAGAAGAAGAAGAAGAAGAAGAAGAAGAAGAAGAAGAAGAAGAAGAAGAAGAAGAAGAAATCGTGTGTTGTCCCAATTGTAATTGGAGCCCTTGGAGCAATACCCAAAGGACTACCCCGCTATTTAGAAATTCTAAATTTGCCGGACTTGAACATTTTGACTCTACAAAAAACCACCTTACTCGGAACAGCTTACATCCTCCGACGATGCCTTAACAGTTCCTAGGTCCTTGGTTAGGACTCGAGCTGCTGAGCTATTAACCAGCCTCAAAGGCTGTGAATCTCACTAAAGATTTAATAATAATAATAATAATAATAATAATAATAATAATAATAATAATAATAATAATAATAATAATAATCACCTTTATTTAAAATCATTAGCAATCAAGGTTATCCACAATAACTCCATTTTTCTGAAAGCAGCCTAGCCAAAATGAAATGAAATAAAATGGTCACAAAGTCCTTGCCAGAATCAAGTAAAATTGCATTTACAACAATATGTGCTAACTGGAATTTAATAGAAGATATTTTTCACTCAGTTCACTCTAAGTACAACACAGTAATTTTTTTTTTCTTGAAGATTACTTTAAAATATGACAGAAGTATCACTTAAACTGAGTGGTTTTGATGATGCACTCAAAAGTGAGGCATTAAACTGAAGCTTCTTTCTTTATTAATAATATGACAAGATGCAGATAGCATCAGCTTTCCCCTAGAGCTTCTTATTGGTTTATGGATTTGGGCTTTCATTTTTGGAAAAAAAACACAATTCCCTTACAAACTAATTAAATTCCTGTAGTGTTCGGTTCAGATTTGATCCCTATTTTGTTTTCCCATAAGAATATAATCTCAGTTTTATAAGACTGAAGGATGACAAAACTCTTTTTCTGCCAAATGACTAAACGTCAGATTTGAACAATTTCCTTATTCAGTGATGGTCAGACTATACCTAGAACATTGTGTTCAGTTCTGGGCACCTCGTTTTAGGAAGGACATTGACAAACTGCAGCGTGTCCAGAACAGAGAAACCAAATTGATAAAAGGCCCAGAAATTAAACATAATGTTTAGTTTGGAGAGCAGAAACCTGTACAAAACATGATAGCTGTCATGAAATATCTAAAGGCCTTTCAAATAACAGATAAGGCAGAACTGTTCAAAGTTGATCCAGAAGATTGAACAAGAAGCAATGGGCTTACATTACATATCCAGTTTCAGATGGATATCAGGGGGAAAAAAATCTCATTCAGAGCAAGAGATCTTCCAACAATGGAAATGAGAAGAATCTCCTTGGCCAAATGTCTTTAAACGAGGGGTGAAATGCTCCCGGTTCAGACTGGATCCGGCGATCCGGTAGTGATTGTGGCAGGTGGTTTGGAGAACCGGTAGCGATGGTGGCACGAGGCTTTGCCCACCCGTCCAAGTGTCGTTATTTCCTGGTTTTAATCAGGAAGTAATGTGTTTGTCTGTCTGTCTGCCTGCCTGCCTGTCTGTCTGTCTGTCTGTCTGTCTGTCTGTCTGTCTATCTATCTATCTATCTATCTATCTATCTATCTATCTATCTATGATATTAAAATCATACAAACAGTAAACAAAATTTAAATCTTATGTCTGTCTCATTAACCTCTCCCAAAATTCAAAATTAAAATGTGAGGCTTCGCTCACAAGCTCTTAGAGAAACCTTGCTTGAAAGTTATGAGATGGAATAATATGATGATACATCAGGAAACGTTGCTGATCAGAGTTGGTCTCCTCCGGGTCCCGACAGCGAAACAATGCTGGCTGGCGGTGCCGCGGGGGAGGGCCTTCTCTGTGGCTGCCCCAGCTCTCTGGAACCAGTTACCTCCTGAGGTCCGGACCATCCCCACCCTATTGGCCTTCCGAAAAGTGGTGAAGACCTGGCTTTTCCGGCAGGCCTGGGGCCGTTGATCTCGCTTTGCGATCTGACGAGATCCGGCCATGAATGGTGTGAATGGGTTTTAATGTCTTTAATGTTTTTAATTTTTAAGTGTTTTTATAGTGATTTTTTGAGTGTATTGTGAGCCGCCCTGGGTCTTCGGAGAGGGGCGGCATATAAATTGAATGAATGAATGAATGAATGAATGAATGAATGAATAAATAAATCTTTGATTTAATTTCAGAGTTACAATGGACCCCCTAAAAAGGGACTTACAACCTTCTTTTTTTAAGTTCTAACTTCAATCACCCTCATGACAGCATTTTGGGCACTTGGAATCTGGCCCATAATTATGATGGCACCTCACAGTCACATGACCACAATTTACAATGAGCCACGGTGGTGCAGTGGTTAGAGTGCAGTACTGCAGGCTACTTCTGTTGACTGCTAGCTGCCTGCAATTTGGCAGTTCCAATCTCACCAGTTCAAGGTTGCCCCAGTCTTCCATCCTTCCAAGGTGAGTGAAATGAGGTCATAATATCGTGTCTGGTCACACAGGACTGTTTTACAACTATCATGATTTACTACTGTAATTGCAGGACTCAATTACAGTCGTAACTCAAGGACTATCTATGCAAAACAAACTAAATGAACCATCTAAAATTGTGCACGGATGAACAAATCATATATGGGTTGTTACACGCAGAAAAAAAAACCCAACAACAACCCCAAATTCCAAAATTGATAGTTTGATTGATCATACTTTTTGAACTGACCAAAATAGTGCTTTAAAAATGTGTTCAATCTTTCACTTTCTCCAGAACTGATGCTCGGGAGATGGAAAAGAAGCAAGGAAACTCAAAAAGTAGGCCAGGTATTTTGACTCTGAAGACTGAAATTTAATGTCTGTCTGAGAGCATTAGTGATACTTTATCAAATTCAGATTAAATCTCTCATTCAAGGACAAAGAAAAAAAAATGCTGATTCCAATGTTCTCTTCTCCGATTCTTAAAACAGAAGCACCTACAAAATGAAATTATCTTTTTGTTGTTGTTAGTTGCAGTTGTGTCCGACCCATCACAACCCCATGGACAATGTTCCTCCAGGCCTTCCTGTCCTCTACCATCCTCTGGAGTCCATTTAAGCTCACGCCGACTGCTTCAGTGATTCCATCCAGCCACCTTGTTCTCTGTCGTCCCCTTCTTCTTTTGCCCTCAATCTTTCCCAGCATTAGGCTCTTCTCCAGTGAGTCCTTCCTTCTCGTTAGGTGGCCAAAGGATTTGAGTTTCATCTTCAGGATCCGGCCTTCTAAATAGCAGTCAGGATTGATCTCCTGTAAGACTGACTGGTTTGATTGACTTGCAGTCCAAGGGACTCGCAGGAGTCTTCTCCAGCACCAGAGTTCAAAGGCCTCAATTCTTTGACGCTCAGCCTTCCTTATGATCCAACTTTCACAGCCATACATTGCAACTGGGAAAACCATATCCTTGACTATATGCACTTTAATTATCCTTTATTGTTATCTTTATCAAAAATTCAAAAGTTTTGTAGAATCAGATTATCTTTTCTTGTATATCTCAACCAAAATTGACTCCTTTCCATTCACAACCCAGTGTTGGATAAAGACTTTAGGAAAATGTTCTCAGGCTTTGGGGGATTTTGTGCTTTTAAAGTACTTCGCATTCCTGCTGCTTTTTCCAACTGGATCGTTCTATCTTGGATTTATTCTTCAGATATTTTTAGTGCTTAAGGTTTGGTGGTGTCTGTTATATTTTTATCCTTTGTGGACTTAACCTTTGTGGGTGAACGACTCAAAACACTCCTTGTAGCTGGATGGAATGAATGTGGCAAATAAATGAATAGCAAAATAGAACTAAGCAAAGTAAAAATAATGTCACCGCTAAATCAAGGAGATACAAATCAGTATAAGTGAAGGTTCTGAAAAGACACAGGTAGTCCTTGACTTACGACCACCATTGAGCCCAAAATGTCTGCTGCTAAGTGAGACAATTGTTAATGTTAAATTTTGCCCCCTTTTATGACCCATTCTTGCCACAGTTCTTAAGTGAATCACTGCAGTTGTTAATTTGGTAACACTATTGTCAAGTGAATCCAGCTTCTCCATTGATATTATTATTATTATTATTATTATTATTATTATTATTATTATTATTATTTATTAGATTTGTATATCACCCTACTCCCGAAGGACTCAGGGCGGTGAACAGGCACAAAATAAAACACATAAATACAAAAGTTAAAAAACATAATTAAAACCAAATTGAATAATTTCACCCAAGACAATTAAAATTCCCAATAATTTAAAAACAAATTAAAATGTCAGTTTAAAAAATTTAAAAGAAAGGGGAGAAAATTAGGCCAGGCCGGCCTGCTGGAATAGGAGGGTCTTAAGAGCACGGCGGAAAGTGCGCAGATCCGGGATCCTCCGTATCTCCGGGGGGAGCTCGTTCCAGATAGTAGGTGCCCCCACAGAGAAGGCCCTCCCCCTGGGGGGCCGCCAGTCGACATTGTTTGGCTGACGGTACCTGGAGGAGCCCCTCTCTATGAGAGCGTACCGGCCGGTGGGAGGCTGTTTGTGGTAGTAGGCGGTCCCGTAAATCACCAGGACCTAAGCTTTTTGCTTGTCTGAAGGTCACAAAAGATGATCACATGACTCCAGGGTACTGCAACAGTCATAAAAACATGGCTGCTGCCAAGCGGCTGAATTTTAATCATGTGACCACAGGGATGCTGCAATGATTGTGTGAAAAATGGTCATAAGACACTTTTTTCAGTGCTGTTGTAACTTCGTTGGAAGTCGAGGACTAGCTGTATTTCCAAAGGGAATCCAGAAAGTCACATTTAAGATTTTATAAAATCACGTGTTTAAAGTCACCAGTTGTCCAGTGTCCAATTATTGTCTGAGGTAGAATCTAATTAAAGCATTGGATTGAAGACACCGAACAAAAATGAACCCCGTCATTTCTTTGATTTCCTTGTTGAACTCTTACTATTAGGAAGTTTTTCCTAATATTCTCTTGTAATCTTACTTCTAAGATGTTGATTTTCAAGGAGAAGCATATCTACTCATGGGATCCTCAGAGCTTGGTTGTTTTCTCTCAGACGTTTCATTACCCAACTAGGTAACATTATCAGTGTTACTGATGATGTTACTTCACATACAGCAGCACGTATGATGTTATCAGGGGTGGTATTCACTTACTTTCCCTACCGGTTCACAAATGCGAGTGCACGCGACCCGTCCACGCATGCACCCATCCTAAATAATATGGCATAGAGCCAGGGCAGATGAGTGGGTGGTGCGATTTCCGCTACCAATTCAGGCGAACCGATCCGAACCGGCTGAATACCACCTCTGGATGTTATCTACTTGGGTAATGAAATGTCTGTGAGAAAACAACCAAGCTCAGAGCACATGAGGACCCCACAGTTCAACACTGAGCTATAAATATTCTCATCTGTTGGTACATATTTACTCCCTGAATCTTTTTCTGCATGGGATTCATTTTCCAGTTCCTGCATCATCTTTGTTTCCTCTTCTGAACTTCTTCCAGCTTATCTGAATCTTCCTTAAAATGGCCTACTCCAAATTGGACATGGTATTTACTCAAGGAGAGATCTGACCTGTGCAGAATTATGCGAATTGGGGATGAGGGGGGGCAGCTTGAAGCAGAATCAGAAATGGATCCAGGTGTATTACACATTGATTTGAAAGAAATGGAGAATGTTTGCATACCTACCGTATTTTTCGGAGTATAAGATGCACCATTTTCCCCCCAAACAAGAGGGTGAAAATCTGGGTGTGTCTTATTCTCCGAATGTAGCCCCACCCAGCTTCTCAAAGGGAGGTTTCAGAGGCTGAAAAAAGCATCAGAAAAGAAGCTTCAGAAAAGAAGCCCCCCCAAACAGAGCTTCAGAGGCTTTTTTTCTGAAGCTCTGTTTCGGAGGCTTTCAGAGGCAGAAAAAAAAAGCCAAAAAAAGCAAGGCATAGAGCTCACAACCAAGGAACCTGTTGTTAAAATTCACCTCTGGGAACAGCTGATTGGGGATATTCCGGGAGGCCAATCCACCTGCCAATCAGCTTTTTTCTTATTTTCCTCCTCAAAAACAAAGGTGCGTCTTATACTCCGAAAAATACAGTAGTTATTTACAGGCTTAGGAATGCTAACAACTCTCCTGCCTGCTGCCTGTATCTATTATCAACATTTAGTGTTTTCCCTTCTTCTCAATTCACTTTTTCCCAGTTCTCCAGCTCCTGAACCAGTTAGCATTTTGGCTTTAACATGAAGTTCAGAATAACAGAGTTATTCCACTGAGCCTGGTGTGTCTTATTCTCCGAATGTAGCCCCACCCAGCAAAGAGCCTGGTGGCTCAGCAGACTAATCGTATTGTGATTAACACCAGCTGTCTGCAATTACTGTAAATTCGAATCTCACCAGGCTCAAGGTTGACTCAGCCTTCCATCCTTTCTAAGGTAGGTAAATTGAGGACCCAGTTTGTGGGGGCAATAAACTGACTTTGTATAAATATACAAAAGTATGAAGGCTATTGCTTAACGCACTGTAAGCCGCCCTGAGTCTCCGGAGAAGGGCGGCATATAAATCAATTTTTTTTTAAAAAAAAGGAACCTTAGAGGTCTTCTATTCCAACCCCATGCTCAAGCAGGAGTCCCTATACCATTCCGGACAAGTGACTGTCCAGACTCTTTTTAAAAGCCTCCAGTGATGGAGCACCCCACAACTTCTGAAGGCAAGTTGTTCCATTGGTTAATCGTTCTCGCTGTCAGGAAGTTTCTCCTTAGTTCTCGACTGCTTCTCTCTTTGATTACTGTAGTTTCCATCCATTGTTTCTTGTCTTGTCTTCTGGTGCTTTGGAAAATAAGATGACCCCCTCTTCTTTGTGGCAGCCCCTCAGATATTGGAACACTGCTATCATGTCTCCCCTAGTCCTTTTTTTCATTAGACTAGACATACCCAGTTCCTGCAACTGTTCTTCATATGTTTTAGCCTACAGCCCTCTAATTATCTTTGTTGCTCTATTCTCAGGGGTGAAATCCAGCAGGTTCTGACAGATTCTGAAGAACTGGTAGCAGAAATTTTGAGTAGTTCAGAGAACAAGCAAATACCACCTCTGGCTGACCCCAGAGTGGGTGGGAATGGAGATTTTGCAATATTCTTCCCCCAGGAGTGGAGAGGGAATGGGGATTTTGCAGTATCCTTCCCCTAGAGTGGGAGGGGAATGGAGATTTTGCAGTATCCTTCCCCTGCCATGCCCACCAAGCCACACCTCGCCCACCAAGCCACGCCCACAGAACCAGTAGTAAAAAAATTTGGATTTCACCACTGTCTATTCTGCATTCTTTCCAGAGTCTCGATGTCTTTTTAATAATATGGTGACTGAAACTGAATGCAGTATTCTAAGTGTGATCTTACACACTTAGTTATGACTTCAGTTGAGGGCCATATTTTCTTTTCTCCTGACTCTGCGCATTCTTTCTCTGACTTCAGCTGTCTCTAGCTGCTTCCTGATCTGGTCTCCCTCCCTTTCGATCATCTGGTTCCTAATTCTTCCAAACTGCTGCTTCCACAACTCCACAACTCCTCTGATTGCCTTTCCTTCAACACATAGTTAACTTCTGGGCTTCACTTCCGCTGCTGATTTACTAGCTGCCAAGTTGGACAGATGTGAAGGGCCATTAGGATCAAGTTCCCAATGATGATGTATTTACTGATGATTATATATTGCTTCGGGTATTAGAGGCAACAGGGTTCTGACTGCCAGGTGTCCAAAACCATGTGTAAGACTGTCTTCACACATTTACGGAATTAAAGTATGTTCTTTTTCATGGGATTGCCAAAAATATCCGCTAGCACTCCTAGGAATAAAATATTGAACTAGATAAACCTTTATTTTAGCAGCTTTTCTTAAAGTCTAAATTCAAGAATCCTCTTCTGTCTGCATGGATCCTTGCATGGATTGCAGACATTTAGGTTATAATTTTCTTAAGTATGATTGTCCTGATTCAGAAGCACACACTAGTCATCTGCACCTCTATAACTGTCTGGTTTGGTTCTGCAACCCAACAAGACAGATGCAGACTTCAGAAGATAATTAGAACTGCAGAAAAAAACAATGGCTACCAACCTGCCTTCCATTGAGGACCTGTATACTGCACGAGTCAAAAAGAGGGCTGTGAAAATATTTACACACCCCTCACATCCTGGACATAAACTGTTTCAACTCCTACCCTCAAAACGACGCTATAGAGCAGTGGTGGCGAACCTTTTACTTACCGAGTGCTGAACAGGAACGAGCTGCGTGTGCTGTGCGCGCTCACGTGCCATCCACAGTAACGTGCAGCTCCTCCCCATGTGCTGCGCGTGCAACCGCACCATCTGCGCATGGGCAAGCTTTTGTGTGCACCCCAACCATGCGCTACATGTGCAACCGCACCATCTGCATATGCGTGCAGCTTTCATGCATGCACACTAGCATGCGCTGCGTGTATAATCTCACCATATGCGCATGTGCACAGGTTTCATGCACACAGTGCATGCATGCAAACGCTGTCTGCACATGCACACGCTGCACACCAGTCATCTCGCATGCATGCACAAATACACGCGCATGCACAGGAGAGCTCCAAAGACCATCTGGGTCCCCTGAATTGCGTGGCTGCGCACCAGAGGCCTGAACACCAGTTGGGGTGTGCACACATTCACAGTTTCAGGTGAGCTTGGCGATGGCTCACGTGCCCGGAAAAATGGCTCTGTGTGTCACTTCTGGCACGCGTGCCATAGGTTCGCCAACACGGCTATAGAGCACTGCACACCAGAACAACTAGACACAAGGACAGTTTTTTCCCGAATGCCATCACTCTGCTAAACAAATAATTCCCTCAACACTGTCAGACTAGTTACTAAGCCTGCATTACTATTACTATTAGTCTTCTCATCGTTCCTATCACCCATCTTCTTCCACTTATGACTGCATGACTGTAACTTTGTTGTTTGCATCCTTACAATTTATATTGATATTGTTTCCTGATTGCTTATTTCTACCCTATGACTATCATTAAGTGCTATACCTTATGATTCTTGATGAACGTATCTTTTATTTTATGTACCCTGAGAGCCTATGCACCAAAGACAAATTCCTTGTATGTCCAATCACACTTGGCCAATAAAGAATTCTATTCTATTCTATTCTATTCTAGATGGATTTACAAGGTGTTTTTAAGAGCCAGAACTCAAAGAAGGAAAGAAGGACCAAATGTAATCAAATGCAGGCATCAGATGGCTCGCTTATGGGGGCTGATTGATGTCTTTGCTTTTAAAGAAGCTAAGCAGAGCATCTCCCCAAGGCTCCCCAAACCTGTTGATGTATGCTGGGTCATGTATTCTCCTAAGGTATGTCCCCTCACAGCACAAGATTCCTCCACACCTTTTCCCGTTGACTTTCTAAAGAGTCGGTCCCAGGTGGTGCGTCATCTGCCAACTCCTAAGGCTGGCTACTGGAGAGATCAGCTTCTCAGAGTCAACTTCTGACCCTGAGGAGTCTGAGTCCATAACAGTAATTGGAAAAGTAGACATGATTAGTTTAAGCTCAGAGGTGAAAATGCAAAGCTGGAGGTGCCTCCTGAATTTACAATAATAATAGAGTTAAAAGGGACCTTGGAGGTCTTCAAATTCAACTCCTCTGCTCACAATAGAATACCTTATGCCACCAGGCTCAAAATTCTGGGCTTGGACAACCGAGAACTACGCCGCCTCAGTCTGACCTAAGCGTAGTACCCAAAATTATCTGCTATATCATCCTATCTGTCAATGACTACTTCAGTTTCAACTGCACTAATATACGAGCAAATAATAGATACAAACTCAAGGTAAACCTCTCCAAACTCAATTGCAGAAAATACAACTTCAGCAACAGAGTCGTCAATGCCTGGAATGCACTACCTGACTCTGTTGTTACATCCTCAAACCCCCACAACTTTAACCTTAAACTGTCTACTGTTGACCTCACCCTTTTTCTAAGAGGTCTGTAAGGGGCGTGCATAAGCACGCCAGTCCCTGTCCTACTGTCCCCAGTTATTTGTACCCATTTCCTGTGTTCATATCCATGTCTATACTTATATCTGTTATCTCGTACATGTTTGACAAATTAAATAAATAAACCCCCTAAAGCAGGAGACTATACCAGGGGTGACAAACTCACGGCCTGCAGGGCCAATGCGTCATATGCTGGCCACCCCTACCCCCCATTTCAGCAAAGGGGAAAAATCGCGATACATCATGTGATGACACAAGTTTGATGCCCCTGCTCTATACTATTTCAGACAAGTGGCTGTCCAGTCTCTTGCTAAAAGCCTCCAGTGATAAAGCACCCACAACTTCTGAAGACAAGCCATTCCACTGGTTAATTGTTCTTGCTGTTAGGACATTTCTCCTTAGTTCTAGGTTGCTTCTCTCTTCAGTTAGTTTCTATCCATTGTTTCTTGTCTGTCCTGGTGTTTGGGAAAATAGGTTGGCCCCCTCTTCTTTGCAGCAGCCCCTCAAATATTGGAACACTGCATCGCTTCATTGTGATCATATTGAGGAAAGTTGCGAATCATAGGACAACACCGCAGGCTTCCTATCTCCATCCCCATCTCAATATGACTTTGTCACTCCATTTTCAACTAAATTTAAAATACTGGTTTGGATCCAGTTTCTCTTTCCGGCAATGCTCAGGATGAACCAGTCTCATAAATTCAGGCCCACGCTTCAGGTGACATGGGAGTCTATCCAAAGAAGTCAATGGAAGAATGCATTTTCATTACAAGAAGCTGAAAGGCTGAATTTTGAATAATATATGTCTAGACTTGGCTTTATTCTGTGATTTCCTGAGGGCTCAAATTAATTCTTCCTAGGAATTATTGCTCGGGCTGAACTCAGTTTTTGTCAGTCATTGAAGAAACAGTGGCTGTAGTCTTTTATTTCTGTTTAAAGTTGCCTTTCTTTTGAAGTAGGTAAGGAAAGCAGTCCTGACTCTTTTATATCTTGACCTATTTTGCTGACAAGTGACTATAATACAAATAAGAGATGGGGTGGGGAGGACTTTTCCTAAGAGTTTTGCTAGTTTGTCAAGACTCTAGTTGCCATTAGTTTATTTAGACGTATGTGTTGACTTACAATTTTACTAACTTTAATATTCAATGCTTCATGTCAACAGTATTTTGTTGTTCAGGCCCACTGAGATTTTAAATATTCCTTTCTTCTTTTGGTTGGCCTTAATAGACTAAGGGAAAAATGGTTCTCTATCCCACAATCCTTTGTGATGAGCAGAGATGTAGAAAATGTTACTTGAAATGGATTCTCCAGGGAAAGTCTGCATGAGAGAATGGCTAAATAATCATATCAACTTTCTGAAACATTTTACTTTAGTGAATCAGAGCTATGAGTCTCTCAACATTGACTGTTTCCTCCTGAAAATAATACCCTGTCTTATATTTTTTGAACCCCGAAATAAGCACTTGGCCTTATTTTCAGGGAGGTCTTATTATTTTGGGGTGCGTGGAGCAAGATGGGGCTCCTCTTGCCATCTTACCTGATTTCCAGCTCTGTGTTTAAATATTTTCAGGGAGAGCTTATTTTTTGGAGGAAGCTTATTTTAGTGCATGCACTCAAAAGCCCAATTGGGCTTATTATGAAGGGATGTCTTATTTTTGGGGAAACAGGGTAAGTTAAGTGATGGTTGAGCAGCCATCACTAGTTAAAGAAGATATATGATGGTAGGACCGGTTAACATGCCCTCAAATGCAGATCTGGGCAATTTACAGATAAGACAGTTTGATAAGGGCAGAAGACCATTAATTTTCCTTCAAGAAAATGGGTGATAAAAATATTTCATGAAAAATAATAAATTAAAGAGACATATAAATTCATTTTCTAAAAAGAAGTCTCTAATGCAGGACAAATAAATATATTAGGCATAGGAGCATCTACAGAAATGTCAAAAAAGTAGGTTTGGCGTCCACATAAGTCCTGGTACCTTTTCTTCCTTGGGACAAGTGTCCACAATTTATATCTATGAAAGAAGCTCTTTTTGGAGAAGATGGAGATTGAACCGTTCAAATATAGGCAGTGGTGGGTTTCAAATTTTTTTACTACCGGTTCTGTGGGCATGGCTTGGTGGGCGTGGCTTGGTGGATACTGTAAAATCTCCATTCCCACCCCACTCCAGGAGAAGGATACTGTAAAATCCCCATTTCTTCCCAATCAGCTGGGACTCAGGAGGCAGAGAATAGATGGTGGCGGGGCGAGTTAGAATTTTTACTATCGGTTCTCTGAACTACTCAAAATTTCCACTACCGGTTCCTCAGAACTGGTCAGAACCTGCTGAAACCCAGCTCTGAATATAGGGAAGAGCATAGACCCAAGGGCTACTACACACAAAGAAGAAGGGCTGCAATAGATGTTTTTTTGAGTGGGTGGGGGACCAATTTTGCAGAAGTAGTTTTTTTTTTTTTCAGGATCAAAATGGAGAAGAAATTGAACAAAAGAAGATCTCAGAATGCTAAGTGATCTTGGAGGGCTGGCAGAAAACCAGAAAAACATTATGATAGCATCTTAAATATGGCTCTTTCCGGACCGCAAGAGTGCCTTGAAAATCCTGATACTCTCAGATTTTGCTTGAGGAAATTAGTTCATTATACTGTTTAACTCTGCTTAAAAGATAGAACACATTATATACACATGGGCATTTTCTGTGGGTTTTTTTTTTTTCATTCATTGCCTAAAGCCAGGTTTAGCCTAATGAGATACATTCAACCTTCCTGTAATTGTCTGGTGGAACCTCCAGGCTTCACTTTCCAATTGTTACCAAAATTCAGCAGTCTGTCTTTCTGTGAAACTTAGGCATTAAAGAGCTTTATGACTTAAATGCTCTGTAAGTCTTAATTTTTAGATTTTGTAAACCGTACTTTTTATATTCTGGCCATCTATCCATGGAACACAAGCCATTTCTCCACCTAATCCAGAGGTGGGCTGCTGGGGGTTCGCAGGGGTTTGGGAGAACCTCTAGCTAAGATTCTGTGCAGTTCGGAGAACCCCCAAATCTCACTCCTGGCTGGCCCCACCCACCCCATCCTGCCCCTCCCAGGAGTCTCCACGTGGCCCATTTTGGACGCAGGTATGTGTAGAGCATGTCTGGAGGCTCGGGGAGGGTGAAAATCAGGCCTACTGGAAATTTGGAAAGGCTAGAAATGGGGCTGTTTCCGGCCTCTGGAGGGCCTCTGGAGCCTAGGGAGGCCATTTTTGCCCTCCCAGAGGCTTGAGGAAAGCCTCTGGAGCCCGGGGAGGGCAAAAATGCCCCCCCCCCACTGTGGTGCAGGAGGCCGAGTAGGCCACGCCCACCATGGCCATGCCCACCCAGCAACTGGGCAGAGAACCCCTTGCTAAAATTTTTGAAGCCCACCCCTGACTTAATCATGCCCCAAATATTTTGACACATCATTTTACATCCATGGGTTCATAATATTGTCTTCATCTCATTTCCAGCACATGGATGAGTCAGACATAAATGGTACTTAGGTTTATTGGCATTACAGTAAAATCCTCCATTTTATTCCAGCACTGGCCTAGAGCTGCTTTGTCACCATCAAATGGAAAAGTGACCTCAGCAACCATCGTGATTTGTGGGTAGAAGCATTAGAGCAGGACAGTAGACAGCAAAGGGGCAGCCAATGTCATGCCCATGTAACGTTCTGCTGACTCAAGCATGGGTAAAAAGCTGGCAACACCCATCTTAGTTTAAAGGTATTCATTTGACTTAGGCCACTTCTCCAGATATTAGGAAGTAAGGAGATACTATTTTAGGAGATACTATAGATGTATCATGTTATATTTTTGTTTCGGTTTTCATTTCTGACAAGCCAATCTCTCAGAGATCTTGTGGACAATGGTTACCAGATCAAATGTGCTACAAGACAGCACTGTTGCGAGGACCAGCTTTCCCCCGCCCCCCCTTTTCAAGAAAGTACGAACTCTTGAGAATTTTGTATTTCCAAAGGAGTCTTTTATTGAAAGGGATGAAAGCAAGTCAAAACTCAAAGCAGGCTCTGGGGTCCCTCAGGGCATGCAGTTCAGGATAAAGGAAATTAGGAACCCCCGCCCCACCTTCCGATGTGGATTCCGACCAATCCGCTGGTGTGAATAGGAATTGCACCAGCCTTTCTGAGAAACATATACAAAGAGCTTCTCAGGTTCATCTTGCAATCCACTCGTTCCCCCCGAAGGTGGGGAAGGGCCCATTTCCCAACTCCAACAGGAAGTGATGTTTTTTGTTGTCCCCAGCCTCCAGAGACTCCTAGAGAGGCTGGGGACAGCAAAAAACGTCACTTCCTGTCCCACCAGGAGTTGGTAAATGGGCCGTTTCAGACCTTTGGAGGGCCTCCGAGGGATTGAGAAAGGCTGTTTTCGCCCTTCCCAGATAAATAGAGAGGATCTGGAACCAGGTAAGAAAGAAAAACGGGCCTACCAGGCCATCGCGTGCCAGGAGCGGGGGGGGACAGGGGGGGTTACGCGCGCATGCGCAGGGCAGGGCACATAGAATTTTCGGTGTGGGTGTGCGCACACGTGACTCTCCCCCGCCCCCCCCTCTCCTGGCACACGATGGCAAAAAGGTTAGCCATCACTGTTCTAGGGTTAAGGCACCAGACTAGAAAGTGGCAGATTGTGAGTTCAAGTCCCACCTTAGGCATGAAAGCCAGCTGGGTGACTTTGCACTACCTTGTTTTCCCCAAAATAAGACATCCCCTGATAATAAGCCCAATCGGGCTTTTGAGCATATGGCAATAAGGCCAAGCGTTTATTTCAGGGTTCAAGAAAATATAAGACAGGGTCTTATTTTCAGGGAAACATGGTAGTCACTCTCTCTCTCAGCCCAATCTACTTCTCAGGGTTGTTCCTGTGGGAAACATGGGAGGAGGAAAGTCTTGGATATGTTCACTGCCTTGAGTTATTTGTAAAAATAATGAAGTCAGGATACAAATAAATAAAAATACAATGACGTTCTTTTAAATGGATAAAAGTGTACATTGCAAATGGTGTTACCTGGGCAGTAAATAATGCCTTAACCTGCTCCTGTGTGTCTTTAGACTAAGATAAAGTGCCAGACACACATACACACAAATATAACTTCTCCACTGTCTCACCTGTTCAACTCAGACAGGTCCAAATCCAGAAGTGCTCAGATGAACCAGGCAGCAGGCAGATGTTGATAAGATCACTTCTGAACTTATCACCATCTGCCTGCAGATTGATACGGTTGACAAGAACGGTTGCAGGAACTGAGTACCTCTAGTCTAACGAAAACAAGGAGTAGGGGTGATATGTTAGCACTGTTTCAATATTTGAGGGGCTGCCACAAAGAAGAGGGGGGTCAACCTATTCTCCAAAGCAGCTGAAGGCAGGACAAGAAGCAATGAATGAAAAACTAATCAAGGAGAGAAGCAACCTAGAACTAAGGAGAAATTTCCTGACAGTGACAACAATTAATCAGTGGAGTAGCTTTCAGGAGTTGGATACTCCATCACTGGAGGTTTTTAAAAAGAGATTTGATAGCCATTTGTCTGAAATGATACAGTCTCTAGCTTGAGCAGGGGGTTCAATTAGAAGACCTCCAAGATCCCTTCCAACTCTGTTCTTCTTTTCTCTTCTACTTTTGAGACAGTTATACATTGCTTCCTGACAACTTCCCAACACACAATGTCAAGCAGACCTTTATTAATGTGATAGTAGAAAAACTGGGTGTCAAAACTTCTAGAGCCTCTAGAGTAGAAGACACACTTGATCCACCATATCTGAGAAACATCAACGTTTGGCCGTTTCAATTGTTTCTTTAGTTGTCTTTTTATCCTTTGCGTATTACTAGATTTGATCATTATTTTGGACAGATTTATGACTTATGTAAACCTCTTTCTAAAGAGGGATGTTATTTTGTTTTCCATTAGCTTGACAGCAACTGGTATGCCTGCTTAGAAACCACAATTCTTCAGGCGCCCAAATTTTCTTTTTTCTCTGTGGATGTTGGTTTTTCTAAGGTACCACGGGGTTCATCATGAAACAGGAATCCAGAGCTTGGGAATTTTCACCCTGTAGGCCTAATTGCTCCTTCTGGCCTGTGGTCTCTCAAGCCTAGCTCCTCACCTCCAGAGCATCACGTCCAGTGGTGGGTTCCTCCCGGTTCGGTCCGGTTCGGCCGAGCCAGTAGCGGTGATGATATGACATCACCGAACCGGTTCTCCCCTCCCGCCCTCCCACCCCCCCACCCACCTTATTCTTACCTTTTATTTGGTCCCACCCCCAATCTATTGCTGCCTCCTGAGTCCCAGCTGATGACTAGAGGGAAAAAAACTGTTTAAACTCTTGCCGCGGGGCTTCAAAGGGCCGTCCTACAGCTGATCAGTATTAAAAGCAAACAAATGAGTCGGGTTGTAAGTGCGAGGACCTTTCAGAAATGACTCTGACCAGCTAGCCGCGCCCACCTAGTCACATGACCTCCAAGCCACACCCACAAAATAAGCCACGCCCACAGAACCGGTAGTAAAAAAATTTAGAACCCACCCCTGATCACGTCTTCTCTATATGATGTGATCTGTGGTCTGACAGTCCCTTTTTTTCAGATTACAAATCAGGAGCAAGAGTCTGACTGTATCTTGATACAAAGTACTTTATAAGCATATAAACTAGATGCCCAGCAGAAAGCTGTAGGCTAGCATTTTCCCTGTGGGTAAAGAGCATTTGATATGAGCCACTGTTCAATCATCAGTTCTGCATTGGCAGTCTGAAATGATACTACTCAGCAACTGCTTTGCCTGTTTGCTTTAGCTTTGAGAAATGAAACATAGGAAGCACCCTTATGCCAGGGTCAAGCTAGCTATCTGTCTACAATAAGTCACTGTTGTCTACATCAGGGGAGTCTCCAAACTTGGCAACTTTTAGACTTTTGGATTTCATCTCCCATAATTCCTTGGCTATTCCCCATGCCGGCTGGGGAATTCTGGGAGTTGAAGTCCACAAGTCTTCAAGTTGCCAAGTTTACATGGAGTAGATCATGGGTGTCACATTTGATTTCACTGAGGGCTGCATCAGGGTTGTGTTTGACCCAGGGGTGAAATCCAGCAGGTTCTGACAGGTTCTGGAGAACCGGTAGCGGAAATTTTGAGTAGTTCGGAAAACCAGTAGCGGAAATTTTGAGTAGTTCGGAGAACTGGCAAATACCACCTCTGGCTGGTCCCAGAGTGGGGTGGGAATGGAGATTTTGCAATATTGTTCCCCCAGGAGTGGGGAGGGAATGGGGATTTTGCAGTATTCTTCTCCTGAAGTGGGGTGGAAATGGAGATTTTACAGTATCCTTCCCCTGTCACGCCCACCAAGCCACACCCACAGAACCGGTAGTAAAAACATTTGGATTTCACCACTGGTTTGCTCTCAGGAGGGCTGGGTGTGTATGGCCAGAATGGGCATCTCGATGTCACTCATGTTGGGGGGCCTGAGTACTCTGCCAACAAAAACAGGCTCCCGAGCTCTGTTTCCGGCTGCAACAGCCTTCTGCAACCCTCTACCAGAGAAAACAGAGCTCGGGAGGCCTGCACTGCGGACCAGTCCCTCACTGTTTTCAGGATGGCTCTGCGGCCAGATCTAAGGACCCTGTGGGCCAGATCCAGCCCGTGGGCCTTGAGTTTGACACCCCTGGAAGAGATGGTGGCTCTTTGGGTGCCTTCAATATGGATTCATCACCCAGAATTCTCAGCAATTCTAAAATTTCAGGCAACTGAAACTTACACATCTGATTAGCATTCGTGTTAGGAAAGTTACTGTAAAGTTCCAAGAAGACCTCTTGGGCTATCTCATTCTTTCAATAAAAATCCCAGAGATTTCTGGGAACATCTACAGGTAAAAGAGATATTCTAGCCCCGTGATGGCGAACCTATGGCACGTGTGCCAGAAGTGGCACACAGGGCCATCTTGTTGTGGCTCCGATTACCGAGCCTGTGTTATCAGCAGGAGAGGACTCCGAGAGTGAAGGAGAGGAGTTGGCAAGGCCTCCCTCTCCAGGACTCTCCTCTCTGGCAATGCCTCCGGTGTCCTCCGAAGGCCAAGAGATAGGCCCGGGGCCAAGCACTTCCACGCAGCCGCAGGTGGACAGTAATGATGATGATGATGATGAGTCTTGGCTGGACCCTCGACAGCGTCGCAGAGATAAGCGCGCACAGTAGAGGAAGAGGTGTGCCAGGGATTAGGCTGAGTCACTGGACCACACCCCACAGGGTATAAAAGGGGGTGTGATGGCTATTCAAGCTCTGTGACGAGCAAAAACTGATATTGAACAAACCTCTCTGCATTGCTGGACTTTTGAATATTCTTTTATCTGTTGTGTGTTGGCTTTGAAAAACACTCCCTTCGTAAGTAAAAGACTTTTGGCAGCCAGCCACTGGGTTGCTGCCAATTCTGCTCTTAGAGAAACTTTGTCGGCTAGTTTATTTCACTATTGACTGTCTGTGGGGGTGCGTGTGTGAGACGGGGACAGAACACATCTCTCCAGGCAAGCCAGCCATTACCCGTTGCTCTTCCAGGTTCCGGAGTGCACATGTGCACCGGCCAGTTGGTCTTTGCATGCACATGCATGCCAGAAACCAGAGACCAGGTGACTGACATGCATGTGCGTGCCAGAAACTGGAAGCTCAGCTTCTCAGTGGGCACATGTGCACCGGGGAACTGCTCTTCCGGTTTCTGGTGCTCCCCCTCGTGCGCACGCACTCCCATTTTGGTACTTGGTGCCGAAAAGTTTTGCCAACACTGTTCTAGCCCTTAAAAAAAAAAAAGAGGGGGTTGACTACACAATTGATGTCTCAATCTGCATGTCACGATTGTGTTGAATTGAAAGGATATCAAGAAAACAGGTCATGCAATAAGGTAAAATGCAAGACCAACTCTACTCTTAGTTAAAATGAAGCTGACACTTTACACAGAAGATGCTCGGAGGTGGCAAGAGAAGATTGCATACTATCTTATCTACTTTCTGGCCCCTAAATCAGGAGTGAAATGCTCTCGGATCGGACCGGATCGCCCGATCCGGTAGTGATCTTGGCTGGTGGTTCGGCGATCCAGTAGTGATGGCAGAGTGTAGCTCCGCCCACCCAGCCGGGTGTCATTACTTCCTGGTTGTAACCAGGAAGTAATGTGTTTTTTACCTTCTGCACATGCACAGGTTTTGTGCATGCACAGAAGGTCTGCACGCACCTGTGACACGCGCGCACAAGCGAGCAAAGCAAGTGCGTGTATGCAGTGGTGCACTTCTGAACCAGTAAGGAAGGTAAGTAGATTTCACACCTGCCCTAAGTGGTCCTATGAGTAGTACATTGGAATCTGCAGCCCTGTGGTTTATTATAAAGAAAGTCTAAACTCTCCTTCCATTTAGCATTGGTTTATGGGGCAAGGCACTGTTCTGCAACTTATCTTAGAGCTGGTTCTAACATTTTATTCTTAAATTGTAAAGTCAGAACTGTGACTAGCAGGGACTTTGACTGACTGTTCTGAATTTACAGCCTGTTGACAGCAGCCACTTCTTTATGTGAACTGACCCGATGTGTTTTTAAGGAGTCCTGACTACTTCCTGAGCATTTATCCTGCTGAAGTGCTCCGTGAGATGCGTTCGTCAGTTGCATTTTTGCGGGTCCTGGAAAACTGTCCTCTTTCATAAAGCTGGGGCCGAGAATGCACCAACCCTTCCATTTAATTCACTGTTTCTGCCAAAGTTAAGCAAGATAAATTGCCTGCTCACCATCAAGTTTATTAGCTTCCTTGCTGACAAGACCCTTCATCAAATGGTTGCCCAGCTCCCCCATGCTTCGCAACTTAAACTGAAGTAGCAACTGCTCGGGAAATCCACAAATGAAATGCTAGGTTCTCCTTGTCTGGAGATTCCATTGCTTTTGCCTTTTGTGGATTTTGGCTAGAACTGAAGTACCGGCTGTGATTTATACTCTTTCACCTGAATTGTGTGACACGAGAATCAGCTCCCAGGAGCAGCGTTTCCCACGTTGAAATAAGAGTTTGTTCTAAAGCCGCAGACTCGTTTAAATTAGTTTTATGCTAAGAAACGTAAGAGAAAAATAATTCCGTTTCTTTAATCCTTGAAACCTCTTCTGTCCTTGCCAGGATCTGGAGAAACAGAATTCTAAGCTTTATGTTAGGTGTACTACCAAGAGCCTTGGTAGTACAGTGGTCTAAGGCACCCTGTTATTAAGCTGGTTATTAAGACCAGCTGCCTGCAATTACTGCAGGTTTGAATCTTGCCAGGCTCAAGGTTGACTCAGCCTTCCATCCTTTCTAAGGTAGGTAAATTGAGGACCCAGTTGTGGGGGCAATAAGCTGACTTTGTATAAATATACAAAAGGATGAAGGCTATTGCTGAGCATATTGTAAGCCGCCCTGAGTCTCCGGAGAAGGGCGGCATATAAATCAAATTAAAAAAAATATGTTAAAGTTAAGTTTAGATTCTGCCATGTGCTGTGCTGTGCTGTGGATAAAGTGTTATCTTGGTTTGAATCAGTGGTGGGTTGATCCCAGTTCAGCCCGGTTCGCAAGAACCGGTAGTAAAACCGGCGGGAGGCTCCGCCCACTGACCTGGACGTCATCATAGGCAATCTGCGCATGCGGGCACAATGCGAACCAGTAGTAAATGTAAGTAGAACCCACCCCTGGTTTAAATAGTCTATAGAGGAAAGGTGGCCATAGTGCAGGATCTGGCTTGAGAGTTTCCTCTCTAATAAAAGATTTGCTCTCTGAACAAATATTTCATTAGACTAAGTAACTTCATCAATGCACAGCATCACAGCTAAACCTCAAAGATTCCCTGTAGTTGATCAGTGGTGCTCAAGAAAGGAGTGATGTGGTTCAATGCTAAAAAAAGAAGGCACAACAAGATTTAAATCCAGCTTTCTAAACTACTAGGATCTTGGCTCCTTCCAACTTCTGTTGGAAATTATGACGAAACCCTTGTCATATGTACTAGACATGGAGTCTGGCAAAACCTTCAAGAAAAACAAATTTTTATTAAGGCATAAGCTTCAGTAAGCAGTAGATCACTTCTTTGGGGACCTCAGTATAACAGAGTTGGAAGGGACCTTGGAGGTCTTCTAGTCCAACCTCTTGTTTAGGCAGGAAACTCTATACTATTTCAGACAAATGGTTCTTCAGTTCAATTCAATTCATTCATTTCATTTCATTTCATTTCTTGGATTTGTATACCGCCCTACTCCCGAAGGACTCAGGGCGGTGAACAGCCACAGAATAAAACACATAAATACAAAATTTAAAAACAGAATAAAACTGAATTAAACAATTTGGCTGAGACAAATTTAAAATACCCAATAATTTTAAAAACAAATTAAAATTTACATTTTAAAGGGGAAAGATTTAGGCCAGGCCAGCTTGATGGAATAAAAAAGTCTTGAGAGCGCGACGGAAGGTGCGCAGATCCGGGATCCTCCGTATCTCCAGGGGGAGCTCATTCCAGATAGTAGGTACCCCCACAGAGAAGGCTCTCCCCCTGGGGGCCGCCAGTCGACATTGTTTGGCCGACCGCACCCGGAGGAGCCCCCCTCTATGAGAGCGTACCGGCCGGTGGGAGGCTATTGGTGGTAGCAGGCGGTCCCGTAAATCTTTATTGTCAGTGCACAACATACGTACAATGAGATTCTTCAATCTCTTCTTAAAAACCTCCAGTGTTGGAGCACCACAATTTCTGGTGGCAAGACATTCTACTGATTAATTCTTCTAATTGTCAGGAAATTTCTCCTTAGTTCTAGGTTGCTTCTCTTCTTGATTAGTTTCCATCCAATACGTCTTGTCCTGCTCTCAGGTGCTTTGGAGAATAATTTAATTTAATTTAATTAATTCAATTTATATGCTGCCCCTCTCCGAAGACTCAGGGCGGCTTGACTCCCTCTTCTTTGTGGCAGCCCCTGAGATATTGGAACACTGCTATCATGTCACACACACACCCCAGTCCTTCTTTTCATTAAACTAGACATACCCAATTCCTACAACCGTTCTTTATATGTTTTAGCTTCCAGTCCCCTAATATCTCTGTTGCTCTTCTGTGTACTCTTCTCACCTACCCTTTATAGATGTGTCCTCCAATGTGAGGACAGCAGAAGTCAAGTTGGTCAAGAGAGTCAACAGGATCCTTTCAGCTTGCCCTCCCAACTTTCACTTCTGA
Source organism: Pituophis catenifer annectens (assembly GCF_029215685.1). Classification (NCBI taxonomy): domain Eukaryota; kingdom Metazoa; phylum Chordata; class Lepidosauria; order Squamata; family Colubridae; genus Pituophis; species Pituophis catenifer. Next base: position 80,422,986 of record NW_027256887.1, read on the forward strand.
CATTTATTTCAGGCCTGAAAATCTTCCGTCCAGACTATTTTCAGCAAGGTTCACCAAATGAGCTTCGTGGTTCAATAAAGATTTGACACTTGGTCTCCTAGTCCCAGTTGTGTCACCACATCGACTGCTTAAAAATAGACTACCCCACATTCAAAAGATCTACCTCACTGAACGGTCTGATGACATTAGCCAAAGTTGTCCAGAAGGGCATGTGCTAGGAGCAGCAGCATCCAAAAAGGAAAAGGAAAAAAAAAAAAAACTCAAATAGAACATAACAATGAGCAAACTGAGAATTCAGTCTAGTGGCCAGCTGCAAGTGAAACAAAGAGAAAGAAGAAAAGGTTACGGAGTTAGTGAGAAATGAGAGCAAATGGGACAGAAGCCCCCAACTGATCAATTATAGAAGTGGAGTGAAGCAAGCAAAGGCATCAACTCAATGAAAGAGAATGGGGAAAGAGAGAACTTAACTAGTGGGAATGCTTTCATTTTCAATCAGATGCTGCTGGCAAAAGAAGATGCATTCCAGCCCTTGAAAAAAAAAATCCCTAAAAGGTAGATGCAAAATTGGAAGGCTTTGGTATGGGATCTGAATGCAGAACCAGCTTTAGGCTATCTCTTGATTAGTAAAACTGCCTTCTAACGCCGAAGTATTTAACATTTATGACCATTGGGGTAGCCGTGTATTTGTACCTAAACATTCCTTTCTCTTTTTGTTATCTTGCATTTTCAGTATTACTCAATGCTGCACCTACTAACCCTGAAACCAGGGAAGATAAGACATCGACTGAATCACAAAGAAAGTAAGAACATGATAAGAATGGGGGGGGAGGAGGGGAAGTGGCTACATTGCATCAGGTTAAGTGCTGCCCATGTCATGTGAGGTGGGGACCCTCAGCATCTCAACTTGACCACACCGGATGGATACAGTGATTGGGAGAGACGATCCACTATGGCTGTGAATCAGGGGTGGGTTCTAAATTTTTTTACTACCGGTTCTGTGGACGTGGCCTATTTTGTGGGCGTGGCTTGATGGTCATGTGACAATTATTTAGGATTTAGCAGACGTACTGGTCTACCAGGCTTTTAACTGCTTGCAGAGCTGTACCGATCTACCCATTTATTTTTGCAGGCAGTGATCTACTCATGTATTTTTGCAGGCACTGATCTACTCATGTATTTTTGCAGGCTCTGGTCTACTCATTTGCTTTCTTTTAACACTGATCAGCTGTAGGGCGGCCCTTTGAAGCCCCATGGCAAGAGTTTAAACAGTTTTTTTCCCTCTAGCCATCAGCTGAGACTCAGGAGGCAGCAATAGATTGGGGGTGGGGCCAAGTAAAAGGTAAGAATAACGTGGGTGGTGGTGGGTGGGGCACGGGGGACAGAACCAGTTCGGTGACATCTTATTGTCACTGCTACCGGCTCGGGAGAACCACGCCGAACCGGGAGGAACCCACCACTGGTGCGCATGCATGGGCAGGCAGGGCACATGCACGTGGGGGAACTCACATTGCATTTTGGGGCATTGTGCGGTGCCCCCGCGCCCCATTTTGGTTTCCAGGTTGGTGCAGGAGGCTTTCCAGGCCCAAAATGAGGTGCGGGGGGGGGGGGGGTCGCACGCACATACAAGGGAGTGGGGCATGTGGGGGGGGTTGCACATGCAGTGCATTATGGGTACGTGCATGCGCACGCTTTCAGCATGCAACGACAAAAAGGTTAGCCATAGCTGATATAGGGCTTTAAAAATGATAGGTTCTTCCTCTTTTTTTGGTGGTAAGCTGTCCAAAGATGTACAGTCTACTATAGACAGAGAAACAAATCGTCTTGAAAATGAATTTCAGATTAATGAAATGTGTCTTCGCATACAAAAGGGGGATAGCTTTTGTATGCCACCGATAGCCTCCCACCGACCAGTACGGTCCCACAGAGAGGGGCTCCTCAGGGTGCCGTCGGTCAAATGCCGACTGGCAGCCCCCAGGGGGAGAGCCTTCTCTGTGGGGGCACCTACCCTCTGGAATGAGCTGCCCCCGGAGATACGGTGGATCCCGGATCTACGCACCTTTCGCCGTGCCCTAAAGACATTTTTATTCCAAAATGCCGGGCTGGCCTAACTCTTTTAAATTGTTTTAATTTTTAAACTGTTTAATTATGGGTTTTAATACGGGGGTGCTTTTAATTGTGGGCCAAATTAATTTAATCGGAGTTTATTACTGTTTTTAAATTTTGTGTTTCTTGTGTTTTATCTGTTGGCTGTTCACCACCCCGAGTCCTTCGGGAGAAGGGCAGCATATAAATATAAACAATAAATAAATAAATAAACAATAAATAGCTTTCCTTGGATGCGAATGGTGCGTAAGGAAAATGATACCCTGTACCCATAAGTTTAAAACAACTGTAATGACTTATTTATTTATTTAGAAAATTCATCTTGCCATCTACTCAGTGGCTGAACATGGCCTTAGCGAGGAGAGTCATGTTCAGCACTCAGGAATTCTAGGTGATTAATATCAAATTTCCTTTCCCATCGTATTCGAAGACTAAATTTCCCAGGCCTCGGGCAGGAAAGTGGCTAGTAGACTCTTGCGGGTTGTCTGAATTGTGAGATGATGGTGGTTTTCCCCTGGAGCTTCTTTTTGAATTGCATGGCTTGTTTTATTTTAAATTGTGTATATTATCTGCCATCCAGAGTTGTAATAGAGTTCAGTAACCTACAAATTTAAATAAAGGAATGAACAAATGCATATTTTTTTTTTTTGGTGTTCCTATTGTGTTCCTTTTTCCTCATCGGTTTAGCAAGAGCCATTGCATTACCGCATCTCCCCCGGATTTTCCCTTAATAATGTAATTTTAAGCAGTCGGAACCTACTGGCATCTTTTCCAATTAATATTTATGGGCATGTCTTGACAACTCTAGGAAGCTAGCAATAAACTGCTATTAGTAATAATTAAGCAGGCCTTCTAGGGTTAGAGGTAGAACAAATTGAGAACCAGGTATAAAAGTTTCTGTGAAATTATCTATCAACATTGGAGAGAGAGAGAGGGACGGAGGGAGGGAGGGAGGGAGGGAGACAGTGGTAGGTTTCTCCCAGTTCGATCCGGTTCGGCTGAGCCGGTAGCGGTGATGATATGACATCACCGAACCGGTTCTCCCCCCCCCCGCCCTCCCACCCCCTCACCTCCCCATGTTATTCTTACCTTTTATTTGGTCCCACCCCCAATCTATTGCTGCCTCCTGAGTCCCAGCTGATGACTAGAGGGAAAAAAACTGTTTAAACTCTTGCCGCGGGGCTTCAAAGGGCCGTCCTACAGCTAATCAGTGTTAAAAGCAAACAAATGAGTCGGGTTGTAAGTGCGAGGACTGGTCGTAAGTGCGAGGACCTTCCAGAAATGACTCTGACCAGCTAGCCACGCCCACCTAGTCACATGACCTCCAAGCCACACCCACAAAATAAGCCATGCCCACAGAACCGGTAGTAAAAAAATTTAGAACCCACCCCTGGAGGGAGCGAGAGAGAGAGAGAGAGAGAGAGAGAGAGAGAGTGAGAGAGAGACTCAAGCAGGAGACTCTATAGCAGGTCAACAAATGGCTGTCCAATCTCTTCTTTAAAATCTCCAACGATGAAACACCCACAATTTCTGGAGGCAAGCCATTCCACTGGTTAATTTTTCTCACCGTCAAGAAATTTCTCCTTAGTTCTAGACTCTCTATTCTTTAGGGAAAGGAGAAATTCTTCATCTATTTCTGATGGGGTACGGTTCCCCCTTAGTGGTGGACAATAGCATTCCTATTGAAAAGGCTCCGTGCAAGGAGTTCTCATAGAATTTCTCTTGGGATTTAACGGAAGCAAGAGAAACCATAGAAGTTGCAGAAGATGGATTGTACAACAAAGGCAGGAGATTCTCATAGATACGGTCCTGTGCAAAAGTCTTAGGCCGCCATTACATTTGTTGTTGTAGCCACGGTATAATGGACATATAGAATTACATTTCAGACTCCTTATTAGAATACATACTGAAAATTTCTATGCAGTATTCAAAAACGGGAAAAAGCAGAAGAAACAGCTTTTGTAGGCTAAAGTGGCAAATACTTAGTGTGACTCTTCAGGCAACCCCTTCAGGGGCTGCCCCAAAGAAGAGGGAGTCAATCTATTCTCCAAAGCACCTGAGGGCAGGACAAGAAGCAATGGGTGGAAACTGATCAAGGAGAGAAGCAACTTAGACCTAAGGAGAAATTTCCTGACAGAACAATTAATCAGTGGAACAACTTGCCTCCAGAAGTTGTGAATGCTCCAACCCTGGAAGTTTTTAAGAAGATGTTGGACAACTATTTGTATGAAGTGGTGTAGGGTTTCCTACCTAAGCAGGGGGTTGGATTAGAAGACCTCCAAGGTCCCTTCCAACTCTGTTATTCTATTCTATTCTATTCTATTCTATTCTATTCTATTCTATTCTATTCTATTCTATTCTATTCTATTCTATTCTATTCTATTTTCCTTACACATGAACAACATCAGACACCTGGCTCCTGTAAACCTCAATGAAATGGAACCTTAGGTACCCTCATTGCTACCACTTGTATGTGTCCTACTACAGGTAGTCCTTGACTTAAGACAGTTCATTTAGTGACTGTTCAAAGTTACAAGGGCACCGAAGAAAGTGACTTACGACCGCTTTTCACAGTTACGATTTTTCCAGCATCCCCATGATCATGTCATCAAACTTCAGAGGCTTGGCAACTGGTTCCTATTTATGACCATTTGCAGTGTCCCAAAATCACATGATCCCCTTTTTGTGACCTTCTGACAAGCTAAGTCAATGGGGAAGCCAGATTCATTTAACAACCGGGTTGCTAACTTATCCACTGCAGTGATTCACTTAAGAACTGAGGGAAGAAAGGTCATAAAATGAGGCAAAATTCACTTAACAAAATGTCTCGCTTAACAACAGACATTTCGGGCTCAGTTGTGGTCATAAGTTGGTGACCACCTGTAGTTCATGGCAAAAGGACTGCTGCGCAAAAAGGTCTATTAGACAGGTTTGTGCAAGACATGCTTTTGTGCTACATACAGGGCAGACACATGTGGTATGAATGTAATTCACTGGAAGCTTGCTAACAAGACCAACTTCCTATCATCTCATTCCAGTAAAAATGCCAAAATTCACAGAATTTGATAAGCAGGAAATCACATACTTTTGTATATCAGCAAGGCCACTCCAAAAGGGAAATCAACAAACTGGATATTGAGGTTGTGGTATTCAAGACTGAAAAATAATTATGGATCGTCATTAAAAATTTACTAATTTACTAAAACAACACAGGGGGAGGTAGCCTATCCAGGTTTGGGACTGGCAGTGGCAGAGTTACAAGATGGCAATGACATGGATTCTCCTGATGCCAAATGACCGAGAGGATGCCATCGAAATACATGGTGAAGAACATTCATAGATGACTTAAAAGCTTTAAACATCACATGGGAAGATGCTGACATACTCATCCAAAACTGAAAATACTGGAGATCCCTTGCTGCCCAATATTTTACATAGGATCTGAAAAAAAAAATCTTGTTATTAACAATATCATCGGTGTCTTTTAATTGCATGCACCATTTTTAGAAGATATAGAATTCTTTATTGGCCAAGTGTGATTGGACACACAAGGAATTTGTCTTTGGGGCATATGCTCTCAGTGTACATAAAAAGAAAAGATAATTCGTCAAGAATCATAGTCGTAGGGTACAAATAAGCAATGGAATCATACAATCAATATTAATCGTGAGGATACAGCAATAAGTTACCATAATACAGTCATAAGTGGAAGGAGATGGGTGATAGGAACGATGAGAAGATTAATAGTAATAGTGATGCAGACTTACTGAATAGTTGACAGTGTTGAGGGAATTATTTGTTTAGCAGAGTGATGGCGTTTGGGAAAAAATTGTCCTTGTGTCTAGTTATTCTGGTGTGCAGTGCTCTATAGCGTCGTTTTGAGGGTAGGAGTTGAAACAATTTATGTCCAGGATGTGAGGGGTCTGTAAATATTTTTACAGCCCTCTTTTTGACTCGTGCAGTATACAGGTCCTCAATGGAAAGCAGGTTGGTAGTAATTGTTTTTTCTGCAGTTTTAGGAATGGGAAGGGAGAAACGATGCCAAGTGTGTTGCACGTACAGAGATTGGACTGTACGACTTGTATTTCCCCTCCATTTTTGAAGTATTTACATATTCAGGGCTTATAGAGAATCAGAATTTTTCAGGAATTACCCTGAACAAACTCCATTTAAACTCTCCAGTAAAAGAAGAGGTGAGATCAGGGAGACCAGGATTCCTGCTTTTCTGCATTGCAGAAATTGCTGGGTCTTGTGACAGGTTGATCTCCTGTCATCCTGCCAAGACGAATGGGCCCAAGGGGAGGTAGATCTTCAAACACAAAATTGCACAAGCAGGAACTGCCTGCAGAATACTTTAAAAGGACACTGTCAAAGTTGATTAAAAGTCTGTGACTTCTGATGGCTTTCATGTTGCTCTCCTACTTTGCACCCAGCAAAGTCAGCTTATTGCCCCCACAAACCAGGTCCTCATTTTACCTACCTCGAAAGGAGGGAAGGCTGAGTCAACCTTGAGCCTGGTGAGATTTGCACTTGCAGTAATTGCAGGCAGTTGGTGTTACTTAACAGTGCTTTCGTCTGCTGCGCCACCAAGGCTCTTGGTGAGTCACCCCTGATTTTATGACCTTTTGTTAAATGAGTCACCCCTGATTTTATGACCTTTTTTTGCCATGGTTGCTAAGCAAATGCCTGCAGTTGTTAAGTCAATCATATAGTCATTAAACAAACCCATTTCCCCTCTGGTCTTTGTCAGAATGGATCGCATGACCCCAGGATGTTACAATTGTCATAAATACAAGCCATTTGCCAAGCATCTGAATTGAGATCACATGATGCTGCAACAGTTATAAGTGCAAGGACCAGTTGTAATTTTTCTGCAGTGCCTTTGTAAATTCAAGTGGTCACTAAATGAATGTTTGTAAATTGAGGACTGCCTCTATATGAACAGTCTTAGACAGCAAACCTGCTATTTGTCAGAAATGGTGTAGGGTCTCCTCACTCTTGGGCAGGCAGTTGGAGTAGATGACCTACAAGGTCCCTCCCAGCTCTGTTATTCTGAACCCAAACTACTTGAATTAATTGTCATGGAAGCTCCCATACACTGTGACAGTTTATTCGGATTATGTGATAAAGAGAAGCAGGAAATGGAAAGACACAGCAAGAAAGACACATCTATACTGTGTTGTAGATTGGGGATAGATGATGGGCTGCTCAATTTTGAAAATTGAACAGCCCTTTCTTAACAGAAGGGGTGGGATACAACATCACCTATCTCCAATCTACAGCACAGTCCTTTCAACAGTTCCAAAAAGGTTCCACATCAGTGGTGGATTGCCCCCGGTTTGGACCGATTCGCAAGAACTGGTAGTAAAACCGGCGGGAGGCCCCACCCACTATCCCGGATGTCATCATCGGTGATCTGCGCATGCCGCGATCCCGTTGCGAACCGGTAGTAAAGGTAAGTAGAACCCATCCCTGTTCCACACTAATTTGCACCACTCAGGTGACCCTGATGACACAGATAAACCTCCAGGTGACCTAAGCAACTGGCTAAAAGAATGCAAATGTCCAGCTGTCTGCAAGGAGTATAAATCCTTCCATTCCCCACCATCCAGTCAGAGCTGAAGAAGCTTCTTGGATGAGAAGTGAAATGTCTTCAAAGAAAAACCAGAAAGTCCAGTTGCCACTTGAAAAAAAAAAAGAGCACCTTTGGGACAACCATGATCTGGTTGACTGAGAATCTCCATAGACATCTACAGTGGTTGGGTTTCCACCACATGCTTGACCACTCTGAAGGTGTGGTGAAGGTGTAACAGATGTATTTTGCTCAATGTGCTCAATGGGATTGGTTAGGTTTCTTTTATGGCCTAGTAAGTTTTTCAAACTTTACTGGTTTGGCTTGTTTATGAGTCAACAACCCAGAAAAATAGGTTAATTTAATAACCTACATGGGGGGGGGGGGGGAATGGAATTGCCAATTCACTTTTATGGCTCTCTGAGGTGTCAGCTGGATCTAACGCTTTTGTCAAAATGAGGAATACAGTGTTGTGAGGTGCGATTCTGCTTTTGTCATTTGTCCCCCTTTGACGTGCCCTGGAGATGCCTCTGACTGCTGTTTTCTATATGTTTGTAAAAAAGGGGGAGGGGGAGGAGGAAAAAAACCCAAACATGACAACAAAACTTTGTATAACAAGTTGTTTACATTCCCTCTCACAGTTCCCATCTGCCAATAATCTCTTTTATATGCAGCTAAGGAAGCAGAGAAACTGTACTCTGGCTTCTAAAGTTGTGCCATGAAAACTGTGATATCCTCTTCCCGTTAATTGTAAAGTTATGGTAATAGTGCCCTCCAGAGGACTTTCTCAGGAATTTTAGCACAGAAAACTCCCAGATACTCTGAATGTTAAGCAAGATCTTCCTTTCCAAAGCACTAAATGGGTGTATGTGTGTTTTAATTTGAGGGCCAAATTTTATATATTTGATTTTAATTGGTTTTAAATTTTATAAATTTATGTGTTTTACTATGGTTGTACACCGCCCTGAGTCCCCTGGGAGAAGGGCGGTATAGAAATCTAATAAACTTTCAAACTTTCAAACTAAATATTTTTTAACCACACAGCCAAGAAAACAGTTTTATCAAATGTTGGTCAGGCTATTTTAAACCTTTCATTTGTAACTAAAAATAAGGAAGGGGCCTGATTAAACTCCTCGAGCTCTGTTGATGCTGAGAGAAATGCAAACAGCCTTTTCACACACCAGCAATAAAAATCTTTAAAAGGCTTGTTAAAATTCCAAAAATACATGTACTGTCCCGATTAACAGAATTCAAATCAGCCAAGAAACTAACATTCAGAGTTTTGTTTTCTCATAGCTTTTCATTTTTAAAATCCTAGGTGTGGCTTCTTCTGGGCCTACAAGAGATCTGAAGTTCAAAGGTAATATTTCTAATATTATCCAGTTCACTAAATCTCAGATGAATGTATCTTCTTTTTTCCTTTTTAGGGACAGGAGCCCATGTCTTTCCCCAGCTCTTCACAGGCATCCTACAGATTGAAACGTTTTCTGCTTTAGTGGCTCTATAGACTGGTCAACTTGTTGTTTTACCTCATTTGGTTCTAGGTTAAAATTGTTAAAAAGCTAAATTGGGAAAGGAATGCAACCAGATCCTCAGAAAATATAGGTAAAAATGGTTGGAGTTTACAGGCAGTCCTTGACCTACGACGGATCTCTTAGCAACCGTTCAAAGTTCTAATGGCCTACTTGTGGGTATTTATGACCTGGATTCAAAGTTCCATCTGCCCGTGATCACATGACTGCCTTTGGGCGTTCAGCAACGAGGCCACATTTGCAGCCATTTGCAACATCCCACAGTCACACGATGATGGTTTACGAAGGTTTTGCCAAAAAATGGCATTCGCTTGCAATTTTCGGCAAAACCGTACCCATAGTGAACCATTAGTTTACTTAATATTCATTGCAATTACTTAACAACCACAGATTCAATTAACAATCTCTGCAAAAAAAAATAATAATAAAATTCTAAAATCAGATGAATTGATGCATTTTATGATTGTAGAAGAATAGAGTAGAGTAGAGTAGAGAGAGTAGAACAGAACAGAACAGAACAGAACAGAACAGAACAGAACAGAACAGAACAGAACAGAACAGAACAGAACAGAATAGAATAGAATAACAGAGTTGGAAGGGACCTTGGAGGTCTTCTAGTCCAACCTCCTGCTTAGGCAAGAAACCCTACACCACTTCAGACAAATGGCTATCCAACATCTTCTTAAAAACTTCCAGTGTTGGGGAATTCACAACTTCTGGAGGCAAGTTGTTCCACTGATCAATTGTTCTAACTGTTAGGAAATTTCTCCTTAGTTCTAGGTTGCTTCTCTCCTTGATTAGTTTCCTTCCATTGCTTCTTGTCCTGCCCTCAGGTGCTTTGGATAATAGCTTGACTCCCTCCTGTCTCTGGGAGCCCCTGAGATATTGGAAGACTGCTATCATGTCCTTCTTTTCATCAGACTAGACATACCCAGTTTCTTCAACCATTCTTCATATGTTTTAGCCTCCAATCTACTAATCATCTTTGTTGCTCTTCTCTGCACTCTTTCTAGAGTCTCAACATCTTTTTTACATCGTGGCAACCAAAACTGAATGCAGTATTCCAAGTGTAACCTTACTAAGGCATTATAAAGTGGTATTGTCACAAGTTACAACCATGATGGGCATGTTTCATTATAATTGTAACTCAAGGACTATGGGTGTAGAGGAATATAGGAAGCTCCTCGCAGATAGCTTGGAGTCAGTACCTTAAAACTAGGGTTACTGGACATCCAGAGAAAGGAAGGACACTGCCTCCTCTTTGTCCTCACATCCTTCATCCAGCATGGCTAGCCTTAAAATAAATTATTGTCTGGTTTTTTGAATGTCTGGTTTTTAGGGGACTGTATTCACAACAATAGTGATTCAAACTTTTCTGTACAATTGTGACCTTGCAAATTGCCTGCTTCTTTTTTCTCCTCGCCTATTCGCCAGTCTAGATTTATGTTATTTATTTTCTGATTCCAGCAATCGGCTTCAATCCAGCCCCTTCAAAATACTCAATTACTGTAGTCTGTGTAGATCATATGACTCATCATACATTTCCCTGGTGAAATGTGGAGTCCTCGATTCCATCAAATTATTGCTAGCATATGTTCATGAAAGTCTCGATTTGTCGGAAAAACGTTGCAATTGAAAAATGCTGGAAGCAGTAATGTAATATACGTGTCAGCCTTTTTTTTTTTTTTTTTTTGGCAGTTTTTCACTGTCATTTTTTTTTTTTGTCTTGGATGCTGAGAAAGCTTGCTATCCTGCAAGGCAGAGTGCAGGGCAATCAAAAGGATAGAGATGGGAGAAAGATAAGCAGGTGGGAGGAGTTAATGTATCTTCTTTTTTTTTGCTCCATTTGTCCTCCTTTTCAATTGTTCCCCTTTGTCTGTTCAGAGATCTGGTGACTATAAAACAGAGGGGAAAAAGTAAGATTTGGGAATGAGCAAAAGATTAGCTCAGGAATGTATCAAGACCAGTGGTGAAATCTGAACCAGTTTACTACCGGTTCGCTGGCCGCATATGCACGGTATGCGCCAAACGAATACTGTGCACGCTCATGCACAGGGCACATTAAATGTGAGCTGCACACGTGCACGTACAGGGCGCGCCAAAAGGAGGCTTGCGAAGGTAAGTAGAACAGCGCAGGGGGGGATGTAATCAGCTGTGCCGCGCGATCATCGGAACCTTTTTTTTACCTTTTAAAAGCATTTTTTACTACCGGCTCGGGCGAATAGGTAGTAAAAAATGCTTTAAAAAAGTAAAAAAAAAAGGCTTTGGCACGGCACAGCTGTGATCGTCAGAGCCATTTTTTACTTTTTTAAAGCATTTTTTTTTTACTACCTATTCACCCGAACCGGTAGTAAAAAAAATGCCTAAAAAGTAAAAAAAAAAACAAAAAAAGTTCCAACGATTGCACGTCGCTCAGCTGATCATTGGAACTTTTTTTTTTTTTTTACATTTTTTACTACCAGTTCGGCGAACCAGTATCATTTTTTTACTACCGGTTCAGGCGAACCAGCCCGAACCGGTAGCATTTCACCCCTGATCAAGACCACCAAGAGTGGGATATGGCAGGCAGAAGAGAGAAAGGTGTGTGATGAAATGTGTACCTGGAGGAGCGGGAGGGAGAGTTTTGGCAACACAGAACTTTCCCAGAGAGAGGTCCGGGGTTGTTTGTTTATTTATTTATTTATTTATTTATTTATTTATTTATTTATTTATTTCTTTGTTTGTTTGTCAAACATGTACAAGATAACAGGTATAAGTATAAACATGGACAGGAACATAGGAAATGAGTACAAATAAATGGGGGCAGTAGGACAGGGATGGTAGGCACGCAGGTGCGCTTATGCACGCTCCCTTTATGGACCTCTTAGGAATGGGGTGAGGTCCACCGTAGACAGTTTAAAGTTGAAGCTGTGGGGGTTTTGGGATGAAATTACAGAGTCAGGTAGAGCATTCCAGGCATTGACCACTCTGTTGCTGAAGTCGTATTTTCTGCAGTCGAGTTTGGAGTGGTTTACCTTGAGTTTGTATCTATTGTTTGTAGAGGGGAGGGAGGGCTAGAGGATATATGTAGAAAGTTATAGTTTTAGTTTAGCAAGTTTCTGTCCATTAGATATAAGTAAATAAAGGATTGAATTGATTGAATTTCTCTGTGTCATCTTGGGCTTGGACCTGACAGGATATTTGGAATCAGCAAAACAGTGTCCATCTTTCAGATGTAAAGAATTGGGACCACATATTAAGTTCCAGTTAAGATGGTTTATTGCTCATGCTATACACAAGAATCTAGTCAGCTAATGATCAGGACTAAATTGGCCCTTGATAAGAGTACCCAACCACATTTTAGGCTACTTTAGCTTGTTATAAGAACTTGTTTTAGGAACGCAGTGGCTAAGACACTGAGCTTGTTGATCGAAAGGTCGGCAGTTCAGCGGTTCGAATCCCTAGTGCCATGTAACAGGGTGAGCTCCCGTTACTTGTCCCAGCTTCTGCCAACCTAGCAGTTCAAAAGCACATGAAAAATGCAAGTAGAAAAATAGGGACCACCTTTGGTGGGAAGGGAACAGTGTTCCGTGTGCCTTTGGCGTTTAGTCATGCCAGCCACATGACCACGGAAATGTCTTCGGACAGCGCTGGCTCTTGGGCTTTGAAATGGAGATGAGCACCGTCCCCTAGAGTCGGGAACGACTAGCACATATGTGCAAGGGGAACCTTTACCTTACCTAAGAATCAACAGAATTGAATAAGGTTGGACTTAGACCTCTTGTGGGAACATAACAATTCCAGGCTGATTACTCTCTTGACTCTGCCTCCAGGTTCTACCTACTCTTCCCCTACAGTACCAATGCCACCTGCTGACAGAAAGGCTACTCGTGAACAAGAGATAAAGGAGAAGCCATCATTCTTTTCTCTCTGCTGGATTCTGCTCTCTGCAGTTAACAGGGAGAAAGATGAAGGGTGGGCTATGTGAGGAATCTAAAGAGATTGATTGGCAAATTGGCCTACATGGAGAGAAAGAGGCTGGAAGGTTTTGCCAGCAAAGAAATTGCAGAGGAAAGTTTGAGGCGTGGAAAGGTTGAGAATATCACATGGAAGATAAATCCAGAAGAAAGAAGCTGAGAAAAGAGGAGAAGACACTAATGAGACTCTGCCAATGATGAGAGAAGAGTTGGAATTGCTTAAGCATGTTCCATTTTTAAAATATATTGCAGTCTATTTAAGATGTCTACAGATAGTCCTCGACAATTAGGACCAGGATTTTGATCATTAAGTGATGACGTTATAAAGTGAGACATCATATGACTGCATTGCTTAGTAATGGCAATCCCAATTGCTGTTGTTAAGCAAATTTTACCAGCTGTTGGCCAGCTGAGGTTAACATCTAGGTTTTCTTTTGAGTAAAGATACAGACAACTGGATTTTAAGGAAGTTATAAATGGATTAATGGAGAAGTTATTACTTGATCCCATATTATTTACTGAGGCTGACCACATATCTCAAGATCCATGATAGATTATTTTCTTAATGATACCAATCATTCAAGCTGAGGGGTTTTTGCACTGAAAATATCCAGTGAGTTTGCATCTTCTCCAAAGGGGAGGAAATTAATTAAGAAGAGTTTAATGCCAATCAATAGATGTCTTGACTTGCTGTAAAATGGTATATTATTTCATTTTTTCTAGGCTACTAGTCTCATTAAAGTCATTTATACATGTCATAATTTAGAAAGCAGATAATTGTAGAAGAAATAGTAATTATTTATAAGCATACAAAGATAAAATTAGTCTGAATCCAAATCATCCTGAACAGCCATTTCTATTTTATTCTAGGCAAATGGACAGATTTTCTTCCCTTTTCATGGCATTGAAACGCTTGATACAATTTATTTTAGGTATGAATACATTCATTTGGATTTATTAGAGGTAGTTCAAATTCTTTCCATCCTGCATTTTTTTAAAAAAAATGCAAATTTGGGTTACTTTGCATCAAAACAAATGAAATGATCACCTTTCTACCCCAATGAAATTCAAATGGTGCAGCTATTCCTATCTGAAACAGGACCAGAGGTGGTAGCCTCTCACCAACTTGCCTGCAATCTTTTAAAATCCTTTACAAAGTAAATTGGTGTCTTTAGCATATGATGATTAACTGGCTTTTTTGTTGTTGTTAGTTGCAAAGTTGTGTCCGACCCATCATGACCACATGGACAATGTTTCTCCAGGCCTTCCTGTCCTCTACCATCCTCTGGAGTGTTGTGACCTAGGCTTCCTGAGTCATTAAAACACACAAGTAGTCCCAAAAACCTCTTTTATTGCAACAGCTGTGAATTACGTTCATTCACAGCTGAGTCCCAATTAGTTGCAAAAAGTCCTTCAGGAGGAGTCCTTCAGGATAATCACCAACCTTTATCTCCCTTGACATTCTGCCAAAGACCTACTTGGCAAAGCCACACAGAGTCCAGAATCAAACAGAGATGCCGACTGGGAACAGAATTAACAACGCTTTCCTACAAAGGGCCCACGTGCCTTTGCTCCTTTGCACGTGCCCAGCCTTATGGGTGGGGCCAATCATCTTCAGATCTTACTCCTGAGTCGTCCCTTTTGTTTTAACTGTTCTTGCCTTCTGGCAGCTCTGCACATGCGCGCACTAGGAACAGGCTTCTCCTGTTCCTCTGCCTTTCTGATATCTGACTCTGGAGGCTCCGGAGACTGCGCATGACTCCCAGATGGCCCTGGCCCCATCTCTGCCTCTGACGCAGAGCCCTCGTCCGAGCCTTCCCCAGAACTGTCCGACTCTGCTGCCAGCTCCACAGGCTGCTGGCGGACCACAACATGGAGTCCATTTAAGCTCACGCCTACTGGCTAGGCATCTACAATTTTTGTAAGATCAAATTCCTCTTTATGACATCACACACAGACACACACCAGTTTGGTGAGGTGTGTTAAGGTGATAGCCTAGCAGGAGACCCTGGTTCTAGTCCTCCCTTAAGCGTGGAAGCCAGTTGACCTTGGATCACTCACTCTCAGTCCTAGATTGAGAAGTTGCAAAACATCTATCCATCAACCAGAAATGGATTAACCATGGTAGATTATGATCCACAACTTTCCACAAACAAGCCATTATCCTTCAGAGCAGGCTTCTGAGAAAAAAATTATAGGCACCTCTATTGCCTTTCTATTTAAACCTTCTGCCCAGCAACAGCACAGCCTATAAATCTTCAATCTTGAAATAGCTGTGAGGAGATGGAACAGAGGAGAAGTGTGTTTTGGATATTCTGTGTTCCGCAACAAATAGAGAAAGTAGCCAAATAAAAGAAAAAAAATGTTTTAGATCCAGTGGAAAAAGAAGGGGAAGGTACTATGCGGGTAGGTACAAATATTTTATTGGTACAAATATTTTACATACTGCCCATTAAAAAAGAATGGAATGGAGTGGAGTGGAGTGGAGTGGAGTGGAATGGAATGGAATGGAATAGAATAGAATAGAATAGAATAGAATAGAATAGAATAGAATAGAATAACAGAATTGGAAGGGATCTTGAAGGTCATCTAATCCAACCCCCTGGCCAAGCAGGAGAAGAAGTAGAAGAAATCCCAAAGAGAGAGGAACTAAAGACAAGTCAGGGTCCATAAGAAGAAAACAGTGCTCTATGTTAGCAATAGTATAGAAATAATAGTACAGAAGAATAGCATATACAGTACAGGTAATCCTCAACTTACAACCAGTCATTTAGTGACTATTCAAGGTTACAACGGCACTGAAAAAAGCGGCATGACCGTTTTTCCCCACTTACGACCATTGCAGCATCCCCATGGTCACGTGATCAAGACTCGGATGCTTAGCAACTGACTCATATTTATGACGGTTACAGTGCCCCAGGGTCATGTGATCCCCTTTTGTGACCTTCTGACAAGCAAAGTCAGTGGGGAAACTAGGTTCACTTAACGACAATGTAACTAGCTTAACAATGGCAGTGGTTCACTTAACAGCTACACCAAGAAAGGTCGTAAAATGGGGCAAAACTCCATAAACGTCTCACTAAGCAACAGAAATGTTGGGCTCAGTTGTGATCATATGTACGCTCCCATAGAAAGGGGCTTCTCAGGGTGCCGTCAGCCAAACAGTGTCGACTGGCGGCCCCCAGGGGGAGAGCCTTTTCTGTGAGGGCACCCACCATCTGGAATGAGCTCCCCCCAGAGATACAGAAGATTCCGGATCTGCGCACTTTCCGCCGTGCCCTCAAAACATTCCTGTTTCAGCAGGCCGGCCTGGCCTAACTTTCCCTTTATATTGCTTTTGATTTTATTTTAAACTGGGATGTCTTGAATTATCTAGGACCAGAGTGTTTAGTATATTTTAAATTGGTTTTTTTTTTTTTAACGTTTGTATTACATGTATTTTTATCATTCGCTGTTCACCGCCCTGAGTACCTCAGGAATAGGGCGGTATATAAATTTAATAAATAAATAAATAAATAAATAAATAAATAAATAAATAAATAAATAAATAAATAAATAAATAAATAAATAAATATGTTGAGGACCTCCTGTAGTGTAAAGAAAGCGTGTGGTATTTATTCATTCATTCATTCATTCATTCATTCATTCAATTTATATGCCGCCCCTCTCCGAAGACCCAGGGCGGGGTTCCAGCAATGGAAATGGAGTATTGGATAAGTTAATAATAGAAAATAGTCACATATTTGTATGATTCCCTTTAGTATAATTTTTTCTCAAAATAAAATATCTTCCAACACTTTTAGGGAGGCTTAAAAGTCCAATTGTCCAGGGTCCAATACTTTTATGGATTTTTTGAGTCCTGATCAATCACAGTTTAAGAATCTAGGACACATACGTACATATACACATGATATAAAGAAAGAAAATGCTATGATGGCCAATATATATTCTTTCACTCAGGTATAAATTATAGGCTAATAGCCATAGTTCAGATACAAGATGAATTATTGTATAGTAAATGGGCTTAATGAGGAGCATAAATTTTAATAACCTCTGATCCACAGAATACTAATTCTTATCCACTATTTCATGTAAAGAAATATAATGTTGAGGTTGAGGTTCAGATTTTTTTTAACTAAGCAGGAATGAAAAATTGGAGCTGTTGTGATCTCATAGTATGCTATCCCAAACATCTCATAGTTTCATTTGATGCCGCAATGAACAATACATGTTTACAACAGCTGCTTAGTTTCCCATAACATTGTGAACCGCAAACTATCCAACCACATTTTAGGCTACTTTAGCTTGTTGTAAGAACCTGTTTTAGGGACGCAGTGGCTAAGATGCTGAGCTTGTCAATCGAAAAGGTCGGCAGTTCAGCGGTTCGAATCCCTAGTGCCGCATAACGGGGTGAGCTCCCGTTACTTGTCTCAGCTTCTGCCAACCTAGCAGTTCGAAAGCAAGTAGAAAATGCAAGTAGAAAAATAGGGATCACCTTTGGTGGGAAGTAATAGCGTTCTGTGTGCCTTTGGCATTTAGTCATGCCAGCCACATGACCACAGAGACATCTTCGGACAGCGCTGGCTCTTCAGCTTTGAAACGGAGATGAGCACTGCCCCCTAGAGTCGGGAACAACTAGAACATATGTGCGAGGGGAACCTTTACCTTTAAGAACCTGTTTTCCTGCTCTATCCACATACATACAAATACGAAGCAAAAGAGTACCAGGTTTGTGGAGACATTAGAGAGAAAAGAGAGTTTCAATCATTTCCCTTCTCATAGCTAAGACTAGTGATATGCCAAATGAAGTTTATTTACCACAATTCCTCCACTCCATTCATTATGAAATGAGAATAGAGATGAAGGACCCACAAATCTTTTTGGACCCCATAGGAAGAATAGAATAGAATAGAATAGAATAGAATGGAATGGAATGGAATGGAATGGAATGGAATGGGAGTTGGGCGGCATAGAAATGCGATAAATTAAATTAAATTAAATTAAATTAAATTAAATTAAATTAAATTAAATCTGTTAAATTTGTGGCCCGAGGGCTGGATGCATCACGCACTGGCCACGCCCACGCCCAGTTTAGCAAAGGGGGAAAAAAGCCACGATACATCATGTGAGTTTGACACCCCTGGAATGGAGAGTTGGAAGGTACCTTGGAGGTCTTCTAGTCCAACCCCCTGTTACACAGACAACTCTCTACCGTTTCAGACAAATGGTTATCCAACATCTTCTTAAAAACTTCCAGTGTTGGAGCATTCACAACTTCTGGAGGCAAGTGGTTCCACTGATGAATTGTTCTAACTGTCTGGAAATTTCTCCTTAGTTCTAAGTTGCTTCTCTCCTTGATTAGTTTCCACCCATTGCTTCTTGTCCTGCCCTCAGGTTGCTTTGGAGAATAGCTTGACTCCCTCTTCTTTGTGGCTGTGCCTGAGATATTGGAAGACTGCTATCATGTCTCCCCTAGTCCTTCTTTTCATTAAACTAGACATACCCAGTTCCTGCAACCGTTCTTCATTGGTTTTGGCCTCCAGTCCACTAATTGTTTCCTTGTCCTTTTTAAAAAAAACTTTGTGCATACATTTTCAGTCAGGGCCCAGATATTCTCTACAAGGTCTTCACCCTTTCTCAAAATATGATCACCTGACCAGGAGAACATTTAATGTTGAATGGTCAGGCTTCATTCTTAAAAGACAAGTGTCAAGTTTCTGAAAGATGCCCTAATTAATTCATGAGCCATGATCCAAACTTCAAAGGAAATTAGTGATTTATTTGGAGCACCATTCCGGCAATACTTGGATGCAGTCAGGACTGACCCCATGTAGATTTACGTTCCCCTATGACCCTGTCTCTCCTCTCCTCTCTGGCCATGTCATAAATCACATTCTCCAATTAACCACTTTGGCTGGCTGTGAAACCTAACACCCTACCTTCTGCTTGCGATCAGAAAAATGTATGGAATTCACTTCAGTTCTCCCTCCCTCCTGCTCATGGCAATTTGAAAGCTTTGCAAGTTGACAACAAGATGAAGAGTCCCCACTATTTCTGAGAACTGAGCATGTGCGTGAGAGGGAGTCTTTTCAGAATTTTTTTTAAAAAAGAGGCAATTTGATATTGTCTTCCCACCCTTTTGTTAGATGAACTATTCCTGAGATTCATGTATTCCATATGAAAGTAGCAGGATAAAACAGGCAATTTAATCAAGAGTGGGGAGCAGAATTGGCCTACATTTTTTATAAACAACAAAACAGAAAATTGAGCAGTTCTTCAATGATGCATACCGTGCATTTCTCTTCATATATTGGCCCTTATACAGGTAGTCCTCAAATTATGACCACAATTGAGCCCAAATTTCTGTTTTAAGTGAGACATTTGTTTAGTGAGTTTTTGTCCCATTTTACAACTTTTCTTGCCACAGTTATTAAGTGAATCACTGCAGTTGGTAAATTAGTCACCTGGTTATTAAATGAATCTGGCTTTCCCATTGACTTTGCTTGTTGGAAGCTCGCAAAAGGGGATCAGATGACCCTGGGACACAGCAAAAGTCATAAATATAAACACGTTGCCAAGCGACATGTCTGAATTTTGATCACACGATTATGGGGATTCTGCAAAGGTCGTAACTATGAAAAACGGTCATACGTCACATTTTTCAGTGCTGCAACTTTGAATGGTCACTAAATGAACTGTTGTAAATTGGGGATTACCTGTAATAGCAATGTGGTTTACAGTGCAAAACCCCAACCTGATTATGTCATGTTTACCGATGATGAGGGACCATTTGCTCTCCAGATGTTACTGAAATATAGTCCTTTATGGCTACAACCTGCAACTTTTGTCATAAAGGAGGCTGGGAGGCATAGTTTGCATCTGGAGACCCTCAATTTGCCAGTTCTGACATAAACATCTACAGATAGCCATTTATACTACCACCTCTTACAATACTAGACAACACAGTATCAACAGTAGAGACCTTTACATTTCTAGGTTCTACCATATCTCACGACCTAAAATGGACACCCAACATCAAAAACGTCATCCAAAAAAGCACAACAAAGAATGTTCTTTCTGCGCCAACTCAGAAAGCTCAAACTGCCCAAGAAGCTTCTGATTCAGTTCTACAGAGGAATTATTGAATCTGTCATCTGCACCTCCATAACTGTCTGGTTTGGTTCTGCAACCCAACAAGACAGACACAGACTTCAGAGGATAATTAGAACTGCAGAAAAAACAATGGCTATCAACCTGCCTTCCATTGAGGACCTCTATACTACACGAGTCAAAAAGAGGGCTGTGAAAATAATTGCAGACCCTTCACATCCTGAAACACAAACTGTTTCAACTCCTACCCTCAAAACGACACTATAGAGCAGTGCAATCCAGAACAACTAGATACAAGAACAGTTTTTTCCCGAACACCATCACTCTGCTAAACAAATAATTCCCTCAACACTGTCAAACTATTTACTAAGTCTGCATTACTATTAATCTCCTCATCGTTCCAATCACCCATCTCCTCCCACGTATGACGGTATGACTGTAACCTTGTTGCTGGTATCCTTAAGATTTATATTGACTGTTTCCTTATGATTATCATTAAGTGTGGTACCTTATGATTCTTGATGAATGTATCTCTTTTTTTTGTACATTGAGAGCGTATGCACCAAGACAAATTCCTTGTGTGTCCAATCACACTTGGCCAATAAAGAATTCTATTCTATTCTATTCTATTCTATTCTATTCTATTCTATTCTATTCTATTCTATTCTCTAAGGAATCTGATATTTGAAGGCAATTCCTTCTTTAGTATGAGCTACCTTATTCATCACTGTGGTTTTGGAGTAGAAATGATGAAATAAATTCAAAGACTAGAAGCCTTTGAAAACATTGCTTCCTCTGCCAGAGGTTTTTCAGCAGGTAAACAGCAGGTGGCACTAAAAAACAGCAACATGGCTTCTGCCTGCTCTATGGAAATTGGACAACTGTTTTTTCCATCCACTTGCAATTTTGCAGAGTTACTGCTGGTGCTATAAATTGCTGCACTGCCTTTATTAACATTTTATGTTAGAGAATCAATTCCATTTGCAGATATTCTGCTGGCTGGAATGCTGAGGGTACGAAACTTCATCTGTAAACAAAGCTTTAAGTCCAAGAGCACATGGAAAAACGAGCTCCTGGTGTATTGGAACTGCACACATTTCAGCTTCTGAGCTGAAAAGAAGTGCTTCCAAGCCTGCAGGGCAACCATTTAAAGCAGCTGCATCTTCTTCCTGGATGATACAGTTGCTTTCTGTACCATCCCACAACTGGGAAAGAAGAAGAGCTTCTCTCTCTGTGTGGGTACTTAGTGCACGGTTCAAATTAAAGGAAAAGAACCAGGGATGGGCTGCTGGGGGTTCGCAGGGGTTCGGGAGAACCTCTAGCTAAGATTCTGTGCAGTTCGGAGAACCCCCAAATCCCACTCCTGGCTGGCCCGCCCATTCCACCCCACCCATCCCAGGAGTCTCCATGTGGCCCGTTTTGGATGCAGGTAAGTGCAGGGCACATGTGGAGACTCAGGGAGGGCGAAAAACGGACCTACTGGAAGGCTGGGAAGGCCGGAAACGGGCTTGTTTCTGTCTTCCGGAGGGCCTCCAGAGCCTGGGGAGGCCATTTTCGCCTCCCAGAGGCTCAAGGAAAGCCTCTGGAGCTCAGGAAAGGCAAAAACATCACCCCCGCTGTGGTGCAGGAAGTCGACTAGGCCACGCCCATCATGGCCACACCCACCCAGCAACCGGGCAGAGAACCCCTTGCTAAAATTTTTGAAGCCCACCCCTGAAAAGGACACACCTTTACTATGTTGCAAAAAGATTATAATATTTGATCCTTTCTGATTTATGAAAGGTCCAACAACTTCAAAGTTATTTTGCTTTATTTTGTTTTTTTGTTTTTTTTAATTTAATTTTTTTCGCTACTTTTGAGTATGGAGAGTTTAGGATATATGCTACCTATGACATTACTGTTAAAATCAGTGAAGTTAAAATCAGTGAAGGATTTTTCTGATTTTTTTTTTTTTTTTAGCTTTTTCTTGGGCAGGAGGGCATGGCTAAGAATAGCAATGAATATGATCTGTCTTTCAGAAACTAAACTGGTTTTCATATCAAATGTTTCAAATGTTCTTCTTAAAACTGGTAGTTTTGCTACTGAACTTTGGCAATATGTTCCTAAGGGGCTTCAAGGAATCTGGGAGATACAGGTTGCCTAGTCTTGCTTTAGATAAAGCAACTATTCCCAAAATATTACCTCTTCTTGCTAATAGATAGTAAAAATCTTCTAGATGATCTGCCTTACTCTGGCTCACTGCTGCTAACTCAATCTTGATCATGTCCAGCCCTACTATTTGTCTACATTGAGTAAGTGTTGAGGGTAGTTGGATTAAATTTCTTGGTTACGCCTTCTGAGTCTCTTGAAAATCCCCCCCTCTTTATAGATAAGACACAGTTTTACTTCCATGAATTTGCTGCTGAAATGTACATTGGAACAACGCAATTTTATTTTTGACAGTGAAAAAAAGATCTTGGGATACCTCTGAATCTGCAGAAATAAATTCACAGTGTTTTGAGAATGACTGATGCCATTCTTCCACAATAATTTGAACTCTCTGAAATTCATGGCTCTGGGTTTTTAGTGAATCTTAGCAGCCTAGAATATGGTCTAGAGGAGGGCAAAGAAAATGGTGAAGAGCTTAGACACTGAATTTTTTCCACCCCATATATTTATTTATTATTTATTAGTCCAATTTATATGCCTCCCTTCTCCGTAGACTCAGGGCGGCTTACAATGCATTATAGCAATAGCCTGCATACTTTTTTGTATATACCTGCTTATTAGTGCTTTCCCCCCCAAAACTGGTGTTGTTCTATACAAAGTTGGCTTATTGCCCCTCACAATCCAGGTCCTCAATTTACCTACCTCGAAAGGATGGAAGGCTGAGTCAACCTTGAGCCTGGTGAGATTCGAACTTGCACTAATTGCAGGCAGCTGGCAGCTAAGTGCTAGCACTTAACAGCATTTTATGAAGAGTTTTGCGATAAATTCTTTAAAAAAATGAAGCAATTAAAATACATGACATACCCTACGCCATGTCTGTCCACCATCTTTGTTCTAAAGCATTGCAATAAAGTCTAAGTACTGCCACATATGCCTTTTGCACGGCTGGTCTTCTCCATCTTAACCTCTGCATTTGCCTTGGATCCTCATTCAGTCTGATAGCCTGCTTCTATTTGGAAGTTCATCGGGCCTTACTTATAATCAACTGCAAATGCTTGACTAAGCCCACATCCTCCGGAGCTCATTTACTGCTCACTTGGAGTCCACTTCATTTGTTTTGCAATTTTGATGCTCCAGAAAGAAGACGACTGAAAAAGCTTGTTGCCTGAAAAAGCTGAAAGAACAATGACCTTATAGCTGGTGGTCATTTTGCTTGGAGAACTAACTGGAAGGGGAACTTGGTCTCAATTAGGAAGCATAATTTAATATTACAGAATGTATTCAGAAAGCCAAGCCTATGCTGATATACCTTTTGAAGCTGAGATTGTAAACGGAAAGATTTCCCCCCTCCCACTCCTTCCCTGGCTGAAGCATCATCAATCTCTTCCTTTCACCATCTGAAATCTCCCTGCAGGAGAAAATTGGGTGTGTATTGGTGTGTGTTGTGCTTTGTAAATATGCTTGGCTTACAAAATGAGCTGAGAAGAGTAAAGAAAGCTTCCAGGCTATGCTACGAGAATGTAACAGGACTCAGTTGAGAGAATCCCATAAAACTGCTAAGGAAAAAAATAATAATAAACCCTTAATGGTTTCTTCTTCCAATAAGCCACACTTTTCAGATGTGAAAAGAAGCAAAGAATTCATACGTTAGCAAGCTTCCATTCCTTACTGAAAGCGTGAAAGTGGTGTTTTGACAAACATCGGGAACTGCCATTTCGTAGTCATTGTCAAAATTGCAATGACAAAACAGGCTTCTTGGAACAGAGATAAGATCTTGGTAAGTGGTTGGGCTAAGGTACAGTAGCAAACAAAAAATAATAATAATAGCCAACTTGATGAAACTCATTGATGAAAACAATCACTAGGATGATTGTTTATATTATATATAAATATAATAAATGCCAAGAAGGAACAGGTGTGTGGGTGTATGTGCGTGTGTTTATTCATAACATTAGGAAAGGAAGGTTGTTTAGCCCTCCAGTTTGCTATAGTATACAGTAAGTGTCATAGTGTGTGAGAATGACCTTTGGAGCCAGAAGGAAGAGCTGCAGACTGGACAACCATCAAGTAAAAAGTATTTCAACCAGTGGTGGGATTCAAGTTTTTTTACTACTGGTTCTGTGGGCGTGGCTTGGCGGGCGTGGTATGGTTTGGCGGGCGTGGCTTGCGAGTGTGGCAGGGGAAGGATACTGCAAAATCCCCATTCCCTCCCCACCCCACTAACCTGCTTTCCAACTCCGTTCTCCTGTGCAGGGCAACAAAAGAAGACTTAGCCAATCAGCTGGGACTCGGGAGGCAGAGAAGAGATGGAGGCGGGATCAATCAGAGGTGGTGTTTACTGGTTCTCCGAACTACTCAAAATTTCCACTACCGGTTCTCCAGAACTGGTCAGAACCTGCTGAATACCACCTCTGATTTCAACCAGCCTTCAGGACAGCCTACAGAGTTGCCCCTGCATGGCCCCATGGGAGTCTGACAGCCAATCAGAGTGCATTTCTTGCACAAAGCGGGAGGCCTCGGGGCAGGGCCCAAGAGGATATAAAACTGAGGGACTCTCAGCATCTCTTCTCTTTTTTTCTTCGCCCAACATCTTGAAGCATGTGATCACTTTTTCTGTTCAGGAACTCAAGCCACGTGATTCCTGTCCACCATTAAACCATCTTTCCAAGCAGCCCTCATGTTTCCAGTGTCTTTTTCCCCACTTGGAACTGAACCCAGAAGGATATTTCTTCCAACAACAGGACCACAATTCAGAATCTCCTGGTTTCTAGCCTGATGACTTAACCAATACTTTACATTGGTGTGGGGTGCAGCGCAAATATTATGGATTAAGTTGCCAATTTTCTTCTGGTCATCTTATATAAAAATATATCAAAATATGAAAAGTTTTTTTGTTTTACAATTTATTTTATTCTATTTTAATTCCTGACATGTGTGGGTTGTGTTTTCCTTGTGCCTTGCCAGGCCTCCGGAGTCAGGGAATCGGCAGAATATAAATTTTCGAAATAAATATCTTTTATTTGACAAACGCCCTTGGGTGAGATAAAATAGCTGTGTCATGTGGGAAGACCGGGCAAAGCTATTTATAATGCATGATATTTTAAAAAATACAACCCCAAATAAAGCAGACGTTAAGAGATAAGAACAGTCTGGCTGGATAAGGCAAAAATCTGCCTGTATTCTGTTTCCTCCTGGGGTTGAACCGAGTGGAGGACAAACAATAAGTTTATAGACATGGACTGTACATTATCATGATTATTGCTATTAATGTGATGCCAACATATCCAGAGAGGGATTTTGTGGCCAATTGCTATCCCTATTTAAAGAACTGTGCAGATTTTTCTTTTTCTGTGTTTTTTACCAGAATATTTTCAGAATTTGATCACTAGTTATTAGTGAAGTATTCTTAGAAAACTATAGAGGTCCAAAATGTGTCTCGGGGCATTTATGGCTGTGGGGTCACAGGCTGCCCACCTTTGGCCTATGGGAAGTTCATCAGCGGTTCATGAATTCTGTTCTCTTCTCTGCTTCTGTTTCCAAGCAACTGGAAAAAAACAGAGAGCCTGCCTGCTCTAATTTTGGAATTAATCACTATCCTATCTACTATCTACTCTTGTTCTTTTTAAGGCAAGATTAGAAAGCTCGGATCTCCTGCATTCCAGGGGGTCTACAAGATGCCATATGTCATTCTCAGGTAGTCCTCCAAGGTAGAGCAGACTTAGGAAAACCAAGTCATGAAAGTTAAGACCACTTTTATTATTTGGTAATAGTATCTCTCAAGTCTGAATGAGCTTTCCCACTCCTTTTATCTTTGTGAAAACTAGGGAGCAGCAGTGGGTTTCAGATGTTACTACCGGTTCACCCCGTGCGTGCACGCTCGCTTCATGTGTGCATGCGTCTGGTTCGTGCATGCGCCTGCCTTCCACACATGTGCTTTGCTCATGTGCGTGCCTTTTGCGCATGCACCTGGCCTCAAAAACGTGCCTAAATAGGATGGCATAGAGCCGGGGTGGGTGGATGGGCCCACCTGCAATTTCCGCTAGCAAACCGGTCCGAACCAACTGAATATCACCTCTGCTAGGGAGGGTCTTGTATGAGGCGCTTCCTCAGATTACATTTATGGCCTGGACTCAGGTTTCTTTTATATGATCATTAGCAGCTTTTCCTCCTGTTCACCAAGGTTATTCCTTCTACCCATTACACCATCCCTCTTGTAAGATTGACCATTCATCATCTGGATTTTTCTCCAGAATTAGTCCTTGACTAAAAAATGACTCCAGATTTCCAGACTTGGATCTGTGTTGGGTCTTTTATAACTCTGGGGCAGCAATGCATTCTATGTGGAATAGAAGCAGAGTCGTTGAAGGACAGTTCCTCTTTCTCCAGGGAAAGGAGAACATCTCCAGATCTTTCAGAGGCTATGATAATGCAATTGAATCTCTACCATAAAAAAAAAAAAAACCAGGATGTTTCAACTGCAATTTCACAGCCACCATCTGGGCTATTTTGACCATAGACCATAGAACCCTTGGAAGAGATAGCATCTGACAAGACATCCTTTCATCCAGTAGTGAAATTCAATTTTTTTTACTACTGGTTCTGTGGGCGTGGCTTGGTGGGCATGGTGTGGCTTGGTGGGTATGGCTTGATGGGTGTGGCGGGGAAGAATACTGCAAAATCTCCATTCCCACACCACTCCAAGGGAAGAATACTGCAAAATCCCCATTCCCTCCCCATTCCTTGGGGAAGGACATTGCAAAATCTCCATTCCCACCCCACTCTGGGCCAGCCAAAGGTGGTATTTGCTGGTTCTCTGAACTACTCAAAATTTCCTCTACTGGTTCTCCAGAGCCTGTCAGAACCTGCTGGATTTCACCCCTGCTTTCATCCCAGAGAATGTTGGTTGGCTTTTAATAGTAGTTTAAAGACCATTTCACTTGGTTAGTACGGTGATGATTATCTCACCCTACTCTCATTAATTCCTTACATTAACATCTGACATACAGGTAGTCCTCAACTTCCAACCATAATTGAGACCAGATTTTCCACTGGCAAGGCAGCTGTTAAGTGAGCCATGCATGACTTTACAACATTTTTGGCAGTTGTTGAGTAATTGCAGTTGTTAAGTGAAACATGCAGTCATTAACCAAATTCAGCTTCCCAACACTGACATTCTTTTTTGGAGCCATCTGGGAAAGTTGCAAATGGTAACCATATAATCCCAGGATACTGTTACCATCATAAATACTTGCCAGGTACCAAGCAACCAAATTTTGGTCACATGACTGTAGGGATGCTGTGATGGTCATAAGTATAAGCACTGATTGTAAGTCATGTTTTCAATGCATTATAACTTTGAACAGTCACTAAATGAGTGGTTGTAAATCGAAGATTACCCCTATTTTAATTATGGAACAGTTCATGCCTTATTTTATGTATTTATTTTAATTTAAGCACCACACAACCCCATAACAATTATGGGTAGCCCATAATCAGTTTAAAAAAAAAAAAAGCAATACAAAACAAAATGGGATCCAGTCCTTCAGTACAAAAACAGAAATGAAACTCATTTTACAAGGGCCTCGATTCATCTTAACCAAAACTGGAGAAGACCCACTTTCCCAGTACTTTATGCAGGACACTGTTTTAAATATTTATAGTTGTATGTGGTTTGTCTCAGTGTTAATATTTGCTCACAGGTTTGGCTGCTAAGTTATGAACTAATGTATTGGCTTGATTTTTTTTTTCTAATTACTGGGCATTTCTGAATTGTATTGTGCTACATATTGTTGTAATTTTATAAAGGTGAAGGAAAATGTCTCTGCCCAGCACTAATAAAGTGATTTCAACAGCAGAGCAGGAAGAATTAAACACTTTTCATCCAAAGCAAAAGAAGAGGAAAATCCTATTTTCTTCTGCTTTGACAGTCAATTCACCCACCCTGAAGTTAGATTTTTCCTTCCTTCCTTCCTTCCTTCCTTCCTTCCTTCCTTCCTTCCTTCCTTCCTTCCTTCCTTCCTTCCTCCCTCCCTCCCTCCCTCCCTCCCTCCCTCCCTCTCTCTAGAGGATACCCTTCTAAGACACAGGTCAGCAACCTACATTTGAAAATAGATGTGACTACAAAGATTAGCTGGGACAATACAATTGAGCCATATGACGTATTTATTGGGTCAAACCAGGTTATGAAAATTAAAAGCTGCTGTATCTCAGTTTACCTCCTCTTGATGGAGCCCCAAGGCAATCCTTCTGCTTAGCACATTACACGATGATATTCATTTTCACCACACAGGGATGTACAGTAAGCAGACATTCTCCAAGAGAGTGATTTTAAGTTTTTTTTTTTTTCTCATTAGCTTTGCTTGCAGCTGCTCATATCACCCATGATTTAACTGAAGACATTCTTCAGGAGATATTTCTGTGAATTCCGTAGACCAATCGATTTACATGGAGGTGAGGGGAGGAAGAAACATAGAATATAATATAAGAGGCAAAAATGTTACTGGCTTTCTTTAAGAAAGGCATAGGGCTAGATCTCAATAACAGCCAGCTCAAGATCACAAAAATATGTGGCAATAGAGAAAAAGAATGTTGCATGTCAACCATGGTAGAATATTTTTTTCAAGAGAGGGGAGCTTTTAAAAAAAAACAAAAACCATCACAGTTGACTATTGCAAAGGGATCATATTTTTCAGCATCCCAAAAAGGATATTTTGAAGCTCATGTCCTGCTATGTGGTGGAAAGAATCCCATTTCTGTCCTTGATGCATCACTGCCCTAGGCTGCATAAATAGCAGGATAGAATCAATTAACATGTGAAGGGTTAATGTCACTTTATAATCATTTGGTAAGATTACACTTCGAATATTGCATCCAGTTTTGGTCACCACGATATAAAAAAGATGCTGAGACTCTAGAAAAAGTGCAGAGAAGAGCAACAAAGATGATGAGGGGACTGGAGGCTAAAGCATATAAAGAACGGTTGCAGGTACTGGGTATGTCTAGATTAATGAAAAGAAGGACTAGGAGTGACATGATAACAGTGTTCCAAAATTTGAGGCCTGCCACAAAGAAGAGGGGTGTCAACCTATTCTTCAAAGTACCTGAAGTCAGGACAAGACGCAATGGAAACTAATCAAAGAAAGAAGCAACCAAGAACTAAGGAGAAATTTCCTGACAGTTAGAACAATTAATCAGTGGAACTACTTGCCTCCAGAAGTTTTGGATGCTCCAACACTGGAAGTTTTAAAGAAGAGATTGGACAACCACTTGTCTGAAATGATATAGGGCTGTGATATATGGCACACGGAGCCATATATGTGGGCATGCGAGCATTGCCCTAGCTCAGCTCCAGTGTGCATGTGTGCGCCAGTCAGCTGATTTTCAGGCCTTGTGGTCCCACCAGAAGTCGGGAAACAGGCCATTTCTGGCCTCCAGAGGGCCCCCGGGGGGATGAGGAAGACTGTTTTCGCCCTCCCCAGGCTCCAAGAAAGCCTCTGGAGCCTGAGGAGGGCGAAAAAACGGGCCTACCGGGCCCACCAGTAACCTTTTTGCTATCGCGTGCCAAAAGCGGGGGGAGCACAGGGGGTCACACACGCATGTGGGGGGTCATGCAGGTATGCACTGGGGGGCAGGGTGCTGGGGGGCATTGAATTATAGGCACACGTACACACGACCCTCCCGCCATTTTTGGCATGTGATGGCACGTTCATGCCTGACCAAAGGGTTCGACTAGAAGACCTCCAAGATCCCTTCCAACTCTGTTATTCTGCACCCACTATCTCAAGACAGCATTGCAGAAAATATGCTTCTATCAAAAGTGTGTAGCTTTGTTTTGTTGCGAAGTCGTGTCCGACCCATTGCAACCCCATGAACAACTTCCTCCAGGCCTTCCTGTTGTCTACCATCCTCTGGAGTCCATTTAAGCTCATGCCTACTGCTTCAGTGACTCCATCCAGCCACCTCATTCTCTGTTGTCCCCTTCTTTTTTTGCCCTCAATCTTTCCCAGCATTAGGTTCTTCTCCAGTGAGTCCTTCCTTCTCATTAGGTGGCTTTGTTACAATAGCCATTTCCACCCCCACCCTCTATGTCTTCAAACTATACTTTTGTTCAGTATAAGGAGAAAATGACGGAGTGATTTGTTGATTGCTGCCAAAAAAAACATTCTGTTCTTGAAAGAAGGGAGACTTGTCACCACTGCTATGAAAAATAGCTCCTCCACCACCATCCCAAATATTAGTTCTGATCAGGAAGCTCCTCAGATATACCTGCTGTGAGCAGACTTTAAATAATCTATTTTTCTTCAGAGAGCTGCTCTTGAACATGCTTTGAATTGTGTTAGTAGCAAAGTCTTCTCTGACCTGATGACTTCCAGATGTGGCAATCAGAGCAATGTCCAAGCTGGCTGGGAATTATAGGGTTTGAAGTCAGAGACATCTGCAAAGCACCAGATTAAGAAATGCTGTGGAAAGAATGTGTAATGCGAAATGTACTATAGAAAAACCTGCCTTGCATATGTAGACCACTGTGGTAGATGAGTGAACATCTTTCTGAATTCCTTTGCATAGACACATTCTAGGTTACAGCCCCAGCTAGTCTATGCCTCTGCAGCAAAAACAAATGCAGTCCTAGATTGCATCAATAGAAGTTTCCATTTAATAGGTAGTCAATAATTCTTTGCCTTGGTCAACTCTCAATCCAATTACTTCGTACAGCTCTGGGTAGGACAAGGATGCTCACAGAATTACAGAAGAAAACCAATCCTGTGAAGAAAAATTGAAATAACTGGCAATGTTTAGCCACAAGAAGATTGAGGCAGAGTATGACAGCCCTCTTCAGGTCCCTAAAAACATGTCCCATAAGACAAAACCAAGACTTGCCCTCTCTCTTTCCAGAGCACACAAGATGTAACAATGGGTTTAAATTACAGGAAAGGAGATTGAGATTGAGTGTACATTCGTAATTTTTTAAATACAGTATTAAAAGAAGTGAAACCCATTTCCAATTTATAGTCATCTAAGTGAGGCCTAGGGATGCGGTGGCTCAGTGGCCAAGACGTTGACCTTGTCGATCGAAAGATCGACAGTTCAGCGGTTCGAATCCCTAGTGCTGCATAACAGGGTGAGCTCCTGTTACTTGTCCCAGCTTCTGCCAACCTAGCAGTTCGAAAGCACATAAAAAATGCAAGTAGAAAAAATAGGGACCATCTTTGGTGGGAAGGTAAATGCCTTTGGCATTTAGTCATGTCGGCCACATGACCATGGAGATGTCTTTGGACAGCACTGGCTCTTTGGCTTTGAAATGGAGATGAGCACCACCCCATAGAGTCAGGAATGAATAGCACATATGTGCGAGGGGAACCTTTACCTTTAAGTGAGGCCTAGGCATACATCGGTGAGGGAAGCCTTAATCTGGATTTTTTTCATAGAGTGACAAATTGAAGTTAATGGTCTATTTGGCCACATCCAGATCTAGGATTTTAGGATTCTCAGATGAGCTAGAATTTCGAAGAGATTTTCCATAAGACAAACAAATTGGCAAAAGGCTGATAGTTAATATACACGAGAAGTACACAATCCAAGACGCCAGAGTTACATGGGGCCTCTTTGGATGTGACCGCTGTAGAAGGTGCCAACAAATTCTAATTTTTACTGCGAGAAAAGAGAAAAGCCATTAAATATCGAAAGGGAGGGTTAACCCTATTTAATGAACTTTCTAAACTTATAAAGCCATTTCAATGCATATTTGATTCAATCAAATTTAATTTTTGTCTTTCTCTTCCTTTTTTTTTTTTTTTTGCCCTGAAGCCACCTAAGCCTACCCTGGCACACCTCCCGAGGACTAATTGCCACCTAAAACACATTACACATTGTGTGTACAGGCAGTTGACTTTTAATAGCATCATTTTGTTTTGCTTGGGGAGGGAGAAAATCGGTTGAATTTGCAGGGGAAATAAAGCACAGTCAAAAGGAAGGAGGTGGAACAATTTAGAGAAGAGCTAACTCATAGTTGTGGCACACAGGAGGTTTTAAGGCTAGATTGAGCTCAGGAAGATGAAGGAAAGGATAAAAGATGAGATGAGTTT
The DNA here is from genome assembly GCF_029215685.1 of Pituophis catenifer annectens. NCBI lineage: Eukaryota > Metazoa > Chordata > Lepidosauria > Squamata > Colubridae > Pituophis > Pituophis catenifer. The sequence continues at coordinate 80,455,489 of NW_027256887.1, forward strand.
CTGGCTCCCAGATAGGAATTTCTTCAAGTGTTTCACTCTGCAGCTTAAAGGCAGCCCTGCAGCTATACGCATTAGGTGTACAGTGATAGGTAGTACAGCTGGCTGAATTGTATCTATGCCAAAGTGCTGCTAAATGATGAACACTTGAGGATAAAGATGGTTATTATTATCGATTTGCAAATAACAGGACTTCTTAAATCTGTGCTCTGCATAGCAAAGCCTCCACTGGTACAGCTTCCAAGCTTTGCTAAAAGAAGAAGAAGAAGAAGAAGAAGAAGAAGAAGAAGAAGAAGAAGAAGAAGAAGAAGAAGAAGAAGAAGAAGAAGAAGAAGGAGGAGGAGGAGGAGGAGGAGGAGGAGGAGGAGGAGGAGGAGGAGGAGGAGGAGGAGGAGGAGGAGGAGGAGGAGGAGGAGGTGGAACTAAAATGACTCCAAAAATAAGAGCAGGAGACTGTACCAAAAGACAGTCTTTCGGTATCTTTGATCTAAAGATGGAGAGATTCATTTCGTATTCCAGAAAGAAGATATCAGTCATGGCTTGTTTCAATCCCAGTCCTTGTAAAACCCGGCACGTCTCATGTTGAGTAAAATAAGGTCAGTGCTAATCTCTCTTGGCCATTTTGCTTGGCTTCTGCAGCAAAGCTTGAACAAAATAAAATACTGACCTCCATCTATTTAGACCACGGCCCAAGAGGGGAATAGGATATCACCTGGTCTTGACAGATCCATCAGCCCAGGCACAAAGCAACCTCTGAAAGTTGTTTAGAGGACACTCGAGCCAAGCTGCTTTGGGCATCATTTACTTACTCTTATTACCTGGAATAAAACTGAAAGGCCTAATAAAGCTAGGTTTGGGCTGCAATCCATCTCACTGTGACAATTTGTGTCATTGCCCAGATAGCTATTTCTAAAATTTTGGGCCAGTGGGAAAGGACTGCTATTGATGGCGTTTGGAGCAGGAATACCTCTGCTACAGGATGTCATCTGTGGCATTGCAATCAGGAGCATAATTTTAGTCCAGAGAAGATGTGTGGCTTAAAAGAGCATGGGAGCTACCTATGGAGGTAGCTGCCATTTATTTTGTTCCAAAATCTACAAAATTAATTTGCAGAATTCTTGAGCACTAGTGGGTTTTGCTTTTCTTTCTTTCTTTTTAAGACTAGGAAGCATTTTATGGGAAATGGGCATTTTTCAGATCAGGCAGGCAAAGGGCCTGCAGCAGAGGTGGGTTTCATCAGGTTCTGACCAGTTCTGGAGAACCTGTAGCAGAAATTTTGAGTAGTTCGGAGAACCGGTAGTAAAAATTCTGACTGGCCCTGCCCCCCATCTATTCTCTGCCTCCTAAGTCCCAGCTGATCAGGAGGAAATGGGGATTTTGCAGTAACCTTCCCCTGGATTGGGGAGGGAATGGAGATTTTACAGTATCCTTTCCCTGGAATGGGGTGGGAATGGAGATTTTACAGTATCCTTCCCCTGTCATGCCCACCAAGCCATGCCCACCAAGCCATGCCAGGCCCACCAAGCCATACCCACAGAACCAGTAGTAAAAAAAATTGAACCCCACCACTGGCCTGCAGAGATGTTTCTTGGTGCTTACCACATTTTTTTTAAGTAAGTAGAAAAATTAAGGGAAAATATCTTGTTTCCATGGAAAGCATGAACCTCTGAATTACTGTCGTTGTAAAGAATGAATCTCCCCCCATAATTTGATCTCATAAGCAATATTAAAGAATAAAAAATTATGGGGTCACTGCTCTTCAGGATTTTGCTTAAAACTGTAGCTACTTATGATGCACTCTAGTTTTTTGGGTAGCAGAACAGTGCCCCTTGAATCATCATGTCACTCAAACTGATGTGTAGAGGCCTAGCCTAAATAAACTCCCATATAATGTTTTTCATAGAGTGGAAATAATCAGTGGCTTTATTATTCTACATACTGTCATCAAGAAGGTGAGCTTAGCCATTAGATCAATTTTGTTGCTAGCTAAATCCAGGACATCTGAGATGGAATATGTTGTTTTACTTGATAAAATGCCAGTCATGCCTTGAAACTTCCATAAATTCTATATAACTGGAGAGGGAAAAAAGGAGGGAGGGAGGGAGGAAGGAAGGAAGGAAGGAAGGAAGGAAGGAAGGAAGGAAGGAAGGAAGGAAGGAAGGAAGGATGGATTAGGAAATAATTCATCTTTATGGCATGTGCATAGAGAAATTTGTTCATCCTGTCACCCTACAGTAACTGGATCACTGCAGAGTTGCATATAATCCTGTTTTATTAACCATATTAACTTTTAGCCCAAATTTATCCCACATCTGTATCTTGCCTTCTCTTTTCCAGATAGAGTGCAATGTCACTCAACAGGCTTTCATAGTTAAGGTGGGACTGGAACTCACTGCCTCCTGCTTTCTAGCCTGGTGCCTTAATCAGTTGGCTTTAAGGTTTTAATTAGTTGAGTTTTCTACTTGTAAAATGATTTGGTGCCATTTATTTTTTGATTGGGGGCTGCCCAGAGTTGGTTGAAGGATGGACGGCTACATAAATTTGTAAATGAATAAATAAATAGCATGGAGATATTAGGAAGCAACGTTTCTTTATGAGTTCTTCTTCCCTGTGGCATCTCAGCAACTACAGCCGTGATCTCAAATTCTCTACACAATTTCTGGCTGAGTTTGCAGAGTGAAGAAATACATTCAGTTGGCGTGTGTGTGTGTGTGTGTGTGTGTGTGTGTGTGTGTGCGCGCGCGCTTCTTTTTAAAGATCAAAAGTCAGGACATATCAGGGAATATTTGCTTGGAATAGATGAGGGGAAAACTGTTGGATGCATAACAATTCCCTTCTCCAAAAGAAACCCAAGCATCTCCAAAGATCGGTTTAGCATTTTCACAGCTCAGCTGGTTCTAAATATACCAAGGTTTGCAGTGATATTTCTTTTTCTTTTTTGACTGTACACTGGGAGGCTTTTATTTACTTGTTTTGAAACATTATCCTTTTTTTTTTTAAAGAAAAAAACCTCCATTATAATATATTCCTCCTTCACAGATCAGCAGTCCAAATCAACAACAATGCAAAATGCACACATCCAATTTCCCCCGTCCATAATTGGTAGATATATGTATGTCAATGACCCTTCCTCATGACATTCTCTCCCTTCTGGGTTAATCCACCAATTTGTTTCATTTTCAAACAAATCAAGAAGTAAATAGAATTATTTTGCTCAAAAGCAAAGCTTCCACCATTAATTACAGAAGGGACATAGCTGTGGTTCAGATAATTTGAAACTGTTAGGCAGGGCACTTCTTTTGCAAATATATATTCCCCAAGTAAATGAAAAGGATTGTTTTTATGCTTTAGAAGACCAAATAGGATGATGATGTCTATTCAGTTATTTCCAAGTAGCAACAACAACAACAACAACAAAAAAGCAGAAGTATTAAAATACAAAAGCAGATACTGCAACATTGAAGGTAAGGATTTGTTTGCAAGTAGGAAATTACAATCTTTTCTGGGAGGGAGGGCATCTATGCAAAAGATTGTGAGGGGCCTTTTATAAACCAAGAATCTTGCAAAGTTATCATTCCCCCCACCATACACACACACACACAAACACACAGAGAGAGAGAGAGAGAGAGAGAGGGAGGGAGAGAGAGAGTGAGTGTCAGGGAATTGTGGAGTAGGGGCAAGTGAGTGTCGAGCAGCCGGAAGGGGCAAGCGAGCGGTGACAAGGCGGGGGGCGTGGCCAGCCAGAAGACGCTACCGGTTCAGCAACCCAGGCCAAATTGCCACTACCAGTTTGCCCGAACCGGTGCAAACCGGCTAATACCACTCTGGTCCAAACAAAGAGATGCTGACACAAACTTGTAGTTTTATATAAATAAATATATTTTACATCAAACTATACAGCAAACAAGACAATCAGGCAAAGAGGAGCATCATGAGGTAAATCACAAAGCATACAGGGCACACAGAAGAAAAAGGCGGGGAAAAAGGGAAACTCTCCCTTCACACCCACAGCAACCAATCACCCCACAGATTGCCTCAGAAAGGAGCTCGCATTCTCCAACCAAACAACTATAACTGTGTGTTCTGGCCCATTATACACTTTACTGTTCCAGCTAAATTTAAATATCTTAACACACACACACATACACACACATACAAGTGGGGGGAGGGGTTTGAGAAACTGGTGTATGGATCATTTTTTTCCCCATGAGAATTCACTGCTGGAATTGAATTCACAGCTTTCCGCACCTAGAGTATTAACTGACTGACCCCTAGGGGAAATCAACAGAGACAGCAGACAAAATTCCACTTTTATCTCCTTTGCTTCTTCTAAAAGATTTTCTTCTCATGCCTCTGCATATTATAAAACGTCTCTTGTTGGTTAGACTAATATCCTCCAGGCTTTTATCATTTGTCTCCTTTTCTTCCTTAGTCTCAGAATCTCTTTTCCTCTTCAAAATGAAGAAAGGGGATATTATAGGCTTATAACAATACAGAGGATCAACTTGAATAACTTGTTTTTTTTTCTTTGCCAACCTCAAGAATAGTTTCAAGTCTAAAGTTTTGCTCCAAATGTTAGTGCTTCTCCATTCGTGCTTTTCTCCTCACTGTATTAAAGTTTCTGCTCTCCAATTTCAAGTCAATGTTTCTCTGTTTATGGAGTGGGAATTGCTTGAGCTCTATTTGCTGAAGATCTTTCTAGACAGCTGGTCACAACTTGTGTGTTATTTTGGTGACAAATCACTTCCCTTCTGTGTCACCAGAAGACATTTTCACTTTTCTACATATAAAAATAGAAATTCTACATATAATTTCTACATGAAAACACCAGGACTTGAGTTCAGTTCAAAAGAGAGTTTTTGAACCACAAACATCCATAAGGGCTGACTGTCTAAGGCTATGATGGCGAACCTATGGCACCGGTGCCACAGGTGGCACATGGAGCCATATCTGTGGGCACGTGAGCTCAGCTCCGGCACGCATGTGTGCGCCGGCCAGCTGATTTTCAGGCCTTCTGGGCCCACCAGAAGTCAGGAAACACACTGTTTCCGGCCTCTAGAGGGCCTCTGGAGAGGGTGGGGAAGGCTGTTTTTGCCCTCCCCAGGCTCCTAGAAAGGCTCTGGAGCCTGGGGAGAGCGAAAAAACGGGCCTACTAGGCCCACCATGCCATCGTGTGCCAAAAGCGGGGGGGAGGGGGGTGCATAGAATTATGAATGTGGGTATGCGTGTGTGTGACCCCACCGTGCTCCCCCCGTTTTTGGCACACGATGGCAAAAAGGTTAGCCATCACTGGTCTAAGGCAATTGTTGTAAGCTGTCTAGAGTAGCCCTGCGGCAAGATAGATGACAAATAAATTTAGCAAATAAATAATAAATAAATATCTCCCATTATGAGCACTTTCTAGATGTATGGAGTTCAGGTCTCTGAACTATACCAGTTTGGCCATTGAATAATAGAGTTGATAGGGAGGTCTTCTAATCCAACCCCATGCTAGAGCAGCAGACCCTATACATTCCAGACATGTGGATGTCCAGTCTTTTCTTAAAAACCTCCAGTGATGGAGCACCCACAACTTTTGAAGGCAAGCCATTCCACTGTTCTCACTGTTATGAAGTGTCTCCTTAGTTCTAGGTTGCTTCTCTTCTTGGTTTGTTTCCACCCATCTTGTCTTTTCTTCTGGTGCGTTGGAAAATAGCTTGACCCCACTCTTTTTTGTGGCAGCCCCTCAAGTATTGGAACACTGCTATCATGTCACATCTAGTCCTCCTTTTCACTAGACTACAGATACACAATTCCCGCAACCATTCTTCTTATGTTTTAGCCTCCACCCCAGGGGTGAAATCTACTTACCTTCCCTACCGGTTCGGAAGCGCATGGGCCATGTTACGTGCGCGCGCGGACCATCTGTGCATGCACAAACCTTTCTGCGCATGCACAGAGGGTAAAAAACAGGTTACTTCCTGGTTAAAACAAGGAAGTAATGATGACCTGGCGGGTGAGCAGAGCCTCACACTGCCATTGCTACCGGTTCTCCGAACCACCCGCCGCCATCGCTACCGGTTCAGCTGAACCAGTCCGAACCGGTAGCATTTCACCCCTGCTCCGCCCCCCCAATCATCTTTGTGACTCTTTTCTGCACTCTTTCTAGAGTCTCAACCTTTTTTTTTTTTAATTTGTGACCAAAACTGGATGCATTGCTAAGAATCTAGGGTGTAAATGTTGATTATTAGGCTATCAAGGATTTAAAAGAAACCTACAAGACTTTCCATTATGGGTGAAAAGACCTATGTCTTCACCATTTTACAGCAACATGATTAGAAAGGAATCAGATGCCTTAGATGGGATTAGTACTAATGGCATTAGTATTAATGCCTTAGTATTAATTGGTTGGTTCTACAGAGGACATAACTCAGTTGCTGAAGAACTTCTAAACCTATCATTTTCATTTCAGTAACTTAAGAGGTCTCTGTGATTGTTGTCTGTAAAAATTATAAATTACAGGTAATTCTTGACCAGTTGAAAGTTACAATGGACCCTCCCCCCAAAAGGTACAATCCAGTTCCAAAGTTACAACAGGCACCCCCTCACATTTCAAGCATTCCGCAACTCATCTGCATTTACGGTTTGCGGCAAAAATGCCCTGTAGCAAATAGTGGGCTTGCTTAACTATTGGCCTTTACTTAATGACTGCTGAAAGAAAGGTTCAGGTCAGTCATGCGGACTCCATTGCAATCATAGGTCAAGGACTACATTTACTTTCTGTTTTGAACATCTGACCCTGGAAATTGGAATCCACACATTTGGAAACTGCCCAAGTTGGAAAATAGTCTAAGGCAACAACTCTTCAACTGCAATCATGTCGCACTGTTGGAATCCATAGGAAGAGTTTCGCTTAACATCTCCTTTGAAGATGCTTCTGCTGCCCATCATTCCTGCACTAGAAAATAATATTCATCTTCTCCCAGGCTATGGATCACACTTCCTTGCAGGTTGCATTTTGTCCCTCTTTCAACATATATGAACATTGTGAAGATGATTTCTTCCACTAAGCTTTTAATTCTTCAATGATTTCACTACTGAATAAAATATTTAAAATCATACTGTGTTTTTAGCATTCTATATTCTTCTTTTTAAATATTCTCCGTTGCCTTGCATATTGCCAGAATGAAAATAGTTTATACAGTGTGTGGAAGCTTGCTTAGCTCTTCTTTGTTTGCTTGAATAAGCTATGATTCCAGGTAATATTTGAACCCAGAGATAGAATGTTGTACAAACCTTGCCAAAAAGTAATAACAAAAGATTTAGAATGTTGTAAGGTTCATTATAGGATTTGATGCTTCTCCAATTTTTTAATCAGGATCTTAGATCAGAAGTGGGTAACTTGTTGCTTGACTCTCAACTGAAATCTGTATTTGTTTGCTATTATACCTACCAATTCCATTTAGGAAGACTTGATGGCAAATCTTTTCAGAACTCAACTCACAATTGTCTGCCAGTTTCCACCAAGAAATTAAAGAAGTCATGTGCTAGATTCTTCAAAACGTTTAGTTTGCCCAACTTTCATCATGTCCCACTCCCCAAATTATATTATTGTATGTTGCTTGGAATTGCTTTTTTGTAAGATAGTCAGCCATTTAAAATTGAAGAAAGAGGGGGGAGGGAGAGGGGAGGAAGGGAGAAAGAAAGAAAGAAAGAAAGAAAGAAAGAAAGAAAGAAAGAAAGAAAGAAAGAAAGAAAGAAAGAAAGAAGGAAGGAAGAGAAGAAAGAAAGAAAGAAAGAAAGAAAGAAAGAAAGAAAGAAAGAAAGAAAGAAAGAAAGAAAGAAAGAAAGAAAGAAAGAAAGAAAGAAAGAAAGATACTGTAGATACTATTTCACTCATTCTCCATCCCTGGTTAGTATCTACTGGATTTTTTTATTATTATTTTTTTAATTTGATTTATATGCCGCCCTTCTCCCGAGACTCAGGGCGGCTTACAGTGCGTTAAGCAATAGCCTTCATATTTTTGTATATTTTATACAAAGTCATCTTATTGCGCCCACAAACTGGGTCCTCAATTTACCTACCTTAGAAAGGATGGAAGGCTGAGTCAATCTTGAGCCTGGCAAGATTCGAACTTACTTTAATTGCAGACAGCTGGTGTTAAATTACAGTGCCTTGTCTGCAGAGCTATCCAGGCTCCTAGAGTATAGGAGACATCTTTTCTCCCTCTAAAAGGAGGTGAAAACTTGGGTGCGTCTTATACACCGAATGTAACCCCTCCCACCCACTGGCCCCCACCCTTTGGCCTCTGCCTCCCAGCAATTTACCTCCTTGCAGCAAGCAGCAAGAAGAAACAGCCCATTTCAGCTTCAGCACAGCCTAATTAGCACAAGTTGATTGTCCGTTGGATCGGCCTCCTGACACTCAGCTGTTTCAGGCTGCAGGGATTGCCATTGCCTATTGCTGCGCGGGCCTCTGCTGCTCGCTGCAAGGAGGTAAATTGCTGGGAGCAGATTTTTTTTTTTGCTTGTGCTAATCAAGCTCTGCTGAAAACGAAAATGAAAGTAAAGCAGGCTGTTTGCTGTTTGCTGCAACAAAGCAAAATTGCTGGGAGGCAGAGGCAGATTTCTTTTTCTTCCTATCCTCACCAAAAAAAGGTAGGTGTGTCTTATAGTCCGATGCGTCTTATACTCCGAAAAATACAGTATCTACCAAAAATAACACCATCTTCCTAGCTGCACAACAGCCAACTACTTCCAACTTAGATTACAAATCAGTTCTTCAGGATCTCACAGTGGAGATTCTCTAATGTGTCTATTAGATTGTGTTCGGAACATCTTTTTCTTAATTCTCACCAGAGCCATTCTTGTGTTGCTGAAAATGAGACTCCAGGATTGACTATTGACCTTTCCATAATACTGTCATCGCTAACTGGGGACGTTGGACAGTCAGAGTAAACCAAGCTAAAAATGAAATATTGAGTCCAAAAAGAGCAAGAAAAGTGCTCTGACATTTTAGCTAAAAAATCATACCTCTCTATTCACTGCCTGACCTTTTAATCTTTCTAACTACCTTTGCTTTGAGGAAATTGGAAAGCAGCACCTAGGGCCAAAGCTTTGCATACTTGACTTTTTAAAGGGTCAAGCTTCCATAAATGATAAAGGTAGACAAATTTTGCACACAAGTTGTATCATAATAGTATGATTATTGGTTAAAGGGCAGGTTTTAAAAATATATAGTTGCCACTTTGGTGAAGAAGTAAACTGTTCAAATTTGGGAGGGTTAGAAGACCAATACGCTCCCACAGAGAGGGGCTCCTCAGGGTGCCGTCGGCCAAACAATGCCGGCTGGCGGCCCCCAGGGGGGGAGCCTTCTCTGTGGGGGCACCTACTCTCTGGAACGAGTTGCTCCCAGAGATAGGGCGGATCCCGGATCTGGGCACTTTCCGCCGTACCCTAAAGACGTTTCTGTTTCATCAAGCCGGGCTGACCTGACCTAACTTTTTAAAATTGTTTTAATTTTAAATTGTTAAATTATGGGTTTTAATATAGGGGTGTTTTAACTGTGGGCCAAACTAATTTAATTGGATTTTAATATTGTTTTAAATTTTGTATTTTTTGTATTTTATCTGCTGGCTGTTCACCGCCCCGAGTCCTTCGGGAGGAGGGCGGTATACAAATATAATAAACGTAACAAACATAACAAACATCACTTTATTGATGACATTGTTGACTATTGCATAAGGTTAATATCAGAAGGTATCTGATTTGAACAAATTGTACTTAACGTGCACGAAGAATAGGGTTCTTTATTATAACCATGATATGTGAAATCTATAAGCCACTTATTAATAGGGAAAGAAATCTAAAGGAGGATGCAGACATTACCTATCTCCCTAATTCTACTTTTGCAAAATGTCTTTAATAAGGTACCCAGGTCCATGGCATTGGACCTGGGTACCTTTGAGACCATCTTCTGCCACCAGTAGCCTCCCACCGGCCAGTCCGCTCCCACAGAGAGGGTCTCCTCAGGGTGCCATCGGCCAAATTATGTCGGCTGGCGACACCCAGGGGGAGGGCCTTCTCTGTGGGAGCCCCTGCCCTGTGGAATGAACTGCCTCCAGAAATGCGTAAGATCTCCGACCTCCATGTATTTCGCTGTGCCCTCAAAACCTTGTTGTTCCGCCAGGCCGGGCTATCAATGTAAAGATTTTAATTGGTTTTAAATATGGGATTTTAAATTTGGGGGTTTTATAATTGAGCCAATTATTTAATAATTTTAATTATTTTTAAATTTTGTCTGTCTTTGTGCTTTTAATCAGGCTGTACACCGCCCTGAGTCCTTCGGGAGAAGAGCGGTATAGAAATAAAATAAATAAATAAATAATAATAAATAAATAAAATAAACAGGCATTTAAGAAGAGAAGTCTTTTTGGTATGATTTTAGCATTTTTCAGTATTGGTGATTTCAGGTACTGTTTCTTTAAGCCAGGGGTCTCCAATGTTTCCGGTTTTATGGACCAGTGGGGGAGGGGAGAGAGATGGTTCCACACAAGCAGCGAGCACATGTGCTTGTGTTAAAGCTCCATTTATGGAAGTGACGGATGCACATGTCCACCACTCACACCAATGGAGCTGTGCGCACTTATGCACTCTTGACTGTTCTCCAGAATCTATTGAGAGGCTTCAACATTTTACTGGCTTATGGGCTGTGTCCTCTCTAGAGTTTTGTAACAGAAGGAATGAAGGTGACTTCAAATATTCCTTTAAAGTTAGAAGACATGGTTGTACGCCTTGGTCACTTCCCATATGGATTACTGCAATACTTCATAAATAATATTGCTCTTGAAGCCTTCCTGGAAGTTACAACTGGGTCAGGGGTGGGTTCTATTTATCTTGACTACCAGTTCGCATTGCACCCGTGCTCTTCTGCGCATACGCAAAAGCTTCTGTGCATGCGCAGATAACTTATGATGACGTCCGGGTCAGTGGGTGGAGCCTCCCGCCGGTTTTACTACCGGTTCTTGCGAACCGGTCTGAACTGGGGGCAACCCACCACTGAACTGGGTACATTGTGCTAATCCACACACTTGGTCTTTCACTAGCATGGGACATCACATGGAACAAACCCAGCTACAGGGGTCATGCATCACACTCTCTTTTGAAAAATGATACAGACCTGAGACCAAACAACAGCGTCCTACTTTTATTCATGGGGAAGTTTTATTGCAGCAAAACTAAAGGTTTGCTTTTACCAATGCAACTGTGGCTTTTATGGTTATTATTATAGCTATGCTCTATTTCTTTTTACTACCTTTTTATTTTTCTACTTCAGCCTTATTTTAATATTTTCCCAGTAGGGATCTTATTCCTACCCTTACGACTCATTTCTTTCTATTCTGTTTCTATTCTTACAATCTCTATATATTTATTCTTAACATCTTTACATATTGGGGTGTTTTCCTATTGTTAGGTTTCTCTCCCAACTTGATTTGTACAGGTTCACTTGGTCTACATGATATCCTGCCTCTTTTTTTTTTTTTTTTGAAAATTTTTTATTTACTTTTCACATAAAACATAAAAACAACATCTTTTTAGAGCAAAGGTTTGGTCCGGTGTAAAATAAGTATGGATTCCAAATTTCATCAGTTAAACATCTTTTAAAACACACACACACACACAAATCTAAACCCAATTTTTGTCATTCAATCTAACATCTTATTCTAACATTTAGCATTCTATTATGTAGTCACCCTAAATCTTAAACTTCAAATCTAAACAGCTCTTTATAATATTCATTTATCATTTTAACAATCAGTATTTCATATATTCTCCTTACTTCAAAGACCCAAGTCACGTCAGTTTCTTTTAAATCACATCTAATAATCAACATATAATATTTTATTCCTCTCTTAAAAAATATTTCAAAATCAGTAACTATTCTTCTAAGATATCTCCTTCGCTCCTCCTACTTTTATTTTGGCTAGATTGCAGCTTAATTAACTGGTTTCCAGGGATGTTCCTCCACTCCTAACCTTATTTGTTGGCTGGATCACAGTTTGGTTTTAACTGCTTTCCAACATTTTCTCCTTCACTCCTCCTAGGTTTATTTTTGTCTGGATAACAGCTTTTCAGCTGTTTTCCAGTAGTGCTTTCCTCCACTCCTTGCCTTATATTTAACTGGTTCACAGTTTATTTTAACTGGTCCCCAGGATTGTCTCCTCCACTCCTTCTAGGTTTATTTTTGGCTGGTTCACAGCTTAGTTAGCTGTTTTCCAGTGGTGGATACTCCTGCCTCTTATTTTCACCACAGCACCAACTTTGTGAGGTGGGTTGGGCTGAGAGAGAGACTGGCCCAAAGTCACCCAGTTGGCTTCCATGTTGAAGGTGGGACTGGAACTCGCAGTCTCCAGATTTCTAGTCCAGCAGCTTAGCCACTACACCAAACTACATTAGTTTTGTGGTCCTCCTTGTGATTTATCTCTATAGATCATCTGTATTTCTTACTTCTATATTTTTTCTATTTTCTTATAACCAGGGCCTCCTCAAGAGAGCTGAAAAAAAATCAAGATGACAGCTGCAACCATTGAGATCGTAGCATGGAGGTCTTAACACACATGTATGCGATTATTAGTGTTGTGGTTTTGCTAAGCTTCAATAGTTTTATCTATTTTTGAGGAATTTTTTTTTGTTGTATCTTGTTTGCCACCCAGAGTTTCTTGGATAGATGGACAGCAATATAAATTGGATAAATCAAAAAGTCTGAAGCATCTGTCCATTCATCACATATATCTATTTTATATATATGTGTGTGTTTTATATTTGCTGATAAAGAAATAAAGGGAGACTAGTATAAATCTATTTCAAGCTATTTAGCTCTCATCAGCTAGCAATACCCTTACTCTGATGAGAGCTACAAATAGCTTGAAATTGATCTATACTAGTCTCCCTTTATTTCTTTATCAGCAAATATAAATTTGGTATAAAATGGTTTGTCGTGAATGCGCCTGCTTGAGGGCTCCTGGATTGGAGCTGAAAGGTGAAAGGGAAACAGTATGCTCCCTCCCATGGGGTAATGTGACTGGGTAGGCGTGACCAACTTTTTTTTTTTTTTACTTTTAAAAGGATTTTTTCTACAACCTTAAGAGGTTGCAGAAAAAAATGCGTTTAGAAGCCTCTGACGATCAGGCAACTCAGCTGGGATCTCCAGAGGCTTTTAAAAGCATTTTTTCTACAACCTCTACAGCCGAAGAGGTTGTAGGAAAAAAAATGCCAGCTGAGCCGCGCGATCATCAGAGGCTTTTTTTTTTTTTTTACTTTTAAAAGCATTTTTTCAGCCAAAGAGGTTGTAGAAAAAATGCTTTTAAAAGTAAAAAAAAACAGTCTTTGATGATCGCGTGGCTCAGCTGGGCATGGGGGGGGGCTGCAGGGATTTTTGCTACCAGTTATCTGAACCACCTGCCACCATTGCTACTGGATCGGGCAATCCGGTCCGAACCGGGAGCATTTATTATTTATTATTTATTAATTCGATTTATATGCCGCCCTTCTCCGGAGACTCAGGGCGGCTTACAATGCATTAAGCAATAGCCTTCATACTTTTGTATATACCTGCTTAGTAGGGCTTTCGGGCCCCCCTAAACGGTGTTCTATTTTATACAAAGTCAGCTTATTGCCCCCACAATCCGGGTCATCATTTTACCTACCTCGAAAGGATGGACGGCTGAGTCAACCTTGAGCCTGGTGAGATTTGAACTTGCAGTAATTGCAGGCAGCTGGCAACTAAGTGCTACTTTAACAGCACTTAGTCCACTGCGCCACCAGGCTTTCACCCCTGGGAAAAATCCATTCTAAAATAAACCCAATCCCTTTTGAATGGGAAACTAGAGACATGCAGTGTGGCACAAATACAGATTCTTCTTCTATTCACAGACCACCTCCTGCCTTTAATAGAAGTGTCTTCATCTGTATCAGCAAAGCCCATGTCTGCCTCTCTCTACAAAGATAAATGTACTTGGTGTGGCTGATACATATCTGCATACAGAAGCGTCTATATATGTATGCATATACACGTATATGGGTAAGCAGGTGAGTGCATTGCTCTTCTCTCTGCAGAAAATTTTCTAGATCTGTTAGGATCAAAAGCACCACTGACAAATCTTAACTGCAACTGTCAGAATTGGCTACCTATATATAGAATACACGAGCAGCAGGCAAAAGCTCACAAATACAAGGGGGAAATATAAAGGACAACATGAAGAAAATAAGAACAATGAGGGATAACTAACAGGTACTGCTAAGCATATGAATGAGCAATCGCACACCAATCTTTTTTCTCTTCTTTACGGTCTAAACAGTATATTATTAGATCTCAGCTGAATCTGACGCTGAGCTACATCATGCCATTGTGTGGCACCTGCAGTACCAGATTCAATGTGGTGGTTTTCACTCTGAACAAAACACAGTATTTTAAGTGCTGGGTTTTAAACGATTCCAACATTCTTATTTTATTAGTCATATTTCTATGCCGCCCACTCTCTGAGGACTCTGGGCGGCTTACACCAAAGACAGTATATTAAATAGCATATTGCCCCCAACAATCTGTGTCCTCATTTTACTCACCTTGGAAGGATGGAAGGCTGAGTCAACCTTGAGCCGCTGAGATTTGACCCGCTGATCTGGGAGCCCCAAAGCCTAGAGATCAAATAATAATAATAATAATAATAATAATAATAATAATAATAATAATAATAATAAGAAGAAGAAGAAGAAGAAGAAGAAGAAGAAGAAGAAGAAGAAGCCCTAGCCACAAACTGTATGAAGGCAAAAATTCAACATGTTACCACCAACAGCAAATGCCGCCTCTGCAATGAGAAAGATGAGACAGTTGACCACCTGATTAGTGGATGCAGCAAAATTTCACAAACTGACTACCTACAACGCCATGACTGTGTTGCTAAAATCATTCACTGGAAATTGTGCCAGAAGTTTGGATTTGAGTACAGCAAAAACCACTGGGAACATCAGGTTGAGAAAGTTTTAGAGAATAAGAAACTCAAGATCTTGTGGGACTTTAGGATTCAGACTGACAGGCACTTGGTCCACAACACACCTGACATAACAATAGTTGAAAAGAAAAAAGTATGGTTCATTGACATTGCAATACCTGGTGATGCACGAATTGAAGATAAGCAGCAAGAAAAAATCACAAAGTACCGGGACTTACAAATTGAAGTTGAGCGACTGTGGAAAAAGAAATTGTGTGTTGTCCCGATTGTAATTGGAGCCCTCGGAGCAATACCCAAAGGGCTACCCCGCTATTTAGAAATTCTAAATTTGCCGGACTTGAACATTTTGACTCTACAAAAAACCACCTTACTCGGAACAGCTTACATCCTCCGACGATACCTTAACAGTTCCTAGGTCCTTGGTTAGGACTCGAGCTGCTGAGCTATTAACCAGCCTCAAAGGCTGTGAATCTCACTAAAGATTAACCAATAAATAATAATAATAATAATAATAATAATAATAATAATAATAATAATAATAAGAAGAAGAAGAAGAAGAAGAAGAAGAAGAAGAAGAAGAAGAAGAAGAAGAAGAAGAAGAAGAAGAAGAAGAAGAAGAAAAAATCACAAAGTACCGGGATTTGCAAATTGAAGTTGAGCGACTGTGGAAAAAGAAATCGTGTGTTGTCCTGATTGTAATTGGAGCCCTTGGAGCAATACCCAAAGGACTACCCCGCTATTTAGAAATTCTAAATTTGCCGGACTTGAACATTTTGACTCTACAAAAAACCACCTTACTCGGAACAGCTTACATCCTCCGATGATACCTTAACAGTTCCTAGGTCCTTGGTTAGGACTCGAGCTGCTGAGCTATTAACCAGCCTCAAAGGCTGTGAATCTCACTAAAGATTAACCAATTAATAATAATAATAATAATAATAATAATAATAATAATAATAATAATAATAATATTTCTATACCGCTCTTCTCCCGGAGGACTCAGGACGGTGTACAGCCTATTAAAAGCACAAAGACAACCATCAATTAAAAATAATTAAAATTATTAAATAGTTTCTGCTCAAATTTAAACCCCCCAAAAATATATCCTCAGGTTGACTGCATTTATTTTACACCGGCTTTGACCTATTCCTTAATGATTAGCTTTTTTTCTGCTTTTCTACATCTGCTTTGTGTCGTTGCAATTAAATTTAATTGACTTCTCCTCTTCCCTTGGGCTACAGGAAACTCCTATGAAGCCTTCTGGAAATAATTTGAGGAAGGAGGGGCCACCAGGGAAATGAAACAGTAGCGGCTTTCTCCCTGTAATGCATATTTTTAATTAGACACAAATAGTTTTTTTTTTTTTTTTAACACCATCCCACAACAGAAACAATATAACTCAGTAGCAAGCAAACACAGACCGATTCCAACATTGTAAACTCTGCAGGGTACATATAATTCTTACAGTATATTCTACTCCTTAGTGAATCACGGTTTATTTATTAAGAATTCAATCCAAGCTATTAGTTTTCCAATGTTGAAAACACACAAAACTTTCCAAGACTTCCAGGGAATATCTTCGATAGTATAATATAGTATAATATAGTAATATAGTATAATATATTATATATATATATATATATAATATAGTATAATACAAGCTTCTTAAGCAGTATCAACCACTGATTTTAATCATCATTCATTAAAACTCCCTTTTTACAGCCTGTAATCCCTTAATTCGGGGTAAAGTCAGGGCAACTAGATGGAGTTGAGCGTTTACTGGCTGGACACCCTTCCTGATGCCACACAGAGTTTGCAGTGTCCTAGCAGAGAAACATCTGCTGCTACCTAGGATTGAACTCGCAACCTTCTGAGTGAAAGGCAAGCATCTTCGCCACTAGGCCACCATGCCATTCAAAATCATCTTTCATTCATTTTGGTTATATTCTAAATATCTTCCAGGAAGTCTGTCAGAGTTATGCCAAATTGTCTCATTCATGATGAGACAGTTAGGTTACTTCGTGGGTTTATGGCAGAAAAAATACATGTTTTCTTTGCTAATGTTTGTTCAATGTTTAGATGTAATCTATGGCTGTATAGCAAATCTCCCAAATATATACTCATTATTTTAATGTATATTTTCCAAGCTAGAGACCATTCGTTGCTATCCACACTTGTTTATCAGAGTGCTTTAGCAGGCTGTAATATTGTATTCCATTAAAACTTACCATATATCTAAGGTTTTTTTATCTAATATATTGAAAATGTGCATTAATTATCCTATTTAATACTTCATATTAAATGATGATGATGATGATGATGATGATGATGATGATGATGATGATAACCACATTGGGTTGCCCTCAGTGGTGAAATCCTCCTCGAATCGCCACTAGTTCGCTGCCTGCACATGCGTGGTGCATGCCACAAGCACACTGCACAGGCATGTGCAGTGCACACCAAATGTGTGCTTGGTGCGGAAAAAGAAGACTTCCCTAGGTAAGTAAAACAGCGAGGGAGGAACAGCTGTGCTGCGTGATTTCCTGCTTTCCAGCAAAGCTAAACAATGCGGAACAGCTGATCATTGGAAATGCTGGTTCTGACGAACCAGTAGCTTTTTTTTAACTACCAGTTCGCCTGAGCCAGTAGCTTTTTTTACTACCAGTTTACACGAACCGGTAGCTTTTTTTTTACTACCTGTTCACCTGAATCGGTAGTTTTTATCACTACAAACTACTGGTTTGTAGCACCCCTGGTTGCCCACTAACTAAATTCTAGCTATTTACTATAACATTCTCATGCAATTAACTTAAACCATAAAAGTTAGACTATACATATATATATATATATATATATATATATATATATATATATATATATATATATATATGTGTGTGTGTGTGTGTGTGTGTGTGTGTGTGTGTGTGTGTGTGTATAGTTAATATTTCGGGTTTCTTCCCGTGTAATTGTGGATATATCCCTAAAAGGGTAGAAGTGACGTTTCGACAGAATCTCATCTGCCATCATCAGGCTTATGTGAAACCCGAAATATTAACTATACACACATATATACCCGTGAAAACTTACACACACACACACACACACACACACACACACACACACACACACACACATATATATATATATAGTCTCATTCGTTATCTTCAGGCTGGTGTTCTCGGCTTCGTGCTTCCAGGAGCTTCCAATTCTACGTGGGAGAAGACCCGAATAACCAAAGACCTACATACAAACACCCGCGAAAACCTGACTAAAAATAATTTCTCATGTGATACCAGCAATATTTTAAACTAAGATTACAGGTGTATCATCAGTTTCAGATTAGTTTCAGGCAGTTAAAATAAAATAGATCAATAAACTGAAAGCGGTAGCATCTTAAAACCAAAGCAGTAATTTTCAAAATAACATCAAAAGGTCAACGTCTATAATATTAAAAAGCAAGCAAAGCCTTTAAGGTATATTTAAAACAAACTGCAGAGTCAGAGAAAATGCATGCATATTAAACTAAACATTCTCATGCTTTTCCAATTAGCAGAAAAAAAGACGATGCAGATGTATTGATTGGGTGAAATCTGTATCTTGTGGTTTGTTTCTTGCTGTGAGATTTTCTTTTTTTCTAGAGAAGTTGACCAAGTGAGCTTCCAAGTATAATTCAAGGTGCTGGTATTTATCCATAAATATCTGAGGACCAGGATATTTGCTGGGACCATCTGTCTCCAGTTATCTCTGCCTGTCCTACAGGATCTGACAAGGTAGGACTGCTCCAAGTCCCATCCATTAAAAAACATCACATATGACATAGGACCAGGATGGTAAATAAGTCTATTGCGATAGTATGAAGTCTGTATTTTTTTCCTCTGGTTCAGTGTGTTTTATTATTTTATTGTCTTCTTATGATGTTTTAACCTGTTTTAGCTTTCAGAATTTGGAGGTTCTTTACTGGTTGCTGACTAATCTTTAGCTACTCTAGGCCTACAGAAATATAAAGTTTAGAGCACAGGACGTAATTTTTCCTCTCTATTCTAGTTTCCAGCTGGAATCTGTGTCCAATTTTGAGTTGCACCATTTCAAAAGGAGAGTGAAACCTTGGAGTAAGTTCTGAGGAGGACTACCAAGGAGATTTTTTTTATGTGACAGGAAAATGTCTGTTGCAATATTTTCAGGATCAGACTCAATAAAGATAATAGAAGTTATAGGTTTAAATATAATTCTCTTTAATCATAATAGGCATTCTATATTCGCTGAATATTCAAGATAGAAGCAAGGAAAATGGAGAGGATGGCTCCTTTTATATACAAGGGGCGGAGCCAGGAATGGGAGTGGTAAATTATGAATACATTAAAGCTCAAGTAATAAGTTAACCCCTGATGTTCCATATATACATTATTTACACATTAGAGAATAAGGCATTTACATCTGACAAATCCCCCTCTAAATGCCGGTTCGTTATACAACACCAGTTACATTCAGATTCAGGACAATATAATACATATAATTTAGAAGTTAAATATTTGTGTTGTTTAGAAGGTAAGGGTTTTGTTAATATGTCAGCTAATTGTTCAGAAGTATCACAATGTATTGCTTTGATGAATCCGTCTTGAGATAGTTGTCTCACGTGCTTAAATTTTATATCAATATGCCTGGACCTTTGTCCAATTGCATCGGATCTAGAAATTTCAATGGCCGCTTTATTATCTTCATGCATAATAAAGGGTAAAGTAGGTTTCTTCCAAACATCTGTGATCAAATCATTGAACCATACAAGGTTATTTGCAGCTTTAGACAAGCAAACATATTCTGCTTCTGTGGTAGAGGTGGCTACCAGTTCTTGTTTACCAGTATACCAGTAAACTGGACAATCGTTCAATAGAAAAACATAACCAGAGGTACTCTTTCTGCATGATGTATCACCGGCCCAATCTGCATCAGCATAACAAGTAATTTTTGGTTCTTTGTCATTATTGGGTTCCAATATTAAACAAAAATCTAATGTACTTTTCAGATATCTTAAAATTCTTTTGACAGCTTCCCAATGATACAAGGTTGGTTTGCTAACATATCTTGACAATAAATTGAGAGGTAATGCAATATCTGGCCTAGTCCAATTAGATATATAAAGGAGTGAACCTATAATTGATCTGTAAAATGTGTTGTCTTTAAACTCAGGGGAAGATTCATCATTGTTTCTAAGAAAATCAGTTTGCATAGGTGTGTCACATGTTTTGGCATTATTTAAGTTACATTTGTTTAGGAGTTCAATGATTTTATCTTTCTGAGTAAGTTTGAATCCCCCTTTTGTTTTGTTAATTTGTACACCAAGGTATTTATTCACTCTACCTAGTGATTTCAATGAGAAGTGTTCGTTTAACTTATTTACAAAGATTTCCCTGCTCTCTTTATGCTTTCCAATATATAAAATATCATCCACATAAATTAATACAAATTCAATATGATCATTACTCTTTTTTACAAAGAAACAGTTATCAGCAGTGGTGGCGTTGAAATCCATGGTCTCTAATACTTTTACCAAACAATCGTACCATCTTTTGCCAGATTGCTTCAATCCGTACAGACTCTTATTTAGTAACCAAATTTCGTTCTTATTAGTGTATTGACTGTGTGGTGCTCTTACATATATTTCCTTATCTAATTTTGCATGTAAGTATGCAGTCTGTATGTCATATTGAAACACGTCTAGATTGAGTGCAGATGCTACTACAAGAGCTGTTTTGACACTCTCTGTTCTCACTGTGGGTGAATATGTGTCAGTATAGTCTTCTGGATATTTTTGTGCATAACCTTGTGCAACTAGTCTGGCCTTGTATAAGGTATTACCTCCTTCTAAATTCTTAATTTTATAAATCCACCTGGTACCTATAATTGTTTTATCCTTAGGTGCGATCGCAGGTGTGAATACATTTAATCCTTGTAAACTTTTCATTTCTTTTTCCATAGCTAGTTCCCATTTTTCTCTTTCTTCACGGGGAAGTTTCAATACTTCCTCATATGTATTAGGTGTTATTTGTTCCCCATCCATATGCATAATATAATCTTTGTATTTATTTGGTATTTGGTTTCTATTATTTCTAATATTTCTTTCAGGTTTGCTATGGTTGTCATGCAAATATCTGGCTTCCTTTTTTGTTAATGTGTCTGTCTTTATTTTATGCTGACTATTTGTCCAAGTTTTGGTTTTGTTCTTACTTTTGCTAATATTTTGATTTTCTGTTGTTCCTTCCTCGCAAGGTATATTATCTTTGCTTTTATTAGGAAAAATTTCATTAAGGTGCAACTTAGACCAATTGGCCTGCTCATGAAACACAGCTGTTCTGGATACTATAAATTTGTTATTATTATCGATGAATCTGTACCCTTTGGTTCCAGTTTCGTATCCCATGAATCTTAATCTCCTGGATACGTTTTCTCCCTTTCTCCTCAATTGTTTAGGTATGTGCACGTCTGCAGTAACTCCAAATATGTGCATGTGTGCTAATTTAGGTTTTCTATTGTACATCACCTCATATGGTGTCTTATTCACAATACTGGACCATGTTCTATTTTGAGTGTAATTTGAATAATGTAAGGCTTCTGACCAAAATTGTTTGCCTAAACCAGCATCCTCTAATGTGCATCTAATCATGGTTTGTAGTGTGGAGTTCTTTCTCTCTGCAATCCCATTTTGAAAGGCAGAAAATGGATTGGACGTGAAATGTAGCATCCCTCTATCCTTTAACCATTGGGAGAATTCTTTAGACATGAATTCACATCCCCTATCTGTCATAATTTGTTTTATTCTGATATTATGTTGTGTTTCTATGCGTTTGTAGAATTCCTTAAATTTCTGAAAGGTTTCATCCTTGTGCTTTAATGTGTAAACAAAACCATAGCGACTGTAATCATCCACTATTGTTAGGAAGTAACGTTTTCTATAGGTAATTGATGGAGTTAATGGACCAACTAAGTCCATATGTACCAAATCAAAAATATTGTTAGTTGATCTGTTAGATTTTTTTGGTCTAGGACTGGTTTTTAGTTTGGTGGATTTACATACTGAGCATTCTAAATAATTTTCACAATTTTTTATTTTTACACCTTCTGCGTGTTCAGTCATTTTTTGTACTACAGGAAAGCTTGCATGTCCTAACTTCCTGTGTAAGATATGAGCACACTCATCATGAATTGGTTTACCTATTTTTGGTTTCTTCTCATTGTGTGTATTTTTGTTATCATGAGTTATTTTACATTCATCATTGTCACTGTTACTGACATTTTCATCATCTGCTTCAATACAATCTTTCATATTTGAATCAATGTTATGTAACCATCTTTCTTTGGTTATCAGATAGGGTAGACCCCCTTTTATCATCACAGTGCCTATATTTGTTTTGTTCTTTTCTATAGTTGCTTTCCCCTTTGAGAAAACTATATTGATGTCAGATTCTCTGCTTAGTTTTATGGCACTTAGTATGTTGTGAGGTATTTCTGGGATTAATAATACCCCCTCTATTTTCCCTAAACCAGGCAAGGTCACATTTCCTCTGCCTAATACTTGAACCTTTTCTTGATTAGCTACCTTTATCACAAACTTATCTTCTGTAAATGAAGATAATATACTTTTGTTATTAGTGGTGTGATTTGTTGCACCAGAATCAATAAGCCAATTATTGTTCTCATCTTGTTGTGTTTTGGTGCTGTCTTGTTTATTTAGCCCATTTAGTGACCCAGATTTTCTCTCTTTTGAATTTTCTCTACCCCCTCTACTTTCTCTGTAGTTTGGTGGGCTTCTATATTTGTGTCTATCTGTGGAAGATTGTCTGTAATTGTATTTGCTCCTATATTCTGGCCTATGTCTCTCCCTTGGGACTTTGGGACAGTCTCTTTTACTGTGTTCCCTGGATCCACAATTGTGGCATCTAAAGGCCTCATTATATTTATCTTGAAAGACTACTTTCCTAAAAGGTTTGTGTTCTGTTTGGTTATTGGAACGATTTTTTCTTGAATTGTCTTCTGCTATCAATTTGTTAGATAGACTTTCTATTGATAAATATCCCAAATTAATGGTATCTAAGTGTGACATAAAGCTATCCCATGATGGATCAAGTGAATTGATAATAACACTTTTCATAGTTTGATCTGAAATCACTTCCCCCCTCAATTGCAGCTCAGCTCTTATTTTGTTTAGATTTATCAAATGTTCACTTATAGAAACCCCTGGTTTCACTCTAGAAGAAAAGAAATCCTTAGACATTCTTGTGGTTGTGGCTACGCTATCGCTGTGAAATAGATTAAACATGCATTGAATTATTTCTGATACAGTTAGGTTTGGTTTGATGCTATGATACATTGCAGGAGACACGCTAGAAATTATTATGAAAAATGCTCTATGATGTAAACAGTCTATTTTTAAAGTCCAAGGTCTTCTTGGAGGACTAGTTATAAAGAATAGTAAATTTTCTTTCATAAAAATAACCTGAAGCTGTTGGTACCACTCTTGTAAATTAATGCCATCAACTCTAAGTTTTGGGAAGTCACTGGGTAAGTTCCCCACATTATTCTGTCCATTACTTACAACCTGAGGCAGTCCGTGGTCTCTCAAGTGCAGGAAATTACAGAACGGCATTGGGATGCTTGTAACGAGTCTGCGCGGTTCTCTGGCCAGTTCAAGTCTTTCGGGGCCGTCTACGTAGTTTTGCACATGCGCGTTGCTCATTTCTTCTTTGGCGCCGTTGTGGAAGGTTCTCTCTATTTCAGCTCTCTCGATCCGCTCCTCTTCAGATGAGTCGGTTTCTGGCTCGGTTTTTGGGGCTTTGGTGATGGCGGCGGTTCTTCTCTTTCTCTTGTGTGTGCTGGCACTCGATTCTGTCTGCGGTGTAGGACGGAATCGGCATGGCTCTCTGGGCTCGGGTGTCGTAGTTTTCGAAGTCAGGATGGGAGCGTGCAGGTCTTGAGTTGTCGGTTTGATTGCTTGCTTCTTCGTTGATGTCTTAGAAATTTTCAATCTTGGCCCAAAAGCAGCAAAAAGTGTTTTCATTGCTGACTCTACTTGAGACTTTGTTAAATCGTCTTCACTTTCTGATTTTGGTTCATCTGAAGAGTTTGAGACTTCTTTTTCACTTTCTTCGTCTGATAGCGTTTTTCGCGCCAGAAATTTTGAACTGAGCGTTTTGATTGGCTCTGCTTCACTCTCTTTTGAAGTTCGTTGAAACCAAGATGGCTGCCGTTCAAAATTTCGCGCGGGGTCACATCTTTTCTTTTTTACAACTATTTTCTCAGTAGTCATTTCACTCACAGTTTTTTGATCTTTGGGTTTTTCTTTAATGATGTTTTTCTCTCTCGCTGCTCCGCTGTTCCTCAGCATCTCCTGGAGGTCCGCGATGAGGCTTTCATCATTCTTTTGGCTTTTTAGTATTTTTAATATTTCTGACCTGAGTTCGTTATTTTCTATCTCGATTTCTTCCTGGTCGTTATTTTCACTCATCAGTTCTTCTTCTTCAGTGGTGTATTCTTCGGATTCTCTCGAAATCGCATTAGTGGATTCGTTGATCATCTCTTGATCAGTTTCTATTTCTTTGCTGTAGGCCCTGGTGTTGGGCCTATCTTTCTTGGACATTTTTAACTACTTATTGAGTCAATTAACCATCCTCTGCTACCAGCTTGTTGCAATATTTTCAGGATCAGACTCAATAAAGATAATAGAAGTTATAGGTTTA
This sequence comes from Pituophis catenifer annectens, assembly GCF_029215685.1. NCBI lineage: Eukaryota > Metazoa > Chordata > Lepidosauria > Squamata > Colubridae > Pituophis > Pituophis catenifer. The sequence goes on from NW_027256887.1 coordinate 80,480,201, forward strand.
AATATAATTCTCTTTAATCATAATAGGCATTCTATATTCGCTGAATATTCAAGATAGAAGCAAGGAAAATGGAGAGGATGGCTCCTTTTATATACAAGGGGCGGAGCCAGGAATGGGAGTGGTAAATTATGAATACATTAAAGCTCAAGTAATAAGTTAACCCCTGATGTTCCATATATACATTATTTACACATTAGAGAATAAGGCATTTACATCTGACAATGTCATTCCCAAAGGGCTTTGGGTGATGAATTGTGGAATACAGGAAGGGCATGAGATGGAAAAAAAACAAAACAGAGAAACAAGATTATTGAGGTCAGAAAGTCATGAAGAAAAGCAGAATATTATACGCTTAAAAACTACCTTAAAGGTAATTTATTACAACCTCTCTTCAATGCAGATCCACAACAGCATCTCTGACAGATGATCTGATTGAAGGTCTCTCACTTCACATGGCAGCCTGTTCCACTGGCTAACGGTTTATACAAGTCAAAAAGTTCCTCCTAATGTATAAATTGTACCAGCCTTCTTATAATTTTAATTCATGATTCGCTGGTCTTACAATTTGGAGTAATAGATGTCACTTCCTCTCCTGTGTAATGACCTTTGTTAAGATATTTAATTTAATAGCTCTGAACTTTATATTTCGGTAGGGACTAGAGTAGCTAAAAATCAGTTGGCAACCAATTAAGAATCTCAAAATTCTGGGAAGCTAAAACAGGTTAAAAATATCATAATAAAAAAAAAGAAGACAATAAAATAATAAAACGCTGAACCAGAGGAAAAAATTAAAGACGTCATACAATTGCAATAGACTCATTTACCATCCTGATTCTATGTCCCATATGATGTTTAATTGATGAGCAGTCCTACCTTATCAATTCCTGAGGGCAGAGGACAGAGATAACTGAAGACAGATTGTCCCTCAAACATTTATGGTAATTATCAGCGCCATGAATTACACCTGGAATTACACCATTTATAATAATGGATCTCAGATAGTAGTGGTAGGCATACAATGTGTGCCCATAACTGCTCATGTCAACACATTATAACCTGATGTTTCTGAGAGGTGTCCAAAGGCAAATCCATGTAAAAGGCATTGCAACTTTCCAAACAAGAACTAATTACAATACCCACTACAATCAAGGAAAGTATTTGGTGGTAAAAAAAACCATGAAAGCAATGTCTTGTCCACAAGAACAAGCTTACATTTGTATTTAGTTCTTTAGATTTAGAATAATTTTAATCTGAGATATATCATTATACTTGCTACGCAATTCATGGTGATAGATCACTAAAGATTGAATTGGAATATATTTATAATCCTGGAATATTGTCCATTTCTTCTTTATATCCTATGCAGAGTTCCAAAGCATTATGAATGCAAATCCCCCCAAAATATGCCCTCTTAACAAACCATCTCAACTATCTAGATTTCTGTATCAATTCACATCTGCATGTTGATAAGAGGAAGATAAAGAGAAGAGGTAGAATGATGGGGATCAGAGATGTAAATAGAAAGAAAACCGGTATGGATTTCTTCTCAGGCAAAATAACATGATCCCCTAAACTGAAGCCGTAACAAGGAGAGGCATATGATTCAGAGGCATCAATTTTTGTGCAAAAATACTCCAAATATCTGCACGATGTCTGCAGGGGTGGGTTTCACTTACCTTTACCACCGGTTTGCCACACACGTGCACACTCATTTCATGCACACATGTGCTGTCCGTGTATGCACCCTGCCTTCTGTGCATGTGCTTTGCTCACTCGTGCGCCTTCTGCCTAAATAACATGACTTGGAGCCAGGGCGGGTGGGTGGGGTGTCGCTGCTACCGGTTCACCCAAACTGGTGTGAACCACTTGAATATGACCTCTGGGTGTGTATCTTTTTGTGTTGAAAAACAAAAAGATACACATCTTTGTCAATGTATGAGAAATTATGAGCTGGAATAGCCATAACAACAAGTCAGCCAATGGGAACTGTTTGGTGACTGAGAGCTATGTCAGAAATCTCGGAGCCTGGGCGTGGATTAGCTTGACTGATCTGTGTATATATAAGCTTGCTTCTGTGATTATATAGATTCTGTGCTTCTGGATTCTGAGTTCTGCTGCATGGGTATTGTATATATGCATCATGCTTTATATTACTATATATAAAGACATTTCTTTTATACATGAATCCTGCTGAATTATTTACTTGTGTGCTGGTTGGATTGCTGCAAACTCTTAACAATTGTGCAGATTATTGGAGAATTTCTGCACAAAACAGAAGAAAAGTACTTTCAGGAATATTTTGTTTAAAAAAACGTATGAATTTGAAAAAGCGAGAGAAACATCGTACGTTTGGGAAACGTAACAAAAAGAGAATATATTTAGGAAAGCTAATGAGTACACAAGGGGAATATGCGTATGTCTGATATTCAGTTTTTAGAGACTATTTCTCTAAATTACCAAGTCCAGTTAGACATCTTTTCCTTCTAGCAAACTGTACACGTCAAAATCCCTGGCAAAATAATATTGCCAAAGGGTCAGTTTCCAATGTGGAATACTGAAACTTGCTACAGTTGAGCATGACAGATCCAACATTAAAAAAAGAAAGAAAAAAAAGGATTTGTCTGAAAAGGGATGTTTGCAGAGTATAGTCCAAAATGTGAGTCTACCAGGAGATCCCGGGGACCTTAACAAACTTTGGAGACTGAAAACCATTTTAACTGCTGTCAAGAAAGCAAGAGGGATGTGTCCATGAAGTCACCATAAGTGAGCTTGACTTGAGTGATACATTTACCATGGGCCAAATGTTAATCCACAATCATTTTAATAATAAATAGACCCATTTCCAGCAGGTTTACTTTTTTTTAGATTTTGTAGCCCACCTTTCTTATGCTTATAAGTAAACATACCTAATACTCTTTCCTCCTCCCATTTTCCTCACAATAACAATTCTGCAAGGTGAGTTAGGCTGAGAGAGAGAGAGAGAGAGAGGGAGCAGCCAAAAGTCACCCATTCTGCTTTCATGCCTAAGGCAGGACTAGAACTCACAATCTCCTAGTTTCTAGCCTGATGCCTTAACCACTAGGCCAAACCTGTAAGAATAGAGTTCCTCATTCTGCCCCCCAAAAAAAGGCTCAGAAGCATCTAGGAAGCTGTTTAGCTTTCTAATTAGTGTGTACTTTATTATCAGGATAATAAGGATCTTTATGATCAAAACAAGGATCTTTGCAATTATTGTGCAAACACACCGATCTCCTAATGTGTGCATTTTGTGAGTGTACCTACTGCACACTTTTATAATTCCAACTCTGAATTCACAAGTTGATTCTAGGATTCCTTTTGACTGAATAGTATCAGGAGCTTCAAATGACAGCTCTATCTTTCCTTAAAGGACCTAATAAGCATCTTAGCAGCTTCCTGATTGTTCATTTATTGGCTATTTATTTGTTACAAAGATTTGTGTATTTCCTGCACAATTTCTTAAAGGCATTTAGAAAATCTGCCATACATTCCTACGGGAAGTGTAACAGGTCCATCTGGTTTCCTTAATAACTTTGTTTATTTATTCATATATTTATTTGTTTCAGTGGTGGGTTTCAAAATTTTTTACTACCGATTCTGTGGGTGTGGCTTGGTGGGTATGGCATAGCTTTGTGGGCGTGGCTTGGTGGGTGTGGCAGGAGAAGGATACTGTAAAATCCCCATTCCCACCCCACTCTGGGGGAAGGATACTGCAAAATCTCCATTCCCTCCCCAATCCAAGGGAAGGTTACCTCAAAATCCCCATTTCCTCCGGATGAGTTGGGACTTGGGAGGCAGAGAATAGATGGGGGCAGGGCCAGTCAGAATTTTTACTACTGGTTCTCCGAACTACTCAAAATTTCCGTTACCGGTTCTCCAGAACTGGTCAGAACCTGCTGAAACCCACCTCTGACTTGTTTGCTGACTATCTTGCCTAGAGACAACTCTGGGTGGGTCTACAAACTAAAATGTAGAAGTGGTTTGCTCTAGACTTCGCTTCAGATTCTTTTTCTAATCTCCAGCCCTGGAATTTGCTGATCCTCTCCCAAGTCACGCTAACCAGATCAAACTCTACTTAACTTTTTTTAAAAATCAGCAGAGATCAGCTAGGAGGAGACAGGCTTCGCCCAACGACGCCCAACTTTATACTGTGCAAAAGTGAGGGCTTTACAGAACATCACATTTTGCACAGTTCTATTACTACAAAAACTACATACAGAATAGAATAGAATAGAATAGAATAGAATAGAAGAGAAGAGAAGAGAAGAGAAGAGAAGAGAAGAGAAGAGAAGAGAAGAGAAGAGAAGAGAAGAGAAGAGAAGAGTTGGAAGGGACCTTGGGGGTCTTCTAGTCCAACCCCCTGCCCAGGCAGGAAACCCTACCCCACTTCAGACAAATGGTTATCCAACCTCTTCTTAAAAACTTCCAGTGTTGGAGCATTCACAACTTCCGGAGGCAAGTTGTTCCACTGATTAATTGTTCTAACTGTCAGGAAATTTTTTCCTTAGTTCTAGGTTGCTTCTCTCCTTGATTAGTTTCCACCCATTGCTTCTTGTTCTACCCTCAGGTGCTTTGGAGAATAGCTTGACTCCCTCTTCTTTGTGGCAGCCCCTGAGATATTGGAAGACTGCTATTGTGTCTCCCTTAGACACGATAGCAGGGCCATAAGATAGCACTTATAACCTCCATTAATGTTACTGACTATTTAAAAATGCTACATTAATTTGTAATCACACAATAAATAAAACTAGATAATAGTCCTCGACTTACAATCATTTGTTTAGTGACTGTTTGAAGTTACAGTGGCACTGAGAAAAGTGACATATGACAGTTTTTCCAAACATATGATAATTGCAGCATCCCTAAATTCACTTGATCAAAATATGGATGCTTGGCAATCCATCATAGTTATGATGGTTGCAATGGGCTGGGTTCTGTGATCAAATTTTGCGATCTTCTGACGAGCAAAATCAATGGGGAAGCCAGATTCACTTACCGTATTTTTCAGATTATAAAATGCACCGGAGTATAAGACGCACCTATCTTTTTTGGTGAGGAAAAGAAGAAAAAGAAATCTGCCTCTGCCTCTGAATAATTTTGCCTAGTTGCAGCAAACAGCAAACAGCCTGCTTTACTTTCATTTTCACTTTCAGCATAGCTCGATTAGCACAAGGAAAAAAAAATCTGCTCCAGCAATTACTTCTTTGCAGCAAGCAGCAGAGCCCTGCGCAAAACAGCTGAGAGCAGATCAGCTGAGAGTCGGGAGGCCAATCCAATCATCTTGTGCTAATTAGCCTGTGCTGAAGCTGAAAGGAGCTGTTTTTTTCTTGCTGTTTGCTGCAAGGAGGTAACTGCTGGGAGGCAGAGGCCAAAGGGTGGGGGCCAGTGGGTGGGTGGGTGGGGCTACATTCGGTGTATAAGACGCACCTAAATTTTCACCCCTTTTTAGGGGGGAAAAAGGTGCGTCTTATACTCCAAAAAATACGGTAACATCCATGGTATGCCTTAACAACAACAACTTAACAATTGTGGCAAGACAAATCGTAAATGGATCAAAACTCACTTAACAACTGTCTCGGTTGGCAACAGAAATTTTGAGTTCAGCTGTGATTGTAAGTCAAGGACTACCTATATTATGATGCAGTGTAAATAAATTTCCTTACTCCCCCCCCACCCACCTGTTGAACTGTAGTCTTTGCCACATTAGAACTATCTCTGTTGCTACGGTATTCAATTAATTATATGAAGGATTCCATCCAACTATAAAGTGCTTTGCTTATTTTGTAATGAATCCCTTAATGATAAAATCCTCAATCAATGGAAAGATATTGATCTCCCTGTATTAACAGTAATTCTTTGCTCATTTGTTTGGAGATTCTGCTGGAAATAAGGATAAAAAAAAAATAAACTAAACTAAACACAGCTGTTGCAAATGAGAATTGAGCAGCAGATTTTCCATTTGCATAATACTCATTTTAGCTCAGGGTTAATGAATTTGTATCATGTGAACTGCATTAATGTTTTTTCCCCTACTTTTCAAACAATATTTCATGCTAGATAATTAAGTAATAATCCAGAAAATGGAATGTTGCTTATTCCTAATAAAAAGAGAATAATGGGACTGCATTAGAATTTTGCTCAAATCATTAGTTGTATTACAGATGTACCAGGAGGGAAATCCAGCAGGTTCTGACAGGTTCTGGAGAACTGGTAGCGGAGATTTTGAGCAGTTCGGAGAACCAGCAGCGGAAATTTTGAGTAGTTCAGAGAACCAGCAAATACCATCTCTGGCTGGCCCCAGAGTTGGGTAGGAATGGAGATTTTGCAGTATCCTTCCCCTGCCATGCCCACCAAGCCACACCACGCCCACCAAACCACGCCCACAGAACCGGTAGTAAAAAAAATTGGATTTCACCACTGAGATGTACCATTACAATACAGACATATCTGGTCTATAACTTTGTGAAGAAGTAAGTAACTTTGGACCATGGATAACTGCCCATCAAAGCTAAAGGAACCTTCATGATATGTATATTTTTAAAACTTAAGATAGCAGTTTTGGCAAATTTCCCAATACTTAAAACAACTCCAATAAAATATGTTCAAAGCAGAGTTTAACAGAGGAGCATTTTGAATTTTGCCATGATTGATTTGACTTCATATATGACCCTTGTAGCTATGATTAAAGTGTTATAAAATGTTATAGAAAATTCCAACTTCCTTTAAAATTAAATTTTAAAAAACCTGTGTGATTGTCAAATTTGGGTTTACACCAGTGCTGGGTTGCACCTGGTTCAGACCGGTTCTATAGAACCGGTAGTAAAACCGGCGGGAGGCTCTGCCCACTGACCCTGATGTCATCAGAAGCGATCTGCGCATGCACAGAAGCAAGGCGCGTGCGCAAGTGAAGCGATCCCGCTCGGGTGATCCCATTGTGAACCGGTAGTAAAGGTAAGTAAAACCCACCCCTGGTTTACACAAGGAGATCAGGTCAGTTGTAGCAAATGCAGATGTGTCCTGCTTCTCTGTGAAAAAGGTTGCTTTGCATTGTATGAATTAAACCTATTTTGTTTAGTAGGTGCAAGCAACCATATCCACGCCTTTACAGTCCAAGCTAAGTATTTTATTATATTCTGCCTATAATACAGGAATCTCACCAGACTGCTTGCCTTCCTTGGGAACAGATAGATAAGGTTCCATCAAGCTTGGGGGAAGAGGACAGTCCTGGATCTCAGGAACAACTCAAGGCTAATTTCCCACTTGATTCTTTCTCCCTGTCTGGTTGGGCATTTTCCAAGATATATAATGGAACTGCATCTACATGGAGGGAAGTATGCAGTGGAGTACCCCAGGGCTCAGTTTTAGGCCCAGTGTTCTTCAAAATCTTCATCAATGATGAGAGAAGACATGATAGCAGTGTTCCAATATCTCAGGGGTTGCCACAAAGAAGAGAGAGTCAAACTATTCTTCAAAGCACCTGAGGGTAGAACAAGAAGCAATGGGTGGAAACTAATCAAGGAGAGAAGCAACCTAGAACTAAGGAGAAATTTCCTGACAGTTAGAACAATTAATAAGTGGAACCATTTGCCTCCAGAAGTTGTGAATGCCCCAACACTGGAAATTTTTAAGAAGATGTTGGATAACCATTTGTCTGAAGTGGTGTAGGGTTTCCTGCCTGGGCAGGGGATTGGACTAGAAGACCTCCAAGGTCCTTTCCAACTCTGTTATTCTATTCTATTCTATAATTGTCATGGGCCAGGACTCATACAATGACTGTGAAGAAGAGCCTCAGGAGACACAAAGCAAATAATCACCTGAGGATGGTCAAATATAGGTGCTGCTTGAAGAGTTGAAGCAGTCAGATGATACTGATATCAGGCCTCCCAGCTCCTGCACCAGACATGTAGAGTGAAGAGCAAAGCACATATGTTCTTTGAGGCTCCTTGCCAAGCAATGGAATAAATCCTTTGATGAAAAGCAGCTGGCAGCAACCTTATTTAAGACAGCCCTGATCCCTCACTAAAATCAACCATCTGATCTTGGGCTCTTGCATGACATTTGCATAGATTCTGCTCGTGAAATTTTGATCACTGGACTGGCTGACAACCCTGATCTGGTTTTTGGAACTCTGGACTGGACTTTGACTATTCTTCTGCGCAATCCTGTTAAAAGCAAAACCATTCACGTAGGTTTCCCACAGAGGCTATGTTTTGGTTTGCATTCCTTGTCTGCTGATATCTACTCAGCCATAAGTAAACTGCTAATTTCCATAACAACTTTGTGTGTGAGTGTACTGTTGACACCAAAAATAGGACAATAGTAATAGCAGAACTTTCTTGCTTTTATTAAAGAACAAATGTCAAGACAACTTCATAGTCTTATATCTGCTTTCATCTTACTCATCCAAACGTTACATGTCAGAGCTATCAAGAGTTTCTTTTCATTCCATTTCACTCTTCAAACTGTAAGATTGTACCCAGGGGAATCCATATGCACAAATACAAAGGCCATGCTTAACATCTCTAATTCAAATACTCAGAAAAACTCGACTGCAGAAAATACGACTTCAGTAACAGAGTAGTCAACACCTGGAATGCACTACCTGACTCTGTGGTTTCTTCCCCAAAACCCCAAAATTTTAACCTAAGACTGTCTACTGTTGACCACACCCCATTCCTAAGAGGTTTGTAAGGGGCGTGCATAAGCGCACCAACATGCCTACCATCCCTGTCCTAATGTTTTCTTTTGTTCGTATCCTTTTCATGTATTTATAATTATGTTTACACTTGTATCTGTCATAAAATGCATGCTTGATGAAAATAAATAAATAAAATGAATAAAAATAAAATAAACTGCAGGAGGAAATGTCATTTCCACACAGCCCCACTGAAAAGATGATGAAAATTAAACCTTTGCCTTCCATTCACTGAACTGAATGATGCTTGCAATTAAACAGGCTCTTCTTCAAACTTCCAAAGCGGCAAAAACATCCAGATAATATATATCTTCTCCTGATCCCAATTTAGAGTGAATTAGATCTCACCATGACAAATCTAATGTGTACGGGAGTTATTATGGCTTGTAATTTTTTCTTCTGTACCACTGTGCCTTCTCCAGTCATCAGAAGATGCTATAATAAGGGGAGTGTGGGATGACAGGCCAGGAAATAAGCTATTGAGTACGCAGATGGCTAATTGGCAGATCTTAGTACTTTATGTTGCTCTAATTACGTTTCATTAGAGGAGGTCTTTCGGAACTTGAGATGATGACTTGGGAGAAAGAGATCTGTTCTTGCAAATGGCCTGCTACCTAGCTTTACTTATTTCTTCCATTTCCCATCTCATAACCTGAATTGCGGATGTCAAAAACTCTTTGTAACCAACACTGTCTTGGAGCTGTACCTCACAGCTACTTTAAATGCTTTTCTCTAGTCAAGGGGTCCCAGTTGCAAGGTATGGCTGTGAAAGTTGGAGCATAAGAAAGGCTGAGCACCAAAGAATTGAGGCCTTTGAACTCTGGTGCTGGAAAAGATTCCTACGAGTCCCTTGGACTGCAGGACGATCAAACCAGTCAGTCCTAGAGGAGATCAACCTTGACTGCTCTTTAGAAGGCCAGATCCTGAAGAGGAAACTCAAATCCTTTGGCCACCTAATGAGAAGGAAGGACTCACTGAAGAAGAGCCTAATGCTGGGAACGATTGAGGGCAAAAGAAGAAGGGGATGACAGAGAACAAGGTGGATGGATGGAGTCACCGAAGCAGTCGGTGTGAGCTTAAATGGACTCCAGGGTATGATAGAGGACAAGAAGGTCTGGAGGAACGTTGTCCATGGGGTCGCGATGGGTTGGACACCACTTCATGACTAACAACAACAACAAGTCCAGGGGTCTCCAAACTGGACAACTTTAATATTTGTGGATTTCAACTCTCAGAATTCTAGGAGTTAAAGTCCACAGCATGGCTGGTGGGGAATTCTGGGAATTGAAGTCCACAAGTCTTAAAGTTGCCAAGTTTGGAGACCCCTGATCTCGTCTTCAACCCGGTCAAAAAATTGGATTCAGACACAGATTGCTGGGGATTAGAATATGGGATCAGTTTTAAACACCAGTTCCATCTTTCTGTAAGCAGAAGTGACGGAACATGGTCAGGAGGTGGATCCCAAAAGGGAGAGGATGAATTCCAGAAGAATAAGAGGCAACTCAACCCAGATATTACATGTGAGAGAAAGAGGGTGAAGATAGGTCACAGTGTATATTGCAGGTGAAGATAATAGAGTCCTCAGCAGGGGTGAAATCCAGCAGGTTCTGACAGGTTCTGGAGAACCAGTAGCGGAAATTTTGAGTAGTTCAGAGAACTGGCAAATACCATCTCTGGCTGGCCCCAGAGTGGCGTGGGAATGGAGATTTTGCAATATCCTTCCCCCATGAGTGGGGAGGGAATGGGGATTTTGCAGTATCCTTCCCTGCCATGCCCACCAAGCCACATCCACAGAACCGGTAGTAAAAAAAATTGGATTTCACCACTGGTCCTCATCCTAGTAAGATTTTGTCTATAAGTGTGATACAATAAAGAACTCAGTTTGGCATAATTGTGTGTCATTCTTGATTTTCAGCTTGAGAGCAGCCTACCCATAGATTTCCACCATGTCTCCTTTTGCCCAACATAATTGAAATGGTACAACTTTTCTCTATCCAGCATCAGTCTTCCTTCAAACCTCAACCGTTCCTGCTATTTCCAGTTGCTGTTATTAAATGCCATGGAACTTAGAACCATAAGGCTGGAAGGGACATCCGAGGTCTTCTAGTGCAGTGGTCACCAACTGGTGGTTCGTGGACCACTGGTGGTCCACGAGAAAATGTTGGTGGTCCACAGAAAAATTATTTGCATTGTTTATATTGCACCAAATCAGGGGTCCTGAAACTACGGCCCCTGGGCTGGATACATGCAATGAACGTTTGCGTTCATTGTCTCTCCCTTTGGGGTCTTTTTGTGTGGGTCGGAGGGGGGGAGAAATTCTGACTTGGGGTCTGCTTTGGCCTGGGACTGCAGTGGGACTGCATCATGGCCTGGAACTGGCTGACCATCTCAGCCTGCTGAGCCTCCAGGCACCGGTACCTGGCCTAGCATTCCCGCAGGTCTTCCCTCTGCTTGGAAAGCCTATGCTCCTAGTCCTGAGTGAGGTGCTTCTGCTGAGCCTCCTTCTCGGTCAGATCCAATTTGAACTGAGCCAGCTGTTTTGCCAACTCTTTCTCATGGTGGCTGCTTAGCTCCAACAACAGCTTCCTGTTGGGGCCCTAAGGAGCCCGGGCGGGCAGGCAAGGAGTGTCTGGGAGGGGAGGAGCGAGTAGAGGCGCCCATTGATATGAGTGACATTGAGTTGACCATGCTCAGCCAGTCACATGACCACCTAGCCACACCCACCCAGCCGGTCATTAGGCAGATCATATTAGTGGTCTGCGGGATTTAAAATTATGAATTTAGTGGTCCCTGAGATCCGAAAGGTTGGGGACCTCTGTTCTAGTGCAACCCTCTGCTCAAGAGAGGCTACCTTATACCGTCCCTCTCAAATGTTTGTCCCATCTATTATTGAAAACCTACAGTGATGGAGCACACACAACTGTAGGAGGCAAGCTGTTCCATTGATCAATTATTGTCACTGTCAGAAAATTTCTCCTTACTTCTAGGTTGGATTTCTGTTTAACAAGCTTCCACCCATTACTTCTTGTCCTGCCCTCTGGTGCTTTGGAGAATTAATCAATCCCCTCTTCTATATGACAGTCCCGCAAGTACTAGAAGACAATTATTGTGTCAAAAAATTTCAAGATGGTGGCAGTGATTGCAATTGAAGTTCTTTGCACTTCGTATTCTTTTTTTTCCTTTCCTCTCGCCTCCCTTTTCCATTTTTGACAGCCATCCCTTGTTCATCTATACAGAGGTGCCATCCCTTAAGTGAAAACACCTCTTGCCATCTGCCCACCACTAATACCATGGCTTGTTTTCCTTTAAATATGAAATGAACACAGAAGGCTCCTAGCATATGAGCTACAATAATTTGGATTGTGTTAGCTAAAAATAAGAGCGGCTTATTCAGTTCCTGACTTTGTCTGCTTTTAATTATTTCATAACCATAAACAAAATCTGCTGAACCAAAAATACCCAGATGCTTTATCTTTTTTTTTTTCAATTCAGGCTGAACCAAAAATACCCAGATGCTTTTTTTTATTATTATTCAGGCCAAATTTAAAAAGAAAAAAAAAAGATAGAGATACCTTCTAGTTCTGTAATCAGCTCATACGGATGCCTTAAACATTTTATTACCTTGATATTGAACAATTCTTCACATCCATCTTCTAAGATTGCCAAGTTTTTTTTTTTTAATTTTAGTGCTTTTTCTTCTCCTTTCTCTCAGGTTTTATTTGTATCCTGTCTTTTTGCAAATGAAAAATCCAAGATATTGAACAATAAAAGCACAAGGCCCTTCAATAACATTCATAACATTCTTTTGATGACACCTACTTACATTTATTCAGGGTGAAGCTTAGCTTGCAATGAAGCCAGTTTTCCAAAATATTTTGGAGAGAAAATGTGAGGGGAAAAAAACTTGGATCTCCCCCTCACCCCGTGATGAATTTTAAGAGAAAAATAAAGCTTTCTCCATCTCAAATGTATAAGTAGGCTCAAATGTACAGAAGCATTCATAAACTATTTGAGAACCATCCTATATACCCCAAAGCAAATTCTCAGAAGTGTATGGATCTTATAAATAATAAAGGAAAATTTGAAAAACCAATAAACAATATTTACAGACCCCAGATCTTAATATTAGAGCTTATTTTCTTTAAATGGTTTAGGACCTGGGTACTTACGAGATCGCCTTCTGCCACCGGTAGCCTCTCACTGGCCAGTACGTTCCCACAGAGAGGGGCTCCTCAGGGTGCCGTCGGCCAAACAGTGTTGACTGGCGGCCCCCAGGGGGAGAGCCTTCTCTGTGGGGGCACCTGCCCTTTGGAACGAGCTCCCCCCGGAGATACAGAGGATCCCGGATTTACGCACTTTCCCCTGTGCCCTCAAGACTTTTTTATTCCAACAAGTGGGGCTGGCCTAACTCTTTTTAATTGTTTAATTTTAATTTTAATTTGTTTTTAAAAACAGGGGTGTTTTAATTAGTATGGGCCAAATTTATTTAATATGTTTTTAAATTGTTTTTTAAATTTTATATTGTATCTGTTTTATCTTTGGCTGTTCACCACCCTGAGTCCTTCGGGAGTAGGGCGGTATATAAATCTAAATAAACTCAAACTCAAACTAAACTAAAAAAAAAACTTTAGTAAGTTTAAAATAGGGTTTCTTCTGCCATCAAATATGGTTGAAATTGGGATTCTCTGAAGAGTGAAGTCTATACAAATCATCAGCAGGGGTGTGATATTAGTGGCAGTGGTAAAAAGGAGTCAAAATGGTGGACCATAATAGTAATGCAATTGAAGGGCCACCCCATTGAACAAAGAAGCAAAAATCAAAGGAAAAAAACCCAAGGAAGTCCAGTTGCCTTTTAGAAAAGCACTTGTAGGACAACCAAGACCTGAATGATTGAGAATCTCCATGGAAACAAAGCTTTGATTGTGCTGCCACAGCTGTTGTCTTGACTTGATGGGTCTTCTACCGTGTTTCCCTGAAAATAAGACCCTGTCTTATATTTTTTTGAACCCTGAAATAAGCGCTTGGCCTTATTGTCATGCACTCAAAAGCCCAATTGGGCTTATTATCAGGGGATGTCTTATTTTGGGGAAAACAGGGTAGGAATCTTTGAATCCCTCCCATGGAAACTGCTGTCCCCCCATAAATGTTGCCTATTTCATGTAAATGATAGATTTATACATGACTGATTGCTTGCACATATTTCCTTTGAAGTCCTGTTTTGATTCCGTTAGGTGTCCCTTATAATCAATCTTTCATTCTTCTCCTCTGAAAAAGTTGATCATTTGCTCCGGTAACTTTCTATATGCTTTCCAGAGATGTAATATGACCTGGAATGAAATGTGGTTAATGCTTCTAATCAGAGGTGGTATTTAGCTGGTTCAGACCGAACCGGTAGCAGAAATCGCAGATGGGCCTGCCCACGCACCCCAGCTCTATGCCATCCTATTTAGGCATGTTTTTGAGGCCAGGCGCATGCGTGGACAGGGCGCGTGTGAGCAAACCAAGCATGTGTGTGCACTCACATTTGCGAACTGGTAGGGAAAGTAAGAGGGATGCGGTGGCTCAGTGGTTAAGATGCTGAGCTTGTCGATTGAAAAGTCGGCAGTTCAGCAGATCGAATCCCTAGTGCCGCGTAACGGGGTGAGCTCCCGTTACTTGTCCCAGCTTCTGCCAACCTAGCAGTTCAAAAGAATGTAAAAAATGCAAGTAGAAAAAATAGGGATCACCTTTGGTGGGAAGGTAACAGTGTTCCGTGCACCTTTGGTGTCTAATGATGCCGGCCACATGACCACGGAGATGTCTTCGGACAGCGCTGGCTCTTCAGCTTTGAAACAGAGATGAGTACTGCCCCCTAAAGTCAGGAAGGACTAGCACATATGTGCGAGGGGAACCTTCACCTTTTACCTTTAGGGAAATTAAGTGAATACCACCCCTGCTTTTAATGCTGTGGATAGGATTTTGAACAAATGACATCCCATCCTCCTTTCCCCCCCCCTCCAATCCTTCTGCAAAGAATAATTGTTTAGTAGCAATCTCCCATCTATACAATATGTAGAATATGCATAAGGAGATTGAAACCATGCACTAGAATCCCAAAGGTGTTTTTTTTTTTTTCAAGAGGCAACTGGACTTTCTGGTTTTTCTTTGAAGACATTTTGTTTCTCATCCAAAAAGCTTCTTCAGCTCTGACTGGATGGTGGGGAATGGAAGGTGGGTCAGAGCTGAGGAAGCTTCTTGGGTGAGAAGTGAAATGTCTTCAAAAAAAAAAAAACAGAAAGTCCAGTTGCCTCTTGAAAAAAAAGAGCACCTTTGGGACAACTATGACCTGGATGACTGAGAATCTCCATAGGTATATGTACTAGGAGACATATGTACTCCATAGACATATGTACAGGGGTGAAATCCAACAGGTTCTGACAGGTTCTGACAGAACCTGTAGCGGAAATTTTGAGTAGTTTGGAGAACCGACAAATACCACCTCTGGCTGGCTCCAGAATGGGGAGGGAATGGAGATTTTGCAGTATCCTTCCCCTGCCACACCCACCAAGTGACGCCCACCAAGCCATGCCACGCCCACCAAGCCATGCCCACAGAACCGGTAGTAAAACAACTGCATATGTACTAGAATAAACTTCAGTTGGGGATTAAATTATAACTTGCATTGAATCCAAACAGGATAAATTCCCTGCTGATGGTTTGTACCATTATGGTCTGTGCCTTAATACTTCTCCCAAGGCAATCGCCTTTTATTTCTCAATACTTATGCTGAGTTAGAAGAAAGTAAGTAGGAAACTATGCTGATAGTCCAGAGAATTCATCCATTTCTGGGTAGGTAACGTTATTGGAAACAATTAGCTCCCCCATCACAGGATCTAACCCTGATCACATCCCAGTTTGTATCCAAAATTGTTATTTATATAAAACTCTAGCCACATCTAATTTTGGACCTAATTTTGGTCAGGCTGTTATCTAAAGCTCTAGTGCTATCTAAAGATAGCACTTTGCTATCTATTTGTTGGCAACTAGACCTGGAAAGAATATCCTTATCGCCTAGGCACTATCATTAAGAGAGCAAAGCTTAATTAAAACATCTAAAATCCATCATTTTGTCCAATTGAGGGAATGTAATGTCTCATTTAGAGCTCATGGTTCAGAGTACAGAGTATCTAAACCACACTATTTATTGTTAAGTGGCTTTTCCAAATCAATCAATCAAGAGCCATTTTTGGGGCCAATCAAAATGTGTGCAGGTATGCATGTTTGAGTGCTTTGTGTGTGTTTCAGAGGTGAAATGCTACCGGTTCGGACCAGTTCTCCCGAACAGTAGTAAAAAATGCTACAGGTTCAGGCAAACTGGTATTTCCGATGATCAGCTGGGCGATGATCAGCTGTGATCCGTGATTTATATTAGCTAGAATTGTCGGATTTCTTGCTTTCTAGCTAATCTAAATCGTGTGGCACAGTGGATTCCCCCCCCCTCACTGTTCTACTTACCTTTGCAGACTCGGAAGGCTTCAAAATGTTCCTTTTTTAGCACTGTTTGAGCGTGCAAAGCGCGAGCTCGGTAGCAGACTCACAGAACTGGTAGCAGACTTCAGAGGATTTCACCACTGGTGTGTTTAATATCTTGGTTTGGATCCAAATCTTAATTGTAGCATGAATCATCTAGGTCCATGATGGTGAACCTATGGCATGCGTGCCACAGGTGGCACGCGGCGTCCTCTCTGTGGGCACGTGAGCCGTCCCCCAGCTCAGTTCCACCGTGCATGTCTCTGGTGCGGGGGCAGGGCGCATGCGCAGGGGTTTTGTATGCATGCATGAAGGTGGGAGGGGGTCTTATGCACATGCACAGGGGTGGAGGAGCGCCAGGGGAGCGGTGCGCCCCTGTGCGGCAAATTGGAGAGTCACACATGCATGCATGAGGGAGCATGGGGGGGTCATGCATGCATGCACAGGGGTGGGGCATGTGGGGGGCATTGCATTATGGGTGTGGGCATGCACGTGCGCAACCCCCCCCCCGTGATACCCCCACTTTTGGCACACAATGGCAAAAAGTTTAGTCATTACTAGGTTATTTTATGAAGCACTGGACCTTGGAGTCTCTTTTCATTTGCTAGGGAAACAGTGACTTGTAATACACTGAGAATTTCCTTCTTCTAGCGGCAGAGAAACAATCTGGGTGACCTTGAGCCAGTCACTCTCTCTCTCAGTCCTAGGAAGGAGGCAATGACAAACCACTTCTGAAATCTTGCAAAAAAAAAAACCTTCAAGACTTGCCCAGGCAGTCACTCCTTCTTCTCCTTCTCCTTCTCCTTCTCCTTCTCCTTCTCCTTCTCCTTCTCCTTCTCCTTCTCCTTCTCCTTCTCCTTCTCCTTCTCCTTCTCCTTCCTCCTCCTCCTCTTCTCCTCCTCCCCTTCTTCTTCTTCTTCTTCTTCTTCTTCTTCTTCTTCTTCTTCTTCTTCTTCTTCTTCTTCTTCTTCTTCTTCTTCTTCTTCTTCTTCTTCTTCTTCTTCTTCTTCTTCTTCTTCTCCTCCTCCTCCTCCTCCTCCTCCTCCTCCTCCTCCTCCTCCTCCTCCTCCTCCTCCTCCTTCTTCTCCTTCCCCTCCTCCTCCTCCTCCTTCTTCATCTTCTCCCCCCCAATAATGAGAGGAGAAAAGATTCTCCTCCCCCCCCCCCAGTTTCTTGGATCACTGGCTCAGCTACAGTGAAGTTTCCCCAAGGATTCCTTGGGCAATGTGTGTCTCTTGGGGGAAAAGAACTACTGGTAGTCAAGGAATTCTCTCAACATTCTAAGATTGCAACTCCTTAGCTAGGAATTGAACAAAGTCCCCATGGAAAGACATGTTCCCTTGAGATTGAATTGAAGTATGGATAGCCAGGAAGGAACTTGCCATGAAAAATAAAATCTACGTGCACGTACCCACAAATTCCTCTTCGCTACACTAAGCACTAAACAAATCATTCTATATTACTTGTTAGATACTATATCAGCAGCATCTGAGATAAATCCAATTGTGAGTATCCAACAGAAGCGACAGTGGCATCAAAATGAAGATACATATATTATTACATATATTATTACATATACTACGGGACCGTCTTCTGCCACCAATTGCCTCCCACCGGCCAGTTCGCTCCCACAGAGAGGGCCTCCTCAGGGTGCCGTCGGCCAGACAATGTCAGCTGGCGACCCCCAGGGGGAGAGCCTTCTCTGTGGTGGCATCTGCCCTCTGGAACAATCTACCCCCAGAGGTATGAGTGATCCCAGACCTCCAGACTTTTCGTCAGGCCCTTAAAACCTATTTTTTTCAGTTAGCCGGGCTGTCCTGATTTTATGGTGGGTTTTTAAAATTTGAAATTGGTTTTGAATTGAAATGTTTTAAATTATGGGCCAAACTTTATTTAATTATTTAAAATCTATTTTAACTTTTGTGAACAAATGTTTTATTTTGGCTGTTCACCGCCCTGAGTCCGAAAGGAGAAGGGCGGTATAGAAATCTGAATAATAATAATAATAATAATAATAATAATAATAATAATAATAATAATAATAATAATAATAATAATATAAAAATTATGCGATAACACAATTCCATTATGGGCCAAGTGATGTGCCCTAGATTGATTTTTTCTCTCCTGTGATAGGTGCCCATATGTTTAGTTCAGATGAAATATTTTGATGGAAGACTAAAAAGATTCCATTCAATATTTGCTCCTCCATTTTAGAGATACAAACACCACACCTATCGATCGTGCTGGCTGGGGATGCCAAGCGTTGTAACCTCAGCACACACTGATGGCACTTATGTACTTGGGACCGATTATTACAATGTACATTTACTTAAAGTAAGTTCTAATTTAATTTGGTGAAATTTATTTCCGTGTAGACATTCTCACTGAAATGCGGAATTGTGACCCCGAAAAAAAACAATAACTGTACAGCATATTTCAAATGTTTTGAATACAGCTATTTTTATGGGATGTTGACTGAGTGCAATAAAGGTGAAATCCTGTTTATCTATTATTACGGCTTTGCCATCTGCATTTTTCTATTAACAGCAGGCATTCTGCTTTATTCATTCTTATAACCATAGCTATAAAGTGCAGGAAATTGTAGACATTTTCTTTGTAATCATAGTACCCATCTTTCTACTTTCATCAGCAAATATCTATTGAAATGGAAACTATAATAGGATTAAATATTTCTTTTAAATCTCTGGGCTGTGTCTATAGAGATACCACTGAAATAACTTCATTGACAAGACAATTTTCTCAAGTTTACTTTTCCTACTGGTTCTTGAGATCTTATGTAAATCAGTTGTTCTGTATGAAGTGAAGTCCTTGAATTCTCAACTCACAAAATAATAAAGTTTGGGATAAATGAAATCCAGGATGATGCTCTGAAGAAAGAATTTTCCAGTAGATTATGTTCCATTTCTTTGAAGAAGTTTATACTGATCGATTGTGGGACTACAGTGAGGATGATATGTCTAGTCCCTTGAATTTTTATTTTCTTCTGTCCTGTACACAGGTTTTATTTATTTATTTATTTATTTACTTATTTATTTATTTATTTATTTATTCATTTATTCATTCATTTATTCATTCATTTATTAGAATTTGTCAAACAAAAACAAGAACAAGAATAAGAGAATAAAAATACAATGACAGGGACAATAGGCACATTAGTGCACTTATGCACGACTCCTCTACTAACCACTTAAGTATGATGTAAGGTCCACAAAAGTCAATTTGTGACTGAAACTGTGAAAATATGTAGCTGAAACAACTGAATCAGGTAGAGCATTCCAGACTTTGACAACTCTATTACAGAAATCATATTTTTTACAGTCAAGTTTAGAACGATCTACATTGAGTTTAAAGCGGTTGTTAGCATCCATATTATTGCGATTAAAACAAAAAAAGTCATTTACAGGTAAAACATTACTATGTATAATTTTGTGTGCAATACCTAGGTCTGACCGTAAGTGACGCAGTTCTAAGTTATCCAAACTGAGAATTTTGAGCCTAGGAGCATAGGGAATTCTATTGTATACAGACAAGTGCAAAACTTTTCTCGTGAAATACTTCTGAATCTGCTCAATTGTACTGAAGTCAGATCAGGGTTGAAATCCAGCAGGTTCTGACAGGTTCTGGAGAACCGGTAGTGGAAATTTTGAATAGTTCAGAGAACCAACAAATGCCACCTCTGGCTGGCCCCAGAGTGGGGAGGGAATGGAGATTTTGCAATATCCTTCCCCTGCCA
This sequence comes from Pituophis catenifer annectens, assembly GCF_029215685.1. Lineage (NCBI taxonomy): Eukaryota > Metazoa > Chordata > Lepidosauria > Squamata > Colubridae > Pituophis > Pituophis catenifer. The sequence goes on from NW_027256887.1 coordinate 80,500,180, forward strand.
TGCCAACCAAGCCACACCACATGCACCAAGCCATGCTCACAAAACCATAGTTAAAAAAAATTGGATTTCACCACTGTGTCAGATATATGGCATAACAACTAACATTTCTTCACTATTTTCCTGAGTGCCAACTTGCCGTGTCAATAGTCTTATCTATTGTAAGGCCTTCTAAACAGAGAGTAATTTGTCATTATTTTATGTTGTCATGTTATTCAACTTTCTGATTGGATTTCAACTATAGGTAGTCCTTGACTTACTACCACCATTGGAACTAGAACTTCTGTCACTAAGTGATGCAGTCATTAAGGGAGTTCTACCTGTTTTCATGATCTTTTTTGTCATGGTTGTTAACTGAATCACACAGTTGGCTTCCCCTATTGCCGTGAAGGCGAACCTATGGCATGCATGCCACAGATGGCACCCAGAGCCATATCTGTGGGCATGCGAGAGCATTGCCCTAGCTCAGCACCAGTGCTCATGTGCACGCCAGCCAGCTGATTTTCAGGCCTTCTGGTCCCACCGGAAGTTGGGAAACAGGTCATTTCCGGCCTCCAGAGGGTCTCCGGGGAGTTGGGGAAGGCCAATTACTGCGAGTTCAATTCTCACCAGGCTCAAGGTCGACTCAGCCTTCCATCCTTTCTAAGGTGGGTAAAATGAGGACCCGGTTTGTGGGGGCAATAAGCTGACTTTGTATAAAATATACAAAAGTATGAAGGCTATTGCTTAATGCATTGTAAGCCGCCCTGAGTCTCCGGAGAAGGGCGGCATATAAAAATAAATAAAAATAAAATAAATAAATAAATAAATAAATAAATAAATAAATAAATAAATAAATAAATACATGACGGCTGCCAAGTGCTTGAATTGCAATGTTGTGTGAGTTTGTAAGTGCAAGGACAAGCCGTAAATCATCTTTTTCACCAGTTTTGTCGTAACTCCAGAGCAGAGAGGTGAAAGAGCCACATGCGGCTCCAGAGCCGCAGGTTGCTGACCCCTGTTGTATAACATAGAGAAACAACACAGTCAAGTTCAGATGTATACATGTACATGGCGAGAAAAACGAATCTTGCGACTTTACCAGATGGATGGCCTAGAGAACAAAGCTGTTACAGAATCTGGTAGTCCTGCTAGAAATACTTCGAAACCTCCTGCCAGAGGTCAATTTTGAATACATTTGTTACATTTGAATACAATATAATTCACTGTATTTGGGATATGGCAGAGCTGACAGCTGAACAGTGTAAAGGACAGTCTGGCACCAATAGCCATAAAGGGATTGGAGCAGTTCCTTTACAGATCTGTTTAGGGTTGCCAGGTCTGCTTCCAAAAAATAGCGGACAAACGGGGGTGGTGGTGGTGGTGGTTAAGTAGTAAAAAAATAAAAAAAAAATTACAATTAAATTATATATTTTCTTACAAACATTTTAACACATATTAAAATAATCACTTCAAAACTTTACTTAAAATTCAAAACATCAAATATATTATAATAATATGTAAAATATTAAATTACATTTTACTTTGCTGTCGTGTGTATTTTTTATTTGACTGCGCAGCTTTGATCAATTCTTTGTGTTTAAGGAATAATTCTTTAATTTCAGTACAACGTTAAGAAATATTAAAAAATATACAAAGTTCACTTCGAACTGATACAAGCAGTCGGTTATGTTCATCAGTCCACAAATTTCTCATGCTGCTGAAAATTCGTTCAACGTTTGCATTTGATACCGGAATTGATGCACAATACTGGAACAGTTTCAGTAAACTCGGAGCTGGCTCTTTCTTGAAAAAGTACGTCCACTTATCAAGGGATGAATTGCCCTGCAGATGAACATAAACTTCTTCTAAGGCAGAAATTTCATCGAAGAGAGTGTTTGGTGGAAATTCTTCTCGCCATGGTGATAATAACCAGATGTTCGACATTTCTTCTAAAGTTGGAGGATTATTGTGATCAATTAGATTGAAACAATTTAGCGTCTCATATACTGAATCGGTGAAATTATACCACTTTTCTAGGTACACAATGGCTCTTTGATACACGTTGATGGCTTCTTTCTTGAACTTTTGCACGGCATTCTCAGGCAAATGTTTTTCACGTAAGGCAAATAAAACTTTCATTCCAAAAAACTGCTCATCGTATTTTTTTTGCAAAGAATCACGCAGCTTACACATGATAATGTGAAGATTACATGCAAGAATTTTCTTGCTTACCAGCTTCAGTAGGGTGTCTTGAATTATTGACATGAAGAAGTGCATGAAATATAAATACAATTCTGAAATTGTTGGTTCATCATCCTTTGCGAGTTCATTTTCCTGATCCGAAATAAGGTTCCAGATAACCTTATGGCACTCATCAGATCCAAGAGAAATAAAATACGATTTTAGAGGTATCCAGTTTAAAAGAAGTCTTTCGACCGCTTTAAACAAACTTAACCAACGTGTTGGAACATGGCGCAAAACTTCATGGAATTCTGACTCGCAAAACTCAAAAAATGATTTCAACTCTTCTCGTTTCTTCGCAGAATTCGAAAATTCAGCAAAAACCTTCAACACTACATTTTCGATATCAAAAGATAACTGCTTTAATGCATTTTTTGTGCTGTTGTGTAAAATGTGATTATTGCGATCTTTGTCTCATTCTAACTTATGAAAAAAAAGACAAAACGCGATTCTCCTATCCTTATTCTCTTAGACTGTACAGCTTTAGATTACGTACCATTTCATCATAAAGCTTTTGAATAAAAAAAATGTCCACTATTTTGTGACAAAAAATAGTGAACATAATGTGAAAAAAGTGGCCTGTCCGCTCAAATAGTGGACACCTGGCAATCCTAGATCATCTGTTTCCTAAAATTATAGAATCTTCTTCCAAGATTATAATGGAAAATTTGAACCATTGTCTGGAGGCATCGTCTAGGTGGGACAAAATAAACTCAGATTATCTCCCTCTAAGGCAGAGTTCCTTTATAAACATCCAAGAATATCAACTCTAGTGCAATTACAAGCATTTTATGATAAAACAGCCAGAGTTAAGGACAGGTTTGGGAATCAAGGTATGTTTATTCTGTTTAGGGTTTTTTTCCCCCTTCTGTTCAATTATGTCTGATGTTTGGAGACTGCCTGGACTAGTCCTTGCAGCTTTCTAAGCAATGGTTTTTTCCAGAAGTGGTTTGCCATTCCCACCTTCTTAGGGCTGAAAGAAAGTGACTGGCCCAAGGTCACCTTGCTGGCTTTATGAGTAAGATAGGACTAGAACTCGCCGTCTTCCAGTTTCTAATATGTGGCCTTAAACACTACAACAAACTGGCTCTCATTCTACTTAACTATTTGCCTGCAAGTCAGGTTTAATATTCTGCAAATTTGTCTTCTAAATTCTACTTTGAGCATGCCAGGAAATATGCCATATCAGACCCAGTCAGACATGGGATCTACTTATCTTCTGAAGTGTGCCTGGTGGCTCAGTGGTCCTTTCCATCATTCAATTTTCAAAAGCCTCTTATATTGCTGTCTGGAACAAGAGTGCTTGATCTCACAGCCAAATAGAAGAAAATTCTAGGATTCAAAGAGGCCCAGGGCTGTTGTGAGTTAAAGTTTATAAAAGTTAAAATAAATAAAGGGCCTTGTTGGATACCTCATAAAATTTATGCTCCTAACAGCAGAATGTTCAGTACAGGTTTTCCTCAATTTACACTTGAGGAATTGGCACCAGACTTTCCAGTGCTAAGCAAGGCAGTTCTTAAGTGAGCTGCACTCAATTTTACAGAATAACAGAATTGGAAGGGACCTTGGAGGTCTTCTAGTCCAACCCTCTGCTCAACCAGGAAACCCTATAACCATTCCAGACAAATGGCTGCCCAGTCTTTTCTTAAAAGCCTCCAGGGATGGAGCATCCACAACTTCTGGAGGCAAGCTGTTCCACTGGTTAATTGTTCTCACTGTCAGAAAATTTCTTCTTAGTTCTAGGTTGCTTCTCTTATTAGTTAAGTTTCCATCCATCGCTTCTTGTCCTGCTTTTGGGTGCTTTTAGGATAGGGGTATCAAACCAGGGCTACTTACCTTTACTACCGGTTCTCTTTGTGTGCGCGCTTCACGCGCAATCACCTTTTCGGTCGTGCGCTTTGCATGCAATCACCGCGCGCATGCTCGGGTCGTTCGCAGGACACCAAACCTGCGCTTTGCGCAAGCGCGTTGTGAATCTGCCCAGCAGAGGTGCGGCAATCCGCTCTGCCGCACCTCTCAGCGGGGCGAAAAAAACGACATATAAGGTCGGCATAACGCCAGGGCAGGAGGGAGGGCCCAGCTCCCGAAGACAGAAAACCAGTTCGGTGATGTCATATCGTCACCGTTACTGGCTCTTGCGAACCGGGCCGAACCAGGAGGAACCCACCACTGTATCAAACTCAATTTCATTGAGGGCCACATCAGGCCCGTGGTTGATCTTGGGGGCAGGGGGGTGGCCAACTAGATGGGTGTGGCCGACTGGGTGGGTGTGGCCAGCTTGACGCCATTCCCCAAACTGCTGGCATGTTTCCTCTTTGCATTCGGTAGACTGGACCGAAGCTACACTGGCCGGCCCCTTACATTTTCCAGGATTCGACCATATTACTTGTGTTTGACGCCCATGTTTTAGGATCTTTTGGGCATAGTTGTTAAGTGAATCACAGCACTATATAGCTACTTCGCTTGGCATTTATAAATGGGTAGGAAAATTTAATCCTCATAGAGGATTAAAAAGAGTGTCTCGTTTCCTCTTGTTGGTGGCCTCCAGTCTTATTTCCCATGCTGCAGAGCCTAATGGAGTAAACCACAAGAAGGGTGTTGGCTACCATACATTTTTATATACAGTAGTGGCCAAAATTGTGGAAACCTTTTGGGAAAAGTGTATTTTTGAGGTTTGATGGCTAATAACACCACTTTTTTTGCGGGGGGGAGGAGTTTCAAAATAATCCTATTCCACTGCTGGAATGGCCTGGGAATAGCCCAGACCTTAACCCAATTGAAAATCTATGGTGCCGACTAAAGAAACTTGCTAGTCAGAAGCGAGCCAGCAGTGGAATATAGTTATCTTGAAACTACAAAAAAAAAATAAAAAAAAATGGTGTTATTAGCCATCAAACCTCAAAAACACACTTTTCCCAAAAGGTTTCCACAATTTTGGCCACTACTGTGGTATCCAATCAACTTTCTAGCCCTTGACAATATAACCCTCTCTATGTCTTTCAAGCACTCCTAATTGGAAACTACCATTCCAGCTTCTGAGGAACCCCAGGATACCCCATAATACGATTTGAAAATGAATATGCCTTTTAGAGACTGACAAGAAATCTTTGTTTTGGCAAGGATTCTCTTCTAATCCCACGGAAGAGCAATTACTTAGGATAATACAAGACTGCCTGTGAAGTATGTGTAGGATGGCAAACATTTTACCCATGATGAATGTGTCTTTTTGTTGTTCCCATTATTCGCGTTTCGAACATTTTCCTGACACAAATTGCCACTTGGTTCCTGACTCACAGCTGCGTATTTCATTTCTAGTTGAGTCCACTGTGCTGTAGAATGAATTTCTGTTTGGTACGAAGCAGGCAGCTACTAATTAGCCAAGAAAGTGAAATCACAAGAAAACAACCATCTGCAAATAAGGGTGCCTTCAATATTGGAGACAGGAGGATGTAGTAGGTAGCCTAGAAATGGGATGTCGGTATTTTCAGAACAAAAATATATGAGAGAGGAAATTCCCAGGTTAAAAATGGCAAATTAACTGGCTGGAATGATCAATATATAATGGGCTGGATCAGGGGTGGGCTTCAAAAATTTTAGCAAGGGGTTCTCTGTCCGGTTCCTGGGTGGGCATGGCCATGGTGGGTGTGGCCTAGTCGGCCTCCTGCACCATGGCAGAGGGAGGCATTTTTGCCCTCCCCAGACTCTTTAGTCGAGCCTCCGGGAGGGTGAAAACGGCCTCCCCAGGCTCCGGAGGCCCTCTGGAGGCCGGAAATGGGCCCATTTTTGGCTTTCCTGAATTTCCGTTAAGTCTGCTTTTTGCCCTCCCCCAGCCTTCACGTGCATCCTGCACTTACCTACATCCAAAATGGGCCGCTTGGGGACTCCTGGGGTGGGCGGGGCAGGGTGGGATCCCAACCAGGAGTGGGATTTGGGGGTTGTCCGAACTGCACAGAATCTTAGCTAGAGGTTCTCCCGAACCCCTGAGAACCCCAGCAGCCCAGCCCTGGGCTGGATCACTTGCCTTCCCTACAACTTGATTCTTCCTCCTCCCATTTCCCTCCTCCCTTTGTCAATGAAGTAGTGTTTGACTTAGTGTGGTTGATTTAGAGTGGTTGACTCAAGCTGAAAATCTAAAGTTGTACCAATAAAGGAGAATACTTATAGCCCAGGTTTGAAATGAGAGGTCCTTGGTGGGTCTCTGAGCTTGCTTGTTTTCTTGCAGATGTTTCATTACCCTAACTACAGTAGTGGCCAAAATTGTGGAAACCTTTTGGGAAAAGTGCATTTTCTAAAACTAGTTAATAACACCACTTTTTTTTTTTGGGGGGAGTAGTAGCATAAAATTATATATCAATGGAAAGATCATTTAATCAAGATCTCCGCGAGCTGCACTGCCTCCCTATCGGTCTCCGGGCGCAATTCAAGGTGTTGGTTATTACCTTTAAAGCCCTACATGGCTCAGGACCAGGCTATCTTCAAGACCGCCTTCTACCACATAGCTCCCAGTGACCGGTAAGATCCCACAGAGTCGGTCTCCTCTGAGTCCCGTCAGCTAAACAATGTCGGCTGGCGGGCCCGCAGGGGAGGGCCTTCTCTGTGGCTGCCCTGGCTCTCTGGAACCAATTACCTCCTGAAGTCCGGACCATCCCCACCCTATTGGCCTTCCGGAAAGCAGTGAAGACCTGGCTCTTCCAGCAGGCCTGGGGCCGTTGATCTCGTTATAGTGATCTTGCGAGACCAGGCCACAAATTGGAGTGTATGTGTTTTAACGTTTTAATGTTTTAATGTCTTTTATCTTTTGTATGGGATATTGTTGCATTGTTTTATTCTCTGTTGTAAGCCGCCCAGAATCCCTTGGGAATTGGGCGGCATAGAAATGCAACTAACTAACTAACTAACTAACTAACTAACTAACTAACTAACTAACTAAAGTAATGCAATAACTTTTATGAAGGATTTGCTATTAGAATAGCAGTTACAGTTACAGCAATTACAGTGCATGCTGGCTGAGGAATTCTGGGAGTTGAAGTCCACAAGTCATAAAGTTGCCAAGCTTGGCAACCCCTGTCCTAGTTCCCTTACATGGGCTGATCTGAACCACAAATACCACCCCCCCACACCAGGGGTGGGTCCTTACCTTTACTACCAGTTTGCAATGGGATCGCGCTCGTGCGCTCGCTTCACTCACGCACGCGTCTTCTGATGATGTCAGGGTCAGTGGGCGAAGCCTTCCAACGGTTTTATTACCAGTTCTATAGAACCGGTCCGAACCGGGGGCAACCCACCACTGCCCCCCCAACACACAAATACTTCAAGGCATTTAATTTCTATCAATAGCTTTGCATATTTCATTTGAGCAGAAAGCAATCACCCTTAAATAATGACACAATAAATCCATGCTATTATATTAGGACATCATGTTCTCCTAGCGGTGTGCAATCATTTTTTGTGAGGCTATTTGTATCATATTTGGGAAACAAGGGAAACAATTAGGCCAAATGCAGCTTTCACAGCAGGGGAATAAAGAAGCAAAACGGAACGGGTTGTATCATCGGCAGAAGAAAATTAGTAACTCTGGACACATTATATTATCAAATAGCATTATTTACTACCAAAAGTAACAATTAGAGGGATAACCAGGGTAAAATTAATGCTATCATTGGTTCTTTCTTGACATTATAAAAACCTCACTTAGTTTTGCTTATTAATTCTTCCCTGCAGGACATAAAATGCAGGGACAACGTGAGAGGAAAATAAATCAGTTTAAATCTGCAAATAGTTTGATCATATGATGCAAAAAAAAAAAATTATAGGTTATGCAGCGGAAGAAGATTGACCAAAGAAAAACTGAGAGGGCAAAACCTGAAATTACTGCTATTTCCATAATATCTTTCTTTTTTAGAAAAAATTATCAGAGGTTGATATAATAAAAAATACAAACAAAGAACAGAAGAGGGGGAAGTAAAGGGAAAGTGTGTAAGGATGTTAAAAAAAGAAAAGAAAAGGAAAAAAGCAGTGACTTCTGATTTTTTTGGTGGTGCATTAGATTTTAATTTTGGCCCTTATCTAACAAAATAAAATTCAATAGTGTGTAAAGTAAGTTTTTACACTTAGGCAAGAAAAAAAAACAAATGCACAGGTACAATATAGGTGGTACCTGGCTCAATAGTAGTAACTGTGTGAGGGATCTAAGGGCAACCACTTAAATATGAGCCACCTTTGGATCAACTTAAATCATTTGATATGAGTACTCCAAGGTCCTTGACAGAGTGAGAGTCATCTACAACTTGCAAACAAGATGAGAGGAATTGACTCTTTCAAATACCACTTGCTTACTTTCTCAGCTGAACATTTCATGCAAATGGGTTTATTTTCTGAAGCAGAAAAGTTGGCTTGCATCACCATTTATTTATAGCAATGCATCAACGTAGCAGGGGAATTTGCTTTTGGCTGTAAGAGCTGAAAAGTTGAGAGACCCTAAGCCAGTGATGGCTAACCTTTTTGCCATCGCGTGCCAAAAGTGGGGGTCGCATGGGGGGGTGGCGTGCTTACGTGCCCACACCCACAATTCACTGCACCCTGCACATGCAACCGCTCCACGCTCCCCCTGCTTTTGGCACGTAATGGCACAGTGGTCCCGTTTCTCACCCTCCCCAGGCTCCAGAGGCTTTCTAGGAGCCAGGGGAGGGCAAAAATTGCCTTCCCCAGCTCCCCGGAGGCCGGAAATGGCCTATTTCCTGACTTCCGGTAGGCCCAGAAGGCCCGAAAACCAGCTGGCCGGCGTGCGCATGTGCACTGGAGCTCAGCTAGGGCAATGCTCACGTGCCCACTGATATGGCTTCATGTGCCACAGGTGACACGTGTGCCATAGGTTCGCCATCACGGCCCTAAACTGTACTATGTGCAATGTGTTTTGTGTGCATGCATGTACTTGCACCCATATACACAAGGACTGGAGTAGATTAATTATTGTCAATCTACATCTTACTGCATTCTGGATCTAATTATTTGTCATGACAACCAGTAATTAGACTAGATCCAGTAATTTTCATTCTTTTCTATTCCCTTACTGACAATTAGCTCAGTTGTCAACCAGCAAAGCATCAAATGAGTTTCTAAGTGAGGTTGTTGTTGTTTTTAAAATGAATGATATCTAAGGACAGAAAACAAATTGTCAGCTCCTGCCTGTCTTGTATTCCCTGCGCTAGCAATTTTCTTTTTTCAATTCTCTAACATTAGAATACAATACAATAATGTACTTTATAAAAGTATAAAACTGAAAAGAAAAACTAAAAAAAGGGGAAAAAAGAAAGAGAACGTAGAATTTTGACCTCTTTTTTTCCTATTGAATAATTGTCATATTACTATTTCCTCTTCCTCTCTAACCCTTTCTTAATCCTCAGATCCATAAATCATCCAGTCTGTCTTTTCTTGTTTTAGCAAAAAACAAAAAACAAAAAACAAAACAAAACAAAAACCCACCCAAAAAGCTTCTTTCAAAAAAGTCAGTTTCCTCACAATCTTGCTGGCTGGGGAATTCTGGGAGTTGAAGTCCACACATCTTCAAGTGGCCATTTTTGAGAAACACAGGTTTAACACAATGCTACGGATTTTCTATGAAGCTTTTGAAAGAAAGGGCTGGAAGCATTTCTACTTCCCTGATTTTTTTTTTTTAATGGCATACCATTTTTTTGAAAATGAAGTCTCTGCCTCTCACAAAGACATATTGTCTCACCAACGTGGGCATCTCTGAAGGGTAGCTGATCTTTTCAATGAGGAACATTTTGATCAGTTGTAGAAAGAGTGTTCTTGCTGCCATTTATAATTTATTTATTCATTAAAGATTGTTAGCTTATGATCCCCGATTCTTAAATATCACAATGATCTCTTTTTACATGGATTAAGACAGGAATTCCAAAGATTAAGAGAGGAAGAAGCAACCTCAGATGTTCTTCACTCAATTATAACAGAATTTTCTGGAGTTTGCTCACTCTGGTATTAGGAAAGAGAGGATGAAACCTCCATACTAACAGCTGCTAGATATGGCACTTCTGGAATTCAACTCTCTTTAGGTGAAACAAAGGGATGGGATTCCCTAAGAGAGAAAAAATAAATGAAATAAACAGTGCTTTGCCAATGTAACACAAAGGACTCGACAGTTTAAGTGAAACACTTCAGCCCTGTTGTTACTGCACAAAAACAAAACAAAACAACAACAACAGAGATTAAAACTGCCCAGAATATCATCGGGCTCCAGCTACCAGCCCTGGATGACATCTTCGCATCTCGCTGTTTGAGGAAGTTGCATAACATTCACAGAGACTCTTCCCATCCTGCTTACAATATTTTTGGATTGTTGCCTTCTGACAGAAGATACAGAACAATTAAAACTCGGACCACACAGTCTTCTGAATAGTTTTTATCCCAGAGCTATAATTGCATTCAACAATGAACTAAAGGGCCACCATCAGTGAGCTGTTAGACAGCATTACTTGGTCTGCTGTGTGGATGCTTGGGTGTTTGAGGGGTGGGGAATTTTTGGTGGGTGGGAGTGTGTCTGGGGATTGTCATGTGTGTTGAGCTTGGTCTCTGGGTGTTATGTTAATTTCTTTTTATGAGTATACTGTGTATATATGTACAATGACAATAAACTTTATTTTAAAAAATTGCCATATTTCTTCTATATTACTGCTGGATTTTGTTACCCAATTGCCTTTTAAAATGTGCTCTTCTTCCATTTGTACCAATTTTATATTGTAAACGTACGTGGAAAGTGGCACTGGGAAACTTTTATTTGGTGATCATCTCAGTATTTTTTAAAAAACTCTTCCCTTTCTCAGACATCAGGGTGATGCACTTGGCTTTGCAAATTACCAGAAATGATTAAAGTAAGCAAACTACCAGGCACTTTTACATCACTGTTTTCTCACGGAGTAACATAGAACAACATAAAATAGCAAAGTTTGGAAGGACTTTGGAGGTCATCTAGTCCAACCCTCTGCCCAAGCAGGAGACCCTGTATCATTTCAGACAAATGGCTATCCAGTCTGTTCTTGAAAGCCTCCAGTGATGGGCCACCCATAACTTTTGAAGACAAGTCATTCCACTGGTTGATTGTTCTCTGCTTTGTTGCAAGTCTTATCTCTATGATCATTATTTTATATTTATAACTAGCTGGACGCCCGTGCTTCACTACGAAACTATGTGATCGGGCATGATAAATTGACACTTAAAGCCTGAAACTTAATGTAGAATGTGTAACTCCGTAGCATCAGAGTGTGTTAATATAAGGCAACTGGCAGTTGGAACAGAGGGGGAATGGGAGTAGAATGTCCCCGCCCGCAGGCCAGATTAGTCCCGTGCTGGCCACGCCCACGCCAGGGGTGGGTTCTACTTACCTTTACTACCGGTTCGCATTGCGCCCGCCCATGCACAGATCAACTTTGATGATATCCGGGTTAGTGGGCAGAGCCTCCCACCAGTTTTACTACCAGTCCTTGCAAACCAGTCCAAACTGGGGGCAACCCACTACTGGCCCATGCCTGGTTTAGTGAAGGGGCAGCATCAGAGCGTGTTAATATAAGGCAACTGGCAGATGGAACAGAGTTCCTTTCAGGTGGGGAGGGGGAGTGGAACATCTAACTCCTTAGCATCAGAGCATGTGAATATAATACTGTATATGAAATACTAATGATCTGATGGTCATTTTGAAAAATCCTTTCTTAGCAAGCACCTAGAAGCCAATAGGAACATATGTGCCAAATTTCAAGTTTGTAGGCTTTACTGTTCTGGAGATTTTGTGATGAGTGAATGGTATTTGCCATATATATATTCTCATATTTATATTAGTTCAACCTTCCTCATCAAACTTTCTCTGTTATCTCTATCTATCGCTGTCTCTATATCTAATCAGTTTTTCCACTAATTCAACCCTAATGCATTCTGGTCTCTTTACAGATATTAAGACAAATAATAGTTTGAGACATCCCAAGGGGGCTGAAGCTTAGAAACTAGGAAGAAAGAGGAGGTCCAAGATCCCTACAGTACGGAAATGCCCTCAAGCTCTATGGAGTTTCATAGTTGAAAAAAGAAAGTTAGAGTTTACATCATCGTCACAAATTTGATTAATTCATAAGAGCACCAGAAATAGAAATCTCTTAGGATAGGCCAAAAATAGAAATTGTGTTTTTGAGACAGAATGGTTCTACCTCCAGAACACTCAGTTCAACCATTAAATATTCTGGCATTGGTCTCATGTTTTTCAGAAATGTTCCAGCCTCAAAATGAGGTTGGGTAAGGCAGGAGAGGACATGTTTGTTAAGTCCGAGGAACATACAACCCTTCCCCAAAAGTTGTGAATTCTTTTAGAGTTCTTTTCAAACTTGGAAATGTTTTGTCCATTTGGCCCGTTACTGCCAAGGTTCAATAGTGGATAAATAAATACAATGACTTTGGACCCTTGAAATTGTGGTGCTTTCCCTGATATCATCAATTATATTGGTTGGGGGCAGTAGGAAGGATAATGGCAGTGGAAGAAAAACCTATATAAATTGAAAAAAGATTGTGCAGTATGTTGTATACAGCTGAGTCAGCATTGTAGTCACCTCTTTCTGCCTGCTTTTATTTTAGTTAAGCAGTAAAGAGTTTGGGATCAAAGGTTTTTTCACATATATTGGGAAATCACCAGTCTTTCATCATTAATTGTGCTATTGGTTCACTGCTCACAATTTCTAATTGTAATGAGGTGCATGTGTGCATAGATACATGGGATATAGTACATTGGTGCTTCTTGTATCCCATGAAAGGTCTACATGCTCCACTTACGATCCTATTGAATTCTCTCCAATGACCCCTGTGAAAAGTCATCTCAACAATTCTGTCTTTGGCTACTTTTTCCCCAAAGAAAACCCTATGGTTTACTCAGGAGGAGGTAAATGGTAATCCTCTTTTTTCTCATGGCTTGAATAGATGGTACCGGTGCATCTAAAACATAGCCTTTTCTTTTCAAAATGAGCATGTCTGATTAACTAAGAACACAATATTTTATTTTGTATGGCAAATTATTGGTTGGTTGGTTGGCTGGCTGGCTGGCTGGCTTATATGCTACTCCAATCATAGTAGATTTTCAATGGCATACATAAGTCTTACAGCAATCAAATTATCCCAGGCACTTCAGGAAATAATTCATATACACACAAATTAAAGAACCAGAAGTAGGACAAACACCAAAGGACAAAAAAAATGAAGAAGAAATTAGAAGAAATGAGCAATGACTTTTGAAGAACTTGGTTTCAGTTTACACTCCTAAGGCCTATTCTCCAGGGGTGAAATGCTCCTGGTTTGGACCGGTTCGCCTGAACCGGTAGCGATGGTAGCCACTGGTTCAGAGAACCGGTAGCGATGGCGGTGCGAGACTCTGCACTACCCGCCCGGTCATTGTTACTGTTACCTGTTTTTTACCCTCTGCGCATGTGCAGAAGGGTTTGTGCATGCGCAGAGGGTCCAAGCGTGCACGTGATGCGCACATGTGAGTGAAGCAAGCGTGCGCAGCACATGCACATACTTCCGAACCGGTTGGGAAAGTAAGTAGATTACACCCCTGCTATTCTCCCACAGAAATACACACATACTCTCTATCTCGCTCTCAACATTCCACAGCTCAAATCTCAGTCAAAACAAATCAAATTCTAATCCATACCCAGCTTTCTTTTTTGAGTCCTGCGTAATCCTGGTCTCTAGGAATTGCAGCTTTTTTTCTGATTTAGCTTTCAGCCAGTTGTAGAGATAAGCTCTGATGGGAAGTAAGATATAAAACAAAAATGGATCACTTTCTTTCTTTAAAAGCACAGGTTAAAGAAACCCTTCTGGCTCCTGATTGGTTCCTGAGATTTTTATTTTTCTGGGCTTCAGATATCTCTGGCCATTGATCTGAACTGAAAACTTCAGATTTAACTCAACTGTATATATAATATATATATATATATATATATATGAAGGGACATGGTGGCTCAGTGGCTAAGACGCTGAGCTTGTCGATCAAAAGGTCGGCAGTTCAGCGGTTCGAATCCCTAGTGCCGCATAATGGGGTGAGCTCCCGTGACTTGTCCCAGCTTCTGCCAACCTAGCAGTTCAAAAACATGTAAAAAATGCAAGTAGAAAAATAGGGACCACTTTTGGTGGGAAGGTAACAGTGTTCTGTGCGCCTTTGATATTTAGTCATGCTGACCACATGACTATGGAGATGTCTTCGGACAGCGCTGGCTCTTTGGCTTTGAAATGGAGATGAGCACTGCTCCCTAGAGTCGGGAACGACTAGAACATATGTTCACATATGTTCACACCTTTATTTTATCCCTATTCACTATAAAGATAATATAAATCAGTGCAACAAGAGAACATTATTTGAATCTTCTTTGGTTGCCCAAAAGAACTGTTTTTGTGAAACACTAGAAACCAAAATAAATCTTTCAATGGAACAGTGATATTTAAAATGCAAGAATTTGATCCAGCTGAAATTAACACAGCAACAAACTAAAGAACCCTACAATAAAGGAATAAATATGTTCATAGCTGATCACCATCTATATTAACATACTTTTTCTAGTAGATTACCTTAGTCCAGGGGTGTCAAGTTTGTGGCCCGCGGACCAGATGTGTCACGTGCTGGCCACGCCCACCCCTGGTTTAGCGAAAGGGGTGGAGTTGCAATACGTCACATGATGACGGACAATGTGTCATTGTGAGTTTGACACCCCTGCCTTAGTCCATGCAGATATATTTTTGGGTAGAAACATTGACTATGGATGATAACAATGCTTGCATTTTTTCTTAAAGCTCTATGCCTACCCATATATATCTGTTTATTATTTTTCAGCTGCTATCTGCAACCCCTTAAGTCAAATGTACCTCTATCTGGGATTGGAGAAAATACACCGTTGCTTTAAGAATTTGCAGATAGATGTTATGTTCACACCTAAACATATTTGGAAATATATATTTTTTACCTTCAATCTTACCTTTCTCTCTCCATTAGCAGGATAGCTCTCTGAAAATGGAACACAACAAGAAAAAAAAAATTGTCATGCCAGCAAAAGAAATACCTGTCAGCATTCTGATGCTGCCATAAAAAGGAGGAGGCGAGGCTTGACTTTTCACCTACTTATTTTCTCTGTAGATAATATCCCCTAGGAGATGGGATGGGAGGGGGACATGCCTGTGGGCTGAGGTCAGAAGCTGGGGAGACTGACCTGGAAGATGGCCAATGAGAAGATGAGAATTGGGGAACGGAAAGGGAAGGGTTTGGGGGTCAGAGGGTTAGTATCGGCTACGACGAAGTCGGGGCCAGATCTGTCGTACTCAATAAATGGAATACTTCAGCAAAGATTAATTGTTTTGGGAGTGCAATTTATTTGAGATGACATCAAAACCTGACAATACCAGCTTTGAAAATGAGTTAGGCAGGCTATGAAACTAAGAATACTATGTGATAGTATTTGCCACTCTTTCCTTCTTTAGAGTTGCTGGCATGGTTTAGTTAGAATGTTTACTGAAACTTCTTTCATAGCTTGTCATATTTTCCGTAGATATTACATCAATTCCTGTAGCCATATCAATATAGATCTTTGGGGGAATGTGTTTCAGAAAGATGGGACTGTCCATAGCTTCTTGGCCTATATTCAGGTGCTTTGGACAATAGGTTGACCCCCCTCTTCTTTGTGGCAGCCCCTCAGATATTGGAACACTGCTATCATGTCACCCCTAGTCCTTCTTTTCATTAAACTAGACATACCCAGTTCCAGCAACCGTTCTTTATATGTTTATCCTCCAAAGTTACTTAAGTTTCTTACTTAACTTAATTAATATTCTATGCCTGTTATGTATGTTCAGTCCCTAGATAGTCATTTTTCCTTCCTTCCTTCCTTCCTTCCTTCCTTCCTTCCTTCCTTCCTTCCTTCCTTCCTTCCTTCCTTCCTTCCTCCAGAATGCAAAACAGCCAGTTTTCCCTTGGGTAGTATATTTGCTGCCAATACCCTAACTCCACGTTAGAAATGTATGTGGCAGCATCCCAGGAATTAGCAGTCTTTGCAAATCCAAGGTCTTTTGACTTTCATTGTAAGTGAAACTGGGCAGCAACAACTATGTGGAGATAATCATCATCTTCATACAGCCCAGGCTTATTCCGGGCTGATTAAAATGCAGCCTTCTGATTTGTTCAGCATAATCCCAGGATTTGCTTCACTGCGTGCCAGCTTCCATTTCTGCCTCTCTATCAAGGCAAAGATGTAATTGGAAGTCTTGCACTGACCTTGGTTGAATTCATTGGCCTCCCTTCTTAGTAGAGAGAGCCCAGGTAATGAGAATGTGTATTGCATCCACACACAAGTAATACCATCTCTGTCAAGTACTTAACACTTATCTTGGTGTAAATGCTCATAAGAGAGAGGGGGGTCATTGTAAGTCCTGTTCTGACCACAAACACAGGTATTATACATAAAAGGAGGTGGGAAAGGCTCCTGTTTTAGAAATATTTGAAACCACAGTCTTGGTGTGAGCGACAAACACATTTTCAGAATCTCTCCCCCTCTAGTTGGAAGGAACAGGTTCTTCATAGGGTTAGGGTTTTCCTGAGTGGGCTGCTTGTATCGCTATTTTCATCTTGTTTTCACTTTGCAGAAATCCACTGTGTTGATTTTTTTTTAATCTGAGGCTGCCAAAACTTTGACAGAGTTGTTGAATATCTTACCCAATTCGGTTCCTGATTAGGTGGCTCAGTGGCTAAGACACTGATCTTGTCGATCAGAAAGGTCGGCAGTTCGGTGGTTCGGAATCCCTAATACAGGTCTCCTGCGTAAGCAGGGGGTTGGACTAGATGACCTCCAAGGTCCCTTCCAACTCTGTTACTGTTACTGTTTAGCTACTAACTTTCATAATTTTAATTTCAACAACTTCTGCAGACCTCATGCCATATTTAAGAGGTTCCTGGGGGTGGGGTGTACGTAAGGGCACTAACGTGCTATCGTCCCTGTCACATTTCTTTCATTTTGTTCATTCAAATTTGTAATTTTTGTTTGATGACTAAATAAACAAATTTTTTAAAAAACCCTGATATCTAGGGCCAACGGCTGCCTGGAACCACTCATTTTCCACTTCTATTTCTTGACTGTCCACGCATCAAAGTGGGTATCACCAACTTAGACAATTCTGTTGAGGAAAAGTATTTCTTCTTCAGAGTTTTCCTCTGTTGCATAAATGTGATCGAGAAGATAAGAAGGAACACATATTCTGTGTGTGGGGGGAAGGGGGGAATCTATAATGCGGTGCACCTCCCAAAACTTTTTTGTACCAAACAACAGAGAAACTGTATTCTGTTCATGGTTCTCAGCATCTCCCTTCTCCATCTCTTCCTGAAGCTTAGGAGAAACAGGGTTACAGAAGTTACACAAAAAACAGGACTGGAAGGGATCTTGGAGGGATTTAGCTGCTATTGTAAGAGTTGGATTTTTAAAAGTTTTTTTTTCCTTTTAAGGAAGGGTTTATATCATAAAAACAATGAATTTCCTCATGATATTCTAAAAGTATCATCTGCAAAAATCCATTCTCTAAATCAAATAGATCAAATACTGCAAGTATTTACCTCTGCCTAAATCAGACATCCACTGTACATATTTTGATCCCCCTAATAATTAAAGTAAATAAAAGAGTAAATAGTAAAAGAATGTAAATCAGAATAGCAACTTGTTTCAAATATATGCTGGTATATTTTGGAAATGGTTCCAGCCAAGCATTTCATTTTAATTTTTATTTATTTCTTCCATTTTCAGATATTTTGTTTTGATTATACAGATATAATCTATATCTATAATCTATATCTATCTATCTATCTATCTATCTATCTATCTATCTATCTATCTATCCATCTAAATCTATCTATCTCTATCTCTATCTATATATCTCTATCTCTATCTCTATCTCTATCTCTACCTACCTACCTACCTACCTTTATCTATCTATCTATCTATCTATCTATCTATCTATCTATCTATCTATCTCCTATCTATCTATCTATCTATCTATCTATCTATCTATCTATCTCTTATCTATCTATCTATCTATCCATCCATCTAAATCTATCTCTCTCTCTCTCTCTATATATATATATATATATCTACCTACCTACCTACCTACCTCTATCTATCTATCTATCTATCTATCTATCTATCTATCTCTTATCTAGCTAGCTATCTACCCCCTATCTATCTATCTATCTATCTATCTATCTATCCATCCATCTAAATCTATCTATCTCTATCTCTCTCTCTCTCTCTCTCTCTCTCTCTCTCTCTATCTCTATCTCTACCTACCTACCTACCTTTCTCTCTCTCTCTCTCTCTCTCTCTCTCTCTCTCTCTCTCTCTCTCTCTATCTCTATCTCTACCTACCTACCTACCTTTCTCTCTCTCTCTCTCTCTCTCTCTCTCTCTCTCTCTCTCTCTCTCTCTCTTCACCACTGTCCATTCTGAATACATAGCAGAAAGAGGAAACTTAAGAGTTCACAAGGTTGATAGTAGATGGAACAAAACTGTGACTGAATCTAGATGTTCTGCTTCAGCTACCACGAAACCTCCTCTCAGAAGGTAGCAAGGAAAACAGATCATGAAGAGGATGTGTAGCATCCCAGACAATCCCGAGGACTCTGCTCAAGCATCGCTTATGTGCCATGTCCTGGGTAGAAGGAAGTGAACTACCAATAATCTTTTCTGCCATCCTCACCACTCTCTGCACCGCCTTCCCAACTGGAGTACTAATGCTTCCAAACCAGATAGTAAAGCAATATGACAGGATGCTCTTGATTGTCCCTCTATAGAAAGGCATAAGGACAAAGGAAGGATGATGTACTTTTCTCATGTGACACAGAAAATGCAAGCACTGCTGTGCCCCCTTCACCAGTGTCTCACTGTTGAGCGACCAAGCTAGCCTACTCGATAGCTGCACACCTCGTTGAGCAGGGGGCCGGACTAGAAGACCTCCAAGGTCCCTTCCAGCTCTATTCTGAAGTGAAATTGAACCCAGAAACTTGATGCTGCTAACCACCTCCATAGGTGAATCATTAATACATAGAGTTGTATGGCTGTGCCTGCCTTTTTATGAAATTAACAATGATCTCTTCAGTTTTTTCCTATGTTTAAGACGAGACTGTTTTTATTATACCAGTTGGCCAAACCCTCTACCTTTAAATAAATAAATGGTGGAGCTTTGATTGCATCACCATGGCCTAACTTTTTTTAAAAAAAACACACTCCCGTAGGCTCTGTTTACGTGATGTGTCCAAAACTCCCTGACAGTTCCTTTTGTTGTTGATCTGAAGCTTAAAGGTTGAATTACTCTTCCTTCTTCTTGTTTATGAAGCCATCTTCTTCAACAGACCCACACAGAGAGGAATAAAATGGCATTGAAGTAAGAGACAAAAGGGAGAAAAGACTGGAAGAGATTCATATAAATCAACTTTTTTTTTTGGCCCGTCAGAGACTTGGTAGATCTTTCTTCCACTCCTATCCAACAATGAATCTTGACATCCGATGGGCATGGGAATTCTGCATCATGAATTTCTCGCTGGGTTGTGTTTGCTTTTCGCTCTCGCCATCACATTTGCCTGGCTTAGTAGCAATGAACCACACAGGGAGATTTACAGGACAGGCAACCTATAAATCCATGCAGCATTGTGCCTATGATTAAATGGTAACATTAACTATATGAGGATTTATGCAATGTTAACAGCAGGTAACACCGCATGGTAAACAAGAGATTGGTACAGATGTCTTCAGTAGCATATCATTCCCATAAAACATGGCATATAAGGAACTCAAGAAAGAAGGAAAGAGGAAGGAGGAAGAAGAGGAGGAGGAGGAGGAGGAGGAGGAGGAGGAGGAGGAGGAGAGGAGGAGGAGGAGGATGGGGAGGGAGAAGAAGAAGAAGAAGAAGAAGAAGAAGAAGAAGAAGAAGAAGAAGAAGAAGAAGAAGAAGAAGAAGAAGAAGAAGAAGAAGAAGGGGGAAGAAGAGGAGGAGGAGGAGGAGGATGGGGAGGATGGGGAGGGGAGGAGAAGAAGAAGAAGAAGAAGAAGGAGAAGAAGAAGAAGAAGGAGAAGGAGAAGGAGAAGGAGAAGGAGAAGAAGAAGAAGAAGAAGAAGAAGGAGAAGGAGAAGGAGAAGGAGAAGGAGAAGGAGAAGGAGAAGGAGAAGGAGAAGGAGAAGGAGAAGGAGAAGGAGAAGGAGAAGGAGAAGGAGAAGGAGAAGGAGAAGAAAAGAGGAGGAGGAGGAGAAGGTGAAGGTGAAGATGAGGAGGAGGAGGAGTATTTGTTTTTGTCATGGTCAGATGTAAACATAATTTAGGCATTTATCTTCATCTGAATCCTGCATACATATCAGTCTCACTACCATATTTAATTCAAGAAATCCCAACTCTGCATTAGATAAGACAGTAGATATATTGGGAGAATGGTAAACATCCAGGGACTTGAAAACTTTGTTCATGCATGAAGATGGGAGAAGATTGGATCCCCAGTCCAGATGTGTGATTGGCTCTGGAAAAAGACTGTGCAATCTATTCAAAACATAATCCATTCAGAGGGATCATAAGGCCTGGCGTGCAGCTGAAACCTTTCAGCAAGCTCCCTTTTTTTTTGTATACCCTTTGCACTTACAAATAACCGAGAAAAATAAGCAAGGAAAGGGTGTAAATGAAAACCACTGATTTTGACTGAAGTAGATTTGCAGAACTCGGGAAATACATCCTGCATTATGGAATAGAAGTCCAGCAGCATTCATCTTTGTTCAGTCAATAACTTACAGTCCCTCCCCTTAGCAAATATCAATATGTTTTTGAAAAGCGTGTTAAAAAAAAAAGCCAATATTTCTGAAAGCAGCATATATTGGGAGGTTATATATGTATTATTAAAAGTGATTTTTTTAAAAAAATAATAACATCCATTTTGGAAATTTACATTCAAAAGAGAAGCATAACCTCTGAGAAATGTAAGTTTGAAAATCCACTTAAACATCTGTCCGGTGCATAATTCTATAGTCTGAAAAGATGTACTGTGAAGATTTTTTTTTTTAAAAAAAAAACCCTTATTAGGGGACATTGTGTAACCCAGGTTCATTTATCATCAAAGGATGTGTAATGCATACTTTTAAACAAACTTTTGTAAGAAGAAGAAGAAGAGTAATGAAATCGTCTCATAAAATATAAATAGTACAATTGCAAAATAACTCAGTTGCTTTGTATTATTTATGAAATCACTGGCAGACTTCTAAAATAGTACCACAAAAGAAAAAGAATCAAGTTCAATATTGAAGCAAAAAAATAAATAAATAAATTTCCTTGGTATTTCAGCAGGTTGAAGTTATCTATGGTATTCATCTGGTTAATCCTCTGGTGCTGATCTATGACCTTAATAAAGATTTGATTTTAGTTGAAAAACCTGTTGGTCGAGCTACAGAAAGAGTTCTGATTTGGATTGGTTGTATCACAAAAAAGCAAGATTGAATCTTCCTTCCTTCCTTCCTTCCTTCCTTCCTTCCTTCCTTCCTTCCTTCCTTCCTTCCTTCCTTCCATTGGAAGAATACCCTCTCTCCCTCCCTTCCTGCCTTTTGATTAAAAGCAAGTCAAGAAAGAATATAGGTAGTCTTCAATGTGCAACCGTAATTGGCACCAGAATTTCCATTCTTAAGCAAGACAGTTGTTAAGTGAGCCATGCCCCATTTTACAGCCTTCTTTGCCACAGATGTTAAGCAAATCGCTGCAGTTGTTAAGCGAATCAAGCAGCTGTTAAGCGAATCAAGCAGCTGTTCAGCAAATCCAGTTTCCCCCATTGACTTTGCTTGCCAGAAACCAGCTGGGAAGGTTGCAAATGATGATGCTGCTGCCCCGTGTGATGCTGCAACCATTGAAAATATATTCCGGTTATCAAATGCATGAACTTTGATTATAATCACGGCAGCATCATACAGATCAGGGGTGAAATGCTACTGGTTCGCTCCGGTTCAGGCAAACCAGTAGTAAAAAAAATGCTTTGAAAAGTTTTTTTTTAAAAAAAAAAAGCTTGTCAATCAGCTGTGCCGTACGATCTTCGGAACCTTTTTTTTACTTTTTTAAAGCATTTTTTTACTACCGGTTCAGGCAAGTAGGTAAAAAAAAGCTTTAAAAAAGTAAAAAAAAAAAAAAAAAAGTTCCGACGATCACAGCTGTGCCGTGTGATCATCGGAACTTTAAAAAAAAACTTTTTTAAAGCAATTTTTACTACCGGTTCCGACGAATAGGTAGTAAAACAATGCTTTAAAAAGTAAAAAAAAGTTGGCTACGTCCACCCAGTCACATGACCTCCCCCCAACCAAGCCCCCACCCCCCCACCCCCGAGCCATGCCCACAGAACCGGTAGCAACAAATTTTACATTTCACCACTGATACAGATGCTGCCATGGTTATAAGTGCAAGGGTGGCAATAACTCCCTTTTTTTCTGTGCCATGGCAATTTAGAAAGCTGGCTAAATGAATGGTTGTAAGTCCAATTGCTTCAGAATAGATCTGCTGTTAGACAGAATGAGCAGTTATTCCAGAGCAAAGATCTTGTAAAATAGGAGCCGTGTGGTGTGTCTTCATATCCATAACCTTTAAGTCAAGGATTCTCAACCTTGGCCACCTTAAGAAGGATGGGCTTCAACTCCCAGAATTCCTCAGCCAACAGGGCTAGCTGCTGAATTTATAGGAGTTGAAGTCCAGGCATCTTAAAGCTGCTAAAGTTTGAGAAACACTGCTTTAAGCTATTGACCCCTTGCATTCCTCAGGTGAATTTGGAAAGGTTGTTCCACTACCAATTTCAATTAAAGTTCAACTGCTGTTATATATGCAGCCTCTTGCCCATTGCCTAGAAAGCAAGGTACCTTGATTCTGCCCAAAACAAGTAAAGAGAATGAACATTATTACATTGTATAGAGTGTCAGTTCAATGGGATTAGATTCAAGCCCTGTGCTGCTTTCCACAGTAGTCCCCTGCCTTAGAACAAGTAGAATTAATGACTTCTCACCTACACAACAAACAGAAGACCTGGTTTTGTCAACAGCCTGGGGAACCCAGCATGGGATGGGCCCCATCAAGTGGTTTGTTTGATTGATTGTAACCAGGGGCGGGTCACTGAGAGTGGGTGGGTGGCCAT
Source organism: Pituophis catenifer annectens (assembly GCF_029215685.1). NCBI lineage: Eukaryota > Metazoa > Chordata > Lepidosauria > Squamata > Colubridae > Pituophis > Pituophis catenifer. The sequence goes on from NW_027256887.1 coordinate 80,523,608, forward strand.
AAAAATCAAATAAATAAATAAATAGCAATAGCACTTAGACTTATATACCGCTTAATAGTGCTTTACAGCCCTCTCTAAGCGGTTTACAGAGTCAGTCTATTGCCCCCAACAATCTGGGTCCTCATTTGACCCACCTCGGAAGAATGGAAGGCCAAGTCAACCTTGAGCCTGGTGAGATTTGAACTGCCAAATTGCAGGCAGCCCATAGTCATCAGAAGTGGCCCGCAGGACTGCACTCTAACCACTGCGCCGCCGAGGCTCTATCAAGGTGCTTGTAACTTTAATGACTGTGCGATTCATTTAACAACCATGGTAAAATGGTTATAAAATTGGATCCAATCGCATGATGACTTATTTAATGACTGCATCACTTCGTGATCAAAATTCCAGCAACAATTTTATTGCTTAATTATTGAATAGATGCATATAGCTATCCAATTCACATACAGTGACTTCAGGTAGTGCAGAGCACTAAAAATTAACAATGTAGAGTTCTCAGAAACCCCCACTCACCGTGACAGTGACAACCAAAATCATACAAGCCACTTTTTATGCAGTCATGCTGGTTTCTTTTGAGAGCTATTATTTTTCTTCTTCATGGGTATTGTGCTAGACTGGGCTTTTATAATTTCACTTTTCAAAATTTCCCAAGCTTCTTGAGTTGTTTTCCCCTTGAGGATTCTCATCCATGGAATCCCTCCCAAGCTCTGTCTAAGTTTATTGAAATTAGCTCTCTTAAAGTCCAAGACTCTAGTTTGATTTTGTTCTATTACTTGTGTTTTAAATCAACCTGAGATCCCCAGACCCTCTGACAAAGCCATGTCTTCAGGACCTTCTGGAAAAGGAACAAGGAGGAGGCCAACCTTATTCTGTATGTCAAGGACTACCAGTGTTGAAATGCATCATGTTGAACTTCCTAGCCAGTAATTCCCAACCACCTCTTCCCAGCAGCAGTAAACAGAGATGGCACCTCCAGCTTATCCTTCCTTTATAATTATGTTCCTCGTATTGCTCAAGGGCTGGAGAAGAACTAGACACTTGCTCTCACCAGAGGTGGGCAGCACATAATTTAACAACCAGTTTGCCTAGTGCAGAACGAAAAATGTGAGTGTGCGGTTGCTTGCGCGTGGCTTCAAACACATGGCGATTTCATGCGCGCGGCTTCCAGCATACCTTTTCAGGCAGCTGCAGTGAGTAGAGCGGGCAAGGTGCAGAAATCAGCTGGGCTGTGTGGGCGGGGCGAGTGAGCCAGAGAGTGAGATATATAGGACGGGGTAGCGCTAGGGCAGGTGGGCGGGCCCAGCTGGTGGTCAGAACTACCAGTTCACCCGAACCGGTCCGAACCGGCAGCAGCCGACCTCTGCTCTCACCATGTTATTTTTTTCACCCTCCAAAACGAATAGACCCAATGGCCCAAGCAAACAACCCTTCTTTCTCCCTTCCTCTCCCTTTGATAGATTCCCAGCCTCTGTTTAGAAATATATTTACCTGAATTGTGACATTTACCTGCAGCGATGAATAACCAGGAGCCGTTTTGTGCCTCAAGAGAGAAAGGCCTTCTTGAGTCAATGTGATTTTCTTCTCACCATTTCACCCGTTGCAAATCATGATTCAGGAAACTGAAGTATACGGGGAAAACTCAAAACGGGGAAAACAGCCTCTGGGGCTTTATTTTTAATAGGCTAGATTGATTGCTTTCCGTGAAGAGTTTTTCATTCAAGGCAACAAAACTCATCAGTTAAATGATTAACGGACCGTTGCATGGATGATAGGCCTGATTGTTGCAAATACGGGACTCTATTCCAGATGTACCAACTCAGTTTTACATGTCTGAGACTCTCCCATCCTCTTCAAAATAAATAAATAAATAAATAAAATCCCACCTGAGTAATAAAACATTTCTGACAGGAAAGCTAAAAAACATTATCAGCCCACCTCACCCAATCACTTTATTAGCCCGTTTAAGATGTGAAGCTGCCTCTCCCAAATTTAAAGGCAAACCCCCCGTGGCTTCTGTAATCAGACTAACAATTGAATGGTGGGATTGAGACACCATTTTCAATTTTCTAACCTATACATTTCGTCAAGACGAAAGACTTTCTCTTTGGGTGCCCTGAAATCCAATTAACCATGCTGAGAAAGTAGGTTTTTACTCCCTGAAGCCAAGAATCTATCTATAGAATAGCTGCGGAGTTCAGTGAATCGGACAGGACTTCACTCTGACCTCATTCTCCAGCTAACAAATCAATCAAATTGAATGAATTAAATATAGTTAATGAGAGTATCGATCTCAACAGGAGACTTCCTCGCCTATTCGTTCTTTCTCTTCTTACTTGGGGGTGAAAGGAAAAAAAACAACAACAACCCGGCAAGAGGGAGTCTACTAACAATTCATCACTCAAAAGATTTCCAATTTAGGGGACGGTGATTCAGTTAACTTTCTGATCTGGAAAATTAGAGGAGACTGAATGAGGTCATAAGAGTTATCGAACTGCAGCTGATGGGTGACACTGCGTCAGCCAAGCTTCTCAGCGATGCGAAGCTATCACCGGGAAATGGTTTTTCGGAAAGTCTGAAAAAACGGCAAGATCCGTTTGACAAATACCGACTACGGTAGTGTGATATTGGTCTGTATCGAAAAGAAAAAAGAAAAAATCAGAAGCCTTAAGTAAAGATATGTAGCCAATGGGGGTCATGCAAGGATGTTTTTGATTAGCCTGAAAATCATGAGGACTACATGTACAGTAGTGGCCAAAATTGTGGAAACCTTTAGGGGAAAGTGTATTTTTGAGGTTTGATGGCTAATAACACCACTTTTTTTTTTTTTTTTTTTTTGGGAGTTTCAAGATAATCCTACTCCACTGCTGGAATGGCCTGGGAATAGCCCAGACCTTAACCCAATGGAAAATCTATGGAGCTGACTAAAGAAACTTGTTAGTCAGAAGCGATCCAGCAATAAAACCCAGTTAATAGAAGCAATCATTCAATCTTGGTTTCACATTAGAACAGCTGCAGAACTAAAAGACTTGGTTCACTCCATGGGAAGACATTGTAAGGCCGTAATTCATGCTAAAGGTTACCCAATTAAGTATTAACTGACATCCATCCATCCATCCATCCATCTATCTATCTATCTATCTATCTATCTATCTATCTATCTATCTATCTATCTATCTATCTAATTTAAGAGATTCAACCAAATAATAAGGAGAAATTTTCTGACAGTGAGAACAATCAACCAATGGAACAGAAGTTGCCTTTGGAAGTTGTGGGAGCTTCATCACCAGAAGCTTTCAAGAGACTGCCATCTGTCAGAAATGGTGTAGAGCAGGGGTGTCAAACTCGCATTGTCACGGTGGAGTCACATGACATATCACAACTTTTCCCCCCTTCGGTAAACCGGGTGTGGCCATGGCCAGCGCGTGACGCATATGGCCCACACGCCTTGAGTTTGACAGCCCTGGTATAGGGTCTTTGGCCTGGGCAAGGGGTGGACTAGATGACCTACAAGGTCCCTTCCAACTCTGTTATTCTGTTATCTTCTGTTATGTGTAATATATTTACAAATGCATCATCCCTTCTTTTCAACAGCAGCCAGTCTGATTAGTCCTATGATTGTCTGGCTTCTGTCTTTCAGTCTCATTTTTTAAAAAAGGGATCAATACAGATAATCCTCAGTTTACCTCCATTCATGGACAACCGTTCAAAGTTGCAACCACACTAAAAAAAAAAGATTTATAACCAGTCCTTGGACTTATGACCATCACAATAACCCCATGGTGACATGATCAAAATGTGGGCACTTTGCAACTGGGTCAAACTCTGCCCAAAAGAGTTGCTGAACACATGGCCAGCTGCAGAAGGCGAATTAAGGAAATGTTTGGCTTGCTACAAGCCTCTTTTGTGCTGACCTAAAATAAAAGCTGGGCTAATCTGGTTTCAGCAACACCTAAAGCATCTGACTGCGACTTCACCATCTATCTACTTTATGAGCTGTTTAAAGATTCCTTTTTTTTTTCTTATTCAGCTTTTTTTCTTTCCTGAAGTGAGCTTGAAAAATAAATCAAATCTGAAGTGAAAACAATGGGAGGAGAAAAATGATCGATACCATTAATGGCCCTCTTTCCTCCAGACGTCCACTCTGCTTTCTAGAACTCGAGTACTCTGTAAACACTTGGGGCTTTTAAGAGGGGCTTTTCCCTCCCTTTAACCAGGTGTACTCAACTTGAAAAAGGTAACGTCCACCGTAACCTTTTCAATGCAGGGGGGCATTGAACTTTGGGTGTTGGCACCCGCGTGCGTGACCCCCCGAGCTCCCCCAGCTTTTGGCATGCGATGGCAAAAAGGTTGGCCATCACTGATCTAGGGCTATACATGTTCCACTACCTTGGTAGAATCTCTATGTCAAGCAGCTCAGAGAATGTCCTTTAAAAGCGATATTGAAGCAGCCAGCTCATCTCTGCACAGTGATGCACATAAGAAATTAATATTACATTACATAGTACTAGATAAGTGCATGGTCTATTAAATTCAATGTAGATGACTTTAGGGTGGAATTGGATAATTCATAAAGGATATGATTATCAGTGGCTATTGAATCTGGTGCTATTTTCTTATACATTCCTGAATACACTTCTCTTTCCCTCTCCCTCTCTCTCATCTTACGAATGAATTCCTATTTATCTTTATTTTCCATTATCAAGAAAGAATGCACATCTACATAGGTCTCTGGTTCTATTGCTTATGAATCCTACAATTGCCCAAATTTATAAGTATGTATTCAAGTCATCTTCATACCACCATCTAATTGAAGCTTTCAGAAAGCTCCAAATATCGAAGTAAAACAATTCAATCAAAGCAGCATGTAAATCAGAGGAAAAACAGAAGTAAGAGCTAGAGTTTCATTCTGCTAAGTTATTAAGAATCCTGGTTGAGTTTTCAGAAAAGCTTTGCCAGGTACCTAAGATATCAAGCTGGCACCCGATTGATTTCTCTAAAGAATTTGTCCAATTTATAATAACAGATTGTATTAACAGACTTCTCCAAAATGTTCATAAATACTTCTACTTGTACTTTTTATCATGGGTCAAATGAAAGCTGGGATATATAGTTGCCCAGACACAGTACATCTGAATACTTACTACTAAGAGTACCACATTCTGAAAACAACACACACCAGCATAGTTGTACTTCAGATGTTATTATTCTCATTATCAGCAACCATTTCCTTGTGTTATGAATTTAGAACCCACTTTTTCTAACTTGTGAGAATATGCAATACTGTAGCCCCGTGATGGCAAACCTATGGCACGCGTGCCACAGGTGGCACATGGAGCCATATCTGTGGGCATGCAAGTATTGCCCTAGCTCAGCTCCAGTGCACATGCATGTGCCGGCCATCTGATTTTCAGGCCTTCCGGGTCCATCAGAATTCGGGAAATGGGCCGTTTCCAGCCTCTGGAGGGCCTCCGGGGGGGGGGGGGGGTGAGGAAGGCCATTTTTGCTCTCTCCAGGCTCTAAGAAAGCCTCTGGAACCTGGGGAGGGCACAAAATGGGCTCTCTAGGCCCACCAGAAGTTGGGAAATGGGCCATTTCCGGCCTCTGGAGGGCCTTGGGGGTGGTGGGGGAGGCTGTTTTTGCCCTTCCCAGGCTCCAAGAAAGCCTCTGGAGCCTGGGGAGAGTGAAAAAACGGGCCTAACGGGCCCACCAGTAACCTTTTTGCCATCGCGTGACAAAAGTGAGGGGAGCGCGGGGGGTTCACACACGCATGCGTGGCGTGGCGGGGCAGGGGGCATTGAACTTTGGGTGTGCATGTGCACCCCTCCTCTCTCCCTGCTTTTGGCACGTGACAGCAAAAATGTTAGCCATCACTGCTGTAGCCTGTTGCTTGTAAAATAGACCATGTAGTTATTTTAAGAGTGCTGAAGTTTCTCCCCATTTATATATTGAGTGTGATTCCCATTTGGGGGGGAAGGGGTGAAAACTCTGCAGGTGCGAATAATGCTTTCATCACAGCTCCATTCTCATTTCCCTAAGAAATCACAGAACTGTGCTCCATTCATTTATTTCACATCTTCCCCAGTAAAGGAGTTAATAACAATCATTCAATCATAAAATAACCATCACGAAGACTTTAAAACCAGGAAAACAAGGAAGGGAGGATGTCTATGGAGATACTCAGTCATCCAGGTCACAGTTTCCCAAAGGTGCTTTTTTTCCCAAGAGGCAAGTGGATTTTCTTTGTTTTTCCTTGAAGATGTTTCACTTCTCATCCAAGAAGCTTCTTCAGTTCAGTCAGAACAGTTCAGTTTCTGAAGCTTGGAAAAAAAGCACCTTTGGGACAAAGAAGAAGGAAGGAAGGAAGGAAGGAAGGAAGGAAGGAAGGAAGGAAGGAAGGAAGGAAGGAAGGAAGGAAGGAAGGAAGGAAGGCAGAGGTGGTATTTAGCTGGTTTGGACTGGTTTGCCCAAACCAGTAGGGGAAATCGCCCACCCGAGCTCTAAGCTGTCCTATTTAGGGACGTTTTTGAGGCTGAGCACATGCATGGAAGGCATGTGTGTGAGCACAGCACATGCATGGAAGGCCAGCCACATGTGCGGAAGGCAGGTGCGCACATGAATCTGTTTGATAGGAACACAGCTATCCACTTATGCAGGAATCCAGAAATGCCAAGATTTTAGTTTTAGAAGTAGCTTGTCATGTACCACTGAATCAAAGGCTTTGCAGAAGCCTATATAAATTGCATCTATTGATTTACCCTGGTCGAGTTTTGAAGTCCATATGTTTTTGCAGTGTAATAGTTGCCGATTGCAGGACAATTTCTTTCTAAAGCCAGATTGCTTGTTAGAAAGTAGGTTATTAGTCTCTAAGTAGACGGTAATGGATTGGTTTATGATTGATTCCATGACTTTGCAGGTGACACAATATAATGTGATAAGTCTGTAATTATCAACTAGGCTGGGGTCACCTTTTTGAAGATAGGGATGACCATGGCTAGTGACCATAAGTTAGGTAAGGAGCTGGCTCTGAAAGATATTTCGTAGGTTATGCTAAGTGGTTCTGCTGTGGTGGTTGAGAGCTTCTTTAAGAAGTAGGCACATAATCCATCAGGGCCAATCAATAGAGATGGTTTTAAGTTGCGTAGTGCCTTTTCAACAGCATCTTCTGTAAATTGTGCAAACTAACAATATTCCTTATGGAGGACTGGAGAAAGGTCTTATCACTCAGTCTTAAAGAGTTACAAAACCTCTTTTTGGAAATCTCTTTGGACTAGTCTCCCACTATGTGGTGGTTTTGAAGGAGTAGTAGAACTGGGCAAGATTTCAGAAGGGTGCTAGGTTTCAATCATAGCTCAGGTGAAGCTTTGAAGCTGCTTCACATGCATTCTAGCTCCCAGCTTCTAAAGAGTGAAATTCCGTGATGCTTCGCTTTGCTTCACCTTCACTTTACTAGGCTGGGAAACTTATCAGTGTATCAGAAGCACTGGAGGGATAGGAACCATCCAGAGATAGTTACAGAGAAATAAGGAAGTCCTCAAAAGATGTGTGGCAGGAGACAGGAGTTCCTTGGTTCTGTTCCAAGTCAATCAAATTAGGTTTCTTCTGCTAAAATTTCAACTGAAAAGTTCCCAGCTGTAGGACACAGAATCAGGGGGAGAAATGACAAAAGTAGTGTTGTGTCAGTGCAACAGCAGCTGCATCTGCTTTATATATGCATTGTGGCACTGCATGCATGAGTGAAAGGTGCACAGTTACATCATAATACAATACCACTTTTGTCAATTTAATAAAAGTTGTGGATCTTGCAGACACCTCCAGAAATGTGTGGACCATTCCACCACCAAGCTCCCTGCCCACTTGCTGGCCACGCCCACCCCTTGTTTAGCGAAGGGGGGAAAAGTCCCAATATGTCACAAGACAACGCAGTGACGATGTGAGTTTGACACCCCTGATGCTTTGAAATTGGTGTGCCAGTTAAATGGAAGAAAGGGTCTATGATAGACTGAAGTCTGGGCATGATACTGGGAGCCATAAGGTAAGAATTGGAATCCTATACAGGTAGTCCTTGACGTACCACCATAATTGATCCCAAAATTTCTGTTGCTCAGCGAGACAGTTGTTAAGTGACTTTTGTCCCATTTTATAAATAAAATAAATAACTTTACTGTCATTGTACGTATATACACAGTATACCCATACAACAAAATTCACTTAACACCCAAAGACCAGGTCCAAGACACATAACAATCCCCAAACACACTCCCACCCACCACAATTCCCCACCCCTAAGCCACCCAAACATCCACACAACAGACCAAGTAATGCTGTCCAACAGCTCACTGATGGTAGCCCTTTAGTTCATTGTTGAGTGCAATTATAGCTCTGGGATAAAAACTATTCAGAAAACGTGTGGTCCGAGTTTTAATTGTTCTGTATCTTCTGCCAGAAGGCAACAGTCCAAAAAGATTGTAAGCAGGATGGGAAGAGTCTCTGAGAATGTTATGCAACTTCCTCAAACAGCGAGATTCGAAGATGTCGTCCAGGGCTGGTAGCTGGAGCCCGATGATATTCTGGGCAGTTTTAATGATTCTCTGTAGAGCTTTTCTGTCCGCTAGAGAGCTGCTCCCATACCATGCAAGAATGCCGTATGTCAGGACACTCTCAATGGTGCTGCGATAGTAGGACAGAAGTAGATGCTGAGATAGATTTATCTTCCTGAGCATTCTCAGGAAGTACAGCCTCTTCCATGCCTTCTTCGCAAGCATGTTAGCATTCATAGTCCATGAGAGGCCACAGTTGTTAAGCGAATCATGCAGTTGTTAAGTTAGTAACACGATTGTTAAGTGAATCTGGCTTCCCCATTGACTTTGCTTGTCAGAGGAACACAAAAGGTGATCCCATGACCCCAGGACACTGCAGCGGTCATAAATGTGAGCCAGTTGCCAAGCATCCAAATGTTGAGCATGTCACCATGGGGATGCTGCAAAGCCATAAATGTGTAATGCGGCCATACGTTACTTTTTCCAGTGCCATTGTCATTTTGAACAGCCACTTAAATGAACTGTTGAGAGTTGAGGACCATCTGTAAATGCTTTGTAATAAACTCCCATCCCGAGAAGAGCTGCCAAATATTAAGATTAATACAATGCAATAAAGCATGCTTAGCACTGAGGAGATAAAACCGGATGAAAATAGGATAATGTTTATTCGATACTAACAGCCCCCTGTGACGTTGTTTCCTCTGTGGCAGGGATGGTATGGTTGTGTGCAGAGGTGGGTTTCACACAGGGGTGAAATCCAAAATTTTTCCCTCCTGGTTCTATGGGCGTGGCTTGGTGGGTGTGGCAGGGAAAGGATATTGCAGAATCTCCATTCCCCCTCCACTCCAGGGAAAGGATACTGCAAAATCTCCATTCCCACCACACTCTGGGGCCAGCCAGAGGTGGTATTTGCCAGTTCTCCGAACTACTCAAAATTTCCGCTACCGGTTCTCCAGAACCTGTTAGAAACTGCTGGATTTCACCCCTGGTTTCACATATTGTTACCATCGGTTTGCCGCGCACGTGCCTGGCCTCAAAAACGTGACTAAATAGGTTGGCCCACCCACAATCTCCGCTACCAGTTCGCCTGAACCCGTACGAACCGGCTGAATACCACCACTGGCTCTGTGTCTCCTTTTGAAGAAATATTCTAAGATGTGAGCACGTTCGAAGACATATATAGCCCGAAACGATCAAGCATTTTTTTTCCTCCATTTGGCCAATAATTTTCCTCTCTTTGTTTGCCGTCATGTTTTCTTTTTTTGATTATGTTTATAATACCATTTTCATGGTCTGTGTAGGGCTATGAAAAAGCAAATGGGAAAGAAGGAAGCTTTTAAGAAATAAATTAAACTGGGGTCCAGAATTAGCCTGCAATCGGAGCAGTGGAGAGTTTTAATTTCCAGACTACCTATTAGGAATGGGGAACTGCCAATTAGGCTAAGGATGGACACAAAGAAGAAAAAGGCTTTGGATGAGCACACAATGAGAGGAAACATCCCAATTCTCTTTATGCCACCGTTTTGATAAGCTCGGTTCATCCTGTAAAAAACACGGGCCAAGCGTGAGCTGTTCTTATGAACCCCTTTGCTGGGCGTCCCCATCCAGAAGGTTAATGGAGAGTGAAATATGTTTGGTACGAGCCTCTAGTGAAGCAGAAAATGAGAGCCTTATCAATACCTGTTCATCCTGCTTGGCAGGCAAAACATGAAATGTTTATAATGACTAAACACTTTGCCGGCCAAGACAAAAAGAACAAAGAGAAAAGAAAATCTCTTTCCATTAGATCTCTGAGAAAACATAATTACGCTTTAATGAGATGAAGTAGATAAAGCACCAGATGATAGATGTGCTGCTTCTCTGCATTTCCCCCAAAATCAGGTGACGGAACAGCTAAATCCCAGTTTGTTTGTTCTTCTATACGGTAGGCAGATCTCAGACAAAAACCTGGCTCACATTTTAATCGGAGCATCCCTGATTTGGCTTCCTGAACCTTTATGAAATTTGAACTACACAATCTGGATGACGTTACAACTTTAATGTCAGGGTTCCAAGCAGGGGTGAAATGCTCCTGGTTCGGACCGGCTCGGGTGAGTAGGTAGTGATGGCGGCGGGGAGTTCAGAGAACCGGTAGCAAAAATCCCTGCCCTCACCCGCCATGCCCAGCTGAGCCGTGCGATCATCAGAGCCTTTTTTTCTTTTAAATGGCTCTGAGGATCCAAGCTCTGATTTTACATGTAAAAAATGGTTTTAAAAGTAAAAAAAAAAAATTGACCAGTCACATTATCCTCCCCCACCCCGGCCACCAAGCCATGCCCACAGAACCGGTAGTAACAAATTTTAGATTTCATCCCTGGTTCCAAGTAACAACCCCAACGAAAGAAAACTCTGAGGCTTGAAGTTCCTCAAAGTTCCATTTTATTAGAGGTGTCATATTGGCACATCTGGGAAAACCCGAACCTGAAAACTTCCAGGTTTTCCCCACCCAAAGAAAAGTCCAAGTCCCTGCCCAACACCCACATGTCCATCACATGGTCCAATCAAAGCACCATCCCAACTGGAGATGCCTCCCAGTTCCAACCGTCCAAGTGCAGGGCAAGATGTCCTTGACTCGCTGAGAAAGGAATGTTATTATGACTACATATATCACCCTTGCTCCATACAATCCCCCCTCCCAGTTTCCCAGAGTAGTAAATGTGGCAGAGATGAAGATCCAATGCAAAAGATGGCCTCCAGGCCTGACATTTGATTTTATGGAATCCAGGCCAGCGGACTTCAGATGTCATGGCTGAGTCTGCATTCAGACTGCTTCAATCCAGAGAGTGTTTGCATATTTTAAGAGTATTTAATAGAAGAGCATATTTGTAGTTCAAGGTTTAATTGTGGGGTCCTTGGTAGTCTCTGAATTTGATTGTTCTCTTGCAGATGTTTCATTACCCATCTAGGTAACGAATCAGGTAATAAAAGTTCTGCAAGAAGACAACCAGGCTCAGAGAGCACTGAGGACCTCACAGTTAAGAATAATTTAATGTATATTAAACCCTATAATATACATGGAATTTATTTAATACAGATGTAATGTGTATTACATTTAATTAAAGTTGAATGTAAATTATGTGAAAACCATGTAAATGTTACATATATGGCAGTGGTGAAAACCAAATTTTTAAACTATCGATTCTGTGGGTGTGGCTTGGTAGGCATGGTGTGGCTTGGTGGGCGTGGCAGGGGAAGGATACTGCAAAATCTCCATTCCCACCCCACTCTGGGGCCAGCCAGAGGTGGTATTTGCTGGTTCTCCAAACTACTCAAAATTTCCGCTACCGGTTCTCCGAACTGCTCGAAATTTCCGCTACCGGTTTTTCAGAACCTGTCAGAACCTGCTGAATTTCACCCCTGATGTATGATGTAAAATGTATATAAAAAGGTAATACTTTCCCCTTTCCAGTCATGTGTGAGTCTATAGGGTGGTGTTCATCTGTTTCTTAGCTAAGGGAGCCAGGGTTGTCTGAAGATACTTCCATGGTCGAGTGCTGTTACCTTCCCACCAAAGTGGTACCTATTTATCTACTTGCATTTGCATGTTTTCACATTGCTAGGTGGGCAGGAACTGCAGCAAGGATGGGAGATCAACCTGTTGTGCAGTACTTGGGTCTCGAACTGCCAATCTTTCAGTTAAGAATCCCAGACTCCTAACCACTAGGCAAATTTAATGGACACTTGTTTTTAACCCTTTTTCTCCAGTTAATCAATATAATCAAACAAATACTATTATTTGTTATACTATATTATACTATATTATAAATCTAGAAGTGCTACAACCTTGCGGAAGATGAGATGAAGACAATGTCAAGATTGGATATCCAATATCAGATTGGAATCCAGAAAGAAATGTTCATTATGAGTACCATTAGATGCAAGAACCAGTTTGGTGGAGTGTTAAGGCATCCCGTCAGAAACCTGGAGACTGCGAGTTCTAGTTTCATCTCACACGAAACTAGCTTTATGCAGTAGTCTAGAGTAAGTATAAAGTATAAGTAAGTCTAGAGCAGGGATGAAATAGTCCTGATTCGGACTGGATCTCCCGATCTGGTAGCAATGGAGGCAGGTGATTCAGAGAATTGGTAGCAAAAATCCCTGCCGCCCCCATGCCCAGCTCAGCCACGCGATCACCAGAGGCTTTTTTTCTTTTAAATGGCTCTGCCGATCCAAGCTGAGTTGCCTGATCGGCAGAGGCTTTTTAAAAAACCCTCTGCCCATCAGGCAACTCAGCTTGGATCGGCAGAGCCATTTAAAAGAAAAAAAGTTTTTTTTTTCTTTTAAATGCCTCTGACGATCCAAGCTCTGACGATCCAAGCTGAGTTGCCTGATTGGCAGAGGGTTTTTTAAAAAGCCTTTGACGATCAAGCAACTCAGCTGGGATGATCAGAGCCTTTTGAAAGCATTTTTTTACAACCTCTTCGCAGAATGGTTTTAAAAGTAAAAAAAAAAAAGTTGGCCATGCCCACCCAGTCACATTACCCCACCCCCACCAAGCCACGCCCACAGAACTGGTAGTAACAAATTTTAGATTTCACCACTGGTCCAGAGTATGTATAAAATTATAACAGCTAAAGTTGACTTCAGGTCATTTCCACAGCGGGCCGGAGATAAAAGAGAACTACTATCATAAGACTATGTCTCTAACAAATAGCTAGCAAGATGTCTTTATGCCATGTTTAGGAAAGCATGAAGATAAGCCCTCAGCTTTAATAAAAAGAGTAAACGGAAAGCTGATTTTACCACGATAGCTTGTTATCTATCCAAACATTTGTTTCATTGAAATTCTATTTCTGAATCGTGACTTACAGCTCCTCAGGCTCTCATTATGTTAGTGACGGTGTTTGCAATGTTCTCTATTGCGCCAAGTAAATATGCTCCTGGATGAGCTGAAACAACAATAGCTATCCCATGGCAGCTGTTACGTCTCCGCACGGCAGATAGTCCAAAAAATATCAAGCTTCTGCGGGATTCAGTTATCTCCCTCTTTGTAGGGATCTGCAGAATGATGGTTTGAAAAGGAATCAGATGATGTCATCTTCATTTTTGATGACATCGTCACGCAAGCGCTGCAACTTAACATATGTTCATCAGAAATTGTGGATCCAGTACATAATTGTGGCATTTTTGCAATTGGCATAATTGCACTCATGTCTTCATTTTGAGCAGTGGTGAAATCCAATTTTTTATACTACCGGTTCTGTGGGTGTGGCTTGGTGGTCATGGCAGGGGAAGGATAGTGCAAAATCTCCATTCCCACCCCACTCCAGGGGAAGGATACTGCAAAATCCCCATTCCTTCCCCACTCCTGGGGGAAGGATATTGCAATATCTCCATTCCCACCCCACTCTGGGGCCAGCCAGAGGTGGTATTTGCCGGTTCTCTGAACTACTCAAAATTTCCACTACCGGTTCTCTGAACTGCTCAAAATTTTCACTACTGGTTCTCTGAACTATTCAAAATTTCCACTACCGGTTCTCCGAACTACTTAAAATTTCCACTACCGGTTTTCTGAACTACTCAAAATTTCCACTACCAGTTCTCCAAACTACTCAAAATTTCCGCTACCGGTTCTCCAGAACCTGTCAGAACCTGCTGGATTTCAGCCCTGATTTTCAGGACATAATAGATACCATGATGCCTAGTGTCATGTCATTGGGCACGCTAATAATGAAACTTGACTACATAATAGACAAATTGCAGACAATCGGAGAAGCACTCTGAAAACAACTGGATTGCAGCAAGATGTCTAAACTGGCTCATTTGAAAAGCTCAAACAGCAATAGCACGTAGATTTATATACCGCTACAGTGTTTTACAGCCCTCTCTAAGCGGTTTACAGAGTCAGCATATTGACCCAACAATCTGGGTCCTCACATTGACCGACCTCGGAAGGATGGAAGGATGAGTCAACCTTGAGCCTGGTAAGATTTGAACTTCCAAATTGCAGGCAGCTGGCAGGCAGCAGAAGTAGCCTGCAGTACTGCACTCTAACCACAGAGCCTTTATGCTTAACATCCTATGCTTTCTCATTTGGAATTACACAAACCTTCTTGAACCTATAGAATGGGCTGCGTGTATTTTTAATTCAGTATGAAAAACTACAGCACTTACTAGAAGATGATGCAACTTGCTGAGATGCTCCAAACAGATTGCTTTAGTAGGACGCTGTCTAAATTTGTTAATGATTAGAAAGCCCTTATTGATTTTTGCGGGAAACAGGAAAAAAAATGATATATGATTTTAAAGATTAGGATAAAAATTAGAGATTGGGAGAGAAAATGTAAATATTGTTGTAACTACAGAACAAGAGGTTGTTTTATATTTATATGTATAACTGCTGTAAAAGAAAATCAGAAGTCTTTATAATTCATTTTTTTCTTTTTCTTTTGAGTTTTACTCATTGTTGGCTTCTTGATTGACAATACCCAATCAAGGAACTACCTACTCAGACAAACAAGATAAAAGTAAACAACAGGCCAGTGAAGGAACCGCCAAGACTATATTAACAGTAACAGAGTTGGAAGGGACCTTGGAGGTCATCTAGTCCAGCCCCCTGCTCACGCAGCAGACCTATGCTAGGGATTCGAACCACCGAACTGCCGACCTTTCTGATCGGCAAGCTCAGCGTCTTAGCCACTGAGCCATCTAGCCAGGTGTCTTACTCTTACCAACATTGCCAGGGCAAGCCACTAGTACACGGGTGTCAAACTCACCACATCACACTGATGTCATGTGATGTACCGTGATGTTTTTCCTCTTTGCGGAGCTGGGGTGGGTGTGGCCTGTGCGTGATGCACCTGGCCAGTTTGACACCCCTGCAACTAGTATATAAATTGAGAGCAGTGGTGGGATTCAAGTGATTTAACAACCGGTTCTCTGCCCTAATGATTTCTTCCAACAACCAGTTTGCCAAACTGCTCAGAAAGTTAACAACCGGTTCTCCCGAAGTGGTGCGAACCGGCTGAATCCCACCACTGATTGAGAGCAAACCCCATTCCCTTTAACATCACTGATGATGTTACCTAGTTTGGTAATGAAACATCTGCAACAAAACAGCCAAGCTCAATGAACCCCAAGGACCCCACAGTTCAACCCTGAACTATGAATATTCTCTTCTATTAGTAATTTGCTATATTTTAAGAGTTATTTTAAAAAGTTCCAAACTGCAGAAGAGAGAGGCTCTTTTGAAGAGCTTTATTTTTTATTTTTTATTTTTTTAAAAACTTCTATAAAAATATTCTTTTTAAGTATTAGGAATATTTAAGAAAACTAGGAAAACATTTTCTTAACAACGAAGGTAATTAGTAACAGAGTTGGAAGGGACCTTGGAGGTCATGTAGTCCAACCCCCTGCTCACGCAGGAGACCTATATTAGGGATTTGAACCGCCGAACTGCCGACCTTTCTGATCGACAAGCTCAGCGTCTTAGCCACTGAGCCACCTAGCCAGGATAATTATTTTTTTTTATTTGATTTATATGCCACCCTTCTCCGGAGACTCAGGGCGGCTTACAATGCGCTAAGCAATAGCCTTCATAGTTTTGTATATTTTATACAAAGTCAACTTATTGCCCCCACAAACTGGGTTCTCAATTTACCTACCTTAGAAAGGATGGAAGGCTGAGTCAACCTTGAACCTGGCGAGATTCGAACCTGCAGTAATTGCAGGCACCTGGTTTTAATAACAGGGTGCTTTAGACCACTGTACTACCAAGGCTCTAATTCTTCCCCTGGAAGAGGGTAACTCATTGCCACATACAATGCCCAGATAATTTTCAACCTCTAGTTCTCCTGAGATTGAGCCAGCAAATTTGGCATTCAAATGACAAAATTTAAGCAATTCAATGTTCAAATGTATTATTTAGGAAATGAGAAGCAGATTGTCATCAACTGATGGGCCAGCTATTCCAAATAGAGGAAACTTAAAACATGAAGCTTTTTTTGGAAGGGCATCTGGAGGGGTTTCAGGGTCTTAAGGAATAATGCTGGTGGCCACTGTATTAAAAATTACAGAGCTTGCACCACATCCCTTAAAACTCACTCCTGAATTTCTGTTTCAGAAGAGGCCCTGGCTTCAATCATTTTTTTAATAGGTGGCCCTCACAGTTAGAGAAGCCAGCAGAAGCCCATTTAATGAAGTAATAATAAGAAAAAGCTGTCATGGCATCCTGCTCACATTTGTATTTCATTTCCTCTTGCCCCGAAAGACCCATGTGTTTTAGACTTCAATTGACACTGATATAGCCACAGAAACGAAATTAAAACTAAATTATCTTGTGCAGTTTGGTTGAGAACATTCAACTTCAAGGTCCTGGAGGACCAGATGCTTTAGAAAAATACTGAGCCTGA
Organism: Pituophis catenifer annectens; assembly: GCF_029215685.1. NCBI lineage: Eukaryota > Metazoa > Chordata > Lepidosauria > Squamata > Colubridae > Pituophis > Pituophis catenifer. Next base: position 80,540,535 of record NW_027256887.1, read on the forward strand.
ACTGAATGTTAAAAATAAAAGATAAAGGGGATACAGAATACTATGCTATATGGCCGTGATGGCGAACCTATGGTACGGGTGCCGCAGGTGGCACGCGTAGCCGTATTAGTGGGCATGCGAGTTCAGCTCTGGCGCAAAACAGGCTGTTTCCTTTCTCCAGAGGGCCTCGGAGTGGGGGTGGCGGGTGGGGAAAGGCCTGTTTTTTACTGTCCCCAGCCTCCAGAGCCTCTCTAGGAAGTTGGCAAATGGGCCGTTTTCGGCCTCCGGAAGGCCTCCGGAGGGGTGGAGAAGGCTGTTTTCACCCTCCCCAGACTCCTAGAAAGGCTCTGGAGCCAAGTGAGAGAGAAAAATGGACCTACCGGGCCATCATGTGCCAGGAGCAGGGGTGAGCGGGGGTGTTGCGTGCGCAAGGGTGGGGTGCATAGAATTATGGGTGTGAGCACGTAGGCACGTGACCCTCCCCCAACCCCCCACTCCTGGCATGCGATGGCAAAAAGGTTAGCCATCACTGCTATATGGAATAGATTCTATCAGTGGTTGGAAGTTAGAATGCGATAGAATCAGGTTAGGTGAAAATGGAATGCTATATATGTATTAGAATGCAGGTACTAGAATGAAAGATAAATTTGATACTCTAGAATATGATGGTCAGAAATAATTGTACAGCACTAGCACTGTTTAAAATAGTATATATGTTAGTTTGTTTTTCACTTTGTTTCATAGCAAGTGGAATGCCAGGACAACTGCACTGTATTTAATATACAATATTTATGTCTAAACAATAAAAATATATTTTTTAAAAAAGAAAAGAACTGAGCCTGCAAAACCCCAGGAGATGATAAAATTTAACTGATGGGCAGCTGTTATTACATTTCCCTAGTCAAATACTACCCTGTTTCCCCCAAAATAAGACATCCCCTGATAATAAGCCCAATCGGCATTTGAGCACATGGCAATAAGGCCAAGCGCTTATTTCAGGGTTCAAAAAATATAAGACAGGGTCTTATTTTCAGGGAAACAAGGTACAATATTTAACCATTGAAGCTGAAAACAATAGTGCCAGTTGTTATTATTTCGTTACTTCCCAAAGTACAACACAGATCAGGAAAAAAAAAAACTCAATAATTTTAACACTGAATCCAGTAAAATAAATTCATGACTAGCAGCTAAGCCAGCTATAATTTAAAAGGATTCTCTGAAAATCCTGTTCCTTGAAAATCAGGGAGTGATTTTAGCCGTATCATTTGTTTGGAGTTCAGGATTTAGCCAATCCAAGTTCCATTACGAGCATGCAGAAAATATGCTAAATTCTGGAATAATTAGAATTAGGCTATTCAAACATTATGAATAGTCAACACAGAATGTACAGGCAATTAATTATGTCTTGCACAAAAAAAAAAATAGAGCTTTGTTGACACTATTTCAGCCATCATTTTGACCTGTTTTACCATTTATCTTGTGGTTTCCCCTGAATTCTGAACAACTTTTGGATTCTTCCAGCATATTGTAATCCAAAACAAAGAACTACCAACAATTCAAGACAGGACAATAACAGTGTGACCCAAAACTACTACTTTCTCATAAGAAGCAGGCAGTCACAAAAGTATACCCTACTATGGGACTACAATATTTCTCATTTTTGTTAAAAGTACAGTACTCATAGCCACTGCCAGCTCATGTCTCCTTGACATCAACTGCTTACACCATCCAGGTCTAATTAGTAGCCCTGAGGACATGGAAGAAATATGGTGTGAAAGAAATATTGCCAAGGCTGCAATCATTTAATGAAGTGTTTCTCAACCTCGACATTTCTAAGATGTGGCTGGGGAATTCTAGGAGTTGAAGTCCACGCATCTTAAAATTGTCAAGACTTAGGAATACTGATTTAACACATTGCTTCTTTAAGTCAGATATTGTTGCTCAGAAAAGAAGGTTAAAAGTTGTAGCTCTGCTTTAGTCACAAAAACATCTGGGTGGACTTGGGGCTAATCATGTTTTGTCAGCTCTAGGAAGAAAGCAGCAGCAAACCAATTCTGATGTCAAGAAAACTGTAGGGAATTCTCCTTATAGTTGCCATAGTCAAGAATAACTTGAAGGGAACCAAAAATAGAAGAAGAAGAAAAAATTCCAAGCCCAGGTCAATTTTTTTTCCTTTCTCCTTAAAATTGGTCCAGAAAACTAAAGACTATTCTTGAATACCAAGGAAGTCAAATTCATTATGTCTGAAATGTTAGATACATAAGAATTAGGGGCATTATTTGCTAGTGTCCATAGTAATATAGAGGTGAAAGAAGCTATAAATACTCTACAGTTACAAAGAGGCTGTAAAAAGCATAAATCCAATGTATGATGATGAGAAATCTGTATTTATCTCCGCAGGCTTAGTTTTTTCCTCTTCTATTCAACCTTTTTTTTTTACTGAAATCATCATTTTCAAGGCGTATATCACTTTCACAATTCATGAAAGTTTATTTAAAGCTAAATAAACCGATTACACTAAAACCTTAGACTTCACAAACAGCAGTGTATCTTTGACTTGTTTTTTTTTTTAAAACAACTCTCTTAAAATCCCATCACAGTGTAGAGGGGGAGTGCAAAATCAATGGAATTTATCGGTTCGAAAATATTCTGTCATTTGCTGTAATGGAAGCAAATGTCATAATATAAAATCACGGAGCGGGAAGGAGCCGTTTCAACAGAAGAGAATATATGTAGCTCAGAGTCGAACTGGGGAATCCTTGGTACTCTCTGAGTTTGGTTGTTGGCTTCTAGAGGTTTCATTACCCAACTACATGACATCATCAATAGGAGTGTGAGGCTAGAGCAGGGGTGTCAAACTCATGGCCCATGGGCCGGATATGTCATGCACTGGCCACGCCCATGCCCAATTTAGCAAAAGGGGGGAAAGTTGTGATACATCACATGGTGACACCATGACGATGCGAGTTTGACACCCGAGGGCTAGAGAGCTACAGCTTGGTGGGGTTATGGAGGCTACTGGAAGCTACAATGGAAAGCAACTGTCTATATACAGAGAGTAAACGTCACATTCACACCAAACTGGTTCTCATCTCATGTGCTGGATTACCAGCTAAGAATTTCAAATAAGGTTATCTCCAGTCATATATATGTACCTCTTTTTCATCCCCTTTCATCCAGCCCATAGACCTCCTTGCACAAAGAAGCAAACCCCCAGAATATATTATTTGAAGCTTCCCAAAATTTCTCTCCAAGAAAATACTTACTGTATTTTTCGGAATATAAGACACACCAGAGTATAAGACGCAGCTTAGTTTTGGGGGAGGAAAATAGAGGGGGGAAATCTGCTTACCAGGTATTCATCTGGCTAGCATCCTTAGTCTGGTCAGCTTCAGCACATTAGTTTGCTGGTTTTTATCCCCTGCTTGGGGATAAAAAAACAGCTTCTAAAGCACAACTGATCTTTGGAGAGAGAAGCAATGAGAAAAGCAGGCAAAGCATGGAGATCGCATCACTCGCTAGCGCCTCCTTAGGGCTGAAAAAAAGCTTCGAAAAAGCTACATTCAGAGTATATGATGCACCCAAATTTTCAGCCTCTTTTAGGAGGGAAAAAAGTGGGTCTTATACTCCGAAAAATACAGTAAATGCCTCTCAAAGGAATGATCTTAATGTATCATGAAAATTTTCTTCCCTTACAAAAGCGCTGTCTATTTCACAGCCTTATTTGAGTTCCTCTATTGCTGAGGTATCTTAGAAAGATGTCCCAGAGATGAACAACTGCTTCTATCTCTCTGTGGCCTCCTCAGCTGCCTATATTTCCTAGTCTGAAATGGTTCCACAGGAGTTATTTCTTCCTGATGTCTTCTCTGGACTTGAACTAAAGTGTGGAAGTCTGTTGTGACTCCGACCCTTGAGGCCGACTTATCGGAGGGAGAAAGCTCCGAACATGAAGGAGAGGAGTTGGCCAGGCCTCCCTCTCCAGGACCCTCCTCTCTGGCAATGCCTCAGGTGTCTCCCGAAGGAGAAGAGATTGGCCAGGAGCCAGGTATCTCCTCGCAGTCGGACAGTGACGGAGATAAGACTTGGCTGGATCCACGCCAGAGTCGGAGAGACAAGCGCACGCAGCAGAAAAGGAAGCATGCCAGAGATTAAGCTGAGTCACTGGGCCACACCCCACAGGGGATAAAAGGGGGCGAGGTGGCCATTCAGACTCTGTGATGGACAAAACTAACTACTAGCGAGTCACATTGTATCTTTGAAACAACGTTATCTGCCTTGGATTTAATACGGACTGGACTTGGCAATTCTTGAACTGTGTGTATCTTGTTTGGGTTTATCTGTCGGAGGAACAACCCCTCCCTCTATGAATAAAGTTCTTGGCAAGCAGCTACTGGGTTGCTGCCAATCCTCTTATCGAAAGAATTTGTTGTCTGCCAGTTTTATTTAACCCCTGACTATCTGTTTGTGTGCATGTGTGAGACGGGGACAGAACAAAGTCCACGGGAAGTTGCAGACCTTTAGAAAGAAGATAATGAAAGACAGGACATTCATACATACCACAGTATGGCTTCATTAGTATGTAAGTGCAAGTACACCTCACTCTGCCTATCAGAATTTCCTTGAAAATCCATTTTCTTCCATCAGATTGAATTAGAAGTATTGGAGGGAAAGTATGGGATCATTTTTCCATGCAGCACTAATTCCAACCAATGGGCCTATATCCTGAAAGAGCCAGGGGTGGGCTGCTGGGGGTTCGCAGGGGTTTGGAGGAACCTCTAGCTAAGATTCTGTGCAGTTCGGAGAATCCCCAAATCCCACTCCTGGCTGGCCCCACCCCGTCCCGGCAACCCCTCCCAGGTGTCCCCATGCGGCCTGTTTTGGATGCAGGTAAGTGCAGGGTATTCATGGAGGCTCGGGGAGGGTGAAAAACAGGCCTACCAGAAGTTCGGGAAGGCCAGAAATAGGCCCCCAGAGGGCCCCCAGAGTCTGGTAGACTGTTTTTGCCCTCCCGAAGGCTTGAGAAAAGCCTTCGGAGCCCAGGGAGGGCAAAAGTGCCCCACCCCCAACACCGTGGTGCAGGAGACTGACTAGGCCAGACCCACCATGGCTACAACCACCCAGCAATTGGGCAGAGAACCCCTTGCTAAAATTTTTGAAGCCCACCCCCGGAAAGAGCTAAGGGTTCAAGTATACTTCCCTCCTTTCCCCGTTATTCTGATAATTTTGCAAAGCTGTAAACAGTTGTTCAGAAAAGAGTTTATGGTATTGTAAAGAATAAATGGAGCTGAACAATTGGATCCATAAACAACTGTGTTAACAAGGAGGAAGGAGTAAAATCTTTTTTTTTTCTCCGAGAATAGCAAAGCAAAGGTTGAAACATCCCACAGCAATAAAAAATGAAAAGGGTCATTGGAAAGGCAGATGTTTTTCAGCAAGCCAGCAAAATAAATCATTAGTTCGAAGGGGTCACTCATGTCTCTTCTCTAAACTCAGCTTTATGCTCTTATTTTATTCTGTAATGGCTACAACAATTGTTAATCTCAGGAGATGGTAAACTTTGCTGTAAACACCAGGGGTGGGGGAGGGTTACCCAATGTAGTGCTATCAATTTTTGTTTTATGGTTTCCTTAGGTTGATCTCACACCCAGCTCACCTACTGTAGCAAAGTTTTGGTCCAAGAAATAAATATCCTTCCTTCCTTCTTGGAAGGTCCTGTTTCATATAATGTTTAACTTCTCTTGACACTGGCTCACTACACCTCAAATGAATGTTGCCTTGAGATCTTCTCCACCACTCACCCAACATTTTGCAAAGTTAGTAACCTCAATCTCCTTTGTTGCTGTGCTTCTCCCTGGGTTATAGTAACCTTTACTTTGCCTCCCACTAACAAAGAAAAAAGAATTGTTCAGGCATTTTCTTTATAATCAGCAGCAGCTGGTACAGCACTAAAACCCAGTAAATAAATGAATTGCTCAAGCAATAGAATCTCAGATTCCATCATGGGTATCTTTTCCAAACTTAGCAGAGTGATATAGATAAAAAGGAACAAAGCAATGTTGTCATTCGTTGCAGGAATATCTGAAAAGTTCAGAAAGATCTTCTGCCAACTGTGCACATTTTAAACCCAAGAATACACTAAGGCAGAAGCTTGCCCACCCCAAGGATAAAATACCCAGACACAAACTGAGCGATGTGGTATATGCAGTACAATGCAGTGAGCCATGTTCAGATCTGTACATTGGGGAAACAAAACAACCACTTCATAAATGCATGGCACAAAGAACAAACCCATCAGGACAAGATTCAGCAGTCCATCTGCATTTAAAAGACAAAGGCCACTCTTCTGAAGAGCCCACATTTTGAAGAGTCACATTTTCACATTTTGAGAAACTCTGAGCTAGAGAGATAAGAAATTTATCAAACTATCTGCCTACAAGTCAGATTTTTTTTCTTTTTTTAGACTTGGGAGAAGAATAAGAGAGCAAACCTGAAAGAATAGGACACGGTGTGGGTGACGGATGTAAAGAAAATATCAACAAAGCTGCCTCAAAAATCCAAAGTGAAAAAGACAGTTTAACACATAGAGAAATGAAACCAAGAGATTATCTCTACTCACTAGGGACATAGATTCACAGGCTGTCTGGAAGTTAATATTACTATGCTTTTACATAGTGTGAAAGCATTCTGTGAGAAAACTAATCAAAATGTCATAGTTTTACCACTGTGTCTTTTACCAGTAAATTTTGATTGCTTTTTCTACCTAAATCTGTGGATTATTTTCTTGTCTCAGCCATTTTATTTTATAATGTGGTAAAAATTTCAATTTCTTACTACCACAAATCTAATATAAAATTGGATATAATGAATAAAGTAGCAAAGAAATTATCTTGTGTTATTTTTCCAGAGATGATTTGAAGCTGGTCTCTCTGTATGGAAAAGTGCTGAGTTTAGGACAAAATTTATGCATGGTATTTTTATTTCATCCAGCCCGAAGGGAAGGCGAGACATTTTACATGTTTTCTTAATGCTGTTCCCAAAGTCTCCATTGAGGTACATGTCCAAATGTGCAGCTTTTAACCCAGATCTCCACAGTTGCAGCCCATCTTTCAATTTGAAGTTATGTTGCCTTTGAAAAATAGAAGTTCTGTTTATGGAGTTACATCAATGGTGCCTCCTTTACACTTGAGCATGCAATAATAAGATGGTGGATATTTATGCACACACTAATTTAATATCTACCCTGAATCTTTGGATGGATGGATGGATGGATGATAGATAGATAGATAGATAGATAGATAGATAGATAGATAGACAGACAGAAGGATGGATAGATGGATGGATGGATAGATGGATATATAGATGGATGGATGGATAGATGGATGGGTGGATGGATATATGGATGGGTGGATGGATATATGGATGGGTGGATGGATAGATGGATGGGTGGATGGATATATAGATGGATGGATGGATAGATGGATGGGTGGATGGATATATGGATGGGTGGATGGATGGGCGGATGATAGATAGATGATAGATAGATAGATAGATAGATAGATAGATAGATAGATAGAGTATAGATAGATGATAGATGATGGATGATGGATGATGGATGATGGATGGATGGATGGATGGATGGATGGATGGATGGATGGATGGATGCATACAACATCATCTGCCTTACCTGGTGTGCTAGAAAGAGGGCACCCTGATTCTTCTTTTTTCTTCTTCCTGAAAGTCCTGAAACTCATTTCAGCCAGTCCCAAACTGCACAGTTCAATACTACTTTGCAAGCAGAGTGATTTCTAGGGTTGTCAAAGCTTTATTCCAGCATGGCAAAATAGTACCTGGTGCTTAATCAATTTAGGCAAAGTTCTACTAATTCCCTCACCAGGAGCTTACCAATTAGAAGAACATGGAAAGTCTTCCATAAAGTCAATATTTCCCTGAACAAATAAACTTTGCTGAGATAAGCTGTTGGCGGCTGCTGGTCTCCGAAGGCATGTGTATATGTTCTGTTTTTCTCAGAGAAAACACTACTTCCAAGTCAAAGTACTTCACAGCCACTTCCATCTATCTAAGCAGATTGGACTTCCATTTATCAGAAATGGTGTAGGGTCTCCTGCTTAGGCAGGGGGTTGGACTAGACGACCTACAAGGTCCCTTCCAACTTTGTTAATCTATTAAAAATATGGAGATACTACGAGAACATATCCTCAGGATAAAGTGAGATATCTTCAAGCTGGATAAGAAGGGTATATGGAGGTGCACTCCTTCAAATTGACTCTACATTGGTGTTAAACCTTCAAGATTTCAAATTTTGGCTTACTAAAGTATGTAGTATGAACCCAGTCACCAGATTTCTAAGCCAAAGTTAATGGTTGAGTAACGTAAGTAACCATGTTTAAGGGTGATTTATTAAGGTCTTCAATTTCTTGATCTTTTTGCAGATTAAAAATAATTGGCAACTACTCTTGGGCATTTCTCCACATTATACCAGTTGTAAGGCCTAAACCTGGAAATGCTTCATAGAGTTCTGAACAAAGGCAATGAAAACAGAGGAACATTACCATTCACCAGAATAAATCTAAGTTTGCAAGAGGGATCTTGGAGTCTCAGTGGGCAATCACTTAAATATGAGCCAGCCGTGTGCTGCAGCTGCCCAAAAAGCCAACGCAGTCCTAGGCTGTATTAATAGAGGGATAGAATCAAGATCATGTGAAGTGTTAATACCATTTTATAATGGCTTTGTAAGATCTCACTCAGACTACTGCATCCAATTTTGGTTGCCACGATATAAAAAAAGATGTTGAGATTCTAGAAAGAGTGCCGACAAGAGCAACAAAGATGACTAGGGGACAGAAGGGTAAAAATGGTTGCAGGAATTGGGTATGTCTAGTCCAGTGTTTCCCAAACTTGGGAACTTTAAGAAGTGTGGACTCCAACTCCCAGAATTCCCCATCCAGCATGGCTGGCTGTGGGATTTTGGGAGTTGAAGTCCATACATATTGAAGTTCCCAAGTTTGGGAAACACTGGTCTAGTCTGATGAAAAGAAGGACCAGAGGTGACATGATAGCAGCGTTCCAATATCTCAGGGGCTGCCACAAAGAAGAGGAGGTCAGCCTATTCTCCAAAGCACCTGAAGGCAGGACCAGAAGTCATGGATGGAACCTAATCAAAGAGAGAACCAATCTAGGAGAAATTTCCTGATAGAACAATTAATCCATGGAACCACTGAAGTTGTGGGTGCTCCAAAACTAGAGGTTTTTAAGAAGAGATTGGACAGCTATTTATCTGAAACTGTATAGGGTTTCCTGCTTGAGCTGGTGGTTGGACTAGACAACTTTCCACAGTCCCTTCCAATTCTGTTATTCGGTTATTGTCAAACCACAGAATCCCTGTCTCGGTTACATGCATAATCAGAATGCAATAAATAAATAAATAGGGGAACATAGGGAGATAATTTTGAGAAAATAGGGGTTAAGGGTTCTGGACTAGGATTAGGACTCCCCATTTCAAGTTCTCCCCCCCCCCTCTCTTTCTCTCTCTCCCTCCCCCCCCCTCTCTCTCTCTTTCTCTCTTTCTCTCTCTCTCTCCCTCTCTCTCTCTCCCCGCCCTAACCTACCTACCTATCTCATAAGGTTGTTTTGGGGAAAACCTGGGGCAGGGCTGCTCTATACTGCCTTCAACTCCTAGGTGAAAGGTAGGATGTAAAACTAACAATGAAATAAATAACAAGTGGTTTAGAGTTAGGGTTAGGATTGGGATAAAATATAAAGTGAGGAAAATATATGTTTCATCTAAATTCTTCAGCCTCATTTTCTTTTGAGTTTCCTTCTCTACCCACTTCAAGATTTATATAGCGTGCTGAAGAGGAACCAGGCATCCATTCCAGTCAACCGTACATAATTTGGCAATGACTCACACTTTCCCAAAAGTACTTAATGCACCCTGACAAATCTAAGCTTTATTGTACCAGATGTACAACATCTAGATGTTTATTTGTATTCCACCTTTATTATTTTACAAATAACTCGTGGCGGTAAACGTCTCCAACATACCTTCTTCCTCCCACTTTCCCCATAACAATTATGTAAAGTGGGCTGGGCTGAGGGAGAATGACTGGCCCAAAATGACCCAGCTGGCTTTCATGACTAAAGCAGGACTTAAAGCAGAGGTCTTCAAACTTGGCAGCTTTAAGACTTGTGGATTTCAACTAAGCTATGTTGGCTGAAGAATTCTGGGAGTTGAAGTTCACAAGTCTTAAAGCTGCCAAGTTTGGAGACCTCTGCCTTAACCACTAGACCAAATTGGCTTCTCTTAAACCAAACTGGCTAGGACAATGAATTCTATAAGACAATGCATTTATTCTACTGTAATGCTCTCTACATGGGGCTCCCCTTGAGGAGCACCCGGAGACTCCAACTGGCGCAGAGTGCGGCTGCGTGGGTGGTTATGGGAGCGACGTGGCTCTCCCATGTAACACCTCTCCTGCGCGAGCTGCACTGGCTCCCGGTGGTCTTCCGGGTGTGCTTCAAGGTTTGGGTTACCACCTTTAGAGCGCTCCATGGCTTAGGGCCTGGTTATTTATGGGACCGCCTGCTGCCGCAAACGGCCTCCCCCCGACCGGTACGCTCTCACAGAGAGGGACTCCTCCGGGTGCCGTCGGCCAAACAATGTCAGCTGGCGGCCCCCAGGGGGAGAGCCTTCTCTGTGGGGGCACCTACTATCTGGAACGAGCTCCCCCGGAGATACGGAGGATCCCGGATCTATGCACCTTCTGCCGCGCTCTCAAGACCTTTTTATTTCACCAGGCTGGTCTGGCCTAACCTCTCCCATTCTCTTTTTAATGTAAATTTTAATGTAAATTTTAATTTGTTCTTAACCTGGGGTTTTAAATTTGTCTTGGGCTAAATTGATTTAATTCAATTTTACTTTTGCTCTTAAATTTTTGTATTCTATGTGTTTTATCTTGTACCTGTTCACCGCCCTGAGTCCTTCGGGAGTAGGGCGGTATATAAATCAAATAAAATGAAATGAAAATTCTCTGAAAGATCCTAATTTTTCCAATATGGTACCTCATGAATAGAAGGCATCAAGAGAAATCCCCACATTTGCAAAATTGAAAAAAAAATCCTTCTTAAGGTTATGGCCATATCTCAGCCACTGAATAAGCCTGTGGATCCAGTTTAACAGCTTTTTTTATGGCAGCTTTTTAATAGCTTTAGACTTGTGTTTCTCAATCTTGGCAACTTTAAGTTGTGTGAACTAGTGCTCCCTAATTTTCGCCAGACAGCAATTCCCATGCTGGCTGCTTTAGACTTACCACAACATTTAAATCCCACCATCTTGGATCTTTTAAAACCAGTTTGTCAAACCAGAGTGGAAATAAAAGTACAATTACTTGGGATTATTAGTCAACTGATGCTGTAGCTCAAGCACAGTAGATACTTCTTAAATCCTATTGACAGAACTAGTTTCTGGTTGAAGCCTTTCCAAAACAATTTAAAATAAGATGAATTTAAGGTAAAGTTAAAAAAAGAAAGAAAAAAAAGTCCTGATGGATCTAAGGATATTGATGAGTCTGAGGCTGTTAGATTTACACTTGAAAACAACTCAATGAGTGCAGTGAATGAGCATACCAGATAAGGTTTATCACTGTCCCAGAATATATTACATCTATGCTCAAAAGAAGCCAAACTTTCAGCTGAGAATAGGGTCCAGAAATGTCCACAGAGCGGGAGCCAAACGTTCAAGATGACTGCCACTACTAGGTGATCCCACCCCCCTTTTTTTCATATGATGCACATAAAAGAGGAGCAGAGGTTTGATGCCATGTTTATGGTCTTGACTTTTGACCCCTTCCAGTTACTCTTGTCGTGATCCCTTGGAACACCAGATGTATCTGAGCAAAGCAGGGGTGGGATCCAGGGGTGGGTTCTAAAAATTTTTACTACCGGTTCTGCATGGCTTATTTTGTGGGCGTGGCTTGGTGGGAGGTAATGTGTCTGGGTGGGCATGGCCAACTGTTTTTTTTTTACTTTTAAAAGCATTTTTTCTACAATCTTATTTATTTATTTATTTATTCGATTTATATGCCCTTCTCCGGAGACTCAGGGCGGCTTACAATGTGTTAAGCAACAGCCTTCATACTTTTGTATATACCTGCTTAGTAGGGCTTTCAGCCCCCCCAAGCGGTGTTTTTTTTATACAAAGTCATCTTATTGCCCCCACAATCCGGGTCCTCATTTTACCTACCTCGGAAGGATGAAAGGCTGAGTCAACCCTGAGCCTGGTGAGATTTGAACTTGCAGTAATTGCAGGCAGCTGGCAGCTAAGTGCTACTTAACAGCACTTTAGTCCGCTGCGCCACCAAGGCTCCAATCTTAAGAGGTTGCAGAAAAAAATGCTTTGAAAAGCCTCTGCCGATCCCAGCTGAGCCGCGGGGTTATCAGAGGCTTTTTTATTTTTATTTTTAAAAACATTTTTTCAGCCGAAGAGGTTGTAGAAAAAATGCTTTTAAAAGTAAAAAAAAAAAAAAAAAAAAGCCTCTGATGAGGTGGGGTAAGTGAGCGGTGACCGGGCCGGGGACCGGTTCGGGGGCGTGGCCAGCCAATGTTAATACCAGTTCTCCAAATTACTACAAATTTTTACTACCGGTTCTTGCGAACCGGTGCGAACCGGGAGCAACCCACCACTGGTGGGATCCTACTGGTTGGACAATTAGTTTGCTGAGCGCGCACGTGGACAGTTCCCATAAAATTGAATTTCCGTGTTGCAAACAAGGAAAGAAGCAAGGAAAACAGCTGAGGAGGGCCGATTCAAACTGCTGCCCCTTATCAGCTGAGCTTCAGAAGCAGAAATAAAGGTCAGTGTAACCCGGGGGCAAGCGAGTGGGCAGGCCCACTTTCACAGCAACAGAGAACCGGTTCGCTCTCGGCAGGAAGTGGGAACTATCGGTTCAGCCAAAACGGTCTGAAACAGTAAAACCCCACCACTGGAGCAAAGTCCTCAGACAAAGGAAGTTCTAAGAGATGACAAAATCCAGCGGGAAGTCATCTGTTTCAAAACTCATCTTTCCTAAGCTTTGTTCCATATAACATTATGGAGCAGGATTGGGACAACTTTTTCTTTCCTTACCAGCTGTTTGTGTTTTGGTGGGAGGAGAAAGAAAACCAGGGAAATCAATGACAATTACCTTTCATTTGCCTTACTGTCAAGGACAACCCTCCCTGCGGAGAAGAGAACTTAACAATGAGGTCAGTGCAGAGGTGGTATTCAGCAGGTTCTGACCAGTTCTGGAGAACCAGTAGCGGAAATTTTGAGTAGTTTGAAGAACCGGTAAATACCACCTCTGACTGGCCCCGCCCCCATCTACTCTCTGCCTCCCGAGTCCCAGCTGATCAGGAGGAAATGGGGGTTTTGCAGTATCCTTCCCCTGGAGTGGGGTGGGAATGGAGATTTTGCAGTATTGTTCCCCTGGAGTGGGGAGGGAATGGAGATTTTGCAATATCCTTCCCCTGGAGTGGGGTGGGAATGGAGATTTTGCAGTATTCTTCCCCTGGAGTGGGGAGGGAATGGAGATTTTACAATATCCTTCCCCTGGAGTGGGGTGGGAATAGAGATTTTGCAATATCCTTCCCTTGGAGTGGGGTGGGAATGGAGATTTTGCAGTATCCTTCCCCTGGAGTGGGGAGGGAATGAAGATTTTGCAGTATCCTTCCTCTGGAGTGGGAAGGGAATGGAGATTTTGCAGTATCCTTCCCCTGCCACGCCTACCAAACCAAACCAAACCAAACCACACCCACCACGCCACGCCCATAGAACCGGTAGTAAAAAAATTTGATTCCCACTACTGGGTCAGTGCAAAGTATGAATCCATACTTTTTCCTCATCTTCAAAAATGGAGGAAAGTGCTTTAATGTAGCCATAAGGCAGAACTCTTAATCTTTTTTTTAAAAAAGGGTCCAAAGAACCGGGAATAGGCTCAGAGAACAGCAACAAGGATGACCTACGAAGAGTGATTAGAGGGAGATGAGCTGGTTTAACCTTGAGAACATTGAGAAGAAAATGAGAAGATGTAGAAGAAGCATTGTTCCAGAGTTCAGGACACAGAAGGATAAATACAGATTAGAGGAAGGCAGATTCTGGTTGAATGCTAGACAAAAGCTCTTAACAGAGCAATTTAGTCATGGAACCAGTTACCCAGAGAAGTGATCGCTACCCCCTCTCTCCTTTTATATTGCATACCAAGCGACGCAACCAAGTTAGACAGGCATCCACTGAGGATACTGTCATTTGGATTCCTGTCCTGAGCAGGGTAGGTTATCTCTGATGGCCAAAATCACCTCTTTCATCTCTACAATTCTAAGAAGCCCCATGATTCCCAATAGGAAAGGCAATTTCAGCACAGGGTATGAAAACCTTTGGCTACCCATCACACTGTTTGTCTCCTGCAAGGAGAGGCTACAGCAATTGGAACTATTTTGTTGGAATCAAGAAGAGTGTGGGGGAAGAGAAAGACAAAGGCAGAGAAACATCTATCTGCCTCTCTCACAGAGTTAGATCTCAAGGTCATCTATTGAAGCTAAATGCAAAAAGATTATGGCCCAATAGAGGGAAATGCTTTTATCATACGGTGCAATTCGCAGTGTGTGTATTTTACCCCCAACAGCTGAGCTAATGGCAGACACTCTGAATGGTTTTCCGAAGGAGACTTCACAGATTCATGGAGCAGCAGGCTATCGATGGCGGCTAAAATTGCGCATTGTTTATTCCTTCCTGAATCATAGGCTGTTGTTGTCACCCGATCCATGTTTATCAACTTCTCAAAGCATGAAATGGACCGCTTTGTGACACTGAAGGATGGAGTTGATAGACCTAAAAAGGGTAGAGGAGAGCAACCAAGATGATTATAGGACTGGAGACTAAAACATAGGAAGAACAGTTGCAGGAACTGGGCATGTGAAGAGTGAAGAGAAGGACCAGGGGAGACATGATAGATGTGTTCCAATATTTGAGGGGCTGCCACAGAGAGGAGGAGGTCAAGCTATTTTCCAAAGCACCTGAAGGCCAGACAAGGAACAATGGATGGAAACTGACCAAGGAGAGATTCAACCTAGAAATGAGGAACTTTCTGACAATGAAAACAATCAACCCATGGAACAGAAGTTGCCTTTGGAAGTTGTGGGAGCTTCATCACTTGAGACTTTCAAGAAAAGATTGGACTACCATTTGTCAGAAATGGTGTAGGGTCTCCTGCTTAGGGTGGGGGTTGGATTAGAGGACCTATAAAGTCCCTTCCAACTCTGTTAATCTGTTAAACTGACCTGCTCTCTGATCCAGCACAGCTTTTTTAAAGTCTTTATGGTTTTTCTCCTCTGAGTGTTTTCTTTTTTTAAAAAAAAATAGTTTTTATTAAACAGTTTTGTCTTTAAAAACAGACATAAAAAGAGCCACAAATACATAAAAACAAAACAAAACATGATATAGTAAACATTACAAACCATCTATGATTATTTTACAGCTTTCTGTATCGACATGTGTAATTTGCTTTTGTAGTTCTCTATTCTATCTTATCTATTTCCTTCTGAATTGTGGTATAATAACATTACTCCATCATATATATTAACACACGTAGTAATATTGATTGTTCTTATCTATACATTTATATTCATTTATATTTACATCTCTTTATTTAATGTTGTTCGATTACTCCAGTTTAAGTTAAACATTTTGTTTTGGTTTCTATTTTCGAGCCAACTGTACATTTTATTCCATATTTATTCCTCGGAGTGTTTTCAACCATTTGACACCATTCTCTGCAAGGTTCAGCTGATTTCCAAGTCATGGAGTAAATGTATGTATTCCTAACCATAATGGGTGTTTAGAATGTCGCCCTTGCTCAATCACTGGCCTCACCTGATACACATTTGACCTTTGCATGAGCTCATTATTGCCGGCCAAATGGTCCTCCTCTCAAGAAGTCTTACACATGACAATTGGTATCCAGAAGGCATCCATTTGGAGACAGGTGCTGTTTAATTACTGATGGCCTAGCAGGTTTTTAATAGATTTGAACTTTTGGTGTGTTATTTCTATTGCAAGCAGCAGCCTTTGAGTCATCTTTTAATTAGAGCTCACTTCTTTCCCGATGTGAGATACATTCGTGTGACCAACCTGGTCTTTCCTTGAAAATACTATTCCTGAAGATTCCCTTCTTTGGATGATCTCATAGGGCACAGCTGCCACCTTTGCCCAAATTTCTTATTGTTAGAAGCCCTTGTAAATTTGTAGCCGGGCTGTAAGGATAGGAAACATAACTGCTTATTTGTGCCATTCTGGTGAGATGTGTAGAATTGTCGATACCAAAAGAAAGGGATTAAAAATAAAGAGATGGACTAATAACTTCAAATGACTCATCTCAATTAAAAGCTGGCCCTTGGCATCCTCCCTGGGATAGCATTATCTTGCCTTCTTCCTTCTTCTTTTTAATCAGAGGAAGATGAAAGCCAAGATGAGTTAATCTCCATCATCTCGGAAATGAGAAGCTACAAGCAGCATTTAAGAGAATAGCTGCAGGGGAGAGTGGAGAAGGTGGACTTTGAATGGCAATTGTATTCTATCTTCTGGACCCTTGAAGAGGAAGGCAGCTGGGGGGGAAATTAATAATGGAACTTTGTGGTTGGGTCATTTTCCCCAGGGGAAATTACGAGGTACTTTCAACGATGAAAACTGCTTCTCCAAAAACATCACCCCCTTTCAAAAGGAATTACTTGATCTAATGCTCCCCAGGGATGAGGAGCTGTGTGGAACATCTGAAATCATAAAAGTTTAGCTCTGTGATTTCAGTGATTCCATAGAGGCAGAATTACACAGTTGGAAGAGACTTTGGAGGCCTTCTAGTCCAACGCCCTGCTCAAGCAGGAAATCCCATGCCATTTCAGACAAATTGTTATTTGTCTATATGTGTACTTTTGGTTTTTCTTGCCTAAGTGTAAGACTTTTACTTACTTGATTTCTTGAGCAATTGGTTTGTGCAGGTCTGGAAGGCAGAATTTAAAGGCCATTGTTGAGTATTGAATGGCAGATTTGAACGGACCAATCAGGGACGTGAGCGGGAAATTCAGAGTAACGTCAGTGGCTGAAGCCGCGGACAGCTCCTAGCTATAAAAGGAGCTGCCGCGGATAGGATTCCCCATTGCAATTACGGAGCTAATAAAAGGTGTTTGATTCCACTGCGATCCTGTCCATTCTTGTGCCCACAATCTAACAGCCATCCTACTTCAGCAATGCAGAAGGAAAGCTAAGAGTTAACCCAGTTACCCATTCTCTCCTCAAATCAGAAATGCATTACCTCAAACACCTGAGAAGCCTATTTGTGGGCCGAGATTTGCTTACTGCATCCAACTGTGCTGTAAATTCTTTTTAGGTCCCAAGTGTAATTAGTTTTTGGAACTAGATATGGATAAGAAGTGTCAGTTTAGACTCCTGTCAAGTCAGAGAGGGACAAAACCTCATTACTCATGAGACCAAACCCCCCCCCCCACAGAATTAAGCAAACTGTAAGGTTTTCCATTGTTCTCTATCTTTCATTGGGGGAAACAAAATTATTGGGAGGCTGCAAAAGATGCTGTTTTACTCAAAGCCAGCACTTTAGGCAGTGGGAGATACCGGTAATTCCTCGAGGCAAAAATTCTGAATCCAACAACATTATTTAATTCCTATAAACTGAGAGTTCAGGCACGCAACCTGGAGTAAGAAGGTGGGTTTTTATGAGAGCTCAGGAGGAGTGAAGCAGGCTGAGAAGAGCAGATGCCATTTATGTACTTAAAATTGTAATTTGGAGCTCGGTATGCACCAGGATTCCACAGCAGTATAATAAAGAAAACAGTGCTGTTTTTTCTGCTGATTTCATTACAAGAATTAAGCTCAGAGAAGAGACGTTACCATAGCGATGGGGAAATTGACATCTTTCTTTCTCTTTGCTGAGATGGTCTTGAAAACTAAGACGATGCACATCAAAACTTTTGAAGGAGGAATGAATTGTTTCTCCCACAATAAAAAAAAGTGGGGGAAATCTTGATAAATCGTCATTCAAAGAATTGATAAATAGGAGAAGATGGATGTCTGTGTTCCCAGAATGCCTTATACAGAGATCCCTTCTGGAAGTAAGTTCTATCAGTTTGACATAATATTCCCCCAAATATGTCCTGTGCATTTTAAAGGTAAAGGTAAAGGTTTCCCTCGCACAGTGGTGGGTTTCAAAAAAATTTACTACCGGTTTTGTGGGTGTGGCTTGATGGGCGTGGCATGTCTTGGTGGGCATGTCTTGGCTTGGTGGGAGTGGCTTGGTGGGCGTGGCAGGGGAAGGATACTGTAAAATCTCCAGTCCCTCCTCAATCCAGGGGAAGGTTACTGCAAAATCCCCATTTCCTCCTGATCAGCTGGGACTTGGGAGGCAGAGAATAGATGGGGGTGGGGCCAGTCAGAATTTTTACTACTGGTTCTCCGAACTACTCAAAATTTCTGCTACCGGTTCTCCAGAACTGGTCAGAACCTGCTGACACCCACCTCTGTCCTCGCACATGTGTGCTAGTCATTCCCGACTCTAGGGGGCAGTGCTCATCTCTGTTTCAAAGACGAAGAGCCAGCACTGCCTGAAGACGTTTCCGTGGTCATGTGGTCATGTGGCCGGTATGACTAAATGCCAAAAGCGCACAGAACGCTGTTACCTTCCCACTAAAGGTGGTTCCTATTTTTTTTACTTGCATTTTTTACGTGCTTTCGAACTGCTAGGTTGGCAGAAGCTGGGACAAGTAACGGGAGCTCACCCCGTTACGCGGCACTAGGGATTCAAACTGCTGAACTGCCGACCTTTCGAGTGACAAGCTCAGCATCTTAGCCACTGAGCCACCGCATCCCTTCCTGTGCATTTTACTTAGACTTAAATCGTGTGTTGATAAAAGTCCTAGGCAGCCCAACAGGTTTAGTCTCAGTTTCAAGACTGGATCTTATTCCTCACTAACAATCAGGAAAAACAAGTTGAATTAGTTTTTGAAAAGAATGTGTCTATTTTTTTTTTTTTTTTGCCCATCTAGCTGTCCAATAACATATCACTGGCATGAATAAAATGAGAGAGTAGCAAGATATGTGGAAACTAATAACAAGTGGCAGGTCTCTATTGATTCTATGTTTGGAAAAAAATATTTTTAACATCAAATAGAACTTGATAACGGCCAAGAAATAAATACCCATTCTCCGTACTGTTGATCTTTTCAGGGCCAGCAAATAACAAATTAAACAGAAATACGTTTATTATTCCGACTGGGGGGTAGCTTCTATGTTGGTGCATTAATTATTTACTTTGGCTTTATGTTTCTGTAGCTCTTTTCATGAATAGTTTGCCCATCCTCCTCTCGGTTCCCCCTTGGCCTCTTTCTTTTCTTAAATGATGCTCAGAATGAAGCTTATTTCAACAGCCATTCTTTGAAGACATGGCAACTTTCCAAAGCTATGCTGAAAAAGATTTGGCTGATTAATTTTCTACAGAAGGGAGGGGGGGAAAAAACACTCCTGATCTAAATTCTTAAGAGCTTGGTTGGGAATTGATTTCCACCCATTAATATTTGTTCAATTTTATTTTGAACAGGGCTGGGTCAAAACACAAAAATTACATTGACCTCCCTGAATAAGGCTACTGGCTCATTCGAAATGATGAGACAAAATAGAGTCCTAGCTCTAATTTGATTTATAGATGTCATCAGACAGCCGAGTCTGATCACCTGTGAGTCCTATGATGTCATCACATTGGGACATGACTCCTGATTGGATGGGTTGTATAAAAATTGCTAAAGTCGTAGTATCAAAACAATCTGTCACAAAATGCAGGTTGTGTTTGACTTACAACAGTTCATTTAGTGCAGGGATGGGTTCTAAAAATTTTTACTACCAATTTTTACTACTATCCAGTCATGGATAGTCTCTTGAATCAACTCCAAGGGATTTGAGTTGAAGATATTTTGCTTCAAGACTGATTTCAGGTATAGCACTGGGAGATTTTATCTTGCTCCCTTAGCAATTATAATTTAGGATGTGGCAGAATCCTAATTTTTCCAAGTACTATTTCACCTTTAAATGAAGCTTTAAGTGCAGAGACTGCAGGATTTGAAGGAAGATGTATTCACACACTGAAGACATGTCACGAACAACTCTTATTTTGTTGTTAGTGATCACAATTGAGACAAATGCCTAGATGCAGCAATGGACAATAGTAAATTGGCAGGAAATCAATCTGTGGAAGTGTGAACTTTTTGTGCCTGTGTAATTCCCACATCCTGCAACTGATTATTTTTAGCAATTCTGGATAGAACTGCACTCCTCCTACAGTGTGGGGCTGTTTGTAGAGACATTCATTTTCAATAGAAACATAATAACCTTGGTGGCTGATTGTCATCATTGGCTGGTAGGTGTTGTGGCCTGCCAGCGGCCAGCGGAGCTAGTGGCAGACTCAGACAGTGAGGAGATTGAGGAGGAACATGGGCCAGTCCTGGAGTCTGGAGAAGGTTCTGATGATGCTCTGCGTCAGAGGCAGAGATGGGGCCAGGGCCGTCTGACAGTTGTCAGCTGCCTTCGGAGTTGTACATCAGTGGGGCAGAAGAACATCTGGAGCCTGTTCCCAGTGTGCGCATGCGTAGAGTTGCCAGGAGAAGGGAACAGCTAAGGAACAAAGGTCAACTCAGGAGTAAAGCCACAGGTGGAAGGTGAATGGCCACTCCCAGAGGGAAAAAAAGAGGAGCAAAAGAGGAGGTGAGTTTGCAGGAGACAATTAGTTTGTTTAATTGACTCGTGACTTTCAGAGACTTCTTGCCAGGTTTTGAAGATATCAGCCTGACAGCTCTCCAAGCCAGATAAGATCTGTGACTGTAAATTCACCCTTGAAAGACTTTGCTGGGTGCGAATGAGAGGAATTCACAGTTAACTTAATAAAAAGGGGTTTTTGTCGGGACAAGGAGTCTGCTTCATGCTCTTGGGAAGCCTAGGTCAGAACAGAAATGAGCCCTGGTAGCGCAGCAGACTAAAGCACTATTATTAACATCAGCTGCCTGCAATTACTGCAAGTTCAAATCTCACCAGGCTCAAGGTTGACTCAGCCTTCCATCCTTTCTAAGGTAGGTAAAATGAGGACCCAGATTGTGGGGGCAATAAGCTGACTTTGTATAAAATATACAAAAGTATGAAGGCTATTGCTTAACGCATTGTAAGCCGCCCTGAGTCTCTGGAGAAGGGCGGCATATAAATCAAATAAACAACAACAACAACAACAACAACAAAAAAAAACAGTAGGGTAGCTTCAACCTCTTCAACCTTTCTGAGACAAAGAGAGCTATCCCAATAGCAGTAGTGCAACATGTTTTATGGTGGGTTCCCCTTGAGAGTGCTCAGAAATACAAGCACTCCCATTAGTTTGCTCCTTTCTCTCTTGTACCTGCAACTCTTGTATAAAGGTGATGCATTGGTAGTGAATGAATTCTCAAGCCATAGTTTGCTGGTGGTCTACAGAAGTCTAAAGAGTTTAAGATAGCTTATCTATAAAATGGATTCCATATCGGCCTAGGTGCTCCTTGTGGATTTGGAGGATATACCCTTTGCCCTAATGCCCACGGTCCATTAATATTTATTTTAATATTATTTGTCGGCAGGTATAATGGGGTGTGAGCAGGGGTGGGTTCTAAAATTTTTTACTACCGGTTGTGTGGGTGTGGCTTATTTTGTGGGCGTGGCTTGA
Source organism: Pituophis catenifer annectens (assembly GCF_029215685.1). NCBI lineage: Eukaryota > Metazoa > Chordata > Lepidosauria > Squamata > Colubridae > Pituophis > Pituophis catenifer. Next base: position 80,562,302 of record NW_027256887.1, read on the forward strand.
TGGTCATGTGACAATTCTTTAGGATTTAGCAGAGGTACTGGTCTACCAGGCTTTTAACTGCTTGCAGAACTGTACCGGTCTACCCACTTATTTTTGCAGGCTCTGGTCTACTCATGTATTTTTGCAGGCACTGGTCTACCCATTTATTTTTGCAGGCACCGGTCTACTCATGTATTTTTGCAGGCACTGGTCTACCCATTTATTTTTGCAGGCACTGATCTACTCATTTGTTTTTGGAGGCACCGGTCTACCACCAAACTGCCTTTTACCACTGATCAGCTGTAGGGCGGCCCTTTGAAGCCCCGCGGCAAGAGTTTAAACAGTTTTTTTCCTTATAGCCCATCAGCTGGGACTCAGGAGGCAGCAATAGATTGAGGGTGGGGTCAAATAAAAGGTAAGAATAACGTGGGGGGGGGCGGGTGGGGGGGGCAGAACCGGTTAGGTGACATCATATCGTCACTGCTACCAGCTCAGCAGAACCGGGCCGAACTGAGAGGAACCCACCACTGGGTGTGAGAATAACCTTGGGAGACAGGAGGAAGAGCTACCACATAGATAATAGGAATCTGAATTCAAAGGAGGAATAGGGGTAAAGAAAGCACTTCAGAAGGGATCCTCCCTAAGTCTCTGGAAAGTAAAAGTAGGGGAGGGGGGAAATGCTTTCAGACTTGCAAGAGTCTGTTGCGATAATCTTACAGTAAAAGTAACATTAGGACTCACGGTTTTGGTTTATGATCTGGCCTACCTTGGAGAGCTGACATCAAGAACATCCCATCACATGAAACCAAAGAACCAGAGAGATTGCGAAGAACAATGTTCCATGGGGTGCGGTGGGGGGATGCCCAAACATTTCTTTGATTTATCCTCTCTCTGCTTTACATCAGTTTGGTAAGTAAATAAAATGGATGTTGACAATTAGGGATTTAACTTAGCGTGAGGCACAAGACGTTTAAATAAAAATGAAATTTCTTACTCCTCCCCCTCCCAAAGATGGCAAAAACAGTGTTCATTTGCATGAAGGAACATTGCAGTGTTCATTTGCATAAATATGTGCATAGAGGCAGAGTTAGAGACAATATAATTTAAATCGATATATAAATCTGTTGTGGGAAAGACCAATTATCACTGCTTCTGTGCAGTTCATTATCTAGTGGTTTGCAATTGCTTTCCTCCCTCCCTCCCTCCTTCCCTCCCTCCCTCCCTCCCTCCCTCCCTCCCTCCCTTCTTTCTTTCTTTCTTTCTTTCTTTCTTTCTTTCTTTCTTTCTTTCTTTCTTTCTTTCTTTCTTTCACAAAGGTCTCCCTTCCAAATACTAACTGCTTAGCTTCTGAATCAAAGAGTGTCAGCCAGGTGCTGAGATATTATTCAATTACTGTTTGCAATCAATTATTTCAAAGCCTGGTCTGTTTTCACATCAGATGATTATTTATTTTGCAACTGGATTTGGCTTATTTAGATTACAACCAGAGTAAAGGGTGAGTTGTTCTTTGCATAATACAGATATAGAAAGAGAGAGAGAGAGAGATGATAGATGATGGAGGGATGAATAAATGAGAAAGAGGAAGGGAGGGAGGAAGGGAGAGGGAGATAGATAGATAGATAGATAGATAGATAGATAGATAGATAGATAGATAGACAGACAGACAGACAGACAGACAGACAGACAGACTAGATAGATAGATAGACAGTCAGACTAGGTAGGTAGGGAGATAGATAGATAAATGATAGATAGATAGATAGATAGATAGATAGATAGATAGATAGATAGATAGATAGATAGACAGACAGACAGACAGACAGACTAGATAGATAGACAGTCAGACTAGGTAGGTAGGTAGATAGATAGATAAATGATAGATAGATAGATAGATAGATAGATAGATAGATAGATAGATAGATAGATAGATACATAGATAGATTCTGGAGAGGAATATCTCAGGGGTTCCCAAATCCCAGGCCACGAGCCACCACAGGCCACAGCCTGTTCGAAACCAGGTCATGGGAGAGATGGACAAGTGTACAAGCATGAAAGTCCACTCATGTGAGCGGTGGGCAAGCATGAAAATGAAGCTCCACTTGCACGAACAGAGGGTACTCATCACGGGTGGTATTCACTTACCTTCACTACTGGTTTGCAAATGTGAGAGTGCATGTGCGCTCGCTCGCTTTGCTCGCAGGTGCCACCTCCGCACAGGCGCAGGGCCTTCCACGCATGTGCAGATCATCAAAAACGAGACGTGATTACGTCGGGGCGGGTGGGGGGAGTCTCCCACCACCGCCACTACCAGTTCGCCCGAACCAAATATAACCAGCTGAATACCACCACTGGTAGTCATGTGTGAAGCTTCACGTGCACAAATGGAGGTTTGTGTTTAAACACAAGTTCCCTCCATTCAAGTGCCTTCCCCTCATGCACAAAGCTCCCAGGAGTCCCCACACGGCCTGTTTTGGATGCAGGTAAGTGCAGGATGCACGCAGAGGCTCAGGGAGGATGAAAAATGGGCCTACCAGAAGTTCGGGAAGGCCAGAAATGGGCCCATTTCCGGCCTCCAGAGGGCCTCCGGAGCCTGGGGATGCCATTTTCACCCTCCCGGAGGCTCAAAGTAAACCTCCAGAGCCCGGGGAGGGCAAAAAAGCCCCCCCCCACCTTGGTACAGGAGGCTGACTAGGCCACACCCACCATGGCTACGCCCACTCAGCAACCGGGCAGAGAACCCCTTGCTAAAATTTTTGAAGCCCACCCCGATAATGAGTTCTGCAGAACTTAAACCTGGTCCCTTCTTTATTGACATTTTAATCCACTGTTGGGTATTTCTTAAGAATAAACCAAGTAACCTGCCAACACAAGTAAGACAGCAGTTATTTCATAGTTCTTATTGTTTCCCACACTTTGATGCATCTAGAAAATGTACCTCCCTTTCTCCTTTCTTTATAACTTGCTTAATGTGAGGGTTTTTTTTAAAAAAAAACACACTTTCATTCTTTTACAAGTTTTCAATTAGTAAAAATGTTCTGAAGCAGCATATTGTACAGGCAGTCCTCGATTTACGACCACAATTAAGCCCAAAATTTCTGTGGCTAGGTGAGACATTTCTTAAGTGAATTTTGCTCCATTTTATTCATTCATTTATTTATTTATTAATTCGATTTATATGCCGCCCTTCTTTGGAGACTCAGGGTGGCTTACAATGTGTTAAGCAATAGCTTTCATACTTTTGTATATACCTGCTTAGTAGGGCTTTTGGCCCTCCCTAAGCGGTGTTCTTTTTTTTAATACAAAGTCAGCTTATTGCCCCCACAATCCGGTCCTCATTTTACCTACCTCGAAAGGATGGAAGGCTGAGTCAACCTGGAGCTTGGTGAGATTTGAACTTGCAGTAATTGCAGGCAGCTGGCAGCTAAATGCTACTTTAACAGCACTTAGTCCACTGCGCCACCAGGCTCATAATGAGCATCCTTGCCACAGTTGTTAAGTGAATCACTGCCGTTGTTAGTGACAGGGTTGTTAAGTGAGTTGGACTCCCCCGTTGTCTTTGCTTGTCAAAAGGTCTCAAAAGGTGATCATACATCTCCACAACATCCTAAATATGGGTCAGTTGCCAAGCATCTGAATTTTGATCAGGTGAGCATGGGGATGCGGCAATGGTCGTAAGTGTGAAAAATGGTCATAAGTCACTTTTTTCAGTGCCGTTCCAACTTTAAATCGTCATTCAATGAACCTTTGTAAGTTGAGGACTATCTGTATCTGGGGTGTTTATTTTTTTAAAAAAATTGACCCTAGATCAGTGACGGCTAACCTTTTTGCTGTCGCATGCCAAAAATGGGGGGAGCGCGGGTGAGGGGGTCGCATGCGTGTGTGCCCACACCCATAATTCAATGCAGGGCCCCCCGCACATGTGTGCACAACCCTCCTGCGTTCCCCCCGCTTTTGGCACGTGATGGCACGGTGGGCCCAGGAGGCCCATTTTTTCGCCCTCCCCACGCACCAGAGGCTTTCTTGGAGCCTAGAGAGGGCGAAAACAGCCTTCCACACCCTCCCGGAGGCCCTCTGAAGGCCGGAAATGGCCCGTTTGCTGACTTCTGGTGGGCCTGGAAGGACTGAAAATCATCAGCTGCACTGGCTCCCCAGTGGTTTTCCAGGTGCGATTCAAGGTGTTGGTCACCACCTTTAAAGCGCTCCATGGCATAGAACCTGGGTATTTGCGGGACCACCATCTGCCACCAATAGCCTCCCACCGGCCAGTTCGCTCCCACAGAGAGGGTCTCCTCAGGGTGCCATCAGCCAAGTTATGTGGGCTGGCGACATCCAGGGGGAGGGCCTTCTCTGTGGGAGCCCCTGCCCTGTGGAATGAACTGCCCCCGGAAATGCGTAAGATCTCCGACCACCGTGTATTTCGCTGTGCCCTCAAGACCCTACTGTTCTGCCAAGCCGGGCTATCAATGTAATGATTTTTAAATTGGGTGTTTTAAATTTTTGGGGTTTTAAATTTGAGCTGAAATTATTTAATAATTTTAATTATTTTTAACTGAGGTCTGTCTTTGTGCTTTTAATAGGCTGTACACCGCCCTGAGTCCTTTGGGAGAAGGGTGGTATAGAAATAAAATTATCTATCTATCTATCTATCTATCTATCTATCTATCTATCTATCTATCTATCTATCTGGCCGGTCCTCACATGCACGCTAGAGCTGAGCTAGGGCAATGCTCACGTGCCCACCAATATAGCTCCGTGTGCCACCTGTGGCACGCGTACCATCGGTTCGCCATCACGGGCCTAGATCCTTACTTGACATTCTGTGGGATTTTTTTAAAAAAGCTAGCATTCACCAACTTCCTAATTTTCTTCCATTGCTGATTGGAATCTTTGATAGATTTTTACTTTAATCAGGGTGTGCAAATTCCCCTCAGTGGTTTTGTTGGTACATTACAAAAATATTCCTTTACGTCAGTACATATGCCCTGGTGGCGGTAGCTCAGCAAAATCTTGCAGCCACTCGCTTCTTTTTTGCTCTTTTTTTTTTTAAATAGAGAATCCTGGATCTTCTGACATCTTCTATCAAACCAAAATTCCCAGGTGACAGGATGATTTTTGTCACTCCTTCTATCCAACCATGATTCAGAGTTGCTCAATTTTTTCCCCCTCTATGTGTACCATCTGTCTCTCCTTGTTATTGAAAAATGGCAATAATTCTTACCTTGTGTTCTTTCTTTCTTTATTTTATATTATTATGCCTTTCTTATTTCTAGCATTGTGTGCTCATTCTTCTTCTTTCACTGTATTTTATTTCAGCCCTGTAACTGTAATAATAATGATTTCATATGATCCTTTGACAAGTAAATAGTATGATGGAGTTTTATTTATATATATATATCCCTTCTTTTCCTCAGGTTTATATATCTATATCTATATCTATATTTTACAGAGTCAGGTTGGTATTAAAGCAACAGACTAGAAACTGGGAGATTTTGACTTCTAGTCCTGCGTTAGGCACAAAGCAGTTGTGTGACCTTGGGCCAGTCACTCTCTCTCAGCCCTAAAAAGAAGGGAATGGCAAAACATTTCCAAGAAAACCTTATCAAGAAAATTGCAATTACTCCGCAATTGTTTTTATTGGGTATAACTACGGATTGTACAGCATTAGAGACTAAACTGATTTTAAATTTAATATCAGCAGCTAGGCTGTTGGTAGCGCAATACTGGAAGAAGCACTTTTTGCCTACTATTGAAGAGTGGACATTGAAAGTAGCGAATCTAGCGGAAATGGCGAAAATTTCAGCGTATTTGAAGGACTATACACAAGAAAGATATGTATCGGAATGGAGAAGATGGATTGATTATATTCAAAATAAGTATCAGACAAGAAAATATCAAACAGCTTATGAATGAATGTTAAATTTTAGAAGTATTATGTTATCTATAGTGGAGTTAAGGTTTCGGGGGGTGGGATTTGGTAGTTCAAGGATAGTTAGGTTAATTTAGCTTATGCTTGTTAATTGAAATACCCTGTATTTTGCTCTGGGAAGTCTGTGGGGGAGGGTGGGATGGGGGGAAGGGGTGGGGGGGGTGGGGAGGGAAAAAGGGTAGGGGGAATACTGGGGGAAAATTTTTTTTGTAAAACTTTTCAATAAAAAAAGAAAAGAAAAAATTGCAGGGACTAGTCCAGGCAATGGCAATAGGAGTTAAAAACTGACTCAATTCTATATATGTATGTGTGCTACTGTCCCAGCTCGGGAGTCACAGTCCTAAATGTTTCTACCACTTTGGCCTTTGCTTTCCACATCATCTCTAGTTCCTTCTTTAGGCCCTACTACTTCTCCAGCTTCTTGTACTCCACCCTGATGTTTCTGCCACTTGGCACCACTGCACCTATCACCTCTGTTGTCTTCTGTCTGTGTCTACAACCACAATATCTGGTTGATTGGTCAATACTTGCTTGCCTGACTGGATCTGGAAGTCCCAGAGGATCTTGGCTCTTTATTCTTCAGAACCTTCTACCTCTCACTGTAGGCAAAACTAGAGCAGGGAACACAACCAGGAGCAAAGATGAATGCCTCCCTTGTTACAATCAGATCAGGGCTGACTTGCTCCCATTGTCTAATGAAGTCATGCCTTCATGACATTTCTTAGATACCTCCTCATTCGCTTTCTCTCTTGTCTGGTTATCTGTAAGCACAGTTACGAAGAAAGAACAGGATGAAGAGCCTTCTAAGAAAACCAAGGTCAAAGAACAGACATGGTAGGCAGTAGAGGGTTTCAATTTAGTTTGCTACTAGTTCATTCGTGCACGCGCACTCACGCACGATGCTTCTGCGCATGCATCCAGGTGGGTGGGCGGAGCCTCCTGCTGCCACCGCTACCAGTTCGGCCAATCTGGTGGTAGCAACCCACCACTGATGGTAGGTATTCTAGGAAAGCTATCTTATGGTGGTAGACAGGACCAGGTTAAGGCCAACTTATGTCTTAGCTACAGCCCAACACTGTGTTTTTTGGCTGAAAAATAAAGTTGAATGCGGCAATGAAAAAATTAAGGGCATGACAGCTATGGAAAAAACTCTCTAATGATCCTCTTCCCTTGGTGCCCCTAAATAGTGCTTATATGGTTAATAACGGGGTGAGCCCCCATTACTTCTCCCAGCTTCTGCCAACCTAGCAGTTCGAAAGCATGTAAAAAATGCAAGTAGAAAAATAGGGACCACCTTTGGTGGGAAGGTAACAGCGTCCCATGTGCCTTTGGCATTTATTCATGCCGGCCACATGACCATGGAGACGTCTTCAGACAGCGCTGGTTCTTAGGCTTTGAAACGAAGATGAGCACTGCCCCTAGAGTCGGGAACGACTAGCACATATCTGCGAGGGGAAGCTTTTAAAATGCTTTTAAAAGGCTCTGACGATCCCAGCTGAGTTGCCTGATTGTCAGAGGCTTTTGTTTTCTTTTAAAAGCATTTTTTTTTTGCTTTTAAAAGAAAAAAAAAGCCTCTGAAGATCAGGCAACTCAGCTGGGATCGTCAGAGCCTTTGAAAAGCATTTTTTTCTACAACCTCTTCAGCCGAAAAGGTTGTTGAAAAAATGCTTTTCAAAGGCTCTGACGATCCCAGCTGACCCATGCGATCATCAGAGGCTTTTTTTAAACTTTTGAAAGCATTTAAAATGCTTTTAAAAGTAAAGAAAAAAGCCTCTGATGTTCGTGCGGTTCAGCTGGGCAAGGGGGGAGGGGAGGCAGAGATTTTTGCTACCGGTTCTCCGAACCACCTGCCGCCATTGCTACCGGATCAGGCGATCCGGTCCGAACCGGGAACATTTCAGCCCCGGCATGAAGGCTAAATCGTATGATGGTTGAAGGAGTTAGATATGTCTAGCCTATCAAAGAGAGGGATGGTGGGGACATGATAATTGTTTTCCAATATTTGAAGGGCTGTCACAGAGAAGGTCAACTTATTCTTCAAAGCATCTGAGGGCAGGACAAGATGCAACGGGTGGAAGCTTGTTAAAGAGCGATTCAACCTAGAAGGAGAAAATTTTCCGAAAGTGAGAACAATTAATCAATGGAATAGCTTGCCTTCTGAAGCTGTGGGTGCTCCATCACTGGAGGTTTTCAAAAACAGACTGACAGCCCTTTGAACAGAAAAGTCTGGAGCAGGGATTTGGACCAGAAGACCTCCAAAGTTCCTTCCAGCCCTAGGATTCTATTTTTTTAAAAGGATAACACAAGCCAAGGCACAGCTATTCTGAGTAATTTTCTCAGTTAAAAATATTTCCCAGGGTTGAGAAATAATTTTCTCTCTCCCTTCTTTTTTTTTTTTTAAGACCAGAGCTGAATTTGTCTATACCAGAAGATTTTTTTTTGAGAGGGGAGGAGAGAGAAGAGAGAAAGAGTATACATTCAGATTGTCGTAGTGATAGATGCCTTACAGGAGGTGCTAAATTGAAAATTGATTGACTTGGGTTTTATTATTTCCTTTGTAGAATAGCAATAGCACTTAGACTTATATACTGCTTCATAGTGCTTTTACACAGTGGTGAAATGTAAAATTTGTTACTACTGGTTCTGTGGGTGTGGCTTGTAGGGGGGTTTAATGTGACTGGGTGGGCGTGGTCAACTTTTTTTTTTTTTACTTTTAAAAGCATTTTTTCTACAACATCTTTTCTTTCTAAGAGGTTGCAGGAAAAAAATGCTTTTAAAAGCCTCTGATGATCAGGCAACTCAGCTGGGATCGCCAGAGGCTTTTAAAGGCATTTTTTTTTCTACAACTTCTTCGGCCAAAGAGGTTGTAGAAAAAATGCTTTTAAAAGCGTCTGACGATCCCAGCTGAGCCACGCGATCATCAGAGGCTTTTTTTTTTTTTACTTTTAAAAGCATTTTTTTCAGCCAAAGAGGTTATAGAAAAAATGCTTTTAAAAGTAAAAAAAAAAAAGCCTCTGATGATCGCGTGGCTCAGCTGGATATGGGGGTGGGGTGTTGCAGGGATTTTTGCTACCGGTTCTCCTAACCACCCACCGCCATCGCTACAGGATCGGGTGATCCAGTTCGAACTGGGATCATTTTACCCTTGCTTTTACAGCCCTCACTAAGCAGTTTACAGAGTCAGCCCATTGCCCCCCAACAATCTGGATCCTCATTTTACCCACCTCGGAAGGATGGAAGGCTGAGTCAACCTTGAGCCTGGTGAGATTTGAACTGCTGAACTGCAGCTAGCAGTCAGCTGAAATAGCCTGCAGTACTGCATTCTAACCACTGTGCCACCTCGGCTCTTTGCATGCAAATGCAAACAAATGCATTTGTTTGACAGCATCCTAAATATCTAAATAGCTAAGCCTAATTATCTACAGAATAATTCATCAGTTCAGGTTTTACCAGCTTCTGTTCAATGGGGATTCATTGAAGTATGCAATTTGACCAGGGGTATACGCCTAAATTACAGCTGTGTGTTGTTGTTTTAACTCACAGGAGAGAAACCATTTGGATGTTCTGCTTTAGACATCATGTTTTAAAACAGCTTTGCCCAGCCTGATGTTTATTAAGTGTGCTGAACAGTGAGTCCCATGAACTCTCCAACACATATGTATTGGGGTGGGGTGACATGAATTGAAGTCCAGTCAATGGGGTTTGTTTTGTTTTATAGTCTGAGGGGAAACACCCACCCACCAGAAGAATGAAATATTTTAGGAAATATTTAAAAGGCAGAATATTATATTTCCCTGGATGAGAAATGGAGAAACATGTTTTTTTAGAGGGAGAAAGCAGCCCCCACTTTTCTTAATAGCCCTTAGCAGATGTCAGCACTTAAGAGATAAAGAGCTTATTGAAAGAAGCCAAGTATCTAGGTAGCTCTATTCATAGGCAAAGCAAAAACTGCAGACAGAAATCCATTCAAGACAGGATATTTTGAAATTCCCAGCAGCAAGGTCTGAACAAAGGTCAGATTAGCCCTCAGCCACAATAGGAATTGCCCAACGCCCCTTCATTGCAACACCCTCAGAAACTTCAACCAAACTTAGCTCAGACAAACATGACCCCTACATGGGAGTCTGACAACAGCCAATAGAATACATGTTTTTGCACAGGAACAGGAAGCTCAAGTTCAAAGCCCAAGAGAAGGTATAAATAACCCCCACTCTCAACTCCATGTGGTCAGCTGCAGTGGTGGGTTGCCCCTGGTTCGCACCGGTTCTATAGAATCGGTAGTAAAACCAGTGCGAGGCTCTGCCCACCGACCCCCGACGTCATCAAAACGCTTCTGCGCATGAGCAGAAGCTTCTGTGCTTGTGCAGAAGAGCACGCGTGAGCGAAGCAAGCACACGCACGCGGCCCCACTGAGAACTGGTAGTAAAGGTAAGTAAAACCCACCCCCGGTCAGCTGCCCAGAATCACACGTGCTTGATAGTTCTGCTTCATCAATAAATGGATCCTAGGATTTGTACTTTGTCTATAGAGCCAGCTATGCCCCCTACATAACCCCTACATGGCCCCATGGGAGTCTGACAACAGCCAATAGAATACATGTCCTTGCACAGGAACAGGAAGCTCAAGTGCAAAGCCCAAGAGAGGGTATTAAAAAAAAAACCCCACTCTCAGCTCCATGTGGTTCTGCTTCATCATTAAACTATCTTTCCAATCAGCCTCCATGTTTCTAGTGTCTTTTTCCCAGCTTGGAACTGAACCAGATGGATATTTCTTCCCACAATTCCAATGTGTTTGGAGGGCAGTAGATTGAGAAAGGGAGTCTCTGCTCACCATCTTTTAGTATAGTATGGTTGTACTTCAAACAGAAAGTAGCCAAGCTGAACATGTTCTAAATGAGAAATCATTGCTCAATTTGCATACCGTGAAATCTCCTGGGAGCACCAGACCATCGCAGCCATTCTTCCTAGACACAAAAAATCCCCATGAGCTTTCATAATTCTCTTGTTTTCACCAAGCTTTGTAGCCAAAATGAATCTCAATTATGTTTAAGGAAGAGAGGTCAAGATTTCAGGGGGGGAAAGGGACATTCGCAAAACTCCAAATATGATTTAGGAGGAATATAAAAGGCTAAAGGAATATTAAGACACGTAACATTTTGCTAGCAGCTTTGGATATGAACTCACAGAAAACGAGGCAAAATGTTTTCAAAACATTCCAGCAAAAACTACAGTTGAAGGAAATACTTCAGATCAGCTAATCCAACTTGCCTAATGAAAAAAAATACTGCAGTGTCTCCGATAGACAATTGTCTAAATTAAGTCTGAACGGTTCTAAGCTTGTATATTTACATCTGTGGAGATTCTCAATCATCCAGGTCATAATTGTCTCAAAGGTGCTTTTTCAAAAGGCAACTGGACTGTTTCTTTTCCCTTGAGGCAAAAGAAGACATTTCACTTCTCATCCAAGAAGCTTCATCGGTTCTGATATAGAACCGATGAAGCTTCTTGGATGAGAAGCAAAATGTCTTCTTCCTCATGGGAAAAAAAAAACAGTCCAATTGCCTTTTGAAAAAACACCTTTGACACCTATATATTTACATTTACCTTCACTTGCTTTGCTAAGAATATTGTACCAAATACAATAGGGAGGGCAAAATTAATTACCTCATAATTTGCAGCGTCATCTCTCTCAACCCCATATCAATCCATCCATTCTACTTATATATTACTGTACATTCACATAATGAAATGAAATCAAAATCTCAGTAGTCTGCTTCAATATATTACTTCCTCATTTCAATATTCACATTCGAACAAAGGTGATCAACACGTGTTGATGCATAGTCAAAGTCTGCCAGCAAAAAAAAAATACTTTTAATCAATTGAGTAAGAAATTAAGCAGCAAATACATACCTGCAACAGAATTAATGAAATAATATAACTTCACACTTCTGGGGAAAAAAACACCATAAAATGTTCAAAGTTTTAATACACAACAAAATATTTCAGCTTCCTCCTCTTTGGCCTAGTCTGAGGTGAGTCAATGGGCCTTGTTGTTATTAATAGTTCAGTTAAAACACCATCATAAATTCATGGGTTTTTTTAACACTATCCTTCAGGATCAAAAACAGATTTGTCAGAGGTTAGTGTTCTGATTTATAATCATCCAACAGGACTCCAGATCAATTTACATACTAGAAATGTGTGGCTAATTTCGGAGTTGCATACATTGTGGCTTTCCAGTTACAATAGTGGCCAAAATTGTGGAAGTGTTTTGGGAAAAGTGTATTTTTGAGGTTTGATGGCTAATAACACCACTTTTTTTTTTGGAGTTTCAAGATAATAATATTCCACTGCTGGAATGATCTGGGAATAGCCCAGACCTTAACCCAATTGAAAATCTATGGAGCCGACTAAAGAAACTTTAGGTAGAAGCGACCCAGCAAAAAAACCCAGTTAATAGAAGCAATCATTCAATCTTGGTTTCACATTTTAACAGCTGCAGAACTAAAAGACTTGGTTCCCAACTAAATGTTACCCAACTAAGTATTAACTGACATGGTGATAATTTTTGTATATCTTGTTTTTTGTATGGTGATAATTTTTGTATATCTCATTTTTTTCTCCATGTTTCACTTTTCTTCTTTATACTGTAACTGCTATTCTCTTTCCATTGATTTTGCTAGTTCCGGTTGCTGAAAAACAGGAATTGGTAACACTTGGAAGATCCGTTTCTTCATCTGGGTTCCCACACTATATATTTATTAGGTTGATTAACCACACAGAGACTTAAAGTATTTCGACTTCTACTTTCCACAGCTGCTTGGAAACAGAAGGCAGTAGTGAAATTATAGTACTTTGCACAGACATGTGTGGGTATGAATAGCAATTGTAAGCCTCTGAGCCATGCCTACTGTTTGAGAGATAAGGTGGGCCTCTGTATTTTAGCAGTTGAGATATGCTGGAAGACAAAGTGGGCTGTAATAGCAGATTGTGAGAGCCAGAAAATTTTAACCCCATACCCTTTTCCTTCTGCTTCCTTAAGGCAATCTTTCAGCAAACTAAACAAGACTGTCTTTTAACTTTCTGGATATTAAAAAAAAAATTGTAAATTATGTGGCTGGGTTTATTAAAACCACTGGACTAAATGGAGAAAGTAGCTAAGGTTCAATATTGTATTAGAATCTGTTATGTCTTAGTATGTGGAAAGCAGCCCATTCTATTAAGTCTTAATCAATTTATTTGTCTAGGTATAATGTATTATACCCAAGAAACCCATGAAAAAATGTAGAGATGACGGTTGAGCCCACTCTATGAGTAATTTTTTTCCTAACTAGCACTTCTTAGAACAGAGTAAGTTCAATAAATTTCTCAACGTGTCACATTGTAATAGGTTTTGGCTAAAGCTGTTAGTTTCTTCAACAGGAGCGACCATATCTAAAATCCACAACTCATTTTATACACATTTGTTGAACAAGTCTTTTAAACCCAATCAATATGGCACGCACGGACATACACACACACACAGAGGAGGCATAGGAAAGAGAAAATGAAATCTAATGGCTCAACTAATAATACTTTATATCTTAGCAGAGAACAAAACGATGCGCTCAGCAAAACCATAATATGGTATCGCTTTGCTAAATTTAAAGCAGAGAAACTGTGCCCTGAATACAGTATCTCCAAGTCTGAAGTAATTATCAACCATAGACAGTGAAGTCCATATAATTCTCCGTCAAACTCCCTATATCTCTGCAGAAATGAATCTTGGCTTTAACTCATTTTTTTTTTCCTGAGGAACGTTCAGTTATTGGAATGAAAGTTTGGTACAAACATTCGTAGCACTATTCCAAGTTTGAACATCAGCAGATGGGCCACCTCTCTTAAAGAGTGAGATTTGGAAATAACGCTAGCAATGGCACTTAGTGTCAGCGTTCCAAGTAATGCACCCGTTGAAAGCAGAACTTCAAGGCAGGAAGAGTCCTTTAAGAACATGTTTATTGCAGTGGTGAAATCTAACATTTGTTACTACCGGTTCTGTGGGTGTGGCTTGGTGGGAGGGGGGGGTAATGTGACTGGGTGGGCGTGGCCATTTTTTTTTTACTTTTAAAACCATTTTTTCTACAACCTGAGGTGGTAAAAAAATGCTTTCAAAAGGCTCTGACGATCCCAGCTGAGTTGCCTGATCGGCAGAAGCTTTTTTTCTTTTAAATGCCTCTGCTGATCAGGCAACTCAACTTGGATTGTCAGAGGTTTTTAAAAGAAAAAAAGCCTCTGATGCAATCATCAGCTGGGCATGGGGGGGGAGGGATTTTTGCTACTGGTTCTCTGAACTACCTGCCTCCATCGCTACCGGATTGGGCGATCCAGTCCAAACCGGGAGCATTTCACCCCTGCATGCGAGGCGGGGTTTCGGGAGGCCAAAAATGGCTGTATTCAGTGTATAAGATGCACCAACATTTCCACCCTCTTTTGGGCAGGGAGTGCGTCTTATACTCCGAAAAGTATGGTATCTGATTTGAAGATTAAGAGGTCACAGTGAAATCTTATTACAGTATAGAATCTCAAATCTTGGAATACTACAACGTCTAAAACTGGGGTGTCAAACTCACATCATCACGGCAACATCACTTGATGTATCACAACCTTTTTTCTCCCTGGGCATGGGTGTGGTCAGCCGTGACGCATCCGGCCCACGCGCCATGAGTTTGACAACCCTGCTCTAAAAAGATAAATGAATTTGAGTCCCCTCTCTCAGGAATAAAACTAATAATTTCATTATGGTTAAGATGTGGTAAGAGATATACAGTATTTACTGTACCATCAATAATTATCACTCTATATATCACAGATATTCTCAGATTTTGCAGTCTTGCATCCATTGGGACATCAGAAGAGCCCTGGTGGCGCGGCAGACTAAAGCACTGTTATTAACATCAGCTGCCTGCAATGACTGCAAGTTCAAATCTCACCAGGCTCAAGGTTGACTCAGCCTTCCATCCTTTCTAAGGTAGGTAAAATGAGGACCCAGATTGTGGGGGCAATAAGCTGACTTTGTATAAAATATACAAAAGTATGAAGGCTATTGCTTAACGCATTATAAGCCGCCCTGAGTCTCCGGAGAAGGGCGGCATATAAATCAAATTAGAAAAAAAAAAGGGGAACAAACCCCAGAATGAGCTTCAACAGTACTTCTCCTAGAAAGCCAGTGGGTTAAGGCCCCAGGCTAGAAACTGGGAGACAGTGAGTTCTAGTCCCACCTTAGCATAAAGTCAATTGGGTGACCTTGGGCTAGTCAGTCCTGGGAAAGAGGCAATGGCAAACCACATCCAAAATATTGCCCAGGAAACTGCAGGGACTGACTGAGGCAATAGCTAGGAGTCAACCTAAGTCAGAGGTGAAATTCATTTTTTTTTACTACCAGTTCACGCTTGGTGGGCGTGGTGTGGCTTGGTGAGTGTGGCTTGGTGGGCATGGCAGGGGAAGGATACTGCAAAATCTCCATTCCCACACCACTCCAGGGGAAGGATACTGCAAAATCCCCATTCCCATCCCACTCTGGGACCAGCCAGAGGTGGTATTTGCCAGTTCCCCGAACTACTCAAAATTTCCACTACGGGTTCTCCGAACTACTCAAAATTCCCGCTACCAGTTTTCCAGAACCTGCTGGATTTCACCTCTGGACTCAATCCTGATTCAATGGCACTCACACAGAGAGACAAATTGCAGAAACTGGTTGCGGAGCTCACCTGCATCTGTCCTTGTAACATTTTCTCTAATTTAATTTCCAACCATCTCCAAAACAGCTGCTTTGATCAAGACTGCACAGATTGTAAATGCTTAAGAATCCAAATGAGATAGGGTTTCCCCCCCCTCCCCTCCTTTGAGAGTGCCAAACAAAATGTAGGTTTTAATGTACTCATTGCAGAGATTAAAGGGACCGAATAGAGGAAATGAACTGTGCAGGGATATGATGGTTCTGCAAATAATTCCTTTGACTGACAGTGTTTGGTTTGAAAATGGGAATGGAATATGCAAATGGCAATAATCAGTGCTTATCTATGGGAAGAGGCCAAGGTCAATATAGATTGGAAAAAATGTGTGCACTACATTATTCATACTCATGTAATTGGGTATACATTGCACATTTTGTTTCAGCATTAGGGCTTCCTTTTAGGTTTTTTTCCCTTCTTTTTAAAGGCACTTTTAAAAGAAACTTTGAAGGACAAAATGGGAACTCGGTGCCCAGAGCAACAGAGTTGGATGAAATTGGACAGTCTGTATGGAGGACTCTAAGTTCAAACATCAATGACAGTCTCTGGAAGAGTTAGTATCACTATCTCTGCTATTCATGGCTATCCGGATCTGAATTTAAATAGTATTACTAAGTTTTTAATTCTGAGACCAAGATTTAAATCTTGGGATGTTTGAAAGACCACCTACCTGATAGTTTTCAATTCACCACCCATTGTTCCCAATCCACAAGCAGATGCATTTAAGGATTGGCGATCCTTCTCCAACTACAGATAGTCCTTGACTTATGATGGTAATTGAGTCCGGAATTAAGGTGGCAAGTCATTGCAGTTGTAAGTTGAGGCACCACATGACCAGATCTTTATTTTATATAGCAAACTGCATCCCTTTCGCCTTTCAGCTCCAATCCGGGAGCCCTCAAGCAGTCGCATTCATGACAAACCATTTTATACCAAATTTATATTTCACTGATAAAGAAATAAAGGGAGACTAATATTGATCTATTTCAAGCTTTTTAGCTCTCATCAGCTAGCCATACCCTTGCTCAGATTTGAACTTGGGCTGCCTGCATGTTAGGAAGTTGTATTAACCTCTGAGCCACAAGTTCTCCTCTCTTCATCAGCTTGAACCAGCGATATAGGACCTGGCAAAGAGTCATAAAAGTGAGCTGGTACTTAAGTGTCCTAAATGTGATCATGTGACTCTGTGACTCTGTGTGTGTGTGTGTGTGTGTGTGTGTGTGTGTGTGTGTGTGTGTAGCCATCATAACTTCAAGAAAATGTCATAGGTAGCTTTTGAGAGGTTTGTCATAATTTTGAACAGTTGTTAAGTGACCACTCATAAATTAAGGACTATCTGTAGTCATGTTCTAGATGTGTTGGATAGGAATTCAGGAGTCTGTTATGATCTAGAATGTGACCAGTTGGAGAAGCATGACCATCAACATTTGTATATATCCTGCCTACCTTTGAGGACAGAAGTGGTCAACTATGACAACTTTATGACCTGTGGACTTCAACTCCCAGAATTCTGGAAATTGATGTCCACAGGTTGTAAAGTTGACCTACAGTAGTTGTCCACTCCTTTTTAAGGATCTACTATGCATCCAGAAGTCTCCTTCCTACCCCACCTTTGAAAGCCATTAGATTGGTGATGACCAGGGAAAGAACTTTCTCTTAGCATGGCTCCTCTCTATTGGTGTTTTAGAAAAACTTAACTATTCTTTTTCTTTCTTTTTTTCTTTTTGAAGTCCCATTTGCTTTGGAGAGCTAATTACATTTGAAGAATCTGTTGTAATTTTCCTTTGAACTGTTGTTCAAATGCCATTTAAAGTTGCAGGATATCAA
Source organism: Pituophis catenifer annectens (assembly GCF_029215685.1). Lineage (NCBI taxonomy): Eukaryota > Metazoa > Chordata > Lepidosauria > Squamata > Colubridae > Pituophis > Pituophis catenifer. The sequence continues at coordinate 80,579,803 of NW_027256887.1, forward strand.
CGCTGTGTTGTACGACGTTCTGTTGCAAGCTGTTACTCTAGAAATCCATTTAATCCCTTTTCTTCTCTGTGGGCAATCTAATAGGGTCGCCATGTTTCAGCTTTTAAAGCAGCAGACACCTCCTGTGGTGTTGTTTCTGTAAAGTTCTACACATTAGAAGGGCAAAATAGTTTCCCCTATTATTATTATTTTTCTCTCCCACTACAGCAAAACTACAAAATGACTTGTTGGACACTTTTGTCCAAACGCTATGGACTTTTTGGGTCAATTCCATCAGAGCTAACTGTGCCTAAAGCAAGAATTCAGATCAAAAGTGTCTGCATCGAGAGTTCTGAATGAGAAATCTCTACCATCAACCCATCAAATGTTTAAATCATCCTTTGTCCTTTCGCTCTTCTAACAAATCTGTCATCCTCTCACAATTGTGGGAGTCGGTGAGGGTGGAACAGAAGAGCTGTGCAGATCTTCAAAGGTGGAGGTGGGGGGGCCTACACAATGACAAAGGCTTGAGTGATGTACGTTTTCCAAGGTCCTCCATGAAACAATGTTGTTCCCTCACTCCTGAGCAAAACAAAGTGTCCACACAACTTTTTGATTCCAATAGCAATAACATTTAGACTTATACACTGCCCCACACTCTGGGAAGAGTGTCAATGTCAGCATATTGTCCCTTCCCCCAACAATCTGGGTCCTCATTTTACCAACTTTGGAAGGATGGAAGGCTGAATCAGTGGTGGGATCCTCCCGGTTTAACAACAAGTTCGGTGATCATGTGATTTGCTGCGTGCAAACTGCAGTTTGAACAAATCTTCAATTCCTGGTTTCTTCAGAGGAGTAACAGCGCTGCTTCGCATGGCAATCCGCTCTACCACGCGAATCAGCTGAGAAGATAAAGGTAGGAAAATATCAAATATATTTTGATAACTGCTATACATGTATACATCTGAACTAGACTGTTAGTGCAAAATGACTACTGGCATAAGCCTGATGATGGCAGATGGGATTCTGCCGAAACGTCGCTTCTACCCTTTTAGGGATATATCCACAATTACACGGGAAGAAACCCGAAATATTAACTATACACACATACATACCCGTGAAAACTTACATAAACATATATATATATATATATATATATATATATATATATATATATATATATATATATATATATATATATATAGTCAGGCTTAGGTAGTGTATATTGGAGGTAGTTACTCTTTGAGAGCTATAGGCAATGAAATTCCATTTTAATGTATGCTGATTAGTGTACATTCAAAGGGACAAACAGAATTATTCTAACTCTTCTAAGCCTAGGTTTAGTGAAAATTTAGTTCAGAACCTGTGAAGCATTCAGGCATCTCCTGCAATGGCCCTCTGCATTCTAAAGATAACTTCAGGTCAATGGGTATGGTATCTGTGACATGTTTTTGCTTAATGTCTGTCTAATAATGACACAAAAACTGAGGCCAATTGAATCTAGCAGTGTATCCAAGTGGCACTTTCTTCTGTTGTCTCTTCCATTACATGCCTAGCTGTATTCCCAAGAGCTGGTGACAGATATATTAGAATAAAATTTCCTGCAACCACTTTGATACTTATTCATGCTGCACTGGCACAGAAAGTATGTGAGAGTCTTCCTAAATGCTTGCTATTTCGATTAGATGTGGACTGTCAGACCCAAGGCCAAAGTTGCCGTGAAATCCAGTCGAGTTCAATCCTTTATTTGCTTTCGCCTAATGGACAGAATCTTGCCAAGCTATAACTATAAGCTATTAGATATATCTTGAGAGATCCAAGCGTATGGCTACTCTGAACCTTTCCCCCCACCTCTCACATCCTGCTTGGGTTGCGCAGTCTTCTAATCCAGACCTGGAGGTGTGGTGGCTCAGCGCCTTAATGATACTGAAGATGAATCTCTGCTCCAGGGTTCAAGTCCTAGCACCGCGTGGTGGGGTGAGCTCCCATCACTTACTTCAGCTTCTGTCCACCTAATAGTTCAAAAGCATGTTCTATGCCAGTGATGGCTAACCTTTTTGCCATCGTGTGCCAAAAGCAGGGGGAGCATGGGGGGGGGTCATGTGCACGCATGCCCACACCCATAATTCAATGCCCCCACCCCTCCCTCCACATATACACGTGTGACCCCCTCCACGCGACCCCCACTTTTGGCACACGATAGAGCCATCTTTTGCCCTCCCCAGGCTCCAGAGGCTTTCTAGGAGCCTGGGGAGGGAGAAAATGGCCTTCCCCACCCCCCAAGAGCCCCTCTGGAGGCTGGAAACAGCCCATTTCCTAACTTCCAGTGGGCCCGGAAGGCCCGAAAATCAGCTGGGATGCACTTATTGGTTCAATTTATATGCTGCCCTTCTCCAGAGACTCAGGGCGGCTTACAATGCATTAAGCAATAGCCTTCATACTTTTGTATATACCTGCTTAGTAGGGCTTTCGTTCCCCCAAGCGGTGTTCTTTTTTATACAAAGTCAGCTTATTGCCCCCACAATCCGGGTCCTCATTTTACCTATCTCGAAAGGATGGAAGGCTGAGTCAACCTTGAGCCTGGTGAGATTCGAACTTGCAGTAATTGCAGGCAGCTGGTGCTACTTAACAGCACTTTAGTCTGCTGCGCCACCAAGGCTCTGTCCAATGTATAATATGTCCAGTGTAACATAATATGTCCAGTGTAACATAAAAATATGTTACATTCAGGGGTGGGTTCTACTTACCTTTACTACTGGTTCGCAGTGGGAGCGCGCATGCGCAGATCACCCATGATGACTTTGTGTTACTACCAGTTCTATAGAACCGGATCGAACCGGGACCAACCCACCACTGGTTCCAGTTATAAAAGAAACTGGATGATGTCTTAATAATTACAAAAGATCTACAAATAACAAACCAAGAGAATGACCTGAATAATTTTGTCAGAAGGAACAAGGAAAAGATGAAAAGAGATCAAGTTCTAGGACATTATTCGAAGGAACTAAAGATTAAGATTGTTAAACATAAGAGGAAGGACTAGAAAGTTAATTTATCTGATTAGGGTTAAAATATTTATGTTGTTATTTCTGGTGACCTTAATGGATTTTGTTGACATTAGGACTAAAATGACAAGGCTTTAAGGATATGTTTATAGATAAGAGATGGGATCAGTGGTGGGTTCCTCCCGGTTCGGTCCAGTTCGGCTGAGCCGGTAGTGGTGACGATATGACGTCACCGAACCGGTTCTCCCCCCCCCTGCCCCCCCACCCTCCCCCCCACGTTATTCTTACCTTTTATTTGGCCCCACCCCCAATCTATTGCTGCCTCCTGAGTCCCAGCTGATGACTAGAGGGAAAAAAACTGTTTAAACTCTTGCCGCGGGGCTTCAAAGGGCCGTCCTACAGCTGATCAGTGTTAAAAGCAAACAAATGAGTCGGGTCGTAAGTGCGAGGACTGGTCGAGGACCTTCCAGAAATGACTCTGACCAGCTAGCCACGCCCACCTAGTCACATGACCTCCAAGCCACACCCACAAAATAAGCCACGCCCACAGAACCGGTAGTAAAAAAATGTAGAACCCACCCCTGGATGGGATATGAGGAAAAGTTATTACTTATTGTACTTTAAGAGAAGATGATAAATTACTAAAATCATTTATACTTGTGATGAAGAGAGAAGATATTATCTTATACAGCGATACCTCGGTACGCATTGTTCTTTGGTTCTGGGAGGTGTGATGAATATAAAAAATGATGAATGCAAAAAAAAAAATTCCCATTAGGAATAATGTTGTGAGTCACAAGGCAGCCGACAGCAACAATTTCTAGCTTCTGTGTTGAGTACCAAACAAATGATGAGTACCATGATAAAAAAATTTGCATCAAAATGCATTGAGTACCAGATCTGATGAGATTTAAAGCAGTTGAGTCCCAAGTTACAGCTGTTTATTTCTTTTCTTTTGCTTTACTCTATTCTTTTTCTTTCTTTCTGATTTTTCTATGTTTTCTTCTCTGCACCTTTTATGTTTTTTTTTATTCTTTTATTTTTTTTAGCTTGTATTGTTTGCTATTGTTGCAGTTGTGATTCTAAGAAAATTGTTACTTAAAAAGTGCTAGCCACATCTGTAAGTTTTAAAGAGCAACGTAGCACCATTAATGATTGATCTATCAGATTCTCACAATTAAAAGGCAATCTGATAAATACTCACTAGGAACTAAATCCTATTGATTTTAATGGAGGGTTTTTTTTTTTTTTTGAGTAGACATCTATAGGTTTCATGAATAGCACTTGATTGCAAAACAGCAATACACTCAGAAAAGGAAAGCAGAGCCTCTCTGGGGGGATTTTAAAGCAATATGTGGTCAATAGACATTGGTAATTCTAGCTGAAAAAACAACAACATTGTCAGTTCAATCTTTAAAGCCCATCAAAGCTCTTGGTAGGGCTGATTTAATTCAGTTCGTTGAAGACTAATAAATTGCAAAATAAGTAAGGATGAATTGGCTAAGGGAATCCGTGTTGTTGGGTCTTCTATTTTATGGTGATGCTCATTCAAACATAGAACAACAGAGCCATATCGATTTTTCAAGGAGTGTTTCCAGAGGTGGGTATCACATAATGTAACAACCAGTTCACCAAGCACCGAAAATGTGAGTGTGTGCGCCTTCCGTGCATGCGTGCGACCTTCCGCACACGTGCTTCGCTCATGCACATGCCTTCCGCATATGCTCACAGCTTCAAAAACATGGTGATATAGGAGGGGATAGTGCCGGGGCGTCACAACTACCAGTTCCCCCAAATCGGTCTGAACTGGCAACAGCCCACTACTGAGTGTTTCCACTGTGAAGATTTGAGCCAAAAGCTCTCACAGCTGCTTTGCAAAGCAATGGGATCCCAGCTCACTTCTAAGGGCAAAAAGTAAATGGTTGGGTTGATTTAATTTGCTCTCTTCCACTGTCAGCCTCCCCAAACAGACCAGACTGAAAACACAAGATGAGCTGATTCTACTTCATTGTAAGGCTACGTTAACAGAATCTTGCAATTCTGAAGTGCAAATTTCCCCTTCTCGCTTTTTTACTGCCTGATGAGTGAAGGCAGATCCTTTCTAAGTTTCTTTTTCTGTCTGTTATTCAGTTGTGGGCTCCTCCACCTTTTATCTGATCATTCTCTAGGTGGCATCTCTCTCCTCTCTCCCACTTCCAAAGTCATTCTCATATTCCATGACATCCACGCCTTCCTCTTCCATTGACTGACTGTGGGTAGAAGCCTTTTTTTGCAAGTCTTTGCAAATTCCAGGGGAAATCAAGAAATGTGGCAAGATGTTAGAAAGAGAATCAGATCACCTCTGGAAGCCTAAAAATACTAATAAAAAAAAAAGAAACCTACCATGCATTTCTAGGCAAGCCTATTTGTAAGATTTATGACATTGAATGACTTTGATCGGGATCTTCTAGAATCACTCAAAATTCCATATACATAACCAAAGGCTTATTAGAGAATTGCTGTGGGATGCATACAAAAATGGACATTTACTTCTGTTGATTCATTTTAAATGCCTACATCTGGGAAATGTGTATAAAAAGGAAGTACTTTAAATAAAAAACTGCATTTTTAAAAGGATGTTAAAGATTGTTGCATAACAAATTTGTGTCTTTTGGGGGACAATATGAACAAAAAAGAGACATGGATTTTTAATTATAAAAAATGAATCCAAAAGAAGATAGATAGATATAGATTGATAGATAGATAGATGATAGATAGATTGATAGATGATAGATGATAGATAGATGATAGATAGATAGAGATAGATAGATGATAGATGATAGATGATAGATAGATATAGATTGATAGATGATAGATGATAGATATAGATAGATAGATATAGATTGATAGATGATAGGTGATAGATAGATGATAGATAAATATAGATGGATAGATGATAGATGATAGATAGTTAGATAGAGATAGATGATAGATAGATAGATAGATAGATGATAGATAGATAGATAGATAGATAGATAGATAGATAGATAGATAGATAGGAATGGAGAAAGAAAGAGATAGAAGGATAGAGAGATAAATAGAATATTGTCCTATTAAATAAACCAGATTGGATTTGTATTTCTAATTGTGATTTTCATTTGTAAAGTTACAAAGTACAGGAGATACAGTAGAGATAACACTAAATATATATAATCTGGATGAGAGATTAGTCATGTTAAAGTAAATATTGAAGTTAATTACCATTGGAACTATTCCAAAGATAGTATGCACTCTGTGGCTGTATAAAAGTAGTGTTTCCGTTTCTTTTCTTTATAACATATATAAGCAAGCTAATCAGTTTCTCTGAATCTTGGAATTATGCCCAATCTTCATTTGAGGGGATTTATTCTGAGTAAAATATAGGGATTAGTTCTGTTTTTCTTTCTAACGGTGGATTTAGATCAGAGACAACCACTGGAAAAGATACAACAATCTTTCCAAGCATAATTTTACTTTATAGTTCATTTGTGTGCCGTTTTATTTCGCTTTTAAAACTGTGAAGTTACCTTTTGAAAAGGGTTTCTGAGGAAGTGAAGAGTGTGACTTTTTCATCCTTACTACAGCTGAGTCAAAGTATCTTCCCCGTTTCAGAGATCCATAAGAACATTTAAATGTTACATAATGAAAGATAAAAGAGAAGATACCTTCAAATGATGCGTAACTCCTGGTGGATTATGTAGACCCAACCACAGTTTTTGGACAACAGCAGAAAAGCAGTTTCCCTTTTTATATCTGGGACTTTTTTTAAAAAATCAGAGTTTAGCTGGCATTTCTTTGGTTTCGGGATAATCTAATTTTAACTCAAATGTCAAACTAAAATTATATTACGGTTATAGACCAGTGTAATCAAATACAGGTAGTCCTCGACTTACGATCACAATTGAGCCTAAAACTTCTATTGCTAAGCGAGACATTTCTTAAGTGAGGTTTGCCCCATTTTATGGCTTTTCTTGCCACGGTTGTTAAGTGAATTGCCTCAGTTCTTAAGTTAGTAACACCGTTGTTAAGCGAATCTGGTTTCCCCATTGACTTTGCTCGCCACAAGGTCGCAGAAAAGGATCACATAATCCCAGGACATTGCAGCTGTCATAAATATGGGCCAATTGCCAAGCCCACCCGCTGTCGCCGCTTCCAGTTCACTCGAATCAATCTGAACTGGCTGAATACCACCACGGCTTTCACTGCTAAAGTATATGACAATACACCCGTTGGAAGAAGAAATTTTAAAGAAAATGTTAGAATGTGCAGAAATGAACAGATTAACACTGAAAATAAAAGATAAAGAGGAGTCGATGTATTTCAAGACATGGGGAAAATTTTATGATTGGTTAGAAAAGAAATATGAATAAAGGTGTATTTTAATTTCGGCTGTTCACCGCCCTGAGTCCCTAGGGGGAGAAGGGCGGTATATAAATTCAAATATAAATAAATAAATAAATAAAAAGGTATGGAGATAAAATAGATAGGGAAAAGATGAAAAAGAGAAAAAATAATTAGAAGAATAGAAACCCAGATGATGCCTTGGAAAGGGAAAAGGGGGAAGGGAAAAGTGAGACTATTATAAAAGTGTACACAAACGATGAAACAGATGTAATTACTAAATAAATAAGAAACTGAAATGAAGATGGATGCGAATAGATAATCGGGGCTGCTCGAATACCATTCTAGATTGAATTGAAAAGGGAAATAACAAGAGAGAGGGAAAGGAGTAGAGAGAGAGGAAGCGAGAAGAGAGGAAAGGAGAGGGAGAAATAGAAGAGAGGGAAAAGGAGGGGAAGAAAAGGGAGGGGAAAGAAGAGGAGGAGAGAGGGTTAGAAAGGGAGGAAGAAGAGAGGAGTGGGAGAAGGGAAGGGGAAGTAGGAAAGAGAAGGAGAGGAAGAACGAAGAAAGTAGGAAGAGATGAAGGAAGGAAGAGAAGGGGAGGAGAAGAGGAAAGATTGTGGTAAAATAAAGGAGGGTAAATGGTAAAAGAGCAGCCCTGAACAACTAAAAATGAAAGTTAAAAGATAAGATGAATGGAAAATGATGGATAAAATGATTGAACACTCAAATATATTTATGAGAAATAAAAATAAGAACTTTTTGAAAAATAAAATAAAAAGAATATGACAATACAGAAATTGGTATCAAAAGACAGGCCTCTTTCCTGACCCTTCAAAGATTCAGCCCAAGTTACACCCCAGAACAGAGAAACCGTGGAGATAACCTCCTATGACAAGTCTCCTGCACCCCCCCAAAAAAACTACATTACTCATCCTTCCATGAGGCCTGTCTTTTGTCTGCAGAAACTCTAATTTTTAAGCTGCAATTGCTAAATGACATTGCAATCATGGTAGACAGCTTCCAAGAGCCCTTGATCTGCAAATCCTCTTAATTCAAGTATTAGTGAAGCCCAATCCTATTGGGCATCCAAGCCCAGACAAGTTTAATAGGTGCTGCCATCTGTCGAGACAACTTAGATAAAACTTGGGTAAATTTAACCATTGCATAATTTTTAATGCATGCTTTCACCCAGGTGTCCCTCTCTTCTTTTCCCAGAAGATTGCCATTCCTTTCAGATAAGACTGTTACTCCCAGTTGTTTCTGTCCACCTGGTACAATCACGTGCTCTGGATGCCCCTGTCAGAAGAATAATTTTGGGTTCCAACTCGAGCTGGGGTGCACAGGAATAAATAAAAATGAGATCCAGGCAGCTGTGAGGAAAAAAGAAATATTTATTCCTAAAAGCAAAAAAGTTTGGGGCAGGCTGCAAAGAAATGGGGTACAATGGCAAACACGAAACCAAAAACATACATACAAAAATACAAAAAAATAAATAAATAAATACAGTAGATACAAAAAAAGAGGGAAAAAAAGGAAAGAATATTTTTTATGCGCAACTGTGTCCATTTACAAAACTTATCACTATAAAATACTTATGCTCTCTATATTTTACTTCATCAAATTTTGTTATGTCTGAGCCTGTTTCATCTTTCTCTTTTTAATCCATTTGTACCATTTCTCCCATTATACATAATACTCCAAGTCTGTCATTCCTTTCAATTCCAACGTTAGTTTGTCCATTTCGGCACATTTCATAATTTTTTTAAATTATTTGATCCTCGGAGGGCGTCTTTACATTTTTCCAATATTGCGCAAAAGCCAATCTTGCCGCTGTTGTTATATGTAAAATCATATGTCTTGTCTTCTTATCGTAGGTTTTTCCCATTATTCCCAGGAAGTATAGTTCCGGTACAAATTCTAGTTGACTACCTGTTATTTCTTGCAACCAATTTTTTATTTTTTTTTCCAGTATTTTTTTTTAATTCTGGACACAGCCACCATAAGTGGTAGAAGGTACCCTGCTTCTGTCCACATTTCCAACAATTTGGCAGCGGCAAACTTTTAGAGGGGTAGCTTGTCCAGGGTGTGGAAGTGTCCACGTGCTGAGGGGTGTGGGGTTGAGTGGGCTATGTATTCTTGTGAACATATAGTTCTGCTGGGAGACTTAATTTAATATTAACCCTGTGTTTGCAGATGTTACCTTTTGATATGTGGATTAGGTCTGGGTAACTTATTTCGGGGTTTGAGGAAGTTTGCTAATTTGATTACCTGGAAACACTGATTCTCAGACCATTGTGGATTCTGTTAATATTTTAAGGGAAGATGGAAACAAGATAAAGCAGTGGCTGCTAACTTTTTGGGCACTGTAGACCGGTTCTGTGGAGAGTAGTTTTTCCATGGACTGGGTAGGGGAGTGGTTTCATGGTTCCACATATGCATGGATGGGGCTTTGCTTGCTTGTGTGAACCAGGGGTGGGCTGATGGGGGTTCGGGAGAACCTCTAGCTAAGATTCTGTGCAGTTTGGAGAACCCCCAAATCCCACCCATTGGCTGGCCCTTCCCACCCCGCCCGTCCCCTCCCAGGAGTCCCCACGCAGCCCATTTCAGATGCAAGTAAGTGCAGGGTGTGCACGGAGGCTTGGGGAGTGTGAAAAACAGTCCTACCAGAAGTTCAGGAAGGGCCTCCAGAGCCTGGGGAGGCTGTTTTTGCCCTCCCGGAGGCTCAAGAAAAGCCTCCAGACCCCAGGGAAGACAAAAACACCTCCGCCATGGTGCAGGAGGCTGACTAGGCCATGCCCACCATGGCCACACCCACCCAGCAACTGGGCAGAGAACCCCTTGCTAAAATTTTTGAAGCCCACCCCTTGTGTGAACCAGTTCCTGGCAGGCTGAGGACGAGTGCTGGTTCCATGGACCAGGGATTGGGGACTCCTGGTATAAAGAATAAAATATATTTGGATTTAAAACTTCCCACACACTCTTGATCTGTTTGATTAACAGAGTTATCTTGCAGGGTCCAGGAAGTGTGCCCTTCCTGTTCCAGTACTTCCCTTCTGGAATCGTGCCCCTCCAGAAAAATCAGTCCTCTTCAGGCAAACCAGATGGAAAACATGATTTGATGAGCTAATTCTACTTTTCTTGTAAATCTTCATTAACAAAATCCTGCAAGTCTGAAGATACAAATTTCCCGCTACCACTTTTGCCTGCTCAATCAGTTAGAGCAGGTCCTTTCTAAGTTTCTTCCTCTGACCATTAAGCTACTGAGGGCTCCTTCCCCTCTTATCTGTTTCCTAGGCAGGATTTCTTCTCTTTGTTCTCCAAGGTCATCCATACCTTTCATTATAAGAGATTTGTGCAGTACTCACCCTTGTGACATTTAGGAAACTGTTAAAAACCTGGTAGTTCTCCAGGCCTTGAGATGAGGTGATTGGAAGCCCCTTTTGTTGTATTTGTTATATGTGCCAAATGGCCTGGTGTATTTTTTTTTTATTTGATTTATATGCCGCCCTTCTCCAGAGACTCAGGCGGCTTACAATGCGTTAAGCAATAGCCTTCATACTTTTGTATATTAATACAAAGTCAGCTTATTGCCCCCACAAACTGGGTCCTCATTTAACCTACCTTAGAAAGGATGGAAGGCTGAGTCAACCTTGAGCCTGGTAAGATTCGAACCTGCAGTAATTGCAGGCAGCTGTGTTAATAACAGGGTGCTTTAGACCACTGTACTACCAAGGCTCAACAGGTATTGTTTGCCGGATCGCCTATGCCCGTGATGGCAAACCTATGGCACGCATGCTACAAGTACCACAGAGAGCCCTCTCTGTGGGCACGCAAGCCATCACTCAGCTCAGCTCTATCATGCATGTGCATGCGCCTCCCGCTGGCCAGCTGAATTTCGGGTCTCTGCCGCGCATGCGCGGTGGGTGGGGCGCATGCGGAAGATGCACGGGCATGCCTTAGGGAGTGGGGGGTCACGTGCATATGCGCAGGGGATGGGGTAGTGCGGGGAGGTGCAGCGCCCCCCCCTGCCCATTTTTGGTCCCAGGAGACTGCAGGGAGGCCTACTAGGCCCAAAACAGGGCGGGAGGGTCGAGTCGCATGTGCGGGGGGGCAGGGGAACATGGGGGGGTCATGCGCACATTGCATTATGGGTGCAGGCACGCATGCGCACTGTTGCACACACGCACACTTTTTTGGCATGCGACGACAAAAAGATTAGCCATCACTGGCCTATGCTGTTTTAGCTTGTTGCTTTAGCCCTCTATGTTGCTTTTCTATTTTTTATTTGTGAGCAACTCAGATTGGCCAAGGAGTTGGGCAGCCCCTCAAATTGGAAAATAATTAATAAATGAGAAGTGGGAACTCCCCGTTGCCACCCCTCCTTAAAGCACTTGTCTCTGCGCTAAAATGGTTTTTCATAAAATAAACAAAAAGTAAGAATGTAAGAGAAGTCTACCGACCACGCAGAGATTATCAAGAGCCCTCCTCTGGAGCTAGCAATGCTTCCTTTGCAAACTTGTACGTGTCCATAACAGGAGTGGGTTCTAAATTATTTTACTACCGGTTCTGTGGGCGTGGCTTATTTTGTGGGTGTGGCTTGATGGTCATGTGACAATTCTTTAGGATTTAGCAGAGCTACTGGTCTACCAGGCTTTTAACTGCTTGCAGAGCTGTACCGGTCTACTCATTTGTTTTTGGAGACACCGGTCTACCACCAAACTGCCTTTTACCACTGATCAGCTGTAGGGCGGCCCTTTGAAGCCCCGCGGCAAGAGTTTAAACAGTTTTTTTCCTTCTAGCCAATCAGTTGGGATTCAGGAGGCAGCAATAGATTGGGGGTGGAGCCAAATAAAAGGTAAGAATAACGTGGGGGGTGCGGGGGAGGGGGCAGAACCAGTTCGGTGATGTCATATTGTTACCGCTACCAGCTCGGTGGAACCGGGCCAAACCAGGAGGAACCCACCACTGATCCATAACTTTAGCTTTTTAACGTTCCCGAAAGTGGGTGCCACTCTTTCCTGCATATCTGCTTTAGGCGCTGCTTTCAGATTGGCACTTAATAAAGGCCGTTCAGTGCTGGCAGCTTCTGAGTAAAATTAAACACTGGCGAGAAGCAAATCAAGCTGTTTCCAAGTAAATCTACAACTGTCTGGACAGGAGCTGATATGTCAGTTCTAACAATGTTATCGTAAGCTTTAGAAAGAGATTAATTTGCTGCTTTGTGTGGGATTGAAAGGCACTCAGGTTCCTTCCGTGATGGGAAAGGAAGGAAAACGGAAGGATTCTCTTGACTGCACAGAACATTCCTCACCCATCTGGTGCTGCCTGGGTCTATCAGACTACAGCACACATCATCCTCAGCCAGCACAGACCATGGAAACTGTCCAACAAATCTGGAGGGCATCCGATTAGGAAAGAAAAATTGGAGCTGGGCAACTGATAAATTCATGTAAATAAAAGAAAACAAAATAATGCTGAATAATAGCATCCTTGGTGCTCTCTGAGCTTGGTTGTTTTCTTGCATACATTTCATTGCCCAGCTAGGTAACATCATCAGTGCTAGAAGGGAGTGGGGTTTTCCTCCTGTTTATATACAAAGGGCTTGTCCTGTCAGTGCTGGTGAGAGTTGTCTTGATGGTTCCTTGAATAGGCTGTTGTTTACTATTTGATTGTTTGCCCAAGTTGGTGGTTCTTTGATGAATTAGCAACTGTCTTGTTAAAATAGAGAGGTTTAAGCCTTGGTAGTACAGTGGTCTAAAGCACCCTGTTATTAAGACCAGCTGCCTGCAATTACTGAAGGTTCGAATCTTGCCAGGCTCAAGGTTGACTCAGCCTTCCATCCTTTCTAAGGTAGGTAAATTGAGGACCCGGTTTATGGGGGCAATAAGCTGACTTTGTATAAATATACAAAAAGGATGAACGCTATTGCTTAGCACATTGTAAGCCGCCCTGAGTCTCCGGAGCAGGGCGGCATATAAATCAAATTAAAAAAAAAAAAAAGGACAAAACCCTTGGGAAAAAATAACGTTGTTTAATATTCTGGTGGGAAGTGGCAGGGCTGCTTTGAAAACAATTGGGAAGAAGTGATTTGAACTCTGAGTGTTCACAAGTTTGGCATTGTTCTAGGGGACTGGAGGCTAAAACATATGAAGAATGGTTGCAGGAACTGGGCTTGGCTAGTCTAGTGAAGAGAAGGACCAGGGGAGGAGACATGATAGCAGTGTTCCAGTATTTGAGGGGCTGCCACAGAGACGAGGGGTGTCAACCTATTTTCCAAGGCACCTGAAGGCCAGACAAGGAATAATGGATGGAAACTGATCAAGGAGAGATTCAACCTGAAAATAAGGAGAAATTTTCTGACAGTGAGAGCAATCAACCGATGGAACAGAAGTTGCCTTCAGAAGTTGTGGGAGCTTCATCACTGGAGGCTTTCATGAAGAGATTGGACTGCCATTTGTCAGAAATGGTGTAGGGTCTCCTGCTTGTGTGTGCGGGTTGGACTAGATGACCTACAAGGTCTCGTCCAACTCTGTTAATCTGTAATCTGATAGAATATCAGTATTTCATAAATGGGACAGTAGATAAAATGACTATCTCTGGTGATCTGACAGATTTTCTCAAAATTGAGAAGCAATCTATGTTTCTGTTAGAGAAATAGATTCAAATCTCTCTTATGTTATAAACCCCAATATTTTCACTTTAATACTTATTGGTATTTTCCTTTCCTATTATCTTAACATTTTCTTCTTTCCTTCCTTCTCTAACCCAACCATTACAATAGCATCCAATCAACATGTTCATGGAGAATTCTTAAAGATATATAAAATGAGTTTGCAGTTAGCACTCTTTCTTTTTCCTGGTTTAACAGTACCAGAATAACAAAACAGAATATCAGAGTAACAGAATTGGATGGAAACTTGGAGGTCTTCTAGTCCAACCCCCTGCTTAGGCAGGAAACCCTGTACCATTTCAGACAAATAGTTGTCCAATCACTTCTTTAAAACTTCCATTGATGGAGCATTCACAACTTCTGGAGGCAAATCATTCCACTGATTAATTGTCCTAATTGTCAGGGAATTTCTCCTTAGTTCTAGGTTGCTTCTCTTCTTGATTAGTTTCAGGTGCTTTGGAGAATAGGTTGACTCCTCTCTTCTTTGTGGCAGCCCCTCAGATATTGGAAGACTGCTATCATGTCACCCCTGGTTCTTCTTCTCATTAAACTAGACATACCCAATTCCTGCAACCGGTCTTGCTGGAACCCCCAACTACCTGTTGTAGCAAGAGCCAAATTTAATTCTCAGGGATGTGAGAAGAATAGAGTAGAGTAGAGTGGAGTAGAATAGAATAGAATAGAATAGAATAGAATAGAATAGAATAGAATAGAATAGAATAGAATAGAATAGAATTCTTTATTGGCCAAGTGTGATTGGACACACAAGGAATTTGTCTTGGCGCATAGAATAGAATAGAGTAGAATAGAATAGAATAGAATAGAATAGAATAGAATAGAATAGAATAGAATAGAATAGAATAGAATAGAATAGAATAGAATAGAATTCTTTATTGGCCAAGTTTGATTGGACACACAAGGAATTTGTCTTGGTGCATACACTCTTTGTGAGAAAAGATACATTTGTCAAGGATCATAAGGCACAACACTTAATGATAGTCATAGGGAAACAGTTAATATAAATTAAGGATCCCAGCAATAGTGGCTATTCTTCCCAGTTAGGGATTTCGGGGGGGGGGCATTTTTAGGGAGCAATACTCCTATGTTGGCACAGCTGCATGGGTTCCAATTTATGGGACAATAAAAAGTGATGGGGGGAAACAACCTTTAAAAGTCTTCGTAATTTTGAAGCAAGCATCATGAAGAATTGTCTTGTCCCATACAAACCTATCCATCTTCTGAGATCATCCCCATACCCCAGAATAATAATCCTCTCCAATGGACTTTTGTGAGCTGGGGGGGGGGGGTGGGAATCCATCCTTTTTTATTTTAGAAAGGCATTTCCTTTGTAGAAAATCTGTGTCTTAAATGGAGTAACCTTAACCATCTCTGCACTTGCATGTGACTTATTCCTCCCCTACTCTCTCTCTCTCTCTCTCTCTCTCTGGCATCTGCTGCAGCTGTTTCCATATTTGCATTTCAGTGTTGCTTTGAGAGGAGCGGCAGATGGCAGCACGACTTAGAAATTAAGCAGGATTAGCCCTGCTTAGAACATCGAGGGAGAAAATCACATAGGAATTTCAGATTTGCGGCTATGAAACCGAGGGAGGAAGGTTGATTCCTGGAAGGGCAGCTACAGCGGAGCACAGCTATAACACTGCCAAGAAAACTGCACAGGTGGAATCACCAGCAGTTAAGCTCAACTCTAGGATGTCCTTGCAATTTTCATTGCTAATCATGCCTTTGTTTTGTGTTCAGCTAAAGCCCTCGAGATCTCTTAAAGGAAAGCAAGATATCAAATAAATGTTTAAAGAGATAGCTTCTTACGCCCTGACACGCATGATGTTATTTGTCCACTGATGTACTTTGACAGCCTGAAAAATGCATCCATTTTCAACTGGAGGATCCATTTCATGTCAGCTTTATGGACACAAAGAGGAGCAGATTTTCCTCTTCCATTCCCTGAAAATAGACGTTTATATAGAAATCCAGCGGCATAGCGTTGTGCTGTGTCAGCTGCCTTCAGACAGCAGCCCTTTGAGAATGTGAAAGGTTCCGGGAGAATAACACTCATGTGCATTTATAACTGCTGTAGAGAATATTGGAAGTAATTTCTTTAATAAAAATTAATTTAAAAAAAAAAAGAAGAAGAAGTACGTGAAAGTTTCCAAAAGAACTGTTGGTGGCATTGGGTCCCCTGGAACAAATGCTGAGGATTTCAAATTCAGTTAATGGCTTCTTCTAATTCTATTTTAGTTCTACTCTGTTTCCCCCAAAATAAGACATCCCCTGATAATAAACCCAATCTGTCTTTTGAGTACATGGCAATAAGGCCAAGCGCTTATTTCAGGGTTCAAAAAAATATAAGACAGGGTCTTATTTTCGGGGAAACACGGTAGTTTTAAAAGTGGCAGGAGTTTCTGCCATGTGTTCTGTCCCCGTCGCATGCACACACACACACACAAACAGACAGCCAGGAGTTAATGAATCAAACAGTCAGGAATTCCTTTAAGATAACAGTCTTGGCAGCGACCCATGAACTGCCTGCCAAGAGATTTTACTCACTAAGGGAGGTTTTTTCTCCTCAGTCCAATATACCAAATTAATTCCACAAAGCAAAGAATTGTCAAAGTCCAGTCTGAAGAAATCCAAAAAGAGATTCTAACAGGGTTCTAGAAACACGATATGACTTCCGAGCTTTTCAATTTGTCCATCATAAGGTCTGAATAGCCAACACGCCCCATTTTATCCCTTGTGGAGTGTGGTCCAGTGACTCAGCTCAATCTCTGGCCCGTCTACGCCTCTTTCTCTGCTGCGCACGCTTATCCTTCTGACGCTGTCTGGGATCCAGCCAAAACTCATCCCCTTCGCTCTCTATCTGCGGCTGCTCTGAAGTGCCTTGCTCCTGGCATATCTCTTGGCCTTTGGAGGAAACCTGAGGCATTGCCAGAGAGGAGGGTCCTGGAGAGGGAGGCCTTGCCAAATCCTCTCCTTCACCTTCTGAGTCCTCTCCCTCTGTTAGGACAGGCTCGGGGTCGGAGTCACAACACCATGTTTACTTGCTTATTGTGGGGAATTAGATGGATGACCTTTGACCTCCATGAAATACACTAGAGCTGTGATGGCAAACCTATGGCACGTGTGCCACAGCTGGCACGCGTAGCCATATCAGTGGGCACGTGAGCTCTGCTCCTGCCTCTCTAGGAGTTTCTGGAGGCTGGGGACAGCAAAAAAATCACTTCCTGTCTAACCGGAAGTTGGGAAATGGGCCGTTTCTGGCTTCCGGAGGGCCTCCGGGGGGTGGGGATGGCCGTTTACCCCCTCCCCAGAATCATAGAGAGGCTCTGGAGCCAGGTGAGAGAGAAAAATGGGCCTACTGGGCCATCATGTGCCAGGACCGGGGGAGGGGGGGTCACATGCGCATGTGTGGGGGGCGGGGCACATAGAATTAAGGGTGTTTGCACACGTGCGTGTGACCCCCCCCCCTCCTGCCACACAATGGCAAAAGGGTTAGCCATCACTGCACTAGTGCATTTCCCTGCACTTTGCTGAGTTTCTAATAGTGACATGCCACTTTTTTGGTTAACAGAGGTACATAAAGAGCCAATTTGGTCTAGTGGTTAAGGCACCAGGCTAGAAATCAGAAGACTTTAACACATCATTACACCTTACGCATGAAAGTTGACTGGGTGACTTTGGGCCAATCATCATGAGATTGTGAGTTCTAGTCCCGCCTTATGCATGAAAGTTGGCTGGATGACTTTGGGCCAATCATCATGAGATTGTGTGTTCTAGCCCCACATTAGGCATGAAATCTGGCTGAATGACTATTAGCGTGTTGCCCTCTTTCAGTCCAATTCCCTTCATGGACTTGTTATTGTGGGGAAATAGGAGAAAGGAGTATTGTATGTGTTTGCCTCTTTGAATTATTTATAAAAAATAAAGGTAGGAAACAAACAATCAAATGTTGCTCAGCGTTAAGTCATGAAAGATCCTGAACAGATTAAGCGCATGTTTGAAATGGCACTAGAGCATGGAAAACCTAAGCACAGTTATTAGACAGTTATTGGACACTAAGCCCATCGAAATACATTAGAATAATTCTTATTGTGAAGAGCCCAGAGCCCAGCAAATTCAACAATCGTGAAGCCTTTCAACCAAATACCTGCAAAGAAATGTTAGATTTCCTTTTGACTTTTATTATTATATTTTTGGTAACTAGTTCAAGTTTTCTTAACAAGACGTTACTTTGATTAGAGACAGGCTTTCAAGATTGGCTGATTACAGAGAAAACTGTGTTTCACCGGAGATCAACTTTGTGGGATTTCAATGTTCTCTAAGGCAAAATCAATTCTTTGGCCCGTATTTCTCAGATGAATCTAAGCAGAGAGAGGCAAAGTGGCTTAAAGGTTTCTGAGAATAATTCCTTTCAAAACACTTCCAAAGCTTTAGGGAAACCTTGGGCAACGGCTTACTTGTTCTCCTTATGACACGTTCGGTCAAATCCAGCTATTTTTAACCAAGTACCTTCCCTGTGTCTTAAAACTTCAATCATTCCTACTAATGCCTCCTGAAATCAAGAGAACTGAACTCTGACATACTGTATCTACACAAGAGCAAGTTTCCCCTTGCTCCCACTTATAGGGTTCATACAGTGGTGAAATCCAATTTTTTTTTTACTACCGGTTCTGTGGGCAGAGCTTGGTGGGTGTGGCAGGGGAAGGATACTGTAAAATCTCCATTCCCACCCCATTCCAGGGGAAGGATACTGCAAAATCCCCATTCCCTCCCCCACTCTGGGGCCAGCCAGAGGTGGTATTTGCCGGTTCTGCGAACTACTCAAAATTTCCACTGCTGGTTCTCCGAACTGCTCAAGATTTCCGCTACCAGTTCTCCAGAACTGTCAGAACCTGCTGGATTTCACCCCTGGGTTCATATAAACCAAATAAGCAGTTTCACAGAACATTCCTTCTTGTTATAAAGCAAGAGTGGGCAAGATTTTGGGGATATCAAGTGTAAATGATAGGGACCACATATAGCAGTGATGCCTAACCTTTTCCGGACCAAGTGCCCAAAGCACGTGTGCCCGAACCCCCCAAAAAGAGCCTTGATAGTACAGTGGTTTAGTGCACCCTGTTATTAACACAGCTGCCTGCAATTTTTGCTGGTTCGAATCTCTCCAAGGCTCAAGGTTGACTCAGCCTTCCATCATTTCTAAGGTAGGTGAAATGAGGACCCAGTTTGTGGGGGCAATAAGCTGACTTTGTATAAAATATACAAAAGAATGAAGGCTATTGCTTAACGCATTGTAAGCCGCCCTGAGTCTCCAGAGAAGGGCGGCATATAAATCAAATTAAAAAAAAAATGCAATATGCATGTGGCTCCCGTGCATGCGCCCCCTGCACCCACCCCGCCTCCATGCATGCGCCCCGTCCCCACACACATGCACACGCAGCCCCTCTGCATGCTCTCCACCCCCCCACGTATACACGGCAGAGACCCGAAGATGAGCTGGCCGGCGGGAGGCAAGCGCAAATATGCGCAGTGGAGCTGAACTGGGGCAACAGCTAATGTGCCATAAGAGCGGGCGTTGCGTGCCAGAGATGCCAGAGGTTCACCATCATGGGTATATAGGCTAATTACTCAAGTCTATACATAAGAATGGTGTTACCTTTCCACCAAAGTGGTACCTATAGTCATGCTGGACACATGACCATGGAAACATCTTTTTTTTCCCCCAGGTTCGAAATGGTACAGTACAGAAATGGTTTCCAAGTAGAAACAAAATTTGATTCTTCTCTTTAATTTAAATAGTTAGTTTTGCCATCTCCGCTAACTTCATTCCCTTTCTCGATAACCCATTCTTTGTGGGAATTGGTTTTGTTCTTCCATCAAATATGGATTCCTTTTGTAGGGTGCAGTGGGAGAATTGTCAATCAAAGATCTTGCCATAGTTTTCTTTTTTCTGCCTAGCCATAAAATTTTTTTTTAATTTTTTTTAAAAATATTTTTATTAAACATTTTTAAAACAAACAAACAAAAAGAGATATGAACACTTTCTTCTTTTCAACAGTTTCGCGTCGGTAATCCATACTTATACATTTTCTCTCTCTTATCTTAGTATATCTTTTATACATATATTTCTAATATATCATATATTATACCATTATAATGTATTATATTATTCTAATTGTTTTATTTACATTTGACATAAACGTGTACCCAATTTCCTTTCCACTATTTTTATTTCTTCCCATTTGTTCCTATATTTCTCCTCCTAAGTCAACCATTATTTAGTCTTCCCTAAAATGTATCCTTTTTCTAGATTCATCTACCACTTCTGATCTTTTCCAGCAGTGACTCCCTTTTTATGGCCATGTTATCCCTTAATTTGAAGTAGAGTCAGAGCGACTGGATGGAGCTGGATGGAGGTCTTTCCTGACGCAGGTGTCAACTTGCAAAGCTTTCAAGTTGCCATGAGCAGGAGGGAGGGAGAACTGATAGAGCTGGTTGATTTCCCTACCTGAAGTGCATTCCATACATTCTTCCTGACCGCAATCAGAAGGAGGGTGTTGGATTTCACAGCCAGCCAAAGTGGTTAATTGGAGAATGTGATTTATGACATGGCCAGAGAGGACAGGAGAGACAGGGTCGTAGGGGAACGTAAATCTACATGGGATTAGTTCTAACTGCATCCGAATATTGCCGAAATGGTGCTCCTAATAAATGACTGTATTTCTTTTGAAGTTTGGCTCATGGCTCATGAATTAATTAGGGCATCTTTCGGAAACTTCACAGAGGGTCTATGACAATTCACCATGGTCAACTCACCATGATCAGCATGTCACAGCCAACTCATCATGGCTAAATCGCCACAGCCAACTTGCCACAGCCACCTTGCTGCAGGACAACTCGCCACGACCATCTCACCATAGGACAACTTGCTGTGGAACAAGAGTTACACTAATATCAAAGATCAATATCTATTGTGGAGTAAAATCTTTAAAGAAAGGATGCGAAAGGAGGGGGAAAATGAAATGTGAATGGCAAACATTTAAATAGTTTTTTTACTTATTTTAAATAATTAAATAGAATTGTTACATTGTCCCACAGCAAGTTGTCCTGCAGTGAGTTGGCTGTGGCAAATTGTTCCGCAATGAGTTGGCCATGGTGAATTGGCCATGGTGAATTGGCCATGGTGAGTTGGCCATGGTGAGTTGGCCATGGTGAGTTGGCCATGGTGAATTGGCCATGGTGAGTTGGCCATGGTGAGTTGGCCATGGTGAGTTGGCCATAGTGATGGCCATGGTGAGTTGGCCATGGTGAGTTGGCCATAGTGATGGCCATGGTGAGTTGGCCATGGTGAGTTGGCCATGGTGAGTTGCCATGGCGAGTTGGCCATGGTGAGTTGGCCATGGTGAGTTGGCCATGGTGAGTTGGCCATAGTGATGGCCATGGTGAGTTGGCCATGGTGAGTTGGCCATAGTGATGGCCATGGTGAGTTGGCCATGGTGAGTTGGCCATAGTGATGGCCATGGTGAGTTGGCCATGGTGAGTTGGCCATAGTGAGTTGGCCACAGCAATTGTCCCATTCCCCCTGACACCTCATGAAGTTCGCAGCAAATATTTTTTTTTCTTTGTGTCCTAGGAGAGAGAAACATATGCCATTACTTAGGATTGAACTCAGCCTTCCAAGTGGGAGGCGAGTATCTTCGCCACTAGGCCACCACGCCACTTTCCCAGCACTTAATTTGACAAAGCATCTTGGATAGAGCCATACTTTCTGGACAGTGTCTGTAACTTTCAGCAAACATAAACATCCCATTTCTAAAATAACCTCATAGTTTATATTTAAGTTGCCAGTTGAAGCTGACTCTGTTCTAACCCATAAAGGATGAATTATATCCTCCAGGAAAAAAAAATATTTTCTGGAATCAATAAAAGACACTGCTTAATAACTTCTGATATATTGAGGAAGTCAGAACAAAACTATGTTATAAAAAAAGAAAGAAAGCCAGGACAACATTAAAGACCTTGAACTTAATCATCATAATTCAATTCATAGAAGAAGAGAAAAGTTATGGGCTTGGAGAAAAATGATTGAATGTTCCTGACTCAACAGCTAAAGTATTTGGGTGGTTGTTGTTTAAGAGAAAAAGCCTTCCCTAAGAAGTTTTGGACACCTTAGTGTATGCCAATGGTACGTCTTCAAAAGCATAAGGAGAAATGTGAACATGGGAAACAGTGGACATTTTAAGATAATTGTCAGGGTTCCAAGTAATTTCTCAGTTTTCCAACAAAATAAACCTCCAAGGCTTGAGTTTCTTCGAAGTTCCATTTTATTAGAGATGTCATATTGGCACATCTGGGAAATCCCGAATCTGAACGTTTCCAGGTTTTCCCCACCCAAAGAAAAGTTCAAGTCCCTGCCGAACACCCACAAGTACCATCCCAACTGGAGATGCTTCCCAATTCCAGCCTTCCAGGTACAGAGCAAGATGTCCTTGACTCTGAGAAAGGAATGTTATTATGACTATATACCACCCATGCTCCATACAATCCCCCCACCCAGTTTCCCACAGTAGTAAACCTGGCAGGTTTGAAGGCCTAATGCAAAAGATGGCTTCCAGGCCTGACAATAATTAAATCAAGAAACTGAATGGCTGGCAGATCTGTCCTTCTCACCTGAACAGAAATGAGATGCAATCTTCCAAATTTGGTCTTACCAACGCATTATAAAATAGTACTTTCACATGATCTTGATTCTATTCCTCTGTTAATTCAGTTTAGGACTGCATTAAGTATGTGTGTACATATGTACGTATGTACCAGTGGTGGGTTCCTCCCAGTTCGGTCCGGTTCGGCCGAGCCGGTAGCGGTGACGATATGACGTCACCGAACCGGTTCTCCCCCCCGCCCTCCCCACCCACCTACGTTATTGTTACCTTTTATTTGGTCCCACCCCCAATCTATTACTGCCTCCTGAGTCCCAGCTGATGACTAGAGGGAAAAAAAACTGTTTAAACTCTTGCCGTGGGGCTTCAAAGGGCCGTCCTACAGCTGATCAGTGTTAAAAGCAAACAAATGAGTCAGGTCGTAAGTGCGAGGACCTTCCAGAAATGACTCTCTTCAGCCCTCTGAGTAGTCCCTATACACATAGCCATGGCCACCCGGTCACATGACCAACTAGCCACGGCCACCTAGTCACATGACCTCCAAGCCACACCCACAAAATAAGTCACGCCCACAGAACCGGTAGTAAAAAAATTTAGAACCCACCCCTGGTATGTACGTATGTACGTATGTACGTATGTACGTATGTATGTATGTACGTATGTACGTAGGTATGTAGGTATGTAGGTATGTAGGTATGTACGTATGTATGTATGTACGTATGTACCAGTGGTGGGTTGCCCCCAGTTTGCACCGGTTCTATAGAACCGGTAGTAAAACCGGCAGGAGGCTCCACCCACCAAACCTGACATCATCAAAATGCATGCACAGAAGACCCCATTGTGAACTGGTAGTAAAGATAAATCGAACCCACCCCTGGTATGTACGTATGTACATATGTACATATGTACATATGGAAGGAAGAGAGGGAGGGAGGGAGGGAGGGAGGGAGGGAGGAAGGAAGGAAGGAAGGAAGGAAGGAAGGAAGGAAGGAAGGAACCAAAGAGAAGTAACTAAGAGAGGTATGGGCCAAAAGGTATACCTCCTCCATAGCAGCCTCCGGGCTGTTCAACATGCTGCTCCCAGGGGTAGACATGGCCTCTAAACCCTTCTGATATTTCTATAGATACTTAAGATCATTTCTTTTCAATTGCTTTAAATTCTTTAAATTCATTCATTCATTCATTCATTCAGTTTCTATAGCTGCCCAACTCAACCAAGGCATTCCGGGCAGCTTACCATTCTAAAATTCTAAAACAATGAAAAACCATAAAATGGTAAAAACATCCAGATAATAAATAGAAACAGCGGCCAAGATAATTATTCAACTAAAGTATACAGCTGTGAATGGCCATCACATTCTCTTAATGCTCAAGACTTATGCTTAAGTCTGCTTTAACAGTTTCTTATTACTTTCTATATCACTCAGAAACTGAAGACGGGTGGTTTATAGACGTTGTAAAGTACGTAAGTGAAATTGACCTTTTCTGTTAGCTCGTGAGAGAACTTAGCCTGAAAACTATATTACCCACTTTAGAGTGGTTTAGCCTGAGGCAAGTAAACCTAGTCAGGTTTTTTAACTCTCAGCATTCACTGATTATTCTTTCCAATCCCTTTTATTTTATTCATTTATTTGTATCTCACCTTTATTATTTATGCAAATAATTCAAGGCGACAAACGTATCTAACACATCTTCCTCCTCCTATTTCCCCTATAACCGTGATGGCAAACCTATGGCACGCGTGCCACAGGTGGCATGCGGAGCCATATTAGTGGGCACGCCAGCTCAGCTCTGGGGTGCATGCGTGCGCCGGCCAGCTGATTTTCGGTCCTTCTGGGCCCACCAGAAGTAAGGAAACAGGCTGTTTCCTGCCTCTGGAGGGCCTGGGGGCGGGGTGGGGAAGGCCCGTTTTTCTTTCTTACCTGGCTCCAGATGCTCTCTATGAATCTGGGAAGGGCGAAAACAGCCTTTCCCACTTCCTTGGAGGCCCTACGGAGGCTGAAAGGGCCCATTTCCCAACTCCTGGTGGGACAGGAAGTGATGTTTTTTCCTGTCCCCAGCCTCCAGAGACTCCTAGAGAGGTTCTGGAGGCTGGGGACAGCAAAAAATGTCACTTCCTGTCCCACCGAGAGTTGGGAAATGGGCCCTTTCAGCCTCCGTAGGGCCTCCAAGGGAGTGGGAAAGGCTGTTTTCGCCCTTCCCAGATACACAGAGAGGATCTGGAACCAGGTAAGAAAGAAAAACGGGCCTACCAGGCCATCATGTGCCAAGAGCGGGGGGGGGAAGGGGAAGGGGTTGTGCACGCATGCGCGTGGGCACGTGCGTGCATGACCCTCCCCCACCCCCCCTCTCCTGGCATGCAATGGCAAAAAGGTTAGCCATCCCTGCCCTATAACAACTGTAAACTTATTGCCAGCATATTGCCCCGAACAATCTGAGCCTCACTTTACTGACCTTGGAAGGATGGACGGCTGAGTGAACCTTTAGTGGTCAGAACTGAACTGCTGGCAGTGAGCAGAGTTAACCTGCAATACTTCTTCTAACCACTGCACCACCACAGCTCAAACTATGCGCGTAAGAGAAGAAAGGATTATTCTCAAAGACTGGTAAAATAGTAATTTATGCTCAGAGCCACCTGAAATGCAAGCAAATGTTCATCATATTACCGCGTTTCCCTGAAAATAAGACCCTGTCTTATATTTTTTTGAACCCTGAAATAAGTGTTTGGCCTTATTGCCATGTGCTCAAAAGCCCGATTGTGCTTATTATCAGGGGATGTCTTATTTTGGGGAAAACAGGGTATACAGAATCACCTTGGCACAGATGAGAAGTACAGGTAATCCTTGATTTACAATCATTCATTTAGTGACCGTTCCAAGTTACAACAGCACTAAAAGAAAATGATTTATGGCCATTTTTCCATGATTGTTGCGGGATTTAAAATTTGCAGATCAAAATCTGGATGCTTCATACTTAAGACGGCTGCAGTGTCCTGGGGTCATGCGATCACTTATTGTGATCTTCCAACAAGCAAAGTCAATGTGGAATCCGGATTTACTACACAACCGTATTAGTAACTTAACAACTGCAGGGATTCACTTGACAACTATGGCAAGAAAAGTCGCAAAATATGGCAAAACTCACTTAAAAATGGTGTCATTGAGCAACGGAAATTTTGGGGTCAGATGTGCTCATAAGTCGAGGACTATTTACATAGTCCTTATGTTTGTAGTAAAAACAACTAATTTGAGGGTGAAAGTCAGTAGTGGGATGCTGTCGGTTTAACAATCAGTTTGGTGATCGCACGGTTTGTGTGCGTACATGCCTAACATGCACTGTGCGCGCATGTGCAGTTTTACAAATACTAACCTTCTGTGTTACCACTTGAGAGTAACATAGCTGAGGTGCAGCAATCCGCTCTGTTGTGCCAATCAGCTGAGAAGATAAAGGTAAATAAAGCGCAGGGGTGGGCGGGCGGGCGGGCTGACCTAATTGTTGCAGTGAACCGGTTCTCTCCCAGCTCATCGTCGGAGCTACTGGTTCGCTTGAACCGGTCTGAACTGGTAGAATCCCACCCCTGGTGAAGGTTCATTCTCCGAACTTGTGGATTGGTTTCCGAATGTTTTGTTACCAGACTAGGTAACATCTTCAGTGGAGTTTAGGGGATCCCCTAAACCAGCGGTGAAATGTAAAATTTGTTACTACCAGTTCTGTGGGCGTGGCTTAGTGGTGGTAGGGTAATGTGACTGGGTGGGTGTTAGATCAGGCGCAGGAACAGAAGACGTGACCAGCTCGATACATGTAACAGCTTTATTTACAATGTAACAAGTAAAAGAAGACTGCTGGCGCGCTGCCGGAGCTCTCCTTATATTCGCTCCCGGCAGACGCACCGCCCCTAGACAGGGATTCAAATCTCCCGCCCGATGGCTGGCAGCCAATCAGGGCGGATGTCCTTATAAGGACATAACACTCCTCCCCCCTTAGTCTGGACTGTCAAATCTCGTCCACAAAAGTCACGTAATCACGCAGGTACGTAGGACGCCTCGGCACCCTAGCTGACCTGCGCAGTCTCACTTGTTCTCCGTCTCCGACCTGGATGGACGGGGCTCTGTCGTCTCCCGGCTCCCTCTCCGGAACCGGGCTTGGTTCGGCTGTCGAGTGAGCGGGGTCACCCCCAGCGCCTCCGGCCGGACCGCAGACCTTGGATGGCTGGTTCTGATGGTCTTCTTCCTGGCCTGTGGATCTGTCGCCTCGTCTCGGTGGCTCGGTTCCGACCCGGGAAGAGCGTCTGAGTCTCGGTAAGTCCATCGTTTGCTCCTCCCTGGTCTCCCGGGTGCTGCGGTTCGGTTGCGGTTCGGCCTGGTGCCGGGTGGGTGGTGGTTCTGTTTGGTGCCCTCTGGACCGGCCCACCGGCTGCGGGTGGTGCTGGCTTGTGTTGCGTTGTCCGACCTCGCAGGGGTGGTGTTGGTCTGCTAGGTCGGGCTGGCGTTGGTCTACCCCGTCTGGTCGGTGGTTGTCGACCTGGTCGGGCTGTTGTTGCGGCACTACCTCTGCGGGGCGGCGGAGGTCTCCCGTGCCGGGGTGGTGCAGGTCTACCTGGCCGGGTTGTTGTCGGCTTTCCCTTCCCCCTCGTCCCTGGTCTACCGTCGGGTGGTGCCTGGGGTCATCCGGGTCGGGGTGTTGTTTCCTGGCTGCCTCTTGTGATGGGCGGGGGTCCCTCTCGCCGGGGAGTCGTGTGCCACCCTTGCCCATGGGTCGGGGGGTGCCCGTCTTGGATGGGTCCCGGTCTACTCACCTGGAACCGTGGTCTCCTTGGCTGGGCTGGCGTAGGCTGCTGTCACTGGTGGGGTGCGCCGCTCCTCCTCTGGGCAGATACCGGTCTACTTGTGGGCTGGGTTGGTGGTCCCTGGCCCTGTTGTGCCCGGTGCCCACCTGGCTGGGTTGGTGGTGCCATCCCCCGTGCGGTTGGCCCCGGTCTACCTCGCTGGGCTGTCGACGTGACAGCATCTGGTAGTGGGCTGGGCCGACCTTGTCGGGGTGGTGCTGCTCTGCCTCGCAGGGGTGTGGTAGGCCTACCTCGTCGGGGTGTTGTAGGCCTACCTGGTCTGGGTGTGGTAGGTCTACCTCGCCGGGGTGTTGGAGGCCTACCTCGTCGGGGTGTTGTAGGCCTCCCTCGTCAGGCTGGTTTTCATGTGCTCCCCCCCACCTTTTTCGGAGTTGGTCAATGTGGCGTCTCGTGAACTGTCCATCTTCCAACTCGACGATGTAGGATTTGGGGCCGGTTGTGCTGGCAATCTTCCCTTTCAGCCATTTAGGAGAGCCGCTGAAATTTAGCGCGAAGATTGAATCTCCGTTGCTGAAGGCGCGAAGCGGGCGGCTGGCGGTTGCGGTCACTTCCGGGCTGTATTGGGGGTGCAGCCGGTCCAAGGGTGACCTCAACCTTCTGCCCATCAACAGTTCGGCCGGGCTCTTGTGGGTGGTGGCGTGTGGCGTGATGTGCTGGGTGAGGAGGAAGTTGTCTATGCGCTCTTGCCAGTCCCCCGGGCCCATCTTGGTGAGGGCCTCTTTGGTCAGTCGGACCATGCGTTCGGCTTGTCCGTTTCCGGCCGGCCTGTAGGGGGCGGACAGGGCGTGGCGGATGCCCAGTCCTGCCAGGAAGGACTCCATGGCCAGGGATGTGAGCTGGGGGCCATTGTCTGAGACCAGCACATCCGGTAGACCATGTGTGGCAAAAAGGCGGCGCAGGGCTCGGATCGTTGCGTCTGTTGTGGTAGATGCAATGGGCACCACCTCGAGCCATTTGGAGAAGGCATCTACCACGATGAGGAGGTGTCGCCCTTGCATCGGACCCGCGAAGTCGATGTGGATCCTCGACCAGGGGTTGCTGGGGGTCTCCCACTTCGCGACTTCGGATTGCGGCGGCGCTGGGCGGACTTCTTGGCACGGGTCGCATCTGGAGACCCATTGTTCAATGTCTCTGTCCATGGAGGGCCACCAGACATAACTCCGTGCCAGGGCCTTCATGCGGACGATGCCTGGATGCCCCTTGTGCAGGGTCTCTAACGTCCGCCGTTGCAGAGTGCTTGGAATCAGCACCCTGTCTCCCCATAGCAGGCAGCCCTTTATGGTGGACAGCTCCTCCTGTTTCCTGGCGAACGGGCTGAACCTTTCCTCTGGCTTTTCCGCTGGCCACCCTCTGAGGATCCAGGACTTCACTTGGCGGAGTGTGGGGTCTTTTTGGGTGTGGACGGCCACATCTGCGGATGATACCGGGCAGCTGGCGTCGTCATCAATGTGAAGTAGGTGGAGCGTGGGGGCTGGGTCCTCGACCGGCTTCTTCGACGGGCATCTGCTGAGGGCGTCAGCGTTCCCTATGGCTGTGCCTGGCTGGTGCACGAGCCTATAGGAGTAGCCAGCTAGGAAGATGGCCCATCTCGTCATTCTTGGGGACATGAAGGTCGGGGTTGGTTGGTCGCCTGCGAGGAGTCCCAGGAGAGGCTTGTGGTCTGTGACTATGGTGAAACGTCTTCCGTAGAGGTATTCGTGGAAACGCTTCACTCCAGCCACGATGGCCAGGGCTTCTTTGTCCAGCTGGCTATAGTTCCGTTCTGCGCCGGACATAGTCTTTGAGAAGTACGCTATTGGGGCTTCCGAGCCATTGGGCAGTTCGTGGCTGAGAACTGCCCCCACCCCGTAAGGCGACGCGTCACAGGTCAGTCTGATGGGGAGCGTCTCGCTGTATTGGATGAGGACGCTTTTGGACGTCAATAGTCCTTTGATGGCCCGGAATGCCGCTTCCTCTTCCTGGCCCCACTTCCAGGAAGCCGATTTCCCCAGCAGGCGGTGGAGTGGCTCAGCAACTGTGGCTTTCTGTTTTAAGAAAATGGCGTAGAAGTTGAGCAACCCAAGGAAAGCCTGAAGCTCCGTTTTGTTTTTTGGGCTTGGAGCTTCATGGATTGCTTCCACTTTTGATTTGGTGGGGTGTATGCCTGTGCTATCAATGAGGAAGCCCAGGAACTCGACTTCCTGTACTCCTATGATGCACTTGTCCCGCCTGACCCTCAAACCCTTGGCCTTGAACCGCTGCAGGACAAGCCTGAGCCTTTCAAGGAGTTGGGCTCTTGAGTCACCGGAGATGAGCACATCATCGAAGTAAGGCACCACCCCTGGAACGCCTTGGAGAAGGCGTTCCATCATGGATTGGAAGATACCAGGGGCAGCGCTGACTCCAAATTGGAGGCGGTTACATTTAAATGCCCCTCTGTGCATGACAATCGTTTGAGCCTCCGCTGTTTTGTCATCCACTGGCAGTTGCTGGTAAGCCTGGGCCAGGTCCAGTTTCGCGAAAATTGATCCAGATCCCAGGGAATGCAGCAGATGTTGCACCACTGGGACTGGGTATGCGCTCTGTGCCAACGCCTTGTTGATGGTACAACGGTAGTCAGCACAGATGCGCACAGACCCATCATGCTTCAGTGGGGTCACAATGGGGGTCTCCCATGAGGCATGATCGATCGGTTCCAGGACGCCCTGGGCGATCAGCTTATCCAGCTGTTCATCTACTTTAGGCCGCAGGGCAAATGGAACTCGGCGGGGCTTGAGTCTGATTGGGGTGATTCCCTTATCCAGATTAAAAGAGATTGGCCTCCCCACAAATTTTCCCAGCTTACCATCAAAGACTTCCTTGAACTCTTCGATGATGGAGTCGAGTTCGTCCCTGCGGATCTCGTGGATGCCCTGAAGTGAAAGTCCTAGCGGCTTGAACCACTCCACACCCAACAGGTTCGGTCGGCTGTGCTGCACGATGGTGATGGGTAGCTTTCCGTCGAAGTCATTGTACTTCACGTGGATGGTGGCTCTGCCTAGGATTTCAATGGGGTTCCCGTTGAAGTCCACAAGTTTGTCTTTCGGGGCTTTCAGCTGGGTCCTTTTGTATGCCGGTTTCAGCTGTTGTAGGTGCTGCCAGTCCATGATGGAGAAGGCGGATCCGGAGTCTACCTCCATCTTGCACGGGGACCCCTCTGCTATCAGCGTCACATGGAACTTGGTGGTCCCCTCGTCGCTTGTGTGAGCAATGGTGGTGGTCTGGTGCACCGTTCTGTTTCGGGGATATTCCTCCTCCCCGCGCCGGGACTGGTTTGAGGACCGTTTGGATGTCCTCTGATTATCTTTGCGATTTTCCCGGAATCGTGGTCTGGGCGGTTCCGGGGCTGGGTCTGTGGCTCTGCAGGCCTCGGCGATGTGGCCCCTCTTCAGGCATCGGCGGCAGGTCGCGTCCCTCCATTTGCAGTTTGCCCTGGGGTGGTCGCCTCTGCAGCTGCCGCATCGCTCTCCATGGTCGCCATGCTGTGGGTTTTCCCGCCTGGGGGGGCGGGACACCTTGTGGACGGCCATTTCCCCATCAGACTCGGATTGGGTGGTTGCCTCGTCTGATGAGGTCGGGCCCGACTTGTGGATCTTATGGATCCCTCTTGCTTTTACCATTGCGGCGGCTGCTTGCTCCGACGTTTCAGCCGCTGTTGCCTCGTCGAGGACGTCTTTAAGCGGGATCCTCTTCCTGCTGAGGAATTTCTTTTGCAGCCCCACATCTCGCATTCCAAAAACAATGCGGTCCCGGATGGCATTGTCCACATTGTCGAACTCACAGTTGGCAGTGAGTTGGCGGAGCGCTGCCACGAATTCCTTGATGGATTCACCTTCCCGCTGGTTTCTTTGCTGGAAGGTGAACCTGTTTGCGATGGGGGTGCCTGTAGGTGCATAGTGCTCCTGTAGGACTTCCTGCAGGTCGTTCCAGGACATCTCCTCGATGTCCCTGGGTGCCACGAGGTCAATCGCCATCTCCAGGACGTCCGATCCGCAATGAGCCAGGAAGAGGGCTCTTTTCCTCTCATCATCGAGGTTCTGGTATCCATTGCCTCGCAGGAACTGCCGGAATCGGACCATGTATGACCGCCACTTCTCCCGGGATGGGTCGAACGGGTTCAGCGCGGTCATCGGGGCTTGCGGGGTAGCCATTCTGGAAGTCGCTGTGGTGTAGTGACTTCAGCTCGTTGGGCTATCGTGCCGTGAGTCTTTCTCAGGTTCTCTTCTCTAGTCCTTCGTCGCCAGTGTTAGATCAGGCGCAGGAACAGAAGACGTGACCAGCTCGATACATGTAACAGCTTTATTTACATAGTAACAAGTAAAAGAAGACTGCTGGCGCGCTGCCGGAGCTCTCCTTATATTCGCTCCCGGCAGACGCACCGCCCCTAGACAGGGATTCAAATCTCCCGCCCGATGGCTGGCAGCCAATCAGGGCGGATGTCCTTATAAGGACATAACAGTGGGCATGGCCAATTTTTTTTTTTTTTACTTTTAAAAGCATTTTTTCTACAACCTCTTCGGCTGAAGAGGTTGTAGAAAAAATGCTTTTAAAAGCCTCTGACGATCCCAGCTGAGCCACGCAATCATCAGAGGCTTTTTTTTTTCTTTTAAAAGCATTTTTTCGGCCGAAGAGGTTGTAGAAAAAATGCTTTTAAAAGTAAAAAAAAAAAAAAAGCCTCTGATGATCACGCTGCTCAGCTGGGCATGGGGGGTGCGCGCAGGGATTTTTGCTACCAGTTCTCCGAACCACCCGCTGCCATCGCTACCCGATCGGGCGATACAATCCGAACCGGGAGCATTTCACCCCTGCCCTAAACTCCACTGAAGATGTTACTTAGCATGGTAATGAAATGTTAACCGATGTTAACAGATTAACAGTGTTGGAAGGGACCTTGTAGGTCATCTAGTCCAAACTCCTGCCCAAACCAACCCACAAGCTCAGAGAACGAACTTTCACCCTCATCCTATCCCCGAGCTACAGATATTAGCCACTTTTGCAATGCAACTAATATGTTCTAATTCTGCATTCTCAGGATTTTTTTTTCCCCATAGTCCTTGATCTGTGTTTATGACCTAAGCTGTGGCACATGATTCTTCTCTTCCTTTCTTTTTTTTTTTCTCTCTGTAAGTCATTCTTGTTGATGTCTTTTCTTCTTTGATGAAGGGAAACACATTCTCTTCTTTCATCAGCCAATGAATTACTCCTGGGATTGGCAAGAGAAATAAACTGTGAAACTGTGGGAAAACTCGGGAGCTTTACTCTTGCAGGCACCCAGCATAAAAACCAGCCATTTGTGAGCTGTGTACTCATTGCAGAGTCAGTGCAAGTATTATCAAAGCTTCCTAAGAGAGGCATGTGAAAGGACCCCCGCAGCTCAGTCGGGCATTCCGGAGTGGCCTAATCCATCTTAGTCATCAAGGTTTTTCCAGGCTGACGTTCTATTAAAGAGCATTGCGAGTCCCACGTGAAAAGAGTTTTTGTGGGGAAGCGCAGCGGAAGTCAGGAGCTGTGAAACGGGAGGTTGGGGCAGCAGCCAAATTACATTTCATGATGAATTTGGGATAAAACCCTCTCTCTCTCTCTCTCTCTCTCTCTCTCTCTCTCTCTCTCTCTCTCTCTCTCGGCCCAGGTTGTTGTGGTGGGGAAAACAGAAGGAGGAAGATTAGATGGGTTATCCCACTTGAGTCATTTATAAAAATAATAAAGGCAGGAAAAAAAATCTAATGAATAAATAAAAGGGAAGGAGAGAAAGGAAAATCTGTCTGTCTGTATGTCTGTCTGTCTACCTACCTTCTATCTATCTATCTATCTATCTATCTATCTATCTATCTATCTATCTATCTATCTATTTCTTTCTATCTATCTATCTATCTATCATCTATCTATCTATCTATCTATCTATCTATCTATCTATCTATCTATCTATCTATCTATCTATCTATCTATCTCTACCTACTTACCTACCTACCTATCATCTACCTATCCACCTATCTATCATCTACCTACCTACCTACCTATCTCTACCTACCTACCTATCATCTACCTATCTATCATCTATCTATCTATTTCCAGCGATAAAACGTTCATTCAACAAGAGAGAGTTCCGGTTTCTTTTCATAGTGGCGGGAAAGCATCTGCCCAAAATTTTCTTGAGCGCTGATGATTTTTGAAGGGAAATAAGATACAGGTGTTAGCATTCTGATGCTGCCATAAAAAGACGACGCTTGACTTTTCACCTACTTATTTTCTCTGTAGATAATATCCCCTAGGAGATGGGACGGGAGGGGGGAACATTCCTGTGGGGTGAGGTCAGAAGCTGGGGAGACTGACTTGGAAGATGGCCAATGAGAAGATGAGAATTGGGGAACGGAAAGGGAAG
Organism: Pituophis catenifer annectens; assembly: GCF_029215685.1. Classification (NCBI taxonomy): domain Eukaryota; kingdom Metazoa; phylum Chordata; class Lepidosauria; order Squamata; family Colubridae; genus Pituophis; species Pituophis catenifer. The sequence continues at coordinate 80,613,737 of NW_027256887.1, forward strand.
GGTTAGGGGGTCAGAGGGTTAGTATCGGCTATGACGAAGTCAGGGCCAGATCTGTCGTACTCAATAAATGGAATATTTCAGCAAAGATTAATTGTTTGGGAGTACAATTTATTTGAGATGACATCGAAATCTGACAACAGGCCTGTATATGTATCCATATGAATGGATGTTAAAGGGTACATATGATGTTCAAGAATGAAAGGAAGGAGAGAGATGAAGAGAAAATAAGAATGGAAGGCAGGAGAGAGATGGAGAGAAAATAAGAATGGAAGGCAGGAGAGAGATGGAGAGAAAATAAGAATGGAAGGAAGAAGAGAAAGGGATGGAGAGAAGAAAAGAGAGAGAGGAAGGATAGAGGGAGGGACTGGAAGACAGAGACTTGAAAAAGAGAGAAAACTGAATACAGAACAAAACATCTGGACTCACTGAGTGACCAACATTATGTCAATACTCTATATTTCTTCTGAGCCATTAACCTATGAACCAAATGTGATTGGAAAATTCCGAAGGAAATTCTATTTGTTAGTCCCGGCCACAAACAGAACCTAGCAATTAATCAACATGAAATGACCAAGGCTGAAGACATTGCTCCAAACCCAGAAAAAGGAAACATGCTTACAGCAAACCTTCTCATCTCCCTACCTGCTCTGGCCAAACCATTTGTGTGGGGATTTTTTCTTGAGCTAGGAGAACGATTTCAAAAACCTACAAAGCTCAGAGATGGTGGACTGCCAAAATGACTTACCATAAATCTGCCCCAGGCAAGACTGTATATTATCTTCCAAGATCTTTTTTATTTTTTTTAATCTTCCAAGCTCTTTTTTATTTTTTTAAATCTTCCAAGCTCTTTTTAAAAGGTTTGGCTGCTTTTAGCCTTGCAAATTATAGTGCCTGTGATGAGAGCCCACCCCTTCAGGCTCCAACAGTAGAGATTCCTATTGTTCCTTTATTGTTCACTGATTATATGCTTTTAATACAGACTGTAATTTCTGGGTCCCTGGGTTAAAAATAAATGCTGGCTTTTTTCAACACGTCATATGGATTCCCCTCCCCCACTTTTGCCTCTCCCACTGCCACAAACATACCCATGCCTTTGAAGGATTGTAAATCCAGAACCCAATGTTTACTTGCATTTAATATAGCACATAAGCAGGGGTGAAATCCAGCAGGTTCTGACAGATTCTGGAGAACCAGTAACGGAAATTTTGAGTAGTTTGGAGAACCACCAAATACCACCTCTGGCTGGCTCCAGAGTGGGGTGGGAAATGGAGATTTTGCAATATCTTTCCCCCAGGAGTGTGGAGGGAATGGAGATTTTGAAGTGTTCTTCCCCTGGAGTGGGGTGGAAATGGAGATTTTGCAGTATCCTTCCCCTGCCATGCCCACCAAGCTACGCCCACAGAACTGGTAGTAAAAAAAATTTGGATTTCACCACTGCACATAAGTCACATGAATATTAGCTAAAGTTGCTTAGTGACTTATGTCCATGCATCAAACAGGGAAATAGCTGTTTCTTTCTTTCTTTCTTCTTTCTTGGGATATATAAGCATACATTGCATTTTGTAAGCAACAAACGTCTCCTTGTAAGTAATGTTGTCAGACAAGATGCTAACACCCTGGAGAAACATTTAACTTTGCAGCTGCACATAGTTTAGGAAGTATCATACTAGGGCTACAAGCCAACAGACTCATGGGTTCATCACATTAACTATTTATTTATTTATTTTAGGAAATTTATATTCTCACATGGCGGCTCAAGACGCCTTACAAGAATATAAAAACTAAAGATTAGATTTTAGCTCAACAATAATATTATTATCATCATCATCTTACACAAGCATATCTCAGAAATATCTTATTTTTATTTTATTTTTATTTTATATTGGATTTCTATACCGCCCTTCTCCCTGAGGACTCAGGGCGGTGTACAGCCAGATTAAAAAACATGCAGAACAAATATTAAAAACAATTAAAAGATATATAAATTTGGCCCAATTAAAACTCATTACCAATTAAAAACGTTTAAAACATTTAAAAAACAGTTAAAAATTTCATCTTAAGCCAGCCCGGCTTGTCTAAATAAATGGGTTTTAAGGGCGCGACGGAAGGCACCGAGGTCTTGGATTCTCCGTATCTCTGGGGGGAGCTGATTCCAGAGGGTAGGTGCCCCCACAGAGAAGGCTCTCCCCCTGGGGGTCACCAGCCTACATTGTCTGGCTGATGGCACCCCGAGGAGGCCCTCTCTGTGGGAGCGCACGGGTCGATGGGAGGTCGTTGGTAGCAGCAGGCGGTCTCGAAGATAGCTAGGCCCTATGCCATGGAGCGCTTTAAAGGTGATAACCAACACCTTGAAGCGCACCCGGAAGACAACTGGGAGCCAGTGCAGCTCGCGCAGGAGCGGTGTTACATGGGAGCGCCATGCTGCTCCCGTCACTACCCGCGCTGCTGCGTTCTGGACCAGCTGGAGCCTCCGGGTGCTCCTCAAGGGGAGCCCCATGTAGAGAGCGTTGCAATAGTCAAGGCGAGAGGTGACGAGGGCGTGAGTGACTGTGCACAGGGAATCCCGATCAAGAAAGGGCCGCAACTGGCGGATCAGGCGAACCTGACAAAAGGTCCCCCTGGTTACAGCCGTCAGGTGTTCCTCCAAGGACAGCTGCATATCCAGGAGGACTCCCAGATTGCGAGCCCTCTCTGTGGGGGCCAATGACTCGCCCCCAATAGTCAGTGATGGAGTCAACTGACTATATCGGGATGCCGGGAGCCACAGCCACTCAGTCTTGGAAGGGTTGAGCTTGAGCCTGTTCCTCCCCATCCAGATCCGTACAGCCTCCAGGCACTGGGACATCACTTCAAGGGCATCATTGGGGTGGCCTGGGGTGGAGATGTACAGCTGGGTGTCATCAGCGTACTGGTGGTATCTCACCCCAAAGCCACGGATGATCTCACCCAGCGGCTTCACATAAATGTTGAACAGGAGAGGCGAGAGGACCGATCCCTGCGGCACTCCACAAATGAGAGGCCTCGAGGTCGACCTCTGCCCCCCTGCCAACACAAACTGCGACCGGTCGGAGAGAAAGGAGGAGAACCACCGCAACACGGTGCCTCCCACCCCCAACTCTTCCAGCCGGTGCAGCATGATACCATGGTCGATGGTATCAAAAGCCGCTGAGAGGTCTAACAGGACCAGAACAGAGGAACAACCCCTGTCCCGAGCCCTCCAGAGATCTTAACATCATCATCGCTATCATCTTCTTTTAATCCTTTGTGGGGTGGAGTCTTGGGCAACCAAATGGAGCTGAGTATTTACTGGCCAGATGCCCTTCCTGTCACCAATACGGAGTTTGTTTCAGCAGATATATTCTCATTATGCCCAGAGAGAGAAATATCTGCCTCTACCTAGGATCGAAATCACAGCCTCCTGATTGTGAGGCAAGAGCTCCACCTCTAGGCCACCGCACCACTCATCTTATTTATAGTAGCCAATTGATTTAAAGCTAATTGTTTGCAATATTTTTAACGGTGTCCACAATTCTTGTACATCAACATCTAGGGAAATCACACTGACTATTCTAGTTTAGGCTGTTATTTCCTGGGACTGAGTTGGGCTGCAGTCTGCTATTGTCCTTCTAAAGCAATGTTTCTCAGTCTCAACTTCTGTGTGTGGACTCCAGCTCCCAAAATTCTCACCCATGGCCATGCTGGCTGCGGAATTCTGGGATTTGAAGTCCACTCACCTGGAAATCACCAAAGTTGAGAAATACTGTTTGTGGTCAGAAGGTCCATGCTTACCTCCATTCCATTACAGGTCGTCCTTAACTTACAACTGATCCCCTTTCAAAGTTATAATAGACTCGCCAACAAAGGATTTCTCTCTCAGCTTAATCCACCTCACAAGAGTTGCTGTTGTGGGGAAAATAGAAAGAGGAAGGAGTATTAGGTATGTTCACTGCCTTGGGTTATTTATAAAAATACTAGCTGATAACCCAGATATTTATTTATCCCAATCCTGTATTAGACAGGAAGAACAACTTCACCCTGTGCCCTGATTTTGGTGAGAATTAAATTAGTTAAAAATGTTAGACCAAACGTAATTTCTAATGTTGGATTTTCTCCCTTACCAGAGGAAGCCCCCTTGTGGAGTACTGTGAAGTCGTTACCATGGCAACTCCACTGTGCTGCACAGTAGAAGCCATTTTAAGGCAGTACAGTAGAAGCCATTTTAAGGCATAAAAGGCTGCATCTTAACAGAACGCACATCCATAGCGGTGTTAGGGGTGTCTTACCCTCACAGTATTTTTTTTCAGAGAGTAAGTCATCTGTGTACCAAGTTTGGTTGAAATTGCTCAAGGCATTCCAGAGTTGTATATAGATAATATATAAATTAAAGGTGGGATACAAATACATATAGGTACATACATTTCTATGCTTTTAAAACTCCATTGAATGCAGAAAAAAAATAGCCTTTTGATCTACAGCAGACATAGAGTGTTTAACTTAACCCTAACCCCTACCCTAATCCTAATCCTACATGAATTCAAATAAGGCCCAAATAATATGAAAACTGGAGACAACTTTAACTTTAGTAAAAGTTAAAGTCACATTGTTTTCAAATTTGAACCTGAAATGCACATAGACATGGACACCACGTACAGTCATGTGTTTCCAAATTTAACCATTAACACAAATCCACATTCTCAAAAAAAAAAATTTTTTTTTAAAGCATGACCTTAATACAATTTTATTTCCCCCTCTAGCAAAGCTGAGGGACCATGAATATAGCTTAGGGTTGTAGACTAGCCAGGGAAGCAAATAAATGAATAAATAAATAAATATGCAAGAAGGCCGTAGAAAACCATTTCTGAACTATTGCTGAGAAAACACATTCAGCTTGAAGGAGACTTTATTTATTTTAATCATATCTATAATCATCATAGTATTTTAAGCATTAATCAAACCACTTCAACTATCAATTTCTGAAAGCTTTTTTCCAACTTTAAAGTCTTTGCCTTCTCTTTCCACAATGTTTTCAGCCACGGTGGCGTAGTAGTTAGAGTGCAGTACTGCAGGCTGCTTCTGCTGACTGCCGGCTGCCAGTAGTTTGGCAGATCGAATCTCACCAGGCTCAAGGTTGACTCAACCTTCCATCCTTCCGAGGTTGGTAAAATGAGGTCCCAGATTGTTGGCGGCAAGAGGCTGACTCTGTCAACTGCTTAGAGAGGGCTGTAAAAGCACTATGAAGCGGTATATAAGTCTAAGTGCTATTGTTATTGCTATTTGAAATGTTAAAAGTCTGGATAGAATAGAATTAAACCTTGCCTTTTTGTATCCATTTCTCCAAAAATTCAGGTAGTCTTTCACTTACAACCATGCATTTAGGGACTGTTTGAACTTACAAAGGCACTGAAAGAAGTGACTTACAACCAGGCCGTGCACTTATGACCACTGCAGCATCCCCACAGTCACGTGATCAAAATTTGGGTGCTTGGCAACCAAGATGTGTTTACGATGATTGTAGCATCCCGGGATCACATGATCACCATCTGCAACCTTCCCAGTTGACTTCTGATAATAATAATAATAATAATAATAATAATAATAATAATAATAATAATAATAATAATAATAATAATAATAATAATAATAATATTTCTATACCGCCCTTCTCCCGAAGGACTCAGGGCGGTGTACAGCCTATTAAAAACACAAAAATATACAGACATCAATTAAAAAATAATTAAAATTATTAAATAATTTCGGCCCAAATTAAAACCCCAAATTTAAAACACCCAATTTAAAATCATTTACATTGATAGCCCGGCCTGGCGGAACAGCAGGGTCTTGAAGGCACAGCGAAATACACGGAGGTCGGAGATCTTGCACAATTCCGGGGGCAGTTCATTCCACAGGGCAGGAGCTCCCACAGAGAAGGCCCTCCCCCTGGGTGTCGCCAGCCGACATACCTTGGCCGATGGCACTCTGAGGAGCCCCTCTCTGTGGGAGCGAACTGGCCGGTGGGAGGCTATTGGTGGCAGAAGTCGGTCTCGAAGGTACTTTGATAAGCAAAGTCAACGGGGAAACTGGGTTCGTTTAACAACCATGTGATTCACTTAACGACTGCAATGATTTGCTTAACAATCATGACAAAAAAAGATTGTAAAATTGGGCCTGACTTGCTTAGCAACCATCTTGCTTAGCAATGAAACCTCTGGGGCCAATTTGTTGTGGTCCGCCAGCAGCCTGTGGAGCTGGTAGCGGAGTCAGACAGTGAGGAGGCTGGGGAGGAACATGGGCCAGTCCTGGAATCTGGGAAAGGCTCAGATGAGAGCTCTTTGTTGGAGGCAGAGATGGGGCCAGGGCCATCTGGGAGTTATGCACAGACTCCGGAGCCTCCAGAGTCAGACGTCAGAGAGGCAGAGGAACAGGAGGAGCCTGTTCCCAGCTGCCAGAAGGCAAGAACAGTTAAAACAAAAGGGACGACTCGGGAGTAAGGCCTGGAGATGACTGGCCCCTCCCATAAGACTTAAAAGAGGAGCAAAGGCATGTGGGCCCTTTGCAGAAAAGCAACGTGGTTAATTCTGTTCCCAGTCAGCGTCTCTGTTTGATTCTGGACTCCGTGTGGCTTTGCCAAGTAGGTCTTTGGCAGTGTGTCAAGGGAGATAAAGGTGGGTGATTATCTCGAAGGACTTCTTCCGAAGGACTTTTTGCAACTAATTGGGACTCAGCTTTGAATGAACGTAATTCACAGCTGTTGCAATAAAAGAGGTTTTTGGGACTACTTGTGTGTTTTAATGACTCAGGAAGCTTAGATCACAACACAATTATGGTCGTAAACTGAGGACTTACTGTATGCATTTATGGGGAAAACACTGCTGCAAAATTCAAGGAAATGTGAATACAGAGGTGGATCTTTGTTTTCATTTAGCAGACTGTTCCACAAGATGCAAAATAATTAAATTTGCATTAAACATATTAAAATTCAAATCGAACCTATTTTTTTTTTCTAAGCGAACATGATTAGTAGTGGATTGAAAAACTATGCAATCAATCCACAGGGTCTGTCCTTTAAAAATTACAGTCAGGCATAAATATAAGATATCTTTACTAATCAACACTGTATGATTTTTTTTTTAATGCTTGCTTATTTAGATTTATTTTCCGCTAGAGTTTGGTTTCTCTCTCAGCTTCCACAATTTCACTAAAACCTATTAAGACACTAATGTTTTGCTTGATAGGCCGATAATTTTCTTTCAATTACAAGCGAGCGGGGGAAAAAATGAGCCTTTACAGTAATAAAGTTGACAAATAGGTTATAGAAATTTTTGATGGCTTGAATATTTTGCAAGAGGCGGCAGCAGAACAGGGCTGTCTTTTCATGCCAATCAAAAGGGGAGAGTTTTGATTAACATGGCTTGAAATCTGCCTTGTTTATCTTTGTAAGTTCTTTGTTCACAAATGAGACTTCTGGGTTTTCTGTTGTACACTACAATGCCCATACATCCTTTATTAGAAAGGACAGTCCAAGCTGTCCTTGAGATTTATTTGAGATTAATTGTTTATTTTCTTGGTTTTGCTTTTGAATGTTCCTTTGTAAAGCAAAGCTTTAAACATAAACTATATTTTCATCCTTTCAGATTAGCCTCTTTTTTAAGTCTGCCATTTTTATTTCTTTTTCCAAAGAAAATATAATCACTGTACAGTAGGTTTACGGCATTTAAGCCAGATTGATCTAATGGGGAGAACCAGGTTGGCGTAGAGGCGTAGTTGCTGGTTTAGAAACCTGGAGACTGGGAATTCTAGTCCCAATTTAGGTATGAAAGTCGGCTGGGTGACTTTGGGCCAGTTGTTCTCTCTCAGCCTAATTCACTTCACAGGGTTGTTGTTATGGAGAAAATAGAAGGAGGAAGGAGTAGTAGCATATGAGCCGAGGTGGCGCAGTGGTTAGGGTGCAGTACTGCAGCTACTTCAGCTGACTGCTAGTTCAGCAGATCAGTGGCTCAAGGTTGACTCAGCCTTCCATCCTTCCGACGTGGGTAAAATGAGGACCCAGATTGTTGGGGGCAATATACTATTTAGTATACTGTCTTTGGTGTAAGCCGCCCAGAGTCCTCGGAGAGTGGGCGGCATAGAAATATGACTAATAAAATAAATAAATAAATAAATATTTGCCACCTTGAATTACTGATGAAGTAATACAAGGGAGATAAAAATCCATTTATCCATCTAGTTGTTATTATTATTATTATTATTATTATTATTATTATTATTATTATTATTATTGGTTCGATTTAAAGAGCCACAGTGGTGCAGTGGTTAGAGTGCAGTACTGCAGGCTACTTCTGCTGGCTGCCGGCTGCCTGCAATTTGGCAGTTTGAATCTCACCAGGCTCAAGGTTGACTCAGCCTTCCATCCTTCCAAGGTGGGTAAAATGAAGACCCAGATTGTGGGGTGGGGCAATTTGCTGACTCTGTAAACTGCTTAGGGAGGGCTGTAAAGCACTGTGAAGCAGTATATAAGTCTAAGTGCTATTGCTATTTATCCAGCTAGCTATCCATTTATTTATATCCCACCTTTATTATTTTTACAAAAAAAAAACTCAAGGTGGTGAACATATCCGGTACACCTTCTTCCTCCTATTTTCCCCTCAACAATAACTTCTCTTCTTTGTGGCAGCCCCCATAGATATTGCTATCATGTCTCCCCTAGTCCTTCTTTTCACTAAACTAAAGGTAAAGGTAAAAGTTCCCCTTGCACATATGTGCTAGTCATTCCTGGCTCTAGGGGGCGTTGCTCATCTCCTTTTCAAAGCCGAAGAGCCAGCGCTGTCTGAAGACATCTCCGTGGTCATGTGGCCGGCATGAATAAATGCCAAAGGCTCATGGAACGCTCTTACCTTCCCACCAAAGGTGGTCCCTATTTTTCTACTTGCATTTTTTACGTGCTTTCGAACTGCTAGGTTGGCAGAAGCTGGGAGAAGTAACGGGAACTCACTCCATTACGCGGCACTAGGGATTCGATCTGCTGAACTGTCGACCTTTCAATCGACAAGCTCAGCTTCTTAGCCATTGAGCCACCATGTCCCTTTTCTTCACTAAACTAGACATACCCAGTTCCTGCAACCGTTCTTCATAAGCAACATGTCTTTAGTAGTAAGACTTTCTGATAGCTGCAGGATTTCCACAAAAGCGTGAATCACTTTTCCACTGGGGTGACTCCCAGAATGCGTCTCTTTGAAACACACCCACATCAGCCTACCAGAATGGCAAGAAAGTCTAGCCTAGGAAAAGCAGGACCTGGAAAGTGAGGAGAAGAATGAAAAAGAATTCTGTTTTATTAAGGCAAGGCGTAGCCCAGTTTCTTGCAGGGTTTCTCACTGCGTGCAGTCTTTTTGTTTTTTGGGTGGTTTAATTACTTTGTGATTTATTTCCCCAATATCAGGCAGTAGCCGCTTTCTTTAATGTAAGGCCCTTTGTGCATGGCACCTCTGCTGAAAAGGCTACCTTGTCAATGTCATGGAAACTGATTTTAGCAAAGAGAGTCTGCAAACTGACAGAGAAGTAGTTAAAGGCTGGATTAAAGGAAGTTGAAACTAGACCAAGGTATGTACATAAATCTTGATGACAGTGGCTAGGAAGGAAAGCTATGAGTCTTCCCTCTTTCTCCAAGAATTAAAGATTAAATTTCTGGTTTCCATCTGCCAGCTAGCTATGGGGATCTTAGTTACTGAAAGCATGGAGTTTTTATTTAGTTTCACTGGATTCTTAATTTTATTTGTGTACTTATTTATTACATTTACTGAACATGCCACCCATCTCACCATCCCAAGTGACTCTGGGTGGCTTAAGGTAAAGGTTTCTTCTGTCCAACTTCTGTCCAAGGGAACCAGCCAGTGGTGGGATCCTGCTGGTTTAACAACCAGTTCGGTGATTGTGCACTTCGCGTACTCGTGTACCTTATATGCACATGCGCAGTTTTATGAAAATTTACCTTCCGCATTACTGTCGGGAAGCAACACAGCTGAGATGCGGCAATCCACTTTGCCATGCGAATCAGCTGAGAAGATATAGGTCAGTAAAGCGCAGGGACGGTCAGGCGGGCTCACCTGATCATTGGAGCAAACCGGTTTGCTCCCAGATGATTGTCGGAGCTATCGGTTTGCCTGAACCGGTCCGAACTGGTAGAATTCCACCCTTGGAAGCAGCCTTGTCCGAAGTTGCTTCCGTGGCCATGTGGCCAGCATGTCTATATGCCAAGGAGCACCCACTGAAGTGGTACCTATTTATCTACTCACATGTTCGTGCTTTCGAACGATATAATAAAAGCACAAATATAAAAACATTTGAAAACATTAAAATTAATGGGGATTAAAAAGTAGGGTCCAAGTACATGAGCAATAAGGAGGTGGGATCTTCTCTCTTATTCCACGATCCACTTCCAGCATCATATGTCCCCCATCAGGGAATCAGTCCAATTGACAGAACCAGGCTGTCAGAACCAGAGACCCTCAGTCAAAATGGATCCCATTTCATGTATATTAGTAGTCGTTTCCTTGAATTTTTGTCACCATGTGCTTTGTCATCACTATCTAACCACCTTCTCTTTGATTGGCCTTCCTTTCAACTCCTTTCCATTTTTCTAAGCATCAAGATATTCCCCAGTGACAAATTATTTATGTGTTCTTTAATAGTTATTAATCACTCAGCTCAAATCTGAGAGTATTACAAATGTTTTAAAAGAAAAAGTAAATCTCATGAAACAAAAAATCAAGACAGGTTTAGGACAGTAAAGTAAGAAAGAGAAAAAGGAAATCTGTTATCATCGTCATCTGTTTGCCAAAATTTGGAGATGGAATCACTCAGTTGAAAACACAGCAATAGATTAATAGGACCCATTACAGAAAAGGTTCATTTATTCCACAATTTATAATGAATGTGCTGCTACGATTATTCAAAATGTTTAAGTAAAGAATATTAAACTGATCTGAGATTTATTCCTGGAGAATTATTGACTGATAACCAATACAGATAGTTCTCGACTTACAACACTTCATTTAGTCATCGTTCAAAGTTACAACGGCACTGAAAAAAGTGACTTATGACTGTTGTTCACACTTAACGACCATTGCAGCATCTCCATGGTCACAGGATCAAAATTCAGATGCTTGGCAACTGACTCTCATTTATGACGGTTGCAGTGTCCCAGGGTCACGTTAGAAATTATTCACTGGATTGGATTATTCACTGAGCTGTCTCTATCTTTATTAGGAAGGTTTTATTAGGGTTAAGGTTTGTTCCAGGTGAAAAGCCCAACCACATGACTTTCTGGGGCATCGACAGCTTTCAGCTCTGCACTGAGTTGAGTGCACAGCTTTCAAAAGCTGTGAGAAAAGCATCTCCTGAGATGTTCAAGCTTCTACAAAGCCTGTGCCAAAAAGGGAACGTGACCATCATTTGTTTTTTTCCAAAGGTCGTGCAGGTGACTTTCCAGAGCATTAAGCAGCTGATTGTTTCCTCCGCAATTCTGCATCAGCTGCATCTGTTTCAAGCTTGCCTGGTGTCTCATTGTTCATTGTGTCACAATGAAATATAATGCAAATGAGCCATTGTTAGGAGCCCATGGCAGCATTGAAGAACTGATTGGAAGCAAATGGAGTCTTCAGCTCTCCAGACTGGGAATATTAGAGCATGCACACTTCAAGCATGTTCTAATATTATTATTACCTACAGCCACACTGCATGTGCCAGTCCTTTGAGCCCCCCCTCCCCCCCCCGCCTTAACTGAAAGGCTAAGAAAGAATTGCCAAGGCAAAAATGACATTGGTTCCAAAAATCCCTGCAAAAGAATCGCTTGGTATTTTCAGGAGCGAATGAGAAACCAGGTAACCTTTGCTGAAAATGAAGAAGCAGGAAAGCAAGGATGGGGAAGAACTTTAATTTGCATTTTAATGTTACTTACCTTAATTTATGTTTTTTTTTAAAAAAATAGTATCAGAACTGAAACAGAAATTTAGTTCAGATTTGCACATCTCTTCTAGGTTTGCCAACGTAGTCCTAGGCTGCATTAATAGAGGGATAGAATCAAGATCACATTAAAGGGTTAATACCACTTTATAAGGCCTTGGTAAAACCACATTTGGAGTATTGTATCAAGTTTTGGTCACCACGATATAAAAAAATGTATATAGACTCTAGAACCGTGATGGCGAACCTATGGCACGAGTGCCAGAGGTGGCATGCAGCACCCTCTCTGATGGCACACGAGCCAACGCCCCAGTTCAGCTCATCTGCGCATGTGCGCACCCCTCCTGCCAGCCAGCTTGTCTTTGGGTCTCTGCCATGCATGCACAGGGGGCGGGGTGTGTGGGGTGCACATGCATGTGCAGGGAGGTGGGGCACATGCGGGGGAGCATGTGTGCATGCGTGGGGAGTGGGTTGCATGTGGGAGGCAATGCGCACATGCACGGGCCTGCATATGCATTGGATTTGGGGGATTTGGGGGCGGGGGGCGCATGCACATTTGCACACACACACACTCGTTGGGCACTCAGTCCGGAAAAGGTTAGCCATCACTGCTCTAGAAAGAATGCAGAGAAGAGCAATGAAGATGATTAGGGGACTGGAGGATAAAACATATGAAGAACAGTTGCAGGAATTCAGTATGTCTAGTTTAATGAAAAGAAGGACTAGGGGTGACCTGATAACAGTCTTCCAATATTTGAGGAGCTGCCACAAAAAATAAAGGGAGTCAAGCTATTCTCCAAAGCACCTGAAGGCAGGACAAGAAGCAATGGGTGGAAAGTAACCGAGGAAAGAACCAACCTAGAACTAAGGAGAAATTTCCTGACAGTTAGAACAATTAATCAGTGGAACGACTTGCCTCTAGAAGTTGTGGATGCTCCAACACTGGAAGTTTTTATGAAGAGATTGGGCAACCATTTGTCTGAAATAGTATAGGGTTTCCTCTTAAGCAAGGGGTTGGACTAGGAGACCTCCAAAGCAGTGTTGGGTTCCTCCCGGTTCGGTCCGGTTCGGCTGAGCTGGTAGCGGTGACAATATGACATCACCGAACCGGTTCTCCCCCCCCCGCCCTCCTACCCCCCCCACCCCCACGTTATTCTTACCTTTTATTTGGTCCCACCCCCAATCTATTGCTGCCTCCTGAGTCCCAGCTGATGACTAGAGGGAAAAAAAACTGTTTAAACTCTTGCCGCAGGGCTTCAAAGGGCCGTCCTACAGCTGATCAGTGTTAAAAGCAAACAAATGAGTTGGGTCGTAAGTGCGAGGACTGGTCGTAAGTGCGAGGACCTTCCAGAAATGACTCTGACCAGTTAGCCACGCCCACCTAGTCACATGACCTCCAAGCCACACCCACAAAATAAGCCATGCCCACAGAACCGGTAGTAAAAAAATTTAGAACCCACCCCTGCTCCAAAGTCCCTTCCAACTCTGTTATTCTGTTGCTTTGATGTTCTCCAGAATGGGAAAACAAAAGCATATTACAAGGGCTTGAATTGTTTATACAGTGCACACCCAATCCAGAAAAAACAATGGATTACTTGTGTGGATGACTGAGGAGCCTGTTGGGCTAAAGGGAATGGACAGAAGAATCTCAGGACATGGGATCTTTGTGATTTGCCAACTTAATTTGTTATTTTTAACCCTGGTCAGGTTCTTTCTGATATTTGGTGACGTCATTAACTTCAAGTTCAAAATATTGTACATTGTATGTTGACTATATCCTGGCAAATTTGAGAAGAATTGACTAGAAATTCAGTCATATTGCTATGTAGTTCTCAAATCATCCTGTGGTTTTTTGCAGTTAGTTGCCTCCTAGATTTCTCTCTTCATACAAAATTTTATGATAAAAGGATGTTGGGTAGTTTATAGTGCAGTGTGTTATAGGAACACATTTAGGACAACTCACCTCAGCCAATTCGACATAGCCATCTCGCCATGGCCATTCCGGCACAGCCATCTCACTGCAGCCATCTCACCGTGGCCAATTTGCCAAGGGGCGATAACTCCATGTGCAATAACTCAGTGCAATAAATGTAATCCACTACTGTTTCTTCTATATTATTTTCATTTTCGTCAATGGAGTTAATGTCGAAGAAACAGTGATGGATAACATTTATCATGTTGAGTTATCCCACATGGAATTGTCCCATGTGTTCTGTCCCCCTTCCCCACACAGGCAAACACACAACCAGGCATGCCTGCCAAGATTTTATTAAGCAATCAGACTAGAAACCCCCTGCAGATAAGAGTTTTGGCAGTAAACTGCGAAATGCCTGCCAAATCAGTTTTCACTCACAGTCAGCAAGAGAGAGTTTATCCTCAGTCTGGTTCAGTAGCAAAAAGTAATCCACGAAGCAAGAGTTAGCCAAATATGCACAAGCCAGATTTCAGGTAATGCGATGTGACTCTCAGGATTTTAACTTTGACCATCACAAAGCCTGAAGAGCAATCACACCCACTTTTATTCCTTGTGGGTTGTGGCTCAGTGACTCAGCTCAATCTCTGGCCCTCCCACACCTCTTTCATTGCTGCGCATGCTTCTCCCTCTGACGCTGCCTGGGATCAAGCCAGGATTCATCATCCTCGCTCCCTATCTGTTGTTGTTCCAATATGCTTTCCTCCTGGCATATTCCAGGCTGTTCCTCTTGGCCTTCGGATGGAACCTGAGGCATTGCCAGAGAGGAGGGTCCTGGAGAGGGAGGCCTTATCAGTTCCTCTCCATCTTCCTCTGTTAGGACAGACTCGGGAGTCGAAGTCACAACACCATGGGTGAGATGGTCGCACCAGGTTGGCTGTGGCGAGATGGTCGTAACGAGTTGTCCCATTCCATCATTCTCTTCCTATGTTGTGTGAACGAATCCTCCCACATAAATAGTAGTTTATTTATTTGACCATAAATTTGTTTGGCCCTAAGCTATTTTCTTATCATGGCTTTAGGATTTGGTTGTGTTGTGAAATCTGGAATACCCAACATTTTAACTTCTTTTTCATTTTATTATTATTTTATTGCTTTAATGCACATGTATACATAGTTATTGCAGAAAACGCACTCTGTCTGTGATAACTAACAGGCCAAAATAATATCAAATAGCGAGTAAGTAATACTATCATTGTGCAAACACTATATACTCGGGTCCAGTGGTGATATCCTACTGGTTTACACTGGTTCGGGTGGGGAAAAAAAAGCTACTGGTTGGTCCGAACAGGTATTTCCAATGATCAGCTGTGCCCGCAATTTATATTTGCTAGAAAGCAGGAAATCCTGCTTTCTAGCGAATCTAAATCATGTGGCACAGCTGTTTCCCAGCCCCCTTGCTGTTCTACTTACCTTCAAACCAGAGATGGGTTTCAGCAGGTTCTGACCAGTTCTGGAGAACCGGTAGTGGAAATTTTGAGTAGTTTGGAGAACCAGTAGTAAAAATTCTGACTGGCCCCACCCCCATCTATTCTCTGCCTCCCGAGTCCCAGCTGATTGGGAAGAAATGGGGATTTTGCAGTAACCTTCCCCTGGATTGAGGAGGGAATGGAGATTTTACAGTATCTTTCCCCTGCCACGCCCACCAAGCAATGCCACACCCACCAAGCCACACCCACGGAACCGGTAGTAAAATATTTTGAAACCCACCACTGCTTCAAATGGCTCCTTTTTCCACACGAAATGCATGTTTGGTGTGCAGTGTGCATGTGCGTACACAGCACACATTTGGCATGCAACATGCATGCACTGCGCATGCATGGGCAGCGAACTGGTGTTAACCAGCAGAGGATTTCACCACTGCTCAAGTCATAACATTTAATGCAAATTGCCGTATTTGTATGATGATAGCATTGTGCATGCATTGTCATTCCACCCATGCACCTCTCCTGTGACTATCAAATGTACCTATTTCTTATTTTAACTTTCCACAGCTGTTTTTTTTCCTATCCCTCCCGCCTCCCTTCTTTTGAGGAGAGAAATAATTTAGCATGCTACGCGAAGTCAATTTATCATCATTTCTCTCCAAATCAGACCAAAAAGGTCCATGTTATTTCTTCTAGTTTACTGCTGAAGCAAGTCACTTTTCCTAAATGATGGCCCTGAGGAAGTCCATATGAGATTGTTTACCATGAACTTGGCTCAGATGACAATTTCCACGTTTGTGTGAGACAAGTCATCATAAACTATCTAAATAGGTTGGTTTCACACAATGTTTCTTAGATGCCTTCCTCCCTCAAAAGGTAAAATTAACCAAGATTCATGAGCTAGTCAAATAGAGCTGCTTACAGTAGTTCTTGACTTATGACCAGTTTTTTTTAGCAATCACTCTAAGTTACAACAACAACCCTCTCCCCCAAAAGATATTTAAAGTCCAATTCTGAAGTCACACAGTCACATGACTGCATTTTGGGTGCTCAGCAAATAACCCACATTTATGGCTGTTTGCAAAACTCACAGCTATGCGAATACAATTTACAAAGTTTTTTTTGCTGAGAATCAGCATTTACTTCCAGTTTTTGGCAAAAATGCCCCATAGCAAATAATGGTTTGCTTAATGACACAAAAAAAGGTCATAAAATCAGGTTGTGACATGATAATCCACCTTTCAATGACATGACTTGCAACCATAATTGCCAGGCTCCATTTGTAAGTCAATCACTTGCATGCGTAAATCAAAACCTGTAGTTTTGAACTGAGACAGTTAAGTGCATTGTGCAAACAGAAAGTGGAAGATAGAACAGGGCTGAAGTCATTTCAGGACCCTGGAGAGTTCACTCCAATGGTTCGTGAATTAAGGCAATTCTCAGCCAAAAAAAATAAATAAATCCATCATCTCAAGCTGCTTCTCAGATCAAAGATCAAATGTGGGGCTAAGCCTTAAATAGATCCCTTAAGTGTCTTGTTCCTAATTCATGAATTAAAGGATTTTTCCTTTTTCTTCAGAAAGTGACTGAAGAAAGCAGAGGTTAAGGGAAAGGGCTCTCAGGTAACAATTCCAAATGTCATTTCTGAAATAGATTATCTAGTTCAGGAGAAGATATCTTACTGTTACTGTTTCTTTGTGGCTGAGCGGGTCACTCAGCCAGCTTGATTAATTTAAGGAGCAATCAGTTAACCCTAAATTAATTTACGGTTAATTAATTCACCCTGAAGATTGGTTAATTTTCCAGCAAACTGATGGGAGAGCTATGGTGAAAGCAGTGTCCAAGTTCCAGTGCTCCTCTGAGGTTTGTGGGGAAGAAAACTAAGTAAATCTGGGAATAGTTTTGTTTCCATGAACTCAGTTAATGAACCTGTGGACCAGACCAGGTTTGCTTTAGTTGCAAGTGATTGTCTCCTAATGGAGATATTTGTGTCAACCTTGCTACCCATGAGAGATCATCCCTACATACCCATTTAGTCACCTGCAGTTTTGCTTCATTAAATGACAAAAGAATTGAGTGGTGTGACATTGGGGCAAAACAATTGCAGTCACAGATGGAACATGGAAGAGCAATAAATTGCAGGGTTGAAATAGAAGACCGATAAAATTACGCATTATCACAGTGTAAATCAAATCTGGAGTTTTAAAACATTGTTTCTGAAACCCATGTTATTTTCGGGGGGGAGGGAGTTAGTAGCACCATTAATTCTCATTTGGTAATAAAAGAAAAGCAATTCACAAACTATCAAGAGTAAAATGAAAGAGACCAGATGCGAGATTTCTCAAGGAATAGGATTAGCACCAAGCACTTTCCAAAATATCGCAGTGAAAAACATGGACCATGCTCAATGCCCCTATTTGCATATTGATGATTGATTGGTGGGATTCATCTGTCATCCAGTTGCACATGGCTGGTCTCTCAACTTCTTGTCTGCACATCTCATCACTCTCACAGCAGCCTACCCTGCACTGATGTAGAAGTCAAAAGGGCAAATATATTTCTTGTTCAAGATATGCCAAGTAAGAACAATTGCCTTATAGGTCATCATCCAAAAATAGACCTTGGCATCTACAGGATACAAAATTGCTTGGCTTTGAACTTTCACAACCCTCTAGTAAGATGGGCCCCAATTAAAGAAAAGTCACCCCAGTTGTGTGACTCACACAGGAAGATATATCCTAGATTTTATTTTAATCCACTACTACATAGTCATGATAGCCAAAATGTTCCATGTGAAATTCTCTAGATTTTCTCTAAAAATTTCTTGAAGGATGGATGACCCAACCTTCTTTTTTCAGGTCATACTTGGAAGAAGAAGAAGAAGAAGAAGAAGAAGAAGAAGAAGAAGAAGAAGAAGAAGAAGAAGAAGAAGAAGAAGAAGAAGAAGAAGAAGAAGAAGAAGAAGAAGAAGAAGAGGAAGAAGAAGAAGAAGAAGGAGGAGGAGGAGGAGGAGGAGGAGGAGGAGGAGGAGGAGGAGGAGGAGGAGGAGCATACACTTCAACAAATGGGTATGACTAAAATAAAAAAGGGGTGACGGTAGGATAAAAAACCCAAATCTGATCTACTTTGCACTGCCTTTGATGTAATTTAATTTATATATGTCAGATGATCATGCTTCATCCATGCAATTTATACCCTTCTGTAAGTCTAATGATTAATACTTGCCTGCATATTGGACATACTCAACCTTTGGGCACTACATGGAGCTTCTGCCTTAACAGAAAACGGTATATACCCATTACTGTGCATGTTGTGTGCTGCTTAGGGAAAGGGAGATAATAAAATCCTACAGTGTTTAGCTCCCTTTGTCCATATGTCATTGAGTCTCTGTTTCAGAGTGTCAAACAGAACCCAAAAGGGAAAAATTCACAAGCTCCACCTGCGCTCTTCCTCCCACTTCCAAAAAAAACCCCCACAAAACAACAAAATTATGACAGTTTTCTATGCCTGCTGCTCCCTATTTCCATGAAACTATGACAGGTACCCCTGTCCTTTCTTCCTGGCAGGTCTGCTCTAATAGGAATACTAAAGATGTCTGGTGAGAAGTAAAAAATGGAGCTGGGTCAAATGTGGCACAAACAACTAGGAGCATTTGATGACCTCAAAACACAGAAGAGCTTATTATTGCTGCCCCTATACACAACAATCTGCTCAACTAATGGTCAAAGCTAAATTGGTGCTAAATGAAAGTCAATGGAATCCAAAGAGGGCTGGACTTCGGTCTCTGGTGGCAATGCAGTG
Organism: Pituophis catenifer annectens; assembly: GCF_029215685.1. NCBI lineage: Eukaryota > Metazoa > Chordata > Lepidosauria > Squamata > Colubridae > Pituophis > Pituophis catenifer. The sequence continues at coordinate 80,632,895 of NW_027256887.1, forward strand.
ATTCCAAACTTATGACATGTTTAACTCTACCTTCTAGCTCAGCCTGCTCTTCTCGTACATTAATTCACCATGTACACTTAGAAAGGAGCTACAATAAAAGCCAAACACAGTTTAGAAAGCTGGTCAACATTCTCCACTACTGTGATGATAGAGGTCTGATATTATTCCTCTAAAAGTTACTTTCCTAACATTGGGAAAGGTGTTTAGATGAGATTGCTTTAAGGGTGATTATCAGCACACATATCTAAAAGCCACTGTTATAGACTGGAGCTAAGTGGTGTTACTCATCTGTTGACTAGATGTGACACGCAATTTCATTTAAAGACTTCAAACAGGCACTTTATTGAACCTTTAATGAAATCCCATGACCCTTAGAATGCCTGCGTGTCTCTGCAAGAAATCCTACTAGTCCTACTCAACAAGATGTAATTGACTGTAGAGATGACGGTCATAATAAAGGTCAACTTCTAGCTGATTGATCTTGAAAAATCTCAGCAGGACTGCACCTGATTATTAATTGATGATTTTCAGGCAATCCCATTGCAACAGATTGGACTGGATAGTTGGGGGGAAAAAAGTGAAAAGCTACTTCTATATTGCTCCCAGCGAAAAACAGCAACATTATCATGACCATATAGACACCAGGTGTCAAAACTCCATTCAAAATATGAAATAGATGAACAGTGAGAAGGAATCCAGGTGTCTTAGTGGACCACTACTTAAGTATGAGCCAGAAGTATTATTATTTTTTATTATTATTACTTTGATTTATATGCCGCCCTTTTCCGGAGACTCAAGGCGGCTTACAATACTTTTAAGCAATAGCCTTCATACTTTTGTATATACCTGCTTAGTAGGGCTTTTGGCCCCCCAAGCGGTGTTCTATTTTATACAAAGTCATCTTATTGCCCCCACAAACCGGATCCTCATTTTACCTACCTCGGAAGGATGGAAGGCTGAGTCAACCTTTAGCCTGATGAGAATTGAACTCGCAGTAATTGCAGGCAGCTGGCAGCTAAGTGCTACTTTAACAGTAGTTTAGTCCACTGCACCACCAGGCTCCTATGATGCAGTATGATGCAGCTTCCCACTAGTGAGACTACATTTGGAATACTGCATCCAGTTCTGGTCACCACAATACAAAAAAGATGCTGAGACCCTAGAAAGAGCACAGAGAAGAGCAACAAAAATGATAAGAGCTCTGGAGGTTAAAACATACGATGAATAATTGAAGGAACTAGAATGCCTAACAAAAAGAAGCACTAGAGGAGATATGATAGCAGTCTTCCAGTACTTAAGGGGCTCTCCCAGAGAAAGGGGTCAACCCAGGGGTGAAATGCTCCCGGTTCGGACCGGATCACCTGATCCGGTAGCGATGGCGGCGGGTGGTTCGGAGAACCGTTAGCAAAAATCCCTGCCCCCCTCCCCATGCCCAGCTGAGCCGTGCGTTCATCAGAGGCTTTTTATTTTTACTTTTAAAAACATTTTATCTAAAACCTCTTCGGCCAATCACGCGCGAAGCACACGCACAAAGAGAAGCGGTAGTAAAGCCGGTTGGAACCCACCACTAACTAGAAGATCTTCAAGGTCCCTTCCAATATTATGCTATTCTATGTTCTATGTTTTTAAGGTATAAATCTACAGGTAAGCAATGGAAAACCAGTATTTTCCTTCAAGGCACTCTGTATTTCTCCCTGGCAGTCAGTCTCAGATAGTTGGTTGTTAGTAGCTTCTTGACATGCTTTCTTATTTTTTTTTCTTTACACTTCCTCAAACAGTCTCCGTGGTGTCTATATATGCCGAGTGTTACATAGATAAATAGAACATGCATATCTGTGTGCACATTCCCCCGCCCCCTACAGACACATGGCACACAAATCCTAGAGGCAAAAGAGTTTGTGTTGACGCTGTCAAAGAAAGATTGAAAAGACGAAGATGTCGCAATCTGCCCTGTTATTGTATTTTAAAACATTGACAGAAGGACATCAAAATTCTTCCTCCTTTTCAAGCATCACCCTGGCTCTGTTGGCACCAAGAGATAACATTTTCTTTGAAACCAACTCACAAGGCATTGCAGCCATAGAAACCTGTGCTAACATCCCTCCACCCTCTCTCCCGCCCCCCATGGCAAATCTGCTTCAGCTAACCTACCTATTGCTGAGCAGCTGACAAAGAGGAAAACAGAGAAATCAGAGTGGCTTGACATAAAAGGCCTTCCCCCCCCCTTTCATGTGTGCCACTCAAGACACATTTCTTTTTTAACAAGTTTCTCTGCTGCGTATCCTGGGGTCTCCTTTCAAACTCTTCAAATCGTAGTGCTTTTTTTATTATCATTATTCTCCCTGTCTTTCTGATGTTGTGAAAGAATGCTGAAGCTGCTAGGAACATGCCTCTTCAAGTTGCTTGGCTTTTTAAGCTAACCATCTTTAAGGGACTTAGCAATGGAAGGGAGTGTGCCTGAAAAACTAGACAACAGCAGCAGCAGCAACAACAACAACAACAGAGAGGAAGAGGGAGGGAAGGAGGGAGAAAGAGAGAGAGGGAGAGAGAGAGAGAGAGAGAGAGAGAGACAGAAAAAGAGAGAGACAGAAAGAGAGAGAGAGAGAGAGAGAGAGAGAGAGAGACAGAGAGACAGAGAGAGAGAAACAGAAATAGAGGTGGGGAGAGAATAGACAAACTTTTGCCCATTAGTCATGTGGGATGCTAAAACCTTCAGCCCAATACAGCCTCATTCAAATCTGACTACAAATCTCTGAAGGAAAAGCAGCATATTTTCTACTGGTTTGTGGAGAGAAATAGAAGAAAATTTTCGCATCTTTTATCTTAGATAGCTTTAGCACACCTGGAAAATTGGCAGGGGAAATGCCCCCACTAAGAAAATATGAGCTGAGAATTCCACATACCACTTATAAGGTGATTTGTTTCATATCTGAACATCCCAACCTTTCTCTGCTCTTGCTAAGACATTCCCCCCTCCTCCCCGATACATTAGTTGGTGTAGTAGGTGAAATTCACTTTGAGCCCATATATAGATTAGACGTTAAGTGTTCATTAAGTGTTGCATTTTTTGTATGCTACAGCCCAGTTTTCAACTGTGTAGACATCTCAAGACAGGAAACAGACCTGAAGACAGTTATTATTTTAACTAAAATTATTTTAGTTAATATTTTCCTTTTTTTTTTACACATTTGGTTCATCAACATGTTCCAAGAATGGAAATGAGGAGAGAATTTTATTGACCATCATCTTCTCTATGAAGTCCACAAAGTAGCTCCAGGAAGTCAATTTTGGATTTTTTTTTTCTCTATACCACTCTGTGAGAGCTGCCCTCAGCAAGCAAACATTCTCTGTCTTTTTCGATCTGTTGAACAATATATTTTAGTTTGAAATATATGCTCATTGTGTTAAGTATCTTCTTCACTTTTTCTATGTTCTTCCTTTTCTATGATTTCCTTTGACTGATGAGCCATATTTTGCCAAGCTGAAGCAATTTGAAATGTGATGCACAGTGAGTTCTGTTGATAAAAGAGATGGTATATTTTGTTTTGTGGGAAAATGCAGTTGGCAGATGAATTCAATCATGTGAAGAAAGAAAGAGAGGGAGTATGGGAGGGAAGGAAGGAAGGAAGGAGGAAAGGAGGGAGGAGGGAGGGAAGGAAGGAGGGAGGGAGGGAAGGAGGGAAGGAGGAGGAAAGGAAGGAAGAAAAGAAGGAAGGAAGGAAGGAAGGGGGATAGGAGGGAGGGAGGGAGGAAGGAAGGAAAGTTTAACAACTGGCTGTTTTTTTAAAAAAAAAACTTGTCACTCTTCGTAAAGGCTGTATGAAGGAAGAGAGATAATCACATTAGAAATTAGATATTGCAGTAGAGAAAGTTAAATGAAAAATCCAATAAAATGCAATTGCAGTTGCTTTTTTAATTTAAGATCTTTCTATGAGTTCAATATCCTGGTGTGAGTTTGCGTAAAAGTATAAAGTATATACTGTTTTTTTCCTGTTAGATTTACTCCTAAACCAGAGAGATTTGGTTTATTGCTTTAAACACTAATTCAACACATTATTAGATACACATCCCAGATTGATATGGGTTAAGCAAAGCAGATAAACTTTGCAGGCTTCTCCAAAAGACACGGCCAGCAGAACATTAATCAGTCCTTTTTAAAGAAATCTATTTATATTTTGGTCCTGAGTGACAAGGATAACTATTGCTACTACTATTGCTGTGGTTATTACTATTATATTTTGATTTGTAAAAAAATAATACAATACCAAAGAAGATCATTGATGTTCTTTGAAATTCAAATTCCATTCAGGAACCTAGAAATTGTCCAACCAATGTACAGAGAAAGTATTCCCCAACTTTTCCCGGTGGGTGGCTCGGCATGGGGGGGGGGGGGCGGAGGGATGGGAAGAGTAGATGATTTTGTGTGAGGGGCAGGTGAACATGTGTGCGTTTGAGTGGCAGGCCCATGGTCTGGTAGTGGGCTACAAATAGCCCAGGGCCCAAATAGCCCATGGCCTGGTATTGAATCATGGCCCATAGGTTGGGGACCATTGTTCTAAGACAGTGATAGCTACCCTTTTTTTCCTCAGGTGCCAAAAGCCTACACCCATAATGCAATGCCCCTCCCGCACACCCCGCCCACCTGCACATGCGTTTGCGACCCCCCGCATGCGCACACGACCCCACTCCCTTCCCCCCCACGCATGCTCATGTGATCCCACTCCCTTCCCCCCGCGTATGCGTGCATGACTCCCCCTTTTGGCCTCACATTCCAATACAATGCTGGGGGGGGGGAGGAATTGTCGCCTCCCAAAACGGCTGGGAGAGGAAAAAAAGCCTTGCCTCCCAAAAGGGCTGGGAGGGGGAAAAAAGCCTCCCAAAATGGCTGGGGGGGGGGGGAAAGCCTCCCAAAATAGCTGGGGGGGAGAAGCCTCCCAAAATAGCTAGGAGGAGGGAAAAGGCCTCCCAAAATGGCTGAGGGGGGGGGGGAAGCCTCCAAAAATAGCTGGGAGGAGGGAAAAGGCCTCCCAAAATAGCTGGGGGGGAGAAGCCTCCCAAAATAGCTAGGAGGAGGGAAAAGGCCTCCCAAAATGGCTGGGGGGGGGGAAGCCTCCAAAAATAGCTGGGAGGAGGGAAAAGGCCTCCCAAAATGGCTGAGGGGGGGGAAGCCTCCAAAAATAGCTGGGAGGAGGGAAAAGGCCTCCCAAAATAGCTGGGGGGGAGAAGCCTCCCAAAATAGCTAGGAGGAGGGAAAAGGCCTCCCAAAATGGCTGGGGGGGGGAAGCCTCCAAAAATAGCTGGGAGGAGGGAAAAGGCCTCCCAAAATGGCTGAGGGGGGGGAAGCCTCCAAAAATAGCTAGGAGGAGGGAAAAGGCCTCCCAAAATGGCTGAGTGGGGGGAAGCCTCCAAAAACGGCTGGGAGGGGGGGGAAAAGCCTCCCAAAATGGCTGAGTGGGGGGAAGCCTCCAAAAACGGCTGGGAGGAGGGAAAAGGCCTCCCAAAATGGCTGAGGGGGGTAAGCCTGAAAAAACAGCTGGGAGGGAGGGAAAAGCCTCCAAAAAGGGATGGGAGGGGGAAAAAAGCCTCCCAAAATAGCTGGTAGGAGGGAAAAGGCCTCCCAAAATGGCTGGGAGGGGGGGAAAAGCCTCCCAAAATGGCTGAGGGGGGGGAAAAGCCTCGCCTCCCAAAACAGCGCTGGGAGGGGAATCTCCGGAGATCTGGGAAGGCACAGGCAGCAGAAAGTGAGGAGAAAGGTAGGTCCTCCCTGTATGTGCGCGCATCTCCTGCTTGCAGAGCAGACCCGAAAATCAGCTGGCCGGCGGGAAGCGTGCACGCAATGCGCAGTGGAGCTGAGCTGGGCAATGGCTCACGTGCCAGCAGAGAGGGGTCCACGTGCCACCTGTAGCAGGCATGGCATAGGTTTGCCATCACAGTTCTAAGATATACAGTAGTATGTGTCCAGAAAATTTAATTGATTGATTATACAGTAGTGTCCAAAATTGTGGAAACCTTTTGGGAAAAGTGTGTTTTCGAGGTTTGATGGCTAATAACACTACTTTTTGGGGGGGGAGTTTCAAAATAATCCTATTCCACTGCTGGAATGGCCTGGGAATAGCCCAGACCTTAATCCAATTGAAAATCTATGGAGCCGACTAAAGAAAGTTGTTAGTCAGAAGTGACCCAGCAATAAAATCCAGTTAATAGAAGCAATCCTTCAATCTTAGTTTCACATTATAACAGCTGCAGAACTAAAAAAAACTTGGTTCACTCCATGGGAAGACATTGTAAAGCCATAATTCATGCTAAAGGTTACCCAACTATTAACTGACATAGTGATAATTTTTGTAAATCTCATTTTTTCTACGTGTTTCACTTTTCTTCTTTATACTATAACTGCTATTCTAATAGCAAATCCTTCATAAAATTTATTGCATTGCATTATTGATTAAATTATCTTTCTATTGATATATAATTTTGTCCTGCCCTCCGGTGCTTTGGAGAATAGCTTGACTCCCTCTTCTTTGTGGCAGCCCCTGAGATATTGGAACACTGCTATCATGTCTCCCCTAGTCCTTCTCTTCATTAAACTAAACATACCCAGAATAATATGTGTAATAAACAACACTGCATGTACTGATGACCCTGGACAAGTTGTAACTTCCGGGTGGTTTTCAAAGGCAGCCCCATATAGAGCATGATGCGGTAATCCCACCTGGAATGGACCAAGGCAATATACTAGCAATAATATAGTAAATTATATAGTAGCAATATTTAGTTCTTGTAAACATGTATTTCATTTGTTATTCTGCCTAAAGCACCGATAACTATAGGGATGACTTGGCAAGACTTTTCCAAAAATATACTCATTTTGATCATTGGAAGTCTGTATTTAATAGCAGTAGCAATAGCATTTGGACTTCTATACTGCTCCATAGTGCTTTACAACACTCTTTTGAGTGGCTTACAAAGTTAGCATATTGCCTTCAACAATCTGGCTCCTCATTTTAGAATAGAATAGAATAGAATAGAATAGAATAGAATAGAATAGAATAGAATAGAATAGAATAGAATAGAATAGAATAGAATAGAATTTTTTTATTGGCCAAGTGTGATTGGACACACAAGGAATTTGTCTTGGTGCATATGCTCTCAGTGTACATAAAAGGAAAAGATACATTCTTCATTTTACTGTCCTTGGAAGAATGGAAGGCCTTAACCTTAAGATGGTCAGGATTGAACTCCTGGCTGAGGGCAGAGTTTGCCTGCAATGCTGCATTCTAACCTCAGCTCTTTAAATCTGTTCCAATTGTGTTTCCTCGAGTCTTCTCTCTATATATATTGCTCCATCTACAGAATTTACTCTTTTCAATTATTGCTATAGTGGTGTGTTGCATCCTAGATGTGTATCATTGTTTTATCTTAAAAATTCCCACAAAATTTAGAATAGAATAGAATAGAATAGAATAGAATAGAATAGAATAGAATAGAATAACAGAGTTGGAAGGGACCTTGGAGGTCTTCTAGTCCAACCCCCTGCTTAGGCAGGACACCCTACACCATTTCAGACAAATGGTTATCCAACATCCTCTTAAAAATTTCCAGTGTTGGAGCATTCACAACTTCTGGAGCAGTGGTGGGTTTCAAAATTTTTTACTACCAGTTCTGTGGGTGTGGCTTGGTGGGCAGGGCATGGCTTGGTGGGTGTGGCTTGGTGGGCGTGGCAGGGGAAGAATACTACATCGCTACCGGATCGGGCAAGCCGGTCCAAACCGAGAGCATTTCACCCCGGACTTTACCATAGTGATGGTGAGAATGAAATTCTTTCTTTCTTTCTTTCTCCTTGCTGAGATGGTCTTGAAAATTAAGACGATGCACATCAAAACTTTTGAAGGAGGAATGAATTGTTTCTCCCAGAATAAAAATTGGGGAAAATCTTGATAAATCATTATTCAAAGAATTGGTAAATAGGAGAAGATAGGTGTCTCTTTTCCCAGAATGCCTTACACAGAGATCCCTTCTGGAAGTTTTATCAGTTTGACATAATATTCCCCCAAACTGTCCTGTGCATTTTAAAGGTAAAGGTAAAGGTTTCCCTCGCACAGTGGTGGGTTTCAAATTTTTTTACTACTGGTTCTGTGGGTGTGGCTTGGTGGGTGTGGCTTGGCAGGTGTGGCAGGGGAAGGATACTGTAAAATCTCCATTCCCACCCCACTCCAGGGGAAGGATACTGTAAAATGTCCATTCCCACCCCATTCCAGGGGAAGGTTACTGCAAAATCCCCATTTCCTCCTGATCAGCTGGGACTTGGGGGGCAGAGAATAGATGGGGTGAGGCCAGTCAGAATTTTTACTATCAGTTCTCTGAACTACTCAAAATTTCCACTACCGGGTGTCCAGAACTGGTCAGAACCTGCTGAAACCCACCTCTGTTCTGGAGGCAAGTTGTTCCACTGATTAATTGTCCTAACTGTCAGGAAATTTCTCCTTGGTTCTAAGTTGCTTCTCTCCTTGATTAGTTTAACATCATCATTTTCAACAATAATTTTAATTCAGGAATGATACCATATTCAGGAAATTCAGAAACAACTGATCAATGCCCAACATTATAATCAAGTTTCCCAATGATTGTTATTGTTATTTCCATCATGATCATCATCTTTTTTCGTTTTCTCTTGAGAGCTGAAACATTGCAAATGAAATTCCCTGCACAATGAAAAGCTGGACTGAAGAGTAGCGAATGGTTGTCCGTCCGCAGTCTGCTCTGGGATTGACTGACGATCTGAATATGGGTGTCCTGAGTCCAATGCTTTAATCACTCAATTATAACTATAGCTTTGAAAAGAGCTATTTAGAACATTGTGTCTAATCATGCCAGAATCGAAATTAATGTCTCTTTGAAACATGGCTGTTCCCCTTCTGCTTGAATATATTGAGAGAGTGGATGTTCAAAATGTCCTCTCAGTAATTAGCCCTATTGTCAAATCGCTCTTATCTTTAGAAAATAGGGCTGTACAATGCTTTAAATTGGTGATTTGCTTCAAGGATGGTTTCAAGAAAGCACCTCAGTGAAGAGTTTTGTGAAGCGTATTCCACGTTAAACAAAATGTGTATCGCTTTATTTTATTGTAGTTTGATAACATCTTCTGGCACTTCTATCAGCTTGAACAAAATTAAATATTATGTTTATACAAGAACATTTGGGCTATAACATCTGTGGATTGACAAAAAGAACACACCTCTGTATGTGGAACAGCAGCATAACCGTCCCAAAGGTGCTTTTTCAAGAGGCAACTGGACTTCCTTTGTTTTTCCTTGAAGACTTTTCACTTCTCAATCCAAAAAGCTTCTTCAATTCACTGAAGAAGAATTGAGCTACAGTGAACTACAGAACTGAAGAAGCTTGAAAAGCAAAATGTCTTCAAGGAAAAACAAAGTACGTCCAGTTGCCTCTTGAAAAAAGCACCTCTGGGGCAATCCTCACCTGGATGACTGAGAATTTATTTATTTATTTATTGGTTCGATTTATATGCCGCCCGTCTCCGGAGATTCAGGGCGGCTTACAATGCGTTAAGCAATATCCTTCATACTTTTGTATATACCTGCTTAGTAGGGCTTTCGCCCCCCCCCCCAAAGCGGTGTTCTTTTTTTATACAAAGTCAGCTTATTGCCCCCACAATCCGGGTCCTCATTTTACCTACCTCAAAAGGATGGAAGGCTGAGTCAACCTTGAGCCTGGTGAGATTTGAACTTGCAATAATTGCAGGCAGCTGGTGCTACTTAACAGCACTTTAGTCTGCTGCGCCACCAAGGCTCTTAAGAATCTCCATAGATATAAAGCAGCATAACTATTTAGACATTTTTCTTAATGCTCTTCTGATGTTACTTTTAGTAATTTATGTCTTCCATGTCTTGCTTACTGAAATGACACATGACAGATCTTGACCTTCATCTGTGAGAGATCTTTCAGCTGCATAAAGAATGGTTTTATATCACTTTCAGTGTCTTCTCTTTTTTTCCCTTCCCTTTCCAAGATAGAGACCCATAATAACTCTTCTCTAGTTTGTGTGTGTGTGTGTGTATTTATATGTATGGATGTGTGAAACAGAATTTCATTTTTAATGTGTGCCAGTGTGCCCACAATAAAAAATGACAATAAAAGTTCTATCTATCTATCTATCTATCTATCTATCTATCTATCTATCTATCTATCTGTCTGTCTGTCTGTCTGTCTGTCTATCTGTCTATCTGTCTATCTGTCTATCTGTCTATCTGTCTATCTGTCTACTGTATCTATCTATCTATCTATCTATCTATCTATCTATCTATCTATCTATCTATCTATCTATCTGTCTATCATCTATCTATCTCTAGAATTTCTCAAAGAGCTCAGCTACCCTATCCATAATATATTTCAGTATACTAGGAAGTAATCTGTCTCTTCCTGAAAATCAGAATTCATTCAGGATTAGTAAGTATCCCCTAACTATGATTCCACCCTGTTTGAGCTGAGGCCCAGTTCTTCAGTTCTTTTGCTTATAAACAGAAATATTATGTTCCCCCTAAAAAGCCATTCAGCCAAAGTTATGCCCAAGATGTGCAATGTAGAGCTTTTTCTAGGACAGTTAAGAGATCTCCAAATCAAGATTGTCCATTTAGATGGATAGCATCTTAGAATAGAATAGAATAGAATAGAATAGAATAGAATAGAATAGAATAGAATAGAATAGAATAGAATAGAATAGAATAGAATAACAGAGTTGGAAGGGACCTTGGAGGTCTTCTAGTCCAACCCCCTGCTTAGGCAGGAAACCCTACACCACTTCAGACAAATGGTTATCCAACATCTTCTTAAAAACTTCCTGTGTTGGAGCATTCAGAACTTCTGGAGGCAAGTTATTCCACTGATTAATTGTTCTAACTGTCAGGAAATTTCTCCTTAGTTCTAGGTTGCTTCTCTCCTTGATTAGTTTCCACCCATTGCTTCTTGTCCTACCCTCAGGTGCTTTGGAGAATAGCTTGACTCCCTCTTCTTTGTGGCAGCCCCTGAGATATTGGAACACTGCTATTATGTCTCCTCTAGTATCCCCCCTAATTCTAGATGTATTCAACCATCAGGGTATCAACATAATGGTAATAGACAATTGCTTTATTATTTCAAAGAGAATGCAGTAAATTTATGAAGGGGGTTTGAAGTACTAGTGGAGAAATGGTAGAAAGATAGGAAACCCTGTGATGTATTATAACTAGACTAGACTATAGACTAGACTAGACTAGACTAGACTAGACTAGATTAGACTAGACTAGACTAGAACAGAACAGAACAGAACAGAACAGAACAGAACAGAACAGGAGGGTAATACTTTCTAGCACAAGTATGTTCTTCATTCTTTTGCATAGGTCCCTTATTTCCTTAGATCGAAATAGTTATTTCCTTCTGCTGCCCATGACTAGGTCTCTGGCATGCAATGCATTATAAATTAGGAAGCCTTTAATAAGAATTATTATTAATGAACTATCCCGCTACCCCTTATTGATTTTTCTCTCACCTTATAGGAGTGTGATGAAATATGCAGCTGAAGGAGAGGGAGGGAAAATGTTGGCAGGATCACAGTTTCCTAGGGATCAGGCAGCATATTTCAGACAAGGGCCCAAGATAAGAGACTGCATAGTTTTCAACTCCATGAGTGGTACGGTGGCCTAGAGGTGGAGCTCTCGCCTCACAATCAGGAGGCTGTGAGTTCGATCCTAGGTAGAGGCAGATATTTCTCTCTCTGGGCATGATGAGAATATATCTGCTTAATGTAATTCCTCATTAGCAACAGGAAGGGCATCCGGCCATGAAAACATTCTGCTAGCTCCATTCAGTTGCGCAGACTCCATCCCACAAGGGATTATTAAAAGATGATGATAGGTTTGAACTCCATGGGGGAAGGAGGAAAAGGTTTAGGAATAGACACACCTTAGAATCTCTCAGAGTATCTCGCTTAAGTTAGAAGGTTATAGCTTTGGACTGGTAAGGTTTTGTTTACGAGTAGTCCTTGACTTATGATGGGTCACTTAGTGAACATTTAAAGTTACAACAGGCCCCCCAAAAGCTACTTACAGCCTGGTTTCAAATTCTGACATCCACTATGGTCACATGTCTCTATTTTGGGTGCTTAGCAACTGGCCTGCTTTTACAGCCATTTGTAGTACCCATGTGTCACGTGACTATAATTTACAATGTGTGTCCTAGAAACTGGTATTTACTTCCGGTTTCTGGGGGAAACAAAGAGAACAATGGTGGTTAATGGCTGCCTAATAAAATTGGGCCAGTCACTTTATGAACCACTATATCAGTGATAAAATGTAAAATTTGTTACTACTGGTTATGTGGGCGTGCCTTGGTGGGGGGTAATGTGACTGGGTGGGCGTGGCCAACTTTTTTTTTTTAAAACTTTTAAAACCATTTTTTCTACAACCTCTTCGGCCAAAGAGGTGGTTAAAAAAATGGTTTTAAAAGCCTCTGACGATCCCAGCTGAGCTGCCTGATCGTCAGAAGCTTTTTTTTCTTTTAAAAGCATTTTTTCTACAACCTCTTCGACAGAAGAGGTTGTAAAAAAAAATGGTTTTAAAAGCCTCTGACGATCCCAGCTGAGCCACGCGATCATCAGAGCCTTTTTCTTTTTTTACTTTTAAAAGCATTTTTTTTTTTTGGCCGAAGCAAAAGTTAAATTTGCTTAAGTGCAGAGCAAGCAAAACGAAAGAGCGCTAAAGGCATTGACCAAAGTCAAAAGAAGTCTTATCATTCATCCTATCCTATCTTTCTTATTGTCAGGATTCAAAGCCTGTAATGAACCTTTTCACTGCTGATCTGGAAACAAGCAGCTACTCTACCTGTGGCGAAACAAATCTATTTCTCTATCTTCTATAAAGATGTGCCGAAGAAATCTTTTCAGGAGCCAGAGCCAATCTTATAAAAACAAGATTAAGTTGGTGCCAGGGTGAAGATTCTAATCGGGTGCCATTTTCTTGAGTCTATTTGTGTCTCTGATACACTCAACAAGCAAAGCAGAACGAAATACAAGCTGGAGACAATTTCAGAAGCAATTCAGAGGTTTCAAAATCTACTCGTGCATTCTCTCCCTCCCTCCTTATTAATACTGCCTAACATTTATCCTTCTAGCCACTTTTTCTACAACAGAATTGTGAAGTGTCCTTTTTTTTTTTTTTTTTTTTGTATTTCTTAGGGAAAATGCATTTAGGACTCCATTAACTGGAATAGAGGTAAATGTGAGCTGAAACGCTCTTTGTTGAACAACTTCCAATAATAACATCCTTTTCTGCTCCTTCTCTCTGACAAGAAATAATTCACTCTTGTGAAAGGCAAAATGTCTGTAAAGATTCTCAGTCATCCAGGTGTTGTGGCCCATCAGCGACCTGTGCAGCTAGGTAGCTGATTCCGACAGCGAGGAGGCTGGTGTGGTGCTGCGCCAGCAGCCTGTGCAGCTGGCACTCAAGTCAGACAATGAGGAGGCTGGAGAAGATGTGGTGCCAGAGGCGGGGATTCAGCCAGGGCCTTCAGAACCTCCAGAAGCTCCCATAAGTGAAGAGGAAGAAGAGGAGGAGCCTCTTCTCAATGCATGGGTGCGCAGAGCTGCCAAAAGGCAGGAGTGGCTCCTCAGGAGGAGGTCTCCTTGAGAGTAAGGCTTGGGGCTAATTGGCCACTCCCTTAGCCTATTTAAGGAAGGATGACTACTGAGGCAATTTGCAGGGAACAATTTCATTCACTCTCCTTCGCGTCTTGATCTTAGTTCTCTTATCAGTTTCCTGCAAATTGCTTTCTGCCAACCATAGTAAGATTACAATTATTTATTCTTTGGATTCTTGTAGGCTGTTAAGAAAGTTAATTAACAGCCTTTGTTTGAAAAAGACTGATTTAATTTAGTAAACTAAGGTTTGTACAGACTTTGTGTGTGCTGCGTTCTTTGGGATCCGTAGTTGGGGCAGAACACCAGGTCATAGTTGTCTCAAAGGTGCTTTTTCAAAAATCAACTGGACTGTTTTTTTTTTCCCTTGAGGAAGAAGAAGAAAACATTTTGCTTCTCATCCAACAAGCTTCATCGGTTCTTGGTAGAGGCTTGAAATTATCACTTGCAAGATATTTTTTAAAAAAATAAATTAGAGTAAAGGATGTCTGGCTTCTGGACCTGACTTTCTGGCATATTGGAAGACTGCTATGTAGTATGGAATATGGGAGGCAAGTCAAAAAAAGCATAGCAATTAAAGTATTGAAGCGAGCAAGAGACGATGGTTAGATGATTTGGGTTTTTGTTGTTGTTGTTCTGATTTGCTTTGCTTTTTCTCTCTCTTTCTCTTCTTTTTTAGGTAGGTGACATGAGTAGAAGTTAGGTGGGATAGAAAGAATATGCTTTTTAATAATGACCTGATTAAAAGCTAGAATAAGAGATAGAAATAAGAGAAAGGGGAAATATTAGTGTATATTTTATATAATTATATATATATATTGTATATAATGATATTTTATATAATAAAATAAAAGCAATAACAAGAGAAAACATGGAATATGCAGAAAAAGATTTACAGGTGCTTTAGGAAAACACAAGTAAGGGAAACTGCAAAAAAGTATCATCAAAGTCATCCCCAAGTCAATAGAGAGGCTGTAAAAAAGTATGCATCTAACAACCGCTACGCTAATCAGACAGCTACAGCTAAATACAATGAAAAGATATCACAAATCAGATCAATGCCTACGACTAATAATTATTTGTCTGGTTTTAAATATGAACCTCAGATTGATTATTCCAGGGGAAAGGTTGTTGTTCTCGGACATCGGTTACCCTGTGCCTGGTGCCGTGCCCTGAAGTGGCAGGATGAGACTCCCGGGATGTGCTACAGTGGCAGTAAAGTCCAGCTCCCACCCCTTGAGCTGTACCCTGAACCGTTACACAGCCTTCTCACCCACAAGCATCCAATGGCAGAGCACTTTCTTTCTGCTGCCCGGAAGTACAGCGGATGCTTCCAAATGATGTCTTTTGGAGCCAGAGAGGTGAAGGAGGGAAATTTTATGCCAACATTCAAAGTGTAGGGGTAGTCTACCACAGGATAGGGAATATCATGGCAGGGCCTCAGCAGCAGCCTTCATTTCTCCAGATATACTTTGTTGGTGATGATGACAATGAGAGGGACATCAATTGTGGAATCTACCCGGGTGTTACCATATTTTTCGGAGTATAAGACGCACCTTTTTCCCCAAAAAAAGAGGGTAAAAATCTGGGTGTGTCTTATACTCCAAATGTAGCCTTGCCCAGCTTCTCATTCGGAGGTTTCAGAGGCTAAAAAAAGCATCAGAAATGAAGCTTCAGAAAAGAAGCCCCGAAACAGAGCTTCAGAAAAAAAGCCCCCGAACAGAGCTTCAGAGGCTTTTTTTCTGAAGCTCTGTTTCAGAGGCTTTTTTTCTGAAGCTCTGTTTCAGAGGCTTTCAGAGGCAGCAAAAAAGCAAAGAAAAAAAGCAAGGCACAGTGCTCACAACCAAGGAACCTGTTGCTAAAATTCACCTCTTGGAACAGCTGATTAGGGGTATTCCGGGAGGCAGATCCACCTGCCAATCAGCTTTTTTCTTATTTTCTTCCACAAAAACTAAGGTGCGTCTTATACTCTGGTGCATCTTATACTCTGAAAAATATGGTAATTCAGAACTGGTTAGTTCAATTTATCATGCCCAATCACATAGTTTCATAGCGAAGCACGGGTATCCAGCTAGTATCTTTCCAAAAGAATATTTTACTGTGGTACAGCCAACAAATAGTTCCAGTTCTTTGATCGACCGTAGATCAGTGAGGCATTCTTACTCTGGTTTATTCAGACCAGTGGATTTGACTTTGGATCTAACCCTAAAATGTCATTTAATGAAGAAAGTTCAAGAAACTCTATAGTTGATCTTTCTATCAACAATTCAATTTGCTACTGAAAACTAATTCCTAAACTCAAAATTCTTTAATAAATGTCACTTATGTATTATACTATCCCCAGCTCATCAGGATTGGGTCACAGGTTCTTTTGGATTCAGAAGCAATGAGGAAGGAAGGAAGGAAGGAAGGAAGGAAGGAAGGAAGGAAGGAAGGAAGGGGGGAAGGAAGGAAGGAAGGACTTATCTTTCCTCCAATAAAGAATCCCCCAAAGATATGGTGGTCAGCGGATCTGTTCAAAAGCAGAAATTGTGCAGTACCCTCCTGGTTAGGTTTATATCAAAGTTCCATCACAAGGAGGTTGTGCCTAATCTATATAGTCTCTGAACCAGTATTACTTACACTCTTTTTCAGTGACCACATCTCACTACCCCAGAAGATATCGGAAAGGAATTCCTTCCTTGGACACTTAGATAGTATTGCCACTAATCCCTGGAGAAAATCAGAGTGTTTTTCCCCATCTTGCCATTTCTTGGCTCACAAGTTTGAATAGGATAGGATAGGATAGGATAGGATAGGATAGGATAGGATAGAATAGAATAGAATAGAATAGAATAGAATAGAATAGAATAGAATAGAATAGAATAGAATAGAATAGAATAGAATAAGATTCTTTATTGGCCAAGTGTGATTGGACATACAAGGAATTTGTCTTGGTGCATATGCTATTGGTGTACATAAAATAAAAGATACGTTCATCAAGAATCATAAGGTACAACACTTAATGATAGTCATAGGGAACAAATAAGCAATCGAATCATATTAGGAAACAGTCAATATAAATCTTAAGGATACCAGCAACAAGGTTACAGTCATACAGTCATAAGTGGGAGGAGATGGGTGGTGGGAACGATGAGAAGATTAATAGTAGTGCAGACTTAGTAACTAGTTTGACAATGTTGACAGTTTGGGGAAGAATTTAGAAAGGGCATTTGTGCCCAGCAGCATATGGAAGGAACTGTAGCTTAGCAGAAAACATGTTCTTTGTACAAGAAGGTCTTAGCCTCATTCCCAGCGATTCTCTACTGTACAAAGATCAGATAGCAAAGTTTGTAAACAAATCTCCGCCTGGGATTTTGCAACGGGAATTTTCTGCCAGTCTGGAATGACAAAGCTTGGCTAGATGAATTAATAGTTAGAGCAGTGTGTCTGAGCCTTAGCAATTTTAAGCTGTATGGACTTCAGTTCCCAGAATTCCCCAGCCAGCATGTTGGGGAATTCTTAGAGTTGAAATCCACTGGGTTTAAAGTTGCCAAGGTTGAGAGACTCTTTAGTTAGAGGATAACAGCTTGCTTCCTAGGTGCCCAAATTGTTCCATATTCAGGCCATGCCCTATGTGTCTTTAAAGAATTTCAATTTCTCCTTTAGCCTTCGTGCAAAGGTAAACATCTGGCTTTGTGGCAAAGTGAACATAGAGGGATACAAGAAGCGAATAGGAAGTGGCCCATGGGTGTTGATTAAGACAGCATCTGCTAATTAGTGTCGGTTTTAATTTTCCAATATTGCAGGTAATTACACTTATTAGTGAGTAAAATTAAAATGTGTGTTTTGGCTATGGAAATGGGTGCCTCCATGCCAGATTTATTTCAACACGAATAGCAATCTTGTATTCCCATCAGGCTGCTTTGTAAAATATGTAGATGGTTGTCAGGACCTTGCAATGTTGGTTGATGTTCTATGAAACTGAGCAACAACTCTCAGGACTTGAGAGAAAGTTGTTCTTTTTTATTTATTCATATACCGTATTTTTTGGAGTATAAGACGCATTTTTTTCACCCCTAAAAAGAGGTGAAAATTTGGGTGCCTCTTATACACCGAATGTAGCCCCACCCACCCACTGGCCCCCACCCTTTGGCCTCTGACTCCCAGCAATTTACCTCCTTGCAGCAAGCAGCAAGAAGAAACAGCCCATTTCAGCTTCAACACAGCCTAATTAGCACAAATTGATTGTCCATTGGATCGGCCTCCCGACTCTCAGCTGTTTCAGGCTGCAGGGATTGCCATTGCCTATTGCTGCTTGGGCCTCTGCTGCTGGCTGCAAGGAGGTAAATTGCTGGGAGCAGATTTTTTTTTCTTGTGCTAATCAAGCTCTGCTGAAAACGAAAATGAAAGTAAAGCAGGCTATTAGCTCTTTGCTGCAAAGAGGCAAAATTGCTGGGAGGCAGAAGCAGATTTCTTTTTCTTGTTTTCCTCAACAAAAAAGGTAGGTGCATCTTATAGTCCAGAGGGTCTTATACTCCGAAAAATACAGTAATTGATTGTAGACTGTCCTGTCTTGAAAAACTACAAAGTTGACAGGGCATGTTCTGTCCCCTCCCACGAGTGGCCTTGCAGAGGCTCAAATAGCCCGGCAGTAACAAATGCAGGCTAGAGAGAATGAATAGTTTAATAAAACCTTTAATAAATAGTTCTCTTCCAAAGCGTATATTAGTTCAATAGTTACTGGGCAATGTTCCAAAGGTCTTGGCAGACAGACAGCAGGCTAATGCAGGAATGCAGTCTCTTATCAGAAAACTCCAAACCAACAGTTGTAAATCCACTTGTTAGGGAATGGGGTTGAGGGGTCCCCCGGACCTGGAACCAGCTCATGAGCAAATGCACTAGGACTGAAATAAATCTGACAGAGGAGTCTTGTGTAAAAATATAATTTACTTTTAAAATATTTAAAAAGCACTATGTCTTTAAGAAAGCACATTAAAAACAAAGTCTTATCTTGGTTATGTGAAGCAAGGCTATCTCCCTAGATTCCTCTCCACAATACCGAAACAGTTCACAAGAGAATAAAGCTAACATGAAGATAAGCAGCTTCGGTGTCAATATATCATCGAGGTAGTAGAAAGGCGGCAGCACAAACTTCACAGCTAAAAGTCACCTGAAGTAAAAACAGTTCAAACAGCAAACATTGCTTGAAGCTTGTGGGAGGAAGAAAGTCCAGCAACAGCAGTCCCGATGATAGCTTGCGTGCTACAAAACAGCAAAAGGCAAGCATCCGTGGGAGTTTCTCTGCAACGGCGTCTGGAGTCCTTATCTGCATTCTTCTCCCATCTGCGGCATTTGCACTTAGCTTCTTGCAGGAGCTGTGCATTTAGGCCTGAACCGGAGTCTAGGCCCAAGTAGCAAGCGAAAAGGTCCTTGCTTATATGGGGAGTTAACCTGCAATTAACTAGGGCGGGGAAGGCTTGCAGGTAATTGCAAACAGGAGATGGCTTGATTAAAACCATATTGTTTGTGAGTAGGCAAGTAGCCACAGCAATCCTGGAAACACTCGTGACACCACTGCATCCAAAACGCCAACAAATTGTTCACTACGCCTTTCCAGCCCAGTCACACCCCTTTTATACTTTGTAGGGTGTGGCCCTACGTCTCCTGACCACACCTCTTGGGACGTGGCAATAGCTGTTCTCTACGATGTCTCCTACGTCTCTCTCTTTTATCCAATAGGGGCTCCCCCTCGGTGTTACCGGCCTCTGTTTCCTCCTCAATTTGGATGGGGTCCAGAGGCACGTTAGCAACTGTCAGTTCTTGCTGACTCACCAGTGAAGACGGCCCTTCCGGCACATAGCTCGTGACAGCTTCCTCCTCCTCCATATAATCCTCCGACTCA
Source organism: Pituophis catenifer annectens (assembly GCF_029215685.1). NCBI lineage: Eukaryota > Metazoa > Chordata > Lepidosauria > Squamata > Colubridae > Pituophis > Pituophis catenifer. Next base: position 80,652,466 of record NW_027256887.1, read on the forward strand.
GCATGCGAAGATAAATCAGCCTCCGGGGCCCGGGTCACAACAGGGCAGTGAAACTAAAACCAATCATACTAAATAACAAAAATCATTGCAAGATGCAAAGAATTTAGATCACACCTTAAGTTCTAGTTCAGTAGATTTATTGCTCACACAAGAATCTAGTCAACTAATGGTCAGCACTAAATTGATGCTAGATAACACTCAATGGATTTCAGCAGAGGCTGGATCTGGATCACTTGTGGCAACATAAGGACTGCAGATTGATAACTCTCTTAACTCCACCACTACCACTCTCGACTTTGCCATTTCTTCTCCTACAATCATAGCCACTCCAACAATACCAATGCAAGATTATTCCAGGTCCACCATCAAGGAATATCAGAACATAACTTTTTATGAAATGGGTATAGGGTAATGGTAGCAGGCTGGACTTTATGGGTTCCAAAATATGAGGAACCTTGAAGAGACATGCCACCAGAGCACACTCCTTGACTGGCGACATCCAGGGGGATAGCCTTCTCTGTGGGGGCACCAGCCCTCTGGAATGAGCTGCCCCTAGAGGTTCGTATTACCCCCAACCTGCGTACCTTTCGCTGTGCCCTGAAGACTCTTTTATTCCAACAAGCCAGACTGGCCTAATAGGAATTTTAAATTGGGTGTCTGTTAGCTTTTAATTTTGTGGGCCAAATTTATGTATTTGTTTTTAAATTGGCTTAGGACCCGGGTACTTGCGGGACCGCCTACTACCACCAATAGCCTCCCACCGGCCGGTACGCTCCCATAGAGAGGGGCTCCTCCGGGTGCCGTCAGCCAAACAATGCCGACTGGCGGCCCCCAGGGGAAGAGCCTTCTCTGTGGGGGCACCTACTATCTGGTACGAGCTCCCCCCAGAGATACAGAGGATCCCGGATCTGCGCACCTTCCGCCGCGCCTTAAAGACCTTACTATTTCACCAGGCCGGCCTGGCCTAATTTTCCCCCTCTTTTATAACGATTTTTAAAATTTTAAATATCTTTTAGTATTTATATATTCAATTTTAAATTGGTTTTAAAAGTTTGGGGTTTTAAATTTGTCGGGGCCAAAATTATTTAATTTGATTTTATTCTATTTTTTAAATTTTGTATTGTATGTGTTTTTATTGTTTGGCTGTGCACTGCCCTGAGTCCTTCGGGAGTAGGGCGGTATAGAAATCTAATAAAATGAAAAATGAAAATGAATTGTTTTTAAATTTTTTAGTGTATATGTGTTTTAAGATGGCTGTACACCGCCCTGTGTCCTTTGGGAGAAGGGCGATATAGAAGTGTAATAAACTCTAAATCTAAAATCTAAATCCTTGCACCTGAGGTGGAGAAACAGTGTCTTTCAAGTTGACCAGTCAGGTTGGGCTGAATCTGTGCAGAAAAGACATGGAATACGGTGCACAGGAGGTGTAAAGGTAAAAGGTAAATGTTCCCCTCGAACATATGTGCTAGTCGTTCCCGACTCTAGGGGGTGGTGCTCATCTCTGTTTCAGAGCCGAAGAGCCAGCAGTGTCCGAAGACGTCTCCATGTGGCCAGCATGACTAAATGCCAAAGGCACACGGAACGCTGTTACCTTCCCACGGAAGGTGGACCCTATTTTTCTACTTGCATTTTTTACCTGCTTTTGAACTGCTAGGTTGGCAGAAGCTGGGACAAATAACGGGAGCTCACCCTGTTATGCGGCACTAGGGATTTGAACCGCTGAACTGCCGACCTTTCGATCGACAAGCTCAGCGTCTTAGCCACTGAGCCACTGCGTCCCTGTCGCACAGGAGCTGTAATTGCTGCTATTATTTTGACTGCTGCCATTATTTTTATTGAATCAAATGTAGAGTATAGGGTTTCCTGCCTAAGCAGGGATTTGGACTACAAGACCTCCAAGGTCCCTTCCAACTTTGTTAAATTAAATTACATAATGAGAATGGAACAAAAGATACGTCCTAACCAATAGACCTACAAAGTCTTACAATTTAGGCATTTCCTCTTTCTTGAATTAAACTGATGTTATTAAGTTCATTAAATTTGCAACATTTGCCTTACGGAAGACAAACCAGATGGAGTGCAAGACATAATCAGTCAAAGACCACAATTCCCCAAGTGTACTTCTCAGTCAATCAATCAATCATATAAAGTTGGTTACTTCAGTTATTCAAGCAGCCAAGCACATTGATTTTCTTTTCTTTCTTTTTTTTCCACTTGGGTCACCTGAGACCTTCTCAGCTTCATCACAAATGTTTCATGATGGCTTACAAGAAAGAGTCAATAGAAAAGGAGCAGAGTTCATATAGCTTTCCAAAGTAAAGGGACTGGAGAACTCCTGCATGCTTTGAAGACTGTGAGTGAAAGAGGATATGTGTTGTGGTCCGCCAGCAGCCTGCGGACCTGGCAGCAGAGTCAGACTGTAAGGAGGCTGGGGAGGAACATGGGCCAGTCCTGGAGTCTGGGGAAGGCCCGGACGAGGGCTCTGCATCGGAGGCAGAGATGGGGCCAGGGCCATCTGAGAGTTATGTGCGGACTCCGGAGCCTCCAGAGTCGGCCATCAGAGAGGCAGAGGAACAGGAGGAGCCTGATCCTAGTGCGTGCATTCGCAGAGCTACCAGAAGGCAAGAACAGTTAAAACAAAAGGGACGACTCGGGAGTAAGGCCTGGAGATGATTGGCCCCTCCCGTAAGGTTTAAGAGACGAGGAAAAGCACCTGGGCACTTTGCAGGAAAGCAACATTGTTAATTCTGTTCCCAGTCGGCATCTCTGTTTGATTCTGGACTCCGTGTAGCTTTGCCAAGTAGGTCTTTGGCAGCGTGTCAAGGGAGATAAAGGTTGGTGATTATCCTGAAGGACTTCTCCCGAAGGACTTTTTGCAACTAATTGGGACTCAGCTGTGAATGAACGTAATTCACAGCTGTTGCAATAAAAGAGGTTTTTGGGACTACTCGTTTTAATGACTCAGGAAGCCTAGGTCACAACAATATGTAAGAAGAAGCTACTGTAGGACAATTGGAACAGAAATATAGATGGACAAGTATGTGATGATTTATTTCATTGTGTCACTTCTTAAGGGTTCTTTCTGCATACTCTTTTCTGTGTCTTTTGCTTTATGTCTATATACCAAACATATCTGGGATCTTAAAACTATGTGCTGCCTGCGAGCTGGGATTCCCAAAGTTTATGATTAAATGTTAATGTGAAACCAGGAGCAAATAGTTTAACACACAAGTAGAGGTCTTTGCACTTGCCCAGGTTTATTTAGACAGATGCTAAATTATTTTATCAGATCCTCAATGACTCAGTTAGCCCTATTTTGGAGGTTAGGAGAGTGCATAAAGAATTTGGTACTTCAACAGGCCTTTGAAAGCAAAACAAGTTGATTTTAGTTCTTCCTGCTGTATAATCATTATTATCAGCCTTATTCCTTTGGGTACTGTAGCTCAAAAAAACTCCATGGACCTATCTATGAAGTCATCATAAATCAAATTTGGGTGCAGTGAACCTTTACCAGAGATACAGAGTAATCAGTTGACGGTATGTAATAGCAATTAAATGTAAATGAAATTGCATTACACTAATTTTGTAACTGACTTTTTTTTGTGGGAGAAAGAAAAATGGCCCTTGGCATGTCCTTCAAAGTCCAAGGCCTTTTGTTACAAGACAATTCCGACATTTATCAATTGGAAGGCTCAAATCAGGAAGCCTTGGACTGGCACTTGCACAACATCTGCACAACAACTTTAACAATGATTCCCAATGAAAAGCGAAATGAGTTGCTGAACACCCAGACATAGAAAGACATATAGATAACCCTATGCAATTGGTGCCAAGCTCCGAACTACCTTGCCGGCACTGGACAATCTTGAATAGGATTCACATCTCATATGGCAGTGCTGGCTAACCTTTTTGTTGTCGCGTGCTGAAAGTGTGCAGGTGCGCCTGCGACACGCACCCATAATGCAATGCACCCTGTGCACCCCTCCATGTGTGACACCCCTCCATGCCCCGTTTTGGGCCTAGTAGGCCTCTCTGCAGTCTCCTGGGAGCAAAATCGGGTCATGGGGGGGCCACACCGCAATCCCGTGCACCCCATTTTGAGCCTAGTAGGCCTCCCTGCACTTATAACCCATAATGCAATGCGTGCATGCACCCCGTGTGCACCCTGCACCCCCATGCATGCACACATGTCCCCCCCACGCTCCCCTATCCCCCATGTATGCATGCGTGTCTCCTGCATGCACCCCGCCCCCCATGCATGTGCGGCAGAGACCCAAAAATCAGCTGGCCAGCGGGAAGTACACACGCATGCGTGGTGAAGCTGAGCTGGGGCAGCAGTTCACGTGCCTGCAGAGAAGGCTTTGTGTGCCACCTGTGACAGCGTGCCATACAGGGGTGGATTCTACTTACCTTTACTACCGGTTCACAATGGGATTGCTTCTGCGCATGCGCAGATTGCCGATGATGACATCCGGGGTGGTGGGCGGAGCCTCCCACCGGTTTTACTACTGGTTTTTGCGAACCAGCCTGAACCGGGGGCAACCCACCACTGGTGCCATAGGTTCGCCATCACAGTCATATGGTGTCTGCTGGGATTCATTGTATAAATGAGGCATAGTATCCTCTCCTCAATGTGACTGTGGGGTCCTACATCAAACTGTAGAGCATATCATGACCGGCTGTAAATTGAGGGCATATAACAGTCCAGTTTCTGATTTCTTTCAGATAAACAATGCTGCACTTCAATGGTTAGATGGCTTGGACTGAATATAGATCTTTTTAATATTCATGTTTTCTGTGATTTTAATTTAGGTGAAATATTCATGTCTGTTGTAAGTCCATGTATGTTAGCCCACCACACACTAAATAAATAAATAACAAGATACTTTCTTAACGTAAAGATGAAAAAGGTGTCAGCGAATTTCTTTTGGAGGTGAGGAGCATAGAAATTGTAGCAGATAAAGAAATACGTTGTTAGAAAGGAGATTTCAAGCTGTAGACTATTTAGAACATAGAACATGTGTAGAATAATAGGATTGGAAGGGATCTTGGAAGTCTTCTAGTCCAACTCCCTGCTCAATACTATTCCAGAAAAATGGCTGTCCCAGTCTCTTCTTGAAAACTTCCAGTGATGGAGCACCCACAACTTCTGGAGGTAATCCATTCCATTGATTGTCCCAAAGGTGTTTTTTCAGGAGGCAACTAGACTTCCTTGTTTTTTTCTTTGAAGGCATTTTGCTTCTCATCCAAGAAGCTTCTTCAGCTCTGACTGGACTGTGTCCCAAGGGACAGAAAACATCCTGCATCCAAGAAGGCTTCAAATCCATTGGCACTACTGACCCTGAGGACACAGATGAATCTCCAGGTGACTCTCTAAAGCAAGGGTGTCAAACTGGCAGCCCGCGGGCCAGATACATCATGCGCAGACCATGCCCACCCCAGTTCTGTGAAAGGTAAGAATGTTACAAAATGTCACATGATGACAACATGACCCGGCGAGTTTGACACCCGTGCTCTAAAAGAATGCAAATGACCAGCTGTCTGCAAGGAATATAAATCCTTCCATTCCCCACCATCCAGTCAGACCTGAAGAAGCTTCTTGGATGAGAAGCGAAACGTCTTCAAAGAAAAAACAAGAAAGTCCCGTTGTCTCCTGAAAAGGCATCTTTGGGAGAACCATGACCTGGATGACGAGAATCCCCATAGTCATTCCATCAATTAACTGTTCTCACTGTCAGGAAATTTCTCCTTACTTCTACGTTGGATCTCTCTTCTTGTACCCATTACTTCTTGTCCTGCTTTCAAATGCTTTAGAAAATAGGTCAGACCCCTCATCTCTGTGACACACACACACCAGAGGTGGGTTTCAGCAGGTTTTGGCCAGTTCTGGAGAACCAGTAGCAGAAATTTTGAGTAGTTCGAAGAACCGGTAGTAAAAATTCTGACTGGCCCCACCCGCATCTATTCTCTGCCTCCCAAGTCCCAGCTGATTGGGAGGAAATGGGGATTTTGCAGTAACCTTCCCCTGGATTGGGAGGAAATGGAGATTTTACAGTATCTTTCCCCTGGAGTGAGGTGGGAATGGAGATTTTAAAGTATCCTTCCCCTGCCATGCTCACCAAGCCACGCCCACAGAACCGGTAGTAAAACAATTTGAAACCCACCACTGACACACACCCAAAATACTGGAAGAGAGTTATCATGTCCCCACTCATCCTTCTCTTCATTAGACTGGACATACCCATCTCCCCACAACCATTCGTTTTATATTTTATCCTCCAGTCTCCTCATCATCTTTGTTGCTCGTCTCTGCATTCTTTCTACAAAATCTTTTTTGTATCATAGTGAACAAAACTGGACACAGTATTCCAAGTGTGGTCTCATTTGTGCAATACTACAGGGGTAACCCAATCTTACCTTCATATCATGGCATTCCAGCCTGGGTATTTTGAAACCTATCCATCTAGTTCAGGGGTCTCCAACCTTGGCAACTTTAAGACTTGTGGACTTCAACTCCCAGAATGCCTCAGCCAGAAAAGCAAAGCTGAGTTGAAGTCCACAAGTCCTTAAAGTTGCCAAGGTTGGAGAACCCTGATCTAGTTGGCATTTTGAGGAAAAAATAAAAACCTAAGCTAACTGGCAAAAGAGAAAGGAGAGAAAAAATAGGCAGAATAACCTTTACCTGCCTCTTCGTTAATATTTGCACAGCATTTTCTCTATTGAAATGTATTACATAAATGCAAAAGAACATGTTAAATGGACACAGCTTCCCTCTAGGTTTGATCTGTTTTCTCAAAATAAGGAGCTATGTTTGCTCAAATTCTTCCTGTACGTGGCATAACAGTGCGCAATTTCTCTTTTTAAAAATGCTGATGCAAAAAAAACATTCAAGATTTCTGTGCAAATTAAAGGAAAGAAGCAGTTACTATAGAATGGCTAATTAAAAATAAATCCTGCACTTATTTTATTTTCTCTTTTGAGGGTTTGTTTTTTTTTCCAGATAAAAAGAGAAAGTACTCATTTGGCCTATGGAATCCTAAATACACTAGATGTTATATACCTTACAGCAGGCTGGCTGGGGAATTCTGGGAGTTGAAGTCCACACCTCTTCAAGTGGCCATGGTTGAGAATCATTGGCTTATAGTACAATCCTATACATACTTATTTCGAAGGGTGAAAGTAGGAAACCCGTTCAGGTGATATAAACAAGAGTAAAGCTAAATTTTGGATAACGTTTTTCCTGGCGTCAGGTTGACTAACAGCCAAATGACATCAATTGAAAACCAAGCAATCTATCTATTCATGTAAGATTATTTTGGAATTTAGATTTTTTTTTTCCCAAGCTGCCTAGTGCTGTCACAAATATGGGAAAATATGAGGATCCGATGAACCATTGATGGAACAGATATCTCTAGAAAAATTCCAAAATAGCCTTACATGCGTAGATTATAGGGGTTTTCATCTGATGTCATCTGGTTGTTAGTCAATTTGACAACGGTGAAAAGGTTACCCAAAATTTAACTTTACCCTTGTTTTATTTATTTATGAGTTTTTATGCTGTGGATTTTTGAATGTTGCAAGCCACACAGAGTCACCTCTGTGTGAGCTGGGCGGCCATAAAAATTTGTGTAATAAATAAATAAATGCATTTTAGCATTGTTGAAAGCAGCCCCTGACATATCCCAAAACCTATAACTCTTTTTAATATTGATTGCTATTACATTCTTGATTAATCTGCCTGTAAATCAAACACCTCTGACAAGATATTAATCGTAGCTGCTCTGTAATCATGGAATGCTATTGCTCGGAAAGTTCTGAAGTGTGAATTTTGAAGTAGGATTATAACACATGGAGAAAAGTTGGGAATGGCATGTCTCAAAACTGAAACAGTAAGAAAATCCATCTGCTAAGCAAGCTGTAAAAAGCTTTCTTTCCATTTCTAATCTAGGCCTATTTGGGCTCCTCAGAATATTGAAGCTTTAACTTGTAATTAATTCTGTGTGTAGGTTCTCTGCACAGAAAACAATGTGGGTATTCTTGAAGGAATTTATGTTTTCATCTAACAAGGACAAAGGCTATAGGGAAAGGCCTGATAGGTAGCTCACCTGTCTATCTACCTAATATTCTGTGTCTCCCAGTGGACAATTGATATAGTTCCCAAACTCCAAGTTGGGCCTAGAGAGCAAGAAGCACTTCTATTGTCACTACCTAGCAGGCAGCATTAATGGTCCTCTTTCTTTTTGGCTGACTAGTTAGGAGAACCTAGTGCAATGATGGCTAACCTTTTTGCCGTCGCGTGCCAAAAGCCGGGGGAGCGCAGGGGGGTTATGCTCATGCTCACAGCCATAATTCAATGCACCCCGCGCATGTGCATGCGACCCCTCCTGCACGACCTCCGCTTTTGGCACACGATGGCACGGTGGGCCCAGTAGTCTCATTTTTCGCCCTCCCCAGGCTCCAGAGCTATTCTCCAAAGCACCTGAAGGCAGGACAATGGATGGGACCTAATCAAAGAGAGAATCAATCTAGAACTAAGGAGAAATTTCCTGACAGTTAGAACAATTAATCAATGAAACAACTTGCCTCCAGAAGTTGTGAATGCTCCATCACTGGAAGTTTTTTAAGAAGATGCTGGATAACCATTTGTCTGAAGTGGTATAGAGTTTCCTGCCTAAGCAGGGGGTTGGACTAGAAGACCTCCAAGGTCCCTTCCAACTCTGATTCCCTTCAATTCTATTCTCTTCAATTCAATTCTACTCTACTCTACTCTACTCTACTCTACTCTACTCTACTCTACTCTACTCTATTCTATTCTATTCTATTCTATTCTATTCTATTCTATTCTCCACACAATAACAAACCTGTGAGGTGGGTTGGACTGAAAGAGTGTGAATGGCCCAAAGTCACCTAACTAGCTGTCACGACTAAGGCCGGATTTGAATTCATGGTCTCCCACTTTCTAGCTTGGTGCCTTAACAAGACCAAATTTACTTACAGGAAGCAAAAGTGAGAGACCTGCTGATGGGCCACAAAGTTACAGGTCAGTCGCACATGCTCACAAAGCCAAGGCATCCAATAACACTCCATCAATTATTTAATTCTACTTCATTATCTCATTGGTTGACTAGCTCTGGCTGTGTTTTTTTTTTTTTTTTACTATACTAATCATAAACTTTGTTTACCTCCGGATTCAGCCGTTTCGCACCTATTTGGGAGAACCATTTGTTAACTTTCTAAGCAGTTCGGAGAACCGGTAGTTGGAAGAAATCTTATTTTGTTTTTTCCCGCTTTACAGGGCTAATCCTGTAAGGAAGGCAGCAAGGAAACATTCTGGTGTTGTTTCTAGCCTAATCTTTATTGCCCTGCTTACAGAAACTGCCTCTCTGGTTAACCCTTATTACATTGTAACAGCTAAGGTGAAGCGCCCATCAATATGAGTGACGTTGAGTTGGCCACGCTCACACGGTCACATGACCATCGAGCCACACCTACTCAGCTGGTCATTAGGGCAGAGAACCAGTTGTTAAATTATTTGAATCCCACCACTGCCTCCAGACCTTTGTTCGGAGTCTCCCAACTACAGCTTAAGTTAGATATCACATCATTCCTTGACTCCAATACAGCTTTGCTTGCAAGATAGCTTAGCTGAAGGTCAAAGCCACTACTTGTCAGGTGGTCTATATAGGAGATATTTGTAGTCAACCTATGAAATTTCTGGGGGTGACCTCTCTGGCCTTTGCCAATAGGTGTAAAAGAAATGTTACTTTGAGCAGGCAAAGGCACAAATAAGCTAATTGCTCTGGCCAAAGTTAATTCATTGCTTACAAAAAGCCTCTAATTATTTATTAATGAACTAATAAGCCAGCAGACCTTCAAGGTGGAAGGTTGTCACAGCTATAAACTAAGAATCTGAGTGGAGGGGGGGGGAATCTCCACTCATCCTACATCCTATGATTCAGGAGGTAGTAAACCATTGTCTAGTTTAATCTAAGATGTCACTATTGGAAGAAATGTATTCTGTGTGGATAAAAAACACCCTGGAATCAGGGGTGAAATCCAAAATTTTTCCCTACCGGTTCTGTGGGTGTGGCAGGGGAAGGATACTGCAAAATCTCCATTCCCACCCCACTCCAGGGGAAGGATATTGCAAAACCTCCATTCTCACCCCACTCTGGGGCCAGCCAGAGGTGGTATTTGCCGGTTCTCCGAAGTACTCAAAATTTCCGCTACCAGTTCTGCAGAACCTGTCAGAACCTGCTAGATTTTACCAGTGACTTGAATCGATCAAAGTTACTGATTTCTCAGCTTCTCACAATCCCCGGATCATTGTATTGCTCTGCAATGAGAAGAAAATGAAAATACTGGTCTGTCAAATGCCTGTTGGTCCTGCCGTATGCCAGAAATGGGTTTCAATTAAGTCTGACCCTGATAATAAGGTGCAAAGAAATCCTGTCACGTGTGGCCTTGCTCCAGGAATCTCTGTTGCTGGGATGCTGTAATCGCACCTGACAACCTCTGAAGTCCCCGAACAATGAATTTTGACAGCCACTGTTAAGTCCTTATTAGCAATGGCAAATTCTACTGTAACACAAGCTGTATTTAGTCTGCTGACAACTTAATCATAACTTTCTTGTTGTCATTGAGCCAGATAAAGAATGAAAATTTAAACCTTAGGCAGAAGGAAAGCTTTTTAATGTGGGGTGAAAGAACGAAAAGCCACCTTCTGCAACATGAAAGGGACTGCAAGGCCTCAAGTGTATTCAAAATAGGAGACTGGCCTAGCAGAGTTCTAGGTCTCTTTGGGGATATTCCAGTCGTTTCTTCTCTGCTGGGTCTTGGCGTCTCAAAGAAAGCAGAAACATAGAAGATCAATCTCAATTCTCCCACCTTGGACTCTTAAGTGAGAGAAGCCAGGATCCAATGCTCCTTCAAGGTTTGAGGTGGAGGTTGTGTGTGGAAGTGAAGATCAAGGTTTATAATGTTATTCTTTATGATCTAGATCAGGGATCTCCAACCTTGGCAATTTTATGATAGCTGGCTGAGGAATTCTAGGAGTTGAAGCCCACAAGTCACAAAGTTGCCAAGGTTGGAAATCCCTGATCTAGAAAGTTTTGGGAAACTTTCAAGTCAATCTTGATTGCTGGTAACTGCCTGGAGCAATCCACGGAGCTTTCTTGGCAGGATTTGAAAGTAACTTTCCATTTCCTACTTCTTCCTAGGGCTGAGAGAGTGTGACAGGCCCAAGGTCATCCAGCTGGCTTCATATCTTAAAAAGGTAAAGATTCCCCTCACACATATGTCCTAGACTCTAGAGGGTGGTGCTCATCTCCATTTCAAAGCCAAAGACCAGTGCTGTCCGAGGACGTCTCCGTGGTCATGTGGCCGGCATGACTAAACACCAAAGGTGCACGGAACACTGTTAGAACTCACAGTCTCCCATTTTTGAGGCCTTAACTACTGTATCAAACTAGCTCTCCTAATGGGCCTCATATATCATCCTCAGTCGTCTTTTGCAGCTCTTGTTCTAACAGTCTTCAACCTTCAGAAGAACAGATGCCTGAATGATGCTTTCAAAAAATAATAAATGAAGACCGTTGGAGCTTCCTGTTGTTTTTATGTTTCAAATTTTTCTCTCACACACATTCTCCCTCGGGCGCGAGATTGATTTTGAATATCTGCTTTGCGGTTTCCATGGGTCTTTTCTCATGCATGACTGTTTGAAATGAACAAAATCTTTTTGAACTCTATCGTGTTCTGGGGTTACCCTTCTGGCTTTTTGCATACAGTTGATAAATACATCTCTCCTGAATAGAGTGGTTTAGTTTGGTTTGGGTTTTTTTTTTTTTGTTTTTTTTTTTAAGGTTTTGATTCTCTCAGCATTCCTGACTTGTCTTTCCTCAAAGGAAAGCTAACACAAATCACTTTTGCCTGCTGAAGTCATTGGCTGCAATTCTGAGCCTCACACTGGGAGGAGTTCTTTACTAAATGGGCCCAAGAGAAAAGATCACATTAAAAAAAAAAAAGAGCATGGCTGGCTCAGGAATTCTGGGAGTTGAAGTCCACAAGTCATAAAGGGGCCATAATTCCCCTCCTCTGTCTTAGAGGCATAGACAGCTACCGTATCTACTTACTTACTCATTCATTCATTCATTCATTCATTTTGTCAAGCATGTATAAGAATAGAAGAATAGAATAGAATAGAATAGAATAGAATAGAATAGAATAGAATAGAATAGAATAGAATAGAATAGAATAGAATAGGAGTAGAGTAGAGTAGAGTAGAGTAGAGTAGAGTAGAATAGAATAGAATAGAATAGAATAGAATAGAATAGAATAGAATAGAATAGAATAGAATAGAATTCTTTATTGGCCAAGTGTGATTGGACACACAAGGAATTTGTCTTGGTGCATATGCTCTCAGTGTACATTAAAAAAAAGATACATTCATCAAGAATAATAAGGGACAACACTTAATGATAGTCATAGGGTACAAATAAGCAATCGAATCATATTAGGAAACAGTCAATATAAATCTTAAGGATACCAGCAACAAGGTTAGATAACAAGGTGAGATAACAGATATAAGTATAAACATGATTATGAATATATGAAATGGATACAAATAAATGGGGACAGTAGGACAGGGATGGTAGGCATGTTGGTGAGCTTATGCACGCCTCTTACAGACCTCTTAGGAATGGGATGAGGTCAACAGTAGACAGTCTAAGGTTAAAGTTTTTGGGGTTTGGGGAAGAAACTACAGAGTCAGGTAGTGCATTCCAGACATTGACCACTCTGTTACTGAAGTCATATTTTCTGCAATTGAGTTTGGAGCGGTTTACCTTGAGTTGGTATCTATTGTGTGCTCATGTTTTGTTGTGGTTGACGCTGAAGTAGTCATTGACAGGTAGGACGTTGTAGCAGATAATTTTATATACTACGCTTAGGTCAGAACAAAGGAGGCGTAGTTCTAAGTTGTCTAAGCCCAAAATTTCAAGTCTGGTGGCATAAGGTATTTTATTGCGGGTAGAGGAATGGAGGACTCATCTCATGAAATATCTTCGGACTCTCTCAATTGTATTAATGTCCGATATGCAGTGCGGGTTCATCTCCATCCTCCACATACTTCAAGACCGCTTCCAATCTATCATTGCATTTTGATCAGCAATGGCACTCTACCTTGGCCAAGTTAACATGTTTTTCAAATTGACATGATGGCACAAACAGGCTGGCACACATTCTTGGCTAACCTCTGTTCTGCCTCAAAAACAACAACAAAAAAAAATTAATGATCCATTTGTTTTCTTGAATATCCATTCTATTCTCCCAAATCTTCTTGAATACCGAAGTTCAAAAGCTTGAATACTCTTTCTTATCCTGCTTTTTTTTTCAAAGCCCAACTTTTGTATCCACAGAATGGCACAGGGAATACTATTGCCTGCATGATTTTCATCTTTGTAGGTATGGTAGGAGACTTCCTGCCATCTTTTCCAAGGTCTTCATTGCTGCTCTATTAGTCAGTGTGTATTTCTTGATAGCATTTTTTCCCTTTTAATTTATTAATTAATGTATTATTTATTAGTTCAATTTATATGCCGCCCTTCTCCGAAGACTCAGGGCGGCTTACAATGCACGTATAGCAATAGCCTTCATTCTTTTGTATATACCTGCTTATTAGGGCTTTTGGCCCCCCATAAGTAGTGTTTCCACAAAGTCAGCTTATTGCCCCCACAATCCGGGTCCTCAATTTACCTACCTCGGAAGGATGGAAGGCTGAGTCAACCTTGAGCCTGGTGAGATTTGAACTCTCACTAACCGCAGGCAGCTGGCAGCTAAGTGCTACATAACAGCACTTAGTCTGCTGCACCACCAAGGCTCTTAATGATTGATCCTAAAAGGAAGAAACTAACCATCCTTCTGATATCTTCATTATCAATCTGAGGAGCGTTCATTTGTACTTTCTTATATTAAAGGTTCAGGTGTTAATCCTTTCTATGTATGATGGAAATGAATTATCTAAATGAAGAACTTACAGATATACTTCAGTGACAAAAATTATTCATTTCAGCACTTCTCAACTGATTAGTAATCATGTCAATGGATTTTCACATTCAGGTGACATTTCTTCTTATTCATTTTTATTCACTCTATATTTGGTAACACTAACCTACGGGATATTCTCAATTCTGTAAAAGAACGAGAAACTTTCAAGTTTTTGGGGGGAGGGGGGGAATCAGTGGTGTGTTTTCACACTTTGTTACTACCGGTTTGCTGCGTGCACCCGGTTCACTCGCACGCCTGCCGTCTGCACATGTGCCCGGCCTTCCATGCATGTGCTTTGCTTGCACACGTGTCTTTCATGCATGCACCCAGCCTCAAAAACATGCCTAAATAGGATGGTATAGAGGCGTGGCGGGTGGGCTGGCCCACCCACGATTTCTGCTACCGGTTCGTCTGAACCAGTCTGAACTGGCTGAATACCACCTCTGCGGGGGATTTACTTTTTTAAAAAAAATGAGAATGGATTAAGCACTATCTCTTATTCGTGGCATGTTGCAGGCAATTCAGATTTATTACTATCAGGATATCTTAATTATGATATTGCAAGTCAAGGGAGAAATCTATTCCTGCAGAAATTACTTTCCATCTCATTTTTTTTTCATAATTTGCAGATAATCATTTTTGTAATTTGGTTCTCCTATAGGATTACTTCCAATGTATCTCAACACTGTAAATGCTAACATTATCAAAATGGAACATACTAGACTTAATGAGATTATTACTGATCTTTTGAAAAAGTCATAATTTAAAAATATCTGCACTCATTCATCATTCACTCCCATTTCGACAAACTAGTATTTAGTATACAATTTAACATAAATCAGCACTTTAAAAAATAATAAATAAATAAAACATGAGATATTTTTGACGAACTGATGGAACCACTGTCTTCAAAGCACTTTTATTCAAAGGTTGAAGTTAACAGTGTTTTTCTTAATCCATAAATGTTCATATGCATCATAAACATCTTATGATAGTGTACAATGACTTTAAGCTAGTGAAGTAACTTTTGTTAAAAAAAGAAAAAAGATGCAGGCTCTTTCACAAACTTCCTCACCAGGAAACTGAGTTAAGTCTATGTTCTGCTTAAGCTGTCAGAACTCTATTCAAAGAAATAATTTACCTGCTTTAAAACATGATTCAAAGGAATCTCCACCAAGAAGATATCCTTGACTTGCTGTTGAATCTTAGAATCTAAAAGCCTTTGAATTTTTCAGAAGTAGGAAGATAGCTTTGCTCAGTGGTGAAATCCAATTTTTTTTTTGCTACTGGTTCTGTGGGCATGGCTTGGTGGGCGTGGCAGGGGAAGGACACTACAAAATCCCCACTCCTGGGGGAAAGGATATTGCAAAATCCCCATTCCCTCTCCACTCCTTGGGGGAAGGATATTGCAAAATCTCCATTCTCACCCCACTCCTGGGGCCAGCCAGAGATGGTATTTGCCAGTTCTCTGAACTACTCAAAATTTCCGCTACCGGTTCTCCAGAACCTGTCAGAACCTGCTGGATTTCAACCCTGGCTTTCCTCCAAGTCATTTCTCTGAAAACTCACCTTTCTTTAAATATGTGGATCTTAGCCAAGTAAGAATTATTACAAGGAAAGTCACAAGAGGCCAGTTCTTTTAAATATAATTAGGGAACTCTAAAGTGGTCCATGGATTGCATTTTCAGTCAATTTAACGTAATAAAGACATATACCACAGACTGAAACTTGGCGGGGCTGCCATGAAGGTCTTGAAAAAGATATTCAAATGCCATGAAGTGTCTGTGCCTCCACTGCAAGGGATGATATTCCCTTTGACCAGAGGTGGATTTCACATAATTTTACCACAGGTTTGCCGCACACTGAAAATGTGAGCGTGCGCGTGCCTTCCACGCATGTGCCCGGACTTCTGTGTATGTGCTTTGCTCACACATGCGACTTGCACATATGTGTGCGGCTTAGAAAATGTGGCTAAATCGAACGGCATAACACCGGGGTGGGGGTGGGGGCGGGGGCGGGCCCACCCGCAGACCGCCACTGCCAGTTTGCTTGAACCAATCTGAAGCGGCTGAATACCACCACTGCCTGTGACTCTTTATGGAAGTGAAAGTTGGACTCTGAAGAAGTTGGATGGAGACAGTGGTGGGTTGCTCCCGGTTCGCACCAGTTCACAAGAACCGGTAGTAAAAATTTGTAGTAGTTCGGAGAACCGGTAATAACATTGGCTGGCCACGCTCCCGAACTGGTCCCCAGCCCGGTCGCTGCTCACTTACCCCACCCACCTCATCAGAGGCTTTTTTTTTTTACTTTTAAAAGCATTTTTTCTACAATCTCTTCAGCCGAAAACAGCACTCTACTAGCACTGATAATGTTACGTAGTTAGGTAATGAAATGTCTGCAAGAAAACAAGCAAGCTCAGAGAGCACCAAGGATTCCTCACTCTTTCCGTCTCCTATTTTCCCCACAACAACAACAACCGTGTGAGGTGAATTGGACTGAGTAACTGACCCAAAGTCACCCATCCCGCTTTCATGCCTAGGACAGGACTAGAACTCATGGTCTCTAGTTTCTAGCCTGGTGCCTTAACCACTGCCCCAAACTTAATGCATCTATCATTAAATTTTGGGTTTAGACAACTTAGAACTACACCGCTTTTGGTCTGACCTAAGCGTAGTACATAAAATTATCTGCTATAACATCCTACCTGTCAATGACTACTTCAGCTTCAACCACAATACACGAGCACACAATAGATACAAACTTAAGGTAAATCACTCCAAACTCGATTGCAGGAAATACAACTTCAGCAACAGAGTGGTCAATGCCTGGAATGCACTACCTGACTCTGTGGTTTCTTCCCCAAACCCCCAAAACTTTAACCTTAGGCTGTCTACTATTGACCTCACCCCATTCCTAAGAGGTCTGTATGGGGCGTGCATAAGCACACCAACCGTCCCTGTCCTACTGTCCTACTGTCCCTTTTTATTTGTATCCATTTCATGTATTCATAATCATGTTTATACTTATTTGTTATCTTATATATGCTTGACAAAATTAATAAATAAACAAACAAAAATTAAAATAAAATAAAATAAAATAAATAAAGTAAAATAAAATAAAATAAAATAATAAAATAAAATAAAATAAAATAAAATAAAATAAAATAAAATAATAAAACAAAACAAAGCAAAGCAAAGCAAAGCAAAACAAAACAAAATAAAATAAAATAAATAAAATAAAGTGAAATGAAATGAAATGAAATGAAATAAATCATTGTTTGTTGCCCTGAAGTTTGGTCTAGCAGTTAAAGCATTAAGGTTGGTGACCATCTCAAGCTATATCTACCTTTTCTTGATAGAAAATTGAATGCCAAAGTATTTAAAAAACACAGAATTACATGGCTTTCTACTATCCAGTTGCAATGCAATTTTGTATCCAGAATCTATTGTCTTCAATTTTGGCATTTGTATACGAATGTGATACAGTGCCAAAACCTAGCTGCTAATTTTATGTTTGAACAGACTCTATTGCCTTCCTGGATTCTGCATTAAAAGGTTTCAATCCCCTCTGTGAAACACATTTGAGAGTTTCATACTTCACTTTAGAGCAGACAACAACACCAGCCCTTCAGCGTAAGAATCACACCAGGGGTTCGTCGTTAAAGTCAACTTATTATCGTCGGTGTCTAAGTAGAGCCATTATATAAATTGATTAAAAGAAAGGAGGACAGAGAGATGATTGGTGTGTGTGTGTTTGTGTGTTTGGAAAAGGTGGGGGGGGATTTCTAGCCTCTTACACTGGCATATGAAGCCTAACAGCTTTTGTCTCTGGTAATGTGGCCCACAGGGGAAAGAGTAAATTGCTGGCAATTTATTCCTTTTCAAGCAATACAACACATTTATCCTTTTCATTCTAACTCTGCCAGAAGTTCACCCTATTTGCCATAACATATGCCATTACCTCTGTCCACTCAGAAGCCATTACGTCTGTCCAGTCAGCCAAACAATACTTGAGGCTGCAAAATTGCTGAATTAATGTTTTCCATTATTTTTACTCTGCAAAGCAAGCGCCTCTTTTCCTTTTCCTTCCTTTCCCTGTTTAGGCTCCCACAACAGCAAAAGTATTTTCTCATTTGTGATTTGGCAAGGCAGCTGGCAGGGTGCCCGTCATCCTTCATTTACCTCATGCCATTGTCCTACTTTTGCCTCAGGAAAATGGACAATAAAGAGCCGAGTCCAGCACGAAAGAAAAAGTGACATTTTTAAGGCGATGATGCCTAAGTAGGACCAGACATGTAAAGTAGAGAAACTATAAACTATAATGTGAAAAAAAAAAAAGGTTGGGGTAGAAAATGAAGCCTTAGAAAGTGACCTTGGACTCTTGGGTCAGAGAAATATAAAACAGAATTACGAATCTTGGATACATGTCTGGGAAAAAGTCTGGAATCAATAGGACTGTAGTGAAATAGTTTGTGTGTCTATATTTTTCTTGACTGTACACCGCCTTGAGTCCTACTGGAGAAAGGCGGTATAGAAATATAATAAATAAATAAATAAATAAATAAAATGTCTAATTATCCTGGCAGAACAACAGTATTTTCCATAAACATTTAATTTTGTCCAAAATGCTGGCTGGTGAATTCTGGGAGTGGAAGTTCACGCATCATCTTTTTTTGGGGGTCCCATTCTTTCATCCAATTCAATGCTGCTGCCTGGTAATACAATTCCCAGTTCGGTAACCCAAATCCTCCACATAGTCTCGTGTCCTGAAGCATTTTTATGCTTATTCTTGCTTTTTTCCCTTGCCATATAAATTTCCTTATTATCTTATTAAGCTGTTGAAAATAAGTCTTTTCAATTTTTATCGGTAACTGTCTGAAATATAAATAATAATCTTGGTAATATATTCATCTTTATTATTGCAATCCTTCCCATTAGTGACAATTGAAGGTTCTTCCACTTCTCCAAGTCTTTCTCAATTTGTTGTTTTAATCTATAATAATTATCCTCTTTTATCGTTACACATCTTGAAGTTAGATCTACTCCTAGATATTTAACTTTTTTCACCACTTGTATATCTAAATTCTCTTCTATCTCTCTTTTGTGTTTTTCTGTAATATTTTTCACCAGAATTTTCGTTTTATCTTTATTTATTTTTAGACCAGACATCTTTCCATAATTCTCTATTTGTTCTAGTAATTTGGGACCTGTTGTTTGTGGTTCCTCTAAGATGAATACTAAGTCATCCACAAAAGCTTGCAATTTATACTCTTCTTTTTTGATTTTCATCCTTTTTATCTCTTCATTTTGCCTAATATTTCTATTATTAAGGCTGAATTAAGAAATACAAGATTATTAACACTGGAAGGTCATGATCTACAATTGAGATGGCATGCATTTTTATGGTATGGTAGAAATAAGATACATATGTACTTTCATAGACATTATATAAGGAATGCATTGCTATTGGTATGGGAGAAGGTCAGAGATAACTATTATCTGAAAATACCAATATGGTTATCAACAATGGAAGCTTTGATACACCCAAATGTTTTTAATGTTGGAAATATTGTTAGATATAAGGACTTACTAACAGACACGACAGCTCCCCCAGTATCTGGATGAAGCTATCTATATATATCTAGATCCGTACCAGTCGGGCTTCAGGCAGGGGTACAGCACAGAAACAGCATTGGTCGCATTGGTTGATGATCTCTGGAGGGCTCAGGACAGGGGTTGCTCCTCTGTCCTGGTCCTATTAGATCTTCAGCGGCTTTTGATACCATCGACCATGGTATCATGCTGCAGCGGTTGAGGGGGTTAGGAATAGGGAGCATCGTGTTGCGGTGGTTCTCCTCCTTCCTCTCCGACCACTCACAGTTTGTGTTGGCAGGGGGGCAGAGGTCGACCTCTAGGCGCCTCGCTTGGGGGATGCCGCAAGGGTCGGTCCTCTTGCCCCTTCTGTTCAACATTTATGTGAAGCTGCTGGGCGAGATCATCCATGGTTTTGGGGTGAGGGTACATCAGTATGCTGATGATACTCAGCTGTACATGTCCATCCCAGACCACCCCAATGATGCCCTTGACATGATGTCCCGCTGCCTGGAGGCCGTGCGGGACTGGATGGGGAGAAATAGGCTCAAACTCAAACCTTCCAAGACTGAGTGGCTGTGGCTTCCGGTGTCCCAGTATAGTCAGTTGTTGCCATTGCTGTCTATAGGGGGTGAATCTTTACCCCCCACAGAGAGGGCTCGCAATCTGGGTGTCCTCCTGGATGCACGGCTGTCTTTAGAAGAGCATATGACGGCTGTGGCCAGGGGGGCCTTCTATCAGGTTCGCCTGATCCGCCAGTTGCGTCCCTTTCTGGACCGGAACGCCTTGTGCATGGTCACTCATGCCCTTGTTACCTCTCGGCTGGACTACTGTAATGCTCTCTACATGGGGCTCCCCTTGAAGAGCACTTGAAGGCTCTAACTGGTCCAGAATGCAGCCGCGCGGGTGATTATGGGTGCAACCTGTTGCGCTCATGTAACACCTCTCCTGCGCGAGCTGCACTGGCTCCCAGTGGTCTTCCGGTGTGATTCAAGGTGTTGGTTACCACCTTTAAAGCGCTCTATGGCTCAGGGCCTTGGTACTTACGAGACATGGTGGACATGTCCAGAAGCAAAAAATTATTGGAATACAATTAAAATATGGCTGGAAGAAATGATACAACAACGTATTGATTTAAAACCAGAACTGTTCCTATTGGGTATCCTGCCAGAAAAAAATAGCAAAGAAAATATCTATTTGATTATACACGTAATAACGGCTGCAAGGATTGTTTATGCACAACACTGGAAAGCAGAGAGAATACCTTTAGAAGGAGAAGTAATTAAAAAAAATTTAGATTGTGCAGAAATGAATAGATTGACTTTGATGATTAAAGAAAGGGTATACTTTAAGATATGGAATCAATTTTACTATTGGTTAGAAAAGAGATACAAATAAGTAAATTAATAGTTATATATAAAAATGCCATAATCAGAATATTTTGTTAGTGATGAATTGTTGTAATTGATTCGATGAGAACGAAGACAGAAGAAATAACAAAAAGAAGAACAATTGGAGACAACACCGAGATTTCACACGGAAGAAATGACTGATGTATTAAATGTTTGCTTGTTTTAAAAAATAAAAAAACTTTAAAAAAAAATCTTTTAAAGTTTAATTAAAATATAGTATCATATAAAGAACAAGATGAATCACAAGTAGGAATTAAGATTCGTGGGAGAAATATCAACAACCTCAGATATGCAGATGATACCACTCTAATGGCAGAAAGTGAAGAGGATCTAAAGAGCTTCTTGATGTGGTTGAAGTTGGAGAGTGCAAAAGTTGACTTGCAACTCAACAGTAAGAAAACTAAGATCAAATGCCAAATAAATGGGGAAGAAGTGGAGGTAGTGACAGATTTTATTTTCCTGGGCTCCAAGATCACTGCAGATGGGGACTACAGCCAAGAAATTAAAAGACGGTTGCTCCTGGGGAGGAAACCTAGACAGCATACTAAAAAGCAGAGACATCACCCTGCCAACAAAAGTGTGTATAGTCAAGGGTATGATTTTCCCAGTTGCAATGTATGGCTGTGAAACCTGGACCATAAGGAAGGCTGAGTGCCAAAGAATTGAGGCCTTTGAACTCTGGTGCTGGAGAAGACTCCTGTGAGTCCCTTGGACTGCAAGGTGATCAAACCGGTCAGTCCTAGAGGAGATCAACCAGATCCTGAAGATGAAATTCAAATACTTTGGCTACCTAATGAGAAGGAAGGACTCACTGGAGAAGAGCCTAATGCCGGGAACAATTGAAGGCAAAAGAAGAATGGGACGACAGAGAATGAGGTGGCTGGTTGGAGTCACTGAAGCAGTTGGCATGAGATTAAGTGGACTCCAGAGGATGGCAGAGGACAGGAAGACCTGGAGGAACATTGTCCATGGGGTTGCGATGGGTCAGACACAACTTCCCGACTAACAACAACAACAAAGAACATGTGAAGAATGGTTGCAGGAACTGGATATGCCTAGTTTAATGAAAAGAAGGACTAGGGGTGACATGATAGCAGTGTTCCAATATTTGAGGGGCTGCCCCAAAGAAGAGGGAGTCAAGCTATTCTCCAAAGTACCTGAGGGCAGGACAAGAAGCAATGGATGGAAACTAATTAAAGAGAAAAACAACTTAGAACTAAGGAGAAATTTCCTGATAGTTAGAACAAGTAATCAATGGAATGACTTGCCTAAAAAGTTGTGGGTGCTCCAATACTGGAGATTCTCAAGAAGAGACTGGACAACCATTTGTCTGAAATGGAATCCTGCTTGAGCGGGGGGTTGGGCTAGAATTTTTACCCTTTGGTTCATCATAGGAGTTTATTTATTTATTAATCATATTTAGATGACCGCTCATGTCACAAGTAAATAATTCAACACAATGAATAATAATCGACAATAATCAATAAAATCAATAATAATAATAATCAATAAAACAACAACTATAAAAATCAATCATTATAAAAATATTAAACGTCATTATTAAAACACCATGAAAATTTAAAAGATATAAACCATACAGAGAGAATATGTGAGATGTAAATGCCTCATTCCCTATTGTGTAAATAATGTATATATGGGACATCGGGGGTTAACTTATTCTTTGGTTCCTAATGTATTCATAATTCACCACTCCCATCTTTGACTCCACCCCTTGTGTATATAAGGAGCCACCTTCACCATTTTCCCTGCTTCTATCTGTGAATATTCAGTGAATATAGAATGCCTGTTATAATTAAAGAGAAATATATTTAAGCCTCTAACTCTTATTATCATTATTGAGTCTGATCCTGAAAATATTGCAACAAGCTGGTAGCAGAGGATGGTTAATTGACTCAATAAATACTTAAAAATGTCTAAGAAAGATAGGCCCAACACCAGGGCCTACAGCAAAGAAATAGAAACTGAACAAGAAATAATCAATGAATCCACAAACGCGATTTCGAGAGAATCCGAAGAATACACCACTGAAGAAGAAGAATTAATAAATGAAAATAATGACCAGGAGGAAATCGAAATAGAAAATAACGAACTCAGGTCAGAGATATTAAAACTATTAAAAAGCCAGAAGAATGATGAAAGCCTCATCGCGAATCTCCAAGAAATGCTGAAAAACAGCGGAGCAGCGAGAGAGAGAAACATCGCTAAAGAGAAACCCAAAGACCAAAAAACTGTGAGTGATATGACTACAGAGAAAGTCGTTATGAAAAAGAAAAGATGTGATCCCGCGCGAAATTTTGAATGGCAGCCATCTTGGTTTCAACAAACCTCCAAAGTGAGCGAAGCAGAGCCAATCAAAATGCTCAGTTCAAAATTTCTGGCGCGAAAAACGTTATCAGACAACGAAAGTGAAAAGGAAGATTCAAACTCTTCAGAAGAACCAGAATCAGAAAGCGAAGACGACTTGACGAAATCCCAAGTAAAGTCAGCAATGAAGACGCTTCTTGCTGCATTTGGGCCAAAATTAAAAATTTCCAAAGCGACAACGAAGAAGCTAGAGAACAAGCCGATACCTCAAGACCTGCACGCTCCCATCCTGACTTCGAGAGCGACGACGCCCGAGCCCAGAGAGCCATGTCGATTCCGCCCTACACCGCAGACCGGATCAAGTACCAACGCACACAAAAGAAAGAGAAGAGCAGTCGCCGCCATCAAGACTCCTAAAACCGAGCCAGAAACCGACTCGTCTGAAGAGGAGCGGAGCGAGCGAGCTGCAATGGAGAGAACCTTCCACGACGACGCCAAAGAAGAAATGAGCAACGCGCATGTGCGAAACTACGTAGACGGTCCGGAAAGACTTGAACTGGCCAGAGAACCGCGCAGACTCGTTGCGAGCATCCCCATGCCGTTTTGCAATTTCCTGCACTTGCGAGACCACGGACTTCCTCAGGTTGTAAGTAATGGACAAAATAATGTGGGAAACTTACCCAGTGACTTCCCAAAACTTAGAGTTGATGGCATTAATTTGCAAGAATGGTATCAACAGCTCCAGGTTGTCTTTATGAAAGAAAATTTACTATTCTTTATCACTAGTCCTCCAAGAAGACCTTGGACTTTAAAAATAGATTGTTTACATCATAGAGCATTTTTCTTAATAATATCTAGCGTGTCTCCTGCAATGTATCATAGCATCAAACCAAACCTAACTGTGTCAGAAATAATTCAATGCATGTTTAATCTGTTTCACAGCGATAGTGTAGCTACCACTACAAGAATGTCTAAGGATTTCTTTTCTTCCAGAGTAAAACCAGGGGTTTCCATAAGTGAGCATTTGATATCTCTAAACAAAATAAGAGCTGAGCTGCATTTGAGGGGGGAAGTGATTTCAGATCAAACAATGAAAAGTGTTATTATCAATTCACTTGATTCATCATGGGATAGTTTTATGTCACACTTAGACACCATCAATCTAGGATATTTATCCATAGAAAGTCTATCTAACAAATTGATAGCAGAAGACAATTCAAGAAAAAATCGTTCCAGCAATCACACAGAACACAAATCTTTTAGGAAGGTAGCTTTCCAAGAAAAATACAATGAAGCTTTTAAATGCCATAATTGTGGGTCCAGGGAACACAATAGAAGAGACTGTCCCAAAATCTCAAAGGAGAGACATAGGTCAGAGTATAGGAGCAAATACAATTATAGACAGTCTTCCACAGATAGACATAAATATAGAAGCCCACCAAATTACAGAGAAAGTAGAGGGGGTAGAGAAAATTCAAAAGAGAGAAAATCTGGTTCACTGAATGGACTAAATAAACAAGACAGCACTAAAACACAACAAAATGAGAACAATAATTGGCTTATTGATTCTGGGGCAACCAACCACACCACTAATAACAAAAATATATTGTCTTCATTTACAGAAGATAAATTTGTAATAAAGGTAGCTAATCAAGAAAAGGTTCAAGTATTAGGCAGAGGAAATGTGACCTTGCCTGGCCTAGGAAAAATAGAGGGGGTATTGTTAATTCCAGAAATACCTCATAACATACTAAGTGCTATAAAACTAAGCAGAGATTCTGACATCAATATAGTTTTCTCAAAGGGGAAAGCAACTTTAGAGAAGGACAAAACAAATGTAGGCACTGTGATGATTAAAGGAGGCCTACCCTATCTAATAACAAAAGAAAGATGGTTACATAACATTGATTCAAATATGGAAGATTGTAGTGAGGCAGATGATGAAAATGTTAGTAACAGTGACAATGATGAATGTAAAATATCTCATGATCACGCAAATACACACAATGAGAAGAAACCAAGAATAGGTAAGCCAATTCATGATGAGTGTGCTCACATCTTGCATAGGAAGTTAGGACATGCAAGTTTTCCTGTAGTACAAAAAATGACTGAACACGCAGAAGGTGTCAAAATAAAAAATTGTGAAAATTATTTGGAATGCTCAGTATGTAAATCCACTAAACTAAAAACTAGTCCCAGACCAAAAAAATCCAACAGATCAACTAACAAAATTTTTGACTTAGTACATATGGACTTAGTTGGTCCATTAACTCCATCAATCACTTATAGAAAACGTTACTTCCTAACAATAGTAGACGATTACAGTCGCTATGGTTTTGTTTACACATTGAAACACAAGGATGAAACCTTTCAGAAATTTAAGGAATTCTACAAACGCATAGAAACACAACATAATGTCAGAATAAAACAAATTATGACAGATAGGGGATGTGAATTCATGTCTAAAGAATTCTCCCAATGGTTAAAGGATAGAGGAATGCTACATTTCACATCTAGTCCATTTTCTGCGTTCCAAAACGGGATTGCAGAGAGAAAGAATTCCACACTACAAACCATGATTAGGTGCACATTAGAGGATGCTGGTTTAGGCAAACAATTTTGGTCAGAAGCCTTACATTATTCAAATTACACTCAAAACAGAACCTGGTCCAGTATTGTGAATAAAACACCATATGAGGTGATGTATAATAGGAAACCTAAATTAGCACACATGCACATATTTGGAGTCACTGCAGACGTACACATACCTAAGCAGTTGAGGAGAAAGGGAGAAAACGTATCCAGAAGATTAAGATTTATGGGATATGAAACTGGCACCAAAGGGTACAGATTCATTGATAATAATAACAAATTTATAGTTTCCAGAACAGCTGTGTTCCATGAACAGGCCAATTGGTCTAAATTACATCTTAATGAAATATTTCCAAATAAATGCAAAGATACAAAATCTTGTGAGGAAGGGACAATAGAAAATCAAAATATCAACAAAAATAAAAACAAAACCAAAACTTGGACAAATAGTCAGCACAAAATAAAGACAGACACATTAACCAAAAAAGAAGCAAGATATTTGCATGATTACCATAGCAAACCTGAAAGAGCTATTAGAAACAATAGAAATCAAATACCAAATAAATACAGAGATTACATAATGCATATGGATGGTGAACAAATGACACCTAATACATATGAGGAAGTATTAAAACTCCCTCGTGAAGAAAAGGAAAAGTGGGAACTAGCTATGAAAAAAGAGATGGAAAGTTTGCAAGGATTAAATGTGTTTACACCTGCGATAGCACCTAAAGATAAAACAATTATAGGTACCAGGTGGATTTATAAAATTAAGAATCTAGAAGGAGGCAATACTCTATACAAAGCTAGATTGGTTGCACAAGGTTATGCACAAAAATATCCGGAGGACTATACTGACACGTACTCCCCCACAGTAAGAACAGAGAGTGTTAAAACAGCTCTAGTAGTGGCATCTGCACTCAACCTTGATGTATTTCAATATGACATACAGACTGCGTATTTACACGCAAAGCTAGATAAGGAAATATATGTAAGAGTACCACACAGTCAATACACTAATAAGAATGAAATTTGGCTATTGAACAAGAGTCTATACGGATTAAAGCAATCTGGCAAAAGATGGTACGATTGCTTGGTAAAAGTGCTTAAGACCATGGATTTCAACGCTACCACTGCTGATAACTGTTTCTTTGTAAAAAAGAGTGATGATCACATTGAATTTGTATTAATTTATGTAGATGATATTTTATATATAGGAAAACACAAGGAGAGAAGAGAAACCTTTGTAAACAAGCTAAACGAACATTTCTCGTTGAAATCTCTAGGTAAAGTAAACAAATACCTTGGTGTACAAATTAACAAAACTAGAAGGGGATTCAAACTTACTCAGAAAGATAAAATCATTGAACTTCTGAACAAATGCAATTTAAACAATGCCAAACCCTGTGACACTCCTATGCAAACTGATTTCCTTAGAAACACTGATGAATCTTCCCCTGAATTCAAGGATAATACATTTTATAGATCAGTCATAGGTTCACTTCTTTATATATCTAATTGGACCAGACCAGATATTGCATTACCACTCAACTTATTGTCAAGATATGTTAGCAAACCTACATTGTATCATTGGGAAGCGGTCAAAAGAATTCTAAGATATCTGAAAAGTACATTAGACTTTTGCTTAGTATTAGAACCTAGTAATAATAAAGAACCAAAACTTACATGTTACGCTGATGCGGATTGGGCTGGAGATACATCATGCAGAAAAAGCACTTCTGGTTATATTTTTCTATTAAATGACTGTCCAGTTTACTGGTACACTGGTAAACAAGAACTGGTAGCCACTTCGACCACAGAAGCGGAATATGTTTGTTTGTCCAAAGCTGCAAATAACCTTGTATGGTTTAATGACTTGATTTCAGATGTTTGGAAAAAACCTGCTTTGCCTTTTGTTATGCATGAAGATAATAAAGCAGCCATTGAAATATCCAGATCCGATGCCATTGGACAAAGGTCCAGGCATATAGATATAAAATTTAAGCATGTGAGACAATTGTCTCAAGATGGATTTATCAAAGCAGTGCATTGTGATACCTCTGAACAATTAGCTGACATATTGACGAAGCCTTTACCTTCAAAACAGCACAAATATTTAACATCAAAATTATATGTCTTATATTGTCCTGAATCTGAATGTAATTGGTGTTGTATAGCGAACCGGCATTTAGAGGGGGATTTGTGAGATGTAAATGCCTCATTCCCTATTGTGTAAATAATGTATATATGGGACATCGGGGGTTAACTTATTCTTTGGTTCCTAATGTATTCATAATTCACCACTCCCATCTTTGACTCCACCCCTTGTGTATATAAGGAGCCACCTTCACCATTTTCCCTGCTTCTATCTGTGAATATTCAGTGAATATAGAATGCCTGTTATAATTAAAGAGAAATATATTTAAGCCTCTAACTCTTATTATCATTATTGAGTCTGATCCTGAAAATATTGCAACAGAATAGAAGTTCAACTACAATGGAGCCATCTAAGAAAGTTTCCAGCTCCCCAGGGCCACCGGGCCTGGTGAGATACCAAGGTCTTGAGGGACTTTAGACTGATAACACTAATGGTGCTGATCTCACTTCAGTGTGGGGCAGAGAAGACTCCATAGGTTGGGTGCCACAGCACAGAAGGCCCACCTCCTGGGACCCACCAAATGTAGATCCCTAGCACATAGTACCCACAACATGCCTTCTCTGCCCCATCTCTCTGTTGTGAAAGGAATTTCTCCACATGGTAAGCAGAGATGGTATTCAGCAGGTTCTGACCAGTTCTGAAGAACCGGTAGCGGAAATTTTGAGTAGTTCGGAGAACCGGTAAATACCACCTCTGACTGGCCCCGCCCCCATCTATTCTCTGCCTCCCGAGTCCCAGCTGATCAGGAGGAAATGGGGGTTTTGCAGTAACCTTCCCTTGGAGTGGGGAAGGAATGGAGATTTTACAGTATCCTTCCTCTGCCATGCCCACCAAGCCACGGCACGCCCACCAAACCACGCCCACAGAACTGGTAGTAAAAATTTTTTGAATCCCACCATTGATGGTAAGTACAGGATTTTCATTAATAAACTCTTTTGTTAAGTGTAATTATCTTGGTATCTTATGCTGTGTAAACCACCTTCGCTATTTGACTTGTACATTCTAAATTAAATGACAACATCTAGGCTTAAATTCCTAATAGGTACACATTTATCTCCAGATTAACATTAAAATGGCAACAAATATAGTAGTATGTTACAACGCTGAAGACAGCTGGAAGTTTAGCTTAATAGTCTAAATGTCCTGTTCTTTTGGACCTACTGAAGAGATGATTTTATAAATATTGTTTTATTTTTCTCCAAAAAGGTTCAACACAATTATATTTATCAAATTGAGCACTTAAACAAGAGTTTTCAATTTGCAAGTGAACTGATGCAAAGGAAACATTCTTTATTCAATCTAGTTGAAATCCACTTATAGTTCTAACTCCCTTGATGACCTTCTAGGAAGGAAAATAAGCGGGAAATGTAGCTTTGGGTTCATGAATTAATATTTGTACAAGCCAGTGATCTCTTGCCTGATGGAACTCTAATCAGAACTTCATTTCATTGATTGTAAAGCAAATGCTAGATTTGGGTAAAACAAATATCGGACTGGCCTCTGGATAGCCCTCCTAAACTAGCAGCAAAGGTTAGTGCTGTGATTTTCAATATCTGGAGGGGAATAGCAGCCAGCCAAGAAAACTGCATTCCAACTGCACCAAGAGCCTTGGTGGCGCAGCAGACTAAAGTGCTGTTAAGTAACACCAGCTGCCTGCAATTACTGCAAGTTCAAGTCTCACCAGGCTCAAGGTTGACTCAGCCTTCCATCCTTTCAAGGTAGGTAAAATGAGGACCCGGTTTTGGGGGGCAATAAGCTGACTTTGTATAAAAAAGAACACTGCTTGGGGGGGGGCGAAAGCCCTACTAAGCAAGTATATACAAAAGTATGACAGTCAAATAAATAAAACATGTGCTTTTACACATACAGTAGATATATGCTGCTATAACATGCATGCTATAGCATGGGGGTATCAAACTCAAGGCCCGTGGGTCAGATCCAGCCTGCAGGGTGCTTAAATCTGGCCCGTGGGGCTGGCCTACAAATAGCAAAGGGCTGGCCCGCAGTGCCTCTGGCAGCCAAAATGGGGTGCGGAGCAGTGGTGGGTTTCAAATTTTTTTACTACCGGTTTTGTGGGTGTGGCTTGGTGGGCATGGTAGGGGAAGGAAGCTGTAAAATCTCCATTCCCACACCACTCCAGGGGAAGGTTACTGCAAAATTCCAATTTCCTTCCAATCAGCTGGGACTTGGGAGGCAGAGAATAGATGGGGGCGGGGCCAGTCAGAATTTTTACTACCGCTTCTCCGAACTTCTCAAAATTTCTGCTACCGGTTCTCCAGAATTGGTCAGAATCTGCTGAAACCTACCTCTGGTACGCAGGGAGGCAGGCATTTTGGCTGGTAGGAGGTTGTCCAGGCTGAAAACGGGCCACGCGGGGGCCATGCGTGCCCCCCACGTCCTGTTTTGGCTGGTAAAGTGCTGCAGGAGGCTGACCAGCCTGTCTCCCCCACACCTGGCCTGCCCATAGAGAAGAACTACAATGCTGATCCATCCCTCAAAGAAATCCAGTTTGACACCCCTGCTATAGCATGTGCCAACCAACCATACCTTATTTGACACGCTATCTGGATCCTTCATTTGCTGGGCTCTTGGCTAAAAAACTAGTCAAAAATATCAACTAAAATGCACAGAGAACTTGCTGGCTGGATGTCACTCTTTGAGGCAGTCCAAACAGAAAGCACAAACCATGAATACTGCCCTACCTTCATTATAAGATTACAGGCACAGAATCTTGGAAGCCTGAAAGCACCTCTTCCCTTCCAACTTCATGGAATGTATGCCATTAAAGCGGGGAAGAAACTGGAATTTAGTTTCTGCTATGGGAGAAGTTGTAGGACAGTGTTGGCGAACCTTTTCGGCACCGAGTCTTGAAACAGGAGTGTGCGTGCATATGCAGGGAAGTGCCAGAAACCAGAAGAGCAGCTCCCCGGTGCGCACGCATGGGAATATTGAAAACCAGAAGAGCAGTGCCCACCAGGGAGCTGTTCTTCCAGTTTCCAGTGCTCCTACATGTGCAAAGACCAGCTGGCCAGCGGCCATGTGCATGCCGGAAGAGCAACAGGCAATGGCTGGCATCCCCGGAGAGATGGCTCTGCATGCCACTTCCGGCATGTGTGCCATACGTTCACCATCACGGTTGTAGGAGATGACCAGGCTAAGCCTCAAAGCAATTCAATTCAATTCAATTCAATTCAATTCAATTCAATTCAATTCAAGTTATATGCCGCCCCTCTCCAAAGACCCAGGGCGGCTCACAATACACTCAAAAAATCACTATAAAAACACTTAAAAATTAAAAGCCTTAAAGACATTAAAACCCATTCACACCATTCATGGCTGGATCTCATCAGATCACAAAGCGAGATCAACGGCCCCAGGCCTGCCAGAAAAGCCAGGTCTTCACCGCTTTTTGGAAGGCCAATAGGGTGGGGATGGTCCGGACCTCAGGAGGTAACTGGTTCCAGAGAGCTGGGGCAACCACAGAGAAGGCCCTCCCCCGCGGGAGGGCCTAACCCTAACCCTAACCCTAACCCTAACCCTAACCCTAACCCTAACTCTAATTCTAATTCTATTCTCATTCTTATTCTGTTCTGTTCTATTCTATTCCTAATTCTAATTCTAACTCTATTCTAATTCTTATTCTATTCTTATTCTAGTCTAGTCTAGTTGATCCTTATTCTATTCCATTTATATCAGAATTATTTATAAGGCGCTTATGTATGTTAGCACTAACATATAATTCTATAGTTCAGAGTTTATTCCATGTTTAGTTCAATTGAAGCAAATCCCACCAATTTAGTGAGGGTTAGGAGTGGGAGGATTATGGGAGAGACAAAAATGATTAATGATGATGTGCAACCTGGTTTATTTTCTTGGGTGTGAATTCAAAGGAAAAACCTTTATCCCATAGTCTAGTCCACCTCCTCCAAAAAAAAAAGGAGCATAGAAAAATGAATTTATGGAATCTGGGAAGATATAACATCCTAAAATCAAATCTGCATGCTATATTCCATGTAGCTTTGCCCTTTTTATTATTAACATGCACATCTCAAAATGGAAATTGTGGTTCCTCTAATTCTGCAATCATTTTAATTGCTAAGAAGACTATAGTAAGCTGGCTTTGGATGCCAAAAATAACAGAGGATTGCTTCTAATGACTTAAGCTGCTACAGTAAATAGCTTCTACTGAAACTGAAATGTTATTTTGGGTGCAGCTTGAAAATGCACACTGTGGTTTAATTCACAGAGATGCCTGACATTAAATTGAGTAATAAAATTGAGTTTCCAACATTCTTTCCCTTTACTTAATTATTATTAAAATCAATAATCCAGATAAAAACATAAAACAAAAAATTTAACAATCCAGGATATAATATTTTATGATGCATTTTAATTACAGGAACACCAAAATTCGTATTCGTATTAGTAAAGCTAGCATTAGAATTAGAAAGTAGGAACTTTAGATAATAAAGACCTGTTTACCCTTTTTTTCCTGAAACCACATTTTTTTTCTTTTTAATGACCCTGTAATCCCTTGCATCAGGGTGGAGTCGGGGCAACTGAATGGAACTGAGCATTTACTGGCTGGATGCCCTTCCTGATGCCTATGCAAAGTTTACAGCAGATATTTTCTCTTTGCATCCAGAGAGAGAAATATTTGCCACTACCTAGGATTGAACTCACAGCATCCTGATTGTTAGGCGAGAGCTCCACCTCTAGGCCACCAGTCCAGGTGAGAAACCAGATATTTTTAGCAATTATGTCCCCCAAATTTGGTAGCATGACTTGGAGCCATATGTTGTGGATCCATTGGCTGATATAACTCCTTTGGGAAATCTGGATAGCCCCTGTAAGAAATGATGATGATCCTTATGCTAGTAGAAGATATCCTTGTGATCCTTATACTATTATTACTACTCTCTAACTCTGCAATCATAGAATCCACATCATTGGCATCCTTCAGTCTCAAGAGACTATGGTATCGTGCTCTGGAAAGAGGTCCTAAAACAGCATCTAGTGTGACTAAAAAGGCCAATCTGAGAGTGGCAATCCCTTCCACACTGAGGGCAGATACATTCTGTCTCCTGCCCAGTCCCCAGATTTCGCTGGTTCTGGGACTGCCTCTTTGCCTCAGCCTGCCAAACAAGCGTCTCTTCGGATTGGAGAAGGCCATGCTGCGTCTTTAGCCTCCAAGCTGAACGATCGGAGGTCAAGATTTCCCAGTTGTTAATGTCCATTCCCAGGGCCTTTAGGTCCCTCTTGCAGATATCCTTATATCGCAGCTGTGGTCTCCCTCTGAGGCGCTTTCCCTGCACTAATTCTCCATGCAGGAGATCTTTCGGAATCCGACCATCAGCCATTCTCACGACATGCCCCAGCCAACGTAGACGTTGCTGTTTCAATAGTGTATACATGCTAGAAATTCTAGCACGTTCCAAGACTGTGCTATTTGGAACTTTGTCCTGCCAGGTGATGCCAAGAATTCGTCGGAGACAGCGCATATGAAAGGTGTTCAACTTTCTCTCCTGCCATGCGTAGAGGGTCCAAGACTCACTGCAGTACAAGAGTGTGCTCAGGACGCAGGCTCTATAGACCTGGATCCAGTGGTGAGATCTAAAATTTGTTATTACCGGTTCTGTGGGAGTGGCTTGGTGGGGGGGGTAATGTGACTGGGTGGGCGTGGCCAATTTTTTTTTTTACTTTTAAAACCATTTTTTACATGTAAAACCATCTAAAAAATGCTTTCAAAAGGCTCTGATGATCCCAGCTGAGTTGCCTGATCGTCAGAAGGTTTTTAAAAAACCCTCTGACGATCAGGCAACTCAGTTGGGATCGTCAGAGCTTGGATCGTCAGAGCCATTTAAAAGAAAAAAACTTTTTTTTCTTTTAAATGGCTCTGATGATCCAAGATGAGTTGCCTGATTGACAGGCAACTCAGCTGGGATCGTCACAGCTTGGATTGTCAGAGCTTGGATCATCAGAGCCATTTAAAAGAAAAAAAGCCTCTGATGATTGCATGGGGGGCGGCGGCAGGATTTTTGCTACCGGTTCTCCAAACTGCCCGCTGCCATCACCTACTCACCCAAGCCAGTCTGAACTGGGAGCATTTCACCCCTGCCTGGATCTTTGTATGTTCCGTCAGCTTCTTATAAAGCCATACTCTCTTTATAAATCTGGAAAATGTGGTGGCCGCTTTACCAATATGTTTATTCAGCTCAATATCTAAAGAGAGAGTGTCAGAGATAGTTGAGCTGAGGTACACAAAGTCATGGACGACCTCCAGTTCTTGTGCAGAGATTGTAATACAGGGAGGTGAATCCACGTGAATCCATGTGAAGAATCCACATATGGCTGAATTATTTATCATAGCTATGTTTCATACACTGCAGTTAGTAAATCATCTGGTTAATGCTACATTGAACTTGGTTGGTGTTTTTGTGGTTTGCAACCTTATGCAAACCTGCATGTTGATTTATTTTTTACTTTAGTGCATTTTTACTTAATGCATTGAAAAGCCCAGTGGTTCAGAAACCGTGTTTAAGTACATTATGTAAACACAAATAAATCACTATGGAACAAGCATCATGGAAAAGTAGGGGATGTAAGATCCTAATCCTCAGGTCTATGGAGAAAACATTGAGCCCAGAAGTGATGCCTGATCCAGATTTAGGCATTCACTGTCTTGCAATTTTCCCTAATTAGGAATCCTTAATCTTCATTTTATAGCCTATCTATTCCAATTTGCTTGGAGAAAGGCTTATGCCCTACACCTGTTTGGATTATTTGTCTATATAGTCGGGAAATATGGAACATAGAATAATAGAGTTGGAAGGGACCTTGGAGGTCTTCTAGTCCAACCCCCTCAGAGGTGGGTTTCAGCAGGTTCTGACCGGTTCTGGAGAACCGGTAGTGGAAATTTTGGTAGTTCAGAGAACCGGTAGTAAAAATTCTGACTGGCCCCGCCCCCATCTATTCGCTGCCTCCCAAGTCCCAGCTGATCGGGAGGAAATGGGGATTTTGCAGGTTTGACACCCTGGCCCTATACCATTTCAGAGAACTGGTTGTCTAGTCTCTTTTTGAAACCTTCCACTGATGGAGGCACTAAAGGCAACCCATTCCAATGGTTGATTGCTCTCACCATTAGGAAATTTCTCCTTAGTTTTAGGTTGCTTCTCTCCTTGGCTAGCTTCCATCCATTTTTTTCTTGTTTTGCCTTTTGGTGCTTGGGAAAATAGATTGACCCCCCCCACCTTCTTCTTTGTGGCAGCCCCTGAGATATTGAAACACTGTTATCATGTCACCCCTAATCCTTCTTTTCATTAGACTAGACCAGGGGTCAGCAACCTGCAGCTCTGGAGCCGCATGTGGCCCATTCATCCCTCTGCTGCGGCTCCCTGTTGTTGGTCGGCTCCACAATTGATAGGGCTTTTGGTTAGGGCAGGTAGGGCAGGAAAAAGGATGCTGTGCTAGGAGGAGTCTCTATGGTGGGGGAACTGGACTTCCGCTCAGCAGAGGAAAAAGAACGCCATACTAGGAGGAGTCTCTATGGTGGGGGAACTGGACTTCCGCTCAGCAGAGGAAAAAGAACGCCATACTAGGAGGAGTCTCTATGGTGGGGAGAACTGGATTTCCGCTCAGCAGAGAAAAAAGAATGCCACACTAGGAGGAGTCTCTATGGTGGGGGAACTGGACTTCCGCTCAGCAGAGAAAAAAGAATGCCACACTAGGAGGAGTCTCTATGGTGGGGGAACTGGACTTCCGCTCAGCAGAGGAAAAAGAACGCCATACTAGGAGGAGTCTCTATGGTGGGGGAACTGGACTTCCGCTCAGCAGAGGAAAAAGAACGCCATACTAGGAGGAGTCTCTATGGTGGGGAGAACTGGATTTCCGCTCAGCAGAGAAAAAAGAATGCCACACTAGGAGGAGTCTCTATGGTGGGGGAACTGGACTTCCGCTCAGCAGAGAAAAAAGAATGCCACACTAGGAGGAGTCTCTATGGTGGGGGAACTGGACTTCCGCTCAGCAGAGAAAAAAGAATGCCACACTAGGAGGAGTCTCTATGGTGGGGGAACTGGACTTCCGCTCAGCAGAGGAAAAAGAACGCCACACTAGGAGGAGTCTCTATGGTGGGGGAACTGGACTTCCGCTCGGCTCCAGAATTGAATGGGGGGCTTCCGGTTAGGACCTCTGTAGCTCTTTGAGTGTTTAAGGTTGCCGACCCCTGGACTATACATACCCAATTCCTGTAACCATTCTTCGTATGTTTTGTATCCCTTCATCACCTAATCATTCTTGTTTTAGAACAGTGTTGTCTGTTCTGAAGAATAACAGCTCATAATAGTCTGGTATGGAGCATTTTCTCTGAATGTGCTGAACAGTTTCCTAGGGAAAGTCCATTTTTGAAGAGCAGTATACCAACTTTAAAATCAATATATCAATTAGCTAGCTAAAGGAGAAGCTATGCAGATAGACCTCAGTTAATAGCAATTGGAACCAGAATCACTATTTGTAAAGTGCAATGTCATGTGACTATGCTACTCAGCAATTGCAGCTCCAATAATCCTAGTTGCCATCATTAAGCAAGGACCACATGGATCACTGCATGAGGACCTCACGCAAATGCAGCTTCTGACTTCCTGCCAGCTTCTCCGTTGACTTTGCTTGAGGGAAGCAGTCAGAGAACATCAGAAAGGATGATTTCATGAACTCTGATGACCAGTCATAAATCTCCCTCATTCAATGCTGTCGTAAGTTTGAACAGTCACTGAATAATGAAGCTGAGGACTATTTCTATAATATGCAGACCAGCGGTGAAATCCAGCAGGTTCTGACAGGTTCTGGAGAACCGGTAGCGGAACTTTTGAACAGTTCGGAGAACTGGCAAATACCACCTCTGGCTGGCCCCAGTGTGGGGTGGAAATGGAGATTTTGTAATATCCTTCCCAGGAGTGGGGAGGGAATGGAGATTTTGCAGCATCCTTCCCCTGGAGTGGGGCGGGAATGGAGATTTTGCAGTATCCTTCCCCTGGAGTGGGGTGGGAATGGAGATTTTGCAGTATCCTTCCCCTGGAGTGGGGCGAGAATGGAGATTTTGCAGCATCCTTCCCCTGCCATACCCACCAAGCCACGCCCACAGAACCGGTAGTAGTAAAAAAAAAATGGATTTCAACATTGAGGCAGACCAGGGGTGTCAAACTCACGGCCCGTGGGCCAAATGCGTCACATGCTGGCCCCTCCCCCGGCCGATTTAGAAAAGGGGGGGGAAAGTCCAGATACGGCACGTGAAGCCGCCGTGACAACATGAGTTTGACACCCCTGATTTAGACTATCTATAATTTCTGGGTCACCAAATCCCAACCCAAACAGCCTGTAGCAATCTGTCCTTTTGAAACTCTCTTTTTTCATTTCTTGCTTGACTGCAAAAAAAACAACAACTTTGACTAAAAAGGGCCTGTCTGGGAAATGAATTATTTCTGTACGTTGTCAAATGCACAATCTGTCCGCGTTTTCTACAAAGAGAATATACGTTGAAAAGATAGCTGTGCAAATGAGCTTCCTGTTTGACATGGGCGCAAACACCCTTCACCGCTAGGAAAACTCAAGGCTGCCATCAAAATAATCACTGAATGTTCCTACCAAGAAAACAACCATCCCCATTTTAAGAGATGCGTATTCAATGATAGCTGAAGGCACAGCAATCTAGGAACTATTTTTATGCTTGCAATTTCAAACAATGTGAAACGATCTGACAATATTGTGCCCTGTGTCATACAAATGATGAGAGATGGGGGGATTTTTTTGCATTTCAGATTTAATCTTGCACTCAAGAAGCACCAGCGGGCAGGACAAGAAAAAAAAAATGGTTGGAAACTGATCAAAGAGAGAAGCAACCTGGAATTAAGGAGCAACTTCCTAACAGTGAGGACGATTAATCAATGGAACGGCTTGCCTCCAGAAATCGTGGGCGCTTCATCAGGTTTTTAAGAAGAGACTAGGCAGCCACTTATCTGAAATAATACAGGTTCTTCTGCTTGAGCAAGGTCCTCAAGCAGACCTCCAAGGTCCCTTCCAGCTCTCTTCTATTCTATAGTGGATAAAACTTGCCATCCACATTGACTTAGTGAAATTGGATGGATCAACAGCCTGACTCTAACAACTAACTTCCTAATCGTCTGTGTTTAGCTTCTGGATTGACAAACTTGTTATTACAGTATCCATGCAGGTTGTGCCTCTCACACTAAATAAGAATAATTATCCAACCAGGCAAGATGAACAGAAAATGTCTTATGGGTTCCTTGATGGTCTCTGAACTTGGTTGTTTTCTTGCAGATGTTTCATTATCCAACTAGGTTAACATCATCAGTGCTAGAAGGGAGTTGGCCAAATAAAGAATTCTATTCTGTTCTGTTCTGTTCTGTTCTGTTCTGTTCTGTTCTGTTTGTTCTGTTCTGCTCTACTCTACCCTACTCTACTCTACTCTATTCTAAATGTACATGTATTGTGTTATGCCCTATAGATTCTATTCTATTCTATTCTATTCTATTCTATTCTATTCTATTCTATTCTATTCTATTCTATTCTACTCTACTCTACTCTACTCTACTCTACTCTACTCTACTCTACTCTACTCAATTCTATTCTATTCTGTTCTAAATGTACATGTATTGTGTTATGCCCTATAGATTCTATTCTATTCTATTCTATTCTATTCTATTCTATTCTATTCTATTCTATTCTATTCTATTCTATTCTATTCTACTCTACTCTACTCTACTCTACTCTACTCTACTCAATTCTATTCTATTCTGTTCTAAATGTACATGTATTGTGTTATGCCCTATAGATTCTATTCTATTCTATTCTATTCTATTCTATTCTATTCTATTCTATTCTATTCTATTCTATTCTATTCTATTCTATTCTACTCTATTCTACTCTACTCTATTCTATTCATTTTAAGGGGTTTTTATTTGCAGGATCGTTGCAAGGTGGAAAAAGTGAAGGAAGGCATATAACCCTAACCCAAACACTTGCATGAGGGCTAGGATAGAAATCAAATAAATAACACAAAAGAGTGTAACTTAAATCTTTTGCAACTACAACGCAGAATGCTAGAGAAGGCTGTTAAACCAATACAATAATAAAATTTGTTGGATGTCAGTTCTTTGCTTCCTTTTGGGAAAAAAAAGTACACTTAAGCATCATAACTAGAATTACAGATTAGTCCTAGACTTACAGCTATAAATGAACCCGGTTGTAAGTCATGCCGGTCATTAAGTGAGTCACCATGGGATCATGCCCGATTTTACAACTTTTTTTGCAATGTTCATTAAGCGAATGAAGCAGTCAGAAAGTGCATGGAATGAAAGGCTGAGTCAACCTTGAGCTGGTCAGAATTGAACTCTAGGCAATAGGCAGAATTAGCCTGCAATACTGCATTCTAACCACTGCGCCACCATGTTCCTTAAATGCTTTTTTCCAGCGAAAATATCATAAATCACAGTCACGTGACTGCAGGACACGGCAAACATAAATCTAAGCTGATTGCTGAGTGCCCAAAATGTGATCATGTGACCTAGGTGGTGGCCATTGACACTTTTAATCTGAGTTGTAAGTAGCCCTGGGGCTGACCGTCGTAACTTTAAACAGTTACTAAGCAACTGGCCATAAATTGAGGAATTCTAAAACGATTGGTCGATATACTCAAATGTTAAAATCTATAGAAAATTAAGATCACCACAACGTGAGTAGGGAAGGAATACAGTTGTAATATCTCCTGCTTTTTGTCACATTTGTTAAGAAGGAAACACAATCAGAATGGGTCATTAATCTTCTAATCACATGTTTCACAGTTTTAGGTTCCAAATTCATAGTTCATTTTAATATATTAAGTGTCTGGCGTCTCTTTTTTTTTTTTTTTGTATTTTTATAAAATCTGCAAATATACCACAAAGAATGCATACTAAAAGCTAATATTCACACATTTGATTTAAAGAAATGAATGTAAATATAATTCTTTTATATGCAGCTTAAATCCAAATTTATAACTGCATCATTTTCATGGAGGAGGTGGCATAGATTGAACCGAGATTTGAGTTGTAGAAATTCAGCAAACTGAAAAGATGCTATATAAAATTGGTATCATGAATTCCTAGCGTCTTCAAAAAATAGAGCAGTTCTTAAATGCTAATTTCAATTAGAAATAGCTGGGAAATCCACTTATTTTCTCTTTTTATTTTATCTGGCATCTTTTTATTTGTACTTTAGATGTTTAAAAACTTATTCTAAACTATCTATTTATTGGCATTCTAATTACTCATTCTGTACAAATCTTGCCATCTTGGGCTGACTTTTTCCAAATATTTCCACGAAGGACATCGTTATAAAAAAAATAATGTTAAGAAATTGATTTTTCATGTTATTTTCCCATGTGTAAAAGTAAACGTGTAGATTGCCGGATTCTTCTTGGGAATATTTCTAGAGAACATAACTTCTGTGAGTAAACATTAAAGAAATTAGCATGCTTCTTGACTCAATGGTGTGGGGATCCTTTAAAAAAAAATAATAATAATAAAATTGCCCAAAATTTGTCAGATTTTATGAGTTCGTAAACCTAATTTCATGATAGCCTAGTGATTTTTTGGAGTCTGATGAAACAATTAAATTTGGGGATGTTGTAGACCAGAGGCTGCAGGGCCTCCCTGGAAACAGCAAAGGACGGGCCTGCAGTGCCTCTGCCAGCGAAAACGGAGCTCTAGGGGTGTGCGCGGCACCCTCAGGCTCCATTTTTGCTGGCATTTTTGCTAGCAAAACAAACTAAAAACAAAAAAAAATTTGAGAAATGATTTCCCTTTTGTATTTGAGCATCCAGGAAGGAACAGGAAAGGAGAAAGGGAAACAAAGAAAAAGAAGGAAAAATGGGAAGCGACCAAGGAAGGAAAAAGTAGGAAAGAGGGGAAGGAAGAAGAAAGGAGAATGAAGAAGGAAGGAAAACGAAGAGAAGGAAAGAAGGAAGGAAGGAAGGAAGGAAGGAAGGAAGGAAGGAAGGAAGGAAGGAAGGAAGGAAGGAAGGAAGGAG
This sequence comes from Pituophis catenifer annectens, assembly GCF_029215685.1. NCBI lineage: Eukaryota > Metazoa > Chordata > Lepidosauria > Squamata > Colubridae > Pituophis > Pituophis catenifer. Next base: position 80,693,665 of record NW_027256887.1, read on the forward strand.
TTTATAGTGAAAGTGAAGGAGGGTCTGAGGGAAGTCCTGACTTAGCACTAGGCCACTCCACATGAGTGATGTTGAGTTGGCCACACCCACCCTGGCCATGCTTTCCCCAGCCACGTACACTCCGCCCCCCTTGAGGTCAAACAAAACCCCGATGCAGCCCTCAATGAAATCAAGTTTGAGACCCCTGGTCTTCGTAGATAGATGTTCCTTCATTAAACTAGGAAGTTCATCTTTTGCTAGATGATCGAGAGTGGTTGGGAGGGGAGGGATGAGGTGGGACCAGGCATGGTGAGGAGAGGCTGGGCAAGGTGAGGCGCCCCACGATATGAGTGATGTCGAGTTGGCCATGCCCACCCAGTCATATGACCACTCAGCCACGCCTGCCCAGCTGGTCATTAGGGCAGAGAACCGGTTGTTAAATTGTCTGAATCCCCCCCACTGATCAGGACCTATTTTTTCTCTTCTTTTTGACCATCGAAGTAAGAAAAAACTATCTACAGACAGCAGAACCTACTACTCTCAGGCTTCCTACTCAGGATCTTTTGTTTTGCTTTGTTGTTTTTCCTCTGCATTAGACCAGCGCTGCTTATTACTTAAGAGTGATTGATAGCAATTATGGCTTTCAAATAGGACAGATTGCAAGCAACGTTCTAATCACTTTTGGCAATAAAATAGAAAATATTATGATAAGCAAAGGAGATGCTATGAGTACAGATGACTTGACATCTGTAGTCGCTGGGCAAATACAGTTTCTGCAGGTTCCTTTCCTCGTTGGAAGATTTCGAACTGTTCATCAACAAAACAAAATCATAACTGAGCAAAGACATTGATTGCTCTGCTTTTCTGAATCAAAATATGTTGTGTATGAAGAGGCTTCCCTTCCATCCTATCCCAACAGGAGCCATATTTCTTATCAGCTGGATGGCAGTGGTTAATGCTAAGTAAGTTCTCCTTATTTATTCATTCGATTTTTATGGTCACTCATTTGCAGAATGACTGACTTTGGCGAAGTCTAGTTCTGAACAACACACTGAATTTTATAGCCCAACTAAAGTGGATGTATCAACATGCTTTGGAAGCAGCTTCAGCAAATTGGAAGATAAACTATCTGAGACAGAGAAACCACCTTGTAGAAGGGATAAATCCATGACTTTTTAGCTTCTAGATGGAGTTTAGGTAAAGGTTCCCCTCGCACGTATGTGCTAGTCGTTCCCGACTCTAGGGAGTGGTGCTCATCTCTATTTCAAAGCCGAAGAGCCAGCGCTATCCGAAGATGTCTCCGTGGTCATATGGCCGGCATGACTAAATGCCAAAGATGCATGGAACACTGTTACCTTCCTACCAAAGGTGGTCCCTATTTTTCTATTTGCAGTTTTTACATGCTTTTGAACTGCTAAGTTGGCAGAAGCTGGGACAAGTAACAGGAGCTCACCCCGTTATGCGGCACTGGGATTCGAACCGCTGAACTGCTGACCTTTCGATCGACAAGCTCAGTGTCTTAGCCACTGAGCCACCATGTCCCTTATAATAGATGGATATTTATAATATATATATATATAATTTATAACAGACGGAGTTTAGCTTGGGATAAATGTGCCCTTACAAATCAAGTTCAAAACAGATTGCATGTTGAGATTTCAGTGAATTTGTAAGGGTCCAATTTTCACTTAACAAGTCTTATGCTGTACTCAATGAATGATTGGAAGGATGAAAGAGATGTTCATTGCTATGAAATGTATGGAAACAAAAAACTGATGACTAAATCATTCCTAAGATTGTGACCCATGCCTTAGAAGAATCTCCTTAATGATGTTTCCTGGAATGCTCTAAATCAGTGTTTCTCAACCTTAGCAATTTTGAGATGCATGGACGTCAACTCCCTGGAAATTAGATTAGATTATGAATTGGAAGGGACCTTGTAGGTCATCCAGTCCAACCCCCCTCCCCCACCCAAACAGGAGACCCTACATCATTTCTGACAAATGGCAGTCCAATCTCTTCTTGAAAGCCTCCAGTGATGAAGCTCCCACAAGTTCCGAAGGCAACTTCTGTTCCATTGGTCCCTCTGTCAGAAAATTTCTCCTTATTTCCAGGTTGAATCTCTGCTTGTTCAATTTCCATCCATTAGTCCTTTTCTGGCCTTCAGGTGCTTTGGAAAAATAGCTTGACCACTTCCTCTCTATGGCGGCCCCTCAAATTAAAATCCATATATCTTCAAGTTTCCAAAGACGAGAAACACTGCTCTAGATTGTTCCTTAATTGAATACCTGTATCAACTGCTTATAAATTCCACTGGTTCATTTGATCATTAGCGGTATAACCGAGTCACGTTTTACCACCTTCAGATTCATCATCTGTGTGCCAAGGTAGAAAACTCAGACCACAACAGATTGGACTATTGCCATATTGGCAGTTGGCTTCCAGGAAAAAGAAATTCTTCAAAAGAGGTGATGCTTTTGTAGGAACGAAATACAAAAAGGTGTGTAAAGGATATACAGAAAATTTTAGCCTTTGCCAATTATTACAAGTGTGTCATTTCCAACTTCCCCAAGAAGAAGATACCTCTTTCGCGATAAACGAAATTTCAGTTCCATGCCACAGAGGCTCTCCAACTATTTCACCATCTGGAACAAACCTTTCTCTCTTAGCCAATTCTATGTTACCAGGATCCAGAAAATATCTCTCTGATGAATGCAGATCTCCCTGCCTATGCAATTCCTCTGGTCATTTAATCGGTCTTGAGACCTGACATCTTCTACTGAAAGGCGCTCGTTTCTTTTTCAGATATACACAATCATCCCTGGGTATGATAATCACGCCCATAGTATTTACAAGTTGCATGGAGATATAACCAGACCCCTTTTTGTTTCTAAATTCAATTAAGTTCCATTTTACAATCTCTTCTTTCTTCCCTAAACAGGGAGATGGCCTTTCTCAAAAGCAAGGATTGGAATGAAGCTAATTTTCAATTTTTATCAGAAAACTTCACAACTACCAAACAGTCTCTGTATCAGTGGTGAAATCCAATTTTTTTTTACTACTGATTCTGTGGGCATGGCTTGGTGGGCGTGGCATGGCTTGGTGGGCGTGGCTTGGTGGGCATGGCAGGGGAAGGATATTGCAAAATCTCCATTCCCACCCCACTCTGGGGCCAGCCAGAGGTGGCATTTGCTGGTTCTCTGAACTACTCCAAATTTCCGCTACCGGTTCTCCAGAATCTGTCAGAACCTGCTGGATTTCACCCCTGGTCTGTATTCTTATTGGACAAGATTTCACTTCTAATTGGATCCATATGTTGAAGCCCACTGTGGGCAATTCCAAACATCTTCTGATGAAGAAATCACTTCTTATACTTTGGCCCCAGGGATTTTGCTTTTGTTATAATTATTATTATCAACCTATGTCCTTCTTTGTTCCATCAGTAAAGTATTGGGACCATGCAAAATCCATGCATCTATTTTCCAGGAATTCTGGCAGCAACAAGTCCATGCCAATGTGAACCTATGTCTAGAACAGGAGTCCTCAAACTACATCCCCCAGGCTGGATATGGCCTGCCACATCACCCCATTCACCTGCCGTCCCCCGCTGGCCCCCGCTCTTCAGCTCAGTGTGGGTTTTACCTTCACGGGCAGCCACAGTGAGCAGAGTGGTGCAAGCCCCGTGGGCTGGAACTGGAAGGTAAGGCTAATGACGGGGGAGGGAAATCCACTCCTGGCCCGCAGCACTTGGCCAAAGGGCCACCTCGGGGGTGGTGGACACAGCAAGACTCTAGAACAGGGGTGTCAAACTCAATTTCATTGAGGGTCCCATCAGGGTTGCGTTTGACCTTGGGGGGCCAGGGGGTTAATCTAAATTGGTTAGGGTGTGTGTGTGAGTGTGTGGCTGGAGGGTGTGGCCAGCTCGATGTCACTCATCAAAGCTCCATTTTCACTGGCAGAGAGCTGCAGGAGGCTGTCGTGGCTGAAAACGGAGCCCGGGTGTGTCGCATGCGGCCTCCCTGAGCTCCATTGTTTTTGGCAGAGGGCTGCAGGAGGCCGTTGCAGCCAAAAATGGAGCCAGGGAGGGCCGCGCATGACCCTCCCAAGCTCCGTTTTTACTGGCAGAGCTGTCGCGGGCCAATCCTTCACTGTTTCCAGGGCAGGCCAGATCTAAACACCCGGTGGCCCAGATCCGGCCCCCAGGCCTTGACACCCCTGCTCTAGAACAATAGGGAAGCTACAACCCACTGTTAAAAATCACTGTTTTCCTTTACAAAGTTTCCTGGTCCTTGATGATCAGCTTCACTGGACTTGGTAGTGATTTATCTCTGTGAGAAGAAATGTCACAGTGGTGTTTCTTTCTTTTATTGGACTTGTCAGCGAACAGACTTAGTTGTTCATAGCATAAGATTGCCACTTTTATGGACTGCCTGAATAGTTGCTCTTTGATCGTGGCTCATAATTTATAGGACACTTTTGTCCGGCTCTTATTCTCAGATGAACAGTTTCACATAGCCTCAATATCTGATCAAGCAGTGGGATTGTGTTGTGGCCCGTACGCGGCCTGTGCGGCTGGTGGCTGATTCGGACAGCAAGGAGGCTGATGTGGTGCTGCGCCAGCAGCCTGTGCAGCTGGCACTCAAGTCAGGCAATGAGGCTGGAGAAGAAATGGTGCCAGAGGAAGGGATTCAGCCAGAGCCTTCAGAATCTCCAGAAGCTCCCTTAAGTGAAGAGGACGAAGAGGAGGAGCCTCTTCTCGATGCACAGGCGTGCAGAACTGCCAAAAGGCAGGAGTGGCTCCTCAGGAGGAGGTCTCCTCAAGAGTAAGGCTTGGGGCTAATTGGCCACTCCCTTAGCCTATTTAAGGAGGAACGCTGACTGAAGCAATTTGCAGGGAACAACCATTTACTCTCCTTCGTGCCTTGATCTTAGTTCTCTGCAAATTGCTTCTGGGCTTTCTGCCAAGCATAATAAGATTAAGATTATTTATTCTTTGGATTCTTGCAGGCTGTTAAGAAACTTAATTAACAGCCTTTGTTTGGAAAAAAAACTGATTTTATTTTAGTAAACTAAGATTTGTACAGACTTTGTGTGTGCTGCGTTCTTTGGGGTCCATAGCTGGGGCAAAACAGATTGGAGGATGAAATGGACCAGAAAAAAATATCTGGTCTGTATCAATTTTATTATAATTTTTAGGTGAATTCATTTATAATAATTCAGTACATAATTCCACAAAACAAGTCTCATATTTTGCTAGTCTTGGATACCATCCCATTTATTTTCATCAACTTTATCTCAACTTTGAGTTCTGCTGTTAGCTAGGCATTGTAAGAGTTACAAGTCCAGCATGAGATGCACAGTTATGAACTCTATGGTTGATGAGAACCTCTTTTTTTTTCCAGATCATCATTGGACAGTTTTGGCCAGGTTTGTACAGTGTGGAAAATGGTTTGGTTATCTATCCAGTACTGTCTGCTCAATGGCTATTCCAGAAACTTGTTAATTATTATTTGGGGTTTCTCCCATTGTCTATGGAGTTTCTCAGTCATCCAGGTCATGATTGTCCCACAGATGCTTTTTCAAAAGACAACTGAACTTTTCCTTGAAGATGTTTTGCTTCTCATTCAAGAAGCTTCTATAGTTCTGATTGAGGATGGATGGATGGAAGGATGGTGGAGGATGGAAGGATTTCTATTCCTTGCAGTCATCTGGTCATTAGCACTTTTTGTGAGAATCGTTGAGGCCACTTGGAGGTTTATCTGTGCCCTCAGGGTCACCTAAATAGTGCAAATGGGTGTGGAACTTTCTTGGAACTGCTGAAAGGACTATGTTGAAACAGGAGATAGGGTTGTGTCTTATCCCTCCTCCTCTGTTGAAAGAGGATTGTCCAACCTTAATGTAGATTATCTCTTTAACCCCTTTTTCAAACAAGTGGCCCTTTCAGAACAGAATGTGGATTTTGTCTCCCATTGTCACCCAGATCAATGCTATGATTGATAGCAATTATGGCTCTAAACAGAACAATGACACATAGCAGAAAGCACTGCACTAACTTTGGCATCTGCATCAGTACTATTTTGTTCATTAAGGCAATTCAGACTTTGTGGTCCACAGCCAAAGGTATAAAGGTGATTCTGAGCTTTGGTTCACACAACAGTTTGCATCTTCTGTGCTCCATGATAGTGATGAAATATTAGATCAGATTAGAATTCTTTATTGGCCAAGTGTGATTGGACACACAAGGAATTTGTCTTTGGTGCAAATACTCTCAGTGTACATAAAAGAAAAGATACATTTGTCAAGAATCATAAGGTACTGTGAATGTGATGATGCAACTTATTATCATATATGGTGGACCTGTAAGAAAATCAAGGCATTTTGGATAAAAATTTGGTGGGTGATGCAGAACATTCTGAAAAAAAGGTTGAAATTTACTCCTCAATTGTTTCTATTGGGTATAATGACGGATTGTACAGTATTAGAGACTAAACTGATCTTGAACTTAGTATCAGCAGCTAGGCTGTTGGTAGCGCAATACTGGAAGAAGGACTCTTTGCCTACTATTGAAGAGTGGACACTGAAAGTAACGAATTTAGCAGAAATGGCGAAAATTTCAGCGTATTTGAAGGACTATACACAAGAAAGATACGTATCGGAATGGAGAAGATGGATTGATTATATTCAAAATAAGTATCAGACAAGAAAATATCAAATAGCTTATGAATGAATGTTAAGTATTAGAAGTATTATGTTATTTATAGTGGAGTTAAGGTTTCAGGGGGGGATTTAGTAGTCTAAGGATAGATAGGTTAATTTAGTTTATGATTGTTAACTGAAATACCTTGTATTTTTCTCTGGGAAGTCGGGGAGGAGGGTGGGATGAGGGGAGGGAAAGGGTGGGGGAATTTTTTTTTTCTGTAAAAGTTTTCAATAAAAAAAAGAATCATAAGGTACAACACTTAATAATAGTCATAGGGTACAAATAAGCAATGGAATCATACTAGGAAACAATCAATGTAAATGGAAAGGATACAGCAACAAGTTACAGTCATACAGACATAAGTGGGAGGAGATGGGTGATGGGAACAATGAGAAGATTAATAGTAATAGTAATGCAGACTTAGTAAATAGTTTGACAGTGTTGAGGGAATTATTTGTTTAGCAGAGTGATGGCGTTTGGGAAAAAACTGTCCTTATGTCTAGTTGTTCTGGTGTGCAGTGCTCTATAGCGTCGTTTTGAGGGTAGGAGTTGAAACAATTTATGTCCAGGATGTGAGGGTCTGTAAATATTTTCACAGCCCTCTTTTTGACTCGTGCAGTATACAGGTCCTCAATGGAAGGCAGGTTGGTAGCCATTGTTTTTTTGGCACCTTAACCTGTGTGCAATTCTTTGTAGGAATTAAAAACAGCTGGAAACCTCACCACATAAATTGATTTTCTTCATCCATCATTAAACCTTCTGTTAACAGTATTATTTTTTCTTTCTTTCTGCATTTGTTGCAATGGAGGTTTAGTAAGCTATATACGCTGCAGTCCATAACGCCAAGAATCTTCTCTGCCTCTGACTATGAACATCAGCAGGTCAATTTTTCGCAGAGTTGTGACGATGCTGATTGCTCAACAAAACAACATCCAGCTGAATGCAGGAAAGTGCTTCCCCACTGGAGAAGGATGTAATTTTGAACGTTGTCAAAGGCAATTGAATTATTTCTTCATTAGGATGTGCTTCCCCTCCCCCTTATTTCCCGGAGCGAGCTCTTTTACCACATTAAACTGAAGTATTTGCCTTGGAGAATAGGTACATCCGGGAGGTTGCTAACGGCACATAACAAGTTGCTAATCGTGGGGAAATCATAACGGCTTTTTCATGGTCCATTGTCATTTAGTTATCTACATGCAAGGAGTATCCTCTATGTGCAAATGTCCCCATTAGCAAGGGGGCATAAAAAGCCGATCTATTTATTTTGCAGCGTGCAATTGCTGCAGAGGTAAAAGGGCTAAGTACACATTACAGGCTAATGTGCTTAACGCTGTTCCAGTCCTGGCTTTTTAATCACTGAAACATCTTCAGCAAGAGGCAATTTAGGATGGACATGTAGCAGAGGTGTGCTTAACAGCTTCCTGGTTTTGTCAATCTTGCCATTGCCACTTGAATATTTTTTTTGTCCCCTAATACAGGGGTCAGCAACCTGTGGCTCTGGAGCCACATGTGGCTCTTTCACCCTTCTGCTGCGGCTCCCTGTCACTCAAAATATGCGTCACAACCGCCAATGTGCGACACCTGCTGGCACGCGATTTATTGAGCTTTTCAACCCCTGGTAGGCCAACCAGGGATAAATCTAGGAAAAGAAAAGTTTCAAAAGAAAACAGAACATTTAATTCAACTACATATGTTAGTTTTGTGGCCGCTCAAGAAATAGTCAAGCACGGGAAGCGTTTTGTGGCTCCCGGTGTTTTCTTTTCTGTGGGAAACGGGTCTAAATGTCTCTGAGTGTTTAAGGTTGCAGACCCCTGCCCTAATAGGATGGCAGAGAACATCTGAAGTTCAGGGCACGAAATCCATTTTGGCTAATCAGATTCTAGCAAAATTTAAAGGAAAACATCCTAAAGTTAAGAACCCTTTGCTAATGGAACCAGTGAGATGGAGAAATGATGGACTTCCTCTTTGCTGGAATTTTTTAGAAACCAGAGAGACTCTTTCAGGGTTAAATTCATTTAGATTCTTGTGCTAAGCAACGTGGGCTAAACATCCAATTTTAACTCTGATTCTATGACTTTGTAAAGGTACGGTAGTCTTCAATTTAGAACCACAAGCGAGCCTGAAATTTTTGTTGCTAAGCAAGAGTTATGAAGTGAGTTTTAAATGAGGAGCGCGTCCTTTGAAGTTGAGCTTCTTATAGTGATTTAAGGTGTTGGCTCTTCAGCCATTTGGTAAATTGTATGATTCAGAAAAATAATGAATGTCTTTGCTCAATATTGATTTTCTTAAATTTATTTGTTTGTCTGCCTGCCTGCCTGCCTGCCTGCCTATCTATCAATCAATCTATCTATCTATCTATCTATCTATCTATCTATCTATCTATCTATCTATCTATCTTGTAGATGAGTTAAATCATTGGGTTTTGTCTGTTCAAGAGAGCTGAACTGTGGGGTCCTGTTGTGGCCCGTCAGCGGCCTGTGCAGCTAGTAGCTGATTCCAACAGCGAGGAGGCTGCTATGGAACTGGCACTCGAGTTGGACAATGAGGAGGCTGGAGAAGATGTAGCGCCAGAGGCGGGGATTCAGTCAGGGCCTTCAAAACCTCCAGAAGCTCCCATAAGTGAAGAGGAAGAAGAGAAGGAGCCTCTTCTCATGCATGGGCGCACAGAGCTGCCAAAAGGCAGGAGTGGCTTCTCAGGAGGACGTCTCCTCGAGAGTAAGGCTTGGGACTAATTGGCCACTCCCTTAGTCTATTTAAGGAAGGATGATGACTGAGGCAATTTGCAGGGAACAACTTCGTTCACTCTCCTTCACATCTGGATCTTAGTTCTCTTATCAGTTTCCTGCAAATTGCTTCTGGGCATTCTGCCAACCATAGTAAGATTACAATTATTTATTCTTTGGATTCTTGTAGGCTGTTAATAAAGTTAATTAACAGCCTTTGTTTGAAAAAGACTGATTTAATTTAGTAAACTAAGGTTTGTACAGACTTTGTGTGTGCTGCATTCTTTGGGGTTCGTAGCTGGGGCAGAACAGGTCCTTAGTGGTCTCTGAACCTGGCTGTTTTCTTGCAGACATTTCATTACCCAACTAAGTAACATTATCAATGAAATGAAGTGCAACCATTGGTAGGAGTCCAACTATCAACAAATCTAAACCTATGTCCTTCTTGTAACTAGGGGCCTTGGAAGTGAGTTATCCCAACTCATCATTTTTCTAAGTTAAAATCACTCCTGCCACTCAACACTTGCTTCTAAAAATCCTCCAGTCCTTTCATTATTTTAGCTGTGTTTTTTATAGGTCAGATTACCATATGGCATTCTTGTAAACAGGATGTGTATTTGTGTGTACCTTTGGGTGTGTGTGCACACACACGTGCATATGTGTGTGTAATGGGAGTAGCTTATTTAAGAAGCATGTGTGATCAAACGAGGGAAGGAATTAAAAATGAATGGGTTCTGAATTAGTTTGGACTGGACCCAAAAATGACCTTGATGCAGTTTGACCATATGAGAGAATATTCAATCTAATTTTAATACAAAGAGAATAAGTAAGGATTGAATTTAAAAAAAAAAGCATGAAGGAAAAAGGAAGAGGGGGAGGATTCATAAATCTGGTTGAATAGAGTTACTGAGAACTTCAAAAAGAGGTAGAATAGAGAAGTTTAAATCAGAAAAAAAAAAAGACGTGTGAATCAATATGTGGATAGACCTAATATTTCAAGTACTATAAACACTTAGCTTTTCTATTAGAAAGTAGAAGGAATCACCTGCTTGGACCATGGTTCCTTTATTAAAACACACAGATGGAAGAGCGGGCGATGACATTACTGTTGAAAGTACCATACGTAGACAAACAGAGAGGCAGGCTTGAGAGTAACTCCAAGTTTGGAGACCAATGGAACATGGCGATAACCTGAAAGAAAACCAAGATGACAACAATGCAAGCATGTCAAGCAAGAAGCAACGGTAGAAAAAAATTCACCATCCACATTGACTTAGTGAATTAGATGGACCAACAGCCTGACTCTAGCAACTAACTTCCTAATCTTCTGTGTTTAGCTTCTGGATTGATAAACTTATTATTACAGTATCCACGCAGGTTGTGCCTCTCACACTAAATAAGAATAATTATCCAACCAGGAAAGATGAACAGAAAATGTCTTATGGGTTCCTTGGTGCTCTCTGAACTTGGTTGTTCTCTTGCAGATGTTTCATTATCCAACTAGGTTAACATCATCAGTGCTAGAAGGGAGTTGGCCAAATAAAGAATCCTATCCGGTCCTATCCTATCCTATTCTATTCTATGTCAGGGTTCCAAGTAACACCCCTAACAAAAGAAAACTCCAAGGCTTGAGTTTCCTCAAAGCTACATTTATTAGAGATGTCATATTGGCACATCTGGGCAAACCCAAATCTGAAGTTTCCAGGTTTTCCCCACCCAAGTGAAAGTCCAAGTGCCTGCCCAGCACCCACATGTCCATCACATGGTCCAACCATCCACCATCAAAACTGGAGATACCTCCCAGGCCAGTGGTGGGTTGCCCCCGGTTCGGACCGGTTTGCAAGTACCAGTAGTAAAACCGGCTTCTACGCATGTGCAGAAGAGTGCATGCACGACAGGGATGGGTTCTAAATTTTTTTACTACTGGTTCTGTGGGCGTGGCTTATTTTGTGGGTGTGGTTTGATGGTCATGTGACAGTTCTTTAGGATTTAGCAGAGGTACTGGTCTACCAAGCTTTTAACTGCTTGCAGAGCTGTACTGATCTACCCATTTGTTCTTGGAGCGTTCCGGTCTACCCATTTATTTTTTGAGGCACCGGTCTACCCATTTGTTTTTGGAGCACACTGGTCTACCACCACACTGCCTTTTAACACTGGTCAGCTGTAGGGCGGCCCTTTGAAGCCCCGGGGCAAGAGTTTAAACACTTTTTTTACTTCTAGCCAATCAGCTGGGACTCGGGAGGCAGCGAATAGATTGGGGGTGGGGCCAAGTAAAAGGTAAGAATAATGCAGGGGGGCAGGAGGGCCCAGCTCCTGAACAAAGAGAACCGGTTCGGTGACATCATATCATCACCGCTACCGGCTCAGCCGAACTGGGCCAAACCAGGAGGAACCCACCACTGATGCACGAGCAAAGTGAGCGCGCACATGCGGATGGGATGTGAACCAGTAGTAAAGGTAAGTAGAACCCACCCCTGTCCCAGTCATCCAACTCCAGGTGCCATGGCAAGGCGTCCCTGACTCTCTGAGAAAGAAATGTTATTTTGACTACATATCACCCATACTCTGTGCAATCCCCCCTCCCATTTTCCCACAGTAAAAAATGTGGCAGGTTTGAAGGCCCAAATGTAAAAGATGGCCATTCTATTCTATTCTATTCTATTCTATTCTATTCTATTCTATTCTATTCTATTCTATTCTATTCTATTCTAATGTTATCTGGAGTATGGCTTATATGCATACTGTGGAATATGCAGAAAGACACTTCCTCAAAAGGACCATGTATTTTTACAAAATTTTAACCAATTGTCCCTCTTTGTGTGGTTTCAACAAGAACAGAGATCAATTTGACATAGATTTTCCAGAAAAATCCTCCTCTTTCTATTTTCTCTGACTAACTTCTTGCAGACATACACAAGTATGTATTTTATCATTGATTTTAGGTGCTCTGTTATTGAGAAATAGATGTTTTCTCCTTCCATAATAACACTTATAGATATTCTCTGACAGCACACCAAGTTTGTCATCTCATTAGAGTCTAAATATTTCATGATGCTTCATGCAGTGTGAAATATAGCTTAATATTTCTTTGGATATTTTATGATGACGTGCGTGCAACATTACACCCAGGAAAATATTTTACAAATGGAATGTTATGCTTTTTGCAAGTTTGTAATGACAGAAGAAATGAACTAGAGAACATGGCTGATTTCCATCGCACAAACTTAAATTCATTTCTAACACTTCTTAGATAAAATACCTTCTCTTATTCTCTAAATCTGATTTTGCTTAATTTAAATCCTTCGAACAAGTCATTTGTATTTGTAAAGTAATCAGTCCAATTCAGAATTAGGCAGAGGCTTAAATGTGCAAATGAATAAGTGTGCACTGTGATTTTAATAGACATGAAGGCATTTGTTATTTATTTATTTGTTCTTTTGTTCGTTTGTATCCCACCTTATTATGTTTACAAATAAGTCCATGGGGTAAAACTATCCAACACACTTTTCTCCTATTTTTGCCCACAACAACCCTGTGAGGTAGATTGGACTGAGAGAGGGTGATTGGTTCAAGGTCACCCAGCTGGCTTTCCTGGCTGAGGCTGGACTAGAACTCAAGGCCTCCCACTTTCTAGTCTGATGCATTGACCACTAGACCAAACTGACTCTCACTATATAACCGAAGTTCCAGTACAATCAAGAAAAGCAGCAAAGGATAACAAAGGCAATCTGAGTTTAATCTCCTCCTTTTGTAAATTTAAAAATATTCAAATCATGCTCAGTCCTGTTTACCGGTGACTTATCTTTGTTCAATGTGCTGTCAACTTCTATTTTTTTTATTATGGTTAAGGGCCTCAAAAGCTAGCATGAAATATAACTGAGCATTTCAATGGCTATTTTATTGGGCTGTGTATGTAATGTTAAATTCAAAGTAATATTTTATAACCTGCATTTGGAAAAGGGAGACGTACGGGTTTTCTGCAGCTCCTGGAGGGATCATTTCTAGATGAGTTGATGGCTGGAAACTGAAAACTAGTTTGACTTCAGAAGGCTCCACATTAGAACAATGTCTGTGTGTTAAATATGGTTTGACGTTTTCCTATTCTCTAAATTCAGAGTATAGTTTCTTCCCTTGGTTGTGATATGTATTATATCTCGTCTACCGATAAGCTAAACCTGGACCACACATTTTCTGAATAGTTTTTATCCCAGAGCTATAATTGCACTCAACAATGAACTAAAGGGCCACCATCAGTGAGCTGTTGGACAGCAATATTTGGTCTGTTGTGTGGATGTTTGGGTGGTTCTGTTGTGGCTTCGTTGCCTGAGCCTGGGCTATCAACAGATGCAGACTCTGAGAGTGAGGGGGAGGAGTTGGCAAGGCCTCCCTCTCCAGGACCCTCCTCTCTGGCAATGCCTCCGGAGGACACTGAAGACCAAACGATAGGCTCAGAGCCAAGCACGTCCCCGCAGCTACAGGTGGACAGCGACGAGGAAGATAAGTGCTGGCTGGACCCTCGACAGAGGCGCAGGGAGAAGCGTGCACAGCAGAGGGGAAGGCATGCCAGAGATTAGCTGAGTCACTGGACCACACCCCACAGGGTATAAATGTGGGTGTGGTGGCCGGTTCAGTTTGTGACGAGCAAAAACCGGAATTACTCCATGATCACTGCTTTACTGGACTTTGCCTGCTTTATTGGACTGCATTTGGATTAATCTTTGTTTTGTGTGAGTAAAGTCTGAATTGGCAGCTAGCCACTGGGTTGCTGCCAGCTTTATCATCAAAGAGTTTTGTCGTATGGCTTATTAACTCCGGGCCGTCTGTGGGGGTGTGTGCGTGGTACAGAGACAGAACAGGTTCAGGGGTGGGGAATTTGTGGTGGGTGGAGGTGTGTTTGGGGATTGTTATGTGTGTTGGACCTGGTCTTTGGGTGTTAAGTGAATTTCGTTGTATGGGTATACTGTGTATACACGTACAATGACAATAAAATAAAATAAAATAAAATAAAGACAGGAATAACATTTTCTGGTGTTTGCTGTACTGCTAATTCTAGAAGATCAAACACCAGTAAATCTGTAAATATTGCAACAGACGTCTGTAGAAATTCTCAGCCATTCAGGTCATGGTTGTCCCAAAGGTGCTTTTTCAGGAGGCAACTGGAGTTTCTAGTTATTTCTTTGAAGACGTTTCGCTTCTCATCCAAGAAGCTTCTTCAGCCTCCTGAAAAAAGAACCTTTGGGATTACAACAGATAATAACTAGATATAATACATGATCACTTAAGTCAGTGTTTCTCAACCTTGGAAGCTTGAAGATGGGTGGACTTCAACTCCCAGAATCCCCCAGCCAGCGCTGCTGGCTGGGGGATTCTGGGAGTTGAAGTCCACCCATCTTCAAGCTACCAAGGTTGAGAAACACTGACTTAAGTGATCATCAATTACAATAATCCATTATACCACAGTGTGTATGATCATAAACAAGAACACAACCGACAGGGTTCCTTACCAGAATGTAGAATCTAAATTTAGCATCCTTCACAGCCTCTTAGCTCTTTAACTGCTTGGCTACATTGTAAGCCAAAGCACACAAGGTTAGAAAAGTTTCTGTAGGACACAATCTCACAACATGAAGTCCCTTACATATGAACTAAAATCTGTGGTGCAAAAGAGTGGATTAAAAATAATATATTTAGGTTAGGATGGGCAAAACATAGCCAGTCAGTCTTGCTGGAGGACAAATTGCAGCATCCCTCATGAAGTTTGGCCTAGTGGTTAAGGGCATCAAGCTAGAAACTGGGAAACCGTCAATCCTAGTCCCACCTCATTGTTCCTTGTCTGGCCTTCAGATGCTTTGGAAAATAGGTTGTTTTCCTCTTCTCTTTGGCAGCCCCTCAAATATTGGAAGACTGCTATCATGTCATCCCTAGTCCTTCTCTTCACTAGATTAGCCATGCCCAGTTCTTGCAACCATTCTTACAATGGGGAATGGAAGGATTTATATTGCTTGCAATCATCTGGTCTTTAGCAGTCTTTCTGAGAGTTGTTGAGGCCACTTGGTGGTTTATCTGTACCCTCAGGATCATCTAAATAGTGCAGATGGACTTCTTGGAACTGCTGAAAGGACTGTGTTGTAAACAGGAGATAGATGGTGTTGTATCCAGTTGTGGGATTCAGATAATTTAACAACTGGTTCTCTGCCCTAATGACCAGCTGGATAGGTGTGGCTGGGTGGGCATGTGACTGGGTGGGCATGGCCAACTCAACATCACTCACCTTGCCCAGTGTCTCCTCGCCATGCCTGGCCCCACCTCGCCCCTCCCCTCCTAGTCACTCCTTGTCATGCCTAGCTACTCGCCCTGTCACCCAGCTGGGTGAGCAGCCAGGTGGCTGGGAGAGCAGGTGGGCGGTGAGGTGAGGAGTGGCTGGGAAGAGCATTGCGTGGAGTGGCGTGGCGAGGCACATTATTCAGCTGGTTCACCGAACTGCACAAAAAGTTAACAACCAGTTCTACCGAACCTATGCAAACCAGCAGAATCCCACCACTGGTCGTATGCCTCCCCCTCTGGTGAGAGAGGGTTGTTCAAATTTAATGTAGGCAACCTCTTTGACCCCTCTTTCAAACCAGCAGTCCCGTCTGTCCAGAATGTAGACTTTGCTGCCTTTGCTGAAGAAGCTTCTTGGATGAAGAAATAAAATCCAGTTGCCTCTTGAAAAAGCACCTTTGGGACAACCGTGACCTGGATGACTGAGAATCTCCACAGACATTAATGGTAGGACTTTAAAATCAAATATTGTGCTGCCAGGTTTTTTTGCTACAGATGGTAATTCTCCTCACCTTACATTGTATCTTGGGTTCTTGTTGTTTTTTTTAAAGGACAGGCAACTGCTTGTTATCTCTCGTTAGCCAGAAAATAATGGCCTTACCTTTATTCATGCTCAAAAGTGGCAAAGTAAATTGGCCAAGGAAGTCATTGGCAAGAACCGCCATCTGATCTTCTACTACAAAGCGTATTAAGGCAAGATCTGGAACTTGGACAGTAAAGGTGAATGTCTCATTCCATCTAGGGTTCAAAGCTGAAATAAGCAAGGAAGAAAACTCTTGTAAATAGCTTCAACCTTAATCACTAGAGGTGCTCTGAGTTTTGAAAACACCAAGGCACCCCTTTTTCCCCCTTAGTCCCTATTTCAGAACCTACACAGGCCCTCAATAGATTTTTGTTAAACCTGATATCTAAAAAAACCAAAAACAAAAGAGTTAAATTAAAACCCAGGAGATTTTTTTAAAATATTGGGACTTCTGTAGATGTTTACATGGTCTTGTCTCCAAGGAGAAATAATACGTTATAATACCTGCATTGTTTTATTTTTTTTTAATGCAAAATTTTGCATGAATGTATTGACTCAAAAGCAATTGAATGCCATAAGGAAGCAAAATATAATAAGGTAAAGGTTCCCCTTGCACATATGTGCTAGTCGTTCCCGTTTCAAAGCCGAAGAGCCAGCGCTGTCCGAAGACGTCTCTGTGGTCATGTGGCCGGCATGACTCAATGCCAAAGGCGCACGGAACGCTGTTATCTTCCCACCAAAGGTGGCCCCTATTTTTCTACTTGCATTTTTTATGTGCTTTCAAACTGCTAGGTTGGCAGAAGCTGGGACAAGTTAACGGGAGCTCACCCCGTTACGCAGCACTAGGGATTCGAACCGCTGAACTGCCGACCTTTCAATTGACAAGCACAGCATTTTAGCCACTGAGCCACCAGGTCCCTTACAGAAGTATATAATATAACGATATATATAGAACACCCCATAGCTGGTTCTGTTGGGATACTTCTTGTCTAATCACATCAATAATATTTCATTTATTTATTTAAAACATTTTTAAAGCCACCCATTTTAAAACAACTTTGGGCAGTTTACAGCCAATAGATATTCAGCAACGTCATGGTCAGCCATATGCAAAAGAAACTGAATGTTCATACTTCCCCCATTCTGTGCTAATTTAATTTTCCAAGAAAGCAAGCAAAAAATTATATGTGTGTACTCCTGTTCTTTTTCCGACATCTTCTCAATGCATGATATTTTCCTAAAATATGGATACAGATAGTCCTCAATTTACAACCATTCATTTAGTGACCATTCGAAGACAATAGCTCTGAAAAAAGTGACTTATAACCTGATCCTTACACTTATGAGCATGGCAACATAACCATGGTCACATAATCAAAATTCAGGAACTTGGTAATCGGCATGAATTTTTAATGGTTTCAGCATCCTCGGGTGATGTATTTACCAATTACAACTTTCCCAGTTGGTTTCTGACAAATGAAGTCAGTGAGGGAGTCAGATTTGCTTAACGACCACATAAAAAAGAAGGTTGTAAAATTGAGCATGATTCACTTAACAACCGCCTTGGTTAGCATGGAGGTTTTGGTCCCATTAAGGTTGTAAGTTAAGGACTACTTGTATTGTAGTTTTTCTTTCCTGAAGCTGCACAATTGTATACAATTATTCCCTAATGCACATTTCTTGATTCCAGCATATCCCCCCTTTTTTTTTTTGTAGAGGCTTCATCTTAATGAATTGGGGTTTTTTGTGGATATTTTCCCCTAATTTAGGTCTGACTGAGGTACAAACTGCACTACATATTTTTAAAAATTGCAGGTGTCAGTGTTAAACTACTTTCATTTTAAATCTGTCTTAAGTATTGGGGGTGTTTTAATTTGTTCCAGGCCAAATTTATTTAATGTGGTTTTATATTGTTCTTTTAAATTTTGTAATCTATGTGTTTTATTTTTTGGCTGTTCTGAGTCTTTCGGGAGTAGGGCGGTATATAAATTTAATAAAATAATAAAATAAAATAAAATAAAATAAAATAAAATAAAATAAAATAATAAAATAAAATAAAATAAAATAAAATAAAATAAAATAAAATAAAATAAAATAAAATAAAATAAAATAAAATAAAATAATAAAATAAAATAAATAAATTGTGTGCATAGTTTAAAGGCGTAATCTATGGTAATATAAAATAATTTGTATTTATGACTCATTATTCTGTTATATTTTAAGACTCTTCAATTGTTTGGCACATCAACAAATAGCAACTTTGATCAGGGATTTAAAAAACAAACAAACCACCAATCCCTCCTATTCCAAAAGATATGACCTACTAAAATAACCAAACACCTATAAATTCATAAATTTTGTATCTCTTCTCCTCTGCTCATCATCCAAATTTTTTAAAACTGGGGATATCTTTGGAAATGTTACACACAAAAACTTCTTCCATTTGTGAATATTATGTTTGTATAATGTTACAAACTTTGTATCGCAATATGATGTATTACAACACAAAATAATTGTCATTGGGTTAAAATCAATCCTGTTGCTGAAAGTTGCATACAAAAATGAGTATTAATAATAGCCATGCATTATACATATAGAATTCATTAGAAATTTAATGAATAAATAATAATTATAAATATTTTTTGTAACAACCATGTATTGTTGTTAGTATGTAAATTTATGTATTGTAAATGGCATGTATTACAGAAGGTTCTGTGTAAACCATTTACAAAACAAATTATGCATTTGAAAGCCCCTATTAATAAAAAAAAAATAATCTGAAGAACATTTGATATAATAGAAAAATAAGGTTATATACCAGTGGTGGGTTTCAAAATTTTTTACTACCGGTTCTGTGGGTGTGGCTTAGTGGGCATGGCATGGCTTGGTGGGCGTGGCAGGGGAAGGATACTGTAAAATCTACATTCCCACCCTACTCCAGGGGAAGGATACTGCAAAATCCCCATTTCCTCCCAATCAGCTGGGACTCGGAAGGCAGAGAATAGATGTGGGCGGGGCCAGTCAGAATTTTTACTACCAGTTCTCTGAACTACTCAAACTTTCCACTACCAGGTTCTCCAGAACTGGTCAGAACCTGCTGAAACCCTCCTCTGTTATATACGCAATATTGTAACCGACAGAAATTAGACAGTTCCATGCATTCTTAACTTTAATACATAGGCTTTACAGATTATTGAATTGACTCTTAAACCTTTCTATTTCATTCAACTTACCATTATTCTTTATGGCAGAAGTCTGCCGTTTTGTCATATCCGCTGGAACACCATGAATTTCTATTTTGACTAGAGGATCAGCCTTGTTACTTTTGGAGAGGTTACTTGGAGGCAGCTGACAGCCACTAATAATCTGGAGAAAAGACATTTATGTTGGTATGCATCCTTATAGTAATGCTGGATTATATCAATGCACAATTAATTATTCAATTGTTGCCAGGCAAAAGAAATCAGGAGCCAGGATACAGTTCAAAAGAACGACGAGTTTATTTCATGCTATCTATATTCAAGAATCTGATCTACTAATGGTCAAGGAAAAATGGCACCAGATACGAGTCAATGGACTTCAAGGGAGGGGGATGAATTTAGGTCTCCTATGGGGATGTAGTTATCATTCCCAACTGTAGTCGCTAAATGAGGACCACCTATATAATAATATTTAGCTTTGAAACATGATTTGAAACTTGAAAATTGATTCAAGACTCCAAATTGATTATGCATTTACCCTACCCTTGAGCTCAGATTGGTCATCTCCTACAATTGCACAATCCTGGGTATTTTCATACATAGAATAGAATAGTATTCTTTATTGGCCAAGTGTGATTGGACACACAAGGAATTTGTATGGTGCATACACTCTCAGTGTACATAAAAGAAAAGATACATTCGTCAAGAATCATAAGGTACAACACTTAATGATAGTCATAGGGAACAAATAAGCAATCAAATCATATTAGGAAACAGTCAATATAAATCTTAAGGATACCAGTAACAAGCTTACAGTCATACAGTCATAAGTGGGAGGAGATGGATGATAGGAATGATGAGAAGATTAAGAGTAATGCAGATATAGTAACTAGTTTGACAGGTTGAGGGAATTATTAGTTTAGCAGAGTGATGGCGTTCGGGGAAAAACTGTTCTTGTGCCTAGTTGTTCTGGTGTGCAGTGCTCTATACCGTCATTTTGAGGGTAGGATAGACATGGATAGACATCCCCTCTCACCAGCCATGTGAAGATAAAAGTGAATCCAGAATTCACCTAATCAATAATTCCTTACTCCCTCTGTTTTTTGCACGTAAGAATTTGGTGGATATCATGGTATCTGGAAATGACCTTGGGAGACAGGGCAAAAAGACATAACCAAGGGAACAGTCAGATAAAAGGCAGCTGATCCCACAGAGGGAATGTGGGGAGGACAAGAGGCTCAGAAGAAACCCTCCCTAGTTTCGTGGGCTGTAAAGACAATAGGAGGGGAGAAGCACTTTCAGACTTGAAAGATTCAGTTAATGTAACCTTACAATAAAGATTGTTCAACTGATATTATGTTTCCTGTCTGTTCTACGTCATAAGGCTGACATCAGTCTTGCAAGTCTCCTCTGAAATCTTGCCCCACCCACATTTCTAATTTAGGGGGCAGTTCATCCCCATCACCACCCCCTTAGCTACCGTTTTCCAAGGCTGGGAGAGAAGATTAGTCCACATAAAACTGGATGCAGTGAGGGATTAGGTTGTAGATTTCATTGATCCCACAATCCATATCATGTAAACTATTTTTAATGGTTTATTTAAATGGTTTTGTTGTTAGTTGCAAAGTCGTGTCCGACCCATCGCAACCCATTGCTATCCAATGGACAACATTCCTCCAGGCCTTCCTGTCCTCTACCATCTTCTGGAGTCCATTTAAGCTCACGCCAACTGCTTCAGTGACTCCATCCAGCCACCTCGTTCTCTGTCATTCCCTTCTTCTTTTGCCCTCAATCTTTCCCAGCATTAGGCTCTTCTCTAGTGAGTTTTTAAACTTAAATGGTAGGTTAAGGTTGATTTATCTTGCAGTCTGTTTTTTATACATTATACTGTTTTATTGTTGAAAGTTAATACCGTATCAAATAATGGGCCTTCTACACATTTTTTTTAATCAAGTTTCAAATCGTATTTCAAGGTGGTTCTCATTTAGTGACAACAATTGGGAAGGATAACTAATTCAATAAGCAAAATGATTGCTAAGTGAAAGCTTACAAACTTACTTCAGCTTTCCTTTGGTTTTCAGATCTGTGAAGTTGTTAATGTCAGGAGTGGTCATAAAATTGTTCATCACTGTCCACAAATGGACACTAAATAAAGCAATTGCTAAACGAGGTAGTTTTTAAAGGAGGATACTTTTAAGTGGATACTCTATTTTTGTTTGGGCTGAGGTGATTTAATGTTGCATATAATGTAGTCCTCAGTGATATTATAATCTTCAAATCTCCTGAGTTTTAACAATTAGCTTAATATATTCTAAGAAGGTTGTACCCTGGAATCAATGTTATAGAAAAACTCATTGACTCTCAAGAGTGCTTCATTAAACGATGTGGAAAGGAGAAAATGTTCATGATATGTGATTTAATTGTTTCAAACAAAAGTTGAAACATAAAAATAATACAAAATGAATCCAACACAGGAACATCCTGGACCAAAAGTCTGTTCCATAAAATAGATGAATATATGACCATGAAGCAGTTCAATGGTACACACTACCTGTTGGCTATTCTGCTAGAAATAACTCAATAGGATTTTTTTTTAATGTGATTTTTCAAAATACTCTTCAGTGGATTTTTGGAATTGTACATACAATGTAGAAAAATAGGGTTAAAAGGGACCTTGGAGTCTTCTCGTATAACTCCCTGGCTGAGCAGGAGACTCTGTATCATTCCAGATGGATAGCTTCCAGTCTCTTGTTGGATACTTTGAGTGATGGAGCACTCAGAATTTCTGGAGGTAATGCATTCCACTGGTTAATTGTTCTCATATCAGAAAATTTCTCCTTAGTTTGATCTCTCTTTAATGATCTTCCACCCATTATTTCTAGTCTCAGATGCTTTGGAGAATAGGTCAACACCCTCTTCGCTCTTAGAGCTCCTCAAGTAGCAGAAGACTGCTATCATATGATCACTAGTCCTTCTCTACATTAGACATACAGTAGAACCTCTGGTCACGAATGCTTCTGACCACGACCAAATCAGGTTCCAACCAAAAAAATCACATTTTCCTTCCTTTTTTGCGGTCGATTTCCCCTTCTGCACCATTTTTTTGTAAGCACCAAATTTCCAAAATTAGGTTCAGGTCACGGCCAAATCGGGTTGGGACCAATGTTATAGAACAAATTATGGTCATGACCAGAGGTTCTACTGTACCTAGTTCCCTCAATTGTTCATCATATGGTTTAGCATCCATCCCCCTAATAGTCTTTCTTGCTCTTCTCTACATTCTTTCAATCGTCTCAACATCTTTTTGTGTTGTGGTCACCAGAACTGGATGCAATATTCCAAGGGTGGTCTCACCAGTGCAGTACAAAGCATAAAATTCTTCAGAAGTTGATCATAAGCTTCTTAAGAAGGAGATCAGTCAAAGCAGAGGAATTATCTTGGGAGAAAATACCCTAAGGTTCTTTTGCCTACTGCAGAGATGAAAAGCTAGGTGCCCATCCTTGAGTAAATAAATAAGTACTGGCATGAAAGGAGTTGCTACCATTGCCAGTTCCTATCTGACCTCTATTGCCTCAATTCCTAGTCACTGACAGTCATCAGATACCCTTCAAAGGTCACAAAAGCCAAACAGATTTTGCACACATGAAAGATTGTCCTTAGATATGGATGGAATAAGGTAGAAGAATATGGACCCAGTATTGATAAGGATGACTTAATCTCATTGGTGGCCAGGGTGAGACAAAAGCAGAAGGGGTCAATCCTGGGGCCATCCTGGAATGTCTTCAGGGTTGCCACAACAAGGCTGGATAGAGCTGTGGGAAAGGGAGAGGGGAATAGAGATAGCTGGGGAAATATATAGCCCAAATAACATTCTTTCTTCTGGCCACGCCCTCCCCACTCCTCCCAGGTGGTGGGAAGGTAACAGCATTCCATGTGTCTTTGGTGTTAAGTCATGCCGGCCACATGACCATGGAGACGTCTTCCGACAGCGCTGGCTCTTCGGCTTTGAAACAGAGATGAGCACCGCCCCCTAGAGTCGGGAATGACTAGCACATATGTGCGAGGGGAACCTTTACCTTTAGACAGTTTTGTGGTGCAGTTAGGGGCAAGTGTAGAAAGGCCATCTACTTGGAACTCCCAACATCTATTAGCCAGATGTTTCTGGAAAGTCCATCAGTTACATGAATGAGAAAGATATCCTCTATTCTCAGTCTTCTATATCAGGAATATACTGCCTTTTAATGTGAAACTTTTTCTTAATAATACCTATTGCGAAACCAATTCTCTAAGACTTCATTTAATCTCCTACACTGGTGTCTTTTACGAGTCTTGATGGTGATGAATTCCAGAATTCAGCGAAAGAACACTTCTTTTTTAAAAAACTATCTTGAATGGATTGCCTATCAATTTAATCAAGTTAGGATTATGCGTGCCGGATAAAAAGTTTTCAGAGTTCTAGAATGGAATTTAATAAAAGATTGAAGCAACATTTTATGCAAGCTTGGCTACAGGATACTCCTAACCTGATAAACGAATCATTAAAACAGAATGTTTGTTTTCAAGAAAATATACAGATCTACAAGGACCTTGGATCAGGCCCAGTGGTGGGATTCAAATTTTTTTACTACCGGTTTGATGGGCGTGGCTTGGTGGGTGTAGCATATCTTGGTGGGTGTGGCTTGATGGGTGTGGCAGGGGAAGGATACTGTAAAATCTCCATTTCCCCTCCCCCCCACTCCAGGGGAAGGATACTGAAAAATCCCCATTCCCTCCCGATCAGCTGGGAGAATAGATGGGGGCGGGACCAGTCAGAGGTGGTATTTATCGGTTCTCCAAACTATTCAAAATTTCCACTACCGGTTTTCCAGAACTGGTCAGAACCTGCTGAAACCCACCTCTGATCAGGCCACTTTAAAAAGTCCTCCATACCTTCAAATTGTCTCTAACATAAAATATTGTGGGAGAAGTTGTCCATTCCCAAAATACCTGCCCAATACTTTTTTTTTTTTTTTTTTTTTGAGTTTCAAGATAATCATATTCCACTGCTGGAATGGCCTGGGAAAATCTATGGAGCCAACTAAAGAAGAAGCGACCCAGCAATAAAACCCAGTTAATAGAAGCAATCATTCAATCTTGGTTTCACATCAGAACAGCTGCAGAACTAAAAGACTTGGTTCACTCCTTGAGAAGACATTGTAAGGCCATAATTCATACTAAAGGTTACCCAACTAAGTATTAACTGACAGGCTGATCATTTTTTTATATCTTGTTTTTCCTACGTGTTTCACTTTTCTCCTTTATACTGTAACTGCTATTCTAATAGCAAATCCTTCATAAAAGTTATTGCATTACATTCTTGATTAAGTTATCTTTCCGTTGATATATAATTTTATGGTACTACTCCAAAAAAAAAAGTGGTGTTATTAGCTAGTTTTAGAAAATACACTTTTCCCAAAAGGTTTCCACAATTTTGGCCACTACTGTAGCTCAGTTCGTGATATCAAGGAATTGTTCCTTAGATAGGTTGAAGTTTCCATGAAACTGCCTTACCTTTATTGTTAGCGTAATGGGATTATACCTATCAGTAACATTAAATGGATCAAAAGCAGAATCTCTTCTTCTCAAGAATTCTGGTTTCAAAATGTAACCAGTGCCTCCATTGTCCAAAAATTTTCCAATGAGTAAATCCATCTGCTCACACGGTGTTTGGAAATTTAAGGCCACTGTAAGAAAAAAATTAAAATTAAAGCAAAACATATTTCTCTTTTTTAAATAATTTTTTAAATTTTATTTCCAAAGTTAAGATACAACCTTCGACAGAAAAAAAAGGAAACAAAAAAAAAATCAAAACTAAGAAAGACAATTAATTGTGCATAAAAACCAAAAAATACACATAAATTATCTCCCCTAGTTGAATACTGAAAAATATATTTCAACAGCAATAGTTCCCCCCTTCCTTGCAAAACAGGTCTACAATTTATAAACTTCTACAGCTCTATTTATCCAAGTAATTTGGCTTACCATCTATCTCCTGGGGAAAAAAAGTTAATAGGTACTCAACAAAAGACCTAAACTTAAAAGCCACATTAACAATCTATTAATGTATATATATATATAGATTGTTATAGCAGACATGTGGGAGAAGTGGCAATATAAGAATGTATTGGGACAAATGTTAGGATTAGATAAGAAAGATAGAGATGACGTTAGAGATAAGAGGAGAAGTGTGGGAAATGAGTAAAAAAACCCGGATAAGAATAGAAGCACTAATAAGGGCAAGAGATGATGGTTAGAAATAATGGTTTTCAAAATATTAATTTAGCTTGATTGTAAGTTGGAGAAGCAGAAATAAATTAGATAGGGGGAATTTGTTTTTCTATAAAAATTAAAGAATAATAGATAGAAAGATTAAAGGCTTTTAACGTATTTCCCCGAAAATAAGACCCTGTCTTATATTTTTTTGAACCCCGAAATAAGTGCTTGGCCTTATTTTCGAGGTCTTATTATTTTGGGGCACGTTGAGCAAGACGGGGATCCTCTTGCCATCTTACCTGATTTCCAGCTCTGTCTCCCTAACCCTAACCAGAGGAAATGGCGGGGACCGGCTGCGCATGAAGTCAAATATTTTCGGGGAGGGCTTATTTTAGTGCATGCACTCAAAAGCTAATTGGGCTTATTATCCCGGGAGGTCTTATTTTCGGGGAAACAGGGTAGATGTTAGGCTTTTTTATATATCTTTAAATAATACAGAGAGAATTATTTAAATTCGATGAATATGAAAAAGAACACTAATATTGTGGTAAATTGGATCAATAGGAATGATGCTCAGATCTAGCACCGTTCACACATAATATGGATGTACACTTAAAAAAATTATATATATATATATATATATATATATATATATATATATATATATATATATATATATATATATGTTTTCTCAGGTTTTCGCGGGTGTTTGTATGTAGGTCTTTGGTTATTCGGGTCTTCTCCCATGTAAAATTGGAAGTGTCTTGGCGACGTTTCGACGAAGTCTCATTCGTCATCTTCAGGCTGGTGTTCTCGGCTTCGTGCTCCTGGAAGCACGAAGCCGAGAACACCAGCCTGAAGATGACGAATGAGACTTCGTCGAAACGTCGCCAAGACACTTCCAATTTTACGTGGGAGAAGACCCAAATAACCAAAGACATATATATATATGATACATATATATATAGAGAGATATATCCACAATTACACGGGAAGAAACCCGAAATATTAACTATACACACATACATACCCGTGAAAACTTACATAAACAAATATCAAACCTCTACGGGGAGGAGATGTATAAACTTACCAGAACTTATGAGAAGTTAGAGATAAAAAGATCTCGAATACTGTGTGATTTAACATTTTTATGTCAATGTCGTGACCAAAATATAATACCATCTTGCTTTAAATTGAAGTTCCATACCCACACAACATCTATCCAACGTATTCTTAAAAGAACTGAAATGGCATTACTTAGAAATGAAATCCATAGCAAAAGATTCCTATTAGATCAAGTAAACAAGGATCTATTAGCTTCATACTTAAAGATAAGCAATATTATTCACCCCATATTATGGGACAAAATAAAACAGCTTGCCACCTGGAGATCTGAAATAGAAACCACTCATAAAACTTACAGACATTCAAAGAAACTTAAGAAATTAGAACATAAAAAACCTCCAACCACAACACAACATCATTTAAAACAAGTAGTATACAATGCTTCCGATAGAAAATTAACAACAGCAGAAACAAATGTCTTAGCAAAGGGCTTTAATTTTGCAGTGGCACCCAATAAAATTCCAATAGAAACCATCATATGCGAAGTTGAAACCAGCCTAAAGAAACTCAGTGCTGACGATGCTGATAAAGTCAGACATGACGTCACCAGCATTCTATGTACTAGTAAACCACCTAAAAGCAACTTATCAAAAGAAGAACAAAAAGCACTGCAAGTTTTAAAAAATGATAATAGCATAATGATATTACCAGCAGATAAAGGCAATGCAACAGTAGTAATGAACACAGTGGACTATGAAAAGAAACTGTCTGACTTACTTCAAGACGCCACATATAAACCCATAAACACAGACCCAACAACATATCTAGAAAAAACCACGAAGATAAAGATAAAATCAAGTACTATAAGTAAAGAAATCCAACAAAAAAATTATCCCCAGAGAAAAATCATCAAAATGCCCAAAACTGTATGGCCTCCCAAAAATACACAAAGATGGAATACCTCTCAGACCCATAGTAAGTTCCATAGGCTCACCTTTACAAAATCTAGCCAGATATTTAGCAAAACATCTTCAACCTTATGCAGAATCTGCTGCTTCATATGTACAGAACTCATACCATTTCATACAAATAATAAAAAAGCAACACATAAAAGAAAGTGACCTTCTTGTAAGCTTTGATGTTGTATCACTATTCACACAAATACCTGTCAAAGAAGCCTTGTCATCAATTAAAAACAAATATCAACTACCAAAACATATCACAAACTTAACAGAACATTGTTTATCCAACACATATTTCATACACAGAGGACAGAGATATAAACAAGTAGAAGGTGCACCAATGGGATCACCATTATCACCAGTCATCGCTAATCTTTTCATGGAAGAATTCGAATCCAATGCCTTAGAAAAAACTGTTAACAAACCAAAATTATGGCTCAGATACGTTGATGACACCTTTGTGATCTGGCCACATGGAAGAGATAAATTGGAAAACTTCTTAGTACATTTGAACAGCCTCCATCCCAAAATAAAGTTCACCATGGAGATAGAATCAGAAAACCAGTTACATTTCCACGATGTATTAATTTATAAAAAATCTGATGGCACCTTAGGACATACCATCTATCAAAAGAAGACACATACGAACCGCTATCTCAACGCCAAATCACACCACCATCCAGCACAAATAAACTCTGTTGCCAAAACATTAACCACAAGAACTAAACGTCTGGCTGATGAAGCACATTTACAAACTGAATTATATACACTAACTAATGTACTGACATCAAATGGGTTCTGTAGAAATAAAGTCATCAATATGATCAAACATACAACACCAAGACAGAATAAAAAACAACAAGAGGAACAAAACAATGGGAAAGCCATCTTGCCCTATATAAGGGGAACAACAGATAAAATTAGCAAAGTACTACAAAAACACAACATCAAAACCATATTTTGCACAGATAGAAAGATATCGTCCATTCTGAGAAACCCCAAAGACAAAATAGAATTAGAAGATCAAGGCATATATGAAATCCCATGTGCTTCCTGCCCATCAACATACATTGGACAGACCAACAGAAGAATGAGTGTGCGCATCGAGGAACACAAAAACTCAATACAAAAGCAAGAACACACATCATCATTAGTTCAACATATAAATACAACAGGACACAACATTAATTTTAATAAAACAAAAACAGTTGCAAAAATAGAACATCTCAATGGCAGGATAATCAGAGAAGCAATAGAAATGAAAAAAAGACCATATTGCATGAATAAACAGGATGACACTTCACGTCTGCCTACTATTTGGAAACCTGCTCTCATAGATAGACGAATCTTGACACCATATGTGGAACATGGACCAAACATTGCACAAAAAAATCCCAACCAAATCATATTCAAACCAGCCACAAAGATAAAGCCCTGCCACCTAGTGGAGAAAAACCGACCATACACCCGAAGCCAAGCCAATAAACACATACTGGG
The DNA here is from genome assembly GCF_029215685.1 of Pituophis catenifer annectens. Classification (NCBI taxonomy): domain Eukaryota; kingdom Metazoa; phylum Chordata; class Lepidosauria; order Squamata; family Colubridae; genus Pituophis; species Pituophis catenifer. The sequence continues at coordinate 80,722,887 of NW_027256887.1, forward strand.
ACTCCCAACCAATCAGAATGAAAAGGTGGAGCCATCCCAGAATACCAGCACCAGATTTGAAATTCCAACGTCAGTTAGTGCAAAATGACTACTGGCATAAGCCTGATGATGGCAGATGGGATTCTGCCGAAACGTCGCTTCTACCCTTTTAGGGATATATCCACAATTACACGGGAAGAAACCCGAAATATTAACTATACACACACACACACACACACACACACACACACACATATATATATGTGTGTGTGTGTGTGTGTGTGTGTGTGTGTATAAACATATGTATAAAACATTCCCCAATCTATTATTGTATTTGACATGCAGAAAGTCCACAAAAGTTTCTAATCTACCGTAAATTCCTGCAGTCATTCTACAATATCTGATCTGTCCAGGATCAAATATCTTCAACTGATTCTTAATAATAATTTTTTTCCTTCAAATTATAATTGAGATCTCCCCAAAGTCATAGAACTCTGCTGTGAATATCTACACAGCACTTGTTCAGAAAGTTTTTGTACAAGTTTGTTGAACCACAGCATGTCTTAACAGTTGTCTTCTAATAGATATAAGTCTATTTCACAATCTCCATCATTTTTTCTTAAGAAAGTCCAGTTCATCAATGAGCCATACTGCCATCTCTAAGCCTTTTAAATTCATGCCCCTTTCCGCCTTCTCCAACGAGCCTGCAATTCTCAAACAAAGCTCCTTCTCCTTTAATTATGTGTTGGAATTAATTGTTAGAATGTATGACTATGTCTATGCAACAACTACAGTAGTTATTCAACCAGGACTCTGCAAAACATATTTCTAATTGCAAGCATCACAATATTTTATTCAAAGCTGCGAAGTTAACTCCATGCTTGGGAGAACAGTTACAGAGTTGTTGTTTTTACTCTTATCCTAACACTTTGCTACAACCTTTTTTGAATTGGCAGAGAAACACAGTATACTGGCATGAAATTTGCTATCCCCACTTCCAGTTCATGTCCAGTCATTATTCCCAGTCACTGCCAGTCCCCTGAACAAGCCTCAATTGGGGAAATACAAATTATTTTACTACCGGTTCTGTGGGCGTGGCTTGGTGGGCGTGGTGTGACTTGGTGGGCGTGGCTTGGTGGGCATGGCAGGGGAAGGATACTGCAAAATCCCCATTCTCACCCCATTCCAGGAGAAGAATACTGCAAAATTTCCATTCCCTCCCCACTCCTGAGGGAATGATATTGCAAAATCCCCATTCCCTCCCCACTCCAGGGAAAAGATACTGCAAAATCTCCATTCCCACCCCTATCCAGGGGAAGGATACTGCAAAATCCCCATTTCCTCACCACTCCTGGGAGAAGGATATTGCAAAATCCCCATTCCCTTCCCACTCCAGGGGAAGGATACTGCAAAATCTCCATTCCCTCCCCACTCCTGGGGAAGGATACTGCAAAATCTCCATTCCCTCCCTACTCCTGGGGTAAGGATATTGCAAAATCTCCATTCCCTCCTCACTCCTGGGGGAAGGATATTGCAAAATTTCCATTCCCACCCCACTCTGGGGCCAGCCAGAGGTGATATTTGCCGGTTCTCTGAACTATTCTAAATTTCCGCTACCGGTTCTCCGAACTACTCTAAATTTCCGCTACCGGTTTTCCAGAACCTGTCAGAACCTGCTGGATTTCACCCGTGCTCAACAGATTTTGCATACCTTGAGGCCACCCTTAGACAAGGCCAGAACAGGATAGAAAGCACTGTTTTAAAACTAGTAATGCTAAAAATGTCCTCAAACTGGGCTCACCTACATGGCCTTGTCAACAGGCCTTGTTTTGGTTGTTGAGAGGGGAGGAAAGTATATCATTTTGAAACACACCAGGAATGAAGTCAGTAAAACTGATGCCATCACTTAAGGGTTACAGGCAGGGTTGGTATTCACTTACCTTCACTACCGGTTCGCAAATGTGAGCGTGCATGTGTCCACCTCCACATAAAACGTGGATAAATGGGATGTGAATACATCCGGGTGGGTGGGCGGAGTCACCCACAGCTGCTGCTACCGGTTCACCCGTACCGGATAAAATACCAGCTGAATACCACCACTAGTTATAGGGGCTGCTGGTGCCAAAGAAAAATCAGCAGCAATTTATTTATTTATTTATTTATTTATTTATTTATTTATTTATTTATTTATTTATTTATTTATTTATTTATTTAAATTTGATTTATATGCCGCCCTTCTCCGGAGACTCAGGGCGGCTTACAATGCGTTAAGCAATAGCCTTCATACTTTTGTATATTTATACAAAGTCAGCTTATTGCCCCCACAATCTGGGTCCTCATTTAACCTACCTTAGAAAGGATGGAAGGCTGAGTCAACCTTGAGCCTTGGAGAGATTCGAACCAGCAGAAATTGCAGGCAGCTGTGTTAATAACAGGGTGCTCTAAACCACTGTACTACCAAGGCCCTTTTTTATATTTATTTATTTATTTATTTATTTATTTATTTATTTATTTATTTATTTATTTATTTATTTATTCAATTTATATGCCACCCCTCTCCAAAGACCCAGGGCGGCTCACAATACACTCAAAAAATCACTATAAAAACACTTAAAAATTAAAAACATTAAAAACATTAAAACCCATTCATACCATTCATGGCTGGATCTTGTCAGATCGCGAAATGAGATCAACAGCCCCAGGTGAAGCCAGCAGTGAAGCCAGGTCTTCACCGCTTTTCGGAAGGCCAATAGGGTGGGGATGGTCCGGACCTCAGGAGGTAACTGGTTCCAGAGAGCCGGGGCAGCCACAGAGAAGGCCCTCCCCCGCAGGCCCGCCAGCCGGCATTGTTTAGCTGACGGGACCCAGAGGAGACCAACTCTGTGGGATCTTACTGGTCGCAGGGAGCTATTCGATAGAAGGCGGTCTCGAAGATAACCTGGCCCTGAGCCATGTAGGGCTTTAAAGGTAATAACCAACACCTTGAATTGTGACCAGAGACCAATAGGGAGCCAGTGCAGCTCGCAGAGAACTGGTGTAATGTGGGTGTACCTAGGTGCACCCACAACAGCTCGCGCGGCTGCATTCTGGACCAACTGTAGTCTCCGAATGCTTTTCAAGGGTAGCCCTATGTAGAGCTTGTTGCAATAATCTAACCGTGAGGTGACAAGGGCATGAGTGACTGTGAGGAGAGCCTCCTGATCCAAGTAGGGTCGCAATTGGTGCACCAGGCGAACCTGTGCAAAGGCCCCCCTAGCCACCGCTGTCAGATGTTGCTCTAATCTTAGCTGTGAGCAATGATTCCAACCAAGCTCCATGTCTGATTGCAAATATCTAAGGCTACTGCTTTCCTGCAAAACCAAAACAGGAAGCACCCCAATGGCCGAATACATCCAAGCCCTACTCTACGTATACCCAAGCATCTCCTCCTTGGGCTTTTGGGCAGCCAAGGGGTCGAAAGGGCTGGAATGGAAGAAGAGAGGTTTGTGGAGAAATCACTAAAAATCATCATCATCAAACAGAAATGGCCTACAGGGAGAAACAGAATTGGCCTAGGGCAGGGGTGTCAAACATGCGGCCTGCGGGCTGGATACATCATGTGCTGGTTTAGTGAAGGGGGGAAAAGTCCTGATACGTCACATGACAACGCCATGACAATGCGAGTTTGAGATCCCTGGCCTAGGGGGGAATATTTTCAAGTGGTGAGGTAAAGGGCTGCCATAAAGATGAGGGGGGATCAACCTATTCTCCAACGCACTTGAAGGAAGAACAAGAAGCAATGGATGGAAACTAATCAAGAAGAGAGCCAACCTAGAAATAAGGAGAAATTTCCTGGCAGTGAGAACAATTAATCAGTGCCTTCAGAAGTTGTGGGTGCTCCATCACTGGAACTTTTAAAGAAGAGATTGGACAACCATTTGTCTGTAATGGTATAGGGTCTCCTGCTTGACCAGAGGGTTGCACTAGAAGACCTTCAAGGTCCCTTCCAAATCTGTAATTCTGTTATTCTGGTGAATTCTCATCCCAGCAATTTACATCCTCTAAGGGGATGTAGAATCAAGTGTCCTTCCTATGATTGGGCTTGCAATTACCGTATTTTTCAGAGTATAAGACACACTTTCCCTCCCCCCCTAAAAGAGGGTGAAAATTTGGGTGCGTCTTATGCACAGAATGTAGCCCCGCCCAGCAATTTACCTCCTTGCAGCAAACAGCAAACAGCCCGTTTCAGCTTCAGCACAGCCTGATTAGCACAAGCAGTTGATTGTCAGTTGGATCGGCCTCCCGATCCTCAGCTGTTTCAGGCTGCAGGGATTGCCATTGCCTATTGCCACGTGGACCTCCACTGTTTCCTGCAAGGAGGCAGATTTTTTTTTCTTGTGCTAATCAGGCTATGCTGAAAATGAACATGAAACTAAAACAGGCTGTTTGCTGCAATGCGGCAAATTGCTGGGAGGCAAAGGCAGTTTTTCTTGTTTTCCTCCCCAAAAATGGTAGGTGCGTCTTACAGTCCAGAGTGTCTTATATTCCGAAAAATACAGTACTTGTTTATTTTGGAGTACTCTTTCAAGATTCATTTTGTCCCCTTTATTTTTGGCCTTGAATATAAATTGTGGATTGGAAGGGTTAGACTTCATATTGAATCAGGCAAGGCGAGGAATGCCTGACAATAATTGGTTACTATCAAAATAATAGGTTACTATCAAATCATCCTACCTCCAAAGGAAACCACTCTCTGATTGAGATCCTTCGTTTCAGTTCATAAAAGAACTGAAGTCACTCCTTCTCTTAGGTATCAATATTTTATTCTGGTGCCTCTGTTGGTATTTCCCAAACATCCAATTTTCTGCAAGACAGCTTTCCCTAATCCTGAGCAACATGCAATTAATGTTCTTTTCATGCTAGGAAAATGTGCACGTGTATGTACAGTGCATTTCATCAAAGCTTTTCTGGTGTCGCGGAGTTCACATCATAAAATAGAATAATTTATCTTTTGTTATACACTACGGCAAGACCATTATGAGTGAAAACAAAGCAATGATTTGATTTTGGGAAAAATTATCGAATATGTGGAAGCTGACAGGTTAACAAAAATTTTGAGAGATCAAAAGGACTCCGTATATTTCCAATGCTGGGACCAATTGTATACTTGGTTGAATAATAGAATAAAAAAAGGATAAGGTTAGTGTAGATTTTATTTTTTATTTGTATATCTTGACTGAAGTTAATATATTCTGTAAAGCTCCCGTCACAATCTGTGTGTGAGTAAATATTTTGTTGTAAAGAAATAAATAAAATTTATAATAATAATAATAATAATAAAGAAAACAAAGCAATGATGGTTGAATGCAACAGGAAACGGTGACATTTACCTGTTACCCTCTTCTCAGGCAAGACTCCCCACCAGCTGCTGTAGATAAAAAAGCAGGGATCTGAATCCACACAATAAGTTTATTGCTCTTGTGTGCATGTGTGCTTTAAGTCAGTGTTGTCTCCTGGGAACTTTCGAGGGGTGGTATTTACCTACCTTTGCTACCGGGTCACAAATGTGAGCGTGCGCGCATTTGCAGAATGTCAAAAACGGGACGTGATGACATCTGGGTGGGTGGGCGGAGCCTCCCGCAGCCACTGTTACCGGTTCACGCGAACCGGATAGAACCATTTAAATACCTATTTTTTTTTCTTATTTCTGTTTTGTTTGTAAAAAACCTCAATAAAGTTTCTATATAAAAAAAAAAAAAAAAAAAAAAAAAAGAACCATTTAAATACCACCACTGAAATTGTCTGAAGAGATCCCTTGGCAACATTTTGGAAGTGCTTTGTCCTTGTTTACTTCCTATGGCTTAAAGAGAATGACCTGCCTAAGGTCACCTATCTGATACAGGGGTGAAATGCTTCTGGTTCGGACCGGATCATCCGATCCGGTAGCGATGGAGGCAGGTGGTTCAGAGAACCAGTAGCAAAAATCCCTGCCCCCCCACATGCCCAATTGAGCCGCACAACCTCTTCGGCCGAAAAAAATGCTTTTAAAAGTTAAAAAAAAGCCTCTGATGATCACACGGCTCAGCTGGGATCGTCAGAGCCTTTTAAAAGTATTTTTTCTACAACTTCTTGGGCCGAAGAGGTTGTAAAAAAAATGCTTTTAAAAGGCTCTGACGATCCCAGCTGAGTTGCCTGATTGTCAGAGGCTTTTTTTTCTTTTAAAAGCAAAAAAAAAATGCTTTTAAAAGAAAACAAAAGCCTCTGACGAACAGGCAACTCAGCTGGAATCGTCAGAGCCTTTTAAAAGCATTTTTTTTTTACAACCGAAGAGGTTGTAGAAAAAATGCTTTTAAAAGTTAAAAAAAAAAGTTGGCCATGCCCACCCAATCACATTACCCCACCACCACCAAGCCACGCCCACAGAACCGGTAGTAAGAAATTTTACATTTCACCACTGCCTTGATAGCTTCATGCATAAGGTGGGACTAGAATTCACAATCTCCTAGTTTCTAGTTTGGTATCATAATCACTGTATCAGACTGGCTCTCTTTCAAATACAGTTGTTTAGAACAAATACAGTTGTTTAGAAGACCTGTACTCTAGAATTACTACCTCAGAACTACTGTTGCAGAAGGTGGACATCAAGAGATTTTAATTTTCTCACAGGAGTATCTTTGCTATAATCAGAACAATCATGTTTTTCTACCATGATGCACTTCTGGGATAGTGGACTTCATTTCCCAGAATTCTAGGTTGACTTGCAAAACCTTGATAGTACAAGGGTTTAGTGCACCCTGTTATTAACACAGCTGCCTGCAATTTCTGCTGGTTCGAATCTCTCCAAGGCTCAAGGTTGACTCAGCCTTCCATCCTTTCTAAGGTAGGTGAAATGAGGACCCAGTTTGTGGGGGCAATAAGCTGACTTTGTATAAAATATACAAAAGAATGAAGGCTATTGCTTAACGCATTGTAAGCCGCCCTGAGTCTCCGGAGAAGGGCGGCATATAAATCAAATTAAAAAAAAAAAAAAAACAGGAAAGTTGAAAGCGGCTACTTCCAACTGCTTTCTCCGATACTGTGAATAGGAGGGGGCATTCACATATAGACACATCCTGTTTACAAGAATGCCATATGGTAATCTGACCTATAAAAAAACTGATTCTCATCAGTGGCATCCGCAGTCAACCCCAAAAATGGAATGTGTGCAATGATTTTATTGTTGTTGTTCAGTTGCTAATCCATATCCAACTCTTCATGACCCATGGACTATAGAATGCAAGGCCCCTTGTCCTCCATTATCTCCTGGAGTCTGTTCAAACCAGTGGTGAAATCCAAATTTTTTTACTACCGGTTCTGTGGGCATGGTGTGGCTTGGTAAGCGTGGCTTGGTGGGCGTGGCAGGGGAAGGATACTGCAAAAACTCCATTCCCACTCCACTCCAGGGGAAGGATACTGCAAAATCTCCATTCCCATCCCACTCTGGGACCAGCCAGAGATGGTATTTGGCGGTTCTCCGAACTACTCAAAATTTCCGCTACCAGTTCTCCAGAACCTGTCAGAACCTGCTGAATTTCACCCCGGGTTCAAACTCATGTCCACTGCATTGATGACTACCTAACCATCTCCTCCTTTGCTGTCCTTCTGCTTTTGCCTTCAGTCTTTCCCAACATCAGGGTCTTTTCCAATGAGTCGTCTCTTCTCATTTGGTGGCCAAATTATTTGAGCTTCAGCATCTGTCTTTCCAAAGGACAGTCAGGGTTGATTTGCAGAGATGCCGTCATGCAATATTGCTTTTATTTATTTGCCTTTCAATGGTGAAGGCAAGTATGTAGATTGCAGAATTTGTGCGATGATGGTTGTCATGCCTATTTCTTAATTTCCCCCTCCTGGCTTCCTCGGAGACCCCTCTGAGTCCAGTGTACTTATATCCTTGTCTTCAAAGATAGCTTTTCATAGTTAGAAATGCACCTAAAAATTTCACCTCAGCATCAGTTTCAATATTAAGTTGTTCAAATAATGAGATTGGTCTCATCTCTTGCCTGCTGCTCTAGATCCAGTCTTATCATAACAGAATACATATTTCATGTGAACTCAGCCAACTGTAATTAACTGAATAAACAAATCACAGTTTAATGGGATGTGTGAACTAAGATGTCCCAGCTCCAATTATCCCTGTGAACTTTCTGGTCCCCTTAGCAGTAACCCACAGTTGTAGCTAAAGATTGTTCAGTATTTTTGCCCACTTTTCAATGAGAGTGAGAGAGTGAAAGTGAGAGAATCATATTCCTAAGAGCAGAAATCTCACTTGAACAATCATTAGTGAAGTATAGTTGATAACAAAACCACAAAAGTTTACTCACTGGAAATTAATTATTGACCTAAGCAAAGCCTTATTAACTGCCTCCTGCCAGGAGGAGAGCCAAACAACATACGGTTCATGCATTTGATTTGAGAATTAAAGCAGAAGGAAGTAACCTCACATTAGCAATCTCCCAGACCAGCGATCACCAACTGGTGGTCCGTGGACCACTGGTGGTTCGCGAGAAAATTTTGGTGGTCCGTAGAAAAATTATTTGCATTTTTAATATTGCACTAAATCAGGGGTCCTCAAATTACGGCCCCTGGGATGGATACGTGCAATGAACGTTTGTGTTGCTGTAGAGAGTCTCCCCCTTTGGGGTTTTTTTGTGTGAGTTGGAGGGGGGCATAAATTCCGACTTGGGGTCTACTTCAGCCTCCTGGTGTGGGGCTTTGGGGGCGAAGGCTGGAGGGAAGCACCGCTGGTGGTGAAGAGCCAGAGGGCCTTGTTCCAGTGGGACTGCCTCATGGCCTGGAACTGGCTGACCATCTCAGCCCACTGAGCCTCCAGGTGCCGGTATCTGGCCTTCCATTCCTGCGGGTCTTCTGTCTGCTTGGAAAGCCTATGCTTGTAGTCCTCAGTGAGGTGCTTCTGCTGAGCCTCCTTCTCGGTCAGATCCAATTTGAACTGAGCTGTTTTGCCAACTCTTTCTCACGGTGGCTGCTTAGATCCAGCAAATGGTTCCAGTTGGGGCCCTAAGGAGCCCAGGTCAGGAGGCAAGGAGTTGGCCACGCCCACCCAGTCACGTGACCATCTAGCCACGCCCACCCAGCCGGTCATTAGGCAGATCATATTAGTAGTCTGCGGGATTTAGAATTATGAATTTAGTGGTCCCTGAGGTCCAAAAGGTTGGTGACCCCTGTCCCAGACCACCATTTCATAACTGGGTATGTTCACAATGTGTTGACTTCCCCAGCCAACAGAGCCGTTGCTAAGAATTTTGGGAGTTGAAGTCCACTCATCATAAAGTTGTCCAGGTTGGGAAATGTTATCATAGACAAAGAACAGGAATAATAAGTAAAAAGGGGAAAACAGGATAAATCTTTCATTCTATTTCCACCTTTTGGCCACTAGATTATGAGGTACTGAGGAGAAAGTCCCACAGGAATTGGACTTCCAAAATTGCCATCTTGTTTACAAAATAGAAAGCCAGGGGGAAAAAGGAATGGGGTGTAAAGGGGAGCTCTAAGAGGGAAATTTGGTTCTTTAAATTCAGGATTTAGAATGAACTTCACCATGGTGGGAAAATGGTATGCTTGATACAAGTCAACATCACTTTAATGGCACACAATCCTTGTCCTTATCATAGAGAGTCGTGGTGGTGCAGTGGTTAGAATGCAGCACTGCAGGCTACTTCTGCTAACTGCTGGCTGCCAGCAGTTTGGCAGTTCGAGTCTCACCAGCCATCCTTCCATCTTTCCGAGGGGGGTAAAATGAGGACCCAGATTGTTGGGGGCAATATGTGGATTCTGTAAACCGCTTAGAGAGGGCTTTAAAGCTCTGTGAAGTGGTATATAAGTCTAAGTGCTGTTGCTAGTACTATCAACTTTGAAATGAAGCAGATAAATTTTATATCCACTACAGACAAGTTTCCTTTACTAGCTGTGATTTATTAGATTTATATTCCATTTCCTATCAAAGAATAATTGTGGAAAATAGCATTGGTGATCCTTGTTGGTCAACAAATGGAGCCGACCAGGGGTGCTATTCAGCAGGTTCTCACAGGTTCTGGAGAACCGATAATGGAAACTCTGAGTAGTTCAGAGAACCGGCAAATACCATCTCTGGCTGGCCCCAGAGTGGGGTGGGAATGGAGATTTGGCAATATCCTTCCCCCAGGAGTGGGGAGGGAATGGGGATTTTGCAGTATCCTTCCCCTGGAGTGGAGAAGGAATGGAGATTTTACAATATCCTTCCCCAAGGAGTGGGGAGGGAATGGAGATTTTGCAGTATCCTTCACCCCCAGGAGTGGGGAGGGAATAGGGATTTTGCAGTATCCTTCTCCTGGAGTGAGGTGGGAATGGAGATTTTGCAGTATCCTTCCTCTGGAGTGGGGTGGAAATGGAGTTTTTGCAATATCCTCCCCCCAGGAGTGGGGAGGGATTGGAGATTTTGCAGTATCCTTCCCCTGGAGTGGGGTGGGAATGGAGATTTTGCAGTATCCTTCCCCTGCCACGCCCACCAAGCCACACCACACCCATCAAGCCACACCCACAGAACCAGTAGTAAAAAAAATTGAATTCCACAACTGGAGCCCACCATGCTTGTTCTCTCTTCTTCTCTTAGCCCAGGGGTCTGCAACCTTAAACACTCAAAGAGCCATTTGGACCCGTTTCCCACAGAAAAGAAAACACCGGGAGCCACAAAACGCTTCCCGTGCCTGACTATTTCTTGAGCGGCCACAAAACTAGCATATGTAGTTGAATTAAACTTTGTTTTCTTCTGAAACTTTTCTTTTCTTGGATTTATCCATAGTTGGGCTACCGGTGGGTTGAAAAGCTCAATAAATCGTGTGCTGACGTGTGTCGCACATTGGCAGTTGTGACGCATATTTTGAGTGACAGGGAGCCGCAGCAGAAGGGTGAAAGAGCCACATGCGGCTCCAGAGCTGCAGGTTGCTGACCCCGGTTCTTAGCCCTATGGTTCTTTCTGGAAGACTTGAATACCAATCTTTTTTTTTTTTTTTTTTGATTTATATGCCGCCCTTCTCCTCAGGGCAGTTTACAATGCATTAAGCAATAGCCTTCATACTTTTGTATATTTTATACAAAGTCATCTTATTGCCCCCACAATCTGGGTCCTCATTTTACCTACCTTAGAAAGGATGGAAGGCTGAGTCAACCTTGAGCCTGGTGAGATTTGAACTTGCAGTAATTGCAGGCAGCTGATGTTAATAACAGTGCTTTAGTCTGCTACGCTACCATTGGCCCCCAATGATAATTTTCCCAATGTAAATCTAGTTTTGTCTCATTCACACAGCGTAGCAGATTTGGTTAGAATTCTAAGGGACCTACCCAGCTGGCTTCCGACATTCCAAAATTCTTGAGGATCGTAATTTGAAGAGTCTGTTCTGGTTCCCTTGGGGTAGATTCTTGTAAGGAAGCGGACTGTGTGCGAGACAAAGTCAGGAGCTGCAAAAAAAAAAAAAAAAAGACATGTTCAAAATGTTATTGCAAAGAAATATGCCTAACTTTTTTTTTTTTTTTGGTTACTGCTGCTGTTATTCTATGTTATTGGTTCACCGCTTCTTTTATTGCTTCTTTTATTATGTATATTTTTGCATTGTTTCAAAGAATGCTTCTCTCAACCATTTTGACCTACTTTCTGATTATTGCAAAGGGTTTTTTTTTTTTTTTTTGCAATGAGAAGCAATATGTAAATATTTTAAATAAAATAAAGAAGTGTGGAAAAGGCTGCAGACGATTTTAAAATAGCAAATATAACAAGCTGATAATGTTTTAAACGGGAGATTATGTAGGCTGACAACAAATTCACAATATATATTTATGCTGCATGCCTTTTGGGAGGGAGAGAACGCCAGAGCTAGTTTGGAGTAGTAGTTAAGGCACTAGTCTAGAACAGTCGTGGGTTGCCCCCTGGTTCGCACCGGTTCTATAGAACCGGTAGTAAAACCGATGGGAGGCTCCGCCCACCGACCCTGATGTCATCAAAATGCTTCTGTGCATGTGCAGAAGAGTGCACGCATGCGCTCGCTTTGCTCGCGTGCGCGCACGGCCCCGTTGCGAACCGCTGGTAAAGGTAAGTAGAACCCACCCCTGGTCTAGGAACCTGGGCACTGTGAATTATAGTTCTGCCTTAAGTATGAAAAACATCTGGATCGGTGATGGTATTCAGCTGGTTCTATCTGGTTCGGGCAAACTGGTAGCAGTGGCTGCGGGAGGCTCCACCCACCTGCCCGGATGTTATCATGCCCCATTTATCCACGTTTTTGATGCTCTGCACATGTGCGGAAGGCGTGAACTGGTAGCAAAGGTAAGTAAATACCATCCCCTGATCTGGATGACTTTGGGCCAATCATTAGTTCTAATCCTGTTTTAGGCCTGAAAGCCATTTTGGTGACTTTGGGTCAATCACCAGGAGACTGTGAATTCTAATCCTGCCTTAGGCATGAGGCATAAAACTCAGCTGTGTGGCCTTGGGCCAGTCACTCTCTGTCAGCTCTCGGAAAGGCAAATCACTTCAAAAATCTGCCCAAGTAAATTGCAGGGACTAGTCCAGTCATTAAGAGGAATCGTCGACAATGACTCAGAGGCACAATATACCTGAAAGTAATTTAGCCACAAAGAAGCTCGATTGATTTAGCAACAATTGAGTTAAGAGAATTTCAGGAGAATTGTCATGAGTCTCCCTGCACTTCCTTATCTCTGAGGTGATCAAGGGTAAATGTGAGCAGTCAACCCGTCTTCTTGCGACTTCATTAAAGCCCAAGAGAAGAAGACATCAAGAGGAAACTCTTCCTATTGCTTATTGTTTTGAGGGTTTTTTTTCCAGTAAGACGGCTTTCCTCAGAAAGGAGGGGGCGTTAAATTAATGGAGAATGTTTCCTTTTTCCTGAAGAAATTCAGATCAATTGTCCACCCAGTTTCTTAGCTTTACATTTACTGGATAATTTCAAAAAGGCCGGCTATCTTGGCAGCCGACTCTCCCAAATATTTTTGCTTTGATCCGTATCTCTGTACAAGCGTTATGGACCACATTCTGTGTGAACATCCATTTCAGAAGAAGAAAAATGAACATGATTAAGCCAACTGTTGGATGTTCTGTTTGCAAGATTTATTCTAGTTTAGGTAGTAGGAGGGAGGGTGGAAGGTAGATAAATTGAGAAGCCTTGAGGTTACACCTACTGTAAATATCAGGCAGTACAGTATATTTCTGTCTTGCCGGATTAGATGGCAATGTCTAACTGCCTTGGTTGATCTTTTTAAAAAAATGGCAAGTAGGGCTGACCCTACTAATGCTAAATGCTAAATGGTTAGCATTTATATGGAAACCAGTGGAAAATCTTAAGACTAGATGCTAGATTGGGAGGTAAACAAATAAAAAAAGGAGGTGACACTGAAAACCCACAACAGTTTTGTTACCCACAACCAGGGCTGCTGGGGGTTCGCAGGGGTTCGGGAGAACCTCTAGCTAAGATTCTGTGCAGTTCAGATAACCCCAAAATTCTATTCCTGGCTGGCCCCGCCCACCCTGCCCCGCCCCTCCCAGGAATCCCCACATGGACCATTTTGGATGCAGGTAAGTGCAGGGCACATATGGAGACTCAGGGAGGGAGAAAAACAGGCCTACCTATTTCCGGCCTCCAGAGGGCCTCCGGAGCCTGGGGAGGCCATTTTCGCCCTCCCGGAGGCTCAAGGAAAACCTCCGGAGCCCGGGGAGGGCAAAAACGCGCCCCCCCCCAACTGTGGTGCAGGAGGCTGACTAGGCCACACCCACCCAGCAACTGGGCAGAGAACCCCTTGCTAAAAATTTTGAAGCTCATCCCTGCCCACAACAATTACGCGGAAGTGTCCATAAATCCCAGAGTTAAATTTGACACAAAAGAATCTTGATATATATCCCTGTAATACACCGAAAAGCTTCCTAAATTAAGACAAAGCATTTTTATTCTCAAGGACATTTTGAAAACTACGCTGGCTCCAAAACAAATAGAGAAATACTCAGCTCACTTAAATATTGAGTTGACGGTTGAAACTTCTACATTACCTCTCCGGCTGATGAGCTTCTGACCTTTCACCTCTCCGATGGAATTATTTTGGTAGCATTTCTGCTTCTCCTTGGAATCCTCAAAGCTGACAAACTTCCGTGAAGCAGTATAAATCACGAGTTCAGAAAGGAGCAAAGCCACTTTGACTTTATGGCCCTAAGAACAGAGATTGACAAATGTTATGACTCTCAGAAGTGAAAGTAATGTGTGGCCTCAAGTTTAAGTACATCAGGGGTGATAAGATTGGGAAGGTTGTGTAGTTCTAGGTAGACACATTCTTCAGTCTCCTCCCGTTCAGTCTGAACAAAAGAGTGTGTGTAAAAATCCATCTTTAGATTAAGATGGTCTCAAGATAATGGAATCATTGCACCTAAAATGTTCTGGACTGCAGCCTTGTGCCTCTGACATTTTTTTCCTACAAAGAATATTTTGATAGACTTGTCCAGGATGGATTCTGGCAGACATGTCTGTGATCGAGAATTAGGTGGGGTGCTAAAGACAAAAGCAGCTTTGTGCTATTGTGATAGAAGCAGTGGTAGAATTCAAATTTTTTTACTACCAGTTCTGTGGGCGTGGCTTGGTGGGGATGGTGTGGCTTGGTGGGCGTGGCTTGGTGGGCATGGCAGGGTAAGGATACTGCAAAATCTCCATTCCCCCCCCCACTCTGGGGTCAGTCAGAGGTGGCATTTGCCAGTTCTCCAAACTACTCGAAATTTCCGCTACCAGAACCTGTCAGAACCTGCTGAATAGCACCCCTGAATCAGGGGTGAAATGCTCCCGGTTCGGACTGGATCACCCGATCCTGTAGCGATGGAGGCAGGTGGTTCGGAGAACCGGTAGCAAAAATCCCTGCCCATCCACCCCCCCCCCATGCCCAGCTGAGCTGCACAATCATCAGAGGCTTTTTTTTTTACTTTTAAAAGGATTTTTTCTACAACCTCTTCAGAGCGAAGAGGTTATAAAAAAATGCTTTCAAAAGGCTCTGACAATCCCAGCTGAGTTGCCTGATCGGCAGAGGCTTTTTTTCTTTTAAATGCCTCTGATGATCAGGCAACTCAGCTGGGATCGTCAGAGCCATTTGAAAGCATTTTTTACAACCTCTTCGCCGAAGAGGTTGTAGAAAAAATGGTTTTAAAAGTAAAAAAAAAAAATTGGCCACACCCACCCAGTCACATTACCCCCCCCCCACCAAGCCACGCCCACAGAACCAGTAGTAACAAATTTTAGATTTCAGCACTGCCCTGGATAGAAGTTTCACCCCATGCGTATGTGCATTGTGATGTCAATTTCATGCACATACCAAAAGTGGTGGAATTTCCATTGGAACAACATAGCTGCTTTGGTGGTGCATTTGACAGCTAACAGGATGATGATGTGAACCTGGACTGGTAACTGCACAACATCTATTGGATGCTTTCTGGCCCTTTTCATACCTGGCAATTGTGCTGCTTTATCTTCTCAAGAGAAAGAGGACTGCCTTTATAAACATTCTCTTCCCATTTTTTTTCTTTAATGAGTAGTTTTCTATTTATGAGCTATATATGTGAACCTGAAACCATGCAAAACTTCCTGAGTTGGTTCTGTTTGAAAGAGACCAGCACAACAATATTTTCTGGCAGTGGGAACATCAGAGTTGAGTGACCTACATTGCCCGGCTGTAGTATAAGGTATGTGGGAATGTCCTTTGCAAGACAGAAAGAAGAGCTGCAGCCTATACCAGCATGGCTAGCTGAGCAATTCTGGGAGTTGAAGTCCACAACTCTTAAAGTTGCCAAGTTCGCAGATACACACACATACACCCGGCTTAGACAATAGGCTAATAAATAAAATTTGAGGAAGGGTGATGTAAGCATCTCAGAAGGGATGTTCCCTAGTTTTTGGGGAAAGTAAAAGTGAGGGATGGAGGAGTACTTTTAGACTTGCAAGATTCTGTTAATGTAACCTTACAATAAGGTGACCAACTTTTTTACAATGTGAAGGAGGACACAAATAAATTGAAGAAAAAAGAAGAAGTGAGTCTAATGCATGCGTATGTGCCGTGTTGTGTTTTGGTAAGAAGTAAACAAAGCCACTTGCGCGCGGTGCACTCTCTCAAAACAATTCTCCTGTGCGGATCGCATGCGTCTCATAATTGCTTCTCGCCGCACTGTACCGAGCCTTGACGACTCATCATGTCAAATACAAATACGTCACATCACACGCAACGGATCGGATCGGCATCGATCGAGTACGGAGATTTACAGATTAGTCTTCAAATATCGAAAAGGAGGACATGTAGGAGGACACTTTACGAGAGAGGACAGAGCTTACAAAAGAAGGACTGTCTTCCCTAAAGGAGGACAATTGGTCACCTTACTTACAATAAAGACAGAGCTAATACTCTTTGTTGTTCTTCTTGCCTGGACTCTCCACACAAGGCTAACAGGATGGCAAAAGGATTAGAGAGTTTACTTATCAGCACCTGCCAATTGCCCCCATTAGCTGTTTTCAGAGAGAAAGAGAAACTGTGAGCAAGACAGAGTCAACAATTGAGAGAATTAGAGTGAATGAACAAGAGCACACAAGACAGGTTGTGACAGAGCAAGAACAAGGATACCTCAAGGGAAGTGTTCCCCAACCTTGGCAACTTGAAGATGTGTGGACTTCAACTCCCAGAATTCCCCAGCTTGGAATTCTTTCATAATGGCTTCATTAGGGTTTTTTTGTTTTGTTTTTTTAACACATTGAGACTTTAATGTTTTGGAAACCAGTTCTTGCAGTTTCGTACCCAGCTAGTCGGGCCTGCAAGTATTCGAGAAAAGCCTTACTTCTGTTTTCTTATTTTGAAAGAATCAGGGCAACATTGCTGTGGACTAGGGGTCCTCAAACTTGGCAGCTTTAAGACTTGTGGACTTCAACTCCCAGAATCCAAATTATGGGAGTTGAAGTCCACAAGTCTTAAAGCTGCCAAGTTTGAAGACCTCTGCTGTGGATGACTGGCCCTTGGCTTACCTTGTCCTTGTCTTTTTTACTTTGTTTCCGAATGAGTGCTTTCTTGAGCATGCGTCCAGTACTTTCATCATCTTCATCGTCTGACTCCAAGGTATCCTCAGTTTCTTCTGTAAGGCCCTGGTATTTCTGACCCCTCCGTTGAAGGGTGTCTTGGAGTGATCCAGCTTTCTTATTTTTGATCAGGATCTTTAATTTCAATTGCTATGAAAGGGAAAAGGTGCACTCATTCAGTATGGTAAGCTACAAAACTAAACGGCAAGGACAATTAAGATAAGTTTCTAATTTAATTGAAAAGAAGGACCAGGGATGATATGAGGGCAGTTTTCCAATATCTCAGGGGTTGCCACAAAGAAGAGGGAGTCAAGCTATTCTCCAAAGCACCTGCGGGCAGGAGAAGAAGCAATGGATGGAACCTGATCAAGGAGAGAAGCAACCTAGAAGTGAGGAGAAATTTCCTGACAGTGAGAACAATTAATCAGTGGAATGACTTGCCTCCAGAGGTTATGGGTGCTCCAACACTGGAAGTTTTTTTTTTAAAAGAGATTGGACAACCATTTGTCTGAAATGGTTATAGGATTTCCTGCCTGAGCACTAGAAGACTTCTAAGGCAGCCGTTACCAACTGGTGGTCCGTGGACCATTGGTGGTCCATGAGAAAATTTTGGTGGTCCACAGAAAAATTATTTGCATTTTTTATATTGCACTAAATCAGGGGTCCTCAAACTAAGGCCTCTCGGCCAGATACATGCAATGAACAATTGTGTTGCTGCAGAAAGTCTCCCCCTTTGCAGTCTTTTTGTGTGGGTCAGAGGAGGGCAGAAATTCCAACTTTGGATCTGTTTCAGCCTCCTGGTGCAGGGCTTTGGGCGAAGGCTGGAGGGAAGTACCACTGGTGGCAAAGAGCCGGAGGGTCTTGTTCCAGTGGGACTGCCTGGAACTGGCTGACCATCTCAGCCCGCTGAGCCTCCAGGCGCCAGTACCTGGCCTTGCACTCCCGCAGGTCTTCCCTCTGCTCGGAAAGCATATGCTCCTAGTCCTCAGTGAGGTGCTTCTGCTGAGCCTCCTTCTCGCTCAGATTCAATTTGAACTGAGCTCTTTTGCCAACTCTTTCTCATGGTGGCTGCTTAGCTCCAACAACTGCTTCCTGTTGGGGCACTAAGGAGCCTGGGCATGCAGGCGAGGAGGGGCTGGGAGGGGAGAGGCGAGTAGAGGCCGGCGAGGCGCCACTCAAAGTGAGTGACATCGAGTTGACCATGCCCACCCAGTCACATGACCACCTAGCCACGCCCACCCAGCCGGTCATTAGGCAGATCATATTAGTGGTCCGCGGGATTTCAAATTATGAATTTAGTGGTCCCTGAGGTCCGTAAGGTTGGTGACCCCTGCTCTAAGGTCCCTTCCAATTCTGTTATTCTTATCTTCCAGCCTAGGAAAATATTTGATAAGCAAATATAGAAGGGGTTCACTCACACATCATGTTAAGTAGCAAATAAAACCATACTGTGGCTTAGTGCAGCGTGTGAATTTGGTCTGTGTAAGTTGGCACCATGATAGGGATTGTACATCCTCCAGACACATTTTTCAAACTTCAATAGCCATTCAAATACCAGCATTCAAGTCAGGAATGGCTCTGATATCTCAATTGAATCTGTCCCAAGGCAGCCAAGCAAATGTAGAATCTTGGCTCTGCACCAATCCATACATGCCTGACATGGGATTCACATGTCAATAAACATAAATAATGCTGTTGCAACAGCAATAATCACAACTGTCATATGATCACTGGCACAATGCATCTCAGTCCCTTAGCTATCAAGCCACGTATCACAAAAGCCTGCAGATATCCATCCCTCAGCAAATGGTGACAATTAGCCAGCTTAGATCACAGAAAAGCTAAGTAGAGTTGAACTTGGTGTTTATAGAGGAGATCACCAGGACATTCAAGAGCTGTGAACCAGATTGGGAAATTGACAAAAGATCCTGGGAGGAAATAATAACAAGCTACTTCAAAACAGTAAAGATTTGTCCATGTACGGAGACTCTTCCATTTACAAGCATCCGTTTAAGCGAGCATTTGAAGTTACAATGCCCTGGAAAAAGTGACTTTTGACCATCCCCACAGTGACGGGATCAAAATTTGAGTTCTTGGCGATCGTCATGTATTTGCAAAGTTGCGGCATCCTGGGGTCAACATTCCAGCTGACTTCCAACAAGTAAAGTTACAGGGGAAAACCACATTCTCTTAATAACCACATGATTCGCTTAATAATTGCAATGATTTGCTTCACAACTATCACAAAAAAAGTTGTAAAATCAGGTGTCACTCAATTAACAAACATCTTGCTTTGCAATGGGAATTTTGGTCCCAATTGTGGTCATAAATCAAGGACTGCCATAGTCTTAGTATTATCCTTAATCTGAAGGAATCTTTTTTCATGGTGGTTTTTAAGAAGAGACTGGACAGCATTTGTCTGAAAGGGTATAGATTTCCTGCTTGAGCAGGGAGTTGGGTTAGAAGACCCTTCCAACTCTATTATTCTATTCTATTCTATTCTATTCTATTCTATTCTATTCTATTCTATTCTATTCTATTCTATTCTATTCTACTCTACTCTACTCTACTCCACTCCACTCCACTCCACTCCACTCCATTCCATTCCATTCCATTCCATTCTATTCGTCATTTTCCTACTCTACTCTACTCTACTCTACTCTACTCTACTCTACTCTACTCCACTCCATTCCATTCCATTCCATTCCATTCCATTCTATTCGTCATTTTCCTACTCTACTCTACTCTACTCTACTCTACTCTACTCTACTCTGCTCTATTCATATATTAAGGTTTGCATTGACTGGAAGCAAAATGAGTATTACCATCTCTTCCCAGCAAAATTTGTCCCAAATTCATGTTTTAAATTAGGTATACTTTATTAGTTTTATGGTTAAAAACATTTTTATGACGGAAAAACAAACCGTAGCAGATCTATCCATCTTTCATCCTTAACTTTTGTGTTTTTTTTCCCCTAAGGAAGGAGGAACACATGATTTTACCTCTGGGGAGGGTAATTCTGTTGGCACAGCATTGTCAATGGTTGTAGTACACAAGCTATCACGGAGGATGTCAAGGAGATGGGCTGCCATCCTTTCCTGCTGTGGAGGGCTGCAGTGATTCTCCAGGGACAAAATGATGGGGTAATCTGAAGCCTGAAAATAAATCGAAGAGATTATAGGACATGCTACGTAATCACAATATTTAGGGACCAACAAAGACTATGCCCATAAATTTACATACACTTCCTAGTTTTAGCTCTTTAGCCTTCCATTGTTATTGTCATTTCTCTTTATGGAGCTTTTTCATTTGGCACCATACTATTCTAGTCTCACATTTACAATACAGATGTAAGTGATGTAATGGTTTTATGCTTCGTATCAGCTATTTTAAATCATATTTCAAATAGTTGAGATGGTTTATGTTTACATAACACATTTCTATGTTTCTGCATTTTAACCGGCCTCTGCCCAGAGTAGCTCTATGTCTGTTTTATCCAGACTGTATATATCTCTGCTATACTCACTCTTGTCTTCATAACCTTAATCTTAACGTCTTAATGGTATCGGTATCAAAATTTTATAGTTTGTGATTTAAATCTTGGGCATTTCTGATATAGATTAGATTATTACAATGGGACAGCTGTAATTTTATCTGTGAATGTTTTGTAAGTCAATGACCAAAATAAAGGTATTGCTACTAATACACTGGTTTATTTCTAAAAATAAGGAAGTTCATGCTGCCATATTGAGGGTATGAAATAGATTCAAATGGATCGAAAGGAACGTCTTCGGATTTTTTTTTCTTTCTTTTCTATTTTTCTTCTACTTTTTCCCTCCACTTTCTTGCATTTTAACTTTTTAAATTTCTTTTGTTTTTTCCTTAGCTCATATTGATCTTTATCTTCCTTTTAAAAAATAATAATAATTAAATTATATTTTAAAAAATAAGTTGATCCTATCCAGGCGTGGGTTCTACTTACCTTTACTACCAGTTCGCATCGCGCACGTGCCCGCACGCTTCTGCGCATGCGCAGATCACTTATGATGATGTCCGGGTCAGTGGGCGGAGCCTCCTGCCGATTTTACTACCGGTTCTTGTGAACCGGTCCAAACCGGGGGCAACCCACCATTGATCCTATCCCTCAATCAGCTTTATAATGTTCCATGAGGCTGTCCCTTTGTGGAATTTTATCTAGCATTAGTCAAGATAGGGTCAGATGCAGCTGGATATTTTGCTACTAAAAGTACTACAAGATTGTCCCAAAAGTGCTTTTTCAAGAGGCAATTGGATTTTCTTTGTTTTTCCTTGAAGATGTTTTGCTTCTCATTTAAGAAGCTTCTTCAGTTTTCTTTCATGGATGAGAAGTGAAATGTCTTCAAGGAAAAACAAAGAAAGTCCTCTTGAAGAAACATCTTTGGGACAACCATGATGACTTGGATGACAGAGAATCTCCATTCAGGATTGAACAGACAATTTAGGATTTCATATTTCATTGTGGGTTGGAATATAAAAACTCATTAAGATTATTGATATGAGAATGGCACAAGTTAGTTAGGTATTCCTAAATTGAGTCCAACTGGCAGCAATTGTCCATACAAACACCTGCCATGTTTAATAATAATAATAATAATAATAATAATAATAATAATAATAATAATAATAAGAACAACTACTACTACTACTACTACTACTACTACTACTACTACTACTTTATTGTCATTGTATGTATATACACAGTATACCCATACAACGAAATTCATTTAACACCCAAAGACCAGGTCCAACACACATAACAATCCCCAAACACACCCCCACCCACCACAAATCCACACAACAGACCAAGTAATGCTGTCCAACAGCTCACTGATAGTGGCCCTTTAGTTCATTGTTGAGTGCAATTATAGCTCTGGGATAAAAACTATTCAGAAAACGTGTGGTCCGAGTTTTAATTGTTCTGTATCTCCTGCCAGAAGGCAGCAGTCCAAAAAGATTGTAAGCAGGATGGGAAGAGTCTCTGAGAATGTTATGCAACTTCCTCAAACAGCGAGATTTGAAGATGTCATCCAGGGCTGGTAGCTGGAGCCTGATGATATTCTGGGCAGTTTTAATGATTCTCTGTAGAGCTTTTTTGTCCGCTACAGAGCTGTTCCCATATCATGGAAGAATCCGTATGTCAGGACACTCTCAATGGTGCTGCGATAGTAGGACAGAAGTAGATGCTGAGATAGATTTATCTTCCTGAAGTACAGCCTCTTCTGTGCCTTCTTCACAAGCATGTTGACTTGATGCTGACAACTATCAGTAGTTCGTACAAGGAAATTCTTAATTTTGTCTATCTATTTTTATCTTCTTTACTTATTACAGTTTAGCCATGTAGAGTTGTCTTAGCCCATCCCTCGCAGGCCTGAAACATGTGAATTTCTGTTAACTCACCATCATCTCAAGAAAACAGCTTTTCCTTACTCCAGGGTCAAATGACTGATTCTTCCTGTTTTCCGTGGTACTCATCTCCAAATCCATAAATTGAAAGCATCCATCTTCTTTCTCCTGCACTTTCTAAATATTTCACTGCCATGCCTCACCGCTGAAAAGACCCTTGCTTTATTTATGGCGAACTCACTTGTCATAACAGTGTCCTTATCCTTCATCACCTGGTCCACATCTATCATGGCTTCCCTCCCAAGGATTAATCTCTTTACTACTTTAACACACTGCCCTTCTTTATCTATAAAGATAAAGAAATAAAAGTATCTACCGCCTTCCTGTCTTTTCGCGGTCAGTCCCAACTTCACGAAAGATACAGATGGTCTTGTAGATATCTTATATTTAACATTGACTCGGTTGTTTCATTTTTCATTTTTTACTTTCTGAAAGAGTTGTCTTAGTCATCTTTACCTTGCCATTGTCTGTATATCTGATGCCAGCATTTATTGCTTTTAACCCTACTATAACAAATAAACAGAGGGACATTTTCCCTATTTTGAATTACTCTGTTTTTCCATACTCTATTTTTACACAAGTTTCTTGCTCTCTATGAAGATTCCTCACAAGTGTAATCAGTTGTTCTGGCACACCCATTAGTCTTCATATGTTGCAATTCTAGCATTATTTACATAGTCAAAGGCCTTGTTGTTACCAATGAAGCAAAATTAAATGTTCTTCCAAAGGTTGTTTTTCAAGAGGCAACTGGACTTTCTGGTTTTTCTTTGAAGACGTTCTGCTTCTCATCCAAGAAGCTGAAAAAGCTTCTTGAAAAGTTCAGTTGCCTCTTGAAAAAGTACCTTTAGGACAACCATGCCCTGGATGACTAAGAATCTCCATACACATTAAATGTTCTTCTTATTTTAACTTGTTGTTCTGTTAAATATCTGATGTTACGTCCTACTTATGTACTTTATATATTATTTAAAACAGTGACTTTGAATGGTGGTGAGTTTAAGATGTGCTAGGTTCTCAGAGCTTTTATGGGGCACCATATAAATATTATTAATAAATCAAGCAATAAAATGCCAGTGATGTTTTTCAGTGATGTTGCCTTCAATAAGATGCACAGAGCAAATCCTTTGCAACCAGTACTTAGAACCACCTCTAAAGTCTTCTATAAATGTGTCTAAGTCTTGTTTAGAGGTGATTCTCTTAAGTCTTGTCTCTACCATCTGACAGTCACACTTAAGGGGTACAGTTATGTATGTAGCAGAGGTCCCCAGCCTCTGAGCCATGGCCCACTAGTGGGTCATGAGCTATTTGCAACCAGGCCACAGAAATGGCAGGAGAGCGTGCACATGTGCATCCCCTTATGCAATCAGCGGATGTGCATGTGGATGCATGCTCCATTTGTATGAGCGGTGAGCACGTGTGCATGTCACTGGCACAAACGGAGCTACGTTTGCACGCTTGCCGGCCACTCGCACGGAACCATCCCCTCTCCCCCTTCCTGCCAGTCTGCAAAGGTTGGGGAATTGTGATCTATAGCAGGGGTCTCCAACCTTGGCAACTTTAAGACTCGTGGACTTCAACTCCCAGAGTTCCTCAGCCAGCAAAACTGTGGAAGTTGAAGTCTACAAGTCTTAAAGTTGTCAAGGTTGGAGACCCTTGATCTATAGGATAGGAAGCCATCCACACTTATCCCTCTTTATGAATTATGGACAGTTGCTTCTGCTTTGATCAACTATAGGCACCACCTACCTCAAAGGCATGTTTCTCTATAACGTTGATGACATTCTTGAAGGTAATTTTGCTCGTCAGGGTATGTCCATGATAAACCACCGGCTCACCATTTGGCCCATCCCAGCAGTCAATCTCCACGCAGCGGCATCCCCTTCTAAGGGAACTTTTAAAAGAAAAATATGTTTGGTGGGTTTTCAACAACACAACAAAACAAAACATCCCATTTTCGCATCGGATTCAGTAGAACTCATTGTGGAGTTGTCTGTGTTGTTGCTTTTATTTTGATGCTGTCTATACTTGTTCAGAAACTTGAAGGTGACTTGATGATTTACAAACATTGGGTCATTAAATCAGAAGTTGCTTTATCATTTGCAGGGTTATTTTTCCATAGCTCTTTATTGGATGAGAGCTTGTCTTTACATAGAACACAAAACTCATCACAACCGTTTATACATACTGATCAGTATGTTGCTGGGCTTCTACACCTTTATATTCAAATCATGATGCATTTAACAATTTCTCCTGGTGCAGGATTGCCCCTATTTATGAGCTATGAAGCATGATACGACTTTGATGCACCCATCATATGCAGCCTTTCCTCAAAATTATTGAAGACTGTATTAAACAATTTTATCTTCACATCAGAAGATAAAAGTCACAACACTGACTAGCCCAAAGTAATTCAGTGAGTTTCATGGCCCAGAAAAGATCTGAAAGGAGGATCCAATCTTCGCCAAGCTGCTACCTTTCATATATACAGATTTTAACTCCCTGAATTTTCAATAACGGCAGTACTGAACACTAAATTCTGGGAATGAAAGACTGCAAATCTGACTGACTCCCAGAGATAACTTAATTCAGCTGCATGACATTCCAGTGTCCTTTGTGAATTTTGTGCAGATAACTAATGACTAAAATGCAAGACGATAAGTAAATTTGCACCTTCTACAACTCATAGAACTCCAATCGGTACGCCATCTTTTTCAATGTACTCAAAAGACATAGAATACTACTAGAACACTACTATAATCTGTTTTATGATCATTTAAAACCATTCCAGAATCCTTCCTAAATCTATAAAAAGTGTAAGCTTCAGGATAAAAAAAAATCAGATTTCAAAATATGAGTATGCTAAAATCTTTCACTTGTTTTCTCCCATGTCCTTTGGACCCAAAGTTCTTGGAGGTAATATCTTTAAGTGTTATTATCTTTCATTTAAAAAAAAAGTATTTTAGACTTTTCAATATAGGTCTACCCATTTGTTTAGTCCATGGATCTTTTTAAACAGGGGGCCAATTCACGGTCCCTCAGACTGTTCAGGGCCCAGACCGCTGGGTGGGTGTGGCTAGGTGGTCATGTGACTGTGTGGGTGTGGCCAATTTAGAAGTCTAAACAATACACACAAATTAAACTTTGTTATGCTCCTGAGGGTGGAAAGCAGGTTAGTGAAGGGATGTGGCTGCCTTGGGGTGTGTATGAGGGACTTGTGTGTGTGTGTCTCCCTCTCACTCTCTGGAGGCCAGAGAGGCAAAAAACTGGCCCACTTTTGGCCGGACAGAGACCATCCAATACCTCTCTGCCACCCAAAAACTGGCCCATTTTTAGCCCCCAGAGGCCTCCGCACATCCCATTTTTGACCTTCCTGGCCTCCAGAAGGTGGATGGGGGCCAATGGGTAGGCGGGGTGATGTGGGCGGGGCAGCCTCGTGGTCCTGCCCCGGCCGGATTAATGGCTTCGGCGGGGCATATCCAGCCCGTGGACCGTAGTTTGAGGACCCCTGGTTTAGTCCATTCTCCAAACTATGAAGAAATAAATTATGCCTAGGATCAGAAAAATCTGAGCATCTTCCCTAGGCATCTCCAAATCTCATTGCCTAGAAGCCCAAGGCTACTCACAAATCATGTCCACAATAATTGACTAACTATAACTCTCAGAAAGCATGGGCTGAAGTCTGCTTACTAGAGATCCATTGTCTCTCAAACCCACGCTTGCATTTCTTCATCACATTCAGTCTCTTTTAATGATGGAAAACCACGATTTGGGATAGTTTGTTTGACATTCTCTCTTTTAGTTTAGATTACCTTTCTTGATCAGTAGATCTAACCTGAATTGTTTTATCTTGCTAAGGAAGAACATATCCTTCCCCCTGCAAGCTGACAACATTCGTTTAACCCTTGTTTCTTGCAAAGAGAAAGCCATACAATAGGACTCGGGAATACGTGCACATCTCAGTTAAATTGCATTAATCGATTAACTGCGGCAAATCCAATGAAGTTGTCAAGCATCATCTTATGATATGTTGATGTCATATACCAGAGGTCTTCAAACTTGGCAGCTTTAAGACTTGTGCACTTCAACTCCCAGAATCTTGAAGCTGCCAAGTTTGAAGACCTCTGTCATATACATTCATAAAATCAAAATCAAGCAATTTGTCACAATCGATTTACAGCAGGAAAATTATTGAAACAAAAGTCACTTCAGCAAGGCGAAAATTCCTTTAGTCTCCTGTTTGGCTAGAGTGATTTTCCTGAATTGTATCCTACTATATTTCCATTGTTAAATTCTGGAAGCAGCATAAAATAGAGCTCATTTCAGGTAAACTTTACAGATCAATAAATATTTAGAAATAAACTAATTTATTTTAAATTAAAACTTTAAAATGTCAAAGTGAATCACAACATTGCAGCTTATCTGATGCTGGAAGAGTTGTTCAATATAAATTTTATTTATATATATACATTTACAGATAAATCATATTCGAACATATTTATGTAATAACTAACCAAAAAAATCATAAGGCCAGTAAAAGGAATCAACCCCCAGTAACATTCATGTGTTATTGTATAATAATACAGATTACAGGTAAGTCTTGACTTACAACCATCTGTTTAGTGATCTTTCAAATTTACAACAGCACTGAAAAAGTGACTTATGACCATTTTTCACACTTATGACCATTGCAGCATCCCCATGGTCATGTGATCAAAATATGAACTCTTAGCAACTGGTTCATATTTATGATGATTGCAGTGTCCCAGGGTCATGTGATCATTTTTGGGTGACCTTCTAACTAGCAAAGAAGGGATGCAGTGGCTCAGCAGCTAAGACACTGAGCTTGTCGATCGAAAGGTCGGCAGATCAGCGGTTCAAATCCCTAGTGCCGCGTAATGAGGTGAGCTCCCATTACTTGTCTCGCTTAGCAATAGACATTTTAGGCTCAACTCTTGTTGTAAGTCAAGGGATACTTGCATATATATTCACAGTAATAAATTAGTGATGTGTTCATCTTGAAAAATAGTAACAATATATTAGATAATCTTTCAAAATATAATTAAACATATCTGTAACAAAAATCATCCCAAAATAAAGAAATTTACAGTTATTAGATCTGAACAGTATTCTAAAACCAACAATCAGTGAAAGGGAGATAATATTAACCAATAATATAACTACCTAATACATGAAATATTTAGATAGGTCAGAAATAAATCAAATTAAAATTGATTAAAATTGATCTACTTATTAAGTATGACTTACTGCATTTATCACATTGATTTCAGTGGGGAAAAATGACTAATTAGTCTAGCTTCAACTTAATTAATTACAAGAATAGTTAAGAAAGTCTTAGGTATTCAATTAAGTCCATTATTTCACATAATAGCATTGGATATTGTGGCATATTCCATAAATGTTTGCATAACTACATAAATCAAGGTTCTGTCTTGGTTAGAATAAAAAAGGAGCATGGTAGCTCGCGTGGTTAGGTCGCTGGGATGGAGGTTAGTGAGTCCACGTTTGAGATCCAAGTGCTGTGGTGGAGTGGGGTTGAGCTCCCGTACTTTGCCCCAGCTCCTGTCGGGCTCATGAAAGGATCCCTCAATTGGGTGTCCCCCACGCAATGGTGATGTCACCAGCTACTCCTTTCAATCCATGAGTTCACATGAGTGCAAGCAAAGATCAGAACAGAGAAAAGGAATAGTTGAATAAATCAGATCATCCTTTTCAGTGTTCTGATTTGGAACTGGAGTTTTTCTGTAGCAATCCTTTTTAAGTAGCTTCCTTTTACACGTCCACCCACCATCCCTTCTTTCTGCCTCTCCCAAAAGAAGTACATACTTGGCATAGCCCCACAGATGACTCGGCCCTATAAGCTGATCCTGGATAAGGTAAGTGTTGTGTGAAGACGATATGAAGTAATCGCAGAGCGGGAAATTCATATCTTGGTAAATCGTTTTGTTCTCCATTTTGAATAAACCGCACTCTTCTGACAGCATGTATCGTATAAAGCCTTCGATTGTCATCTCCTTCTGGCTTCTCGCTAAAGGTCGTGGTGGAAATTAAAAGAAACAAGCTCAGGTTTTTTTTCAGATTCGTGTTCCAAATAAAACTAAACAGACTAGAAATAGTCCACATATCCTTCACCAGATCTTAAAACTGCACATTGAGACTTGCTTTATTTTATGTCATTAGACCCTAGGTAAGTCTTCTCCAATCAGGAGACCTGCAGAAATTCTAGTTAGTTTCACCAAATATGGACATGGAAACAGGCATGGTTCTTTCATAGGCTTGTCATAGTGGTATAAAGCAAAGCTCCTCATTTGGGGCAACCACAATAATTTTTTTGAAACTTTGAGGGAAGTTCTCTATTAGTTATACGGTGTTTCTCAAAGTTATTTATTAGGAGCTTCATGTCGGCACATTCCAAGTGAAGCCAACTCTGACCCCACGTAATTTATGACCCAGGCATGACCCCGTTTTCCCCCTCACCCAGGGTGTGTCATCAGTCACATTCATCAACAGAGCAATTTCGCATGTTGTAGAGATCGCGCCCCTCCAGCCGCTGTGGGTAATCCTGGGAGACAGCCTTGAGAGAGATATGTCTGGAATGTGCTTTTGTGTTTGGCTGCTGTGCTGCTTCACCAGTTTTCCCATCCCCCTTGCCTATGGCAGCTTGAGAACAGACTAGGGATGCTTTGCGAGTTGACATTTAGCAACTTTAAGATATCTCGGCTTCAACTCCCAGTTATGCTGGTTGCGGAATTCTGGGAGTTGAAGTCCACACATCTTAAAGTAGCTAAGGTTGAGAAACACCAAATTAATACATAACTCTTCTCTGTAGTGCCTGGGTTCTCTCAATATATTTCTCTAAATCTAAATTGACCCTAGGGTAGTTTTTATTTTCCCTTTTATGGGAAACTCAGTTACTCCATTAATATCTTGTCTGAAGCAAGCCATCACATTGAACCATGATTATTTCAGCATAGCAGGTGACCCAAACAATAGAGATGCCCAGAGGATTCAAAGCTTTAGTTCCAACAAGGAAAAGAGCATCTCACTGTTGTGACATAACTCTGGCTTGTTCATAATCGAGTGTTACATTGCAATGGTATGATCCTTCTCCCATCATTGTCCCCCCTTACAGTTATTGCTGGTGAACACAGCAGTTTGAGTTTGATAATTTGGAGTTGTTGTTTAGCTTGTTGGGTGAACCAGCTGAGTTGTTCCACCATTAATAACTGTCTCTTGCAACACAGAAGACATAGAAATGTTGTTGGCCCTAAAATGAGATTGAATGGTACAGCATTTTCAGACTAGTGGACATAGCTTATCAGGGCCAATGTCAAAAAGTTTTTCACTCTCTTATTTTCTTACTTTTGTAATGGGACCATTTATCCTTCTTCATCTGACTCAGATACAGTGGTGGGTTGCTACCAGTTCACCCCGGATTGGGAAAACCGGTAGCAGCAGAGACGGGAAGCTCCGCCCACCCACCCGGATACTTCTGCACATGCACAGAAGCATTGCACGTGCGCACAAGCGCACACCTGCCCACAAGTGAACCAGTAGCGATGGGTTTTGAAACCCGCCCTGCTCAGATAGTCTTCTGACTCAGATATATCTTTGAATTATAGATCTAGGTTATCAAAGAACATCCCTATTGCAAAAGGGGTGGTAGTTGACTGACTATTTCACTCAGGTTTGTTCCACAAGATACCCTCACAAAGGTGTCCACAAGGTATGGTCAAAAAAAAATCAAGATGGTGTTCATAGACCGTACCTTGATGACACCCTTGTACTTATGCAACATGCTGACAGTCACATAAGGGGCAGTTTTTCCTTGCAATGTGTGAATCTCCTGCACACCTAGGATGTGATCTTTCAATTTATTTAGTTATTTATTTATTTATTTTTCAAAATTTATATGCCGCCCTTCTCCCATAGGACTCGGGGCGGCTCACAAGATAAAAACAATACAACAATGCAATACTAAAATTAATCAATTTAAAAATCCCCAAACGATTAAAAAGTCTCGCAACAGATCAGGGAATTTGCTGAAAAAGCCATGTCTTCAGCTCGGTGCGGAAAGTGTGGAGGTTAGGGGCCATCCGGAGCCTGGTAGGTAACCCATTCCAGAGGGTCGGTGCGGCCACAGAGAATGCCCTCCATCCTGGGGGTCACCAGCCGACATTGTCTGGCCGACGGCACCCGGAGGAGGGCAGCCCTATGTGAGCGCACTAGTTGGTGGGAGGCCGGTAGGAGGTGGTCCTGCAAGTACCCCGGGCCCATGCCATGCAATTCTTTGCAGCACCAAGATAACTTTCCACAACTTAGAGACATGGGGATGATCTGAACGTTGAAATGTTAGCTCAGTTCATCCAGATAGGAAGTAGGTTAGAGATAGTGCTCTAGGACAGGGGTGTCAAACTCGCCGCCTGTGGGCCGGATGCATCATGTGCAGGCCACGCCCATCCCCAGTTTAGCGAAAGGGGGGAAAGTCGTGATATGTCACATGACGACAACGTGATGCCGCAAGTTGGGCACCGCTCTAGGACAAGCAAAGGTTGTTGGCAAGAATGGAGCCGCCCCAGAGCAGAGAGTGTGAAAATAGTTCTTCTAATGATGATTAATGTGGCATCCTCACTACTTCTGTTCTGCTGTGTTACACTTCTAAGTGTAAGAAAGTGTATTGAGGCTGGGAAAGAGTGGACGGGAGAGTAGTGGGTAAATAATCAACTGATTAAAGGTGAGTCAGATGGAACTTAAACCAAGTGGGAAGAAACATGAGGAGAAGTGCTTCAAATCATTCAGAGATTCTGCCTTAATTAACATAAATGATGCTGGGATTTCTTTATGCAGTTTTCCATTTACCCTTGAATAGCATTAAAGAGACTTTTCTGAAGTCTGTGCATTTCTTGCTTCTTGACTGGCTACATGGGGCTTAACAAAGTGTAGTTCCCACAGGGAAGTGGAGAACCAAAAGAGACATGGGCCATCCCTTCGGTCCATGTGATTTTTTGCCTTTTTTTTTTCAGTGATGTCCATGGCTATCACTGAGTAGTTTCTTAGTTTCTTTTTTTTTCCTCCCCTTTAAATCTGAATGCTGTGTGCCAACAGTGCAATAACTTTATAATTATTTTTAACAGTTAATAAATGACTAATACATTATTAATTGAGCTAGCTTTCCAGATAGGAAGTGTTTAGTTTCTATGATATATATGTTTTAATTGGATAAAATTGTATTGCTTCTGTCTAAGCTCTTTCTGCCAAATCTAAAATTACCCTGTTTCCCCTAAAATAAGACATCCCCTGATAATAAGCCCAATCAGGCTTTTGAGCGCATGCGCTAAAATAAGCCCCCCCCCAAAAAATAAGCCCTTTCCAAAAATAAGCCCTCCCCGAAAATATTTAAACACATGTGAAGCCGGTCCCCGCCATTTCCTCTGGTTAGGGTTAGGGTGACAGAGCTGGAAATCAGGTAAGACAGCAAGAGGAGCCCCGTCTTGCTCCACACACCCCAAAGTAATAAGACATCCCCAAAAATAAGGTCAAGCACTTATTTCGGGGTTCAAAAAAATATAAGGCATTATTTTTGGGAAAACACGGTAGCCCATTCTTTATTAAGTGTTGTACCTTATGATTCTTGATGAATGTATCTTTTCTTTTATGTACACTGAGAGCGTATGCACCAAGACAAATTCCTTATGTGTCCAATCATACTTGGCCAATAAAGAATTCTATTCTATTCTATTCTATTCTATTCTATTCTATTCTATTCTATTCTATTCTATTCTATTCTATTCTATTCTATTCTATTCTATTCTTCTTTTTTCTTTTTTTTAGGATTGTACGTGTTTCAAAAATTATTCAGAAGGAGCAGTTCCAAATGCGTGGGAGCAAAAACACAGCATCTCTTTAAGACAGGTAAACCTATAAACAGGCAGCTGCTTTAATGAGCCCCATTAAAGATGCGGTTGTTTTAAGGATTAAAATTCATTTAATGAAAAAATCAATGAATTTAATGAGTTGCATCAAACACATACTTATTTAAGAGAGTCAACTTATTATTATTATTATTATTATTATTATTATTATTATTATTAAACAGTTTTTTTAAAAAAAGAAATTTTTACAATTGTCTTCTTTTCAACAATTTCGCATCAGTAAACATTTCTTACATTTCTTAAAGCTAGTACTTTTTTTTAGGTCTTCTAGAATTCATCACCCAAAGTTTGCTGCTTTAAAGAGATGCTGTTCTTGCCTTCCTATATGTACTGAAGCATCTCCTCAAAACCATTTTCAAAGCATTCACAGTTTCATTTTTTTTTAATGTATAGTTTTACTGATCTTGGTACTTTTTATCCTTTTCTTCAAGCAATTTCTTTCCATATTCCAACCTAGATTATTATTTTTTATCTGTTTCTTGTGCTCAAGCCTGAGTGGTGCAGCAGACTAATGCTACAGTTAAAGTTGGTATTTAGCTTCCAGCTGCCTGCAATTACTGCAAGTTCAAATCTCACCAGGCTCAAGGTTGACTCAGCCTTCCATCCTTTCTAAGGTAGGTAAATTGAGGACCCAGATTGTGGGGGCAATAAGCTGACTTTGTATAAAATATACAAAAGGATGAAGGCTATTGCTGAGCACATTGTAAGCCGCCCTGAGTCTTCGGAGAAGGGCGGCATATAAATCAAATTAAAAAAAAAATGAGGACCCAGTTTGTGGGGACAATAAAATGACTTTGTATAAATATATAAAAGTATGAAGGCTATTGCTTAACGCCTTGTAAGCCACCCTGAGTCTCCGGAGAAGGGTGGCATATAAATAAATAAATAAAAAATGTTTGTTTATCTCTATGCTTTTCACTTCCAGCTCCTTGAACCAGCTTAGTATGTTTTCTCCCTCTCGCTGAGATACATTTCGAAATGCATCCCCTTTTTATTCTTCTCTCTTTGAAAATAAATTGTGCCTCCAAGAGACGGATTGGCTTGTAACACCAAAAGGCATAGTCTCAACACCATGGGCTACATCCATTATGGGAAAACTTCTCTTCTCTATCTCTGTCCCTCCCCCTGCTTTTTAAAACTTTTTTTTATTGATTCCACACAATTGTGCTACAAAATGATGTTGGAAGCCAGAATTGTCTTTTAAACCCAAGTACCCTCTTACTTTCATGACCCTTATTGCCTCCAGTTCCTTTTGATTCATGTCTCTTGAAGCTTCCTTGGCCATGAACCGTTGAGCCAATATTTTTGCAAAAGGCTTAGAAGAGGGGTGGGCAACTATGGCCCTTTTATGACTTGTGGACTTCAACTCCCAGAATTCCTGAGCCAGCCATGTTAGCTCAGGAATTCTGGGAATTGAAGTCCACAAGTCATAAAAGGGCCATAGTTGCCCACCTCTGGTTTAGAATATTCTGGATGCTAGATTAAGTTTGTAATAATAAAAGTGTATGTCACACGGAATATTGACTTATTCAGGACTACGATCCAGGGTTCCACTCATTATACCAATTGCAGAGATTTATTTTACCTATAAATAAAGTTCAGACACTGAGAAAGCAGAATCACTACAAACCGCATTACTCAGCAGGAAAAGAAATGTCTCAGTTTGCAAGTCACGCGGAGCCCAAGGTTCAGAATTAGGCTGGATGTAGCTGAGAGCTCGGAGCGTGTACTTCGATACAAAAACTAACCTTCCCTGCTATATTTTAACAGAATAAGACAGCAAAGAAAAGCACTGCTCAAGAAACATATCTTTTATATCTAGGTTATTAGGGCTGTGCAATGCTTCAGGAATTTGCCACAAGTTCAAACCCTGTTTCAGAATCTGCCGGAAATGCAAATATAACATTTGTCTGTAGCTCTTTAAAGCAGCTTTGTCTTTTCCTGCAGGGTAGTATAATGTAAATATGTATGTATAGTCAGTGGTGAAATCCTTTTTTTTTTTACTACTGGTTCTGTGGGTGTGGCTTGGTGGGCATGGTGTGGCTTGGTGGGCATGGCAGAGGAAGGATACTGCAAAATCTCCATTTCCAGCCCACTCCAGGGAAAGGATATTGCAAAATCCCCATTCCCACCCCATTCTGGGGCCAGCCAGAGGTGGTATTTGCCGGTTCTCCGAACTACTCAAAATTTCAGCTACCAGTTCTCCGAACTGCTCAGAATTTCCGCTACCAGTTCTCCAGAACCTGTCAGAATTTCCGCTACCGGTTCTCCAGAACCTGTCAGAACCTGCTGGATTTCACCCCTATGTATAGTGCTCCATTCGTACCTCTAATCTGGAGCATTACACAGTTCTAACGCTTATCTCCCTCTGCTTCTGCAGTAATATCCCATTTCCATCTTCCTTGCAAAGCCATCTTAGAACTAGCTGAATTCTTGAAGAGGTCTCCTACCAATCATGTATGCAGGGATCAAGGGGAACGGGAGCCCTAAAAGACAAAGCTGCCTAGAGTCCAATTTCATCCATTGCACTTGTAAGAACTTGAATAACCTGGGCAGTTAAAGATCAGCATTGGAGATTTGAATTCAGCAGGAGTTCTTTTTAAAAATGTGCCCCTGAGCAAATGCTGAATGGTAAAAGATGATCAAGTAATTAAGCAGCACTGTTTCAGTTCTCCGAACTTGCTTGTTTTCCTGCAGATAGTTCATTTTTAGGTTAGGCAACATTCCTAGTAGTCAAAGTCCCATTAAGCAGAAGAAACAACCAAGCCGATAAACAAGGAACTATCAGAGAAGAAACCACACCCCAACCAAGATAGACAGGGACACTATCCTCTGCCCTGATACTGTTACCTAGCCAAGTGTTGAAACATCTCCAAGAAAACAAAACCGCACAAAGAACACTAAAGATCCAACAGTCCAACCTTGAGGTGCATCTCTTTACTATTTACCCACTTAAAAAGGAAATATTTATAATCCAGTTGTCTTGGATGCAGAAGATGCCTCATTCCAACTATCACTGAATCTGTCTTAGACCCAGTACTCTTCAATATCTTCATAAATGATTTAGATGAGGGAATAGAAGGGGAACTCATCAAATCTGAAGATGATACTAAGCTAGCAGGAATAGCCAACACTCCAGAAGATAGACTCAAGATTCAGGAGGATCTTGATAGACTTGAACATTGGACCTTTTCTAACAAAATGAAATTCAGTGGTAAGAAAAGTAAGGTTCTACATTTAGGCAAGAAAAGCCAAAAGCACAGGTATAGAATAGATGATACCTGGCACAATAATAATAACCGTGAGAAGGATCTTGGAATCCTAGTGGTCAATCACTTAAAAAGGCGTCAGCAGTGTGCTGCAGCTGCCAAAAAAGCCAACACAGTTCTAGGCTGCAATTACACAGGGGTAGAATCAAGATCATGTATTTATAATGCCTTGGTAAATAAAACTGGATGAATATTGCATCCAGTTTTGGTACCACAACACAAAAGAAAGACGTGGAGACCAGTGGTCTTTTACTACCGGTTCTGTGGGTGTGGCTTGATGGGCATGGCATAGTTTGGTGGGCATGGCAGGGAAAGGATATTGTAAAATCTCCGTTCCCACCGCACTCCAGGGGAAGGATACTGTAAAATCTCCATTCCCACCCCACTCCAGGGGAAGGATACTGTAAAATCTCCATTCCTCCTCAATCCAAGGGAAGGTTATTGCAAAATCCCCATTTCCTCCCGATCAGCTGGGACTTGGGAGGCAGAGAATAGATGGGGGCGACGCCAGTCAGAATTTTTACTACCGGTTCTCCGAACCACTCAAAATTTCCGCTACCGGTTCTCCAGAACTAGTCAGAACCTGCTGAAACCCACCTCTGCAGGAGACTCTAGAAAGAGTGCAGAGAAGAGCAACAAAGATGATTAGGGGACTGGAGGCTAAAACATATGAAGAACAGTTGCAGGAACTGGATATGTCTAATTTAATGAAATGAAGGACTAGGGGAGACATGATAGCAGTGTTCCAATATCTCAGGGGCTGCAACAAGGAAGATGGAGTCAAGCTATTCTCCAAAGAACCCAAAGGCAGGACAAGAAGCAATGGATGGAAACTAAACAAGGAGACAAGCAACCATTTGTCTGAAATGGTATTGGGTTTCCTGCTTGAGCAGGGGGTTGGACTATAAGACCTCCAAGGTGCCTTCCAATTCTGTTACTCTGAATGCTAGAAGGCATTCATTCATTGCGTTAGAAATAAAAGACAATGGAAGAGTCCTTCCACCCAAACTACATCCTGAACAGAGGGAAGCACAAACGAGAGAGAGAGAAAGAGGTAGGATGTTTTCTGCTATTTCTTAAACACAACGATTCACCAAACAATAGGACAGATGAAAAATAGCCAGGAGGACAACTGATAAAGATTCATGCCACAACCTCTCTCTTGCCTTTAGCCCTAGTGAGCAGAAAGCTTCTACAGACAAAGAGATTGTGCTATCTCTGTCACACAGTCGCCCTTCCATTCGCACAACATATAAAGTTTGATTTATCTAATACCGATTTCCTTTTTAGGTAGCCTAGCATGCTTTTAAAAAAAAAATATTTCAATTTCAAGGCTATCCAACTCCATAGCAACCCTGGGTGGCTTACGGATAAAACAATTAAAATAAAGCATATCAAGGAGAAAAAGAAAGAAAGAAAGTGACCAGAAGACAGAATCAAAAACACAAACTGCAAAAATCACTTCAAAGGGACTCCACCATCCTCCTAGCCCTAAGCCTGAAAGGACAAACAGGACTTTAGCAATTTGCTGAAAGTAAAAAAATACAAATACAAATCTCTGGGAAATATTATCCTCCCAGGATGGTATGAATTTGCTATGTTTGAATTAGTTTAATTCTAACACGTGAACCCAGAAAAGTGTTTATTTTAATAGCCATTTTAGGAATGGTGTATTTTCTAAAACTAGCTAATAACACCACTTTTCTTTTGGAGTAATACCATAAAATTATATATCAATGGAAAGATAATTTAATCAAGAATGTAATGCAATAACTTTTATGAAGGATTTGCTATTAGAATAGCAGTTACAATATAAAGAAGAAAAGTGAAATATGTAGAAAAAACGAGATATACAAAAATTATCACCATAGAAAAAATGAGATATACAAAAATTATCATGTCAGTTAATACTTAGTTGAGTAACCTTTAGCATGAATTACGGCCTTACAGCATCTTCCCATGGAGTGAACCAAGTCTTTTAGTTCTGCAGCTGTTATCATGTGAAACCAAGATTGAATGATTGCTTCTATTAACTGGGTTTTATTGCTGGGTCGCTTCTGACTAACAAGTTTCTTTAGACGGCTCCGTAGATTTTCAATTGGGTTAAGATCTGGGCTATTCCCAGGCCATTCCAGCAGTGGAATATGATTATCTAGAAACTCCAAAAAAAGAAGTGGTGTTATTAGCCATCAATCCTCAAAAATACACTTTTCCCAAAAGGTTTCCACAATTTTGGCCACTACTGTAAATCCTATATCAGTTTCAACCACATCACAACAGCTCTCCCCGCTCCCCCAAAGCTTATGTCTCTTCCTAAAAATAGTTACTCTGAAAAGATGTTACCAGACATCTTTTGATCTCAGCTCAGCTCAGCAAACTCTGGAAACATCAATACAATTGTCAATTAAGGTGTTAGACTTCAGAAACTAGATTCACGCATTGCTCTAAGCCAATATTTGAATAAGCATGGATCCCTGAAGAAAATATAGTTGCTTGGGTTTAAACAAGATCATAAATCACAATGATTAGATTCCTATAGCAATAAGACAAAAGGAGAGAAGCCCATGGTTTGACACATGATAGGCACCCAATTTAATCTCAGCAACCTGCCAGCCTCAAAAATAGATATTTTTTACCCTAGGTCCTTTTTTCTCTTAATAGTTTAATACCTGTTTAAAATCCCCAAACCAGCTGCATTCCATAGCCTCCAGTCCATTCCTGCACTGATAAAGAAACCTCACTTCATTTAAACCTAATGGAATCAGTTCCTGCCGTTGATTTCTAAGGAAGAAAGTCCTTTAAAAGAAAAGTTGAAGTGAGGCAACGTTTCTCTACCTTCCGTTCAAACCTGAAAGCCGAAGTGGTGAGATTGCTCTGTGGGCAAACTTTAAACCTCTTAACTTGATTTTCCGCTCTTGATAATATATCCCTTAAAAAGAAAGTCAGGCGAAGTATTTTGGTAAATAATAATAACAACAGTCATTTTCATAATAATGGGGACGCGGTGTCTCAGTGGCTAAGGCACTGAGCTTGTCGATCGTAAGGTCAGCAGTTCAGCGGTTCGAATCCCTAGTGCCGTGAAACGGGATAAGTTCCCGTTACTTGTCCCAACTTCTGCCAAACTAGCAGTTTGAAAGCACGTAAAAAATGCAAGTAGAAAAATAGGGACAACCTTTGGTGAGAAGGTAACAGTGCTCCGTGCACCTTTGGCATTTAGTCATGCCGGCCACATGATCATGGTGACGTCTTCGGACAGCGCTAGCTCTTCGGCTTTGAAACGGAGGTGAGCACCGCCCCCTAGAGTCGGGAACGACTAGCAGATATGTGCGAGGGGAATATATTTTCAATTATGGGTACCAAATCTGATAAATTCATTCTACCGGTTCTGTGGGTGTGGCTTGGTGGGCATGGCGGGGAAGGATACTGCAAAATCCCCATTCCCTCCCTACTCCAGGGGGAAGGATATTGCAAAATCTCCATTCCCACTCCACTCTGGGGCCAGCCAGAGGTGGTATTTGCCGGTTCTCCGAACTACTCAAAATTTCCGCTACCAGTTCTCCAAACTGCCCAAAATTTCCACTACCAGTTCTTCGAACTACTCAAATTTCCACTACCGGTTATCCGAACTGTCCAAAATTTCTGCTACCGGTTCTCCAGAACCTGTCAGAACCTGCTGGATTTCACCCCTGGGGTATAACCCCACATATTTGAAATGTAGTCAGTTGGGAAAGGCTGCACAACATTACTTACTTTATAGGAGTGCTTGCAACTGCTAGCATGAGCAGCAGCAGGTATAAGGACTTTCAGAGCTGATAAAACTCGAAAACCTGAGTGTGCTAAAGCAAATGGTAAATTATGCCAAACACTGTTCTAAGGGGGCTGGGGAGTGTTGAAATTAATCTCATTTAGGATTTTTGCACATCTGGAGTCAGCAATTTATGCCTTCTACGAGGATTTCTCTTTTGTGTGTTATTGTTATCTAGGTCAGGGATTTTCAAAGTTTTTCAGGCAATTGAACTCGTTACTTTTCAAACAAAACAAAACAAAAATTCCCGCAGTCCTTTTTTTTTCCAAGTTGCAAAGCTCTCACAATAGGAAATCAGCAATAAAAGAAACAGGTGCCAATTGATGCCTATCCATAGTGAGAAGGCTGACTGGGAATCACCACCCAAGAAGGAAGCCCGTGTCTGCCTAAAACCATCCATTTGGCCTTGCTCCAGGGAAAGGGAAGAAAGGGAAGAAGGCAGGGCTTTTGTTTGTTTGTTTGTTTGTTTGTTTGTTTGTTTGTTTGTTTTCTGAATTAGGTGAGAAAGACTGGTCTTATTGGTCCTAGAGTAGGGTTGCCATATCTTTCTATAGTTAAATATTTTGATAGAAATTCAGGATAGCATTCCAGGTTCATTTCCCCACAATTACTACCATGTCTGAAGGTACTCTTGAGAAATTTAACAAAGTAGGGAAACAATGACAGACACACCTTCTGTACTTCTGCCCTGTTCCAACCCTTTTACTAACAGTGGCTATAGGAAGTGTCTGTATATTCTTTGAATGAAACAACGTGTTGTTTTTGTATGCTTATTGTGCATTGGGATGTGCTGGGCAGAAAGCTTAAAACAGACCAGCATTCCAAGTTCCTGGATTGGGGAATTCTTTTTTCTAGGATGTTATTTTCCACAGACACATCTGGACCAGGGGCGGTATTCAGCAGATTCTGACCAGTTCTGGAGAACCAGTAGCGGTAAATACCACATGTGACTGGCCCTGCCCCCATCTATTCTCTGCTTCCTGAGTCCCAGCTGATCAGGAGGGAATGGAGATTTTACAGTATCCTTCCCCTGGAGTGGGGAGGGAATGGAGATTTTACAGTATCCTTCCCCTGGAGTGGTGAGGGAATGGAGATTTTATAGTATCCTTCCCCTGCCACACCCACCAAGCCACGCCCACCAAGACATGCCACGCCCACCAAGCCACGCCCACTGAACCAGTAGTAAAAAAAAATGAATCCCACCACTGATCTGGACCATGTTCAAACTCAGTCTTCTCCCTTTTAGCTTCCTCCATCAACAAATCTGTTCCCATTCTGTTTTTGGAATTATCCCAGACACCCGAAACCCCACACAATCTTTGCCTAATTTCCTTCCAATATTCTGTGAGGTTGGAAAGAATAACTAAGGAAACTGGCAGGTTGGAGGCCATCGCTTTCCCGGTAAGCTACTTAATATTTTTTCAAATGGACAGAATGCCCGTTTTTCATTGTTTATCATTAGCAGAAAAAGCTCAATAAAGCTGGAGTTAAGCAGAGCCACTTTCAAGCCTTAAAGGTCATAGAGATTTCAGGCGGAGTGCTAAGCACGTCTTCCCGCTAAAATCAATGAAGGTAAGAAATCCAATCGGTGTCTAAGCTCCCAATTATGAATTG
Organism: Pituophis catenifer annectens; assembly: GCF_029215685.1. Lineage (NCBI taxonomy): Eukaryota > Metazoa > Chordata > Lepidosauria > Squamata > Colubridae > Pituophis > Pituophis catenifer. The sequence goes on from NW_027256887.1 coordinate 80,764,054, forward strand.
AATTGGAAACAACTCTATATTTTTTTTATTTACCTAAGCTCTCTAATTCTGCTGTATTTTCACATGGGCCTTTGTATAAAACAATCCTATTGATGAAAAACTCAACATTTCCCATTGCAACAGTTGATTTTTCTGACCTACTTTCATTCCCATTGAAAAACATTATGGCCAAGTAACAATTTTTCAGGAACACACTCAGAGTGTAATTGTGATATACCTCATAATCAGTTGAATCGTATTTTATTCAGCAGGTATAAATCATTACATATAGTGGAGCTAACTGGTTGCTGTCTGTTTCCTGTAGCAGGCACATTTTTAAAAAAATCATAATATAGCTGCTAAATCAGGAATATGAGAATGGCCAGGAATGCTACTTCTCACAGGGACTCTAGCAAAACTTAATTTTAAATGTGAAATGTATGGATGAAACAATGCACTGCCTAATCCTTCTTGTTGTTGTTGTTTTTTTAATGTATCTGTTACCGGCAATGTGTGAAAAGCTGGGATTGTATAGAACTCATAGGAAATCTATAGAATGTGTGACTTTTTAAGCTAATTATGAAATGTGTGCTTTTAAATGTGTGCTAAGAGCCTTGGTGGCGCAGTGGACTAAAGTGCTGTTAAGTAACACCAGCTACCTGCAATTACTGCAAGTTCAAATCTCACCAGGCTCAAGGTTGACTCAGCCTTCCATCCTTTCAAGGTAGGTAAAATGAGGACCCGGATTGTGGGGGCAATAAGCTGACTTTGTATAAAAAAGAACACCGCTTAAGGAGGGCCGAAAGCAGGTATATACAAAAGTATGAAGGATATTGCTTAACGCATTGTAAGCCGCCCTGAGTCTCTGGAGAAGGGCAGCATATAAATCGAACCAATAAATAAATAAATAAATAAATAAATAAATAAATAAATAAATAAATAAAGTTATATATTAGGTATTGTGTATAATACAGAGACATTATGCAGAATGACAGGAACTATTTAAGCAAAGTATGAAAAGAGAGTCATGAAAAGGGTTAGGGTTAGGGTTAGCCCCAAGGCTAAACCCAAACCCAAATCTGAACCCAAATCCAAACCCAAGACCAAGACCAAGACCAAGACCAAGACCAAGACCAAGACCAAGACCAAGACCAAGACTAAGCCAGGTGTCAGCAACCTGCGGCTCTGGAGCTGCTTGCGGATCTTTGGGCTCCCTGCTGTGGCTCCCTGTCCCATCACTGGCTGCCCCTGCCCCTCACCCTCCTTTCCCAGTCACTCCTCAAGGACTAGGAGCAGGGGTGAAATCCAGCAGGTTCTGACAGGTTTTGAGCAGTTCAGAGAACCGGTAGCAGAAATTTTGAGTAGTTCGGAGAACTGGTAGTGGAAATTTTGACCTGAGAAGGTAAGGGTGACAGCGGGGGGGTGGTGGTGGAGAAGTGACCAGGGCTGATTCTCTGGCACCTCACTCTTGCTGGAGCTTCTTCCAGCCCTTGTTGATGCTGGGTGTGCCTCAGTCACTTGGGGAGACACGCAACCTGCTCTCCGCCCTGAGACACCGGCCCGACCCGGCTGTGACCAATGCTGGCCTCACTAACACGAGGGCTGGTAGGGTGGGAATGGGATCCAGGAGGAGGGATGACGGAAAGGGGGATGGGCCCGCATCGTCCAGCCACAGCTTTAAGAAGTTCAGAGCAGTGGGAAAAGGGGTCTGGCCCCACCAAACCTCACACGCCCACCTCGGGGTTCAGGAAAGCCGAGGCTGGGCCAAGGGTGGACTCTCCTTGGGGCTCTTCACTCCTCCTTTTCTTTCTTCTTTTTGGAAATCTGGGCTGGCTGAGGAACGAGCGCAAAACACAGTGGAGGCTTCCCTTCGGGCGACCCTCCTCTTCCTTCTCCTCTCGCGACCCACTGGCCAGCTGTGGTAGGGCCAGGAGTGTATGCATGAGTGGGGAGACCCTCCTCAAGCGAGCAGCCGCCTACCCCGTGTATGCCTTTGCTGAGCTTTGGCCAAGCCCGCTGGCTCACTTGAGGCCACATCTAAATACCTCACAGGCCAGATCTGGCTCGTGGGCCTTGAGTTTGATACCCCTGCTTTATTGAAAGACCTATATGAAAATGAAAGAAGAAATGCAAAATAAAGTACAGGACTTTCTTACTGAACAAAAGAAGGGAAGAAGACTAGTATTGACCTATTTGTTGCAACAAGGAAGGCTAGAATGGCATTTTAGCAAAAATACCTTATACTTTGCCAGTTTGCCTTTTGGCATTGCATAGAATGTCTAGGAAGTATGTGAAATATTAAGCATTTCGTACATTGATGTCCCGTTTTTGGCATTCTATAGATTTCCTAGGCCCGTGATGGCGAACCTATGGCACACGTGCCACAGGTGGCACGCAGAGCCATATCAGTGGGCACGCCAGCTCAGCTGATTTTCTGGCCTTCTGGGCCCACCAGAAGTAGGGAAACAGGCTGTTTACTGCCTCCGGAGGACCTCGGGGGTGGGGGAAGGCCTGTTTTTCGCTCTCCCCAGGCTCCAGAGCCTTTCTAGGAGCCTGGGGAGGGTGAAAACAGCCTTCCAGTCCTGCCAGAAATCAGCTAACGGGATGTTTCCGGCCTCTGGAGGCCCTCCAGGGGGGATGGGGAAGGCCGTTTTCACCCTCCCCAGGCTCCTAGAAAGGCTCTGGAGCCAGGGGAGGGCGAAAAAATGGGCCCACCGTGCCATCGCATGCCAAAATTGGGGGGTGGCATGCGCATGTGAAAGGGAGCAGGTTGCATAGAATTATGGGTGTGGGCACGCGTGCGCATGACACCCCCTCGTGCTCCCCTGGTTTTGGCACGCGATGGCAAAAAGGTTAGCCATCACTGTCCTAGGCATTCTATAAAATGCCTAATTTCACAGATTGATGGCAACCTATCTAACAATTTATTTTATGATGTGTGAGTTCTTTTCAGGATGACGGTCATTAAACCAAAGCCAGAACTAGCAATGAAATTATTATGGTATGTTTCTGTGATAAAGTTGTGCAATGGACCAATCTGGATGTCATAGGCTAATATTGTAACAGATCTTTATATCAAGAACAATTATGGTAATCAGGGCACTAATGATCAAGTATTGACTACTTTTTTTTTAATTAAGCCATGGTAAAGGATAGGAACATGACACTTAGTGCAACAAGCTAATTGGGCAGGCAGAAGTTTATGATAACAGAAAAATAAAGCTTCCACCCAATATAGTAGTATGTTGTTTATTGTCGTGTAAATGAGCAAGAGAAATGTGCTCACTTACAAAGTGTAAAAAAATCCGAAGAAAAATACAGTAACAAGAATTAGCGGTAAAAGAGGAGTTAACTGTAAGGCCAGTTCATATTTTTATTTCATTATTAGCACTTGTATACATTATTGATGTAAACATACAAATTCCCCAAGAGAGGAGTCAGTTCATTCATGCAATTACACAAATACAATTCCATAAGATTGCATACAGTTTTGTAAAAACTGTGTAGAAAACAGCACTGTGAATATTTTGTGTAGAAATATATTTCTAAAAATAATCATCGTATAATATGAAAATCCAAGCCTTTTTTAAACACTATTAAAAAAACCAATAAAATAAATTGTACGGGTAGTTTTCAACTTAGAACAGTTCATTGAGTGGTCTTTAGAAGTTAGGACACTGGGAAAAAAGTGACTTATGACCGTTTTTCACACTTACGACCGTTGCAACGTCCCCGTGGTCACGTGATCGAAATTCAAATGCTTGGCAACTGGTTCCTACTTATGACCATTGCTGTTTTTTGTGGGGTAACGTGATCCCGTTTTGTGACCTTCTGAGAAGCAAAGTCAATGGGGAAGCCAGATTCAATTAACAACCGTGTGACTAACTTAACAACTGCAGTGATTCACTTAACTGTGGCAAGAAAGGTTGTAAAATGAGGCAAAATTCACTTAACTGTTTCACTTAACAACAGAAATTTTGGGCTCAGTTGTGGTCGTAAATCGAGGATTAGCTGTATTATTAGGCCAACCCAATGTCTAAAAATAGAACATTTTTAAAAATTCAAAGATTATATAACTTTTAACTTATTTTTGTTTCTTCCAACATTTTATCAATTGCCTCTATTGCAATCTGAACTGTAAAATTATCGGTCTAGGCTACTGCAGAAAAAAAATATTTCAAAATATTTACCTCATAAATTACTATAACTTGAACTGATATTCCTGTGGTCACATTTAATATCTGAATGAAACATTTACTAAGATAAAGCATGCATGCAGCACAGTACAATGTATATAAACCAGTGTTTTGCTTTAAAGTGGACAAATTGATACAAAAGAAATGCAAAAAAAAGATAAAATTACTTGCAAAGCTTTTCCTCATTGTATACACAGAAGAATCGTTTTTCAACAGAGAATTTATAAAGCGTATTTAGAAGCTGAGCTCACTGTTCATCTTCTCAGGACATGATTAATTAACATAGAAGCAGTTTAATAAATTAATACATCATATTATATATTGTATAATAAATTAATACAATGCAAATTCATAAAAGCATACATAAAATACAATACATATTGCTTTAAAGGTTGTACATAATTTAAATGGTTACACTTCATTTAAAAGGTGGTGGCTACACAAAAACGACAATTCTGATCTCCTATTAAATACACATATGTACAGAAGACACAACTGCGACAGCAGCCCATGACTAATTATTTCTTCCAACCAAAAAGTACCGTATTTTTCGAAGTATAATACGCACCTTTTTCCCCCCTAAAAGGGGGTGAAAATTTAGGTGTGTCTTATACACTGAATGTATCCCCGCCCACCCACTGGCCCCCACCCTTTGGCCTCTGCCTCCCAGCAGTTACCTCCTTGCAGCAAGCAGCAAGAAGAAACAGCTCCTTTCAGCTTCAGCACAGCCTAATTAGCACAAGTTGATTGGATCGGCCTCCCGACTCTCAGCTGTTTTGCTCTCAGCTGTTTTGCTCTCAGCTGTTTTGCTCGGGCCTCTGCTGCTTGCTGCAAGGAGGTAAATTGCTGGGAGCAGATTTTTTTTTTCCCCCTTGTGCTAATCAAGCTATGGTGAAAATGAAAATTAAAGTAAAACAGGCTGTTTGCTGTTTGCTGCAACGAGGCAAAATTTCTGGGAGGCAGAGGCAGATTTCTTTTTCTTGTTTTCCTCACCCAAAAAGGTAGGTGCGTCTTATAGTCCAGTGCGTCTTATACTCTGAAAAATATGGTATGTTTTTAAAGAAGTATGACAATTCTTCGCATTACTTCTCTTTTCAACCTTCATTCTTTCCTTAGAAAAGGAAGTACCACTAATTAAACCGTAACTTTAGAACTGTGGGGTACCTTCAGGAATGGGTTCGTATCGATTAATGAGCGAAACAGCCCTTCCCTCATTCGCATTAAGCTCAAATTGCTCCTTTCTGAGAAATTCAGCTAGATTTGCCGATGATAGAACTTTTTTGTTTGCCGAGTAGCTGGTGAAAAGTTCAACCAGTTCTGGTCTGTGCAGAAGAATTCGATAGATTGCTCTGAAATCTTCCATGGTAATAAGTCCAGACTTCTGTTTGTCATTTTTCTACCGAAAGAAAAGAAAAAAAGAAAGATTAGGCAAAACCTGGCTACCAAAACAGTAACTGTGAGAGGGACCTTAGAGTCTTAGTAGACGATCACTTAAACATGAGCCAGTAGTGTGAAGCAGCAGCCAATAAAGCTAATACAATCCTTGGTTGAATAACCAGAGGCATAGAATCAAAATCACGTGAAGTATTAGTACCGCTTTATAAAGCCTTAGTAAGGCCAAACCTGGAATACTGCATCCAGTTTGGGTCACCACATTAGAAAAAAGATGTTGAGACTTTGGAAAAAGTGCAGAGAAGAGCAACTAAGATGATTAAAGGTCTGGAGACTAAAATATATGAAGAATGGTTGCAGGATTTGGGTTTGGCTAGTCTAGACAAAAGAAGGACTAGGAGCAGGGGTGAAATCCAGCAGGTTCTGACAGGTTCTGGAGAACTGGTAGCGGAAATTTTGAGCAGTTCAGAGAACCGGTAGCGGAAATTTTGAGTAGTTCGGAGAACCGGCAAATACCACCTCTGGCTGGCCCCAGAGTGGGGTAGGAATAGAGATTTTGCAATATCCTTCCCCCAGGAGTGGGGAGGGAATGGGGATTTTGAAGTATCCTTCCCCTGGAGTGGGGTGGCAATGAAGGTTTTGCAGTATTCTTCCCCTGCCACCCCTTATATTAATTTTTACTCCAAAAGATGCATTAAGGGCTTATTTTCTGGTTAGGTCTTATTTTCAGGAAAATACGGTACTAAATGAATCCCTCTGGCTGACAATCTTAACTGGGGCTTATTTTAGGTGTAAGGCTTATATTATGAGCATCCTGAAAAATTATGCTAGGGCTTATTTTCCAGTTAGGTCTTATTTTGGGAGAAACACGTTATGACTTACCTTCATACAGGCGAAAAGCACACAGAATTATGCTACTCTACAGGTAGTCCTTGATTTACAAATTACTTTAGCAACTATTCAAAGTTACAAAGGCATTTTAAAAAGGGACATATGACCATCCTTGAACTTACAATCATCATAGCATCCTCATGGTCACATGATCCAAATTCAGGCACTTGGCAACTGGCCTGTCTTTATGACAGTTACAGCATCCTGGGGTCATGTGATCACCATCTGTGACCTTCGCAGCTAGCTACTTTCCAGCAATCAATAGGAGAAGCTGAGTTTGCTTAATTCGTGCGTGACCCACTTAACAATTGCATTGATTCACTTAACAACTTTGGCAAACAACATTGTAAATTGGACATAACTCATTTAACAGCTGCCTTGCTTGGAAAAAAGAAGCTCTGGACTCAATTGTAGTTGTAACTGAAGGACTACCTGTAATAAAGATTCGATTTGATTTTATCTGAAACCTATTAAAGACAGCCATTCATACTATTTCCCCTTTCTTTTCTCCCATGCTATGCTGGCTTAATACCAACAAAAAATAGAGAACTTGCTCACGTCTATCTTTTAATCTATATAATTTCCCCAGACCCAGGTAAGAAATTCTTGAATCAGGACTTGCCATGATTAAGAATACATTCAATGAATCAATTTTTTAAGGGGTGGAGGACAGGAAGAGAAGGAGAGATATAATGGGGGAGGGGATTACAGTGTAATTCTATCTATGTCAGTAATAAAAGATTGATTGATTGACACAATGAAAAGAAATTGACACAATACAATTCCATTGAGCAATATTTCAACTTGAACATAACAAATGCTCCTCTGGATAAATGCAACAAGGTTTCGGGTACATTTTTTTTCTAAATAGTAAAAAAGAACATTACCTATCAATAATCAGAATCACTTTGGTCTTCTGGTTAAGGATCAGGCTAGAAACAGGGAGACTGTGAGTTGTAGTCCTACCTTAGTTATAAAAGCCAGATGGGTGACTTTGGGCCAATCATTCTCTGTCAGCCCAACTCATCTCGTAGGGTAGTTGTTTTGGGGAAAATAGGAGCAGGAAGGAGTACTAGGTATGTTCCCTGTTTTAATTTATTTGTAAAAATAATAAAGGTGGGATAAAAAAGATCTAAAAACATGCATTTCCATATTAAAAGAAAATTTTAACCTAGAAATTTGTCCATTCAACACCTGAGAAAATGGCTTTGATCATATTTTTACAACACATTTAAAAAAAAAAACACAATTATTGTTTTCTCACCTTAAAAACTTTTTTCACATGAACATAATCGTAAGAGACTTCAAACTTATTGAGCAGCTTTAAGGTCTTATCTATGTTGATCTTGCCCTCTCTAAATTCATCATAAATCATGTCCATGAACCATGTATAGAAAAGTGAGTTAAGGGAACTCTCAACAACATTGACAGTATCTTAATTCAGAAAATATCAACAACATTGACAATCTTCATTCAGAAAGCATATAAGAGACAATCCCTTGACATTTAATATTAAGATTTCTATGCCCAAATGAACTTACGTTCATCTATTTCAGGAATGTCAAACTGGATCTCTTCGAGGGTTGGATCAGCATTGTAGTTCTCCTCCATGGGCCAGCCGGAGGGAGATGGGATGGACACCTCCTGCAGTACCCTTCTGGCCAAAACAGGGCACGAGGGAGAGCGTGCGAGCCCCCGTGCGTCCCGTCCTTGGCCTGGACAGCCTCCTGCAGCACCCTGCCAGCCAAAATGGGGTGCAGGGGGCCCTCACGTGGCCCCCCGCACCCTGTTTTGGCTGCCAGAGGCACCGTGGGCCAGTCCTTTGCTATTTCCAGGCTGACCCCGTGGGCCAGATTTAAGCACCCCGCGGGCCTTGAGTCTGACACACCAGATCTATTTCATTTAGTCAAGATCAAGTGAGGTACTAATACTGCTCTATAAAGCCTTAGTAAGAGCGCACCTCAAATACTGCATCCAGTTTTGGTCACCATGCTATAAAAAAGATGTGGAGACTCTATTATTAGTTCGATTTATATGCCGCCTTTCTCCGAAGACTCAGGGCAGCATGTAAATTGAACTAATAATAGAGTCTCCACATCTTTTTTATAGCGTGGTGACCAAAACTCCGAAGACTCTAGAAAGAGTGCAGAGAAGAGCAACCAAGATGATTAGGGAACTGGAAGCTAAAATATACGATGAACAGTTGCAGGAACTGGGCCTGGCTAGTCTAGTGAAGAGAAGGACCAGGGGAGACATGATAGCAGTCTTCCAATATTTGAGGGGCTGCCACTGAGAGGAAGGGGTCAAGCTATTTTCCAAAGCACCTGAAGGCCAGACAAGGAACAATGGATGGAAACTGATCAAGGAGAGATTCAACCTGGAAATAAGGAGAAATTTTCTGACAGTGAGAGCCATCAACCCATGGAACAGAAGTTGCCTTCAGAGGTTGTGGGAGCTTCATCCCTGGAAGCTTTCAAGAAGAGACTGGACTGCCATCTGTCAGAAATGGTGTAGGGTTTCCTGCTTGGGTGGGGGGTTGGACTAGATGACCTACAGGGTCCCTTCCAACTTTGTTAATCTGTTATTTAGACTCAACTTTAGAAGACTGAAATAACTTTGTAAGGCAATGTTCTAAGTGAAATATTATTAAAATAGAAGAGGTTTCCCCCTCCCTATGGAAAAACAACTTCCCCATCCTCTTTGAAGACATTTATGGGGGGGGAGGGGGGGGATAATAATTCCCCTGTATTAATTGTAATAAGAGCCAGTCAAGTGTTTAAGTGCTTGCCTAGAAACCAGGAAACTGTGAGTTCTAGTCTTAATTTAGACATGAAAATCAACTGGGTGACTTTGAGTCAATCACTCTCTCTCAGCCCAACCTACCTCACAAGGTTATTGTGGGGAAAATAGGAGGAAGAAGGAGTTTTAGGTATGTTCGACACCTAGAATTACTTATAAAGTAATAAAGGCAGGATAAAATTCTAATAAATAAATAGTAAGTAATATGATAATTTATATGTTGCCCAACTCCTAATGACTCCCAGTTTAGGCATATGCACTAAATATATACATAGGGATATCCATAAACTGCCATGAAATTCAGATGAAGCTTTGCTTGTTGCAAAGGAATGGAGTAACGTTGGAAGAGCTCACACAATAAACAAAAAATGAGAATCCTCAACAAAAGGATTAAATGTATATTTGTACAGAGAAAATGGTGTTTCCCTATAGTGCAGGACCCTGCTTTGCCCTTCTTAATATACCATCCATTTAAAAAAGCCCTCCAACACCAAATTTATGATTATTCATTCATTTATTCCTTTTGCATCGTGCTGGGATCTAAGTTTATAAGTTATGAAAAACATTAAAACACCCACAGTAAATATTAAAAGTCAGAGTAAAAACAATTAAAAGCACATAAAAATTGTAAATGGGCAGAAATAAGATAAATAAAAGATAAGAAGATAAGCAAAACTAACTAGTTGGAGTACTTTGGGAGATGCTCTAAGCATCCTCCAAAATGCCCTTTCAGGAAAAGGGCCAGGCTGATCTCTATTAAAAGATTATTCCAGAGGGCCATTGCTGACCTGGATTCCTTTAACTTCCTAATTAGGTCAACTGGAATATTATGTTTATCTGAATGAGGATTTCAAAGTCCATGCAATATTAAATTGCTCCCCTAGAAACACAGGAAAGATTAAGAGCTTCCAATATACAGAGATACATGAATCTGGGAGATAGGTAAAGGTAAAGGTTCCCCTCGCACATATTTGCTAGTCGTTCCCAACTCTAGGGGGCGGTGTTCATCTCCGTTTCAAAGCTGAAGAGCCAGCACTGTCCGACGATGTCTCTGTGGTCATGTGGCCGGCATGACTAAACACCAAAGGCGCACGGAATGCTGTTACCTTCCCACCAAGGTGGTCCCTATTCTTCTACTTGCATTTTTTACGTGCTTTCGAACTGCTAGGTTGGCAGAAGCTGGGACAAGTAACAGGAGCTCACCCCGTTAAGCGGCACTAGGGTTTCGAACCGCTGAACTACTGACCTTTCGATCGACAAGCTCAGTATCTTAGAAACTGAGCCACCGCGTCCCTTGGATTCACCGTGTGAATCCGGGAGATACTTGCATCCAAATATTCTTATTTCTGCTTCTTCCTTTTCACAGGGATACAGGTAGTCCTTGATTTACAACCACAACTGAGCCCCAAATGGCTAAGTGAGACATTTGTTAAGTGAGTTTTATGGCCTTTCCTGCTACAGTTGTTAAGTGAGTTGCTGCAGGTGTTAAATTTAGGAACATGGTTGTTCAGTGAATCGTTCCCCATTGACTTTGCTTGTCAGAAGGTCGCAAAAGGGAATTTCACATGACCACGGGATGCTGCGACCATCATAAATACATGCCAGTTGCCAAGACTCTGAATTTTGATGACATGACCATAGGTGAAAAATAGTGATACGTCACTATTTTCTTTGCCGTTGTAACTTCAAACGATCACTAAACAAATGGTTGTAAGTCGAGAACTATCTGTATGTACCTGAATGTGAACTGAATGTTTCTCTATGACTGATGTAACCATCAACTTTTCCATCCATAAGGCTTCAAGTTCGCTTGGGAATGAGTGCCTTATGGATTTGGGAAGGAAAGCCTTGGTAGTACAGTGGTCTAAAGCACCCTGTTATTAAGACCAGCTGCCTGCAATTACTGCAGGTTCGAATCTCGCCAGGCTCAAGGTTGACTCAGCCTTCCGTCCTTTCTAAAGTAGGTAAATTGAGGACCCAGTTGTGGGGGCAATAAGCTGACTTTGTATAAATATACAAAAGGATGAAGGCTATTGCTTAGCACATTGTAAGCCACCTTGAGTCTCCGGAGAAGGGCGGCATATAAATCAAATTAAAAAAGAACAAAAAAAGACCCTTTGGGTGAAGGAACCAAAGAACAAAGATATTCTTAGCTGTAGGTTTTTGGAGAAAAGGTTAGGTAGGTCTTTTTCTTTGTAAGGGCTTAGTTACAAATAGATCTTGTTCCAGGCTCTTTCTTCTTGACAAGTTAGAACAATTAACCAGTGGAACAACTGGCCTCCAGAAGTTGTGAATGCTCCAACACTGGAAGTTTTAAAGAAGAGATTGGACAACCATTTGTCTGAAATGGTACATAGGGTTTCCTACTCTATGGGTAGGAAACCCATAGAGTTTTCTACCCATAGTCTTCTAGTCCAAGACTAGAAGACCTCCAAGGTCCCTTCCGTTATTCAGGTTCGTCTTCTAGTGACTAGATCAGTGTTTCCCAGCCTTCGCACTGTCAGATGCGTAGCCTTTAATTCCCGGAATTCCCTATTCCCCATGCCTTTTGCTGAGAATTATAAAATTTACCCAAGGTTGAGAAACATTGGACTAAATTCATCGTTTCTCCAGTTTAGCAACTTTAAGAAGGGTGGACTTCAACTCCCAGAATTCCCCAGCCAGCATTGGCTGGGGAATTCTGGGAGTTGAAGTCCACCCCTCTTAAAGTTGCTAAGGCTGAGAAACACCAGACCGGATAGATATATGTTTACTTATTCCGGGCACGTGTTGCTATATAAACTACACTATTTTACTCCCGCTCATTTTTCTTCGTAATCATTGCACAAAGTCACTTATAGATTTCAATAGATCCTCCCATCCGTGACAGTTAGCAAGTAAGAGAAAACTCTACTACTCTTAACACTACTGCTATCAATAACTATCATGATAGAAGAAAGCTGACTTTCCAAGAATACTTAGAATAGAATAACAGACTTGGAATCATCCAGGTTTAGTCATTTTCTATGTAGAATAGAATAGAATAGAATTTTTTTTATTGACCAAGTGTGATTGGACACACAAGGAATTTGTCTTGGTGAATAGAATAGAATAGAATAGAATAGAATAGAATAGAATAGAATAGAATAGAATAGAATAGAATAGAATAGAATTCTTTATTGGCCAAGCGTGATTGGACACACAAGGAATTTGTCTTTGGTGCATACACTCTCAGTGTACATAAAAGAAAAGATACGTTCGTCAAGAATCATACGGTACAACACTTCATGATAGTCATAGGGTACAAATAAGCAACCGGGAAACATTATCAATATAAATCGTAAGGATACAAGCAACAAAATTACAGTCACACAGTCATAAGTGGAAGGAGACGGGTGGTGGGAACGATGAGAAGATGAATACTAGTGCAGACTTAGTATTTGCCTTTTTAAAGCTAAGCTTATTGAAAGCCATCATTTTCCCTCTTGGGACTGCCACAGTTTAACCAAAGAACAGAATAACAGAGTTAGGAGGGACCTCGGAGGTCATCTAGTCCAACCCCCTTTGCTGCTCAAGCGGGAGACTCTATATCAGAGGTCCTCAAACTTGGCTGCTTTAAGACTTGTGGACTTTCAACTCCCAGAATTCTCCAGCCAGCTATGCTGGCTGGAGAATTCTGGGAGTTGAAGTCCACAAGTCTTAAAGCAGCCAAGTTTGAAGACCTCTGCCTTATATCATTTCTGACAGATGGCAAGTCTGGTTCACCTTGGCGCAAGTCCGGTCCATCCATCTTTCTTTCTTTCTTTCTTTCTTTCTTTCTTTCTTTCTTTCTTTCTTTCTTTCTTTCTTTCTTTCTTTCTTTCTTTCTTTCTTCTTTCTTTCTCTCTCTCTCTCTCTCTCTCTCTCTCTCTCTCTCTCTCTCTCCCTTCCTTCCTTCCTTCCTTCCTTCCTTATTCTCCGAAGGACTCAAGGCGGCTTACAATGCATTAAAACCCATCTATTAAAACCTTAAAATTCTTTCTTGGCGCCTCCTCGCTCAACGTGATGCCCACGGATAACCTGGGACCCTCCCCACCCAGGAATTCCTCGCCGTCATCCGACCCCGCGTCAACCAGTTGGGGGAAATCTGGGGAGCTGTGGGCAATACACTCCTTCCCTCTCGCTCCTTCCAAGCCAAGGATATTTATTCTCCATGGTGCCGCCGTTGCCTCCTCCGCATGGCCCGAGCGCCTGTTCCTTACTGCGATGGTCTCAGCAGCTCCCAGCGCGCCGCCCGCCTCGCCCGCCTCGCGGCTCTACCCCGCGGCTCTTCCTCCCTGCTGCCCGCCTGGATGCGGCCAGTCGAAAGCCCGGAGAGAGGCGACCCTCTATGGCGCCAGCGGGGCAGCCCGCGGGGCCTCCGCCACGTCACAACGGGCGGGCGAGGGGCTGCCTCCCTTGCTGGTTCCCCCCCCCCCAACGGCCGGGTTGCCCCCCCCCATCCCGCTCCAGCGCCCGCGGGGCTACAGATGGGCATCCCGTGCGCCTTTTTTTTTTTTCCCCCACGCCTCTCTTCTCTTCTCTTCTACCTCTGGGCTCTCGCTTTCTGGCCAGAATAAATCTTTAAAGGATGCCTACACACCACCATCATCATCATCATCATCATCATCATCATCATCATCATCAGGCAAGATTAGGCAAGGCTATTGCTTAAAGCATTGTAAGCCGCCGTGAGTCTCCGGAGAAGGGCGGCATATAAATCAAATTAAAAAAAAAAAAAAAAAAGATTGATACTTAAATGAGAAGATAGGAAGGCCCACCAACGGAAGGAGTGGTGATAGCACCCACTAAGTGCGATCCAAAACATCTGGATTGCCGTTTGAAGAATGTCAGCGTTTGGCAACGTCACTATCAGTGATAGTGCAAAAGGTGGCTTCCATCCTGCGATGGAGGAGGCAAAGGTAGCACCCGTAGGTGCCTTGAGTGCAATCCAAAACATCTGGAGCGCCGCTTGAAGAATGTTTGAAGTGTTGGCAACGACACTATCAGTGATAGTGCAAAAGGTAGCTTCCATCCTGCAATAGTGAAGGCAAAGACAGCACCCATTGGTGCATTAAGTGCGATCCAAAACATCTGGAGCGCCACTTGAAGAATGCTTGAAGCGTTGGCAACGTCATCCTCAGTCAGTTGCAAAAGGTGGCTTCCATCCTGCGATGGGGAAGGCAAAGATAGCAGGTGCCTTAAGTGCCAAAGGCACAGGTGCCTTGAGTGCGATACAAAACATCTGGAGCGCTTGAAGCGTTGGCAACATCACCATCAGTCCATTGCAAAAGGTGGCTTCCATCCTGCGAAGTTGTCTCCGACACCCATCCAAGATTCACTTCTGCCTATTCCAGGTTCTTAGAAGGACTCAAGTTAATAAAAATGACAAATCCAGTCTGAACATCTGTCTGACTTGTGCCACGGGCCATCATCATCATCATCATAATCATAGGAAACAAATGATCTGAAAATATGAAGAAAGTCTAGAAGAAAAAGAGAGATATGAAATGCAACATAAAATTTATGTAGACTGAAGTGTCTCAGCTGGGCTGTTCTTCTCGGTGTGGCTTCTCTGGTTTTAATTTTTTTTTTCCCTCCCAAACTATTTTGCTGATGATTATAATTGCACTAGTAAAAACTAATACAAAGTAAAAGAAAGAAAAATAGAGAAAATGGTGCAAAAGGGAAAAATAGAGAAAATGTGAAAAAAAAAATAAGAATGTACTAGAAGAATATATAAATGACCCCCACAATCCTCATGTCCCAGAGGTGTTTTTTCAAAAGGCAACTTCATTTATTTATTTATTTATTTATTTATTTATTTATTTATTTATTTATTTATTTATTTTTATATGCCGCCCTTTTCCGGAGACTCAGGGCGGCTCACAATGCGTTAAGCAATAGCCTTCATACTTTTGTATATTTATACAAAGTCAGCTTATTGCCCCCACAAACCGGGTCCTCATTTTACCCACCTTAGAAAGGATGGAAGGCTGAGTCGACCTTGAGCCTGGTGAGAATTGAACTCACAGTAATTGCAGGCAGCTGGATGTTAAATGCTGCCTTAGTAGGAGGCATTAGCCTCCTACGCCACTTAGGCTCCTTGAGAAAAACTTAAAAAAACTTAAGAAAAACAAAGTCCAATTGCCTTTTGAAAAAGCACCTCTGGGACAACCATGACTTGGATGACTGAGAATCTCCATAGACACTCCCAATCTTCATCACCAGTAAGCAGTTTTAATATTTTTTTTTCATCTGCCTCTCCAGTTTACATTGTTGCAGAGTTTTTCCCTGCTGTTTTCCCACATTTCCACACCTACAACCATGGGAATCTGTAAGGACTATGTGTTATCATAAATTAATCAATCTGGTGGATGTCCCTGAAACATTAGAGACAGAATAGAGCAGGGGTCTTCAACTTTGGCAACTTTGAAGTCCACAAGTCTTAAAGTGGCCAAGGTTGGAGACCCCTAGAATAGAGAACACAGAATAATACTGAATGCTCCAACACTGGAAGTTTTTAAGAAAAGATTGGGTAACCATTTGTCTGAAGTGGTGTAGGGTTTCCTGCCTAAGCAGGGGGTTAGACTAGAAGACCTCCAAGGTCCCTTCCAACTCTTTTATTCTATTCTAAAAAGAAATGTATTCCTTTTTTCCCTGGCTTAAATCAAATTGCTGATTTCAGGGACTCTCCCTGAATTCCCACTGACGGTGAGAAATGTTTTTTCTTCTTTCAAAACCAAGCATCAAGAAACGTTATTTAACAAAACAGATAATTTATTTTCTCACCTTTATCACGTAGGATTGTTTCCATTGTACTCTGACTGAGCATAATTATGAAAATAAGGGAAGGTATAAAGGCCTTGCTATATGACAAAACAAATACCACATTCTTATAATTTGGAGCGGAAACAATGGGAGCAGTGTTATTGTATTTGGTTTCCCCAAATATTTTAAGAGATGCACTTGCCAGAAATGCCAACCTTTTCGGCAATCTTTTTTTCAAAATGAAAAATTAAAATTAAGATTGTAATTTGGATTGTATTGCATTGCATTGTATTCAGTCATTTATGACAGGAGACATGCTACCCTATCAAGAGCTATAGAGGGAACATGAATGATACCCAAAAGTTCCTCAAGAGGTTTTGTGATTAGGTCTACAGCATCATTGATGTCTCACATGTATGATTAATAAAAAAATGTATTAGATTATTTTAATACACAATAGAATGATACAGTCTGTGGCCCCAAAGTCACAAGCATCCCGGTGACTGTCACAGCCCTAGCAATACGAAATTACAAATTATGAAATTACTTAACTGTCCTTACCTAACTAAATTTGGATGTGAATCCATTAAAAAAAAAAAACTTGTTCTAATCCAATACATTGAAGCATGATGTCCAGAGTATTGTTTGAAGTCCAAGTGCCTCTTTTCAGTGTGAAAAAGTTCCTTATCCAGGTACAAAATTCCATCTATCTACAGTGTTTCCCTGAAAAAAAGCCCTCCCCTGAAAATAAGTCCTCCCCCAAAATATTTAACCGCATGCACAGCCGGTCCCCACCATTTCCTCTGGTTAGGGTTAGGGAGACAGAGCTGGAAATCAGGTATGACAGCAAGAGGATCCCCGTCTTGCTCCACACACCCCAAAATAATAAGACCTCCCCACAAATAGGGCCAAGCGCTTATTTCAGGGTTCAAAAAAATATAAGACAGGGTCTTATTTTTGGGGAAACACAGTATCTATCTATCTATCTATCTATCTATCTATCTATCTATCAGATAGATAGATAGATAGATAGATAGATAGATAGATAGATAGATAATATATTTACTAAGTCTGCACTACTATTAATCTTCTCATCGTTCCTATAACCCATCTCCTCCCACTTATGACTGCATGACTGTAACCTTGTTGCTTGTATCCTTATGATTTATATTGACTGTTTCCTAATATAATTTGATTGCTTATTTGTACCCTATGACTATCATTAAGTGTGGTACCTTATGATTCTCGACAAATGTATCTTTTCTTTTATGTACACTGAGAGCGTATGCACCAAGACAAATTCCTAGTGTGTCCAATCACACTTCTATTCTATTCTATTCTATTCTATTCTATTCTATTCTATTCTATTCTATTCTATTCTATTCTATTCTATTCTATCTTCTATCCATCCATCCATCCATCCATCGGTCTGTCTGTCTGTCTGTCTATCATATAACTAATTTGTAGCCTGACATTTAAAAACATTAATTAGATGTACATTCTTCTCAATTTATTGAATTAAATGCATATAAGTTATGCAAAATTTTTGAAGAGGCACCAATCTTTGAAAAGGTTGCAAATGACAGTAGCACATCCAAGTTACAGTCACTCCTCTTCAGCACTTTCTATAATTCTTGCTCTGCAGTGTAGAAAACTCAGAAACTCTTGAATCCAGATGTAACCACC
This sequence comes from Pituophis catenifer annectens, assembly GCF_029215685.1. NCBI lineage: Eukaryota > Metazoa > Chordata > Lepidosauria > Squamata > Colubridae > Pituophis > Pituophis catenifer. The sequence goes on from NW_027256887.1 coordinate 80,781,765, forward strand.
AAGGAAACGTGATGGTTCCATTCCCCTTGATGTCATGGAGTGACAAAACAATTGTTTTCTCTGGCATTTCTCCAGGTCACAGTGTGTGACAGTCTCCACAGATCCTAGGAATTGATATCATTTTTGTGTGCAGAACATAACAGTTTTCTCATCTATATTCATTTGCAGTCACTGTAAATGTTTTCAAAACAGAATACAGTGGAATCAGTAAAGCAGTCTTCGACTCCAGGGTCCTCCGATGCTAAAAAGAAGGGTAATATATCCCATTTTTTTGGATGTAGTTGATTTTTCCTAATAATATAAATGTTTAGTATCTGTCTTTCAAGGCTCACATGCATAAACACACAGTCAGTATTTTAGAGTTCTGTTTTAGCCTCAGAATTTGTTAAACAATCTTTTCAGTGGGATTAAGGGATTTAACAAGTTTGGTTTGTTTGTGAGATTGAGATTGCCATGAGCCATGGCGGTGCAGTGGCTAGAATGCAGATTTGCAGGCTAATTCTGCCGACTGCCAACAGTTCAATAATTCACCGGCTCAAGGTTGACTCATCCTTGCATCATTCCAAGGAAGATAAAATCATCATCATCTTCTTCTTCTTCTTCTTCTTCTTCTTCTTCTTCTTCTTCTTCTTCTTCTTCTTCTTCTTCTTCTTCTTCTTCTTCTTCTTCTTCTTCTTCTTCTTCTCCTTCTTCTCCTTCTCCTCCTCCTCCTCCTCCTCCTCCTCCTCCTCCTTCTCCTCCTCCGCCTCCTTCTCCTTCCTACCACATAATCCCTTGCAGGGTGGAGTCTGGGCAACTGAATCGAGCTAGCAGAGTGTTTACTGGCCAGATGCCCTTCCTGTCACCAATGCAGAATTTTGTTCAGCATATATATTCTCATTTTGCCCAGAGAGAGAAATATCTGCCTCTACCTAGGATCAAACTCACAGCCTCCTGATTGTGAGGTGAGAGCTCTACCTCTAGTCCAGTGATGGCTAACCTTTTTGCTGTCGTGTGCCAAAAGTGGGGGAAGTGTGGGGGGGGTCGCAGGCGCGCGTGCCACATTCATAATTCAATGCGCCCCGCCCTCCCATGCATGTGCATGCGATCCCCCCATGCTCCCCCCTGCTTTCAGCACACAATGGCATGGTGGGCCCAGTAGGCCTGGTTTTTTTTGCCCTCCCCAGGCTCCAGAGGCTTTCTTGGAGCCTGGAGAGGGCAAAAACGGCCTTCCCCACACCACCAGAGGCCCTCCGGAGACCGGAAACGGCCCATTTCCCGACTTCCGGTAGGACTGGAAGATCCATTTTTCACCCGTCCCAGGCTCCAGAGGCTTTCTAGGACCTGGGGAGGATGAAAACCGCCTTCCCTACCCAACCCCAGAGGCCCTCCAGAGGCCAGAAACAGCCCGTTTCCCGACTTCCAGTGGGACTGGAAGGCCCGAAAATCAGCTGGCTGGCATGCTTGCGCACTAGAGCTGAGCTAGGGCAACACTCGTGGAGCCGATATGGCTCCACGTGCCACACGCGTGCCATAGGTTCGCCATCACGGCTCTAGGCCATCGCACCACTCCCCAAGGAAGATAAAATGAGGACCCAGATTGTTGGGGGCAAAATGCCAACTCTGTAAACCGCTTAGACAGGGCTGTAAAAGCACTGTGAAGCGGTATGTAAGTGTTAAGCGCTATTGCTACTGCTATTACGAGCTTTCACAGAAACAAACAAACAAAAATGCATGAATTTCTGCAAGAGGCATTTCATATTTATTTTTTTCCCAAAATTTCAGATCCCACTGCTACCGTTGAAACAGGCCCATCAAAAACTGAGCCAGCACCAAAAGAGGGTGCAGCTCCACCACCTACAGATGCTAAAACAACAGCAAAACAACCGGCGGCCGCTCCAACTTCGGAGACAAAGGAACCTGAAAAACATGGTAAAACCAAAGAAATGATCAATGATCAAAACCTCACCTTCTGCAACACTAAGTGCCAAATTATAATTTCAAATACAGCAGGGCAAATTATGAAATGAGTAATAATGCTGGCTAATTACGCTGAAAGGGCCTTGGTAGTACAGTGGTTTAATGCACCCTGTTATTAAGACCAGCTGCCTGCAATTACTGCAGGTTCGAATCTTACCAGGCTCAAGGTTGACTCAGCCTTCCATCCTTTCTAAGGTAGGTAAATTGAGGACCCAGTTTGTGGGGGCAATAAGCTGACTTTGTATAAATATACAAAAGTATGAAGGCTATTGCTTAACGCATTGTAAGCTGTCCTGAGTCTCCGGAGAAGGGCGGCATATAAATCAAATTTTAAAAAAAAATGAATTAATTCTTTAAAAAATCATTTGTCCGGATCAATCACAAACTAAAGTTGACGAGTAATAAATATTGGCTAAATTCCAGACCAAACTTTTATATACTTAGTCAGATATCCTGTAAGCTCTATTGATTTTTTTTTTAAAGAGAAAAAGTGGAACCGATACAGTAGACCCTGCTCCAGAATCCTTCAGTATTAGCAGTCTTGAAAAGATTAAAGTTTCCTTAAGACCAATATACAATATACACAGTCAATTAATGATATTGTTTTCTTTGGGTTTCTTCTAGATTTAAGTATTTTTGTTCCCAATTGGCCTTGTTACAGCGTTCTAGAAACTTTCTAGAAAATAGATATATGGTGTGTGTTTTTTTTCTTCCTAGCATTTTCCCACAAGTGTAGAGTCTATTCTTCTTTTTGAGGTCAATCAAGTATCAATCTGTGGGTTGCAATAGGAATCAATTGACCAGTTTTTTGTCCAAGCTGATGTAGTTGGCTGAGAAAGACTGATTCACCCAAAGTCATCCGGCCAGCTTTCATGCCTAAGGCACAACTAGAATGTCACTGCGTTCTTTTATTTACCAGCTGAGCTCATCTTTTCTGGACTATCAGACTTTCCATACCTTGCCAAGAATTGTTATCAGTAAGCTAAACTGCGCATGTCCACCCACATTCCTTCACACTCATTTTTTTCCTTTGTTCTCTTGCCAGAAAGGTCTGGCTGAGAAATAGCCGGCACGAACTTTTGCAAAAATGTAACAATTACTTTTCTTAGTTATTGAGATGTTTTATTTTCTTTATAACAAATAAATGAGTTTTCTTAGAAGATATTTTCTTCGGGGTTTGTTTTCTTAAAGTATGCAACAAGGAAAAAGGTCTCGATCCACTCCTCTAATCAGGCGCGATTATCTCATAGCCAGAATGGGATTAATCAATGCCCTGACATAGAATATAGGGTAGTTTTTATATGATTTTTATATTGTTTTAATTCCTGATTGGGACCCACTCAGGATTTGGTATAAGATGGGTAGCTATGTAAATATTTTAAATAAATAAATAAACCCACAGTCTCCTGGTTTCTAGCCTGATGTCTTAACCACTGAACCAAACTAGCTTATGTAAAATATATGGGGTTTTTTTTTCTAAGTCCCAGGCCTGCCACCGTCTTCGGATGCTAAAACAACCACAAAACAACCTGTGGACCTTCCAACATCAAAGACAAAGGAACCCGAAAAACCAGGTAGAATTAGAAGAATGGTAAATTGTCGTGATGTGGACGTTCTATCTAACAAAATGAAATTCAATAATGGAAAAAAGTAAGGTTCTACATTTAGGCAAGAAAAACAAAATGCACAGGTACAGCATATGTGATACCTTGCTCAATAGTAGTAACTGTTAAAGGGATCTTGGAGTCCTAGTGGACAACCATTTAGATATGAGCCAGCAGCTGCCAAAAAAGCCAACACAGTTCTAGGCTGCATAGAATCAAGATCACGTGAAGTGTTAATACCACTTTATAATGCCTTGGTCAGGCCACACTTGGAATATTGCATTCAGTTTTGGTAGCCACAATGTAAAAAAGATGTTGAGACTCTAGAAAGAGTGCAGAGAAAAGCAACAAAGATGATTAGGGGACTGGAGGATAAAACAAATGAAGAACGGTTGCAGGAACTGGGTATGTCTAGTTTAATGAAAAGAAGGACTAGGGGAGACATGATAGCAGTGTTCCAATCTCAGGGGTTGCCACAAAGAAGAGGGAGTCAAGCTATTCTCCAAAGCACCTGAGGGCAGGACAAGAAGCAATGGGTGGAAACTAATCAAGGAGAGAAGCAACTTAGAACTAAGGAGAAATTTCCTGACAGTGAGAACAATTGATCAGTGGAACAACTTGCCTCCAGAAGTTGTGAAGACTCCAACAGTGGAAGTTTTTAAGAAGATGTTGGATACCCATTGGTCTAAAGTGGTGTAGGGTTTCCTGCCTGAGCAGGGGGTTGGACTAGAAGACCTCCAAGGTCCCTTCCAACTCTGTTATTCTATTCTATTCTATTCTATTCTATTCTATTCTATTCTATTCTATTCTATTCTATTCTATTCTATTCTACAGGTGAAACTCGAAAAATTAGAATATCGTGCAAAAGTTTATTTATTTCAGTAATGCAACTTAAAAGGTGAAACTAATATATGAGATAGACTCATTACATGCAAAGTGAGATAGTTCAAGCCTTGATTTGTCATAATTTTGATGATTATGGCTTACAGCTCATGAAAACCCCAAATTCACAATCTCAGAAAATTAGAATATTACATGAAATCAATAAAACAAGGATTGTACATAGAACAATATCGGACCTCTGAAAAGTATAAGCATGCATATGTACTCAGTACTTGGTTTGGGCCCCTTTTGCATCAATTACTGCCTCAATGCGGCATGGCATGGATGCTATCAGACTGTGGCACTGCTGAGGTGTTATGGAAGACCAGGATGCTTCAATAGCGGCCTTCAGCTCTTCTGCATTGTTCGGTCTCATGTCTCTCATCTTTCTCCTGGCAATGCCCCATAGATTCTCTATGGGGTTCAGGTCAGGCGAGTTTGCTGGCCAATCAAGCACAGTAATCCCATGGTCATTGAACCAGGTTTTGGTACTTTTGGCAGTGTGGGCAGGTGCCAAGTCCTGCTGGAAAATGAAGTCAGCATCCCCATAAAGCTCGTCTGCGGAAGGAAGCATGAAGTGCTCCAAAATCTCCTGATAGACAGCTGCATTGACCCTGGACTTAATGAAGCACAGTGGACCAACACCAGCAGATGACATGGCTCCCCAAATCAACACAGACTGTGGAAACTTCACACTGGACTTCAAGCATCTTGCAGTGTGTGCCTCTCCATTCTTCCTCCAGACTCTGGGTCCATGGTTTCCAAATGAGATGCAAAAGTTGCTCTCATCAGAAAAGATGACTTTTTTTCTTTAGCCCAGGTAAGACGCTTCTGACGTTGTTTGTTGTTCAGGAGCGGCTTGACAAGAGGAATACGACATTTGAAGCCCATGTCCAGGATCCGTCTGTGTGTGGTGGTTCTTGATGCACTGACTCCAGCCTCAGTCCACTCCTTGTGAAAGTCCCCAACACTTTTGAATGGCCTTTTCCTGGCAATCCTCTCCATCCTTGCTGCTTGTGCACCTTTTTCTTCCACACTTTTCCCTTCCACATAACTTTCTATTAATGTGCTTTGATACAGCACTTTGGGAACATCCAACTTCTTTTGCAATTACCTTTTGAGGCTTTCCCTCCTTATGGAGGGTGTCAATGATGGTTTTCTGCACAACTGTCAGATCAGCAGTCTTTCCCATGATTGTGATTCCTACTGAACCAGACTGAGAGACCATTTAAAGGCTCAGGAACCCTTTGCAGGTGTTATGGCTTAATTAGCTGATTAGAGTGGGACACTTTGAGCCTAGAATATGGAACCTTTTGACAATATTCTAATTTTCTGAGATTGTGAATTTGGGGTTTTCATGAGCTGTAAGCCATAATCATCAAAAGTATGACAAATCAAGGCTTGAACTATCTTGCTTTGCATGTAATGAGTCTATCTCATATATTAGTTTCACCTTTTAAGTTGCATTACTGAAATAAATGAACTTTTGCACAATATTCTAATTTTTCGAGTTTCACCTCTATTCTATTCTATTCTATTCTATTCTATTCTATTCTATTCTATTCTATTCTATTCTATTCTATTCTATTCTAGTTGGCCAGAGATATTTTTTTTTACTTCCAATCTTTGGTTAGTAAAAAATCTTTTTAAAAAATGTACATGGACTAACGTATTAGCAAAATACCATCCGTAAAGGAAGTTGTAATTAGTCTTTTGGGCCTGCCGCACAACAAATGGTCCAGATGTTAGAGGAGAAGCACATCTGGAAATCCAAATGACTTAAGCAATGAAGCAGTGCCAGGCAAGTCCAGACAAGGTCTCCAACATCCCCACCAAACTAGATGTGTATACCTGCAAAAAAAGGAAATAAAAAAGAAATGCATCAGTACAGGTAGTCCTCGAAGTACAACAGTTCATTTAGTGACCTTTCAAGGTTACAACTGCCCTGAAAAAGGTGACTTATGACCATTATTGACACTTACGACTGTTGCGGCATCCCCATGGTCATGGGATCAAAATTCAGATGCTTTGCAATGGACTCCTATTTATGACAATTGCAGTGTACCAAGGTCATGGGATCTCCTTCTGCGACCTTCTGACAAGCAAAGTCAATGGGGAAGCAAGATTCACGTAATAACCATGTTATTAACTTAACTAACTCCAGTGCCTGGAGGCTGTACGGATCTGGATGGGGAGGAACAGGCTCAGGCTCAACCCTTCCAAGACTGAGTGGCTGTGGTTCCCGGCATCCCGATATGGTCAGTTGACTCCATCACTGACTATTGGGGGCAAGTCTTTGGCCCCCACAGAGAGGGCTCGCAATCTGGGAGTCCTCCTGGATATGCAGCTGTCCTTGGAGGAACATCTGACGGCTGTAACCAGGGGGACCTTTTATCAGGTTCGCCTGATCCGCCAGTTGCGGCCCTTTCTTGATCGGGATTCCTTGTGCACAGTCACTCATGCCCTCGTAACCTCTCGCCTTGATTACTGCAATGCTCTCTACATGGGGCTCCCCTTGAGGAGCACCCAGAGGCTCCAACTGGTACAGAACGCAGCAGCGCGGGTAGTGACGGGAGCAGCGTGGCGCTCCCATGTAACACCGCTCCTGCGTGAACTGCACTGGCTCCCGGTGGTCTTCCGGGTGCGCTTCAAGGTGTTGGTTATCACCTTTAAAGCGCTCCATGGCATAGGGCCTAGCTATCTTCGAGACTGCCTACTGCCACCGACGACCTCCCACCGACCCGTGCGCTCCCACAGAGAGGGCCTCCTCGGGGTGCCATCAGCCAAACAATGCAGGCTGGTGACCCCCAGGGGGAGGGCCTTCTCTGTGGGGGCACCTACCCTCTGGAATCAGTTGCCCCCTGAGATAAGGAGAATCCATGACCTCAGTGCCTTCCGCCGTGCCCTTAAAACCTTCTTTTTTCAACAAGCCGGGCTGGCTTAATTTCTTTTTAAGGGTTTTTTAATTGTTCTGTTTTGCTTATCGTTTTAATTAATGGGGCCAAATCTATATATATTTTTAAATGTGTTTTAATATTTGTATTTGATGTTTTTATCTGGCTGTTCACCGCCCTGAGTCCTCAGGGAGAAGGGCGGTATACAAATTCAAAAATAAAATAAAAATAAAATAAACTGCAGTGATTCACTTAACAAATGTGACAAGAAAGGTAGTAAAATGGGGTAAGATTCACTTAACAAATGCCCAGGGGTGAAATGCTCCCGGTTCGGACCGGATCGCCCAATCCAGGAGCGATGATGGCGGGTGGTTCGGAGAACCGGTAGCAAAAATCCTTGTGCCCCCCCACCATGCTCAGCTGAGTTGCACAATCATCAGAGGCTTTTTTTTTTTACTTTTAAAAGCATTTTTTCTACAACCTCTTCCAACGAAAAAATGCTTTTAAAAGTAAAAAAAAAATGATGATCCCACGGCTCAGCTGGGATCCTCAGAGGCTTTTCAAAGCATTTTTTTCTGCAACCTCTTGGCCAAAGAGGTGGTTTAAAAAATGTTTTGAAAAGTCTCTGACGATCCCAGCTGAGTTGCCTGATCATCAGAGAGGCTTTTCAAAGCATTTTTTAAAAAGCCTCTCTGACGATCCCAGCTGAGTTGCCTGATCACCAGAGGTTTTTCAAAGCATTAGAAGAAATGCTTTGAAAAGTAAAAAAAAAAAAAAAAAGAAGTTGGCCACGCCCACCCAGTCACATTACCCCCCCCCAAAGCCATGCCCACAGAACCGGTAATAACACATTTTACATTTCACCCCTGCAAATGCCTCACTTAGCAACAGAAATTTTGGGCTCAGTTGTAGCTCAAGGAATATCTGTACCAGTGATGGGTTTCAAAAATTTTTACTACCGGTTCTGTGAGTGTGGCTTTGTGGGCATGGCTTTGTGGGTGTGGCAGGGGAAGGATACTGTAAAATCTCCATTCCCTCCCCACTCCAGAGGAAGGTTACTGCAAAATCCCCATTTCCTCCCAATCAGCTGGGACTTGGGAGGCAGAGAATAGATGGGAGCGGGGCCAGTCAGAATTTTTACTACCAGTTCTCCGAACTACTCAAAATTTCCGCTACCGGTTCTCCAGAACTGGTCAGAACCTGCTGAAACCCATATCTGATCTGTACTGAAATCTATATAAAACAGCTGGCTGGGGAATTCCGGGAGTTGAAATTCACAAGTCTTAAAATGGCCAAGTTTGAAGATCCCTGGTTTTGAGAATTGGGTTATCAAGTTTCAGAACAGACAAAGGAGGACATGGACATTTTGAAAACAGGACAAATGGGGGCAGGAGGAGGAGGACACACTAATTATTTGATTTTCTTGGAACCTGCAATAAAAATTACAATGTAAAACTGGGAGGAGGAGGAGGAGGAGGAGGAGGAGGAGGAGGAGGAGGAGGAGGAGGAGGAGGAGGAGGAGAGGAAGAGGAGGAAGAGGACAATAATGACTTGGGTCTACATGAATGGGCTTATATGAAATTACTTTTTCCAGCATGAGAAAGATTGGTTTTTCAATTACAAGAAGATGTCAGAATCATTTAAGGGGCAAAAGCCTTCAACCTTGTAACTGATTACGGTCGTCCATTTCAGGCATCAGTGCAAGCTGGTGAGAGAGTACTAATCAAGATCAGAGTACAGCTTGTTAACTTGAGGTTCCATTAGTACTTCTTTAGGAGGCAGTGTGCCATGGAGAAAAGCAGCTCAGAAAGAGATACATAAAAAGCTGGACAAGGTTTGATTTTAAGGCTATGCTTTCCAGATGGAGATCATGAAGAGAACAAGGAGGACATGTTAACCCAATCTGAGAACTTTTTGGGATATGTAAAACAAAAAAATTCATCCATGCGAAATCTGTTAATAAGGAATTGTACCATTATAACTAATTTTTTTAGATTTATTTATTTGTCGATTACATATTAGATAATATATATAAGCATAAATTGAATACATAAAATGAATACAATTAAAGGGAACATTAGGACAGGGACGGTAGGCACGCTGGTGCTCTTATGCACGCCCCTTACAGACCACTTAGGAATGGGGTGAGGTTTTGGGATGAAACCACAGTCAGGTAGTGCATTCCAGGCATTGACCACTCTGTTGCTGAAGTCATATTTCCTGCAATCGAGTTGATATAAACAATAAAAGAGGAACTTAGTTTCACATAAATTGCTTTACTGAAAAATAAATACATTGGGACATGGTCTCATTGTTCCTGCTTGTAATATAAATCACTTCATGAGCCCTGTTTACTCACACTGCTTGGAATTTCTCATCTACAGATATTGTGAGTGATGCAAAAGTCCCTCCTCAGCCAGGAAGTGTTCAGACTGTAGACAAGAAGTCCACTCCAGAACCATCTCAGCCTCAACCGGAAGTTAAAGTACAAGGTGGGATGAGAATTTTGACATTCCAAATTATCTGAATTCTTGGTTTTACTACATAAATTTTGAAAGGCAGAATATAATTTCAGTTTCATTATGTTTCCTTTGCTTCCCTTTCTTTTCAAGTATATAAACTTAAAAAGAAAGGAAAACAAAGGAACTGAAATTAAATTTTAGATAGATGATAGATAGATAGATAGATAGATAGATAGATAGATAGAGAGATAGAGAGATAGATAGATAGATAGATAAAGAGAGAGAGAGAGAGAGAGAGAGAGAGAGAGATGATAGATAGATAGATAGATAGATAGATAGATAGATAGATAGGTAGAGGTAGAGGTAGAGGTAGAGATAGATAAGCCAAATACCATTCACTCGTCATGAAATCTTCAGAATGGTAAAGCCTACAAACTTGAAATTTGGCATGTACATTCCTCTTGGCTTCTAGGTGCTCGCTAAGAAAGGATTTTTCAAAATGACCATCAGATCATTAGTATTTCATATACAGTATTATATTCACACGCTCTGATGCTAAGGAATTAGATGTTCTACTCCCCCTCCCCATCTGAAAGGAACTCTGTCCCAACTGCCAGTTGTCTTATATTAACACACTCTGATGCTACCTCTTCGCTAAACCGGGCGTGGGCGTGGGACATTCTACTCCCCCTCCCCCTCTGTTCCAACTGCCAGTTGCCATACATTATGACACTCTGATGCTACGGAGTTACACATTAAGTTTCAGGCTTTATGTGTCAATTTATCAAGCCCGCTCACATAGTTTCATAGCAAAGGATGGGTGTCCAGCTAGTATTCTCTCTCTCTCTCTCTCTCTCTCTCTCTCTCTCTCTCTCTCTCTCTCCCCTCTCTCTCTCTCTTTCTCTCTCTCGCCATATATATATATATATATATATATATATATATATATATATATATATACATACACACACATATATATATATACACATATATATATACATATATATATTTACATGTATTTTATTTATTTCTATCCAACCTATATTATTTATACAAATAATTCAAGATGGGGAACATATCCAAAAAACCTTCTTCCTCCTATTTTTCCCTACAACAACAGTCCTGTGAGGTGGGTTGGGCTGAGAGAGTGTGACTGGCCAAAAGTCAGCCAGATAGCTTTGAAGGCTAGCGAACTCACCATCTCCACTTTCTAGTCTAGTGCCCTAACCACTAGACCAAACTGTCTCTCCATTTTTTTTTTTTTTCATTTATCTATTTATCTCTATCATCCTAATATATTTTTCTTCTTCCATTATTTCTTCTGGAAAATTTGCCTTGGAAATGAAAACTTCACTCAGCTCAACAACCAGCAACAACCAGCAGTCCCCAAGCTCCTGGTAAATATCTCCTTATCATTCAGAGATGTCATTTTTTCTTCTTTTTTTCTTTGTGGGTTGTTGGTTGGTTGTGTATGTGTGTGTGTTTAATGTATATATATATTTTAAAATTCAGCGGGTCCCACCAGTCCTCTTGTGGTGGCCCCTTTAACGACTCAGCCAGCATCAAAACCGACAACAGAACCACAAGCTCCAGCAGCTGCACCAGGTAAATCACCTTTTCTCACTTAATTGAAGATAATACCTTTCCTTGTTTGTTCCTTATGTCAAGTTTCTATATACAAGTCCTAATATTTTTTCTTGTATTATATCTTCTGGCAAATCTCCTTGGAAATGAAAACGTCAAACAGCTCCACAACCAGTAATAGCAGCCAGTCCCGCAGCTCCTGGTAAATGATCCCTTGTCAAATGATTAGAGATAACATCTATCCTTATTGTTTCCTTGTGGATTGTTGCTTTTTCTTTGTGTTTTTAAAGTCTATACTTTTAAAAAAAATAATTCAGCAGGTCCCACCGTTCCTCCTGCGGCGGCCCCTTTAAAGACTGAGCCAGCAGCAAAACCAACAACAGCACCACAAGCGCCAGCAGCTGCACCAGCAACAACGCCAGCACCGGGTAAGTCACCCTTTGTTACTTAATTGAAGATAATGGCTTTCCTTGTTTTGTCTTTGTGGGTTGGAATTTTTCTTTATACGTTTAATCTAACTATCTTTCTCTCTCTCCTATTTATTTATCTATCTCTATCACTCTCTCTATCATGTCTGTCTGTCTGTCTTTCTCTCTCTCCTATCTAACTATCTCTATCACTCTCTCGATCATCTCTCTGTCTCTGTCTCTCTTATTTATCTCTATCACTATTATATATATATATATATATCCCTCTCCTCCCTCCCACTCCCCACCCACCCACCCATCTCTCTCTCTCTCTCTCATCTATATCTATCTATCTATCTATCTATCTATCTATCTATCTATCTATCTATCTATAATATTCTCTCATTTCTATCTATCTATCTATCTATAACATTCTCTCTCATCTATATCTATCTGTCTGTCTGTCTATCTATCTATCTAATCACATTCTCTCTCTCTCATCTATATCTATCTATCTATCTATCTATCTATCTATCTATTTATAACATTCTCTCATCTATATCTATCTATCTATCTATCTATCTATCTATCTATCTATCATCTATCTATCTATCTATAACATTCTCTCTCATCTATATCTATCTGTCTGTCTGTCTATCTATCTATCTAATCACATTCTCTCTCTCTCATCTATATCTATCTATCTATCTATCTATCTATCTATCTATTTATAACATTCTCTCATCTATATCTATCTATCTATCTATCTATCTATCTATCATCTATCTATCTATCTATAACATTCTCTCTCATCTATATCTATCTGTCTGTCTGTCTATCTATCTATCTAATCACATTCTCTCTCTCTCATCTATATCTATCTATCTATCTATCTATCTATTTATAACATTCTCTCATCTATATCTATCTATCTATCTATCTATCTATCTATCTATCTATCTATCTATCATCTATCTATCTATCTATAACATTCTCTCTCATCTATATCTATCTGTCTGTCTGTCTATCTATCTAATCACATTCTCTCTCTCTCATCTATATCTATCTATCTATCTATCTATCTATCTATCTATCTATCTATAACATTCTCTCTCTCATCTATATCTATCTGTCTATCTATCTCTATCTCTATCTCTATCTCTATCTCTATCTCTATCTCTATCTCTATCTCTATCTCTATCTATCTCTATCTCTATCTCTATCTATCTCTATCTCTATCTCTGTCTCTGTCTAAAAAGCAGCCCCAACTGAACCAACACCCAAACCAACAACAGAACCACAACCTTCTGCACCAGCAACACCAGCAAAGCAAACAGCAGATGCCCAAGCTGCCAAGCGCGAAGCCTCTGGTAAAACCAAGATAAAATTCAAGTTACCTTTCAGGCTCACCGTAGATAAGCTTGTGACATAAGGTTATACAGAATATAATTTGTGCCTCCTGAGCCACATAGGACTCCCAGACGCAGTCTTACTGCTTCCACGCCCACCTCCAACATCAGGTGCCAGATTATAAAATGTTGTATCCCAAGGCAAATTGTGACAGGTAGTCCTTTGACATGCAACCATTAGTTTAGTTCCATTTGAAGTTCCCACGGCGCTGAAAAAAAAGGGACTTATGACCAGTCCTTGCACTTACAACCATTGCAACCTCCCCATGGTCATGTGATCAAAATTCTGGCACTGGCAATGGGTATGTATTTGTATGTAATCTGTCATGTGAACATGTGATCACCGTTTGTAACCTTCCCAGCCAGTTTCCAAACATACGAAGTCAATAGAGGAAGCTGGATTTGTTTACAACTATATGATTCACTTAACAACTGCAGTGGTTTGTTTAATGACTATGGCAAAAAAGATCATAAAGTCAGGCGTGACTCACTTAAGAACTTTCTTGCTCAATGAGTAATGGAACTTCTGGTTTGAATTGTGGTTGTAAATCAAGGATTACCTCTATCAGGAAGTCTCCTCATCTAATTGCATTGAAATATCAGCCAACTTTTAAAAAACCAGTTGTCCTAGCCTGGCTAGGTGGCTCAGTGGATAAGATGCTGAGCTTGTCGGTGAGAAAGGTCGGCAGTTCGGCGGTTCAAATCCCTAGTATAAGTCTCCTGCGTGAGCAGGGGGTTGGACTAGATCAGTGATGGCTAACCTTTTTGCCGTTGCATGCCAAAAGCAGGGGGAGCGCAGGGGGGTCACGCGTGCGCGTGCCGACACCCATAATTTTATGTGCCCCGCCCTCCCACGCATGTGCACATGATCCTCCCCATGCTCCCCCCACTTTTGGCACATGATGGCACAGTGGGCCCAGTAGACCCGTTTTTCACTCTCCCCCAGCTCCAGAAACTTTCTAGGAGCCTGGGGAGGGCAAAAACGACCTTCCCCACCCCCACTCCCCTAGGAGGTCCTCTGGAGTCTGGAAATGGCCTGTTTGCCGACTGGTGGGCCCAGAAGGCCTGAAAATCAGTGTGCCGGAGCTGAGCTTGTGTGCCCACTGATATGTCTCCGCGTGCCACACGTGCCATAGGTTCGCCATCACGGGACTAGATGACCTCCAAGGTCCCTTCCAACTGTCTTACTGTTATTATCTCAGCCTGAAAGCATAACGTTCAGCATATTATCTGAAAGCAAGCTGGATCCTTTGTCCCCAAAACCTTGTCCATCCCAATGCAAAGTAATAAATGTCAGCTAATTTGCAGATGAACCTTTTGTGCAGTGCACTTGCTCAGATGTAACTTCTATTGAACGTTTTAAAAGAAAAAAAAAGGATAACTAGAACACCAGATCCTCCACTCCAGAATTATCCACTGTTAAAGGTAAAAACAGTATGTTCCTAGGGAAGATTACTCCTTATTAATTTTCCTTAAGGTTTATATATATGCATGTTAGCTTTTCTTTCTATGGGTTTCCTTTCAGAGTTTTTAAACACATTTTTCAATAGATTGTATGTTACAGAGTTATAGCAAGCTTTCCCAGAAAATAAAGATATATGAGTGTATCTAAATTATGTTTATTTTCCCCCCCCAAAATCCCAGTCCGGACTGTTACTTTTGAGGCAGGCCCTCCCAAAACCGAACCAGCAGCAACAAAAGGTAAACCACCACAAGATACTAAAGCAAAACAAAACAGCCTGTGGAACTTACAACATCAAAGGAACCCGAAAAACCTGGTAAAAGTAAAAAAATTTTCAATTGTCACAATGTAGGCATTCTACATGACCAGAGTCCCAAGGTGCTTTTTCAGGAGGCAACTGGACTTTTTGGTTTTTTCTTTGAGGACGTTTTGCTTCTCATCCAAGAAGCTTCTTCATCTCTGGCAGGATAGTGGGGAATGGAAGGATTTATATTCCTTGCAGCCAGCTGGTCATTTGCACCCTTTTAGAAAAGGGGTGTCAGAAACCGGAAGTATTGCGGCGAGATTGGCTGGAAAAATAGCGGGCTCCGATGAACTCCGTGAAAATCCAGCCGGCCAAACTGCTGTCGGTGGGTCTTTGGACCAAAACTGTCCTGTAGGGATAGTGAGAAGGAGAGGTGCCTTGGATGACCAAGACGAATAGGCAGATTCCTTGAAAGGTCAAAGGCTGCTCTTCGAACCGGTGGCAAGAGTGGTGGCCATTAAAAAATGACTGCTCTGAAGCTGGGGCAACCGGAGTAAGATTTTTGTGTAGGAGCGGTGTTTGAATGGAGTGCTGGTACTGGGTGAGTGATTGGCCAACTCACAAGTAAAAAAGGAAATTAAAAAAAAAACTTCAAAGGTGTCCCGGAGTGGAAATGAGCAGCTAATTGGCTCTTGAGAATTTTAATGGAGGGAGAAGAATAAAGAGGTGGTTAAAGTACCAAAGCCCAAGAAAAAAAACTTTATAACTGGATTTAAAATTGGATCTGGAGAAATTAAAATTAATATAAGAAAAAGAAACCCGAGGGAAAGTACTTTTTATGAGGATTTGAAATATCTTTGACAGTTTTGACACTTGAAGGAAGAACAACGACGAGGTTAAAATATTAAAGCCCAAGAAAGGAAATTTTATAACTGGATTTAAAACTGAATTTGGAGAAACTAAAAATACTAAAAGGAAAAGAAAAGGGATGTCAAACTCACGTTGTCATGGTGGCGTAACGTGACATATCAGGACTTTTTCCAGTGGTGAAATCTAAAATTTGTTACTACCGGTTCTGTGGGCGTGTTTGGTGGTGGTGGGGGTAATGTGACTGGGTGGGCGTGGCCAATTTTTTTTTACTTTTAAAACCATTTTTTATATGTAAAACCATGTAAAAAATGCTTTCAAAAGGCTCTGACGATCCCAGCAGAGTTGCCTGATCATCAGAGGGTTTTTAAAAATCCCTCTGCCAATCAGGCAACTCAGCTGGGATTGTCAGAGCTTGGATTGTCAGAGCCATTTAAAAGAAAAAAAGCCTCTGATGATTGTGCGGCTCAGCTGGGTATGGGGGGCGGGGGCAGGGATTTTTGCTACCGGTTCTCCGAACTGCCCGCCGCCATCGCTACCTACTCGCCCAAGCCGTTCCGAACTGGGAGCATTTCACCCCTGACTTTTTCCCCTTCGCTAAACTGGGTATGGGTGTGGCCAGTGCATGACGCATCTGGCAGGCGGCCCACAAGTTTGACACCCCTGTTTTAGAGGGTTGTTGAAGCACTTAGGCTTATCTGTGTCGTCAAGGTCATCTGAGTAGTGTTCCTCGTTCCTGTAGTCTGCAATTTTTTTCCCTCTGGAAATCCATTTGTACTCCCACACCATTCAAAGGGTGCTGTATATGATAAACCTCCAAGTGCTTCAGTGACCCTCTAAAAAGATGCAAATGACCAGCTGTATGCAAGGAATATAAATCCTTCCATTCCCCACCATCCAATCAGAGCTGAAGAAGCTTCTTGGATGATAGGCAAAACATCCTCAAAGAAAAAACCAAAAAGTCCAGTTGCCTCCTGAAAAAGCACCTTGGGACAATCATGATCTGGATGACTGAGAATCACTACAGAGGACCAGAGATTTTTTACTACTATTAGTTCTTTGTTGCTAAAAAGTATTTTTAGAACTGTAAGTGGGCGAATATCTTAGCAAAATATAGCCCATGATTTAAGGAAATTGTGAGTAGTTTTTTGGCCCAGTGATCTGGAGAAAAAAGTAGAACCATGTGAGTCTTCGACTATGTGCAGACACACTTCATTCATTAGCTGTTGTGTAAATGTCAGACACCCAATGAGACACACAATCTCAGAAGAAAACAATTCAATATTAAAAGCATTTGGAAGCAGGAATGGAGACCCAGCGTGATATTTAATTGACGTCAGAGAATTCCTAAAGGAGAGAAGAGCTACAGTAGCCTTTATACCTCTCTAAGATCTTTTCTTCAGGGACGCAGTGGCTCAGTGGCTAAGACTTTGAGCTTGTTGATTGAAAGGTCGGCAATTCAGCGGTTCGAATCCCTAGTGCCGCATAACGGGGTGAGTTCCCGTTACTTGTCCCAGCTTCTGCCAACCTAGCAATTCGAAAGCATGTAAAAAATGCAAGTAGAAAAATAAGGACCACCTTTGGTGGGAAGATAACAGTGTTCCATGTGCCTTTGGCATTTAGTCATGCCAGCCACATGACTATGGACACATCTTTGGACAGCGCTGGTTCTTCAGCTTTGAAACAGAGATGAGCACTGCCCCCTAGAGTTGGGAAGGACTAGCACATATGTGCGAGGGGAACCTTTAAGATCTTTTCAGTATGGATGAAATAGAGGTAATCCTTGATTTACAACCACAATTGAGCCCCAAATTTATGTCGTTAAGTGAGTTTTGCCCCATTTTACGACCTTTCTTGCCACAGTTGGTAAGTGAATCTGGTTTACCCCTTGACTTTGCTTGTCAGAAGGTCGCAAAAGGTGATCACATGATCCCGGCACATTGCAACTTTCATGAGTCAGTTGTCAACTGTCTGAATTTTGATGATGTGACTATGGGGCTGCTGCAAATGGTCATAAGTGCGAAACATGGTCATAAGTCACTTGTTTCAGTGATGTTGTAACTTTGAACTGTGGTAAATCAAGGATTACCTGTAGAAATCTCCTTCCCTAATGTATTTATTAATGAGGAAGTCTATTGTTCTAATTTCACCATTTGATATACAAAATAAAAGGGAACCCATATTTCATGTGAATTGCATATTCACGTGAAAAAGCCCCTCCCCGTAAAGGAGAATATTTCTAGCTCAGGGTTAAAATGGGGGTTTTTTGGAGAACCCTAATCAAGGAACTGCCAGACCAGTTAACAGTAACCAGCCCAACCAAAGAACTTCCAAGAACATTTCCAGCAACACTGACAGGCAGAGTCACCAGGACATAAAATGAGAGCGCACCCTATCTCAGTGATGGCTAACCTTTTTGCCATCACATGACAAAAGCGGGGGGAGTGCGGGGTGGATCACGCATACCCACACCCATAATTCTATGTGCCCCGTGCATGCGTGCGTGTCTCCCTGTGCTCCCCCCAGTAGGCCCATTTTCCCCCTCCCCAGGCTCCAGAGCCTTTCTAGGAGCTTGGGAAGGGCGAAAATGACCTTCCCCACCCCTCCATCCCCGGAGGCCCTCTGGAGGCCGGAAACGGCCCATTTGCTGACTTCCGGTCCCACCGGAAGTTGGCAAATGGCCCATTTCCCAACTTCCGGTGGGACTGGAAGTCGGCAAATGGGCCATTTCTGGCCTCTGGAAGGCCTCCCTGGGGGGTGGGGAGGCCGTTTTCACCCTTTTCAGGCTCCTAGAAAGGCCCTGGAGCCCAGGAAGAGCAAAGAATGGGCCTTCCTCACCCTCCCAGGCCCTTCGGAGGCAGGAAACAGTCTGTTTCCCTACTTCTGGTGGGCACAGAAGGCCTGAAAATCAGCTGGCCGGCGCACACATACGTACCAGAGCTGAGCTTGCATGCCCACTGATATGGCTCCACAGGTGGCACGCGTGCCATAGGTTCACCATCATGGCCCTACTTCTTACTAGCACTGATGAAGTTACCTAGTTTGGCAATGAAATATCTGCAAGAAAACAATCAAGCTCAGAAAGCACCAAAGTCTCCTGGTCCCTCCGAAACTTATAACTGATCAACCTGAAGGCAAGAAGTCCACTCCAGAACCATCGCAGCCTCAACAGGAAGTTTAAAAAAATGCAAGCTGGGTTGGGGAATCTTGATGTTCCAAATTGTCTGCATTTTCAGCGTTACTACAGAAATCTTGAAAAGCAGAATGCCGTTTCAGAATCATTACATTTTTCATGTTTACCTCTCTTTTCAAGTTTCAACACGCAAGTCCTAATTTTGTTTTCTTCTATTATTTCTTCTGGTAAATACCCTTGGAAATGAAAATCTCAAACAGCTCCACAACCTGCAACAGCAGTCAGTCCCCAGGCTCCTGGTAAATAACCTCTTATCGGTTAATTAGACGTAACATCTTTTCTTTTTTTTATTCTTTGTGCATTGTTTTATTTTTGTGTGTTTTTAATATCAATGTTTTTTGTTTTTGTTTTTTAAAGCAGGTCCCACCATTCCTCCTGCAGTGGTCCCTTTAACGACTGAGCCAGTACCAAAACCAACAACAGAACCACAAGCTCCAGGGGTTACACCCGCAGCAAAGCAAGGAACAGATGCCCAAGTTGCAAAGGACAAGAAACCAGAAACTCCTGGTAAAACCAAGATAAAATTCAGATTGTTCTTCAGGGGCATTCTAGCTGCCCTTAATGACACAGAATTCAAATTGCATGCCAGGGACATTCTGGATACCCATAAGGATGATTCAGTGGTGGGATTCAAATAATTTAACAACCGGTTCTCTGCCCTAATGTCCAGCTGGGTAGGTGTGGCTCAGTGGTCATGTGACCGTGTGGGCATGGCCAACTCAACGTCACTCACGTCGATGGGCGCTTTGCCTTAGCTGTTACAATGTAATAAGGGTTAACCAGAGAGGCAGTTTCTGTAAGCAGGGCAATAAAGATTAGGCTAGAAACAACACCAGAATGTTTCCTTCCTTACAGGATTAGCCTTGTAAAGTGAAAAAAAACAAAGTAAGATTTCTTCCAACAACTGGTTCTCTGAACTGTTTAGAAAGCTAACAACCTGGTCCCCTGAATAGGTGCGAACTGGCTGAATCCCACCACTGGGATGACCCGGGGTGGGTTCTACTTACCTTTACTACCGGTTTGCAGCGGGGCCATGTGCACGCTCTTCTGCGCATGCGCAGAACCATTTTAGTGATGTCAGGGTCCGTGGGCGGAGCCTCCCGCCAGTTTTACTACCGGTTCTATAGAACCGATGTGAACCAGGGGCAACCCACTACTGGGATGACCATGTATTAACATAGATTAACTCTTCTGCTTTTGCTTTAATCTTGGCCGACATCCTAGCCAACAACTCAAAAAACATCTGAGGCTGGTATTTGATTGTCAGCCCTCTACAGTTGTTTAAAAAGAGGTAGAAGTACAGCGGAAGTAGTTTTTATATGGGGACTTAAACAGTGTTGCCTATAATCTCAGGAAAACATTTCCCACCCATGTAACAGTATAAGCAACATTTGCGGGTTTGCGGGTCTCAGTTCCATCTATAAGTCTTCTGGATGGTTCCAGTAAACCATCCAATCATCTGATGATACCACAAGGATAGGTTGGAATGAAGATTTGCGATAATTTTGTGGAGGTGGTTAAGAGTGAAAATAGGCGCAGGTGACTCCTGGTATGAAAACCAGTCCTACAATCTCCACTTCAAATGCTCTCAAAATACCACTTCCAGGCAGGTCTAAGGCCTTTAAGGGAGTTTTGTGACAGTTAAGGAACCCTGGTGGCGCAGTAGTTAGAATGCAATAGTGCAGGCAAACTCTGCCCATAGCCAACAGTTCAATCCTGATCAGCTCAAGGTTGACTCAGCCTTCCATCCTTTCGAAGTCAGTAAAATGAGGACCCAGATTGTTGGGGGCAATGTGCTGACTCTGTAAACTGCTCAGAGTGTGCTATAAAGTACTATGGAATCGTATATAAGTGCTGTTGCTAGAGCTATTAAGTATGAAATGGAGGCAAGCTCTTTCCCAGAGATATCCTAATTGCTGATATTCCTCAGTTCCTGTCCAAAATATACCATGAAATGGGCTGAAATTTGTTTCCTTCTGACATGCCTATTTTGAATTACACTTTTTTATTTTAAAAAAAATCATATCAACACAATTGTCTATTTGCCAACATATTTCCAGGGCATAAGTTTGTGATGTTGGTTTGGATTGCACATGAAGTGATGGAGACCACGTTTACATGTTGTTTTATGAATAATTTGGGCCATTGTTTGTTTCTGGTTTGCAATGCAAATGATTTGTAAATTTTGCATCCTCCAACCCTTTGCAATTTCTCATCTTCAGCTACTGTGAGTGATGCAAAAGCCCCTCCCCAACCTGTAAGTGATAAGCCTGGAGACCAGAAGTCCACTCCAGCCCCATCTCAGCCTCAACCAGAGAGTAAAGCTCAAGGTGATATGAGATTTTGGACCTTCCAAAGGATCCGAATTTATTTATTTGTCCATTTCATTTTGAAAAGCAAATTCTTTCAGCAAGAATTGTTAAGTCTTATTAGAGAAATCTTGAAAAGTAGAATACAATTTGAGTTTCATTACTATTGCTTTGTTCTCTCTCCTATTAACTTTCAATATTTATGGCTTAATAGTTTTTCTTGTACCAGTAAAATTTGGCAAAGTTTCTTGGGAACCCCTGAAACAGCTGAACAACAGTCCCAAGACTCCTAGTAAATCACCCCTTATTACTTAATTGAAGATAACATTTCCTTGTTTGGAAATTGTTTGAGATAAGGATTTTCGCCTTCCAAATTGGCTGAATTTTTCAATCTTACTACAAAAATATTAAAAAACAAAATATCCTTTCAAGCTTCAATATACAAGTTCTAATTTTTTTTTTCTTATATTATTTCTTCTGGCAAATTCCCTTGGAAATGAAAACCTCAAACAGCTCCACAACCAGCAACAGCAGTCACTCCCCAGGCTCCTGGTAAATCACCCCTTATCAGATAATTAGAGTTAACATCTTTCCTTTTTGTTTCTTGGTGGGTTGCTGTTTTCCTTTGTATTTTTAATGTCTATATTTTTTTAAAAAAAATCAGCAGGTCCTACCGTTCCTCCTGCGGCAGCCCCTTTAAAGACTGAGCCAGCAGCAAAACCGACAACAGCACCACAAGCGCCAGCAGCTGCACCAGCAACAACGCCAGCACCGGGTAAGTCACCCTTTGTTATTTAATTGAAGATAACTGCTTTCCTTGTTTTTTCTTTGTGGGTTGTTCTTTTTATTTTTTAAAAAATCTAATTATATCTATCATCTATCTATCTATCTATCTATCTATCTATCTATCTATCTATCTATCTATCTAATCATTATTTATCTTCTATCATGTATCTATCTATCTAATCATTATTTATCTTCTATCATGTATCTATCTATCTAACTATCTATCTAATTATTATTTATCTTCTATCTATCATGTATCTATCTATCTAATCAATATTTATCTTCTATCTATCATGTATGTATGTGTGTATGTATGTATCTATCTGTCTAATTATTTATCTTCTATCTATCTATCTATCTATCTAATCATTATTTATCTTCTATCATGTATCTATCTATCTAATCATTATTTATCTTCTATCTATGATGTATGTATGTATGTATGTATGTATGTATGTATGTATGTATCTATCTATCTATCTATCTATCTATCTATCTATCTAATTATCTATCTATCTAATCATTATTTATCTTCTATCATGTATCTATCTATCTAATCATTATTTATCTTCTATCTATGATGTATGTATGTATGTATGTATGTATGTATGTATCTATCTATCTATCTAATTATCTATCTATCTAATCATTATTTATCTTCTATCATGTATCTATCTATCTAATCATTATTTATCTTCTATCTATGATGTATGTATGTATGTATGTATGTATCTATCTATCTATCTATCGATCTAATTATCTATCTATCTATCTAATCATTATTTATCTTCTATCTATCGATCAATCTATCAATCTAATTATTTATCTTCTATCTATCTATCTAATCATTATTTATCTTCTATCTATGATGTATGTATGTATGTATGTATCTATCTATCTAATCATTATTTATCTTCTATCTATCTACCTAATCATTATTTATCTTCTATGTATCTATCTATGTATCTATCTATCTATCTATCTATCTATCTATCTATCTATCTATCTATCAGCTCCTACCACTGCTCCTGCGGCAGCCCCTTTAACAACTGAACCAACAGCAAAACCGACCACAGCACCACAACCTCCGGCAACTGCACCAGCAACACCAGCAAAGCAAGCAGTGGATACCCAAGGTGAAAAGGACAAGAAACCAGAAACCCCTGGTAAAACCAAGATAAAATGCAGACCGCTTCTCATGGGGCACTCTAGCTGCCCTTAATGACACAGATGCCTTAATACACACTCGTTTTTCTGCTGTTTCTTAGACGTCGGCTGACTCCCCAGCTGATAGGTTGAAGAACTTCTGGTGTGGGTATTTTGGTCTCATCCTTTCACATCCCTGAAGATGTAGAAGGGACACAGGAAATAATTACCATAATTGATAACAGAATTTCTAAGGCAGGGCTGTCAAATTTGCGGCCCGCAGCCCAGATGCGTCAGGTGCTGGCCCCACCCCTACTGGGTTTAGTGAAGGGAAAAAAGTCATGATACATCACATGATGCCACTGTGACGATGCGACTTTGATACCCCTGTTCTAGGGAGAACCTACTCAATGATGGTTGGTACATCCTGAGGGATGTCAGCCTCATAAGATTGGATGGGCAACATTTGCTGACTTGTAGGTCTCCGTTCAGCCTGTCAACCTTCTGTTGGGTCCCAATAAGCCATCTGATGATTGTGATGATGCTACTACCCTGTTTCCCTGAAAATAAGACATCCCCTGATAATAAGCCCAATCGGGCTTTTGAGCGCATGTGCTAAAATAAGCCCTCCCCAAAAATATTTAAACGCAGAGCTGGAAATCAGGTAAGATGGCAAGAGGAGCCCCATCTTGCTCCACACGCCCCAAAATAATAAGACCTCCCCAAAAATAAGACCAAGAGCTTATTTTGGGGTTCAGAAAAATATAAGACAGGGTCTTATTTTTGGAGAAACACGGTAGAACATTTTCATTTATTTTGTGGAGCAATCTAAGAGTGAAATAGAAGCAGAAACTTCTGAAATGAAAACCATTCCCAATCCTACTTTCTTTCACCACCAACCTTCACTCCAAATGCTCCCAATACACCACTTTCAGGCAAGTTTGCAGCCTTTAAGAGAGTTTTGTGAGATTTAAAAATGAAACAGAGACAGGCTCTTTCCCAGAGGCATCCTAGTAGTTGATAAGCCTCAATCTGTATCTAAAATATGCCATGAAATAGGCTGGAATTGATTTCTTTCTACCATGTTCGTTCCGAATTACATTTCTTTAAAAAAAAAAATAGTATCAACTAAATTGTCTATTTGCCAACACATTTCAGGGAGCACGACTTTGTGGTACTGGATGGGATTGCATGGGGGCTGATGGGGGTCACACCTTACATACTGTTTTATGAATAAATGGGGCTATTGAGGTTTTGTAACACAAATTATTTATAACCACTTGCAGTTTCTCATCTGCAATTATTGTGAGTGATGCAAATGTGAGAGGTTATCTGCCACCGATAACCTCCCACCGGCCAATACGCTCCCACAGAGAGGGCCTCCTCAGGGTGCCATCGGTCAAGCAATGTCAGCTGGCAACCCCCCCGGGGAAGAGCCTTCTCTGTGGGGGCACCCGCCCTCTGGAATGAGCTACCCCCAGGGATACGACTGATCCCGGACCTCCGGACCTTCCGCCGGGCCCTGAAGACTTTTTTATTTCAGCAAGCCAGGCTGGGTTAAAAATCTTTTAATTGGGGAATTTTATGGGTAAGGGGTTTTAAACTGGGGAAGCCAAAGATAAATTTAATTTCATTTTATAGTATTTTAATGTTTGTATTGTGTGTTTTTAATTTTGGCTGTTCACCGCCCCGAGTCCTTCGGGAGAGGGGGCGGTATAAAAATTTAATAAATAAATAAATAAATAAAATGTTCCTCCCCAATCTGTAAGTGATCAGCCTGCAGACAAGAAGTCCACTCCAGAACTATCATGGCCTCAACAGGAAGTTAAATTGCAAGGTGGGATGGGGATTATCACACTCCAAATTGACTGAATTTTTCAGTCTTAATACAGAAATATTGAAAAGCAAAATATAATCTCAGTATCATTATTTCTGCTCCCCCTCCTTTCCCTCCCCTTTTTTCGAGCTTCAATATACAAGTCCTAATATTTTTTTTCTTGTATTATTTCTTATGGCAAATCTCCTTGGAAATGAAAACTTCAAACAGCTCCACAACCAGCAACAGCAGTCAGTCCCCAAGCTCCTGGTAAAAAAAAAAAAAAAAACCTCTATCAGATAATAACATCTTTTCTTTTTGTTTCTTTGTGAGTTGTTTTCCTTTGTGTTTTTTTTTTCAATGTTTTATTTATATAACATTCAATTTTCATCAAACAGTGTGTGGTCTGGGTTCGGTTATTTTTAAACAATCATGAAACACATATTTGTTGTGGTGTTCATCACTGTAATATTGAATAATATTGAATAATATGATAATATAATATATCGAGTCAAAAAGAGGGCTGTGAAAATATCTACAGACCCCTCACATCCTGGACATAAACTGTTTCAACTCCTATCCTCAAAACGACGCTATAGAGCACTGCACACCAGAACAACTAGACACAAGAACAGTTTTTTCCCCAACGCCATCACTCTGCTAAACAAATAATTCCCTCAACACTGTCAAACTAGTTACTAAGTCTGCACTACTATTAATCTTCTCATTGTTCCCATCACCCATCTCCTCCCACTTATGACTGTATGACTGTAATTTTGTTGCTTGTATCCTTACGATTTATATTGATATTGTTTCCTGATTATTTGTACCCTATGACTGTCATTAAGTGTTGTACCTTATGATTCTTGATGAACGTATCTTTTATGTACACTGAGAGCATATGCACCAAGACAAATTCCTTGCGTGTCCAATCACACTTGGCCAATAAAAAATTCTATTCTATTCTATTCTATTCTATTCTATTCTATTCTATTCTATTCTATTCTATTCTATTCTATTCTATTCTAAACAATAATACTTAACATCATCTTCTTTAACAACTCTCCACTTTAGCATTTCCTCCTTTTTTTAATGTCTATACTTTCTTTTAAAAAAAACAATTCAGCAGGTCCCACCATTCCTCCTGCAGCTGTCCCTTTAACAACTCAGCCAGCACCAAAACCAACCACAGAACCCCAAGTTCCAGGGGTTGCTCCAGCAACAACGCAAGTACCGGGTAAGTCATGGTGGCGCAGTAGTTAGAATGCAGTATTGCAGGCTAATTCTGCCGACTGTCAACAGTTCGATCCTGATCGGCTCAAGGTCGACTCAGCCTTCCGTCCTTCCGAGGTGGATAAATTGAGGACCCAAATTGTTGGGGGCCATATGCTGACTCTGTAAACCGCTTAGAGAGGGCTGTCAAGCACTGTAAAGCGATATATAAGTCTAAGTGCTATTGCTAAGTCACCTAATTGAAGATAAGACTCTTCCTTTGGGGGAGGGGTTGGTCACGTTTTAATATACAAGTCCTAATATTTTTTTTTCTTCTATTATTTCTTCTGCCAAATGCCCTTGGAAACGAAAAATTAAATAGCTCCACAACCAACAGCAGCGGTCAGTCCCCAAGCTCCTGGTAAGTCATCTCTTATCAGTTACTTACAGAAAACAGCTTTCCTTTTTGTTTCTTGGAGGTTGTTGTTTTTCTGTGTGTTTTTAATGTCTATTTAAAAAAAAAAAAACAATTCAGCAGCCCCCACCGTTCCTCCTGCGGCAGCCCCTTTAACAACTCAGCCAGCACCAAAACCGACAACCGAACCACAAGCTCCAGCAGCTGCACCAGCAACAACGCCAGCACCGGGTAAGTCATCCCTTGTTACTTAAATGAAGATAACAGCTTTCCTTGTTTTTAGTTTTTATTTTGTGGGTTGTTATTTTTATTTTTTTTAATCTAATTATATCTATCTATCTATCTATATCTAATATATCTATATAATCATTATTTATCTTCTATCTATCAAGTACCTATCTATCTCATCATTTATTGTCTATCTATCTATCTATCTATCTATCTCTATCGTCTATCTATCTATCAGCCCCCACCGTTCCTCCTGCGGCGGCCCCTTTAAAGACTGAGCCAGCAGCAAAACCGACAACAGCACCACAAGCGCCAGCAGCTGCACCAGCAACAACGCCAGCACCGGGTAAGTCACCCTTTGTTATTTAATTGAAGATAACTGCTTTCCTTGTTTTTTCTTTGTGGGTTGTTCTTTTTATTTTTTTAAATCTAATTATATCTACCTACCTACCTATCTAATTATTATTTATCTTCTATCTATCATGTATCTATCTCATCATTTATTATCTATCCATGTATCTATCTGTCTGTCCATCCATCCATCCATCCATCCATCCATCCATCCATCCATCCATCCATCCATCGATCTATCTATCATCTACCTACCTACTTATCATCCATTTTCTATCTATCTATCTATCTATCTATCTATCTATCTATCTATCTATCTATCTATCTATCTATCTATCAGCCCCCACCGTTCCTCCTGCGGCAGCCCCTTCAACAACTCAACCAACACCAAAACCGACAACAGCACCACAACCTCCAGCAGCTGCACCAGCAACAACACCAGCACCGGGTAAGTCATTCCTTGTTACTTAAATGAAGATAACAGCTTTCCTTGTTTTTTCTTTGTGGGTTGTTCTTTTTATTTTTTAAAATCTAATTATATCTACCTACTTACCTATCTATCTACCTATCTAATCATTATTTATCTTCTATCTATCATGTATCTATCTCATCATTTATTATCTATCCATGTATCTATCTGTCCGTCTATCTATCTATCTATCTATCTATCTATCTATCTATCTATCTATCTATCAGCCCCCACCGTTGCTCCTGCGGCAGCCCCTTCAACAACTCAACCAACACCAAAACCGACAACAGCAGCTGCACCAGCAACAACACCAGCACCGGGTAAGTCATTCCTTGTTACTTAAATGAAGATAACAGCTTTCCTTGTTTTTTCTTTGTGGGTTATTCTTTTTATTTTTTAAAATCTAATTATATCTACCTACTTACCTATCTATCTACCTATCTAATCATTATTTATCTTCTATCTATCATGTATCTATCTCATCATTTATTATCTATCCATGTATCTATCTGTCCGTCCATCTATCTATCTATCTATCTATCTATCTATCTATCTATCTATCTATCTATCTATCAGCCCCCACCGTTCCTCCTGCGGCAGCCCCTTCAACAAATCAACCAACACCAAAACCGACAACAGCATCACAAGCTCCAGCAGCTGCACCAGCAACAACACCAGGTAAATCATCCCTTGTTACTTAAATGAAGATAAGAGCTTTCCTTGTTTGTTCTTTTGTCAAGCTTCAATATACAAGTCCTAATATTTTTTTCTTCTATTATATCTTATGGCAAATCTCCTTGGAAATGAAAACGTCATACAGCTCCACAACCAACAACAGCAGCCAGTCCCACAGCTCCGGGTAAATCATCCCTTCTCAATTACTTATACAAGATAACATCTATCCTTGTTTTCTTGTGGATTGTTGTTTTTCTTTGTGTTTTTAATTATTTTTTAAAAAATAATTCAGCAGGTCCCACCGTTCCTCCTGCGGCGGCTCCTTTAAAGACTGAGCCAGCGGCAAAACCGACAACAGCGCCACAAGCGCCAGCAGGTGCAGCAGCAGCCAAGCCAGCACCGGGTAAGTCACCCCTTGTTACTTAATTGAAGATAATGGCTTTCCTTGTTTTGTCTTTGTGGGTTGTAATTTTTCTTTATAAATTTAATCTAACTATCTCTCTCTATATCCATCTATCTAAAAAGGAGCTCCCACCGTTCCTCCTGCGGCGGCCCCTTTAACAACTCAACCAACACCAAAACCAACGGAACCACAACCTTCAGCGACTACACCAGGAGCACCAGCAAAGCAAACAGCCGATGCCCAAGCTGCAAAGAAACCGGAAACGCCTGGTAAAACCAAGATAAGACTCAAGTTGCTCTTCAGGGTCACAATTGTGACTATGCTTTAACATGCACTGACTCTTCTCCTTTTACTTAAATCTTGGCTGACATCCTAGCCTATAGGTTCAGGAACGTCTCAACATATTGTTTGGATCTCATCTTTCTACCCATGCTTAAAATTTTATAGAAGGCATGCAAGAAATTATTTCTATCTGCAGGGGACTTAAGCAGTGACTCTTAGCATCTCAGGGAAATGTGTCAAATGAGAAATTAGTTAAAAATCAGAAATTAGTTCTGACAGGATGGGTGGGGTTGAAAGGCTCATATTTACCATATCATATGGGTAAATATGAGATTGCCTTCTGCCACCGATAGCCTCCCACTGGCCAATACGCTCCCACAGAGAGGGACTCCTCAGGGTACCATCGGTCAAACAATGTCGACTGGCGACACCCAGTGGGAGAGCCTTCTCTGTGGGGGCACCAGCCCTCTGGAATGAATTGCCCCCAGAAGTATGATCCCCGACCTACGTACCTTTCACCGTGCCCTTAAGACTCTATTGTTTCAACAGGCTGGGCTGGCTTAGAAAACTAATTTTAATTGGGTGTTTTTAGTTTTTTAATACAAGGGCCAAATTATTTAATATGTTTTAAACTGTTTTTTAAATTTTGTGGAGATATGTTGTTTTATTGTGGCTGTACACCGCCCTGAGTTCTTCAGGAGAAGGGCGGTGTAAAAATATAAATAATAAATAAATAAATAAATAAATAAATAAATAAATAAATACATTTCTTTGCAGTCATCTGGTCGTTGGCACTCTCCCTGAGAGCTCCTGAGGCCACTTGGGGGTTTATCTGTGCCCTCAGGGTCCAATTCCCTCCCATCCTGTCGGAACTAATCCTTCCATCGCCCCCATCATCCTGCCATAACTGATGAAGCTTCTTGGATGAGAAGTGAAACTTCTTCTTCTTCTTCTTCCTCAAGGGGAAAAAAAACAGTCCAGTCGCCTTTCGAAAAAGCATCTTTCAGACTTGTGCAGACTGTTTGAGCCCAACAACAGGTTGGCAGAAACGTCTAAGCCCCCGTCTCCATTATGTAACTGCAGCCAACTCTGTTCTCTGCTTTGAATCTAAACAAAAAGTAATAGACACAATAAAGTATGTAAATATACGCTGTATATTTACACGCCATATTTACACACCATTCAAAAGAGGCAGTAAACAAGCAGTAAGGAAACAAAAAGACCAGAAAAACATCCTCTCCGGCAGCTAACACCCAAATAAGCAAGGATTAAGAACAGAAAACAATACCCTAATCAAGGAGGTACCAAGGAGAAAGCTATCACCTCCTCCACCCAGGGGTGAAATGCTCCCGGTTCGGACCAGCTCGGGCGAATAGGTAGCGATGGCGGCGGGTGGTTCAGAGAACCGGTAGCAAAAATCCCTTTGCCCCCCCTCCCCCATCATGCCCAGCTGAGCCGCACGATCATCAGAGGCTTTTTTTTTTTTTACTTTTAAAAGCATTTTTTCTACAGCCTCTTCCGAAGAAAAAATGCTTTAAAAAGTAAAATAATAATTTAAAAAAAGCCTCTGATGATCGCACGGCTCAGCTGGGATCGTCAGAGGCATTTCAAAGCATTTTTTCCTGCAACCTCTTGGCCGAAGAGGTGGTAAAAAAAATGCTTTGAAAAGTCTCTGGCATCTCCCAGCTGAGTTGCCTGATTGGCAGAGCTTTTCAAAGCATTAAAAAAAAAATGCTTTGAAGTTTTTAAAAAAAAAACAAGTTGGCCACGCCCATCCAGTCACATTAACCCCCACCACCACCAAGCCACGCCCACAGAACCGGTAGCAACAAATTTTACATTTCACGCCTGCCCCCACCCCCTCATAGACATATCAAAATTAGCATGGCAGGCCACTGCATCAGAGGTGGGAGTCACTTACCTTCCCTACCAGTTCGTAAAATGTGAATGTGTGCTTCGCTCGCACACGCCACCTTCTGCACATGTGCATGGCCTTTTGCACATGCACAGTAGTTGCACATTACGTCTGGGCAGGTGGGCAGAGCCTACCACAGTCGCTGCTCCCAGTTCGCGCGATCCAGAGAGAACCAGCTGAATCCCACTACTGCATTGGATATAACATGGAACATTGCTCACAGACATTGTTAGCTAATTGGATAATGAAATGTCTGAAAGCAAACAACCAAGTTCAGAGAGCACCAAGGAGTCCACATCATGTAAACTGGTTATTGGAATATCCACTTGCTACTGGTACATCTAGCAATGCTACAGCAAGGGTGGTTGGTAGTTAGTATGTGCCCTGAGAATTGGAGGCTATCTCTAGTCACCAAGGTAAGATCCTTGGCTTGTCTAGAAACAGAGTGGGAGACTTGCAACAATGGTGTTATCCAGGGGTGGGTTCTACTTAACCTTTACTATCGGTTCGCAATGGGAGCACATGCGCAGATCGTCCGTTAAAACGTCCGGGCGGGTGGGCGGAGCCTCCTGCCGCTTTTACTACCAGTTCGCCAGAACCGGACAGAACCAGGAGCAACCCACCACTGGTGTTATCCCTTTAAAGTAGACCTAACAAATTCCCATCTTGTAACTCAGGATTTTTTTCATTGTAGCCACTTGCGAGTCCAAATGTTCTCCCTTCCTCCCTCGCTTTATCTCTATGTGAACGAGGGATGGTCAGAGTCATTTACTCAAACTAGTTGCTTCAAATGAGTCTAGAACTTTCTAGGATTAAGCTAGATCTAGAATTTAATGTGAGCGTCCCACTTATCTGATGCTTGCCTTGCTAGAGACTCTTCTTCCTGTCCTTTTAAAGTCATTCTCTGTGCCCTCTATATCTATAAAGACTTCCGTAAGGCCTGTCTGACTGAGACACTCTATGTTTCCTTCAGGGTCTGCCCATTATATTCAATCTGACAAAGCTGGTATGCTTTGCGTCCCATCAATTAAAACAGTGTCATTCTCTGTTGTGGTATTTATCCTCTGGAACTGCATCTGTCCAGAGTTGCATTGCCCCGATCATAGCCTTGTTGAAATGGGCTCTTAAATTATGCCATTTCCCCCAGGCCTTGTAAGCAGATTTAGTAGTACTCCCTTTAAGGGAATGCAATATGACTGTGAAGACGTTAGTTATTTTCTCTGGAAATCTATTGTATGTATATCTGTTGCTAATTTATTTTTAATATGTGCACCATGTAGAGTTGCTATGGAGTCAGGCAGCCTTACAAATGTGATAAATAAATAATATTTCAGTTGATGTAACATAAATTGCATTTCATTCTTAGGATTGGGGGGGAGGTTCGGACACATCACTGCTGACTTGAATTTAGTTTACAATGAACTGCTATTTTAAGATCTTACAGCTTCCACTAAAACTCCCAATAAACTCACATTCAATTCTAGATCTAGCTCAATCCTACAAAGTTCTAGACTCATTTCTGGAAGTGACAATTAAGAAAGATTCAAAGTGAAAAACTACTTTGTTCTATTTTTGGAAGAAATGTCAGTAAGCAGTGTAGAGTTTAATTCATAAACATTTGAAAGAGCTCTTTGTTTTATTTTGCAATCTCATTGCCAGATATAGAACCCGCTGAGGAAACTGAAATAGACCAAGAAGAAGCAGCTAAGGCACTGAAAATAAAATTAATATGCAATTTGTTAAAACAATGCCCTCCAGGTGAATTCAAGAATGTTTTTGAAGACCTTCGCTTTCTGCTTTGTGATGATAAACTCATGAAGCAAGAGGTTGCTCAGGTGTGCGCTAATCATTCCAAGAAAAATTTCGCCACTGCAAACATCAAAGGGGACAATGTGCTGGTGACTCGCCATAATGACATGGAAGGTGATCGCTTCTTTGATCCACAGATCAAGCTTTCTTTCACATTTGATCATCTGAATAGAAGAGCTGACAAAATTCTGCTTTATTGTAATATTAGGAGAGATAAGGCAGAGTTATGGAGAGAAACCCTTAATGTGACTTTGGAAGCATACATGAAGAGGCATTTCATTTCAGGAGTTTGTCGGGTCTACAGAAAAACAATTAGAAACAAACCATTTCTTGTGATCTGCATGGAAAGCCACCAGAATAAGAAATTCTGGAACTTTCTCTGGAAATCAGAATGGATAATTGCAATAACTCCACCTGTTTCAGAAATCAAAGGGGATTTAAAAGTACAGCTGCATTATTTCAAAAAAGGTAATCTTCACTGGACAGCAAGTAGTACTGCTGAAGGTTCCATATATTTAATTCATCGGGACCAATTTGCCTTGGATTTTGAGAAATTTATTGAAGCTGAAGATAACAAATTTCAGATGGATCTGGTGAAAAGCCTCTACGATTTGTCAAATGAAACATGGAGAGAGTTTCGGAGAAGGCTCCCAGTTACTCGCACTTCAATCTCTTGGGATATACTGATGATGACTTAGTGAAAAGAGGTGAAGGCCTTTGGAAATGATGGATCATTATAGTTGCTGCAATGCCTGTGTGAATGAAATAATGACCAAATAAAACAACAGTTGTGTAGTACATTCTAAGTGATCTCTTTGATTTATTGCCTGATGGTTCATGAAAACACACAGTCCTTCACAATAAACAGTATCCAGGTCAGTGGTGTCTAGGTTAGTATTTCTACTTCATTTCTTTCTTTGAACATAAAATAAAATATCAAGATTGTTTACAGAAGACAGGAGCTTCTTTAACATGCGGTTATAAAGGTGAGTCTATATTTATATCATAATAAAATAGAGAAAACTACCCCTATTAACATCGTTCATTTCTTAAGAAAAACAAAGATAACTATTGGACAGGAGTAAAAAAAATTTTTTTTAAAAATCCCTATATTGATAATAGCTTTATTAAATCTTAAACACAGATGAGGTGTCAGCTTTGAATTGGCCTAATAATGTTAATGTTCTAAATGGATTTTGAAAATAGAGAATGCCAATCAGTAAAATGTGATAAAAACAGCTAATTCAAATAGGCAGTAAAATTAAAACAACCCCAAATTAAAATATTAATGAGTCTCAAATTCCTATGGGGAAAAATCTGGGGCATGGCCAGCTCGATGTCACTCACCAAGGCTCCGTTTTCAGCCACAACGGCCTCCTGCAGCCCTCTGCCAGTGAAAATGGAGTTCGGGGAGGCCACACGCAGCCCGCCAGGGCTCTGTTTTTGCTGGCAGAGGCACCACATGCCAGTCCTTTGCTGTTTCCAGGGCGGGCCTGCAAGCCAGGTCTAAGCATCCCACAGGCCGGATCCAGCCCACGGGCCTTGAGTTTGACGCCCCTGACCTACAGCCTCAAATTACAATTTCTTTCTGACTCAGGGGTCATTAAAAATACATCTTCAGGGAATATTTGATGTATATGTTTTGTATTAAGGTGTGGGATGCTTTAGAGTACTTTGGAATTCTGTACCAAAGTTAGTCAGGGAGGTTATCTTCTGGTATCTTCCTGCTGACTAGCAAGAGCATCTTTATTGTACCTGATTCTTGACTGCATTTAAGGCATGCTAGGTGTTTCAGTTGTTTTTATATAATGCTGAAAATTATATGAGAATTGTTTTTAGCTGCAAATTAATTTTTTTGTCTGCCACATTCAGTGCTGGCTATTGGCAGAAAGCTCAATAATAAATTGCGTTAAGTAAATACAATTCATGAACATTTAGGATAGGGCATAAATTTTAGAATTTAAATCCTAAGGTTTCAAAATCGAATCTTTGAAATTGGCTTCTTTGCCATAACTTGTTGATTAATCAAAACAGAAATGTCCAAAGATTACCAAATTGATTAATTGAATGATATAGCCCTGATGCTTAGAGCAGTACCAGATTAAATAAGTAGGTTCTAGCTTGCCAGTTCTTTAAGAATAGATTTTTATGCATTAAATATTATTTTTTGCATATAGGAGCATCTACTTGAACATCTATCATCTTATATTTTCAGTAAGAATTGAGAAATTGTAACACATATTAAAAATATTTCATGATTTATCATAGAACGTAGTGGAACATTTGAAAGACTTATTAATATAGTTGGATGAACAATATTACATTTGCTAATCGTTTGCCTTGGAGAATATGTATGTGAGGAACACCACTGAGTACAGAGGAGACCACTAATCGCAGAAATATTATAACGAGTTTTTCATGGCCCATTGTCATTTAGTTATCTTCATGGAATTACTACTCTTCTATTTGCAAATGGTTCTCATTAGCTTCAACATTAAAAAGCCATCTGTATGTATTTTGCAGCATGAAATTTCAAAGGTAGCAACGTTTCTCGAGAGGACTATTTCTGAATAGATGGAGTTAGGCTAAAACTCAATTCATCTCTAGCCAGTGCATCGGGGCAAGGAAAATGCTCAGTAGTATGGAACAACAACCCTTCTAAAATGGAGTAATTTTGTGTGATCAGAACCAATGTTCCTTTACTCCTCAGTAAGTAATATAGATTTGCTATGCCTGAAAACTATTTCTATTATAGGTTAGTCCTCGATTGACGAAGGCAATTGGGGCTGGAGTTTCTGTTGCTAACAATGAGGGTGTAAAAAACTGTGACAGAACTTAGCAATGACAATCTCTGCAGCCCTGATTGCTGTTTTTAACCCAAATAGTATGGTCATTAGATGAAGAAACATCCTGCCAGCTCTCCACAACCAAAATCCGTAGGGAAGCTGCCAAGAAATTTTAAGCCACACAGGCTGGCAGACTACCATGTGCATGAGAGTTACATCAAGTCTAAGGTGTGCTCTTGCTTGTGCTTCAGGCCTGTGATAATTTGAGACAAGATCATGGAAGTCATCAAGTGCAAAACTGCCTCCAAACCAACTCTTATAAAAGAAAGATGAAACTTACATTGAGCTTAGCATCAAGCAGCTTGAACAGGGATGTATTTGTGCTGGAAGGGCAATGCAACAGCTTTAGATAGTCCCAATTACCATTTTTAATTGAGGACTACCTGTGATGGGTTTTGTTCCTACCACTATAATCTGATAGATTCCCATATTACAAGCACAGCTGTTGAGAAACATAATTCCTTATGCACTTTTTGTGCAGCTTTGGATTGTAGCCATATTGCAGTATTATAACTATGATGTTACTCTGTAAATGGCATTTTCTTCAAAAGATGCAAAACACTTGAGTATGTCTGGGACTCAGTGCAGAAAATGGCTTTTTTCGGGAAAACACAATAGTTTCAAAGCAAACAAATCTGACTTAAATAGCTCACAACTTAAAAGGCTATTGGAGCTGAAGGGTAATTGTAATGAAGAGAAAAATAAAGATAAAAAAAGAATATATTTTGTCATGACAGAACTGAAGGGACGTTGCTGTCACCCCAGTTCACTCTTGAAATTAATTAATGTCTTCCCGAGAAAAGCTAGTTGAGCATTAATAAGCCTCAAGAGAGCTGATGAAATCACGAACTATTTACTATAGGGAAAAAAACACATTTGCTGTAAGCAAATATCACAAAGAGACCAACATTTTGATTGTAAACTGCCTGGATTGAAGCTTTCTAAGCAAGTACTTGCTAGTAGTCATCATTCTCATTCATTTTGAGCCTCTGAATTATTCACTTTTTCTATATTCTTTCATCTTGTTTCCCATCCATCTAACAGAATATTTTTCCCCTGGATCTCATGAAGAATGTTTCTCAATTTTCCCCAAAGATCACATCCAATTCTTCTGTTATATTCACAGGAATATAGCAATAGCACTTAGACTTATATACTGTTTTACAGCCCTCTCTAAGCGGTTTACAGTCAGCATATTGCTTCCAACATTTTGGGTCCTCATTTTACCCACCTTGGAAGGATGGAAGGCTGAGTCAACCTTGAGCCTGGTGAAATTCGATTGGCAAAATTGCAGGCAGCCAGCAGGCAGCAGAAGTAGCCTGCAGTACTGCATTCTAACCACTGCACCACCAAGGCTCATATATAACATGCAACTATCACTAATCAAAGGATTCCTATTTTCATACAATCCCATAACTATATGCATTTTAGCCCTTTCATTTATAATTCAACTTACATCTTCATTTTCCAACAGATATTCATAAATTTTGACATTTATTTACATCCTTAACCTTTCTCAAAATTTGAGATACCTGTCATATCAAATTTTTTAATTACTTTGATTCATGGTGCTTATCATTTACTCCACTTTCATTCAAATTCCCAATCTTTCAAATATCTATGATTGTCACTAGATGACAGTCATGTTAGCAATAAATTATGAGAAAATGAAAAAACAAAACAAAACCATGGACAGTAACATCAACACACAAATGCTGCTATTTTGGATTTGTGTACCAACACCATAGTATTTGACAGTATAGCAGAGTTGGAAGTAACCACAAAAGTTATCTAACCCAAACTCCTGTTGAGTACAGGATCTATAGTACTAGAACATCTCCAATAGACGACCATCCAGCTTCAATGTGAAAACTTCTAGCAGAGGATATTTCATTATGTCATATTGTAGCCTCTTCCATCAGTTGACAGCTGGCAGCTCATAGAGATAGGAAGTTCCTCCTATTGTCTAACCTGAACCTCCTTCCTTGTACTTTAATTTATTACTGTAGTTATGTACTGAATGTAGACACATGTCATAGTTTGCCACCTCTCCCATTCTGTTGCAGAATCTCATGCCATATGGGCCTACATTTATCTCTGTTGCTTATCATGGCTTTGGATAATCAAGGTTGTCATGTAACACTTTGGAATAAGACAGAGAAAGTGCAGATTGCAAACTGTAGTTGTAGCTATACCATATGCAGCTTTTCCTGTTCAGTTTTGGTACATTTTGGACAATAAAAACAACCAAAGCCTAGTTATATATCAAGCCTGTTCATGATATTTTATCAAAATTAGGATCTGTAATCCAGGGACCAGTTTACAAGCCAAAATATTATCACTTGTATTCTATTATCTATGAGGTATATACAATGATCTGTTACACATTCAAGATATATCTGGGGATAGATAGGTAGAAAATAAACTTTATTAAATGACTGAATTTAAAACATAAGATATACAATTTGATCATTGCTTTTGATTTAATGCAAACAATTTATGGAGACTAAAGGAAACTTTTCTTCTTTTTAGTACATCTGAAAAGTATCCATCTGTTAGAAATACAACAGAGGGATTTTATTCTTACTCAACAAGGTATATTTTATGTGGGTTTAGTACATACAGAATAAAATTAATTCAGGAAGAAAAACTGTAACACCAAATGCTTAATATAATTAAACCACTGAATCTTTATTGTGGAATAGGCAGAAATCCTAACATACATTATTTCTTGAGTACCAAGCATGTACAAAGAGTGAAGCAGGACGTAAACTGACACCAAGTTTGGAAAAAAGTGGAACGTGACGATAACCTGCAATATGATAACAGCCAATTAATGTATTGTATACAGTGAAAAATACACAACAACACATATATAACAGTTGCATCTTGTAAAGTATTAGTTTGAAATTCATTCCTCAAAGAATCGGAAACATCAAAATGAGTACAAAAACTTGGTTCTATCAAAGTTGTATTTTAGTACTTATTTGCTCCAGTGTAAGAGAATGACAAAACAAAGCAGTGCAATTTCAACTACATTAATACAGAAATTTGCACAATTATTTCTGTTGACAGAATTTGGTCATTTGGCAAAGAATGTTTCACACAGTCCTGCTCAGAAGTCATGTCACCCATAAATAGCAACTGTGAAAATCTACTCTTTATTAATTATAGAAATACTTCAAATACAAGCATAAAGACTGGAATTTTGTTCTTACCTCTAAAGGTCTTGTGACGGATTTTGCAATGCAATATAGTTAAATTCAGTACATGTAGAAAAGTTAACATGTACACTAGCTACAAACTATTACAAGAATGCAGCAATTATAGACAACCTTTGGAAAGAAATTTGATGGTTTCAATGTGTTTTGCATAAGAAAGGTCCTCAGTTTAATCTATGAAAACTTTATGCAGGATTAGAAAAGATCCTTCGGGATTCATTCTAGACATTATGAGAAATCTCTGACTTGATATAGGGCAAATTCCACCGTTAAGCAAAAGTCTTCATCCCATGTTTCTCATTGAGATCTTTGAACATCTGGTTCAAAGTAGTTCTGAAAGTTCCTTCTCCTGATCCATAATTTCAGAGATTATCCCACTTCAAAATGTTCGTAAGTAAAAGCAATACTGAAAAAGGAAAGCAGTAAGCATACTGCCCCTATAAAGAACCGAGCAAACTTTGGAGACACTACTGATATCATGGGAATCAAAATGAAAATAATCAGCTGCTGGCCATTCAAAAAGAATCTCCAAACAGTGGAGTTCTCAATGTTTTCTAAGCTTGGTAGTTTGCTTGCAGACATTTCATTACCCATTTCAGTGATGATATTACCTGAGTAATGAAATGTCTGTAAGTAAACAATCAAGCTTAGAGACTCCATAATTCAGATAGATATAGATATAGATATATAGATATAGATGATTGATAGATTGATAGATAGATAGATAGATAGATAGATAGATAGATAGATAGATAGAGATATAAACAGTAAGCAATATTTGGAAGCGTGCATTAACATTCCTGTTATTAACATAAAGTTTGTAGGTTTCAAACACTGAGCAAGATTACATGTGAACACTAGCATGTTGATTTACATAAAAAAGAAAACTGTACAGCCCATACTCTAATATTTGAAAATTTTTAAAAATAGAAGTCGACCCACCATCAATCATACAATGTCATAAAGTAAGGGAAGAATAGTTATTTGAACAATTCTGGAATCAGCAATAATAGAAACAATATTACAATGTTTTGTATGCTATGCCTTACATATTAATTAAAAGAAATGTTTTAATAAAAAAGTAGATTTGGAACACTTTTTGTACACAAAAACAATCAATGTAGTACCTCTATTTATGCTTAAAAGTGGCAACGTATATTGACCAAGGAAATCATTGGAAACAAGAGAAATCTGATCTTCTACAACAAAACGAACTAAGGCAAGCTCTGGAACACGGATACCAAATGTGAATGTTTGATTCCACCTAGGACACAAAGCTGAAATAAAAAAAGCAATATAAGACGAACAATTTATCTAAAACACTTTATCTTCTGAGAGTTAGTCATTATTTCTTCACAATTCTTTTTTCTGGTTATTCCAAGTGACTACAAGAATAGAAAATTGAATGATTCACAAAATGAACAAGAAATATATTATTAATGACAGTTACACCTTTGGTCATAATGAAATCAAGATTAATACAATCTCATCTATTCTCTTTAAAGTATATGGTGATGTTCACATGAAGATCTCAAATTAATGTCACTCACAGTTCTAACACACATTCTGTTGATAGGAAAACAAACTGTGTTTAATACATAATAACAATTTCCACAATTCTACTGATCTCCACTCTGTTTTATGCAAGGGTGTCAAACTCAGGCAGATCTGGCCCACGGGGTACTTACATCTGGCCACAGTGTAAACAGAGAAGGAGCGGCCCATGGTGGGCAGCCCTCCCGAGTTCTGTTTTCACTGGCAGAGGGTTGCAGGAGGCCGTCACAGCTGAAAACAGAGCTTGGGAGCCCGTTTTGCTGGCAGAGCACTTGGAACGCTACAGGTGCCCCCGACATGAATACCATCGAGCTACTCATGCCCTCCCTGGCCATGCCCACCCCAGCCCCCTGAGATCAAACACAACCCAGATGCGGCCCTCAATGAAATTGAGTTTGACACCCCTGGTCTTATGGATTGTCCACTCATATATCTTTAATGAAAAGTATACAGCCATGGGTACCTATAACAACTTTTCTAAAGTACAAGAGAAAGGCAGGGCTTGTCAAAATGACATTGAGAAGCCCCAATACACCAAGGATGTTTGTGGTGATGGAAACTCATTTTTTTGCTCTTGATCAGGGAATTGTTAAGATGTGTAAAATTCCAAGATTATTAAAGACAATATGCCATACTGCCATTCAGATGAACTAAAATTCTGGGAAATTGTAGATTCAAAGTATCTGGAAGCTATCAGGCTACAGAACACTGCCTGACAGACTCAGTATGATTCACTTACCATTGCCCTTCACAACACAACTCTGTTGTTTTGCCTGGTCTTCTGGAATGCCATAAATTTCTAGTATAACAAGAGGGTCGGCTTTGTTAGTTCTTGAAAGGTTGCTAGGTGGTAACTGATGGCCACTAATAAGCTGCATAGATGCAGGAAAAGATACCAGTATTAACTAGGATGCTAACTTTTAAAATTATTATTAATATTATAAATTATCATTTAATATTATTACATGCATTAAATTTTTCCTATGAAAGTTTCAAAGCCTATCATAAAGTATTGCGGGAAGGGATGGGGTTTGTAGCCTCCAGAATAAAAAGTAAAAAAAAAAAAAAATCATTGCATTAAATTCTGTACTTTGCTTATTTTTCAACTGCAATTTGTTTAATTTTAATCAAAATTGTATCCTCCCAGAGTCATAGAAATGTCAGTGGTTCCCAAAGTAAAACTATAGAATAGAGTATAAAACACAGACATCGAACAAAACCTAAAAAGAGAGCATGGCCTCAGGCCCCAAAAGCCCTCACAAAAAGTTCTGCCTTCAGGGTTTTTTGAAGGAAAGACTGAGAGTGTTGGAGACAGATGAATCTCCAATAAGTCATTCTCAGGAAATAGCTCCATCACTGAAAACCAACTGATGCGCTTTGCCAAAAATTTCTCCCAATTTTCCCCAAAAACC
Source organism: Pituophis catenifer annectens (assembly GCF_029215685.1). Classification (NCBI taxonomy): domain Eukaryota; kingdom Metazoa; phylum Chordata; class Lepidosauria; order Squamata; family Colubridae; genus Pituophis; species Pituophis catenifer. The sequence goes on from NW_027256887.1 coordinate 80,823,581, forward strand.
TCTTCTTGCACACTTGTTTCAGAGGGTGCCTCAATAGGAGTCTGTAATAAAGTAAAGCTTTTCGAGCTACAGTAAGAACTCAATGCTGGAGGTTGTTTTCTATTTATATCTGCATCATTTCATTGCATTTTCAAAGATGGTTTGCCATTGATTTGTTTCTAGGCCTGAGTGAGAGTGACTGCCCAAAGTCATCCAACTGACTTCAATGCCTAAGGCAGGACTGAAAATTGGCCTTTTCAACTTGCAGTTCAGTGTCTTAATTTGTGATCAAACTGCGACACGCTCTCTCGCTCTCTGCCAGAATTTGTAAAGAAAAATAAGCCAATTTAAGGAAACAATAAAAGGGCAAGGAAAAAAAACAACACACTGTTCTCTGAAAAAAATATGATACTGAATTGAGACTGCTGTGATATCCTACATTCATACCGTTAACTGACAGCCTTCACATTCAACCAGTATTTCTGGAACTATTCCAAACCAGACTAATTACAGGAATTGTACTCATTTCAGGGCATTGATTCCTAGACACCTATATACAGTACCAATTTAACCTCACAACAAATAAACTGAGTGTGCTTTAAAGGTCATTAAACCAGACTTTTCATATCCAAATTGAATGCTCTAGTCATCAGGCTCCCCAGCATACATTTTTACTGTGGGACTTTGTAAAGGCAAAGGCAAAGTTAACCAGGTAATGAGGCAGTGCTAAGAGGAACATGTCCTTCCATCTGAATTCTTATGCATCAAACACAGCACATCACCATTTTAGAAGCCTGGTCATCCATTCATTTTTTATTAGTTGGAATAATCTGAGGATGAATTAAAAAACTGAAATTGTTTCTAGGCATACACCATCCTGAAAGTATTTATACTCATATCTTATTATGAGTATAGCATACCTTATTATATCACATGTTATTATGTTCTGGAAGTGATGAAGTACAATCTCTGATCCTAATCCTATCCCACAAAATCTGCACCTGAGCAGATGAATCCAGACTATTCCTAGCAAAAAGATATCAAAAATTCTATTTCTTTGTTATTTTCAAGTCAACCAGATTTTTATAACTCACATTTAATCTCTCTAGTTTAGATGCTACCAAGCTAAACTGATGATCTGCTTGGGTCATATATTTATTTCCATGCTGCATTATCTTAGCCAAGAATCATCTTATCCAGCAGCCAACAGCATAGCAATCCAATTAATTGTATAGTACTACTTGTGTCTGCTTAACATTAAATCTTATTCTTTTCAACTGTATTTATATCTTAGATCTGTATGCAGCCTTCCTCAATCTGCCACTTGACAATTATATTAAGAATTGAATTCTCAGAACTCCTAATCAAGTGCAGCTTTTGGCCATACTGGCTGCAAATTCTGAGAGTTAGAACTCAAGATTTTCAAAATGCCAGGTTTTGGAAGAACAGCACATATTAAATTAAAAATATGTATACAAATAAAGTAACAACCAGCAGCCAGTATACAGAAATAACAAAGCAGAGCAAATAGTCAGCTCAAACACCAGTGGGTCTCTAAACAAGCAGTAAAATTTTTAATCAGCTTCTAAAATTTGTTATTATATGTGAAACCGTTCCTATCTCCTTATGGCTCATTTTTAAATGTGAACATTGAAATCATGCTTATAGTTTAGTTCATAAACATGACATCATGTATATTCTAACACTCTCTGAAGCAGATAGTAAGTATATGCAAATATATAATATGGGGATCATGCTGGAATGACGACACCAGAAAATTTTTGACCTCGAAATTGCTTATCAGGAATTCAGGCAGACAACTCAGAAAGCTGCAATAATAAGCATTTGTAAAAGCAAATCAGAGAAAATAATATAATTTAAATGAACTTACTTTAATTGTAAGTGTAATTGGTTGATGGTCTGCAGATATATTATATGGGTTAAATTGTGTGTTTTCATTTCTCAAGAATTCAGGTTTCAATATATAGCCACAGCCACCATTATCTGAAAATTTCCCAATTTGAAGATCCATTTGTACTCCAGGTGTTTGGAAATTTAAGGCCACTGTATAAAGATGAACATTTATAAACTGGAAAATACAGTTTTAAATATTGTCTTGTTCTTCAACATTGAAAACATAAATTTATGACTCCAATGGGGGGAGGGAAAGAGGGAGAGAGAGGGGGGGAAGGGAAGGGAGGGAGGGAGGGAGGGAGAGAGAGAGAGAGAGAGAGAGAGAGAGAGAGGGAGGATATAAATTCTTATGTAATGTATATATTTTTTCCAGATATGCATCATTGGCTCCAAACTAATACAACTGTAAGCAGTCCAGACAAAAAAATGAAAATAGAAGAAGTTAAACCAATTCCACTGCTTGTAATTGCACTATCTATTTTTGTGAAGGAAGTTTCATGTATATTCATTTGCATAATGTATGTTTATGCAAGTTTTGTTTGTTTTGTTTCTATCACTAGGGTTTGACTTTTAATCAGGGGCTCTGGGAACTGCTTTTTAACAGGTTCTACAGTCTATGGTCAGAAAATGCTTGAAAATCTCTATTTTAGTGGGCGAAAGCCTGAAATTAACTAGCCTATCCTTGATTAACCCATATAATCAAAAATGTAATTGAAAGAATTCATCTCTTGTACTTGTGACTGCATAGTGGGAGATTTTCTCCCGGTGTCTGCTGCTTCCTCTCCTCATGTAACATTCTTAAGGTTCACAGCATAGTTTACAGCTCTCAGAGCAGTCTTCATTGCTAAATCCTTTCTCAAATTCCAGTTCTTCAATAGCTTCATCTTGGATAGTCACAAGATGACAGCCAAGAGACATGGAGGGACAAGGGAACACTTCGATTTTCGCTTGCTATCAAGTGGCTGATATGCTGAACAGTCAACCAACCAAGCCATAAGTTCAAAGTATAAAAAATAAAAGTTCAGCTAGCTGATGATATGATGGGAAATAAAAACTAAAAAAGGCACTGCATGGAGTGACCAAAGTATTAGGCATGCCACATTTTCACATAGTGAATTATGTTGGGTGGAGCTGGCATATCTGTCAAAGGAACCACAAATCAAGGCCCTCAAAATGTTGTTCATTAAAGCTATCAGTAAGAATAATTAATCAGTGGAACAGCGTGCCTCTAGAAGTTGTGGGTGCTCCATTACTGGAGGTTTTCTAGAAGAGACTGGACAGCCATTTGTCTAGAATGTTACAGAGTCTCCTGCTAGAGCAGGAGGCTGGACTAGGAAACCTCCAAGGTATTCTATATGGACAACAAAGCAGGGTAGTCTCAATCTGAGTGTGCAGTAAGGATGCGTTCTGGTTCTGACCAATGGAAAATATAGCATTATTGCCTGCTATGATATTGAAGCTATAAATGCAGTCTAATTGCATTTATTACTACTAATCACTATTAATTCATATACAATTTGTAATCTACATTTTTATGGTTTTGTTCACAAGTATTATTGCCATTAATGGAATCATTTTATATTTCCTTTATATATAAATACATTTATGTTTTATTAAATAAACAATTTTCAGCCCATTTTTTTTAACTAAGGGATTCTCAGATAATGATCCCTAAAATGCTGGAATGAATTTATGCAACTGCCTCTCAAATAAAGCTAATAATTTCATTGGTTTAGGGTTAGACAAGAAATAAGTACTTTGGATAATTAAACTTAAGCTATTTATCAAATACAAAAATGACATAATTGTACAATTTTACAAAATAAAATAATAAGTAACCTTCTCCACTCTCTCAGTAAAATTTAAAATCATATTCTTAAGGAGAGAGATGAGTATGCTTGCTTTGTCTAATTCCTGAAACCTGTGTTTCATTTTGAAAGCAGCCTTTGTCATTCACCAAAGTAAAAATTTCACTTTACTCAACGAAATTGGTGAGACACAATATCTAAATATAATTTTCAAGAGAATTGCACTTCAGTCCATATTCAGAAACTTGCTGATTTGCATATCATGTGGTATGCTGTCATTTTTTTAAAAAATCAAGATACATTATTTACAGCATTTCCAAAATTTAATGAAAATGTACTATTGGTGAAATACTGAAAGACAAAATGATTTTCTGTCCCTTAAATCCATTCTGTTATTATGACCATTGTAAAAAATAAAAAAGAGCATTTAGGAGAGTATTTTCATTTATTAAAATTCCGCTATAAAAAACAAATCATAATTTTAATGGTTTTTAAAATAATTCTCTACATAATTATTCCAATATACAGAGAGGGGTTGACATGTAGGATAGAAGGATATACTGTACTTTTATATTAGTTAAGTATTTGTTTGTACTCAGTTTGATGTAGTGGTTAACGCTTCAGGCTAGAAATTGGGAGACTGTGAGTTCTAGTTCTTCCTTGGGCACAAAGCCAGCTGGAGGACCTTGGGCCAGTCACTTTCTCTCAATCATAGACAGGAGGCAATGGCAAACCACTTCTGAAAAACCTTGCTAAGAAAACTGCTGGGACTTGTCCCGGCAGTTTCTGAGAATCAAACACAATTAAAAGGAAGAAGAAAAAAAAGGTATGTTTGTGTGTTTGCATGTTTTGCTGCTTCCAAAAATGAAAAGTCTGAAATTGAATGGAGAATTAATTATTTTGTCCTCACAGTTTTGCTTTTAGAGAACAATGTGTATAAATTGTATCCAGAATCATTTTCAGTAGAGAAGTCTATAGCAGATTTCCTGAAATATGATAAATCTAAAAAAAGAAGAAGGCTAGCAACCAATCGTCTTTGGTACATTAATTTTTTTGCTATTGTCTGGTATCTTTGCCCATGGAAATGAAAAGGTGTAATAGAAAAACAAAATTCTGGGAAAAGCAACATCTTTCTTATAAAATCCACACACACACACACACACACACACCAGAGATAGATAACCTTAATGCTCACACAAAGAAGGCCTGGCTGCAGATATGAGTCTAAACTAGACTCCATCCGATTTGCCATTTCCGAAAACATTTTAGAGAGTAGGCACCATATTTCTGCCACAGAGCACATATAAAATCCCAATTCAAATAGTAGGTAATCATTGGCCACCTGGGTCTAAGACACAAAAACATTCTACCAGGCAATTTGGTTACAAAATGTCTTGGCTTTTAAATTTATTTTTAGAGTAGCTGCATACTACTTGCTCACTTAATAGTTCAGGATTACCTATAATTAAAACAAGTCTTAAAACATTAAAGGAACAATAAAACAAAGCGTTTTAAAATGGTTATTCAATTAAAAGAATGAAAAGAATGAAAAAGACTGTTATGCCAATAGCAAAATCCTCAACTGGCAGCTCCTAGTAAATGGTTAGCACAGATTCTGATTCTGAACACCCTTGGCACACCATTCTGCATCAGTTGTTAATTTCTGAACCAAATATAACATTAGCACCGCATAAAGCACCAAACAATAATCCAAAAATTAAATTATCAATGTGTGGTTGTAATCTTAGAGAGATTACTTAGAGATAGCTAAAATCTTTAAGACAATAGGGAATGGAACATAGTTTAAGCAGGCAACAGACATAATATCTGGAAGCCACTCAGGTAGACACCTAATTAAATCTCTTACTGTAATATGTAGGAGGAATTACACCACAATTAGATTTAATAGACTTCTGTTATTATAACTATTCTCAGCCTTCCTGTGGAATTCCTTTTTTTTTTTTTTTTTTTGTTCTGATCTACCTGGCAAGGTCAACAATGATCTACAATGCTGAAGCAGTAACATTCCCCTAAAGGACTGCGAGCCTTTATGATAGCATACATAACACACACTGATGCTATACAAAGAAGGTGTGCGTTAAATTTACAAGACGGTTTATTTTTTGCTGAAAAATGAGGTGGACCTCTAAATTAACAAATAAAAAAAGTTAGATAGGTTCTACATGGCTCACAAAATATAGATTGCCTGCAACTGCTCTAAGGTAATTGTCTAAAGCAGGGGTCTCCAACCTTGGCAACTTTAAGCCTGGCTTAAACTGCCAGAAGTCCGCCAGTCTTAAAGTTGCCAAGGTTGGAGACCCCTGGTCTAAAGAGTCCAGAGTTGCTTGGTGAATGAGTAGGTAGCTAATTTGAATGAATAAGTGAATAAGCAAGCAAACAGGCAGCCTGTAAAGTGACTTAGAGAAGAATTTAATGACTTTTTCAGAAAATGTTTCTTTTTCTATAATTTTTGAGAAGGCTTTCTATGTCCCTCTACCAGTAATTTTACCTATGAGAATGCGCCACCAGACATTTCCATAAATAATCTGATAGCTGCCTTTCAATGGACCAAAAGGTTGCTTATGTTCTTTATAAGAGATTCCTCGAACAATAATAGGTGTTTTCTCATTATGATTTCTCTACACAAATATTCAAGAGTCAAATGACATACATTAGGCAACGATTAAAGGAAAGAGATTGAAAGAGCACTAAGCTTTGTGGCATGTTGTAGGATTCCTTAGAAATCAAATGGGATATAACAAAAATCTACCAGAATGCTAATATTATGAAGCTCTTATGCTCTCTATCCTTCCAGGGTGAGTAAAAATGAGGACACAGATTGTTGGGGGCAATATGCTGATTCTGGAAAGCACTGGAAAGTGGTATATAAGTCTAAGGGCTATTGCTACTTGCACATCTGTGTAAATATGTAACTATCACCAAAAGGCATCAATGTTCAATTACCTTGTTTCAAGGAAACTGAACCCCAAATAAGCACCGTAGCCCCAGCCTTGCTGCTCAGAAATGAAATGCCCATAAAATATACTGTATATTGACATATTTTCCTGCATTCATGAACAGCACCATTATATCATAACTTCTTGGTCCATTCAGATTAGTATTACACTAATAACTGTTCTTCAGAAATCTAAAACAGAAATGTCTTCTATACCTTCATGAAATTGCTAAATATTAAGTCCTAGACTTTTTAATGCATAATATATGCTGTACTATTCCGTCCCCTTACCTAACAGCAGAATTAACCAGTTAATTATATCCAGAAATAAATCTTCAGTCAAAATATAGGTAGTCCTCAACTTACTACAGTTCATTTAGTGACCATTCAAAGTTACCATGGCACTGAAAAAAAAACATATGACCATTTTTCATACTTATGACTATTGTAGTATCCCCATGGCCATGTGATCAAAATTCAGACCCTTGGCAACTAACTCATATTTATGACGGCTGCAGTGTCCTGAGGTCACATAATGTTGTGGCCCGCCAGCGGTCTGCGCAGATTGTGGCTGATCCTGACGATGAGGAGGCTGGTGTGGTGTCGCGCCAGCAGCCTGTGCAGCTGGCGCTCAAGTCGGACAGCAAAGAGGCTGAAGAAGATGTGCCAGAGGCAGAGATTCAGCCAGGGCCTTCAAATCCTCCAGAGGCTCCTTCAACTGAAGAAAGTGAAGTGGAGGAGCCTCTTCTCAATGCACGAGCAGGCAGAGCTGCCAAAAGGCAGGAGCGGTTACTCAGGAGGAGGTCGCCTTGACAGTAAGGCTTGGGGCTAATTGGCCACTCCCTTAGCCTATTTAAGTTTGCACACAGTTGGCAAACGTTGCAGGAAAAAATGTGTGTTCATCCGGTCGTCCGTTGAGCATTTGAGAGTGAATTTTCCTTGCAAACCTGGTTTCTGGCCTAATTGCCAACTCTTGTAAGCCTTCATCTAATCTTTGGAATTTCTGGCAGGCTGTTAAGGACATTTTTAGTAATAGCCTGCATTTGAAAAAGACTGTGTTTGTAGTAAACGGAGTTGTTTGGAGTTTTGTGCGTGCTACATTTCTTGGGTTCCGTAGCTGGAGCAGAACACATAATCACCTTGTGCAAGCAAAGTCAATGGGAAAGCCAGATTCACTTAACCATATTTTTAACTTAACAACTGCAGTGATTTACTTAACAACTGTGGCAAGAAAGGTCATAAAGTGAGACAACATTCACTCAACAAATGTTTTGCTAAGCAACAGAAATTTTGGGCTCAATTGTGGACATAAGTCAAGTACAGTGGTTCTCGCAATCTGCTATAGACTTCTCTGCTGGAAGAATACTACTTGCACTGTTATTCACATCTGCTGTCCAGAATTTAGCTGTGCCTTTTCATTTCTTTATAGTGATTTGATGATATATGCAAAAAATAATAGCTACTGCCAAAGTGGTGTGTGTGTGAGAGACAGTGGGGGGAGGGGGAAAGGTAGTCCCAGTGCCAAAATTTTCATAAAAGTAAGTATGATCTTCCACATCTAATTTGTTTCAACCACATTATATATGCAGTCAATGCATTATGAAGCTATACTTAGATCTTCTTCTGCCGCAAGGCAGCAGAGGCTACAAAGTGAAGTGAAAAGTGAACTCTATGGAGCCTAGACAGAAGAGGAGAGCTGTAAGAACAAAGGTAGATTCCTTTCTCTGCTCTATACATTTCTAAGAAAAGAATAAATCTGCACAGAGGAAGATCAGCAAAGTTACTTTAAATATAGAACTCTTGCAACTTCATATTAAGAATCTAAGAAGTGGACGCTTTAAAGCTTTGGATGAAACAGGTAAAGATTAATGGCTGCCTGCAAGTTTCTTTTAGGCAAAATATCTGCACTAGTCATGTTCTTTCAGAAGCATAGTCTGAAGACTCTAAAGACAAATGAGAAAGCTATTCTAATTCCTGGTATTACTTGCTATATGAAGCTAGATTTTAGTGCTGGAATCTTCTGATAATCTCTAAAGAAAGAGAGGAAGCTCAACACTAGTTGTTGGAAGACCAATCACTCCATTCATATCACAATAGGACCATGGAAATCACAGCACATAGAAAGGAGCTGCCAATATTCCAGCTATTTAGAAAGTTCAGGTGTGCAAACAGGGAATTTTGTATGCAAAGCATATTCAAATTGACTATAAGTCTGTCAACAGTTGTCACAGCCTCCTAAAACAAACCCAATTTTGGGAGCAGAATTATGCCACTTCTTAAAAGGCAAAGCTAAACTCTAAACACATATATTTCATTTTAGGTGGTACAAGCTAGCAAATTCTCTAGTTTTATCATAGGAGTGATGTGATAGCAGTTTTCCAGTACTTGAGGGGCTGTCACTGAGAAGAGGAAGTCAATTTATTTTCCAAGGCACCTGAGGGAAGGATAAGAAGTGATGGGTGGAAGATCTTTAAAGACAGATCCAACCTAGAACTAAGGAGAAATTTCTGGACAGTGAGAACAGTTAATCAATGGAATGGCTTGTCTCTGGAAGTTATGAGTGCTTCATCACTGGAGGTTTACAAGAAGAGACTGGACAGCCATTTGTCAGGAATGGTATAGACAGGGGATTGGACTAGAAGACCTCCAAGGTCCAAGGTCCCTTCCAAATCCATTATTCTATGTTCTACACCCAAAGCTGCCTCTTCCACATGCAGATTTCTTTCCTCCCTTCCTTTTTTGAATTTGTGTTAAATTATAGAAGAATGCTAGAAGATTCATACTTAGCGCTGTTTCATAATACTGAAAGGTAATTTAAATATATTTTTGTTGTGGCCCACCAGTGGCCTGCGCGGATCGTGGCTGATCCCGACGACGAGGAGGTTGGTGTGGGGTTGCGCCAGCAGCCTGCGCAGCCGGTGCTTGCGTCAGACAGTGAGGAGGCTGAAGAGGATGTGGTGCCAGAGGCAGAGACTCAGCCTGGGCCTTCAGAACCTCCAGAGGCTCCTTCAAGTGGAGAGCGAAGTGGAGGAGCCTCTTCTCAATGCTCAAGCACGCAGGGCTGCCAAAAGGCAGGAGTGGCTACTCAGGAGGAGGAGGTCTACTCAAGAGAAGGGCTTGAGGATAATTGGCCACTCCCTTAGCCTATTTAAGTCGCACGCAGCTAGTGCATTCTTGCTGGAAACAACTTGTATTATTATCAGAGTATTTTGGTTTATCATATCTTGTTTTCTGGGCTGGTTGCCAACTTTTGCGGTTTATTCTTGCTACTTAATAAATTTGATAAGGACCGTTGGTGTGTGTCAATATCCTCGGAAATCCGGAGCTGGGGCAGAACAATTTTACTTTATGCAATATGAAGAAAAAATATAAGCAAAAAGTAACAATAATAATCTTAAAACTCATACCCATCTGACTTCCAACATTCCAAAATTCTTGAGGATTATAATTAGAAGAGTTGGTTCGGATTCCTCTAGGATATATTCTTGTGAGAAATCTGAGAGTATGTTGAACAAATTCATTTGCTATAAAGAGATAGATCCAATACTGCATTATAGAAAGGCATGAAAAATAGCCAGTTTTATAGAACTAAAAAATAAATGTATGGACATGTTCAAAACATTTTGATACTTATTAAGAGCAGATTTAACAGAAATACTGGTGTGAAAATTTTGAATATTGAAAATATTGGTGTAAATCCAAACTACTACTTGATTAGCAACCTTCAATCCATGCCCTTGTATGTTAAGTATTATTTATATTTATAATTGTTCCTTCATTTTCCAAAATTAAACATTAATAATAAAATAATCTAAAATATAATCAAGTGACATAATCAACTTAAAATCATATCTACCTCTATACCTGTGCATAAACACACATTGCCTGAAGAAATATAATATGATCAGTAAAAAGAAAACATTTTATTCATCTCAAGTACATGTTTCAGTTTAATTAGATATTTCTAATTGATTACAGTATGATCCCTCTATGAGGTTATCATAACCAAAATATATGGGCCATCAAATCAATCAGAGACATTCCTCATGCTGGATTCTTCAGATTGTATGTATATATAATTATGTATAGTTATGTTTATTTAAAGAAGAAGCAACTAACAACTTGCTTTCAGTCCAGAGCATAGTCTCACAGCTCCTATTATAGCTTTCTGACACTGTTATTTGCCTCAATGCTATACCATGCAAGCAACTTTACAACAGAAAACAATTTGGCAGGGACGATACTACCTCAATAAGGAGCACATCCTGGTTTGGAATCCTATAATGGTTTTTCTTCAAAATAAAAAGCCCCATTTAACATGCTTTTTTTTAAAGTACAAAAATGTGAGGCAATTTGCTCACAACATACTGTATCAGCAGATTCTATTATGGAAACAGTAGAAAGCTCAAATTCTCGAATACAGCTCATCTGTCTGGAACCCGCAGTGCATTATCAGACATTAATACAACTGAGTGTGTCCAGAAATATTTCACAAGAAGAGTCCTCCACTCCTCTGCTTGCAACAAAATACCTTATGCCACCATACTTGAAATTCTGGGCTTAGAAAACTTAGAACTATGCCACCTTCGGTATGACCTAAGCATAGCTCATAAAATCATCTGTTACAATGTCCTACCTGTCAATGGCTACTTCAGCTTCAACCACAACAATACACAAGCAAACAATAGATACAAACTTAAAGTGAACGGCTCCAAACTCGATTGCAGAAAATATGACTTCTGTTTCTTCCCCAAACCCCAAAAACTTTAACCTTAGACTGTCTACCGTGGACCTCACCCCATTCCTAAGAGGCCTGTAAGGAGCGTGTATAAGAGCACCAGCATGCCTACCGTCCCTGTCCTAATGTTCCCTTTATTTGTATTTCGCTGTGCCCTCAAGACCCTGCTGTTCCACCAGACCGGGCTATCAATGTAATTATTTTAAATTAGGTGTTTTAAATTTTGGGGATTTTAAATTTGAGCCGAAACTATTTAATAATTTTAATTATTTTTAATTGATGTTTACACCGACCTGAGTCCTCCGGGAGAAGGGCGGTATAGAAATAAAATAATAATAATAATAATAATAATAATAATAATAATAATTATTATTATTATTATTATTATTATTATTATTATTATTATTATTATTATTATTATTATTATTATTATTATTCTAAATGCCCAAAATTACCTTTCAGTTTTGCCAGCTTTCGGGCTTTTGCCTCACCAATTGAATTATTTTCATAAAAATGCTGATTTTTTCTTGAATCTTCAAAACTTATAAATTTCTGAGATTTGGTATATATCACAAGTTCCGACAGTGCCAAGGCAATCTTTATTTTCCTTATCTATAAGTAATGAGATAACAAGTGAAGAATGATTTAATTATCTTTTTTCCATCCTATCAACATTTATACAAGGATATCAGGAAATTTTGGTTGACAATTCTTAAGGAGAAAAAAAATACTTCTATTCATATAGCACCATCCCCCTATAATAGACTTTAGCTTGGAACGCTACAGAAGATTAGAATGTGAAATTGGATTTATCTGAATTCAACTTTCCATACCACACTCTCAATCCATTCCAGCACAAAAAAATCTGGAATCCTTTAAAGCCCAATAATCATCTTGGTGTTAACGTTAAATATACGTTTTGTATAAATATACAAAAGGATGAAGGCTATTGCTGAGCACATTGTAAGCCGCCCTGAGTCTTCGGAGAAGGGCGGCATATAAATCAAATTAAAAAAAAAAAATGATTTAAGAAGCACAATTAATCATAACTAATGTTTACTGAGGTATTTATACAAAACTAGATATAGACTAAAAGGATCCTTATAAATGTAAATCTAGTAAGAGGCAGCCCTGCTTGAACTGAAAAGATGGCAGACATGCAGAAGAGATTAAGTTCTGAATCTGGAATCCAAAGTAGTACATTCCTTAAAGTTCATCCCTTAAGCAATAACACAGACATTTTCTAACATTTTTTGAACTTCAAGTTCTTTTTCATACATTTTTCTGTCCATAGCCCTAAGAAAAGCAAAATTGCATTATTTCTGGTAAATGAAAAATAGCAAACCTGCTTGAGATAAATACTAATGTGTGGTTTATAACTGCACATCCATCATACAAACCGACTTTGAAGTTCAAATATCTTCCTTTGAGAACTTTCCTAACATTTGAGGATCAAAAAAGATCTTCAAATGCGAACTAAGAAAGATATATTTTTCTTTGAAAATTTAATTTCACATACATACTTTTTGTTTCTTTCTTGGAGGAGCTGCACTTTTCCAACGTGCTTGTCTTTTCTTAACAAGAGATTGTTTAGGGGTTTTTAGCTCATTATTTGACTCATCCTCACTTGTTTCCTCCTCTTCAAATTCTCCTGTTTGACCATGACTGTCCATATCTTTCCTTTCAAGTGTTTCTTCAAGTGTTCCAATTTTTTTATTTTTTATCATAATTTTGAATTTTAGTGCCTATAAGTCAATATTATTATAGGTTAATAAGACTCCCCATTAACATGTGGGATATACTTTTAATTTCAACAACATTATTGAAATATATAGTACAAAGGTATCCAGCTCCCCTTCAAAATACTTCCACCTGTTCCTCAAGCAGGAGTTTTGAGTCTAGAAGGACCCACAAATTGCACACCTGGTCTGCCTGCAGCAGTCCAAACCCACCCAGAATAAAAGATGGAAAAGTCCCTATATGTAACAGTAACAATTATATTTTAAAAAATGTTACCTCAGGAGAAGGTAATTTAGTTGGTATGGTCTCATCTATTATAAATGTAACCAGCTTGTCACGCAGAATACTTTTTAGATAATCCACCATAACTTCCTGCTGCTTAGGACTACAATGATTCTCCAGAGACAATATCAGAGGATAATCAGAGACCTGAAAATGCAATTTCAAAGTTATTAACCTCTTTAATTGCACAAATAGGAAATACATACAACTAAAATAAGCAATATTGCAATTACAGATATTTTCATTAAGACACAAAAAATACTATGGCATCTTAAAGTAGTCCCAAGTAAGTAGCTCATAGTGCTTCTTCTATAAATGGCTTACTTTCCTTTCAATATAGTTGTCTGCACTAGTGAGAGGAACAAAGCCATCTTGGTGCTGAAGAGACCACACATTCCCTCCTCTTTCATCTATTCCTTTCATCTGCAGTTGCAGACATGGGTTGGAACAGAGCTTTTATTTGGTTCTATTCATTTTAAAGAGGAAAAGTTTCTGCCCAGCAGATTGTTTCATGGTCCATGTAGTAGGTGCCTTTTGTTTTATGCTGCTGAATTCTCATCATTCATCAAAACTCTGAAGGCATGTGGGTAATTAATTAGGAGTATCTTAAAACATCTGGTAGGTATGTCACACATGTACCTACCACAAAGGCATACTTGTCTATCACTTGGATGACGGTCATAAAGCTAATTTTGTTTGTTAATGTATATCCATGATAAACGACAGGATCGTTATTGGGTCCATCCCAGCAATCAATTTCCAGGCACCGGCATCCTTTCATTAGAGCACTTTAAAAAAAAAAATAGAAATGGAGTCATATATTTGCTACTGGGACACTAAAAATGAAAATAATTTGCTGGCATTCTTTGTCTGGTTCAAAGCTAATGGAATTGATGTCCTCTAACACAACTGGGGGAAGGAGTATAAAAAAACTTCCATTTCAAATTCTATCAAAACACGGACATTTTTCCCTCACAAGGAATAATATGTAGGTTTAGGTCATTTAAAATAAATGGAGTTCCTCATTCAACATTGTCATTAAAAGTTTGTTATGACAATGCCAGCTTTCTTTAGCTGCAGTTGTGAGGAAATAGTATCTGGTTCAGTTACACAACTCAAATTAAATTTGTTTCATGAAATTTTGTTAATCTATTTTTGGTAACAGCCAGAGATGTTGCTCCATAGAAAATATATTTTAAGATTCTCATACTACAATACATGTTTTCAGTCATTTTGAAATGGCACATTATAGGGTTATTACTATGGGAAGTTGTGGTTGAAAAATACTCTTAGAAAACACTTATAACAAAAGCACCAGAGATGATTAAAAAGTTGTCTGGCTACAATAGTGCTAAGAACTTCATGTATAAGAAAAATGTAAAGCGTGTTATTTGTAGATCATTTATTTTAACTTGACTAGTTCGCTCAGAAAAATCCTCAGGAAAGAAGTTGAGTTTCTAAAGCAAGTATTTATCTGAAAAAATGCAAAGTGGGCTATCCAACAGTATTCCCAAAAGTTAATGTTGTAGCACAACTGCTGTAGTATACTATGCAAATTGTGCTTCCATAGCTTCTGGAAAGTAAACTATGAATCGCCATTAGGAAACGACTATTGCACTGTGAGCCCCTGAAGGACGAGAGTATTAAGATTTGTACCCCAAAGAAAGGACATAAAACTTGGTCCCATTAATTTCAATGGGTTTTAAAATCCCAACAATGGCAAAACTCATTACACCGCATCATTTCCTGGAATACTTTAAAAGGCAAATGGGGACTCCACATGTTGAATATTTGCCAATTTTGGCTTTAATTTTAATTTTTCATTTAATCAAATATAGCTTTAGAATTTTAGATAATTATTCTAATAGACAATGGTTTTGCTAGTTTTAGTGAATCCATCCCCGGAATAGTACAGAAACCCAATTAAAATATTCCAGACAGGGATTATCTTCACTCAATTTGTACATATCCAGAGAAAAGTGTACCACTTCTGCAGGTACTTTGGTCCACCCTTGAGTTGTTCTTACTGGTATTAAGTTTTTTTCTAGCATTCAAGTAGAATTTGCTTATGTTAACTCAAATCCATTATTCCATTTTCAGAACTCTAAAATGTTTGAAAATAGGTTCTGACTTTCTGAGAAAATCTTTTCAGGTTTTTGTAGAGTGCTCTTGTATTCCCCCTATTTCCAAGAGGTTAAATATTCCCAGTTCTTTCTAGCCCTATCAATCTGTGAATCTTTTCCAGTTTATCTGCATCCTCTTGAAAACAAATTGCCCAGAAATTGACACAGCATTCAAGTGTGTTGCCTTTTTTATAGACATATCACACTGCTTAGTCAGTTGTGCCTGGAATGACACTTGAGCCTGCATAAATATTCACTTGACAATTAATTATTATTCCAAGATCAAATTCACAAGTATTATTATTTAACACCTATAACTATAGATTTTACTTTGCATTTGTCTAAGTTTAATATCATTTTGTTATTTTCAGCCCATTTCTCTAACCAATCAATACTATTTTAAATTATTTTTTGTTTTCTAGGATATCAATTATCCCACCCAATTTTATGAATTTGTATGGAAGAGTTATTATATTTTATTCTAATTTGATAAGTCTTTGCACAACACCTGAATACAATTTTTGAACCAGCTTCAAAATTTTATTATTATTCCATTCAGCCCAGTTTATTACATGAAGTACTTTATCAAATGTCTTGCTGAAGTAAATATATATTATATCTATGGTATTCTCACAGTCTACTGAACAAGCCATGCAATTAAAAATGAGATAACATTAGCCTGACAAGATTTGTTCTTGATAAATGTATATTGTCTTCTGGTAAATACATATTATTTCAAGATATTAAACGATCAACTCCTTTATGATCTGCTATTTGTTATCAGACTAACTAGTCTTCAGTTCATTACATCTATTTTTCTCACTTTTCGAATACAGTACATACAGTATATAATACAGTACATAGAGTAGATAACTACATTTTCTAATTGCCTGGCATTTCATCAGTTTTCTATTATTTGTCAAAGAGAATACATAAAGTTTCTACCACACATCAGCAAATTATTTCACAATGTAATTCATGGTCTTCTACTCATTCAAAGTAGACGTCTTAGTAATGTCATTTTCACTAAACATTTTAGTATTTTTTTTTTTTTTGAAAAGGAGCCTATTTATTTTTCTAGCACCCTCTATACTTCCAGGCTATCAATATCTATTCTTCCTTAGTAACATCTCTCTTATATATGATCTTTTTTGTTTTCAGAATTCTGATTAGCGTTTTGTGTAAGTTATACAGGTAGTCCTTGACTTACAACCATTTGTTTAGTGACTATTTAAGTTACAAAGGCACTGAAAAAAAATGACTTACAATTGTTTTTCACACTTACAACTGTCACTCAGCATCCCCATGGCCACATGATCAAAATTTGGATGCTTGGTAACTGGCTCATATTTATGATGGTTGCAATGTCCCGAGGTCACGTCATCACCTTTTGTGACTTTCTGACAAATCAATGAGGAAGCCAGATTCACTTACCAACCATGCTAATTTAACAACTGCAGTGATTCACTTAATAATTTTAAGTAATAATTTTAATTAGCAATTTTATGATGTTTGTGTGTCTATATTTTTCTTGACTGTACACCGCCTTGAGTCCTACAGGAGAAAGGCGATATAGAAATATAATAAATAAATAAATAAATAAATAAATGAATGAATGAATGAATGAATGAATGAATGAATGAATGAATAAATAAATAAATAAATAAATAAATAAATAAATAAATAAATAAATAAATAAATAAATAAATAAAAACTGTGGCAAGAAAAGTGGCAGAATGGGGCAAAATTCACTTACACCGATCTTGCTTAGCAATGGAAATTTTGGACTCAATTACGTTTGTAAGTTGAGGAATACCTGTATTAGTTTCTTCTATGTCCACTCTTTTTTTTCTAATTGGAATTATTTGCAGTTATGTTTTTAGTATCTCCTGGAATTCTCATTCATCTTGAACCTATTTTTTTCCATTAGCTTCTTCTGAAATGGAATCCATTCAACTTGCTCTGAATTTATTGAAATCCACTTTTCTGAAGTCCAAGACACATGTATCAATTGTATTAAAATTTAGTTTCCCTTCACATTAACAAAAATAACATTAAATGGTTATTTCCTGTTCCTATTGCATCTACTTCCTCAGCTAAGTCTTCTCAAGTAGGAAAGCCAATGGGAAAAAGGAGTCACTCAGATACTCAGAATGAGCAATCAATAGGTCTCAAGGCACAACTCTTGCACTCAGCAGCTATTCAGGAAATAAACTTTTCACCCCTCACAATTTAGTATATAATCCTTCAAAATGGAGTTCAATCTGTTCATTCTTCTTTTTTATCTCTCTATTGAACTCTCCTGGCAAAGTACTATTAGCATTCTTTGTTCACTCATTTTGTCTGACAGAACCCTATTAAATAAGGTACATGGTTTAACAAAAGTTGTTTTAAAGATAGACATAACAGGAAGCCCTACACAATCAAGGTAGTACCACTCAGGTCTAGGGCTCAAACATTTATTATGTTAGCTTTTCTCAGAGGAGACAAAGTAAAAACAGTTTATTAGCAGCAGGATTATTAGAAGTCACAATTGATTCCAAAACAGATTCTCGAGTTATCCTTAGTTTGCTTTTCTTCCCTGTAACCAACCTCTTAAACTCCACCAGGATCCATCCAGAAACAAAAATGATTTATCTGGGGCTACTACAAATATATTCCTACTCTCTTACTGAATCTTTGACAATGTTTAAACAGTTTTACACAACTGGTTATCTGACTCGTATCTTTTGTTTTCCTGTCCTCCTTTAACCCCCTTATATTAGCAATAGCAACAGCATCTAGACTTATATACTGCTCCAGAGCTTTACAGCCCTCTCTAAGTGATTTACAAGACAACATATTGCCCCCAACAATCTGGGTCCTCATTTTACTGACCTCGGAAGGATGGAAGGCTGAGCCAATCTTCAGCCAGTGAGATTTAAACTGTCAAACTATTGGCAACCAGCAGAATTAGCCTGCAGTAATGCATTCTAACCACTGCACCACCACGGCTCCTGCTAGTTGCTAGTTATTTATAACTTTTGATGGTATGCATGTGTTTCATCATACGAAGTGGACACTTCAGAAGGACAACAATATCTTACCTTAGAAAATTAAGCATTGTCAGACCTGATCAATATTTGCAGAAGAAACTGTCCTAAAATCTCAATGCAAAAGTTCTAGGCTAGCATGAGAATAGATGACAAGCAACTTCCATATTCTTGCCAAGAAAATGAGATGGATGCATCCATGTAGGTACTACTAGTCAGCTAGGCTCGATTAATTTTTTTTCTTCCTCTTAAGTGAAAAAATGTTCTGTACATATTGTTCCCAGGCCCAAGAAATTAGTACACTTGGGAGTCTGTCTCAATTATTAACATATGTTTCTTAAACCTTATACTGGCTCCTAAAAATTCTAGGTTTTCAATGTCTGAACAAAGTGCTTGTTCTTTCCTCTTGCTACTAATCTTCTGTGATCTGTTCCTCGGTCCTTCCTTCTGTGCACAGGATTGATCCACATAAATTAAAGAACTCCTGGAATTGAGAAAGCATAGTACAAAACATGGTGCAATTCTAGTTCTCTAAAGAGAAACCCTAGAGTACTATAAGTTCTCACACTCCTTTATTCTCTGATGCTTATTGTTCATTATGTTTAATGGATTTTACCCTAGCATGCTTGGCACAGACTATATGGATTTCCTTGGTGCATTTATATTTTGAAAATGTATATTCTTCTCTTTAAATCAAAACCTGATAGCAACACTAAAATATTTATCTGTCATATTGAATTGTAGTCTAGCTACTTTGCTTTCTGTTTGTGGTTTTCAGTGGGTTTTTTAACGATGTTTTAATTAATGCTTTTGAAAATGAGATTCAGGAAAACAGAAGAAGCTGTTCTACTGAACTACTTATTATATTAAACTAATGATTCAAAATGGATACAAATACCTTGCATAGCCCCACAGGTGACTTGACCCTATTAGCTGATCAGATATGAGGTAGGTGTTGTGTGAGGATGAAATAAAGTATTCACATAGCGGACGGGACATATCCTGGTAAACAGTTCTGTGCTCACTTTTAAATATCGCGCAGTCCTCAGAGCTCACATATCTTATAAATCCTTCAAATGTCATCTCTTTATTTCTCTTTGCTGAAAGCCAGAACATTACAAACACATATATATCTCCAGCATGGAAACAAACAGAATTAAGCACAAACTGAAAATATTCCAGACTAAATATATTAATGTAACATAGAATGTCAGATCACACATGAAAATCTAAACTGTCCTTGCACTCAGTGATGAGGAATTGAAAGTAAATGAATCAATCACATATGATATGTATTTTATATGCTCATATAACTTAATCAACTCACTAATTGAGTGATATCTTTCATGAGCTTTGGCTGATGCACCCTCAGTATCCTTGTTTTGCCACAGTTATTCAGGTTATGCTATAAATGAATTTCTCTCAGAATAGTGTTTGCTGTTCAAATTGATACAATATTATCAGTTTCAGATCAGAAACTACATTTGATATTAGCTAACATACTATGCTGCATACTTGTGTGTGCATTTAGTATATACTGTAAACCAATAAATCCTGTCATATCATTTCCACATGTAAGACTTAATACTATGCTGGGGAGCCTTTCAGAATGTTCACCTGGGCACTATTGTATGGACTGTCATACAATAAGTTAGATGCCCAACAAAATAAAGCACCATCATCTTGCAAGGTCTCATCTGAAACTGTGAAAATGACAAAAGATACCATGATCATATGAGATTTCTACCTCTTTTAATTTAGTGAGGTTGTGAGGAAATGGATGCACCGTGGCTGCACTTGATTCTGTGGCCTGGAGGTACAATTTTGCCAATCTCCAAGTCAGAGAGCATGTCTATTCATATTTTGCCTAGAAAATAGTTCAGTAGGACTCAACTAAGAATTTTAGTCTTAAGTTTCATCCATTTTACTTAATTTTTACAAACACAATGAAACTTAAAACCAGGGGTAGGCTGCTGCTCTTGCAACAACCGGTTCACCCGGAACTGAAAATGCACCCGTGCCTTCCGCGCATGTGCACGGCATCGAAAAACCTGGCAATTATATACGTGATATATGCCAGGGCGGGTGGGTGAGGCCAGCCCTGGTCAGAACTACCAGTTCACTTGAACCGGTCCGAACCGGCAGCAGCCCATCACTGCTTAAAACCCTATCCTTAATTGACTTCTGTCCTCTGATTCTAAAGCAATGCTGCAGCTCTTATTTCCCCCAATTATTGTTCTTTACTTAAAGAATTTGATTTCCTAGTCACTGGATATTTTAACACCCATTCTGTTTTTGACACCTAAATCTCTTTATTTTTTTTCCTCAGGAAATAGCAAATCTCAAACTTGTTCAAAGGCTTCCTTCAAAACAAAATCAGTTTAGCACCATTGTGATTGTTTTGTCTCCTTTCTATCACATATGGCACATATTGATGCAATATAAAACCAATGCAATGTAAATGCCGTATTTATTTATTTATTAAATTTATTTTGTGCCCATTTCACTCTACAAAGTGACTGGACAGAGAGACTCTGGCCCATCTCTATGCATGTACACCCATTTTATAAACTCTCAAGGGATTTTTATCATGAGAGTCCGAGCCTCCCAGGATCAGGGTTAAATTTGAGGTTTCATAGGAGAAGGATTTATTCTACATAAGAAAGGAATTCTAGTCACATTAATATCATGCAATACTGCAAAAGAGCAGACAAATAA
This sequence comes from Pituophis catenifer annectens, assembly GCF_029215685.1. Classification (NCBI taxonomy): domain Eukaryota; kingdom Metazoa; phylum Chordata; class Lepidosauria; order Squamata; family Colubridae; genus Pituophis; species Pituophis catenifer. Next base: position 80,844,871 of record NW_027256887.1, read on the forward strand.
AAAACATTTGCTGTTAATAGGACTGATTTTCTAAATAAATCTGTTTGGTAGCATATTAATATTTTCCTTTCTTTAGTTTATAAGAAAAAATTATCATGGATTTATCTATTGGATTTTTTTTAAAAAAAAGGTGTATAACATGCTTCTATTTATATGTTTCATATATTTAATCTTGCTTTTGGGACTTACAAGGTTCAGGATATAAAAATGGACTCTTTAAAAAGATGCAAAAGGACAAATAAAATGAGGGCTTAAGGGTATGAAGTGCATGACTGGCTTTATTTCCACCCAAAGCATACTTTATTTTTATTCTTCCCTTTTGATCCCAATTATTTCCAAGGCTCACTTTCTTAGGCTACAAGTTCTTTAGGAAAGAGTAACTGTATTTTTCAAGGAGGGAACTTTCCTACATCTAAGCCCCTAGGACCGTGATGTCAAACCTATGGTACACGTGCCCCAAGTGGCACGTAAAGCCATGTCGCCCGGCACATATGGCCTTGCCTGTTTGTCTTCTGGATTTCTGGCGCGCATGCACGTGCGATGATCAGCTGTCTTTCGCATGCGCAGCAGTGCTGAAAAACAGTGTGTACATCCGCACTGGCCAGCTAATCGATGGGTGCGCATGTGTGCTAGAACCCGGAAGTTAGGCTTTTCTGGAGTGCAGCCCTGATGAACACACGTGCATGTGCAATGTTTCCAAGCAACCCTTTCGGCACTCGGTGCCAAAAAACTTCGCCATCACTGCCCTAGGACAAGTAAGCTGCAACTAATTAAATGACTGCATTCATTGTTATACATACTTCAAAATGTTAAACAGAACATAGGCTACATTCCTGAAGACAATATACCATATCACACCCTTCTATTCCAAGCAGAATGTATATGCAGCATATGATCTGTTTTTATCTACTGCATCTTATACTGCCGTACTCCACAAGCATGCTGTTACTACTGTTCCAGAAGATCTCTACTATACAAATTGGATGCTATTGTTGCTAAGTGCTAAGAAGCTAAGAAGACAACAGGACTAAATATACTACTTTCAAATGCAAAGGTTAAGAAGGCAAACAGCAATTAAAGACTGTTTCAGTTGGTTAAGGCACGAGGACAGTTTAATTCTTATAACCACCAGATCAGAGGAGACTGGCTTGCTTATTATCTTTCACAAGTATGCTCCTTTTCAGAATCCATTTTTGGCTCTCTTTGCATACTCATCCAGATGCAAAAGACAACTCATATGTGGTCACGTGCAATTATGGGATACTGTACTTAAACTGCCACTATGTAAGCAGAATCTCGCTTTTATCTAGTTTACTCAATGACCCACCAAATTCTGCAAAGTGAAAGACCCAGACATGAATCTGCTCTAGCCACAGAGATATGATTATTTGTATTGAGATCTTAATTACATCCCTTCTGTACAAAAATTGTATATTCCACTATTTTTAATGCAAAAAAGGAATAGAAAAATAATAAAAGCAAATCAAGAAACAATTTATTTTTTTGCTAATGCACAACCTTTATTATCTAATTCCAAAAAATTCAAAATATATATTTTTCTCTCCCCATCTTTGGAGCCTATAAATACAGTCACAAATATATAAACAAATAATGTATTTGTATGCTTGTAGGCTTATAAGGTAATATATTTTCTTCCTAAAATGACTTGTAAGATTTATTGAGTTTACATTAAATTTCTGTTCACAAATTCTTTCTGAACAGAGCACTTTAAAACCAAAATCTCCACTTGAGAAATCCCTGGCAAAACAACTACTATACAATAAGTCACTCCTGGCAAATGGACTAGACATGCAGTTTCATGCTATTTAGCCATGAGAATAATTTAGCAATTTTAGCATTTAATTTAGCAAAATTAATTGCTGAGGCATTTTTTTCTCATAAAAGTGCCATGCAGTGATAGAAGGTTAGCTTTGCTGCACTGTAGTGCATTTCAGTGATTTTGACATGTTTTTCTAAGCTACAGAACAGCGAATATGGGGAGTTTCAAGCAGTATTTTCTGGAATATATGGAAGACAGCAATGACAAAGTCACTTAAAAAAACTATGTGGACATGTCCGTGAAGTTATTAGGAGTCAAGCTAAACTCAGAATCTACATATACAAACACGCTCACACACTATTATACTTAACTTCCTTGTTTATAACCCAGTAATCCCTTAATTCAGGGTGCAATTGGGGTGACTGGATAGAGCTGAGTGTTTACTGGCCGGATGCCCTTCCTGATGCCATGTAGAGTTCACAGCAGATATTTTTTTTCTTTGCGTCCTAAGAGAGAAACATTGCCTCTATCTAAAACTCTCAACCTTCTGAGCGGGAGGCAAGCATCTTCACCACTAGGCCACAATCCACTCACTATTATACCAGAAACCTAAAATAGTAACTAATATGCTCTTAATTTATTTCATTTTTTATTATGAAATGTATATGCCACCCAAGGGAAGACTCTAGGCCAGGGGAGTCAAACTCAAGGACCACGGGCTGGATCCGGCCCGCGGGGTGCTTAGATCTGGCCCACAGTGCCAGTCTGGAAATAGCAAAGGACTGCCCCACAGCGCCTCTTCTAGCAAAAATGGGGTGTGGGGACACACTCCCCCCCCCAACCGCTTTTGGCCTCCAGCGTGGCCCAGGAGGCCTTACAGGCCCAAAACGGGGCCTCCGGAGTACTGCAGGAGGCCATCCTTGACTCAGAAAGTTATAAAAGGGAGGAAAAGTAAAATGTTTTATGTTTCAGGCTTGCAGGATTCTGCCACTAGCCTATGTCAATAATTTATAGTTCTAGTCTTCCTATGGAGTCAGTTTCTTGATCTGGTCTCTCTCTCATAAGGTGATCAACTAGATCAAGTAAATATTAAAAAAACAAAATCACAACAATATACGCCTCCCTATTTTTATAAGTTTATAAAACCATGTCTGCGGAGGTTTGGTTCCATGTCACGCCCACCATGGCCACACCCACCATGGCCATGCATTGGCTCCCAGTTGTCTTCCGGGTGCGATTCAAGGTGTTGATTAACATCTTTAAAGCGCTCCATGACTTAGGACCTGGGTACTTACGGGACCGCCTTCTGCTACCAACAGCCTCCCACCGGCCAGTACGCTCCCACAGGGCGGGGCTCCTTGGGGTGCCGTCGGTCAGACAATGTTGACTGGCGACCCCCCGGGGGAGAGCCTTCTCAGTGGGGGCTCCTGCCCTCTGGAACGAGCTGCCCCCGGAGGTACAGAGGATCTCAGACTTGCGCACCTTCCGCCGTGCCCTGAAGACTTTGTTATTCCAGCAAGCCGGGCTAGCCTAATTTTAACGGTTTTAAATTTTAAATTGGATTTTAATGGGATGCTTTTAATTGTGGGCCAAAGTATTTAATCTGGTTTTAAATTGTTTTTAACTTTTATATTTATGTATTTGATCTTGGCTGTTCACTGCCCTGAGTCCTTCGGGAGAAGGGCGGTATATAATTAAAAATAAATAAATAAATAAATAAATAAATAAATAAATAAATAAATAAATAAATAAATAAATATCTTGTATTAATTCTGTATACTTTGTCCACTTCTGCATCCTATCTTTGTCTCCTTCCAAAAATGTTTAATAAGGCTTTAACAAGCCTCTAATATCTTCACCAGGTTCCTCTGGAGCTATTCTCAGTCTAAACAAAAAGTCTTTCTCTTGAATTCCAGTAGTGCCAAATTATCCAAATCTTTTACCATTTCCATTTCTGTCTTATTTTCCAAAATTTCAATTTTTTTTCTTTAATCTGTTTAACTTCTCCATTCATCTGTATTTCAGATTATTTCAATTTTTGTTCATTTTTTCTTCCATATTTGCAAATCTTTCCATTCTCTTTTCTAGTGAAATCAGATCACTTTTATTTGATGCAGTCAGATGCATTTACCCCAGTCACTAATACTATAACTAATGAAATTCTTCCCCATGTTTATAAATATATTTTGTAAAACCTCTGCCACTATTCCTTTTTCTGTTATTTGCATATAACCATGATCTCCTCCTGTTATTTTGCTGACTTTTTTAATAGTAACCATTTGTCTTTTAATTCTCAATCCAGAAATGAGAAATAGACAATAAAGAGAGGCTTTTTTCCTTAAGTCTTAAACTTTTTAATCCCTTTAGCATTGTATACTTCTATATGTGGTATTTTACAGCTTCGTTTCTTTGTCTCTTTAATTATGGAAATCATCCAATCCTCCTTTATAACAAGTTTAAATAATATTTATAGGAATATATTATTATATTTAATTAGTTCAAAAGTACTTCTATAAACAATATTCCAAATTCAACAGTTCCTGTAATCTATTTTAAACTTTCTTGGTTTCCTTTCTTGGCAAAGTTTTAATTATTTTTTTATATCCATATCATTATTTCTTTACTTTTACATTAATACTTCAAGTTGAAGGTACACTGAGTAGGTGGTTTAGGTGTTCTGCTGGTCTGAAAATCCCTATCACTGAAAAAATTGTCTCACTCTAATGTTCTTTAGAAAGAGGAATGAATGAATTCAATGTACTTTAAGCAGCATCTGCTTGAAGCTGTGAGCCTGATCTTTCTTTCTTGGCTTCCAGCTTTGTATCTGCAAACTGTCCAGAGAGTCCACCTTACTCATGAAGAACTGCCTACTGGAGTACAGGAGCCAATCACAAGGCTTCACCTCATCTAGAAAAATTCTGCAGGTCTGCGCTCATGGCTTGGCCACTATTCTCTACCTCAGTTTGCCTTGCCCCAATCTCAAAGGACTCTGGAGAATATCCAACTTCAATAAAACAAAACCAAACATATACACTAATAGGCAAATCTGAACAATATCAACGAATAAAAAAATATTACACAAAGCAAAATCCAAATAAAACATCAGCCTGGCACCTAGAATCACTATTTTCTCAGAATCACTATTTTATACCACCCAGGAATATTAATGAAGGGTGGCCTCAAACTACAAACTAAAGTTGTAAAAGGGGGGAGGGGGAGATAGATAGTTCAATTAGTTCTAAGTGTTAATGGCCACATTCATTAATAGCTAAATGTTTCATATTATTTTCTACATGGCATGACATACACACAGTGTAATACTCCAGGTAAGTAGGCTTATATAAGTGAGACTAGTCCTGTTTTCCCTAAGTGCTGTATCAATTCAGAATAGTAAACTAATTACAGCTGTCATTTATACTTTCAGAGCCAATAAGAGGATTATTCAGTGTTTCTGGATGAACACTACCCCATTCAATTCCATTTTACTTTATTTTATTACGTTTAATTCCTCCTCTTTCTCACTCTTGTATTATCATTAATCAGTAAGATTATAAAATTAATACATATGTTATGAAAGGTATAACAATATGCATAAATCTCAGCCCAAGTGCAGCTAAAGATTCCTTTCTTTCCTTCTTTTCCTGGCTCCTTGATTTGAAATTGTCCACGTATTAGTATATCCTCCAACCTTAATTTATTAGATTTACCTTATGCCTATTGTATAGAAACTCAGGGCAGCATACATAATGTTGCCTTCTCCTATCTATCCCCATAAAATCACCCCTCTCTCTGTGTGAGAGAGAGAGAGATGGACTGACCCAAACTGTGGGAAGTACCAAAAAAAATACAGTAAACCTGCTCCTTTGGTAGCTGGTAACAAAGGATTAGATGCCATTCATACACAAGTTTGAAAACAAAGAAGCAAACAAAAATCCAAACATATTGTGTTCAAACATGTTTTGGACTTTAAAATGTTTTTTTTTAAAAAAAATCAACCCAGAGAGTAATATCAATTAGAGATCAACGAAATACTCCATGTGTTTTTATTAATTAGTTATTACAGGGTTAGGAAATTTGTGGTCAAAGAAACACTGATATTGAAGCTTTGACCATTGGACAGACAGCCTGAAATACCCAAGGTTTAATTTTGTTGTATGTGTGAATGGCACCCAATCAGCCATCACTATCTTATCTGCATCTTAAATTTTTATGAAGTGTATGTCAGGTACAGAAATGAGGACACAACCATTAATTCTCTTTCTGACTAGTGTGAATAATTCATCTCTATTCTCCTTGCAACATTTCTATGCAATACCCAAAATGCATCAGTAAGAATTTTTTTTATCTGTTTCAGGAAGATGTTCCTTCTATCTTTTCTCTGTATGTGTATATATGTACACTAAATGCATGCAGTATTGGTCTATCGGGGTGTGTCTTGATTTTCTTCAAAACTGAGTTTTTTAAAATGCAATATCCACAACTAAATAGTGTGACATGAAATGTATAGCAAAATGGATCAGAAACAATTTCATTTTCATATATAGGTAAGAAAATTATTTTTGGAATAACCAAATAACTGTTGATGGAGTGTAACACTTAAGAGTTAGACAAAAATCTTTCCAGACTGTGATCCGCATCAGCATTAGTATCATACAAGGCAATCATAATTTCAAGACAGATGCTCTGTATTTCTGATTAAACACTTTGACTTAGCATACACATTCTGAAATACTGTAAAATATTTTTAAGCAGCGTATATGAGCTAAATATAATTAGAGTTGTAACACTATAGAGATTAAGGCCAAGTACACTAATTACTTTTAACATACTCAGAATAGACAAATGTAGGATTTGGCTATCCTTAAACTTGCAAGGATTACAGTATCTAGAAAATTAAAATGTAAATCCTTTATTTTTAGTATTTCGATTGTTTTCATCCTTCCCTAAATCTTTTAATTTTTATATACCTTTAATTGTGACACTATAGGACAGAAACATGCTACACAAATATTACTCCTTTCTGATATTCATTTATTTTGTTCTTTTAAATGTGAGGGTTTATTCCCATATTAATAAAGACGTCTAATAGCAAAACTATAATCAGAAACAAGGTAATCTCTTTCACTTCCAAAAGCAGGCTTCTAGCCCCCTGCATTTGAAAGAATATAAGAACATGGAAGATGGTTTTTCCATCATATTATCTATCATGGACATTCATAATTACAGTCTAAATAAGGCAAAACCAATTAGGTGATCAAAGTCTGCCCCTATTTTAAAGCACGTCACAAACATTGCAGGCACATAAAAGGATGAGGTTTTAGTCTCTCAATTATTCCCATCATTTTGAAGCCTGTGACCATTGCTACAGATACCCTGTTGTTTATATATTATATATTACTGCCTCATTTAAGAGTAGAATACTCACTGGAATTTTTAAACTTCCTTCTAATAAATATTATTAATCAGTTATAAAAGATTTTTCTTTCAATTAACTTTTCCTGTCCCGATTGTTAGGAGGGAAATCTGAGACGAAGTACAGAGGACCTTAATTTCTCTTATAATACCAAGCTAAAATAATCTTATTCTGTCAAGTCTTTAACAGAATTCATAATTAGCATTTTAACATCTGCACCTTTTTGGAGCTCTTGATTTTAATTGATAATGCTATTTTAGCTCTATTTCTGTAAAGTCATATTATTGTTATAAATTTATCACAGATTACTTTATTACTATTCAAAATAAGTACAAATGTAGAAGTCTGCAATGCATTCAAGCTTTGAACATACTACAATTTTACATACATAATTCATGTATGGTCATTTTAAAAATTCTATTAGCAATTCTAAATCTTTTTGAGAATGAATCTATGTAAATTTAATGAAAATTAGATTTTTTCAGATTTACCAGCATTTGATTGTATCTCTCATTTTACTCTCTATTGCCTTTCAGACTTTTTTGCACAGTCTGCTTTCAATTACAATTGCAGACTGGATATCATCACTTTTTTTCCATGCTACACAGCTTACAGTCTGAGCATATCATAGTTATATTGACTTAAATCTTAGCCAGAGGCAGATGAGAAGAATTATCATATTAGACTAAGTAAATATATCACTGGTTTTTTAAACCATTGGCTATGAAGTACTGATTATTGGTCTATGGGACCTGGCAACTGTTTATTTAATTGTGGGATATATAATTTTTAATTGAATTAATCATTAATGGGAGAAATCTGTATCAACAGATGTCAAATAGTGAAGAATAAATTAGGAATAAAGTTGCAAATTGCCCAGAGACTTTTTTCCCCAGAATGTATTTTCTCATTTATATCTTCAGGATGTAAATATTGCAAAGATGGAAATGTTAACCCTTTACACCCTTACTCAGTGTAGTTTTCAGTGCAATATGCATAAAATGGTATTCTCCCCAGACTCAATTACAGCAAGTTTTTATTTTAGAGCCTAATTCTCTGCATTCCAGCGACGCTGGAGGACCAGTAACTCTGAATCTGACCGAACACTCTTAAGAGCCTTTATTAGGACTTATTTAGTGGCGATACGGGCAGCAAAATGTTCGCATTTTTGCATCTGCTGATTCGCGCTGATTGTCCATCCTTGGTTCTGGGGGGAGAACCTGAGAAATTGTCCCCCTCAGAACGGGCTCGCAATTTGAGTATCCTCATAGACTCACAGCTAAGATTAGAACAACATCTGTCAGCTGTGGCTAGGGAGACCTTAGCACAGGTTCGCCTGGTGCACCAATTGCGACCCTACTTGGATCAGGAGGCTCTCCTCACAGTCACTCATGCCCTTGTCACCTCATGGTTAGATTATTGCAACGCGCTCTACACGGGACTACCCTTGAAAAGTGTTCGGAGACTACAGTTGGTCCAGAACGCAGCCGCGCGAGCTGTCGTGGGTGCACCTAAGTACATCCACATTACACCAGTTCCCTACGAGCTGCACTGGCTCCCTATTGGTCTCCGGTCACAATTCAAGGTGTTATTACCTTTAAAGCCCTACATGGCTCAGGGCCAGGTTATCTTCGAGACCGCCTTCTACCGCATAGCCCCCAGAGACCGGTAAAATCCCACAGAGTTGGTCTCCTCTGGGTCCTGTCAGCTAAACAATGCCAGCTGGCGGGCCCACGGGGGAGGGCCTTCTCTGTGACTGCCCCAGCTCTCTGGAACCAGTTACCTCCTGAGATCCGGACCATCCCCATCCTATTGGCCTTCCGAAAAGCGGTGAAGACCTGGCTTTTCCGGGAGGCCTGGGGCTGTTGATCTCGCCATTGCGATCTGGCGAGATCCGGCCATGAATGGTATGAATGGGTTTTAATTGTTTTTAATGCTTTAATTTTTAATGTTTTTTATATATGGTTTTTAAATGCATTGTAAGCCGCCTTGAGTCTTCGGAGAAAGGCAGCATACAAGTTGAACAAATAAATAAAAATAAATAAATTCCCTGCATTTCATTGGGAATTGGAGATTTGTGAATTGTAAAAATCTCAGCAGCAATCATTTCTCAATCCAACCACCAAGTGAAGGAAAGGACACTATACTCCGGCAGCAACAGGCTTAAACTAAATGAAAAAAAATCCCTATATGGACATATTGACCTTTTCTTTAGGAATGACCAGATAAGCAGGGTATCTTTGTCCAAAGCTTCTTTGGAAAGCAGTACAAATTATCACACAATTTATTATTCACCTCTTCACCCACCCATCCAATTCCATTAGGAAATGTCAGCAGATAAAAGAATTATTTTTAGCATGACAACTGAAAAACAATTCCATCTTTGAAATGATTTGTATTAATAAATTCATATTTCAATGTTAAAGGTGGTCCATATTTTTATATTTGAAAATTAGATTCCTGAGAATATGTTTTATTTCTAAATTATTGTGTACATTTAAAAATATTAAAAGGATGTATAGTATTACTGAATTCCATTTGGTAAAAAAATGTGATATTCAGAAATTAAAAATACAGCATACCTTCTTCAATGGGCTCAAATTTTGCAACAAGTTGAGATGCAATTGTTTCATCAGCATTATCCTGAAACTGTTCATTTCTAAGAAAATCAACAAGATTTGGTAACGATAGTATTCTGTGGTTTGGAGAGTGGATTGTGAAGAGCTCATGAATTTCACATCTATGTGCTATAGCACGATACATTCTTCTAAAATCCTCTATAGTAATATTTCCAGCCTTGAATGAATCACTTGTCTGGTTTAAAAGACAAAAATAATAAGATATATACAACACATATCATTAATAGAAAAAGAAAAATGCTGAAAAACATTCAGCTACTCATCTTAGATATTTCTTGAACCAAGAAGGCATTATGGTCCAAAAGACCAATCTCTCTTTCTACTGCTATTGTCACCCAATCTTAAAATTATCTTGTAAGATTGTTAGTAGAGACCACTTCACCCAAGCTCATGTAGAAAATTTCTAGCTGGCCAGTTCACCAAACACAAATTATCTTCACTGCTTGGAGAAGATTGACACATGAAGTAGACTCCTCTGAATTAGAGGACTCAGGTAGAAGGCTAGATTTAATAATTCAATCAAATTCAGTTCTCCAATCTTGTCTTTTAAAAACAGGTTCATATAAACTTAAAAATTAAAGTAAGAAAAATCCTCTAGCAATAACTTAATACTAGTTCAGCAACAATAACCAGCCAAATAACCAAATAGTGATTTTTTTTTTTTTCAAAACAGAAACAGAGTAGAAAGCAAGTCATTTTTTAGACATTTCTCAATCTTTATGGAATGGGCTTCTGCAGAGGGGATATTTTGTATTCCATGCCATTGAACAGCTTTATTTCAATGTATACTGATGTAAAGTAGTATAGTAATAATAGTATAGTCTGCTATAAAGCAGACTTGTGAGCAACTAAGATGACCAACGCTTACTTCAACTTATGTTTGGCTTTTATGTTTCAATTTATTAAATTATTTATATTTATATTTTATTTTATAAGCATTTAGCAAAACTTTGCAGTTCTTTTTTCATTTTTTGCTTATCAACAAGTTGCCTATCAGTAGATTTTGTGCACTAGTCAATTACATCCCCATCACATAGGTTAAGTTTACTGGCTGAGTTATCTCTGCTAATTTATTTACCCACAGTAATCACAAGGATATCATATCAATTGATTATGTCCAATGTTGGGACATGAGATTTTAACACTAATGGCAAGCAAAAAAGGAAAAAGAGCCAAGTTTATTTAGCCTGTTTATATATTTCAGATATATTTGTATTGTAATATACTATATATGTACTATAGTATACCCCTTTCATATACACCCAATGAACATAATCCACATGGTACTCTAAATAATATCCATTTGTAGCTAGAAGTAACTTATATTTTACATTCATGCTAATATTGTATATCCTACTATAAGTTACCCAGAAATTATAGCATCACTTCTTTTCAGGCAATGTTTAGTTTTCTCAGCTGAATACCATTTCAGCTAGTCCTCATGGATATCACTGTACAAAATTAAACATCTCTTTAGAGGTTTACATTATTCAAATTTGAAATGGGAAAAATGCCTCAGTCCTAGCATGGGCATCTCGCTGTATTTGGCAAATGCTCTCATTTCAAATCTTAAGAACTATTTCCTCTTTAGACTTTAGAATTTACATATCTCTACTTTTGTTGGCACTTTAGGCTACTGTGAGCATACATGCACGCACACACATGCACGCACGCACACACAAACACACACTTCCAATCCCAAGGAACAGATTTCCAAGAGCATTCTGCTCTGTTCAGGTGTCAAGTTCAATTCTTTGTCTCTCTTTTAATCTGCTAAATCTTTTAGTCAATCCTGGTTCAGAGACCTGGCTCAACCCAAACAACAGCTAGTTATATGGTAGAGGTTCCTATATACTAAAGTGCAATAGAATACAAAGTTTGTCACTTCAAGACACATCTCTCTCAACACTTGTTAATATTCAAATTAAATTTTATTAAACTTTACTAATATTTACCTGTCATGCCTATAAATGCAAACTAGTGTAATTTGAATTAGACAGGTCTTTCCCTGCCAGATCTACAATTGCATAAGTCTGCTTAATGGGATTGAAGTCTATGTAAATAAAGTTGACTCCCCCTCTCTGCTTCCCCTATAATTGGAGACTTAGATGGTAAATAGCCATCTCTCTTTTGCTTTTACTAAATCTATGGTGGAAGGAAGGTAGCAGATGGCCCTTTATCCAATAGGTTTCTAATCCTATAGAGAGATAGGATCAGAGGCAGTTAAGATCTATGTCTCCCAGATTGTCCTGCTACCCCACCCACCCAGTCCTGAACCAATCCTATATTTAAAAATAGTTTGAAAAACAGCTGACTGGTATGGAGAGAAATTTGTGAAGTACCAGGAGTTGACAAGCACTAAAGGACACACAAGTTGACTTAATGTTCCTGATGTACCTCCTCCCCTCCCCCAGTCCCAATAGCAGAGTTGGGCCAAGTGGCAGGACAATCTGGGAGTCTACTACTCACCAGCTTTTTGATATGGGCGATCAAAAATATTACAGCTAAAGAACTCTCTCTGCTTTATTTCCATTCTGGTGACCAAGGGAGCAGGGAGGATTGCAAAAAGAAGCAGGATGGCTTCTCCTATTTAGCCAGGCAACCTTTACCATTCAGGTGAAAGGCCGTTGTTTGATCCGCAAGGTAGAAGGCTACCTTGTTAAATAGGACAGCCCCACCCACCCCACAAATCAGTTGTCTTACTCTGAACAGTACCTAAACCCATGAATCTAGTCATTTGTTACATTCAAATTCATCTCCTCCCTCAGCCCCTTTCCCATTAAAAAAAGTAATTTCTGGTTTTTATCACACTAGCAAGTGATATTCAGTGAGAGGGGAAATCAACTCCCTTACTTCCTTACTGTGACAAAACTGGCCTCATTATTGTGGCAGAATTAGATTCAGCAAACAAGCTAGAATAACTTTCTGCTGACTCAAGGAATGGACGATTATACTTTAATACAGCTATCTGTTGTTTTCAGCCTAACTAGGTTGGATCCAGGTCATAACTTTTAAGGGTTCTGACAAGTAAAATCTAAAGCAGTTTTTAAGAAATTCATCCCAAACTATTTTGATTATATTTAGCCATTTAAACAAATGAATCATATATCTACAATGCACTCCTTATATTATCTAGCAATAGCATTTAGACTTATCTACCGCCCCATAGTGTTTTATAGCACTCTCTGGGTGGTTTACAATGTCAGCATATTGTCCCCAACAATCTGGATCCTTTGTTTACTGACCTCAACTGAGTCTTGAGCCTTGAACTCCAGACTGTGGGCAGTTAGCCTGCAATACTGTACTCTAATCATTGCTCCACCAGGGCTCCTATCTATTATTATCTAGAAATATGGCCTTGATTTGTTAAAAAAAAACAACCTTAAAAGGACATACAGTATGGTTCCGCCCCAGGCGCCTGATGGAACCTGACAGATTCCAGACGGAGCTTGGGCCATTTCCTGAGGTTCTGGCACACGCCTCGACTGGAGACCTGGTGGCCGCCTGGGATAGGGCGGCTGCTGGTGCTCTGGATCGGGTCGTGCCTTTGCGGCCTCTGACCCGGCGCCGATCTCAATTGGCTCCTTGGTTTACCGAGGAGCTGAGGGAGTTGAAGCGCCGGAAAAGACGCCTAGAGAGTAGTTGGAGGGCCAGTCTTCTTGAATCTGACCGGACACTAGTAAGATCCCACATTAGGAATTACTTAGTAGCGATAAAAGCAGCGAAATGTAGTTATTTTGCTGCTCTTATTGCGTCATCAGATAATCGCCCGGCCGCCCTCTTTAGGGTGACCCGCTCCCTGCTCCACCAGGAAGCGCGGGAGGACCCCTTGGAGGGTAGAGCCGAGGATTTTGTTCAGTATCTGTATGACAAAATCACTCAGATTCGGGAAGATTTGGACTCCGACTGGGTAGTCTCAGGGGGAGAGACAGGGGCAGGTCTTGAGAATGTTATCTGGGATGAGTTTGATCCTGTGACCCCTGAGGACGTGGACAGGATTCTGGGTAGACTGAACGCGACCACTTGTTTATTGGACCCGTGTCCTTCCTGGTTAGTACTGGCTTCCCGGGAAGTGACACGAGGCTGGCTCCAGGGGATTATAAATGCTTCACTGAGTGAGGGTGACTTTCCCGCCGCCTTGAAAGAGGCGGTGGTGAGGCCTCTCCTCAAGAAGCCTTCCCTGGACCCGGCAATGTTGGTAAATTATCGTCCGGTCTCCAATCTTTGCTTTGTTGCGAAGGTTGTTGAGAGTGTGGTCGCGCAACAGCTCCCCCAGCACCTGGATGAAACGACGTATCTGGATCCGTTCCAGTCAGGCTTCAGGCCCGGGTACAGCACGGAAACGGCATTGGTCGCGTTGGTTGATGATCTCTGGAGGGCTCGTGACAGGGGGTGCTCCTCTGTCCTGGTCCTGTTAGATCTCTCAGCGGCTTTTGATACCATCGACCATGGTATCATGCTGCACCGGTTGGAAGAGTTGGGGGTGGGAGGCACTGTGTTGCGGTGGTTCTCCTCCTTTCTCTCTGACCGGTCGCAGTCTGTGTTGACAGGGGGACAGAGGTCGACCCCGAGGCCCCTCATATGTGGGGTGCCGCAAGGGTCGGTCCTCTCGCCTCTCCTGTTCAACATTTATGTGAAGCCGCTGGGCGAGATCATCCGTGGTTTCGGGGTGGAGTACCATCAGTACGCTGACGACACTCAGCTGTACATCTCCACCCCGGATCACCCCAACGATGCCCTTGAAGTGATGTCCCGGTGCCTGGAGGCCGTACGGATCTGGATGGGGAGGAACAGGCTCAGGCTCAACCCATCCAAGACTGGCTGTGGTTTCCGACGTCCCGATATAGTCAGTTGACGCCATCACTGACTATTGGGGGCGAATCATTGGCCCCCACGGAGAGGGCTCGCAACTTGGGCGTCCTCCTGGATTCACGGCTGTCTTTAGAAGAGCACTTGACGGCCGTGACCGGGAGGATTTTTCATCAGGTTCGCCTGATTCGCCAGTTGCGTCCCTTTCTGGATCGGGACTCTTTACGCACGGTCACTCATGCCCTTGTCACCTCCCGCCTGGACTATTGCAACGCTCTCTACATGGGGCTCCCCTTGAGGAGCACCCGGAGGCTCCAACTGGCGCAGAGTGCGGCCGCGCGGGTGGTAATGGGAGCGACATGGCGTTCCCATGTAACACCTCTCCTGCGCGAGCTGCACTGGCTCCCGGTGGTCTTCCAGGTGCGCTTCAAGGTTTTGGTTACCACCTTTAAAGCGCTCCATGGCTTAGGACCCGGGTACTTGCGGGACCGCCTACTACCACCAATAGCCTCCCACCGGCCGGTACGCTCCCATAGAGAGGGGCTCCTCCGGGTGCCGTCAGCCAAACAATGCCGACTGGCGGCCCCCAGGGGGAGAGCCTTCTCTGTGGGGGCACCTACTATCTGGAACGAGCTCCCCCCAGAGATACGGAGGATCCCGGATCTGCGCACCTTCCGCCGCGCCTTAAAGACCTTACTATTTCACCAGGCCGGCCTGGCCTAATTTTCCCCCTCTTTTATAAAAGATTTTAAAATTTTAAATATCTTTTAGTATTTATATATTCAATTTTAAATTGGTTTTAAAAGTTTGGGGTTTTAAATTTGTCAGGGCCAAAATTATTTAATTTGATTTTATTCTATTTTTTAAATTTTGTATTGCATGTGTTTTTATTGTTTGGCTGTGCACCGCCCTGAGTCCTTCGGGAGTAGGGCGGTATAGAAATCTAATAAATAAATAAATAAATAAATAGTATATGTACTGTATTTTTATGTGCTTCAGAAGGTAAGCTAAAGTATGGCTCTACAATATCATAACAGAATATTTTATTTCAGAACATATTACAAATAAAATTGTAGGAGAATTTTAGAATTTAGAACATTCAAATTATTTTTAAATTATTTAATTTTATCAAGTAGTAATATATTTAATAGTTTAAGGTTAATTAATTTTCCTTCAGTTATTTTAGCAATGTCATCATTTCAGATATGTAAAGTTTTAAAGGAAGCTTAGAGGAATTTTGGTTACAGGTAGCCCTTGACTTACAACCATTCATTTAGTGTCTGTTTGAAGTTACACGGGTACTGAAATAAATGTGACTTGTGACTAGTCCTTGCACTTATATCCTTCACAGCATTGCCATGATCATGCGATCAAAATCCAGGCACTTGGTATTCTGTTTGAATTTATAACAGTTGCAGCATCCTGGAGTCATCTGATTGTTATTTGTAACCTTCCCAACTGGCTTCCAACAAAGTCAGTGGATGCAGCCAGATTCACTTAATGACCATGTGATTCTCTTAGGTGCAATGATTCACCTAACTGTGGCCAAAAAAAGGTTGTAAAATCAGGTGCAATTCTCTTTGCTTTGCTTACAACCTAAATTCTGATCTGAATTTTAGTTGTATGTCAAGGACTACTTGTACTCAGAAGTGTAAGCAATCTATAAATACTGAAACCTCCAAACTCTTTTGACAGAACAACTCAGTAGGCATTTCTCTTTTTAAAGCAGTGAGGCTTGTATAGTAGAAAAGACCAACAGACTGTTACTTTAGTGACCACTTGCTGATATCACTGTTAACCACACTTAAAAAGGCAAAGTTCACAAATTAATCTGTTTCTGGAAAGGTGGATTATGACTTCCCTCCAGAGAAAATACAACACCAGTCTTTTTTTGGCTAGCAAAGAAAGCCCTAAAGCTCTCAGTGTATTCACTGAATATATACTGCTCAACTCTCTCTCAGCACTGTGGCCCTGATACAAACAGGGTACTTCTATGATAGTTTTTGCAAAAGGAGATTGAATTGGGGATACCTAATTAGGATATATGATTGGATATATAAAGCTATTGTGTTAAATTAACTAATATAATTTAATAACCTTAAATTGTGGCCACTGCTTGCATGATATTTCACCAATTTACCATGGATATTTAGTGTGTCATAGTGTGCCATGTATGATATCTTTCTGATATTTAATTATCATACATCCCACAAAATAATTGCCACTGCCCCAAATGATAATTGACGGATATGATAATTGGCAAATATGTAGCATATTATAAATTTATCTTTAAAAATAAAATCATGTTGGTATTACTTCTAAAATGGTTAAATAATATTTTTCTCACCTTAAAAATGTATTTCACATGAATATAATCAAAAGGAATGTCAAAGTTATTAAGAAGTTCCAGGGTACTTTCCAAATTAATCTTTCCTTTTCTAAATCTGTCGTGGACAATGCTTAAAAACCATGTAAATGAAAAGCTGGTTAAGGGAATCACAAATCAATATAAGTCATACTTCACGTTTTTCTTTGGTGCCAAACTGAAATATACATACCAAATTATTATATCTGCAGAGATAACATATATATATATATATATATATATATATATATATATATATATATATATGTATATATATATGTATATATATATATGCATTTTACATAAAAATACATCTTTATACACAGGATTAATCTATGACATTCAAATGATTCATTCCAAAATCCAGGTTTGAATTAATACATTCTAAATAATATAGTCAGGAGTGCACTCTTAAACTTGTTGGTGATTATTTTTCCTGAAGCATGTATTATGGACATAATATAAGAGTGACAGTTTGGTCTAGTGGTAAAGATACCAGGAAACTTATGAGTTCTAGTCTTGCCTTATGCACGAAAGTCAAATGGGTGACTTGGAGCCAATCACTCTCTCTCTCAACCCAATCTATCTCACAGGGTTGTGGAGAAAATAAGGAGTATTAGGTATGTTCACCACATTGAGTTAGTTATAAAAATAATAAAGGTAGTAGAAGAAAAAACTAAAATAAATAAATAATCTAGAAGACAGTAATTCCTTTTTCTCCTCCCATTTCAGACTGCAAGGATTTTTATTTGATTATTAAATTTAAGTCTCTGTTTTAGAGTATGGAGACAAGGAATGTATCACCACCACCACCCCAATTGGAAGTTTCTAAAAAAAACTCTGTGATCAGAGCAATAAATGATTCCTTAGGCATGAAAGGCAGAAAGGTGACTTTGAATTAATCACTTTCAGTCCAACCCACCTTACATGGTTGTTGTTGTTTTGAGGGAAATAGAAGAGGAAGGAGTATTATATATGTTAACATTATATATAAGAAATGCAGCATTAAAATCTAATAATAGTACAAGTAGTCATCAATTTACGACCACAAGTGAGCCCAAAATTTCTGTTAACCAAATTTTGCCCTTTACGATCTTTCTTGCCCCAGTTAAGTGAATCCCTGCAACTGTTAAGTTAGTAACACAATTGTTAAGTGAATCTGACTTCCCCATTGATTTTGCTTGTCAAAAGTTGATCACATGACCCCAGGACACTGCAACTGTCATAAATATGAATCAGTTGCCAAGTGTCCAAATGTTGATCCCATGACCTACTTACAATGGTTGTGTGAAAAATGGTCATGTTACTTTTTTCAATGCTGTTGTAACTTTGAACAGTCACTAAATGAACTGTTGTGAGTCAAGGACTATCTGTAATGATAATCCAGGTCCTTGGAAAGGTCTAGCTGGGGGAAAAAAGCCAAATCCAGTCTAAACATCTAGATAATTCTGTGACCAACCATGATGATAATGTTACTCACTTAACAGGCTGCCCAATGCTCCTTCTTCAAAAGGGAAGATTGGCAGGTTGTTTGTTCCTGTTAAAGAGGGATAATGGCACAGGGGAGAAATACAGGTAGTCTTTGACTTATGACAATTGAGCTCAACATTTCTGTTGCTAAGTGAGACATTTGTTATGTGAGTTTTGCCCCATTTTATGATCTTCCTTGCCACACTTGTTAAATGAATCACTGCAGTTGTTAACACGGTTGTTAAGTGAATCTGGCTTCCTCATTGAAGGCTCATAAATATGAGTCAGTTGCCAAGCATGAATTTTGACCACGTGATGGTGTGGATGCTGCAACGGTCATAAGTGTGAAAAATGGCCATATGTCACTTTTTAAAGTGATGGTGTAACTTCCAATGGTCACTAAATGAACTGTTGTAAATCGTGGACTATTTGTATGTCTCCCAAAGGACAAGAAATAGCTGCTGATCCAGTTCTACAGAGGAATTATTGAGTCTGTCATCTGTACCTTTATAACTGTCTGGTTTGGTTCTGCAACCCAACAAGAGAGACACAGACTTCAGAGGATAATTAGAACTGCAGAAAAAACAATGGCTACCAACCTGCCTTCCATTGAGGACCTGTATATTGTACAAGTCAAAAAGAGGGCTGTAAAAATATTTACAGACCCCTCGCATCCTGGACATAAATTGTTTCAACTCCTACCCTCAAAATGATGCTATAGAGCACTGCACACCAGAACAACTAGACACAAGGACAGTTTTTTCCCGAACGCCATCACTCCGCTAAACAAATAATTCCCTCAACTATTGTTGTCAAACTATTTACTAAATCTGCACTATTAATCTTTTCATCGTTCCCATCACTCATCTCCTCCCACTTATGACTGTATGACTGTAACCTTGTTGCTTATATCCTTATGATTTATATTGATATTGTTTCCTGATTATTTGTACCCTATGTCTATCAAGTGTTCCATCTTATGATTCTTGATGAATGTATTTTATTTTTCTTTATGTACACTGAGCGTATGCACCAAGACAAATTCCTTGTGTGTCCAATCACACTTGGCTAATAAAAAATTCTATTCTATTCTATTCTATTCTATTCTATTCTATTCTATTCTATTCTATTCTATTCTATTCTGGTATTTGTTTCAATGCCAAGGAAGACGCGGAGGTCCTTTCTTCCCGTACAAGGATGAACTCCCTGAGTTTACAAGGAAAATTTGGGCACTGAAATCTCACCCAGTCGCTAATGGCTGTCCTAATTCATAGGAACAGCTTTTGCCCAAGCCGCGTCTGTCTCCACAGACCGTAAAGCCTCTAAAACCCACAGGGTTCAAGGCACTTCAGCAGCCACGCGTGGGAAGCGCGAGGGAGACAGACAGAGAGCAAGGATATCTGGTCTCCATGGTGTCCGGAAGCTCCTCGTGGAGCTTTTCTCCTCGCTCCTCTCTTGCAATGGGGTCAGCGGCTCTTTGTGCGGCATATTCCCCCCTCCCCGCCCGGTCCAGCCAGGGGAAATCGGGGTCTTTTCCCCGCAGACCCCAAAGCCTCAGGCTGCCGCCCTGGCTCAAACGGGGGGAAAAAAAAAAAACCCAAGCGAGCGCGCGGGGTAAGGGGGCGGGGCTCGAGCGCGCGGAGGGGGTGGGGCTCTTGTGGCGTCACGGTGTGCCGTTCTTCGCCCAACGGTTTTCCCGCGCGCCCTTCGGCGTGATTGGCCAGCCCGTGAAAAGGGCGGGAAGGAGAATGCCTTCTCGTGCCCGGCGGCGAAGGGAGCGCGGTGAGGAAAGGTGGTGGTTGTTTTTATTTTGTTTTTTTAAACGCGCTGGCGGATTTGCTCCGCTGGCGATCGGGAGTGATTAGACCGGCGTTTCAAGATGTCCCGTTTCCTTTGTTGTGTTAAATGTATATCCCGTCTAAGGGATATTACAGTATCAAATCTTCATTTGAGAAGCCGGAATGCCTCAGAATGCCTTCATCCTTGCCGCGCTTCAACACCGCCCCCCTCAAACGTTTTCCGTCTCTACACTTGCTGGAGCCGTTGAGAAGTCTCTGAATCGGCTGCCCTTGCTTCTCTCTCTTTCTCTCTCTCCACCTCCCAGCGAAATAACTTCCTGTACGGTCTCTCCAATCTGCATAATAGCTAGTATGCAAAATAGACTAAATGTTCATATTTTCGGTAATTCCAGGGCAGGCCTCAGGCAATTACAAAACCAGAAGAAAACCTGAAGAGGACAGTAGCAAGAGCAAGAGACCTCGGGGGTGGGGGTGGGGGGGAAGGGTGGTGTTGCCAAGTATTTGTTACCACTCTCCAGGCTATTTTTTTATCGGGGGAATTGGTTAGATGACCCAGGGAATGAGGGGTCCTTGATGCTCTCTGAGCTTGGTTGTTTTCTTGCAGGCGTTTCATTACCCAAACTTGTAACATCATCAGTGCCCAAGAGGGTTACCCAGTTTGAGTAATGAAACGTCTGCAAGAAAACAGCCAAGCTGAGAGAGCACTACGGACCTTCATTTTAATTATGAGCTACAAATATTCTCCTTTATTGGCACAGGGAATGGCCTTGAAAGACAGGGAAGATCCTTTGCCAAGAGTATGGTCAGACAGGAGGGACTAGGGCCCCTTTAAAAAATCAAAACTTGAGAAAATGCCTCAGATAAACCCTCCCTAATTCACACAAAGATGAAGGGAAGGAAAAAGCATGTTCAGACTTGTACAATTCTGTTACTATGTATGGCTACCAGAAGTGCTGTAACTCCCATCATAAATTAGCACATCACGTAGTTGTGCTTTGTGACTGTTGCTCAGCAACAGTTGCCCATACAAATTGTGTTAAACAAGGACTACCTGTGTGAGAGAAAAGATGTCAGATTCCTGTGAAATCCTATCACTAGCGTAATAGTTTTTGCTCAGCAGCAAGAATCCAACAATAATTCTTACTTTCCACCACTTTCATATTTAGCGGTGGATGACCCCTTAGCTTTATTAGATCTTTTGTTTAAAACTCAAAATTTCTGGCATTCTGCTTTGTATTTGTAGCCAGGTGCTATGATTTGTATGTAGACATTTTTAAACATGTGAAAATGCTGTGCATGTAAAATGCATAGAATGTTATGGCAGAACTAATTCTTATATTATACTTTTGTGGAATGAAATCCATTTATTAGATTCAAAACTATCAGAAAAACAGGTGATTAGTAGTTTAGCTGCAGCAGATTTAGATTATTATTTCTGTGTTCATGCAAAATGCTAGTTTTAGGCTTCAATTTTATGTAGATGTATTTATGTAAGACTTCAACCTCAGTAAGACTTATTTCTAAGTAAGCATGCTCAGGATTTCATTGCCAATATACACTTTATTTTAGTTAATCCCATAAACAGTCATCCAGGAGGTGATATTGATTTGAATGCAAGAACAATTACACTGTAGTCTTAAGGGAAAAAATAAAACTGGATGGTTGATATTAGAAAGAAACAAACATACTTTTTTCATAAGTGTTAAATTAAAGCAGATACTATATGGAAAAGCAAACAGTTTTTGTTACATTGTGCAAGGATGTAATGTTTACTAAAATTTATGTAGAAAATGACAAATGGAACCATAATATTTTGATGTAACCATAAGCCATTATTTCTTTTAACTAGATCAACCTGTATAGTTTCATGACATTCATGCTGCAGTGATCCCATTTTATCAATAACATCAGCAACCTACTGAGCAACCTACTCTGTTGCGTTATTTTGAGGGGACAGCATATTTACATTGTTATACAAACTGTACACTCACTACTTTACATTGTAGCCAAGTGTCATTTTTTCAGTGTTGTCACATGAAAAGATATACTTAAATATTTACAAAATGTGAGGGGGTTTAGTTTAGTTTAGTTTATTGTCATAGCACATGGTACAACGAAATTAAATGTACTCACTTCTGTGATATACTGTAGATAATTTATCTTTGCTGTGGTCAAATCACTTCCTTGTCAAACTAAAGACCACAGCTACAGTATTCTGAATTTCTACAAGAGTAGCAGATCCAATACTTTGATCCACTCCAGCACCGAATGGATTCACTTGGTTTCCAGAGAATGATTGAGGTTTTAACCAACATTTTGGCAGACTCATGTCTGATTGACTTGCAGAACATGGAGGTAGTGTAGGAAGTTAGCACCCACTCCTTTCCTGGAAGAGTGAAATATTTTAGGAAATATGAAAAAGGCAGAATATTATATTTCCCTGGATGAGAAATGGAGAAGCATATTTTGAAGCAGCTCCCATCTTCCTGTCCCCACCCTTTGTCAATGGACCATTAAGGCCTGGGCCAGTCTATTCTACATAACAAAGATCTGCCTCCTTCAGGCAGAGCCATAGTGGGAATTGCCAAAGATCCAATAAAGATAGGATTAGCCCTCTACACAAAAGCAGCAGAAACTCATCACATGTGACCTGGGAAGCACATGTGACCATCAGCCAGCAAGGCTAGCTAAGACCTCCACCCCCTGGGAGTCTGACAACCAATCAGGATACTCTTTCGGGGCCCCAAGAAATGCAGAGCCAGAGAGAGCATAAAAACCCGAGGATTTACTGTATCTGCCCCTTTTCTGTTCAGGAACTCAAGCCATGTGATCCTGTCCACCATTAAACCATCTTTCCAAGCAGTCTCCATGTTTCCAGTGTCTTTTTCCCCACTTGGAGCAGAACCTAGAAGGAGATTTCTTCCAACAGTAGCCAAAGCATTTGATCTTGTGTAGCTTCTCTGGTAATGTTGTACTACTAACTAGAGCATACAAAACATTTGCTAGACCAATTCTTGAATACAGCTCATCTGTCTGGAACCTGCACTGCATATCAGACATAAATACAATTGAAAGAGTCCAGAGATATTTTACGAGAAGAGTCCTCTATTCCTCTAACCGCAATAAAATACCTTATGCCACTAGACTCCAAATTTTGGGCTTAAGACAACTTAGAACTACACCGATTTCAGTCTGACCTAAGCATAGTACATAAAATTATCTGCCACAATGTCCTTCCTGTCAATGGCTACTTCAGCTTCAACCACAACAATACATGAGCAAATAATAGATACAAACTCAAGGTAAACCGTTCCAAACTCAATTGCAGAAAATATGACTTCAGCAACAGAGTGGTCAATGCCTGGAATGCTCTACCTGACTCTGTGATTTCTTCCCCAAACCCCCAAAACTTTAACCTTAAACTGTCTACTGTTGACCTCACCCCATTCCTAAAAGGTCTGTAAGGGGCGTGCATAAGTGCACCAGCGTGCCTACCGTCCCTGTCCTAATATTCCTTTTTACTTACTCTTTTCATGTATTCAAATTATGTTTATACTTTTACCTGTTATCTTATATATGCTTGACAAATAAACTTATGATAAACTTATGAACTGCTTCAATACACTGTTTCTCCAGTTACTTACCCCAGCAAGATCCTTTTTTTTTTTAAACAGCCAAATGAAAGTTGCTCATATCTGCTCTAGTTTGGACACTGAATGGACAAAGTCTACAGCAATAAGAAGCTACGTTCATGGAATTATTTAGACTTCTTTTGCACCATGGAATCTGAAGAAGCAGACAGGATCTTCTGTGGTTAGAATGCTACTATCAGTAAATTTGACCTGTATTCTTCCTGACTTCTCTGTAGTCAGGCAAGTATGTGTGCAGCTAGATTTGAGAAATCAAACACTTAAGGGAGGACAACATGCTGCCCATGGCAGGCAGGCAAAATAGTTTAATTTCTGAAGATGCCTTTCTTTGACTCGGTCTACGTTGACAACTTTTTGTCAGTCTCTTAACATCCTTTTCTGAAGGGAATGTGGAGAACATGTTAGTAGTTCAATCTCAGACAATACTGAAAGAAACAGTTTTGTCTTGATTCTTTCCAGTCAAGTTTCAGACACAGATGTAAGGCAGAAACAACTTTGGACACTCCAGTAGACAATTGTCAGAAACTGAATGGGGCAATCCACCCATAGTGATCTTAGACCTATCAATGCTATTTCATATCTCAGTTTAAACTCCACATTAGAAACAGTCTCCAAACACAGCCAATTCATAAACTACAACGGGTTCAAAATTGGAGCAAGATTCCTGACGGGACAATGTTGTAAGTAAAATTATCTCTATCCTAAAGTAATTGAATTGACTGCCACCTGACTTCAGCCCCAAGTCAAAGTGCTAACAATCATTTTAAAGTCCTTTATGGCCCTATACTGGATTATATTGGACAATGTTTTGGTAAATTAGTATGTGGCTGGCTAGTACAGACATCTAGAGAGGGTCTGTTGAGCCAATCCACCTCTCCTCCATAAGGTCCACGAGGAGTAGAATAGACAAGAGGCTTTATCAGTGGTAGTCCTTCTCTTCGTTACCCCTAGAGGTGAGTGGCCGCCTCCTTCAAGATATTCATGAGGTAAATTCATGTTATTCCAGCAGACACCCCCCCCCCCCAGTTTGTCGTTATGTCTTTTGTGTGTTTATTTTTTTGTCTTTCCTTGGACTTACTATAATTTTATTTTTACAATTTTATTTTTTATTTTCAAATTACATAAACATTTTTTAACAGTACTGTGTCATGTGTCTCTTACAGGTATTTACATTTATTCCTATACATTTTTATTTCTCTGTTTTAACCAGTTATACCGCTTATCCCACACCTCATAAAATTCTGCTTCTTCCTTGCCTTTCATTTCTAACGTGAGCCTATACATCTCAGCACATTCCAGTATCTTGTATCTCATTGGCTGGTATATTTTCTAATTTCCAACATTGATCATAGACAATTCTCGTTGCTGTTACTTTGTGTAGAATAATGTATTGGAGTTACTATAATTTTAACTGTACAATGTACTATTTGCCACCCAGACTCCTAATATACTGGGCCAGCTTATACTATACATATGGTAAATAAATTAATAACTAGAAGGTCTTCAGTCTTTTGAAGGTTGTAACTAATTTTTATTAAGAAGAAAGAAAGCTTCTGGACCTTTGACATTCTTTCATACATCAGGAAGGGTAAACAAGGGATTTTCTGAATCATTTGTCAAAGCATGTAATTTAAAATCTAGCATACTTCTCTACTGGAAAAAAGGTCGATCCAATCAAATATGTCATCACACATTTTTAGTAATTTCTTAGTTCCCAGTCACCTGGATCCCTGTCTGCAAGTTCATGGACTTTCATTTTCCCCCGTCTGCCTTAGGCTCTGAAATAAAATAAATAAATAAATACTGTTTGATGAATAAGTTATGCCAGTAGCTGATAATTATCTAAACTACATAGAAGCAGATTCTTTATACAACCCAATATGTTATTAATATTGAATTGTATCTAATGTTGCTTTTATTGAGTGGCATGATTGACCTCGAGGATATGCACGCTTATAGGATTATTACAGCATGAACTGGCATTCAACTTTGCACTTATGGATGTCTCAAGCACACTGCACAGTTTATATCACTAGGCACACTGCAGATATTGAAAGAATGATATTAACAGCAAATGATGTGGATTATGTAATATTTCAGTTGTCGGGGAATAAGGCCAATATTTTCAGGAAGGCTTAAAAATCCACATTTATATTTAATAAAAAAACTAAAGTAGAGAGAAATCTACTGAATTTAGTTATTATAATTTAAAATGATTCTTCTGAGTGTATCTCTGTTCCCATTCTTCAGAAAACTCAAATACTGGTAGCTTAGAATGTAGAAAACATAAACGAAAAAACAATTACAAAGAATAAAACAAGCATAAAATAAACTATTCATGAGTACCATATTAGGTCTACAATGAATCAAACACTGGGGAAAGACCACCAACACAGAAAAAGAGATTTACCAAGAAATCTTTAGTCCACACAAATTCCTGATCAAAAATTAGCCTGTAAATCATGCAGAAGTAAGACTAGATTGGCATTTCCAAGAATGATGTTCAGGTTTCGCTAAAGAAGGCATTTCCAAGAATGCAGCTACTGTAGGTAGAATGGGCCTCTTGCAAAGAAAGCAAGATATATCCCTCATATCACCCAGCCAAAGGCAAGAAAATGCACAGAGTGCAATAAACACATGGGCCCATAGCCAAACCAAATCCTCAAACAGCAACTACATTACCTTCCTTGCAGGCAGATAAGCAATAGCATGAAGAAGTTAACCAGTCTTCCTCTTCCTCTTTCCCTTTTCTGCTGGACTCCATGAAGAATCATTTTGCACTGAAAGCTTTCACCGGGTCCCAGAACTGAGTTGATAAAACTTTCATGCACATGGTATCAGGATGAATGTCTCAAATTAGAGAAATTATAGATTGTAGCATATGGGCTTGAGCGACTGCTGTTCTGCTGGCATAACCCAGCCATTGGAGTGAATAAAAGGGGAAAAGAAGATCAGTTCTGGTCTTGAAGGGCAGCTGCAGTGTCACAAAGCATAATGAGCTGACCTAACTTCTATCCAGGACTACTGTGAGAAGATTTTGAGTCCTATTGGCCCAATCTTGTATATAGGGTCTATACTCCTAAAATGACACCCACCCTCCTCAGTTGCTGGGCAACATTCCACTGGTCTAGCGTAAAAATTGATGAGAGAAGGAAAGGAGAGAAAAAGTCTGCCCGGAATGATTGAAGTGGCTGGAGAGAAAAAACTGGAGAAAGAAGTTAAGCATGGGGAGCAGTTGTTGGTTCCTGGTTGGGAAAGGAGAAGAAAAGTCCACAGATGGCTTCTCTGGAAGAAGTGACATGAAGACCAGAGGGACAAGAGATCCACTCAAGGTCCAAGAACAGGAACGAGAAACTCAGCTGATTGCAAATGGCAGCTTCACCTAAGATCAAAGAGGGGAAGGAGGGGGTAGACTGTTGGTGGCAAAGCCCTAGTCTCTGGGGAAGGACTGGGCAGAAGACTCATGAAGGTTCTTCTCCCAATTGAGAAGAAGTAGGTGTTCAGCTCAGCAGATCCAGGAGAAAATCAAGCCCCCTTAACCAGTACATTACAGTACATTCCAGCCAACTATGAGAATCACTGGAGCTGATTCTGAAACTACTTAATGATATTCCAGTTCACCAAGTATTATAAAGAAAAGGCCCGAATTGCAGAATTCCATTTCTTGTGTTTAAAAAAAAGAGGTAGATAACAATTCATCAACTGATCAGAAGTCATTCCCAGGACAATCTACTGATATTTGGTTGTCCGCATGTCCGCAAATAGTTTGTTCATAAAATAACGGTGCCCAATAGTTGTGTAGCATTTTGCTACACAACTATTTTAGAAGGGAACAGTCTTCCACATCTTCAGGGAAGGAGTATTTTATCTAAAATCAGAGGGCATCATCAATCAAGAGTTATTGTTTGCATCAAAATACTCCATCCTTTCTTCTTTAATTCAAACATTCTTTTCTAAATTCAGTGTGTGCCTTCAGTACCATTTTACAAAATGTTTCTAAGTGTTGTTCCTTGAGATCCCAAATGATTACAGTTTATTATTTCCCATCCTCTCCTTTCAGGCATGTGAATAAATCTGGGGGTATGGCATTTATTTTCTATCTTGTTAAGGAGGAATTAAGAAGCCAAGAGAGTATAATAATTTTCATTCAAAATTTATTTTCCTGTGTGCGGCTTTCATTTATTCTCTTGAAAATGCTGTCTTGGATTTGCAGCAGACATATTAATTGTTTCTTGAAGATTACAATGTTTTGAAATGTGAGCATATGTTAGAAATGGAATTGCTGCCTAAAAGATCACTTAATTTCCCTTGAAAGCTGTCTTCAACAAATGCTTTGATATTCCTAGCCAAATACAATAAGTAATCATTTTCAGTGTGTTCATAGTACTCCTTCCTTAGGTGTGTTTATTCTAGTGCCAGGAAGAGAAATTCTCTGCATTTTATTCTGCTAGTTCTTCTTCAGCTGTATTAAAGGGAATTTGCTAAAACTGCATTATTTGAGTAAACTAAGTTTTGTTCAGAGTTTGTGTGTGCTGTGTTCTTTGGGATCCGTAGCTGGGACAGAACAGAGCCAGATGTGATAGTAAATTCTTGTTGTTGCTGCTACTACTGCTGCTTGGGCCAGCAGCAATGTCATCCAACAAGCAAGGAAGCGAGGGAGAACAAGGAGGAAAGGTGCCGGAAAGGTGAAAGATCCATGCTTAATCTGAGAAAAAGAGGAAACCCTTTCCTGTGTGTTGCCTCTAGAAATTGTGGGTGCTCCATCACTGGAGGCCTTTAAGAAGAGATTGGACAACCATCTGTCTGAACTGGTATAGAGCTGTGATGGCGAACCTATGGCACGTGTACCACAGGTGGCACGTGGAGCCCTCTCTACGGGCACGTGAGCCATCGCCCACCCCGCATGCGCATGCGCCTCCCACCAGCCAGCTGATTTTCAGGTCTCTGCCATGCATGTGCAGGGGGCTGGGCGCATGCAGGAGATACACGTGAATGCCCGGGGGGTCATGTATGCATGCATGGGGGACAGCGGGTGATGTGCACATGTACAGGGGGAGCGGGGGGACAGTGCAGTGCGCCCCCCACGGCCCATTTTGGGCCTAGCAGGCCACCCTGCAGCCTCCTGGGACCAAAAACAGGCTGCGTGGCCCGTTTTTTATCCCAGGAGGCTGCAGGGAGGCCTGCTAGGCCCAAAATGGTACGGGGGGGGTCATGTGCACATACACAGCAGGGGGAGCATGGGGGGGTCACACACATGTGTGGGGGGGTGCACATTGTATTATGGGTGCAGCACGGGGGCACTTTTGGCATGTGACAACAAAAAGGTTAGCCATCACTGGTATAGAGTTTCCTGCTTAGGCAAGAGTTTGGACTAGAAGACCTCTAAGGCAGGGGTGAAATGCTCCCGGTTTGGACCGGATCGCCCGATCCGGTAGCGATGGCGGCGGGTGGTTTGGAGAAGTGGTAGCAAAAATCCCTGTGCTGCCCCCTCCCATGCCCAGCTGAGCCGCACAATCATCAGAGGCTTTTTTTTTTTTTTACTTTTTAAAAACATTTTTTCTACAATCTCTTCCAACGAAAAAATGCTTTTAAAAGTTTTTTAAAAAGCCTCTGATGATCGCGCGGCTCAGCTGGGATCATCAGAGGCTTTTGCAACCTCTTGGCCGAAGAGGTGGTAAAAAAAAATGCTTTGAAAAGTCTCTGACGATCCCAGCTGAGTTGCCTGATCGGCAGAGAGGTATTTTTAAAAAAAATACCGATCAGGCAACTCAGCTGGGATCATCAGAGAGGTATTTTTTAAAAAGCCTGTCTGACGATCCCAGCTGAGTTGCCTGATCAGCAGAGGCTTTTCAAAGCATTAGAAAAAATGCTTAAAAATTAAAAAAAAAAAAGTTGGCCACGCCCACCCAGTCACATTACCCCCACCACCACCAAGCTACACCCACAGAACCGGTAGTAAGAAATTTTACATTTCACCCCTGCTCTAAGGTCCCTTCCAATTCTGTTATTCTGTGTCTCACTCCTGCAACTGTACTCTCAGCCAACTCCTGCCCTCTGTGGAAGCAGAAACTCTTATCAGCGTCTTTCCTGAGGCACAGTGAAATGAATGCTTTCTAAAATATATACTGTATACTATATATTTTTCTTTGGCTCCTTTAATCATCCACAGAATGGATTTACTTGTTGCCTTACCGTAACTGGAACAAAACACGCTCTGCAATAATTTTGTCTGGGGCTTTATAATCAATCCTGCACGTAAATATCAAATCAACTTGAAGTTAAAGGTCTGTTCAGGAACTGCTGCATGGCAATAAAGACTTCTAGTAGTCCTGTTCCCATAATCACCCAGGCTAGCTTCCACCCAGATCATTCTAGCAGCACACCACAATAATTGAGTCAAACATTGTTCCTAGAATAAACAAGCCTTGCTCGCTTTCTTCAGGAAGTACCTAGTGTACCATTAGTCTTGCACTGGGAAAGAATGAGCAAGAAAAAGCTTCTTGAATAAGAAGCGAATAGATTTCAAAGAAAAAACCCCAAGAAACCCCAGTTGCATTTTGGAAAAGCACTTTTGGGACAACCACTACCTGGATGATTGAGAATCTCCATGGACAACACTTGCAACATCATTCCTTCTTCCTTGGCCAGACACGCAACAGTTTGGAAAGCATGCACTATCCTGATAAACTTTGTCAGGAATACTACTATCAATTGATCATGCGATTATAACTAAGCGCAGTATAAGCTCAGGATAAAACAATTAATAATTTAACATAAGCAGTTCTGACCTCATAATACAAAATAAGGAATCTCTAAAACAAAAGGCCTGTAGCACATGATATTGTCGACACTTATACATTCTGATTAATATGTAATTTATTAAGGAGCTGCTGATCCAGTTCTACAGAGGAATTATTGAGTCTGTCATCTGCACCTCGATAACTGTCTGGTTTGGTTCTGCAACCCAACAAGACAGACACAGACTTCAGAGGATAATTAGAACTGCAGAAAAAACAATGGCTACCAACCTGCCTTCCATTGAGGACCTGTATATTGCACGAGTGAAAAAGAGGGCTGTGAAAATATTTACAGAGCCCTCACATCCTGAACATAAACTGTTTCAACTCCTACCCTCAAAACAACGCCATAGGGCACTGCACACCAGAACAACTAGACACAAGAACAGTTTTTTCCCCAACGCCATCACTCTGCTAAACTAATAATTCCCTCAACACTGTCAAACTATTTACTAAGTCTGCACTACTATTAATCTTCTCATTGTTACTATCACCCATCTCCTCCCACTTATGACTGTATGACTGTAACCTTGTGCTGGTATCCTTACGATTTATATTGATATTGTTTCCTGATTGCTTATTTGTTCCCTATGACTATCATTAAGTGTTGTACCTTATGATTCTTTTTTTTAAAAAAAATCTGATTTATATGCCGCCCTTCTCCGGAGACTCAAGGCAGCTTATAGTGCGTTAAGCAATAGCCTTCATACTTTTGTATATTTTATACAAAGTCAGCTTATTGCCCCCACAAACTGGGTCCTCAATTTACCTACCTTAGAAAGGATGGAAGGCTGAGTCAACCTTGAGCCTGACAAGATTCGAACTTACTTTAATTGCAGACAGCTGGCGTTAAATTACAGTGCCTTGTCTGCAGAGCTATCCAGGCTCGATGAATTCTTGATGAACGTATCTTTTCTTTTATGTACACTCAGAGTGTATGCACCAAGACAAATTCCTTGTGTGTCCAATCACACTTGGCCAATAAAGAATTCTATTCTATTCTATTCTAATTTTAAAAAATTCATAGGGACCTAGGGGAGGGGGAAGAATTTTTAGTGCCTTTAAAAGAGATCTGACTCCCAAGTGTAACCATGGTAGAAGCTGATTTCAAAGAAACAGAGCTAGGTGAAAAGGCTCTCAAATGTCATGGCTATTCTAGTAGGCTGAGAAACCAGTTATGCCTGACCTGATAAAAAGATCACTCACATTAGCCACTCAAAGGTCTTTGAAATGATTGAGTCCATGTACAGGGCATGATGTGTCAGCACCAGCAATATATACCGGTAACCTTCATGAATACCAGGACACTGTAATGATTGGCAAGAAAACAGGTAGGAGAAAAATACGACTCAGAGAAATATGAATAGCACAATTTGGATGCAAAACAAAGAGAAGAACGAGGACTTGGGTCGCCCAGACAACAGGCTGCTATGACAATTCAAGATGATAGAATAACAGAGTTGGAAAGGGTCTTGGAGGTCTTATAGTCCATCCCCTGCTCAAACAGGAAACCCTCTTCAAACGGTTATCCAATCTCAATATTGAGGTCAGACTGAATTTCAGTGAAAATATCATTAAAAACCATGAAGAAATCCTTAGCCCCCCCTGCAAAGTTTTGAGCATCCCTTTGACAAGGAGTAGATGATGTCTCATAATATTAAGTCATGAGAAAACAACAAGAATATCCTTCAACAAAACGAGATATTTGTCTAAAACATTAAAAGATCCTCAAATCACCATGTTCTATAGCTGAACACTTGCTTGCTTTTATTATTATTATTATTAATTGCTCTTTCTATTTAGCATTTTGAAGGGGCTGAGGAAGAAGACTCATTGCAGAGGCATTGGGTGGGGTGGCAGGGGAGTAAATAATTTTACATAATTGTTCTGGATTAAATGTAACCTTCCGAGGATTAATCAACTATACCAATTAAACTGCTTTTGGTATTGCAATACATTTCTCCCTTACAGACACAATTAAGTACATTGGAAAAGGACTGCTGAGAATAAAAAGCAAGGAGCTAGTTCAAATGATTTGTTTCATTTTTGAGGACACCAGTGATCCTTCATTTTACAGTGACAAATAAATGAGACCCTAAATGGGTTTCCAGGTAATTCTTTATGGTAATTAGTAAAGAGGAGGTAGGTTAAGAAACATAAACAAGCCTGCTAAAGACTATTCTGTTTGTTCCGTTCCGTTCGCAAAATTCCTACTTCATGGAACATTTGACCTGGGAACATCCTTTGTAACCCAAAAGACTAACTTTTATTTCAGCTGTCAAAACCTTTTCTCTAATAATGTTTTCAGCTATGTTCTTGATCAGCAAACTTTCCCCACTAATATTAAGTAAGTTCCTTCTTACCAGTACTGCTTTAAAAAAGAAAAGGAAAAAGGAAAGAAAAGAAAAATCCTTTCTGACGAGTGTGTCTGGGGGATTACTAAAGCGTAGTCTTTAATTAGTCATTTTGTTCTAAGGGTTGGAGTTCATTTTAATTACTGATTTCCCACGACTTTTTTCTTTTGAAAAAGCAAAAATAATAATAATTCAAAGGTTCTAATAACTGTAGCACCCTACATAAGAGGACCACGGATGATTAACTAAAGGCTTATCTGTCACTAATCTCCAGTCATGCTGAACAGAAAGAAATAAAAATAGGCAGAATCTCTGCATAGATTTTCATTTAAAGGTGTAAAACTTCAAAAAATTTCTGGTTCAACAGTGCTGCATGTAAAGAAGAAGAAGAAGAAGAAGAAGAGGAAGAGGAAGAGGAAGAGGAAGAGGAAGAAGAATAGAATAGAATAGAATAGAATAGAATAGAATAGAATAGAATAGAATAGAATAGAATAGAATAGAATAGAATAGAATAGAATAGAATACCAATCTAATCTGGGAGGAAAATCAGTAAATACTACCATTATGCAATGATACAGTCTGGATTCTTCCAAGTAGCGTGGTGGCCTAGTGGTGAAGACATACACCTCCCACTCAGAAGGTTGTGAGTTCAATCCCAGGAAGTGACAGATGTTTCTCTCTCAGGGCGCAAAGAGAAAATATCTGCTGCAAACTCCATGTAAGAGTATGAGCATCCGGCCAGCAAATGCTCAGTTCTATTCAGTCGCTCCGATTCTACCCCGAATTAAAGGATTACAGGGTTGTAAAAAGAAAATAAAGAATCTGGATTTTTCATATAAACTGAATCTAGAATGAATGGCAATTCCAGGGAAGGTTAATAGGGATAGAAGCTGGAGTGTCTTACCACTAGCATGTAAAACGAGCTTCAGCTCAGGTAATCTTGGTGAAAATAGCTTTGTTTCTTATGGTGCCTTTTTTAAAAAAGTAATTAGTGGAACCGAAATAAATCTCAAACAGATAATTGTATTCCTGTGGGCCTCTGATAATTAGGACAAATGTTTCATTGCTACATTTCTCCTTCTTCCAATTAATGCCAATTAATGCTGATTTGCAACTAGCCCAGGAAAGAAAGGAAGCATTTAGAAGAATGCTTAGAACTGGGAGACTAATAAGGTCAAGAAAAAGATCCTTAAAAGAAGCCAAAGTAAAATGTGTGAGTGGCAGTGGTGGTATTCAGCCAGTTCAATCCGGTTTGGGTGAATCGGTAGTGGCAGCTGTGGGAGGTTCTGCCCACCCGCCCAAATGTCATCACATCCCATTTTTGACACTCTGCGCATGCCACCCCTGGTGACTGGTGTCGCAGAGAAAGAGAGAAACCATTCACATCAATGAAATATCTAAAAATGAATATTTAAACGATTACATTATTCATGGATGGTTTTATAGAAACTTTAGACATATAATGTACAACACTCAAGATGATCGCTAAATGGCAGTGAAGACAATGTATTCTGTCTGTCTTTATTGTAATCCAATGCTCACCTGGATTGTTGCAATGCAGGTACGGCATTACCGAGGAATTTAAAATTCATGAGGTAGCAATAGCACTTTAATGGGTTTAAGACTGTTCGCCTTGTACCCTTGGCCATGCCTGCTTGGCCATCAGGGTTCTGCCTCCGGCCATTCACTCCTAATGTTTCTCCTCAGATGACACCCCCCTAGCTGTTCGCCCCGGCCATGGGGGCTTCTCGCTGCCAGCATTGGCAGCCAGATTGACTGGCAGCTAAGTGTCCTGGGGGACTAAAAGCAGTATGTTGTCAAACAGTATGTTGTCCAATGGGCTGCGCCGAAGCGTCTGGGACGGAGAGGTTGGGGCCCATTGGCCGGGCGAACAGCTAGGGGTGTGTCAGCTGAGGAGAAACATTAGAAGTGAATGGCCGGAGGCGGAACCCTGGTGGCCAAGCAGGCGCAGCCAAGAGTACAAGGTGAACAGTCCCACTCTGCACTTTTACTTATACACTGCTTCCTAGTGCTTTACAGCACTCTCTAAGCAGTTTACAGAGTCAGCATATTTCCCCCAGCAATCTGAGTCCTCATTTTACTGACCCCGGAAGGAAGTCAGAAAACAAACAAGTGATAGATAAGATGGCTGGTCAGTTTCTCCATTCCAGGATCAACAAGGGCCTCAACAGGATCTGGAAATTCTGTGAGAACGTACATTTCTGTTCTTTCATGTTCTTATATCAGGATACAAATTACGAACAAATTATATCATTAGAACAAATTGGAAGACATGGGGAATACTAAGCAGAAAGGAGATCACAGGGAGTTTTCAACTCTGGGTCATCAGAGAATAGCTTGTTGCTTATTAGTATGATGAAGTGAAGCTTTAGAAGTTTATTTGAAGTATAATTTAGTAAGGAAGCTCAGACATTCCACCAGTTCACACAGAGAGACACAAACCACAATTTCCTATGATCAGTGATTATAATTCTTTTTCCCTCTGATACTGATCTTTGTTTCCTCTATAGGTAAGTGCAAGATGAAACTATATCTGTTTCTGGGCCTCCATGTGTTTTTGCCCTTTCTAAAGCTCAACCCCAACATGTGGGAGGGGGCATTCTCTTCCCTTTCGCCTTTCAGCTCCAATCCAGGAGCCCTCAAGCAGTCGCATTCACGACAAACCATTTTATACCAAATTTATATTTTGGCAGAACTTGTGGCTCAGAAGGTTAATTCAACTGCCTAACATGCAGGAAGCCCAAGTTCGAACTTGTGGCCAGCTGATGAAAGCTTAAAAGCTTGAAATAGATCTATACTAGTCTTCCTTTATTTCGTTATCAGCAAAATATAAATTTGGTATAAAATGGTTTGTCGTGAATGCGACTGCTTGAGGGCTCCTGGATTGGAGCTGAAAGGTGAAAGGGAGCAGAATGCCCCCTCCCACATGTTGGGGTAGACCAGATATCTTGATAGAAAAAACACTTAATCTTTCCCCTGGCTCAAGCTGATGAAGGGAGGAGAACTTGTGGCTCAGAAAGTTAATTCAACTGCCTAACATGCAGGAAGCCCAAGTTCAAATCCGAGTAAGGGTATGGCTAGCTGATGAAAGCTAAAAAGCTTGAAATAGATCTATACTAGTCTCCCTTTGAGGCACTTTAAAATGCTTGTGTGGTTCCTGGAACTATCTGCAAGATGCCAACTTTCTTTCCACCCCAATTGGCACCCTGCTTCCTGGCAAAATGTCCATCACAACTGGGAACAATGGATCCATTACAGCTCTTGTGGCTGTATTGGGCAAAGTGCAAGCTGTAGATGGTACTTTAGGAAGGCAATTCTCAGGCAATTCAGTGTGTTTGCGAGTGAAAAGGCAGAAGGCATTAGAAAGTTTCTGCATGACATGTAAATGAGGCTTTGAGAAGACATGTTGGCAAGAAATCAGCAAGACTGAAAAAAATGA
Source organism: Pituophis catenifer annectens (assembly GCF_029215685.1). NCBI lineage: Eukaryota > Metazoa > Chordata > Lepidosauria > Squamata > Colubridae > Pituophis > Pituophis catenifer. The sequence continues at coordinate 80,881,407 of NW_027256887.1, forward strand.
GACAGTCTAAATCTTGCTAGAGGCAACATTGGCATGTACAATACAACCTAGTGCCTTCACTTTTTAATGGTGGCTGGGTGAATTTTTTTCTCAACCTATACTTGTAAGCATAAGAATGGAATAAATAACATACTTCTAGATTTTATCAGACCTTTTCCCTTCTATAATCAAAGTTTTCTTTTGATCAGCAAAACGTTTCAATTACAACCACTAGCTAATTCTTTTTCGTTTTTTATTTTTCCATTCTGAATGCCAAATAATTGCCCAGGAGCTGAAAGCAAATGGCTACCTTTAAATACTGCAGTTAGTATCCCTTATGAAACTATCTAATCCTTTAGTGTTTTATTAATTGGACACTTGTCAGAAAACATTTTTGATATACTGTATATATATCAAAGATAGATTACATGTCTGCAACCTAAAGAATATTTTCATGTACCTTCTACTCATTTTGGAAGAGATTAATGGCTTCACCTTTTGAAATTATGAAATACGTATTTCATGGTAGCTGGTAGGCATTCTACATTATATTAAAAACATACATGTTTTTAAAAATGCAACTAAGAGGGTTTTTTCCTTGCAGTCCTAACAAAGATTCTTGATAGTTGTATATGTATATACCAGTCTGAATTATTTTTGATTGTAAAGTTTATATTATTTTTGTGTTTTGCTGCCTCTATTCTATTCTATTCTATTCTATTCTATTCTATTCTATTGTTGTTATGCTTTTTTATTGCTTGGTTGAAAAGGGGATATTTGTTCAAGCGAAGGCTATATAGCCATCTATCTGGGACGATTTAATTTGGATTCCTACCCTGAACAGTAATTACATTTGGTGGTTCTTTCTAGTACTATAAATCCCCGAGTTTATGTTCTTAAAAACTATTTTTGAAAAGAAAAGCTGTTTTTGGTAGCAACTTGGGGCTTTTCCTGCCACTTATCCATTGACCGCTTGTGGTAAACCAGCAGGGAAGATCACAAATGCCAATGGCCACAGGATGCTACAACTGTCGTAAGTCCAAGCCAGTTGCCAAGTGCCGAATTGCAATCACATGACCTAGGGGCTGCTGTGACAGCTACAGCTTCGAGGAATAGTAGTAAATATACTTGTTCAGTGCTTTGTAATTTTAAATAGCCGCTGATGAATGATCATTACTTAAGGACTATCTGTATTGATCACTAAGAAGAAATCCAGCATAGGAACAAAATGTTTCAAAATGTTTAGGGTTGCTGAGTATCAATAAATATTATCCATATACAATGTTGGCAGCTATGCGTGGGAACTAGGAAATAATTAGAGTTAATTTGAATTCAGTGTTACTATAGCAAAATATTCCTAGCACATTAAAGAGCAGTCATCAGGCTGTAAAGGAACAAAACGAAGATGAAAAGTTTATTTTAAGTCAAATGTTAAAAAAACCTGAGGTAATACTTAATACTTCACTAGAAACCTTTTCCTTTTTTTTGCATAAGAACTTTGTCATAGGTCAAACCATTTAAGTCATACAAGTAAAGGCTGCCTTCCTGAGCCTATTCTAATTGCATTTGAAGCAAATAAAAAAGAGAATATTAGAATGCATACTTTTCCTTAGCATTTATCAATCATTCAAACAAATATTCCAATTTCAAAATTCTCAGCTTAACTCAAGGTCCCGTTATTAAAGTAATCAATTTTTTTTAAAAAAAACTAGCATATCATAATGGGGAAATAACAAATATAAGTGTTCTTTTTTCACATCTGCAATAATGCATCTACTTACTATCCTTCAGCAGGGAGAACGGAGAGCTGTGAATCGAGGTAAGGCAAAAGTTCATACCAATAAAAAACAGTTAATTAATGCTCTGCAACTATATTCATGGCATTTTCTCCTGCACTTTAGCTGAGCCAGAAATTAATAGCTGCAGAAGAGAGATGACAGTATAGGGACAAGGACTGGCACAAAAGGGAAGGTATGGAAGAGACCTAAAATCTGCATTCCTTTAAGCATAATATTTAAAACAGTGGCCTTAATTTAATGGAAGGGAAATATAAAGGGGGTGCACATAGGTCAAACTCAAATACGTGGCGGAAGTGAAAAAGATACACAAATAGCCATCACTAATTTTTTGCATGCTAAAATACGGGAACGTGGAATTCCCCTTTTCAAATTCTTCTTTTGATCCAGAAAATGGAGTCATTCCTGGAACTCCAAATCTGATCTTATCAAATCCACGGATAACAGATGAATTTTTCTAACTCAAATGCAATTTAGGCAATATTTACAAGTGATCTCAATATAAGACCTTTGGGTGCATCAATGTGAGATGTATAATAATAATAATAATAATAATAATAATAATAATAATAATAATAATAATAACAACAACAACAACAACAACAACAACAATACCGATTATATTTACCAAGAGCAGAGGGTGGTCGAGGACTCCTACAAGTAAAGCAGACTGTGGAAGAAGAAAAATGCAGCTTGAATGATTACGTCCAGAAAAGTGAAGAACCAATGATTAAGGAAGTAAATAAAGGAGGCCTTTTAAAGACAACTAAAACAAAAGCAGAATATAAGAAAGAAGTAATTGAGCAGCGAGCTGAAAGCTCTGCATGGCCAATACTTGAAAAGTATTGAAGGCAAAGCTGACCAGAAACTAACCTGGAACTGGTTAAGATCAGGAGTACTGAAAAAAGAAACTGAAAGCTTTATTTTGGCAGCTCAAGAACAAGCCCTAGCCACAAACTGTATGAAGGCAAAAATTCAACATGTTACCACCAACAGCAAATGCCGCCTCTGCAATGAAAAAGAGGAGACAGTTGACCACCTGATCAGTGGGTGCAGCAAAATTTCACAAACTGACTACCTACAACGCCATGACCGTGTTGCTAAAATCATTCACTGGAAATTGTGCCAGAAGTTTGGATTTGAGTACAGCAAAAACCACTGGGAACATCAGGTTGAGAAAGTTTTAGAGAATGAGAAACTCAAGATCTTGTGGGACTTTAGGATTCAGACTGACAGGCACTTGGTCCACAACACACCTGACATAACAATAGTTGAAAAGAAAAAAGTATGGTTCATCGACATTGCAATACCTGGTGATGCACGAATTGAAGATAAGCAGCAAGAAAAAATTACAAAGTACCGGGACTTACAAATTGAAGTTGAGCGACTGTGGAAAAAGAAATCGTGTGTTGTCCCGATTGTAATTGGAGCCCTCGGAGCAATACCCAAAGGGCTACCCCGCTATTTAGAAATCCTAAATTTGCCGGACTGGAACATTTTGACTCTACAAAAAACCACCTTACTCGGAACAGCTTACATCCTCCAACGATACCTTAACAGTTCCTAGGTCCTTGGTTAGGACTCGAGCTGCTGAGCTATTAACCAGCCTCAAAGGCTGTGAATCTCACTAAAGATTAACCAATAAATAATAATAATAACAATAACAACAACAACAACAATAATAATAACAACAACAATAACAATAATACTGCCCATTTTTCTAGAGTTGATGGTACCGAGATAACATGCTACTTGCTTAGAACTCAGGCAAAGCAAGCTATAATTTGTTATATAAAACCTGCAATTACTTTTCTGAAATAATGAAATAGCTAAAGAGTACTTCTGTTTTTTTTTCCATCTCATAAGTGGCTTGATGCATATTGCCCTATTTTAAAGACTTAAAAAAAAAAAACCTTTGCTCATTTTTGAAGGTCATCAGCAGACAGTTTGAATAAATATGCAAGTCCCTTGAAGCTGTAAAAATATAGTTGGCAACATCCGCTGCATAATAAAATGCATTTATACTCCTTTCCAACCAAACCGGATCTCCTTTTTAAATAATTTTGTTGGAAGGGGCTATGAAGACTTCCATTATATCTGGAAGAGCTATCCCAGAAAGTTTAAGCTGATTTAATAATCATTCTCCCTTTTGGAAAACCTGGACTGAAAAAGCTCTAGTACTGATTTTCTCAGTTTTGGACTTCAATGTTCATCATCTGCAGTCACATGAACTGAAGCAGTGGTGGGTTGCCCCTGGTTTGGACCGGTTCTATAGAACCGGTAGTAAAACCAGCGGGAGGCTCCGCCCACTGACCCGATGTCATCAAGATGCACATGCGCAGAAGCTCACGTGCGTGAGTGAAGCAAGCGCACGCATGCGGCCCCATTGTGAACCGGTAGTAAAGGTAAGTAGAACCCACCCCTGGACTGAAGTGATGGAAGTTGACATCCAAGCCTATTGCAAGTCATGGAGTTGTAATATATTACTCCATTAAGAGTCTCCACAGAAAATCATAATTGCTCAAATATGGGCATTGAAGGCATGACACAGCAGAACCTGAGACTTTATCTGTCTCATGTCAGGGTTCCAAGTAATACATCCATAGCAAGCAAAACTCCGAGGCAGGTAGATTCCTCAAAGGATAGCTTTATTGGAAAAAATCAAATTGGCACATATTTGGGGAAAACCGACTCTAAAGGTTCCTGCAGTTTTCACCTAGTTAAAAGAGAATGTTTTTCCTCAAACCTCAAACGATCAGTCAAATGGTCCAATCAAGATGCTGTCTAATCATCCTCCTTCCTCAGGCCAGGTGTGAGAACGTCCTTGGTTCTCAAGAGAAAGTATTTTATTTTGGCTACACAAACTCCTCTATCTTTAATCCGCCCTCCCCCCCTTCCCTATCCCTCAGCTCCAGTGTGGCAACCCTGAAGCTCCAATATGGCTCCGGTCAGGTCAGCTTCAGGGTTGACATCTCAGCTGGTTCCCTGTAATAGAGATAGTCCTTGACTTACAATCACAACTGAGCCCAAAATTTCCATCGCTAAGCAAGACAGTTGTTAAGTGAGAATTTGACCATTTTTTATGACCTTCCTTGCCATAGTCATTAAGCGAGTCACTACAGTTGGTAAGTTAATCAATGGCTTCCCCGTTGACTTGGCTTCTCAGAAAGTCGCAAAAAGTGATCACATGACCCGGGGGACACTGCAACTATCCTAACCATGAACCAGTTGTCAAGCATCCAAATTTTGTCCATGTGACCATGCTGCAATGGTCATAAGTGTGAAAAACAGCCATAAGTCACTTTTTTTCAATGCTGTTGTAACTTTGAATGATCACTAAAAAAATTGGTTGTAAGCCAAGGACTGCCTGTATATCCAAGAATATGCTACAAAATGCTAGTGACACATTTTCCTTCAAAATACCGTATTTTTCAGAATATAAAATGCACTTTTTTCTCTCCTAAAAAGAGGGTGGAAATGTTGGTGCGTCTTATACACCGAATACGGCCATTTTTGGCCTCCCCAAGCCCTGCCCCGCTCCTCCCATTTTTGCCAAAAAACGGGGCGCACAGAGGGTTTGGGAGGCCTGCAGAGTGGTCCTGGGGGCTGGGGAGGGCAAAAACACCCCTTTTTTCGCAAAAGCGGGGGCGTTTTTGCCCTCCCCCAGCCCCCAGGAGCACTCTGCAGGCCTCCTAAACCCTCTGCGCGCCCCGTTTTTTTGAAAAAAAAAGGCAAAAAATGGGGGTGCGCAGGTTTGTGAGGCCTGCAGAGTGCTCCTGGGGGCTGGAGAGGGCAAAATTTTTTGTCTTACCTACCTTCGAAATCTTGGTGCGTCTTATACGCCGGTGCATCTTATAGTCTGAAAAATACAGTAGCTCATTTCAGGGTTTTCTTTTTGAGTCAAGGTAGCCTAACCGCAAGTGAAATTGCATAATGTACCTTTCCATGTCTAACAACCCCAGTGCTGTGGACAAGTTGTTCTAGTCCCGTCTGTTATTAATCAAGATCTGGAGTGAAACATTAAGTACCAAGGATGTACATGGAGTTAGGTATCTCTTCGTAGCGATTTTCCAGTGCCTTGATGCTAAATATATATATATACTTCTTTTCCTTGTTTGCTTCATTGGTTGATGCTCCCCTGTGGTCTAAGGAGTAAATGCTTTCAGCTTCAGCGTCCCTCTTGAAATGCCAGAGATGATTTAACATGCCTCGTGCATGCAACTGGTCCTCTTTCTCAACACAGCTGACAACTGGAGCTACAGATATAGCCGTTGACTCATTCATCTCCAAATGGCATAGCCAGAGTTTGATAAACGCATCTGCTGCTTTCTCTTGCAAAAAAAAAAAAAAAGTATGTGCATTCAAACAATGTCGACTGGCGGCCCCCAGGGGGAGAGCCTTCTCTGTGGGGGCACCTGCCCTTTGGAACGAACTGCCCCCGGAGATACGAAGGATCCCGGATCTACGCGCCTTCCGCCGTGCCCTCAAAACTTTTCTATTCCAGCAAGCCGGGCTGGCGTAGCTCTTTTAATTGTTTTTAATTCGTTTTTTTTAAAAAAAGGGGGGGGGGGTTAATCAATATGGGCCAAATTTGTTTAATATACTTTTAAATTGTTTTAAATTTTATATTTTTATGTTTTTATTTTTGGCTGTACACCGCCCTGAGTCCTTCGGGAGAAGGGCGGTATATAAATTTAAATAATAAATAAATAAATAAATAAATAAATAAATAAATAAATAAATAAATAAATAAATAAATAAATAAATAAATAAATAAATAAATAAATAACAGGAAAACCAGAGCTTCAAATCGCAAATGCTGAATCAGGTGCCCACATTGGTCCTGCCATATGTTGTTAAGTATAAGTCTTGCTTAAATCTATTTAAAATCATGCAAAAGGACTTCCAATTTCCAATGACAATTAAGGATTTTAGAAATACATTAACCATAAAACCAAGCCTGCATTAATTTGGGGCCTAAGTCAGGACCAGCTCACCATATTGCATAGTTGCACATGCTTGCAGGTCCCAAGGCCCACCAAGAGATTTGCTGGACTGATTAATGGTCAAAATATGCGAAGATCAGTCATAAAATCTTCATGAACAAGTTTTAAATCCTTTCCAGTTTTGATATAATAATAATAATAATAATAATAATAATAATAATAATAATAATAATAATAATAATAATAATAATAATAATTTTATTTCTATACCGCCCTTCTCCCGAAGGACTCAGGGCGGTGTACAGCCTATTTAAAAACACAGACAAAACAACAATATAAAATTTAAAATAATTAAATAAAGTGGCTCAAATTTAAAACCCCAATAAATTTAAATACCCCAATTTAAAACTATTGTGTTGATAGCCCGGCCTGGCGGAACAACAGGGTCTTCAATGCGCAGCGAAACACCCGGAGGTCGGAGATCTTACGAATTTCCGGGGGCAGTTCGTTCCACAGGGCTGGGGCTCCCACAGAGAAGGCCCTCCCCCTGGGCGTCGCCAGCCGACATAACTTGGCTGATGGCACCCTGAGGAGACCCTCTCTGTGGGAACGGACTGGTCGGTGGGAGGCTATATGGTGTGTCCGATAATGCCAGGCATTGTATTGGCAGAGAAAAGACTTGCCACCAAAGAAATGACATGCTGTTTCAATTTACCTCTCAGGAAAATATATTTGGCAGGAAACCCAGCTTTAACTGTCCTGTAAGGTTCCTCGGGATATTTGAAGAATCATTCAAGCAGCAAGCTTCCTTCCAAAGGATGCTTTTGAAAGAAAAAAAATACACCCTGCTGTTTTCTCTCACTTTCATTCCCCTGAAAGATTTAAAAGGGGTCACACTAAGGACAAAACAGAGCCATTCCTTTTAAAAGCATAGAATCAAGAGTTGGAAGGGACTTTGGAGGTCTTGTAGTTCAACCTCTTGCTCAGCACAGGAGCCTTATACCATTCTGGTCAAATTGTTGTGGGGTCTATTTTTGAAAACCTCCAGTGATGGAGCAATCTCAGGAGACAAACTATTCGATTGATTAATTGATCTCACTGTCACAAAATTTCTCCTTACTTCTAGGTGCGATCTCTTTTTAACAAGCTTCCACCCATTACTTCTTGTTCTGCCCTCTGGTACTTTGGAGAATAAATTAATCCCAGTGGTGGGATTCAAATTTTTTTACTACCAGTTCTGTGGGCATGGCTTGGTGGGCGTGGCGGGCGTGGCAGAGGAAGGATACTGCAAAATCTCCATTTCCAACCCACTCCAGGGGGAAGGATACTGTAAAATCTCCATTTCCACCCCACTCCAGGGGAAGGATACTGTAAAATCTCCATTTCCACCCCACCCCAGGCGGAAGGATACTGTAAAATCTCCATTTCCACTCCGCTCCAAGGGAAGGATACTGTAAAATCTCCATTTCCACCCCACTCCAAGGGGAAGGATACTGTAAAATCTCCATTTCCATCCCACTCCAGGGGGAAGGATACTGTAAAATCTCCATTTCCACCCCACTCCAGGCGGAAGGATACTGTAAAATCTCCATTTCCACCCCACTCCAGGGGGAAGGATACTGTAAAATCTCCATTTCCACCCCACTCCAGGGGGAAGGATACTGTAAAATCTCCATTTCCACCCCACTCCAGGCGGAAGGATACTGTAAAATCTCCATTTCCACCCCACTCCAGGGGGAAGGATACTGTAAAATCTCCATTTCCACCCCACCCCACTAACCTGTTTTCCAGCTCCATGTGCAGGGCAACAAAAGAAGACCCAGCCGATCAGCTGGGACTCAATCAGCTGGGAGTCAGGAAGCAGCGAATAGATGGGGGCGGGGCCAGTCAGAGGTAGTATTTGCTGGTTCTCTGAACTACTCATAATTTCCGCTACCGGTTCTTCAGAACCAGCTGAATACCACCTCTGGTTAATCCCCTCTTCTTTGTGAAATGTGGGATCACCTCTCCCCGGTTACATTTACCCATTCAATCAGGTCCAGCAGGAGGCAAATACTTTGAGTCCCATCAGCTGGGGAGTGTCGCCATGCAGGAAGCAGGAAGAAAGGTTTCTCTGTTCTGGTACCTGCCCTGTGAATCATCATCCTTCCCCAGAGGTCAGGTTGACCCTGTCTCTGTTGGCTTTTCACAAAGCCAACCCTGAAGATACAGCTTTCCCAAGGGACATGAGGACCCAGTCATATGACAGAGCTGCTGCAGTCGTTATACTGATTTGTTTTGATGAACGGGATTACCTTGATTGTGAATTTTATGTAGTTTGTGGTGGTTTTTATATGGCTTTTACATTGTTTCATTTCCCTGTTTGCAGAGGTTTGCCTGCAGACATTTCATCACCCAACTACGTAACCTCATCAGGGCCATTGATGGTGTTATCGAGTCAGGTAATAAAATGTCTACAAGCAAATCAAATGCAGAGATCACCAAAGGATCCATGTTATGCGATCGATACGATCTACAACTAAATTAGCATTCTTTCAGTTAGTTTGTTCATATCGTAGAGAAAACTGAGCCAGGATCATAGCCTCTGTGGTACAAAGCCTCATGTAGATATTAGAGTGGGGGTGGGGGTGGGAATTCACTCTGATATCAAACTTTCTTCTCTCCTTTCCCAAGCTCAGCTTCTAAACACTTAGTCAAGTTTCTTTTCTAGCCCAACCTTCTCCAACATGGGTGATCCATTCCAGTGGTGAAATCTAAAATTTGTTACTACCAGTTCTGTGGACGTGGCTTGGTGGGGGGGGTAATGTGGCTGGGTGGGCATGGCCATTTTTTTTTTTTACTTTTAAAACCATTTTTTCTACAACCTCTTCAGCAAAGAGGTTGTAAAAAAATGATTTCAAAAGGCTCTGACGATCCCAGCTGAGTTGCCTGATCGTCAGAGGGTTTTTTAAAAACCCTCTGATGATCAGGCAACTCAGCTGGGATCGTCAGAGCTTGGATCATCAGAGGCATTTAAAAGAAAAAAAGCCTCTGATGATCATGCGGCTCAGCTGGGCATGGGGGGCGGGGGCAGGAATTTTTGCTACCGGTTCTCCGAACCACCCACCTCCATCGCTACCGGATCGGGCGATCCGGTCTGAACCGGGAGCATTTCACCCCTGATCCATTCATAAATTCCAGCCAGCTCACCAAAAGGACCGTAGTCCCAATACATCTAGAATTCTAATCGGTCTTGGGAAAGTCTTTTCTAGCTGTGAAATACTTCATTTCAGACTCTGGAGAGGGCTATTTCCATCTGAACGGGAGACCGGTACATAGCTGCATCCCGTCGGCTGAGGGGGCTAGACATTTGCCAGACCACCATGAGAGGGTGGCCAGATGTCAGAGCCCTTGGGGGCTGAACCGGGACGCTTTCTACATATATGCACTTTACCAGCTTTCTACACATATGCACTTTACCAGCGAGGGGACTTTACCAGCGAGGGGACTTTACCATCGGTCTTTACCACCGGACAAAACGCCGTGAGAGGGCGATTTTTGGACCTGACCCCCGGACGCTGTCTATATGCATCGGTTCACTGCTGCCATCCCACCACAAGAGGGGGTTGTCCAGCTGACCTAACCACCGTGAGAGGGTGGTTAGATCTATTTCCTCCTTGGAACTGTGGTCGTCCTGGCTTTGGACTATGTCCTCTGTTGTGAGGGGACAGGGGACTTGGTCCTGCAAATATGTCTCTGAGACCCCCCATTCCTTTGTCTTCTCCTCGGTCCTTTATATATACCCTCAGGATATGGTCGTGTTACCCATTATGATTAATGTACTCAGCAGCGGAGCTTCTTGGTCTGCGAGACTCCCCCCTCTCGCAGGCTTGGCCCTCCATTCTATCGAGGGCCTACCTCGATGACGGGCTCTGGAGTCCCGAGAGGTGGCATGCCCCAAAGAGGGGGTTGCGGGGTTTTTTAAAATTGTCCTTGTTTAAACTTTTAAGGGGTTCTGGGAGGGGGGAGGGGGGTGGGATTGGAATTAGGATTGTGGGTTTGGGGGATAACCCACTAGGGGGAGAGTCGGGCTTGGCCAGGACATTCGGTGGGGGTGGTGGGGGATCCGGAGGGGGTCGAGCTGGTCCAGACTGTGCTTTCACCATCGGTACTGTGTGTGGGAGGGGTAGATATGGCGGGAGCAGGGGGCCATATCATGTTAAGGGAGCACGCACCCGCTGTCTTCAAGCGGTAGAGTGCTCTGGCCCCCAAGGCTCCACCCGTTCTCCAGGTAGTACAGACCTTCAGAGCCCAGGCCTTCGTCTGATGTTGTGCAACGCCAGGTCTGTAGTAAATAAAGCCCCCCTCATTTGTGATCTTGTTTGCGAGGGGGGAGCGGACCTGGCGGGTATTACGGAGACCTGGTTGGGCCCAGAGGGAGGGGTCCCTCTGGTAGAAATGTGCCCACCAGGTTTCCACGCATTCCATCAGCCGAGGTCACAGGGGAGGGGCGGGGGAGTAGTGGTTATTATTAGAGAAGGCCTTAGGCCGAGGGAGACCACTGTACCTCAGACAGCTGGTTGTGAGTCCCTCCTTTGAAGTGGGGCCACGGGGTTCAGATGGGTTTGCTGATCACGTACCTGGCTCCCTGCCACGTGGCGGCAGCCCTGCCCGAGCTACTCAACGTTATTGCCGCGGTGGCGGTTGATACCCCCAGACTTATGGTCATGGGGGATTTCAACCTGCCATCCGTGGGTGAGGCGTCTGAGGTGGCTCGGGAGTTCATGGCTTCCATGACGGCCATGGACCTGACCCAACTAATTCATGGCCCTACGCACACTGGGGGAAACACACTGGACTTGGTTTTTGTCTCTGGACAGTGGTTGAGTGATCTCGAGATAGGGGATATAGTCATCGAGCCCTTGTCATGGTCAGATCACTCGCTCCTTTGCCTTGACCTTCGAACCGCAGCACCCAGCTGCAGGGAGGCGGAACCGGTAAGATGGTACCGCCCCAGGCGCCTGATGGAACCTGATAGGTTCCAGATGGAGCTTGGGCCAATCCCGGAGGTTCTGGCTCACGCCTCATCTGGGGACCTAGTGGCCGCCTGGGATAGGGCGGCTGCTGGAGCCCTGGATCGAGTCGTGCCTTTGCGGCCTCTGACCCGGCGCCGATCTCGCCTGGCTCCTTGGTTCACCGAGGAGCTGAGGGAGATGAAGCGCCGGAAAAGACGCCTAGAGAGCTGTTGGAGGGCTAGTCTTTCTGAATCTGACCGAACACTGGTAAGATCTCATATTAGGAGTTACCTAGTGGCAATAAAAGCAGCAAAATGTACTCATTTTACTGCTCTTATTGCGTCATCAGATAATCGCCCGGCCACCCTGTTTAGGGTGACCCGCTCCCTGCTCCACCAGGAAGCGCGGGAGGACCCCTTGGAGGGAAGAGCTGAGGATTTTGTTCAGTATCTGTATGACAAAATCACTCAGATTCGGGCAGGTCTGGACTCTGACGGGATAGATCCAGAGAGGGTGACGGAGACAGGTCTTGAGACTGTTATCTGGGATGAGTTTGATCCTGTGACCCCAGATGACGTGGACAGGATTCTGGGCAGATTGAACGCGACCACATGTTTGTTGGACCCGTGTCCCTCCTGGTTAGTGCTGGCTTCCCGGGAGGTGACGCGAGGCTGGCTCCAGGGGATTATAAATGCTTCGTTGGGTGAGGGTGTCTTTCCCGCCGCCTTGAAAGAGGCGGTGGTAAGGCCTCTCCTCAAGAAGCCTTCCCTGGACCCGGCAGTATTGGCTAATTATCGTCCAGTCTCCAACCTTTGCTTCGTTGCGAAGGTTGTTGAGAGTGTGGTTGCGCGACAGCTACCCCAGTACCTGGATGAAGCGTCGTATCTAGATCCGTTCCAGTCGGACTTCAGGCCTGGGTACAGCACGGAAACGGCATTGGTCGCGTTGGTTGATGATCTCTGGAGGGCTCGGGACAGGGGTTGTTCCTCTGTCCTGGTCCTGTTAGACCTCTCAGCGGCTTTTGATACCATCGACCATGGTATCATGCTGCACCGGCTGGAAGGGTTGGGGGTGGGAGGCACTGTTTTACGGTGGTTCTCCTCCTTTCTCTCTGACCGGTCGCAGTCTGTGTTGACAGGGGGGCAGAGACCCCGAGGCCCCTTATATGTGGGGTGCCGCAGGGATTGGTTCTCTCGCCCCTTCTGTTCAACATTTATGTAAAGCCGCTGGGCGAGATCATCCGTGGTTTCGGGGTGAAGTACCATCTGTACGCTGATGACACCCAGCTGTACATCTCCACCCCGGACCACCCCAACGATGCCCTTGAAGTGATGTCCCAGTGCCTGGAGGCCGTACGGATCTGGATGGGGAGAAACGGGCTCAGGCTCAACCCATCCAAGACCGAGTGGCTGTGGTTTCCGACGTCCCGATATAGTCAGCTGGCGCCATCGCTGGCTATTGGGGGCGAATCATTGGCCCCCACGGAAAGGGCTCGTAACTTGGGCGTCCTCCTGGACTCACGGCTGTCTTTAGAAGAGCACTTGACGGCCGTGACCGGGAGGATTTTTCATCAGGTTCGCCTGATTCGCCAGTTGTGTCCCTTTCTAGATCGGGACTCGTTACGCACAGTCACTCATGCCCTCGTCACCTCTCGTCTGGACTATTGTAATGCTCTCTACATGGGGCTCCCCTTGAGGTGCACCCGGAGGCTCCAACTGGCGCAGAGTGCAGCCGCGCGGGTGGTTATGGGAGCAACATGGAGCTCCCATGTAACACCTCTCCTGCGCGAGCTGCACTGGCTCCCGGTGGTCTTCCGGGTGCGCTTCAAGGTTCTGGTTACCACCTTTAAAGCGCTCCATGGCTTGGGACCTGGTTACTTACGGGACCGCCTACTACCACCAACAGCCTCCCACCGACCAGTACGCTCCCACAGAGAGGGGCTCCTCCAGGTGCCGTCGGCTGTCGGCCCCTAGGGGGAGAGCCTTCTCTGTGGGGTCACCGACGATCTGGAATGAGCTCCCCCCAGAGATACGGAGGATTCCGGATCTGCGCACCTTCCGCCGTGAGTTAAAGACGCTTTTATTTCATCAAGCTGGCCTCGCCTAAATCTTCTCCCTTTTAAGTGTAAATTCTAAATTTTTAATGTATTTTAAAATATGGGTATCTTAAATTACGGGTATTAATTCAGCCAAATTTATTTAATTCATTTTATTCGATTTTAAATTTTGTATATCTATGTGTTTTATTTCATGGCTGTGCACCGCCCTGAGTCCTTCGGGAGTAGGGCGGTATAGAAATTCAATAAAATAAATAAATAAAATAAATAAACACCAACCTTCGGTTTTCTCTCCAACTGATACCTTCTACCGGTATCTGTTTCCTTTCCAAACATTTTGAATTTGCCATTTCCTAGTTAACCCAGGAAAGCTATGAGATTACAGATTCTCCTTGCAGAAAGCAAGGCATTACTTTCCAATCTTTGTCCCTGGTTATATTCTGCCTGAGACGGGGATCAGTTCAGGGGTGGGCTTCAGATCCTTTAGCAACGGGTTCGCTGCCCTATTGCTGGATGGGCATGGCCTAGTCAGCCACCTGCACCACAGCAGAGGGGTTGGTGTTTCCCCCCCCCCAGGCTCCAGAGGCTTTCCTTGAGGCTCCGGGAGGGCGAAAACTGCTTCCCCCAGGGTCCAGAGGCCCTCCAGAAGCCGGAAACAGTCCTGTTTCCAGACTTCTGGAACCTCCGGTAGGCCAGTTTTTTGCCCTCTGGGCGGCCCCTGGAATGATGAATGGGCCGCGTGGAGACTCCTGGGAGGGGCGGGGTGGGTGGGCGTGGCCAGCCAGGGGTGGCATTTGGAGGTTCGCTGAACTCTGGTGATCCTTGGCTAGAGGATCGCCTGAACCCTGCCGAACCCCCAGGACCCCACCCCTGGATCAGTTTCTTCCTTAAATGGCTCCCTAAGCTTCACAAAATTTGCCGTTATGTCAGCAGAAGAGAGCATCATTCAGGTGCCCATAGGAGACATAACAACAGGAGTTTGATCAGGGAAAAGAAAGATGGAAACATAAATCCTTTTCAGTTTGATAGTGATTATGCAACAAATCAGCGATTCCCCTCTGCTTTCCAGATTTCCTTGTATTTAGTGCCAAATAGTGATTACTTCATAAACTGTGATTATGTCAGGTTATTTTTAAAACAACAACAGCCTGTTTCTTCACACACCCACACAAACATACAGAGATGTACAGTAGATAGGAATCCTGTTAGCTTCTCTTTCTAATTTCATGTACATTATTTAGTAGGATGCTTTATTGAGTACAATGTAGTCTAACAAGCTAAAAATCTAAAATCTTGCTCTTTGACATCAAGTACATTTGATTAAGTAAATCATTTTTCAATTTACCTTTGTTGAAAATGGCTTACATAAAAAATGAGGGGGGAGGAAAGTTAAATTCACGCCTCCCAACCACAGAGACAAGACAATCCAAGCTGTTCTGGATGTCTGAATAATATAGGTTTCTTAAAAAGATCGAGATGTAGGTCTCTTGCAATTTAAAAATCCCTAAAGATGATCTACAATACGTCTTTTAAAAAGTAGTTAAGAATCAGATCACTGCAGAATGTTTCAATATTGTATAGCAGGCTGTAAGGGAAGTTGGAATATATTATAATATAATTGGCAAGAGATTCAGATACATTTCTATGAATGAATTCTATTCAGTTTAGGGATAAAAAGATCTTTTTTTATTATTTATGAGTTAAATCAGTAGTTCCTAGAATTCTCACCACAGAATTTCTCTCTCTCTCTCCTTCTCTCTCTCGCTCTTTGTGTCTTTAGAAATCTAAGTAACAAATAATTTTATATGCACTTTATAAATACTGGTTTTATAGCATACTTTTTAAATTTCAGAATCTCAGTAAACCCTCAAGAGACCATAATACAGAAAAAATGCAGATAATTTCTTTATTCAAAATGCGAAATAAGATTTCCTTAAATGTAATTATAAATATGTTGGAAATCAGAGTAATCCTCTGATCTCTCCATTTAATGCCCTTTTATGAATCAGAATTGCTAACCATCATCTTATGTCCTTTGGAAATGATTATTACCAACTAGAAGCCACTAGCCAATTCTGGACATTGAAAAGTGATGTGAATGACAATATATTTAATGTTGCATATACTAACGGCAGCAAGACTAGTCTTCACGCAAAATTGGAAAAGTAAAGAGACACCCCCCCCCTGAAAAAGAGATAATAAACAAAATACTGACTTGCACAGAAAAGGACAGGCTGACTCTAGAACCCAAAGACAAGGGTGAAACGGAATATCATGAAATCTGGAATAAAATGTATCAATGGTTAGAGAGGAGGAATGTCGGGATAAAGAAATATTGATAAGTTGAGAGTTGGAAAATTATTATGTTAGTATTATGTGATCCTTACGCACGGTCACTCATGCCCTCATCATCTCCCGCCTAGACTATTGTAACGCTCTCTACATGGGGCTCCCCTTGAGGAGCACCCGGAGGCTCCAACTGGTGCAGAGTGCGGTCGCATGGGTGGTAATGGGAGCGACTTGGCGTTCCCATGTAACACCCCTCCTGCACGAGCTGCACTGGCTCCTGGTGGTCTTCCGGGTGCGCTTCAAGGTTTTGGTTACTACCTTTAAAGCGCTCCATGACTCAGGACCTGGGTACTTGCGGGACCGCCTACTACCACCAATAGCCTCCCACTGGCCGGTACGCTCCCATAGAGAGGGGCTCCTCTGGGTGCCGGCGGCCAAACAATGCCGACTGGCGGCCCCCAGGGGGAGAGCCATATCTGTGAGGGCACCTACTATCTGCAACGAGCTCCCCCCGGAGATATGGAGGATCCCGGATCTGTGCACCTTCCACCGCGCTCTAAAGACCTTTTTATTTCACCAGGCAGGCCTGGCCTAATTTTCTCCCTCTTTTATAAAAGAATTTTTAATTTTTAATATTTTTTAGTATTTTATATATTCAAATTTTAAAATTGGTTTTAAATTGATTGGGGTTTTAATTGTCTGGGCCAAAACTATTTAATTTGATTTTAATTCTGCTTTTTAAATTTTGTATGTATGCATTTTATTGTTGGCTGTTCACTGCCCTGAGTCCTTCGGGAGTAGGGTGGTATATAAATCAAATAAAAGTAAAAGTAAAGTAAAGGTGGGAATTGTATTGGTATTGAAAGTAATTTTCACAGACAAAGAAATTTATGTGTCTGAATTTTGATAGATTGTACATATTTATATATCGAATATGAATTGTATTTGTTGCACGGTAAAACTTGATGGAAATGTTTGAACCAGAAAAGTCGCACTATGTCCAATGTTTTTAACTGTATATTTAATAAAAACACTTAAAATGAAAAATGATGTGAATGGAGAGACTAGGGACCATGAAACTGGGACTTAATGAGACAATATGGTGTCGGGAGAGGTTCGGTATCCCTTAGCTCCTTCTCAAAATGTCCTCTGCAAAATGAAAATCAGGTTCCAAATTATTTCCATATTATCCTGTACTCAAAATTAGCTTTTATCACCCCAGTATGTTAGACTATACTGGCTAGAAATATGCCAACAGAAGGTCAAGTCAGCTGGAAAGAATCCGGAAGAGAATCCTAATCTTCACACAATTTTACTGCTTGTCTTCATTCATGCGTGGGAAGAAACTAACATATAAATGACTTTTTAGCTATCTAGGTCAGTATTGCCTGCTCTGACAGGCATCAGTTTACAATTCCCGTTGACTGAGATAACCGGGGTTAAACCTGGGATTTCTGTAAGCAAAGTCTGAATCAACCTCCATTCCTAATGCCTAGCAGACCTGTAGTTTTTTAGGCAACACATGAAAGAGGTTTTCCATATCCATTCTGGGATATTTCTTTCAAATTCCCAATCTAATCTATGCCCCTAGTTTTTCTTAGTGGTCTCCCATCTGGAGATGTCAGGAGTTCCCTCAGGATGTGATCACAACCAGATTAGTTGTAACAGTGGATGATTACGTACAAAATCAGAGATGGGTTTCAGCAGGTTCTGACCAGTTCTGGAGAACCGATAGCAGGAATTTTTAGTAGTTCGGAGAACCGGTAGTAAAAATTCTGACTGGCCCCGCCCCCATCTATTCCCTGCCTCCCAAGTCCCAGCTGATCGGGAGGAAATGGGGATTTTGCAATAACCTTTCCCTGGATTGGGGAGGGAATGGAGATTTTGCAGTATCCTTCCCCTGCCACGCCCACCAAGCCATGCCACGCCCACCAAACCACACCCACAGAACTGATAGTAAAAAATTTTGAAACCCACCACTGGCACAAATGCATTAAGAAATGGGTACAGCTTAGTTTGCACTGTTGCAGCCACAATTCTGAGTTTTTAGACTGCACCCTGAGGACAGTCCTGAGGATGTCAAGGAACCTGAGGGATTTCGAGAAATGTGGTGAACTTTTTTAACCAGTTTGCCTACTCATGTTTTGTAGTAGGCCAAGTGCCCCTTCAAGTTAAGAGCACCTAGCAGCTGATCGCAAATCTCCAATGTTGGCCTGAGAATAATGGAGAAACAATAAAGGAGAATATTTGTGGCTCTAAGGTTGAAAGGAGGGATCGTTACTGCTCTCTGAGCTTGGTTGTTTTTTTGCAGGCGTTTCATTCCCCAAGTAGGTAACGTCATCAATTTTCATGATGATATTACCTGCTTTGGGTAATGAAACATCTGCAAGGAAACAACCAAGCTCAGAGAGCACCACAATGGAGAACTCCTTCCTAGTCTGATGACTCCTTTGCCGGTATTTCTCAACTTATGACCACAATCGAACCCCAAATTTTTGTTCCTAAGCGAAACGTTTGTTAAGTGAGTTTTGCCCCATTTTACAACTTTCTTGCCATGGTTGTTAAGTGGATCGCTGCAATTGTTAAGTTAGTAATATTGGTTTCCCCGATGGCTTCCCCATTGACGCGGCTTGTCAGAAAGTTGCAAAAGTGGATCGCATGACCCAGAGACACTGCAACCGTCATAAATAGGAGTCAGATGCCAAGCATCTGAATTTTGATCACATGACCCTGGAGATGCATGAATGGTTGTAAGTGTAAAAAAATAATTATGTCACTTTTTTCAATCCCCTAGTACCATGATGGTGAACCTATGGCACGCGTGCCACAGTTGGCACATGGAGCCATATCAGTGGGCACACGAGCGTTGCCCTAGTTCAGCTTTGGTGTGCGCCAGCTGATTTTCGGGCCTTCCGGGCCCACCGGAAGTCAGGAAACAGGCTGTTTCTGGCCTCCAGAGGGCCTCCAGGGGGGTGGGGAAGGCCGTTTTTGCCTTCCCCAGGTTCTTAGAAAGGCTATGGAGCCTGGGGAGGGCAAAAAACAGGCCTACTGGGCCCACCAGGCCATCACGTGCCAAAAGCAGGGCGTCGTGCATGCATGCACGGGGAGTGGGGCGCATTGAATTATGGGTGTGGGCACGCACGCACACGAGCCCTCCCCGCACTCCCCCCACTTTTGGCACGCAACAGCAAAAAGGTTCGCCATCACTGCCCTAGTAGCTTTGAATGGTCACTGAATGAATTGTTGTAAGTTGAGGAGTATCCAGGGGTGGTCTGCTGGGGGTTCGCAGGGGTTCGTGAGAACCTCTAGCTAAGATTCTGTGTAGTTCGGAGAACCCCCAAATCCCGCTCCTGGCTGGCTCCTCTCACCCCTCCCCTCCCCTCCCAGGAGTCCCCACGCGGCCCGTTTTGGATGCAGGTAAATGCAGGGCATGCACAGAGGCTCAGGGAGGGCGAAAAATGGGCCTACCGGAAATTCAGGAAGGCCAGAAACCGGCCCGTTCCTGGCCTCCAGAGGGCCTCCGGAGCCTGGGGAGGCCGTTTTTGCCCTTGAGGAAAGCCTCTGGAGCCCAGGCAGGGCAAAAACACCCCCCCACACACACCGTGATGCAGGAGGCCAAATAGACCACGCCCACCATGGCCACCCAGCAACCAGGCAAAGAACCCCTTGCTAAAAAATTTTGAAGCCCACCCCTGGAACTATCTGTACTTCTTTTGCAGCAACTAATTGCTACGTTTAATGCTGCTAACCTTTCTGTCATTTTTTTTTCTTGGAAAAGATCGATCTTTTTCCTGCGATACCAGCAGCCAACTTTTTTCTTTTGCTCAGTGCAAGCAATGCAGGCACCCTCTGAAGAACGGCCCCTGTGAAGCAACTTAACAAAGGTACCTGTCAATGCCTCAGGCAGAGAGCGACAGATTGTTCAAGCGAGGACAGCTTCATTTTCCCTGCAATGGGTGACAGCCGCATTGCCAAGGTTTTTCCTAACACTCTCTGTCTTCTTACCGAATTGTCGTCCTGCCTGGGAGCAAGGATACCCTTCATCTTACCTTCCGAGCCGCCGTCCTACTTCGATGATCAGAAGCTCATCGTGACTTATCCAGAGCCCGTTTTGTCCTATTTGGTAGTGACATAATTTTCAGCTAATCTGGCATTATGAATCTCCGCGCATTTCTGCAAGTGCCATATAAGATTGAAAATGGGGAAAAGGGGAGGGAGAGAGAATCTAATCACAATGCAAATTAGGTCAAGCTTGGCACCAATGATGTGAAGCAATAGCTTATTTCAAGGGAGTCTCGAGTGGTGACAGTATAATTAAGATTTCTGTTAGAAGTAATGAACATTATCTGCCTAGTTGAGGGAGGTGGGTTGTTGTTGTTTTTTCTTCCTGCGATGGAGAGCTATTGGTTTAGGATCAGGAATACTTGCTTATGGGGGAAAATTGAGGAAAATAATGTGGAATTTGCCTGATCAATAAGAGAGCCAACCCTGGACTAACTGTATTTTTTGGAGTATAAGACGCATCGGAGTATAAGACGCACCTTAGTTTTTGGGGAGGAAAATAAGAAAAAAGCTGATTGGCAGGTGGATCCAATTCCCGGAATACTCCAAATCAGCTGTCCCCAGAGGTAAATTTTAGCAACAGGTTCCTTGGTTGTGAGTTCTGTGCCTTGCTTTTTTTTTGCTTTTTCCCCCCCTGCCTCTGAAAGCCTCTGAAACAGCTTCAGAAAAAAAAGCCTCTGAAGCTCTGTTTGGGGGCTTTTTTTCTGAAGCTTCGTTTCTGATGCTTTTTTCAGCCTCTGAAACCTCCGTTTGAGAAGCTGGGCAGGGCTACATTCGGAGTATAAGACGCACCCAGATTTTCACCCTCTTTTTGGGGGGGAAAAAGGTGCATCTTATACTCCAAAAAATATGGTACATACTATTTTCGCTCAAAATACAGACAGCCATTTGCCAAGGGATATATACATATATATATATATATATATATATATATATATATATATATATATATACACATACATATATATATATACACATACATATACATATATATATATATATATATATATTTATTTCTTTTGTATATACACATACATATATATATATACACATATATATATATATATATATATAATCTCCTCTAGCCAGGTTTTCCCTACGTAACCAAGGTTTTTCTAGCAGCCTAGAAAAGAAAAAAGCCCAGAATCGAGTGGATGTGATTCTACTGAGCTGGGGCTGCAGAAAAACCTTGGTTACGTAGGGAAAACCTGGCTAGAGGAAAAACACACATAAACCCTACGAAGAAGTAAGAAAATAGATACTATACCTTTACAGGGAGGATACATAAGATGTGGGTGTGGCCTACTGATGAAAGCAAACGAGCTGGAAATAGATCTATATAGGTCTCCCACCTAGCAGGAAAAGCTTGCTGGCTGCTAGAAAAGAAAAAAGCCCAGAATTTTCCTTTCCTAGAAGTAACATCCTACGCGTTCTCAAACTTTTAGGGATAGAATTTTGGCATTGTGAAAACGGGTTGACAGATGTTCTTGCAAAGTAGCTGTAAGGAGCACCCTAATCAATTCCAAATCCATGGATTTATCTTCACACAGTTGCTTTTCTCTTTCCCTTCCCAACAGTCACTGCTATCCCTGCCTTGGCTCAGATAGGTGTCCACAGTTTCCTATGTAGCTGTAGGTTGCTGTTGCCATTTTTTAAAAACAAAATATTTTCTACAAAAGCTCGAGAAGCCCATTTGCAGTCAAGAGGTATTCTTGAAATAGAAACAAGAGCAAGGACAAAATGGATCATACCAGAGGCAGAACATTTTGTTCTCATATGTCTCACCAGGGACACCTTCAAGCCCTTTGAGCAGTCAGTTCCATGCCACTTTTTTCTTTAAATTGTAATAGCTTCAGGAAACTCAAAATGTGAGCAACGTGTTCCTAAAACACTAGCCTCTCCCTTTGTATCTCCAGGCATTTTTCCACCAGAGGGTCCTCCTTGTTTACATCCTACCTTGCCAAAGGGGTTGCACCTGTATCAATCCTTTGATGGCTGATCAGTCTCTCCAACAGGGCAAGAGTGAAAACACAGTTTCTCCAACTGCTCATCTATGAATCACACTTGATCTTCTTGATGCTGCATTCAGTTTTGGTCACCATGATGTAAAAAAGATGTGGAGACCCTAGAAAGAGTGCAGAGAAGAGATGATGAGGGGACTGGAGGCTAAAACATATGAAGAACAGTTGCAGGAACTGGGTCAGTGGTGGGTTCCTCCCGGTTCAGTTCGGTTCGGCTGAACCGGTAGCGGTGACGATATGACATCACCGAACCGGTTCTCCCCCCCCCCGCCCACCCACGTTATTCTTACCTTTTATTTGGTCCCACCCCCAATCTATTGCTGCCTCCTGAGTCCCAGCTGATGACTAGAGGGAAAAAAAACTGTTTAAACTCTTGCCGCGGGGCTTCAAAGGGCCGTCCTACAGCTGATCAGTGTTAAAAGCAAACAAATGGGTCGGGTCGTAAGTGCGAGGACTGGTCGTAAGTGCGAGGACCTTCCAGAAATGACTCTGATCAGCTAGCCATGCCCACTTAGTCACATGACCTCCAAGCCACACCCACAAAATAAGCCACACCCACAGAACCGGTAGTAAAAAAATTTAGAACCCACCCCTGAACTGGGTATGTCTTGTTTGATGAAAAAAAGCACTAGGGGTGACATGATAGCAGTGTTCCAATATCTCAGGCGCTGCCACAAAGAAGAGGGAATCAAGCTATTCTCCAAAGCACCTGAGGGTAGGACAAGAAGCAATGGGTGGAAACTCATCAAGGAGAGAAGCAACTTAGAACTAAGGAGAAATTTCCTGACAGAACAATTAATGAGTGGAACAACTTGCCTCCAGAAGTTGTGAAAGCTCCAACACTGGAAGTTTTTAAGAAGAGGTTGGATAAACATTTGTCTGAAGTGGTGTAGGATTTCCTGCCTAAGCAGGGGGTTGGACTAGAAGACCTCTAAGGTCCCTTCCAACTCTGTTATTCTATTCTAGTCTAGTCTTGATTCCTAGGCACTCACTCATAACTTCAGTCTCCCTCTCCTCCCTCTTACATACTGTAGGCATAATATAATCTTGACATATATTTACTTGCATTCCGTAGCAGAAATAATAAAAGAAATAAATAAGTAAGCAAAATGCATCCTCTTCCCCCATTGTTCTCCCCTCCAACTCACCCCCCCCCCAATCTTTCAGTTCACGTGACCTGTCCCAAATGCAAAGGTCTCCTTAAAAATGGTGGCTGTTTTATAGACCTAGAGCTCTTAATGTCAAGCAGCAAGAAGAAACATGAGATCATTGGACTGGAAAGAGAAGGCGTGTGCTCTCAAGGTAGCGGCAAAAGAAAAAAGAACATGGGCACCACTCTAAGTTCTGTTGTATTAAATCACTTGCGCTGAATCTGTCTGTGGGGACCTTGTTAACAGGGCCAGTGCCACCTGCTTCTGCATGAAATATATAAGGCTGGCTATTACCTTTAAAATAGGCAATAGGTCCCAGCTACTTGACAGAAGATTCCTGTATGCACTCTCCTCCCAGTGAGCCTCTCTGAGAAGAATTCAGAGGTGGGTTTCAGCAGGTTCTGACCAATTCTGGAGAACCGGTAGCGGAAATTTTGAGTAGTTCAGAAAACCAGTAAATACCATCTCTGACTGGCCCCGCCCCCATCTATTCTCTACCTCCCGAGTCCCAGTTGATCGGGAGGAAATGGGGATTTTGCAGTAATCTTCCCCTGGAGTGGGGCGGGAATGGAGATTTTACAGTACCCTTCACCTGCCACGCCCACCGAGCCACGCCCACAGAACTGGTAGTAAAAAAAATTGAAATCCACCACTGGAAGACTTGTCTTCAAATTACATTAATTTGTTTCTCATGATCGAGAGCTGTAACCACTTAATTCTTTGGAATATACCCTCTGCGAATAAGACCTTAGAAGCATGTCTTTTAAAACAGATTTTATTATATTATTATTATTATAGTTGTTGTTGTTGATGATTTGATTGATTAAAAGGAAATAAGCTTTTAGGTTTTAAAGGAAATGAGCTTTTAGGTTTTTTATGGTAAACCACTAAAGATTTGGGTAGTGAGCAAGATCATGAATTTAGGAATTGTAGAAGCAGCGGAACCTTTTGTAAGCTAGATATGATGACCCTTCTCCCTTTTTCTTCATTCCATGCCAATCAGCTGGGGGACAGCAATTAGGAGTGGTAGCAAGAATGTTGGGTATACTTTGAACCTTAAAAATCTCTAACTTACATGACCACAACCTCCAATGCAGAATGAGCTCTCTAGTAAGCCATACAGTAGTGGCCAAAATTGTGGAAATCTTTTGGGAAAAGTGTATTTTCTAAAACTAGCTAATAACACCACTTTCTTTGGAATAGTACCATAAAATTATATATCAATGAAAAAATAATTTCATCAAGAACGTAATGCAATAACTTTTATGAAGGATTTGCTATTGGAATAGCAGTTACAGTATAAAGAAGAAAAGTGAAACACGTAGAAAAAACGAGATATACAAAAATTATCAGCATGTCAGTTAATACTTAGTTGGGTAACCTTTAGCATGAATTACGGCCTTACCATGTCTTCCCATGGAGTGAACCAAGTCTTTTAGTTCTACAGCTGTTATCCTGTGAAACCAAGATTGAATGATTGCTTCTATTAACTAGGTTTTATTGCTGGGTCGCTTCTGACTAGCAAGTTTCTTTAGTCGGCTCCATAGATTTTCAATTAGGTTAAGGTCTGGACTATTCACAGGCCATTCTAGCAGAGGAATATAATAATCTTAAAACTCCCCCCAAAAAGTGGTGTTATTAGCCATCAAACCTCAAAAATACACTTTTCCCAAAAGGTTGCCACAATATACATGACTAGGTGGCTCAGTGGCTAAGACACTGACCTTGTCGATCAGAAAGGTTGGCAGTTCGGTGGTTCGAATCCCTAATACAGGTCTCCTGCGTGAGCAGGGGGTTGGACTATATGACCTCCAAGGTCCCTTCCAAGTCTGTTACTGTTAACTGTTAATTTTGGCCACTACTGTAGGTTTAGACCCTTAGAATTTCTTCAAGCAATAAACTCTGTCATTTGCTTGCTGTAATCAATGGTATTTATTCAGAACCATTGATATTGGGTCCTAAGGCAAATAACGTTTTCTCTTTAGTTGATCTTTAAGTGAGGAATAAACACCTCCCAGAATTAAAAAAAAACAGAGTTGAAGGGCAGCATTGCGCCATCCTGATGCAAGTCCTTTGTACATGCACAGTGACATCACATCCATGCCCAAAGGGGCGGAGCTTGCATGACAGCAGCACAAGGCTACAGCCGTCATTTTTTACAAAAACAAGACATTTGGACAGTAAAGAATTTAAATTTCTGTATCCCTTGACTGCCATCTAATGGTTGTCTGTGTTTTTGGAGTCCTGGGGTGGGGGGGGGAAGTAATAGGAGTGGGTGTTTGATGACATACGTTTATCCGTCATTTACTCTGAAGTATGCATGTTATATATGCAGAAGGTCTCAAGTTTAAACTCCAGTCAAAGATATAAGGTAGTAACCCTGGAGATTCTGGAAAACTGTTGCCAAATAGAAGGGACCTACTTCTATATGAAAAGGGACGCAGTGGCTCAGTGGCTAAGACGCTGAGCTTCTCGATCGAAAGGCTGGCAGTTTAGCGGTTCGAATCCCTAGTGCCGCATAACGGGGTGAACTCCCATTAATTGTCCCATCCTTCTGCCAACCTAGCAGTTCGAAAGCACGTAAAAAATGCAAGTAGAAAAATAGGGACCACCTTTGGTGGGAAGGAAACAGCGTTCCGTGCACCTTTGGCATTGAGTCATGCCGGCCACATGACCACGGAGACGTCTTTGGACAGCGCTGGCTCTTCGGCTTTGAAACGGAGATGAGCACCGCCCCCTAGAGTCGGGAACGACTAGCACATATGTGCAAGGGGAACCTTTACCTTTACCTTAACTTCTATATGACCGCTATTAGGTAGTAGCACATTCTTAAGTTCCTTACGATGAGGCATTGAAAGCTACAGACAAAAAGGAAGAAAATCTTACAATGCCATCTCCGGAAAGAAAGCATGGATTTCTCCTTGCCTGGAAATAAATTGCAACCCTTATTTCAGACCATGAACCAAATTACATGACCCGAACCACCATTTTATCCCAGGGGATCTCAGGATAAAAGATGATAGGCATGTACGAAGCCTGCATGACACCTGTTTAATGAAAAGTAGCATCCAGAGATGGACTAACGAAGGAATGAATGAAAGTAGCAATTATAACCGAATACACCAGAGACTGGCTAAAAGATGCCTGTCAATACTAGCATGCCATTGACCCTTACCTTGGCACCTGTTACCATCAGCACCCCAGGGGTGAATTTCGACTGGCTTGAACTGGCTCGGGCGAACTGGTAGGGACGATTTGAAACAGTTCGCCGAACCAGTAACCCCCGCCCCCCGGTTGGCCCCGCTGTTGCCCGGTCACCGCTCATCCCTTCCGGCAGCTCGACCCGCCAATCCACCCCTGCCCTAAAGGGTGAGACTTTTCTCCCTCCATTCACAGCGAAGCTGCTGCTCCCTTTATGGCCCCCCCCGGCCCCCTCCCTCCTGAGGGTTGAAGTACCTTAAAGGGACAGGCTGCAGTAGCTCCACTGTGAATGGAGAGAGAAAACTTTGGATTCTCCCTGCCATAGCATTCACTATGAGTCAGTGGTAGGTTTCAAAATTTTTTACTACCGGTTCTGTGGGTGTGGCTTGGTGGGTGTGGCATGCTTGGTGGGCATGGTTTGGTGGGCGTGGCAGGGGAAGGATACTGTAAAATCTCCATTCCCTCCCCACTCCAGGGGAAGGTTACTGCAAAATCTTCATTCCCTCCCCACTCCAGGGGAAGGTTACTGCAAAATCTTCATTCCCTCCCCACTCCAGGGGAAGGTTACTGCAAAATCTTCATTCCCTCCCCACTCCAGGGGAAGGATACTGTAAAATCTTCATTCTCACCCCACTCCAGGGGAAGGATACTGTAAAATCTTCATTCCCTCCCCACTCCAGGGGAAGGTTACTGCAAAATCCCCATCAGCTGGGACTTGGGAGGCAAAGAATAGATGGGGGCGGGGCCAGTCAGAATTTTTACTACCGGTTCTCCGAATTACTCAAAATTTCTGCTACCAGTTCTCCAGAACTGGTCAGAACCTGCTGAAACCCACCTCTGCTATGAGCCCTTCTTGTGTTCATGCACACATTTTTTTCCTACCGGGTTCTGTGGGCGTGGTTTGGTGGGGGGGTCATGTGACTGAGTGGGCATGGCCATGAGTGACATTGAGTTGGCCATGCCCACTTAGTCACAAGGCCCCCCCACCAAGCTACGCCCACAGAACTGGTAGGGAAAAAATTTGAATGTCATCACTGCAAAACACCCTTATTTTAAGATTTTTTTAAAAATTCTGAAAACATAGCTATTAATGGAAGCTGGCTTGGTCCTCTTGCTCGGGCCCAGGATAGGTATGTTAGTCAAAGTTATGGTGGGCTACAACCCAGTGCTTGATTTAAAATATGTTGTTTTGGCAAAGGTAAGGTGAAAACATAGAGGACATCCAAGATTGGTGAAGGTGAAATCAGATACCAAGGAGACATCTCACCAGCTTCAAAATATTTTTGAAAATTCATGGGGAAATCTTCTCAACATTCCCAATGTACCAAGCATCCTTCTCGATTGCCTCCTCCTGCAGTCAGAATGGGACAATTCATGGCGGCCAACTTCCCAAGGACCAACTTGCCATGGGACAACTTGCTACAGCACAATTCAATAATTCAGTTTAATTATTTAAAATAATTTCAAAAATAATTTTAATTTTTGTCATTCACATTTCTTTTTGCCCCTCCTTTGGCATCCTTTCTCCATTTTTGCATTTTTATTACCATATTTTTCAGAGTATAAGACGCACCTTTTCCCCCCCTAAAAGAGACTGAAAATTTGAGTGCATCTTATACTCCGAGCTTTACTATACTACTAGCTTTTTCGAAGCTTTTTTTCAGCCCTAATGAGGCGCTAACGAGGTGCTAGCGAGCGATCTTCCCAGCTTTGCCTGCTCCCTCGACCATCCGCTGTGCTTTAGCGAGGCGCTAGTGAGTGAAGCGATCTCCATGCTTTGCTCCAATTCTCAGCTGTTCTTTAGAAGCTTTTTTTCAGCCCTAACTAGGCGCTAGCCGAGTGAAGCGATCTCTCCCCCCGCCTCCCCCCCCCCCCCCGTGTTTTGCCTGCTTTTCTCATTGCTGCTTCCTCTCAGCTGTGCCTTAGAAGCTGTTTTTTTTATCCCCAAGCAGGGGATAAAAAACCAGCAAACTAATGTGCTGAAGCTGACCAGACTAAGGACGCTAGCCAGATGAATACCTGCTAGGCAGATTTTTTCCCCCTCTATTTTCCTCCCCAAAAACTAAGCTGCATCTTATACTCCGGTGCATCTTATACTCTGAAAAATACGGTAGTTTAAAGAATAAAATACAAAAGCAAATAGTAGGACACAGTGGAAGGGAAGGGGAAAAGAGAAGTGAGGAAGAGAGGGGGGAAAGGGGAAAAAAAGGTGTTGACTTCTGACTCCCTCTGTTGCAGTAGAATAAAGCATTAACATCGAACCTCGGCTTCTTACTTTTTCATAATAGGATAAACTAGCTATTTCTATAATGACAAATCACTTTAATCAATAAAATCCAAAATCAAAGTTTCCACCTCAATCCATAAAGTCTAGAAGCGGTCTCCAAATACTTTGGGAACTTTTCTTTAATTATTCTTTCCCACAATTTATTTATTCATTCATTCAATCAATCATTCATTCATTCATTCATTCATTTATTTGTCAACAAGTACAAGAAAACAAGTAACAGTATAGACATAGACATGAAAAAAAATTGGCACAAATAAAAGGATATACAATAAATAAGCAAAACATAGCCATAAACCCATAAAATGAGTTTTATGGACAGTAGGGAACAGGGACAAATGGGAACAGTAGGACAGGGATGGTAGGCACGCTGGTGCGCTTATGCACGCCCCCTTAGGGACCTCTTAAGAAACGTGAAAGGTCCACGATAGACAGTTTAAGGTTAAAGTTATGGGGGTTAGCGAGACTAACAACAGGATCAGGTAGAGTGTTCCAGACATTTACTACTCTATTGCAGAAGTCGTATTTCCTACAATCAAGATTAGAGCGAATTATTGAGTTTGAATCTATTGATAGCCCTTGTGTTATTACGGTTGTTATTTCTCCACTATTAATATAACTCTTGTCCCACGGTGATCTGGCCATCGCAAATTGTCTTGTGGTGAGATTGGCCAGAGTGAGTTGGCCATGTCGAGTTGGCTGTAGCAAGTTAGGCTGCGGCGAGTTGTCCCAGACAGAACATGATAACAAATTCCAGATCTTCATTTTGCATGCAAACTTGGAAAGAAGTCAGTCTGAAAAGAAGCAAGCCAGGAAGTGGACACCATCATTTATGAGCCACTGGGTGACCTGCAGGCCCCAGGTCAACTTTTATTATGAGAAGTGACCTTTTGCTTATGAAGCTAAACCAGGGGTCTGCAACCTTAAACACTCAAAGAGCCCTTTGGACCCATTTCCCACAGAAAAGAAAACACCAGGAGCCACAAAACCCTTCCCGTGCCTGACTATTTCTTGAGCAGCCATAAAACTAGCATATGTAGTTGAATTAAACATTCTATTTTCTTCTGAAACTTTTCTTTTCTTGGATTTATCCATGGTTGGCCTACCGGGGGTTGAAAAGCTCAATAAATTGCGTGCCGACGGGTGCCACACATTGGCGGTTGTGACGCATATTTTGAGTGACAGGGAGCCGCAGCAGAGAGGTGAAAGAGCCACATGCGGCTCCAGAGCCGCAGATTGCTGACCCCTGAGCTAAACAAAATCTTGGCTGAACTTCTGGTGACCTCTCATATTTACTTTATACCTGCCAATGTCTTTGCCTGGGGTTTAGCAATAAAATATTCTCCATTTTGACAATGAAATGTTGACTTTCTTTTCTTTGAAATCAAGTACGAATGGCTGCTGTTGCGTTAATGGAGTGTTTTGCAACTTGGCAGTCAAAGAGACCCCAGATAAAAATAATATTGTTGCAGCCAAAAAATGAAAGAGATGCACAGCAGTTGTGCTGGTGCTACTGATCGCATCCAAAGCAACCCCCTGATAACTGTTTCTCTTTGCCATTTTTCCCCCCCTCCCAAGGCTCATCATTTAAACATATTCTCCTTGATTTAAACGCTGTCTCACAACTGCTGGAAAACGGAGTATCTGCTACAAAGAGGCTGCACTTACAACATTGCCTATCTCTTTAAAAATTAAGGGTACACAGCAGGCCTGCCACTTTCCCTTCTTTCACCTCAAAGAATATTTCCAACAGCAAAACATAAAACTCAGCTACTTCCCTCAACTGACTCGGGAGCAACTCATGAAATTAAATAATCCTCATCTGCCTTCTGGAAAGTTAATTTCAGAAAGAATCATCCTAACTAGTATTTTAGAGGAGCAAAATATTTTTTCCCCGCATATCTTTCTTCAACCCTCCATCCCCAATAATTGGCCTGTCCATTATCTCCGTGGTTTTCAGCTGGTTTTCTAGTTCTGTGTTATTGCCAGAGTCGTTCAGTTATCTGTAATGCCAACCAAGACTTGCCTACCAATTGAAACACTAAGCTACTCTTTAAGGTGGCTTCCACAAGTATTATTTACTGTATTTTTCTGAATATAAGACGCACCTTAGTTTTGGGGGAGGAAAATAAGAAAAAAGCGATTGGTGGGTGGATTGGCCTCCCAGAATACCCCCAATCAGCTGTTTCCAGAGGTGAATTTTAGCAACAGGTTCATTAGTTGTGAGCTCTGTGCCTTGCTTTTTTTTTCTGCCTCTGAAAGCCTCCAAAACAGAGTTTTAGAAAAAAAAGGCCTTTTTTATGAAACTTCTTTCAGAGGCTTTTATTCTGAAGGACTATCTGTACTCTGTTCAATCTCCTTTCTTTGGTATTGGTATGTACCTCTTCTGATCTGTTGGTTATTGTGTCATTCTTCAGATTTGTTAACATAGTTTGGTTAGATTTTACTGATTCTTCTTTTGTTGCTTGCCATATCTTTCATATTGCTTTCAGAGGCTTTTTTCTGAAGCTCTGTTTGGAGGCTTTTTTTCTGAAGCTTCTTTCAGAGGCTTCTTTCAGCCTCTGAAATATCTGTTTATGAGGCTGGGCGGGGCTACATTCAGAGTATAAGACGCACCCAGATTTTCACCCTCTTGGGGGGGGGGAAGGTGCGTCTTATACTCCGAAAAATACGGTAGCTAAGAGAAAAGATCTGAAAGGCTCCCTCAAGTTGACTTCAATTCTGATTGATTTTCCTAAAATATCCATGTTGTGTTTGTGGCAACATTGCAGGAGTAGCTTGCTAGTCCTTGTAGCTTGTTATTGTTTTGCTCATTAGCCTTGGGGTTGCCTACCTTAGTTTTTTTTTATTAGCCAAGGTTGTTGCCATTACCTATGACAGGCAGGTCTTGAGAATACTGCCCAATGCCTTCCCACCTGTGCCCTCTATAGTTTGAGTACATGATTCCCCACTGTTAGGTAATACTATCCAAATTGGCTTCACTGACTTCTCCCCAAAGGCAGCCTCTGAGATGATTCTTCAGTCCTCCTGACCAGAGGTGGGATTCACTTACCTTCCCTACTGGTTCACAAATGTGAGCGCGCATGTGTGCGCTTTGCTCACACTCGCCACCTCTGCTCATGCACATGGCATTCCGTGCATGTGCAGTTGCTCGCGCATTACATCCGGGCGGGTGGACAGAGTCTCCCGTAGTCGCCACTACTGGTTTGCCTGAACCGGACATAACCAGCTGAATCCCACCACTGCTCCTGACTTGAGGTTCATCCTTAAGTCCCTGTAGTTGCCCAGGAACCTTCCCTAGTTACAGGTAGTCCTTGACTTATGATCAAAATGGAGCCCAAAACTTCCATTGCTAAGCAAGATAGTTATTAAATGAAATTTCCCCCATTTTATGACATGGTTGTTAAGTGAATCTGGCTTCCTGTCATAAAATATGAGCCAGTTGACAAGCATCTAAATTTTGATCATGTGACCATGGAGATGTTGCAATGGTCAAAAGTATGAAAAAACCAGTCATTAGTCACTTTTTCAGTGCTGCTGTAACTTCAGCCACTAAATGAACTGTTGTAAGTAGAGGACTACCTATGCATTCAACTGATTAATGTATTTAATTATAATCTCCATCTTGATTTGACATTGCCAATTCCCAGCTGAAACTGGCGGCCTTCTTTCATGACACCCTTGCTTCTTTCCCTTCTCTTCATTTTTATAAAATCTTGCTAGGGAAAGATGTCAGACTTTCAGAGTTGCTTATTCAGGGACCTTCGGGATGCTTGCAATAAATATTTATAATTATACAAGAAAAGCCAGTTTGGTGTAGTTGTTAAAGCCTCAGGCTAGAAACAAGGAGACTCCAGTCACAAGGAGTTCCAGACCCACTTTAGGCATGAAAGCAGCTGGCTGACCTTGGCCAGTCAAGAAAGAAGAAAGAAAGAAGAAAAAGGAGGAGGAGGAGGAAACAAACCACTTCTGAACACTTTGCCAAGACCTGTCCAGGCAGCCACAGAAGTAAACACTGGCATTCATTTAAAAAAAAATGGAAGTGGTGGCTGTTGTTAGTTGCAAAGTCGTGTCTGACCCATCGCGACCCCATGGACAACGTTCCTCCAGGCCTTCCTGTCCTCTACCATCCTCTGGAGTCCATTTAAGCTCATGTCTACTGCTTCAGTGACTCCATCCAGCTACCTCATTCTCTGTCATCCCCTTCTTCTTTTGCCCTCAATCTTTCCCAGCATTAGGCACTTCTCCAGTGAGTCCTTCCTTCTCATTAGGTGGCCAAAGTATTTGAGTTTCATCTTCAGGATCTGGCCTTCTAAAGAGCAGTCAGGGTTGATCTCCTCTAGGACTGACCGGTTTGATCGCCTTGCAGTCCAAGGGACTCACAGGAGTCTTCTCCAGCACCAGAGTTCAAAGGCCTCAATTCTTTGGCACTCAGCCTTCCTTATGGTCCAATTTTCACAGCCATCCATTGCAACTGGGAAAACCATAGCCTTGACTATACGCACTTTTGTTGGCAGGGTGATGTCTCTGCTTTTTAGAATGCTGCCTAGGTTTGCTATAGCTTTCCTCCCCAGGAGCAAGCGTCTTTTAATTTCTTGGCTGCAGTCCCCATCTGAGGTGATCTTGGAGCCCAGGAAAATAAAATCTGTCACTACCTCCATTTCTTCCCCATCTATTTGCCAGGAATGGAAGTGGTAGGTTTACCCAAATCCTGCCTAAGCAACATCTGTCTGCTACTAAGCACAATCCCTGTAAAGGAAGGAGGAAGTCAATTATATGTCTATTTTCTCAGCTGCCTTCAAATGATTGGGCTAAGCCAAATTTGCAGATGTAATTATTGTTTTCAAATGTGCAACCTATGAAGGAAAATTAAAATTTGCACAGTTGTACTCTCTTCTTCTGCAAAAGTTCACTTGGACTTTCTTCGGGACTCAGTCCTCTTCCCAGCAGATTCCCATTTGTAAGAGGGGCACTGCCCAAACCTAGGGGAAAATAGAGTTGCATGAAACTGGGAGAAAAGAGAGAATTGGGATTTGGCTGATCCCGTAAAAAGCTATGATCGGATTTATGTGTCTCGAGTCAAATCGTAGCTATTTCAAAGATGAGAGCCCACACAAAAATAACATATGGCTCAAATGTTTAGTATATATCAACATAACTTCTAACAGTGTGAGGATTCTATGTTTGGAATGAGTTCATAGATCAAGACATGCCATGTGGCATTCTTAGGTATATTAATCAGAAAAAATATATGTACGTGTGGAAGAGCCGTGGTGGCACAGTGGTTAGAATGCAGTACTGCAGGCTAATTTTGCCGACTGCCAGCAGTTCGATCCTGACGGGGCTCAAGATTGACTCAGCCTTCCATCCTTCCGAGGTCGGTAAAATGAGGACCCAGATTGTTGGGGGCAATATGCTGACTCTGTAAACCACTTAGAGAAGGCTGTAAAGCACTATGAAGCGATATATGTCTCAGTGCAAAATGCTATTGTGTCTGTTGTGTTGACTGTTTGTCTGTGTATTCATTCCTTTGTTTCTGTTGGGGGCGGGCAATCTGTTGCCTGCCCCCTTTTTTCCCCAAACTTTACCAAACTCCCACATCAAGAGTCCAAAAATGTCAGTCCTTTCAGCTCCAGTGACACCACCATGATGGTGTCATGCTTTTGTGAGTCTTAGAATAACACACACAAACACACACAAACCCATGCATACACACCAGAGGTGGGTTTCAGCAGGTTCTGACCAGTTCTGGAGAACCGGTAGCAGAAATTTTGAGTAGTTTGGAGAACTGGTAGTAAAAATTCTGACTGGCTCCGCCCCCATCTGTTCTCTGTCTCCCAAGTCCCAGTTGATCGGGAGGAAATGGGGATTTTGCAGTAACCTTCCCCTGGATTGGGAAGGGAATGGAGATTTTACAGTATCCTTCCCCTGCCACGCCCACAAAGCCACGCCACACCCACAGAACCAGTAGTAAAAAGTTTTGAAACCCACCACTGATTCACACCCACACCTGCACAAAAGAGCATTCTCTAACCAGAGCAATCTTTTCCTTTGTCTTCCACATACAGGAATTATAGCTGTACGTGAAACAATTTACAATGATACATTGGCCCACAATTTAGTACACAATGTGGATTCAAAGTCAGTGTCAGCATCAATAAAGACAGCATATTTTTCAACCGAGTAAACAAGATAGACTGGACACAGATCGCCCTTTACGGAAGACAGCTGTCATTCTGAAGATCTCATTGATAGCCTCTTCTCTCCGAAGGTCTGCCTAATTTGGAAAGAAATGACATAAGAAAGACGAGCAAGAGCCTTCAAATTCTCTTCAAAGACTTGGCACCAGGACAGGTTAAGCCAGCACAAAGCTAACCGATCATGGTTCTGCCCACTGTGATGAAATTAATTATATACTTATTTGAGTCATAGGAGCTTCTTCAAAATGTACAAATGCAAATGATATGTCAACCTGCACCATTTGTTTGGCAGCGTTATCCGGTCAGGCATAGACTGAACAAAATTTATGAGGGTTTTTTCTTTTTTTTTCTTCCAGTTTGGGGTCTTCGTACTCAAGGAGGATCATTTTGTCTCCTTTCCCATTGGATTTATTTATTTACTTATTATTTATTTGTACAAAATTTATTAGCCGCCTGCTTTGTCGCATGGTAACGTGTATAGTTTATAATAATATAAATACAATAGATTAATCCAAAAATAATACAAATACAACAAAATCAACCTAACTAAAAAGATGGAGGAAGGGAATACAGGATGGTAGTCCTCAACTTACGACAGTTCATTTAGTGACCATTCGAAGTTATGGCACTGAAAAAAGTGACTTTTTCACACTTGCAACCATTGCAGCATCCCCATTGTCATGTGATTAAAATTCAGCCCAGTGGTGGGTTTATACCGGTTCGCCCTGGATCGGGCGAACCGGTAGTGGTGGCAGAGGGATGCTCCGCCCACCCGCCTGGACATCATCACGGACGCTCTCCACATGCACAGAAGGGCCGCGAGCGAAGCAAGCGTGCGTGCACGGACTCTCACAGTTCCGAACCGGTAGTGAAGGTAAGTGAAAACCACTACTGATTCAGACGCTTGGCAACAGACTCCTATTTATGATGGTTACCGTGTCCCAAGTCATGTGATCCCCTTTTGCGACCTTCTGACCAGCCAAGTCAAGGGGGAAGCCAGATTCACTTAACAACCATGTTACTTACTTAACAATGGCAGTGATTCACTGAACAACCAATTTACTAATTTAACACCTGAGGTGAGTCACTTAACAACTGTGGCAAGAGAGGGACAAAACTGACTTAACAAATGTCTCACTTAGCAACAGAAATGTTGGGCTCAATCGTGATCATAAGTTGAGGACTACCTGTATGATGAGCGGAGGAGAGGCGCGGATCTATTGGTAATCAATCAACCATCACGAAGCCCCTCCATTAGCACAGCATGAATCCCCTCCGTTGGCGCCCCAAGTCAAACGACAGTGTCTTTAAGTTCTTCTGAAAGGTCAGGAGGGTGGGAGCTGACCTCACTTTTTTTGGCTGGGGGGAGGCAAGATATTCCAAAAGGCAGTTGCAATGGCAGAGAAGGCTTTTTCCTGGACCCCACCCCAGGGGTGAAATCCAGCAGGTTCTGACAGGTTCTGGAGAACCGGTAGCGGAAATTTTGAGTAGTTTGGAGAACCAGCAAATACCACCTCTGGCTGGCCCCAGAGAGGGGAGGGAATGGAGATTTTGCAGTATCCTTCCCCTGCCACACCCAACAAGCCACACCCAACAAGCCACGCCCACAGAATCAGTAATAAAAAAGTTTAGATTTCACCGCTGTCCCACCCCCTGTAATATCCTGACCTATGAGATCTGCAGCACGCCACTTTGATTTAATTTTTATTATTTTTTCCTCATTTGTTGAGGAAGTCTATTGGCCTAAAGAGGCTGCACTTCATAGCCCACCCCTGCTCTAATTTATAGTGATGCCTTCTTTAATTAATACTGAGCCCACATCTCATCTGCAATTTCTCAACAGTTTTCCTCTCATGATAAACCTCTTTTTTGATCTTATTCTCCCAGGGTTAAGAACTTTCAGAATTTACAGAGTTAACACCTTCACCTTTCCACCAGTCAGCGGCTTCTTGGGACTTCATACACCATAATCTCAAAGCAAGTGGGGGGCAGTTGGCAAGGATCCACGTTCATAATCTAGGAAGTAGAAGATTGTGAGTTCAAGTTCTGCCTTAGCCATGAAAAAATGGCTGGGGTGACTTTGAGCCAGTCTCTCTCTCTCTCTCTTAGCCCAACACACCTCACAGGGTGGGTGTTGTAGGGAAAATGGGACAATGAAGATGTGTTGGATATATTTGCCGCAGTGGTAAAATTCAAATTTTTTTACTACTGGTTCTGTCGGCGTGGCTTGGTGGCCGTGGTGTGGCTTGGTGGGTGCAGCTTGGTGGGCGTGGCAGGGGAAGGATATTGCAAAATCCCCATTCCCTCCCCACTCCAGAGGGAAGGATACTGTAAAAACTCCATTCCCACCTCACTCTGGGGCCAGTGAGAGGTGGTATTTGCCGGTTCTCCGAACTGCTCAAAATTTCCGCTACCGGTTCTCCAGAACCTGTCAGAATTTGCTGGATTTCAACTGGTTTGCTGCCTTGAGTTATTTGTAAAAATAATAAAGGTGGCAAATAGATAGATAGATAGATAGATAGATAGATAGATAGATAGATAGATAGATAGATAGATAGATAGATAATCCATGTTTACCAGGGACACCGTGATATTATCAGCCATTTCATCTCCTCCTCCGTAGATGGAACATGGAACTTTTTCCAGCTGCTCTCTTCATTATATCAACATTGCCAATTGTTCTTTGTGCATGACATTTTACTAAGAATAGTCTCCAAAAATTACAGGTAGTCCTCAATCTATGACCATAGATTAGCTCAGAATTTCTGTGGTAAGTCATGAGAGTCATAAGTTGAGACATCCATATGATTGACCCAATTTTATGACATTTTTAATGGTGGTCATTAAGTGAACACCACAGTCGTTAAGCAAATCGGTGCATTCGTATGACCGTTTTTTGCCAGAAACCGTCCGTTTCAACTATATTACTCTTTCATTTCTACCCATTTGAGAGCGTTTTAAGAGCCAGATATTCAGTGTAACCGCAGTTTTTCCCAAGGAACACCACATGTTACAATCCTAATGTTCTTCCCTAGATCTTTTCACTTTCGAAGACTCGAAATGTATATAAATTTGGAAACGTAAATCTGTTGCACATTAAAATATATGATCTTTCCCAGTTCTCCATCCATTAAACCACTCTGACTTCCTCTCTGAGCCAATTACACACCATCAGAACCTGTCTGTGAGCCATTTTAGTCCCACCAACAGAAAAAATAGTTTTTACAAATTCTCCGTCACTTTGATATTTTATTCCCATATCCTCTTCCTTTTGAGATCCCAACCCAAATTATGTACATAAATTAAGCACAGCTGTGCAAGCAGTGAGGAGTGTGTAGGGAATTTTGGAGGCGGCCTGGTGCACAATTTAACAGACAAGGGAAATGTGGCTGCGTCAGCTTGGATGAAAACCAAAAAGCTGAGTTTACCAAGCACACTTAAACCACGGTTTGTTTCATTGTGACTGTTTAATCAACCACTATTGCCTGAATCCATAAAATATACTTCTGTTATAAGAAAAGAAGGGTGTCACTGGGCATCATCTTGTTACAACACAACCTCTGCCCAGTGGTGAAATTTAAAATTTTTTACTACTGGTTCTGTGGGCGTGGGTGTGGTGTGGTTTGGTGGGCATGGCAAGGGAAGGATGCTGCAAAATCTCCATTTCCACCCCACTCTGGGACCAGCCAGAGATGGTATTTACCGGTTCTCTGAACTACTCAAAATTTCCACTACCGGTTCTCCAGAACCTGTCAGAACCTGCTGGATTTCACCCCTGCCTCTGCCCCTTTTATATGTGCACCATGGTATTCCACATGCGAATGAAAGGATTGGAAAACGTATCATAACACCACAATGTTTCTTTTATAACTCTGATTAAAACCTATGATCCCGCCGTTGCCCGTGACACTAAGTTTGCAAACCATAATAGCAGGTTTCCCTCAAAACGTTAAGCCAGGGGTGAAATCCAAAAATTTCCCTACTGGTTCTGTGGGCATGGCTTGGTGGGCGTGGCAGGGGAAGGATACTGCAAAATCTCCATTCCCACCCCACTCTGGGGCCTGCCAGAGGTGGTATTTGCCGGTTCTCCGAACTACTCAAAATTTCCGCTCCCCAGAACCTGTTAGAAGCTGCTGGATTTCACCCCTGCGTTAAGCCCAAAGCAAACAAAACATATTAGAACATTCCAGGTTTCATTGAGTCTAGTCTTTGACTTGGTTGGGATAGCTATTATTTTCGGCCAAGGAAACCGAGGGGGAGAAGCCAAGCCACATGTAAAAAGCACAGCCAGAATGTTGTTTTCCTTGGGCTTCTGCAGTTTGGAGGACTTTCCTTTTTTTTTCTTCTCCAAACAATTAAAGCCTATTTTAAGCCATCAACTATGCTTTTCATTTCATTTGCTCCCTGTCACGATATGTCAGGAAAGGGTTTCCAGTAGTTGCTCTAAAAAGACTCCAAGATGTTCAAGAGCATCAAGTTTTAGGCAGAGGTTTGTCCTCCAAGCTTGCTGCTTGGCTCCTGGATTATTTCATTACCAAATTTGTTACCTTGTTTGGTAACAAAACATCTGGAAGCCAAGCACCAAGCTTGGCGGACAAACCTGAACAACGAATATTCTCTACAATTTCTAGCATCAAGTTTCCCTGTACAGGTAATCCTCAACTTCAGCGGTGGGTTTCAAATTTTGTTACTACCGGCTCATCGCGCGCGCACACGGTTCATGCGCGCGCCTGCCTTCCATACATGCGCCCGGCCTTCCGCACATGTGCCTTGCTCACATGCGTGCCTTCCATGCATGCGCCTGGCCTCAAAACACGCCTAAATAGGATGGCATAGAGCTGGGGTGGGCCCACGATTTCTGCTACCGGTTCGGTCGAACCGATCCGAACCGGCTGAATACCACCTCTGCTCAACTTACAGCAGTGACCATTTGAAGTTACAAAGGCACTGGGGAAAAGATGAGGGTTTTTCATACTTATGACTGTTGCAGCAACCCCACGGTCACATAATCAAAATTTAGACGCTTGGCAGCTGACTCAAATTTATGATGCTTGCAGTATCCTGGGGTCATGCAGCCCCCATTGACAAGCAAAATCAATGGGGATTCATTTAGCAACCATGTTATTAATTTAAAAACTGCAGTGATTCACTTAACTGTGGTAAGAAAAGTCATAAAATGGGACAAAAATCACTGTCTCGCTTAGGAACAAAAAAAATTGGGTTCTCAAATGTGGTCATAAGTCAAGGACTACCATATTTAGTTTGTTCTCTCCTGTCCTAGAAGTTGTCTCTCCCAAGAGATTGAGATCTCCTGGTGAGCTTCTTAAGAACTTCCTTCTCAGTTTGCTTCTGATCTTCTGAAGTTCATTAGAAGATAGTTAAAAACAATAGATTTATGTTCAGGATACAGATGAAAAGATTCAGGTTTTGCACCAGTTCCCAAAGCTTTAATAAATTGTTAATAAATTCTACAGAGGAATTATTGAGTCTGTCATCTGCACCTCTATAACTGTCTGGTTTGGGTTTGCAACCCAACAAGACAGAAACAGACTTCAGAGGATAATTAGAACTGCAGAAAAAACAATGGCTACCAACCTGTCTTCCATTGAGGATCTGTATATTGCCCGAGTCAAAAAGAGGGCTGTGAAAATATTTTCAGACCCCTTGCATCCTGGACATAAACTGTTTCAACTCCGACCCTCAAAATGACCCTATAGAGCACTGCACACCAGAACAACTAGACACAAGGACAGTTTTTCCCTGAATGCCATCACTCTGCTAAACAAATAATTCCCTCAACACTGTCAAACTATTCACTAAGGCCGCACTACTATTAATCTTCTCATCGTTCCTATGACCCATCTCCTCTCACTTATGACTGTATGACTATAACTTTGTTGCTTGCATCCTTACGATTTATATTGATTGTTTCCTAGTATGATTCGATTGCTTATTTGTACCCTATGACTATCATTAAGTGTTGTACCTTATGATTCTTGACGAATGTATCTTGTCTTTTTATGTACACTGAGAGCATATGTACCAAAGACAAATTTCTTGTGTGTCCAATCACACTTGGCCAATAAAGAATTCTATCTATCTATCTATCTATCTTAATAATCCAAGGTCATTAAACTGGTAGAAACTCTTCCAGATGAAATTTGTCAATTTATCAATCCAAATTCAAGGTTCAGAGAAGTGGCGTCCATGAAGATGGAAGAGTCAACAGCATCAAAATGCTGGATACAATTGAAAGATGGAAGCCCTGCCTGTTTTTACGTCCATTGCTTGCAACACATATGGGGACAAGATTTCAACCACTCTAGTCACAGTCACCATTTTGACACAGTTGACAATCCCACATGTGAACATCTCTGATTTAAAGTTTGGAACACAAAATACTTGCTAGGTCCAAATTTAATCTTGGAGGAGAGGGTTTATCTGTATGCATTACTGAAATCTGGTTAAAGACAGAGGGGAAAATACTTCTCTCCTGGTTTTGATTGTGGCCTGAGATACAATTCCCAATTAGGGACAGGTGTGTGGATGACATCACTTTGGAGTCTCTGATGAGCTTCAGGGACATTACCCCAAATATAACCAGATGTGAGGCCCTGTTTATGAAATTGGGCCATAAATATCAATTGAGACTGTTAGTTTGCCTAACTCCCTGCAGTGTAGCAACTTCTCTTGGTTGAGTCCCTCAAGGTTTGTGGAATTTCCAAGATAGATGATAGTGGGGGACTTTAACCTGCTTTTTCTGGGCCCCAGAGTCAGAGAGGTTCCTGATCTGGGAGTTCATGGTTACCATAACAACCATGGACCTGGTCCAGTTTATTGAAGGCCCAACTCCCAGCAGAGGTCCAATGCTACAGCTGTTTTTTTCTCTTGGAGCAGCGGTGATATGTTCTGGGGTTGGGAGGATGTTAACGTAGATCTCTT
Organism: Pituophis catenifer annectens; assembly: GCF_029215685.1. Lineage (NCBI taxonomy): Eukaryota > Metazoa > Chordata > Lepidosauria > Squamata > Colubridae > Pituophis > Pituophis catenifer. The sequence continues at coordinate 80,923,331 of NW_027256887.1, forward strand.
GTCATGGATAAATCACTTCCTCCTCACTCTGGAATTCCACCACCTCCAGCTGCAACGAGTAAGGATCCATTTGATTAGACAACCCAGGCAACTGAGGAGGTCTTTCCCAAGGTTCTGGTGCACAGTTTGGCCAAGGCCTTAGCCAGGGGTGAAATCCAGCAGGTTCTAACAGGTTCTGGAGAACCGGTAGCGGAAATTTTGAGTAGTTCGGAAAACCGGCAAATACCACCTCTGGCTGGCCCCAAAGTGGGGTGGGAATGGAGATTTTGCAATATCGTTCCCCTGCCATGCCCACCAAGCCACGCCCACAGAACCGGTAGGGAAAAATTTTGAATTTCACCCCTGACTTTAGGGCAGGGGGTGTGTGTCAAACTTGCGTCATCATGCCTTCATCACATTTCCCCTTTGCTAAACTGGGCGTGGCCAGCGCGTGATGCATCTGGTCCATGGGTCGCAAGTTTGACACCCCTACCTTAGGGATTAAAATGGGCATGAAACAAGGACCTTGGATCAGATTGCAGCTATGGAGACTCTGTGAAGGTGGATCCTGTGGAAGAATCCCTGGTTTACAAAAGAATTGGATGAAACAATGAAAGAGACACCTTGAGTGCTGCTGAAGGAAGATAAAGAGCGAATCTGATCAGACATAGTGAAAGGCTCTATTAAGTCTTATTTATGGCAATATGAGCACCAAGTGGACTTCTCTGCTCTTAGTGGTTCTGCAGAAAACTTGCCAGTGACCCTATTTTAAGTGAACAGATCCCTTCTTAGCAAGAAGGGCCTTGGGAGCTGCTATTCTAGGCATCTATCAAAGTTGTTCAGATTCATTCTGAGTTTGATTCTGGCTGGGCAAGTCCTATGGAAGTGACCAGAGCATGATCTTGCTTGGTTATCTGGGAATGAGTTTCAGCCCAGTTCCAGAACAAAGGTGCAAAACTCACAAGGTCAAAGCCCAGAAGTACTGAGGAAGTGGACGGGTGTTTGATGCGGTGAGTTCTGCATCTATATTCTGGATCCATGCCGCTCCTGGCTGATCAATATCTCCCGAGAAAGGGTGTGTGATTGGGTTTAGTAATCCCTTTTTTGTGGGAAAGAATCATTTCACCTGCCTTGAAGATGGCAGTGGTTAACCCCTGTTGCATTTGCTTGAGAAGCATGGCTATGACTTCAGGAGCAATATCAAGAATAGTGAGGACTGATTCTGCCTCACTGAAGTCCAGAACTTTAACTTTCTGGTCCAACTTTCCTTTCTGCTCCAAAGATTATTGTTGGGGGGGTGGGTGAGCATATCATAGAGATTTTCTCCATCTCAACACTTGCAACCCAGATCCCGGCTCTTGTAATATTGAAGGCTTGAAATCATTATCTGGCCTGCTTAAATACAAATGGCCACTAGAGGGCAACAAATTAATAAGCTTTTCTGGACCTCTTGGCTACCATCTAGTGGTCATTTGGATCTTTGCAGCCTAGACAGTGGTGGGATTCAACCGGTGTAATAACCGGTTCGCTGAGCTCACGCGCGGTGTGTTCGAAAACAGCTCTAAAACTTACCTTCTACTGCAGCCCTGGTGAGTAAAACAGCTGAGGCGCGGCAATCCGTTCTGCCGCGCCTATCAGCTGGGCTTCAAACAAAGGAAATCTAGGTCAGTATAGCACAGGGGCAGGCAGGCAGGCCCACCTGATTGTTGGAGCGAACCGGTTCACTCTCAGCTAATCGTCAGACCTACCGGTTCGCCTGAACTGGTCCAAATAAGCTGAATCCCACCCCTGAGCCTAGATATAATAGCTGTTGTGGTCTGCCAGCAGCCTGCGGAGCTGGCAGGAGGATCAGACAGGGATGAGGCTGAGGAAGAACAGGGGCCAGTCCTGGAGGCTGGGGAAGGCCCGGATGAGGGCTCTGCGTCAGAGGCAGAGATGGGGCCAGGGCCATCGGGGAGTGAGGTGCGGACTCCAGAGCCTGCAGAGACTGATAGGAGTGAGGCAGGGGAACAGGAGGAGCCTGTTCCTAATGCCCGCATGAGAAGAGCTGCCAGAAGGCAAGAGCAGCTCAAGCAAAAAGGGCAACTCGGGAGTAGGGCCAAGAGATGATTGGCCCCTCCCATAAGGCTTAAAACAGACCAGCAATGGTCTTCAGGCTTTGCCGGAAAACAACGTTGGTAGCTTTGTCTTCTTCGTCGTCTACGTCTTGTATTTATTTTTGTATCTGGGACTTCTGAACATTTGCCAAGAAAGGCCTTTGGCAGTTTGCCTAATTGGACCAAGGTTTGCGATAGGACTGAGGAATTTGTGTTGGGAGGAATTTGCTTTAATTTAGTTGAAAGACGCTGGGAATGAAGTAATTCTCAGCTGTTCGAATAAAGTTTGTTTGTTTTTTCATGGACTGATTTTCCTACTACTTACTTGGGCCTGAGTCACAACAATAGCCCTAAGATTGAGTGATGTTCTGGTGGCCAGTTCTTTGAAGCCATTAGTTCCTGCTGCATTTCTTTTGATGGGTTCTTGGGAACAAAATCTATGCTCTCCAATCTGAAAACAAGCACTTTCAATGGCACTTATTACTGAGTTGTCATAACAAGCATTAAGTTCCCAAAGCAGCAACTCTGACTCTAAATCCTGCCTTTAATAATAGAACCATAGCGTCTTAATCCAGGAGCAGCTTTTTCAGCAAAATCAGAAAACCTCATGCCAATTTCTTGGGATTTTATGTAGCTGTTTGTGAAAATCTCTAAATAATTAGACATTTGAAAAAAAAAATCTGTGTCTGGAAATTCTAAATTCATCCATCAAGATTGTCAAAACCAAATTAAAGCAGACATATGTGTAATAATCCGTAGTAGGATTTTCTTTTTCTTTACTATTCATATATGTATGAAGGTTTCTCTTCACAGATCTGGGCTTTCAGGGGCACAGAAAATAATATATTGTTTCACTGTTTGGTCCAAATTGCTATGAATCTTGGGGAAAAATACTCCTAACCTTTCCCCCATAAATAAATACACACATATACACATTCCACACAGTCATAAATGAGTCTTTAGAACTTCTTCAGCGTCAGAGCCATAAACAGTTGATTATAGGAAGTTGCTTCTGTTCTTTTGCTATACTGGAAGCTGATTCCCAAAGCCAAAGCTTGTAACACCTCACATATTTCCTGAGAGTGCTATCCATTTAGGCTGCCAAAAAAAAAAAAAATGAATAAAGCCAAACCATTAGCTGACAGCTGGAAGCCAGCAGAGGAAAATTCAGGACACAGATTGCTGCAATATTCACTTTCCTTTCCTTAATGGCAACCCTTGGTGCCTCCTCTCTTTTTGAAAGGCAGCGGGGAGTACAAACTCCATTCATTGATGGAGCAGGAGAGAAAGAAGTGCTGGCATGAGACAAAGCAGAATGTAGGGTTTCATTCCTAAGAAACCAACTGTTTTAGTTACTTGCAATTCTGTACTATAGAAATAAACCCCATTGACTTCAGTGGGTGTTCAAGGGCCTAAGGTAAAGGTAAAGCTTCCCCTCGCACATATGTGCTAGTCATTCCCGACTCTAGGGGGCAGTGCTCATCTCTGTTTCAAAGTCGAAGAGACAGCACTGTCCGAAGAAATCTCTGTGGTCATGTGGCCGGCATGACTAAACGCCAAAGGCTCACGGAACGCTGTTACCTTCCCACCAAAGGCGGTCCCTATTTTTCTACTTGCATTTTTTTACGTGCTTTCAAACTGCTAGGTTGGCAGAAGCTGGGACAAGGAACGGGAGCTCACTCCGTTACGCGGCACTAGGGATTCGAACCGTTGAACTGCCAACCTTTCGATTGACAAGCTCAGCATCTTAGGCACTGAGCCACCGCGTCCCTATAAAGGTCTAGTTGCTGGGAAATGAGTTTCAACAACATCTCAAGGATGCACTTCAAAGAACATAACTGCCCCAATGACATATTTTTAAATGTGTTGTGTAGGTCCGTGCGCGTACATTTGGATGACTTTAGATGAAATGCCTTTTGCACAGAACTCCTTTCATCTCCTTTCATCTTTGTCCCTCTTTATTGTCACTCAGTGCCTGACCTTTAAGCCAATCAGAAACCGTTTATCCTGAGGTTGTTTGCATCTTGACTGTGGAGCACAACAGAAGCAAAAGCATGCGGGCCACTCGAACAAAGGAAGAATGTTATCCTAGTAATTTGCTACACTTCTGTGAACACCAACCAAATCAGGAGGAGAGTAAAAACAACCAAGATTGATAAAGCTTTTTGCTTGACTGAGCATTTGGAACTGAAGATGAGGAGCAGCTTCCACAGTTGAATATTACCCCATGGAGGAAATACACAAGAGATACATTTCCCTGTGTGGATATACCAGAAATCCAATCAAGCGATAAATACACAATGATGTAGGACTTACTAAGTTCCCCTTTTTTATACTAACGGTGTTTCTTTCTCATTTATTTTATTCCATTCAATTTAGGATAGCCACCCACTCCAGCAGACTTGGGGTGCCTTATAAAATCTAATACTGAATTAATTCAATTAAAAGTATAGACAACTTCCCACCACCACCAGATTTTAAAGTCATTAAAAAAACATCACAACAGCCCTTCCCCCCCCCAATAAATAAATTCCAGTCCTGGAATCAAAGCCAGGTTTTAAGAGGTTTTTTTGAACCTCAAGAGAAAGGGTGCCATCCAGGGGAAAAATGCTCCCGGTTCCAACCGGATCACCCGATCCGGTAGCGATGGAGGTGGGTGGTTCGGAGAACCGGTAGCAAAAATCCCTGCCCCCCTCCCCTCCATGCCCAGCTGAGCCATGCAATCATCAGAGGCTTTTTTAATTATTTTTAAAAGCATTTTTTCTACAACCTCTTCGGCAGAAAAAATGCTTTTAAAAGTAAAAAAAAGCCTCTGATGATCACGCAGCTCAGCTGGGATCGTCAGAGGCTTTTAAAAGCATTTTTTTTACAGCCTCTTCACCGAAAAGGTTGTAGAAAAAAATGCTTTTAAAAGTTAAAAAAAAAAAGTTGGCCACGCCCACCCAGTCACATTACCCACCACCACCACCAAGCCACGCCCACAGAACCGGTAGTAACAGATTTTAGATTTCACCACTGGTGCCATCTGTACCTCTGGGGGAAAGGGATGCTAATAATTCCAGTTAATAATTTACCCCCTTTATTTAGGTGATATAATGTAGATACATACCGGGCTGGCTTGATCCCATCCGTTTCGGTTTTAATTTGAAATTGGTTTTAATTGGGTTGTTTTAAACTGTGGGCCGAAATTATTTAATTACCTTTTAAACTGTTTTTTAAATTTTGTATGCTCTGTTTTATCTCGGCTGTTCACCGCCCTGAGTCCTGCTGGAGAAGGGCGGTATACAAATCAAATCAAATCAAATCAATCAATAAATAAATAAGTAGACATGGACACACTCACGTTCAAAAATGACATGTGATTAATCTGGATTTAGCTATAGTGGTTAAGCCAGCAGTCTAGAAACTGGGAGACTATACATTTTAGTCCCACCTTAGACATGAAGCCATCCCATGGGTGACTTTGGGCCAGTCCCTTTTTCTCAGCCCTAGGAAGGAGGCAATGGCAAAACATTTCCAAAATCTTGCCGGTCATCAATGTAGCTGGACTTTTTCAAGCATTCATGCTCGCATGGAATAATAATAATAATAATAATAATAATAATAATAATAATAATAATAATAATAATAATAATAATAATAATAATAATAATAATTTTATTTCTATACTGCCCTTCTCCCGAAGGACTCAGGGCGGTGTACAGCCTATTTAAAAACACAGAAACAAAACAACAATTAAAATTTAAAATCATTAAATAATTAGGCTCCAATTAAAATCCCAGAAATTTAAAATACCCCAATTTAAAACGTTATGTTAATAGCCCGGCCTGGCGGAACAACAGGGTCTTCAGAGCGCAGCGAAACACCCGGAGGTCGGAGATCTTACGTATTTCCGGGGGCAGTTCGTTCCACAGGGCTGGGGCTCCCACAGAGAAGGCCCTCCCCCTGGGTGTCGCCAGCCGACATAACTTGGCCGATGGCACCCTGAGGAGACCCTCTCTGTGGGAGCGGACTGGTCGGTGGGAGGCTATTGGTGGCAGAAGTCGGTCTCGAAGTTGCCTCTGCTTTGAGGGACCTTTAAAATGAACCTGACTGTTTAAGAGCCAATGCCCCACTCACTCAGCATTGTAAAAGGCTTCTGGGCACCTTAGCACATTGATCAAAGCCTCTTCCTGGTGCCTGGGGCAGTTGGGGTGACTCAGAGGCCCCAGGGAGGTAAATCTGGTATTGCTATTGCTAAATGGGACAAATAGCAGTTTGAGCACCAAGCATTTACCAAGACAAATAGCAGCTGCTTCACTCAGGCTCCCTCTCCATCTATTTCTACCCGAGATGATGTTCTCAGGAAGTCCTGGCCTTCAGAGACCAACAGGATCCAAGGCTTTCATCAGAATTTGTTTTGTTTTTTAGAATAGAATAGAATTCTTTATTGGCCAAGTGTGACTGGACACACAAGGAATTTGTCTTTGGTGTATATGTTCTCAGTGTACATAAAAAGACAAGATACATTTGTCAAGAATCATAAGGTACAACACTTAATGATAGTCATAGGGTTAGGGTTAGGGACAAAATATATACTGTGTCATGGCACACATACAGAAAGGTTAGAGCAGTGTTTCTCAACCTTGGTAGCTTGAAGATGGGTGGACTTCAAGTCCCAGAATCCCCCAGCCAGCAGCGCTGGCTGGGGGATTCTGGGAGTTGAAGTCCACCCATCTTCAAGCTTCCAAGGTTGAGAAACACTGGGTTAGAGCTTGTATCATTAACTACCCTAACTTGGCCCTCTGTGGATGTCCTTAACTTGGGATAAAGGATCTTTCATAGACTCCGGTCTCTGTGATTTTCCTCAATGTTCCTAGAAATAGCAGCAAACCCACAACAGAGAGAAATTCAAAACCATCCCTTCAGCATTGCTTAAGTTAGCACCATCCAGGTGTGTTTCAACAGAATTCCTTGGTACCTGAGCCAACTAGTAAGAGCTGCCATGTAGAGTGGACAGGCAAAAGAATAACATAGCACATCCACAAATGCCAATTAGCAGTTAGAAGACATGACAAAGACTCCTTAATCTTATAATGCATAGACAAGACAACCACAATTTCAACTGAGACATTATTAGGTATAATAATATACTAATAATAATAATATCAGGTATATACAAAAGTATGAAGGCTATTGCTTAACGCATTGTAAGCCGCCCTGAGTCTCCGGAAAAGGGCGGCATATAAATCAAACCAATAAATAAATCAAACCAATAAATTAGCATTTTAGACCAAGGCAAATAAAAAACTTTAGGGTATTCCTTGAAGCTTGGCATTCAGACAAATCAGCCATCAATAGATACATACAGATAGACCCCATTTACATAGAATTCAAAAGAGACAATAAAATACCCTGGAAGGAAACAAAAAGATTAGAACACATCCCCTCCAGCAGCCAATATTCAGATAAGCAGGGATTAATACCAGACAATCAGTCAACAAACAATATGCTGATAAAAGCAACTACCAAAAAGGAAACCAAACCCCTATCAACACTGGCAGAGTAACTTATTGTTTATAAACAGGTGGCAAACCCCACACTTACTCTCATTGGTGAAGTTACCAAGTTGGGTAAACAAACAACCAAGCTCAGAGAGCACCAACAAGTCGCAATTAAAGGATGCTAAATTGGGGAAGGATGTACTGCTTGATAGCTAAACCTTGGCTAATTTTTTAACTTCCCTAGATTAATGCATCTTGGAAACAATTTGGCAAATTGCATAATACATTCAATACTAGCCAAAGTTTATTAATGGCAGTTCCAGATCCCATATGTGCTCTCAAACCTGTTCATAAATCTGGAACCCAAGCTGGAAATAACTTTTCTTTTGCCAAATGGAGACAAAGCAGAAGCAAAGATAGATTCTTTAAGCCAAATCACTTTACACATAAGTGTCTCCATTTGACAGTTTACTGTTCACATAATGGAAGATAAGGCCCTATTAATTCAAGCTACATATTGTTAACCAGGGCAGTGCAATTTGCAGGACTCAGTTAATTTCAACTACCTACTTCTGAAAAGAGTCCCATAAAAATATGCTCCACTATGGAATAATTGCAACATAGGTTCCCTTGAAAGTGCATCTCTCTAACCAAAAAACCCTAAGTACAGTCTACTTTCATTTGGAGAGAAAATTGACATTAAACATTCTTTTTATTAGGCAGAAAACTGTTCTTTTTTTCTTTTTTGTGCAATTTGTAAACCATAGTTAATTGGAGAAAATGGGTGTGTGTTTAAAACAAACCATAAACTTGGTTTAAGAATAAGATACAAGACTTGTTTTATATTTATGGAATATAAAATCCAAGCTAGAGGAATCTGGTGATTGTGGACTTATTTTTAATGGAAATCATTTGATTTTATAGGAGAAGTAGCTTCTAATCAGTGCTGATTTTCTCTTTGGGAATAAGGTAAAGATGATAAATCTAAATAATAATAATAGGTTGACAAAAATGCCAAATTCAGTCTAACATTTGGCTCACTGTGCAACCAACCATAATAATAATATAGTAATTGACAAAAGAAAGCAAAGGTAGTACAAATAGTGATAGTCACCTTGGGTGCAATCCCAAAACATCTGCAGCCTCACTTGAACACCATCAGCATTTTCAAAATCACCATCAGTCAATTGCAAAAGGCAGCTTTAATTAGTATAGCTTACATCCTAGGACAAAACCTTTGATGTCCTTAAACAACAATATCTGCCTATCCAAACTCCTTGGGAAGGACTCAATTAAGTGGAAAAAGATGCCAAATCCAATCTAAACTTCTGGCTGACTGTGCAACAAATCATAATAATGTAATAGCACCACTTAAACCCCATTGGCATTGACAAAATCATTATCAGTTAATTGCAAAAGGTAGCTTCATTTGCAACAAAACATAGAACATAGAATAATAATGTTGGAAGGGACCTTGGAAGCCTGCTAGTCCAGTCCCTTGCTCAAACAGGAGATCCTGTACCATTTCAGGCAAATGGCTGTCCAGTCTCGTTTTGAAAGCCTCCAGTGATGGAGCAACTTCTTCTTTTTTTTTTATTAATTTTATTAACGATAAACAAACATACCTATACAAACATACACACATAAAAACAAACTGTACATAAACAAACTGTACACTAAAATCAAGTCATGCAACTTGAACTTTGTGAATGGAGCTACATCGGTAATTTGTATATCCATATATCTATATTTGTTTTCTGAGGTTTTCGCGGGTGTTTGTATGTAGGTCTTTGGTTATTCGGGTTTTCTCCCGCGTAAAATTGGAGGTGTCTTGGCAACGTTGCCAAGACACCTCCAATTTTACGCGGGAGAAAACCCGAATAACCAAAGACCTACATATATCTATAAATATATATTCTTCATTATATAACGATATTTATGTAATGATATTAATTTTGGTTCCTCATTTTTGTGTCCTTGAGTGGTATTCCCTTATTTCGTCTTCTTTTTCTCTAACCAATCGTACCATTTTTGCCAAATCAAATAGTAATCTGAGTCTTCTTTTTCTTGAATTTCTTTGGTAAGTCTGTCCATCTCCTCACATTCCAATGTTTTTTGTATTGTTCTCTCTTCTGATGGCGTGTCTTCCAATTTCCACATTTGTGCGAAAGTAATTCTGGCTGCTGTAAGAATGTGTATTATTAAATATTGTATTTCTTTTTTGTAGAATTTTGTCAATATTCCTAATAAATAAGTTTCTGGTCGAAGAGGCACAACTTCTAAAGGCAAGCTATTCTATTAGTTTACTACTCTTATCTTACCATTAGGAATTTTCTCCTTAGTTCTAGGTTGTTTCTCTCCTTAATTAGTTTCCATCCATTGTTTCTTGCCTTGCCTTCTGGAGCTTTGGAAAATAGTTTGACCCCCTCATCTTTGTAGGAGTCCTTCAAGTATTCGAACATTGCTATCATGTCTCCCCTAGTCCTTCTTTTCACTAGACTAGGCATAACCAATTCCTGTAACTGTTCTTTGGATGTTTTAACCTTCAGCCCCCTAATCATTCTGATTGCTCTTCTTTGCATTTCTTTCCATCTTTTTTATATTGTGGTAGCCAGAACTGGATGCGGTATTCCAAGTGTGGTCTTACTCAGTAGTGGGTTTCAAATCCCGTCGCTACCGGTTCGCTCGTGGGTGCGCGTGCACTCGTACGTATGCGCAATGCTTCTGCGTATGTACAGAAGCTTCTGCGCATGCGCAGAGACATCTGGGAGGGTGGGTGGAGTCTCCCGCCGCCACTACTACCGGTTCGCCAGATTCGGGGCGAATCGGTAGCAACCCACCACTGGTCTTACTAAGACTTTATAAAGTGGTACTCGAACTTCACGTGATCTTGATTCTATCAAGGTTACTTTTATTAAACATTTGCATTTCCCAGGACCTTGGGAAGAACCCAATATATAGATAAAATTACAATCCAATCTAAACATCTGGATGATTATGGGCGAATCATAATAAAGCCAAGTATTACCCATCTGTCCAATTTCTAGGATGTGCTGATGTACCTGATGATTCTATAATATACCATCTTGAAAAGACTTCTTCGGAAGTTGAATGTTGTTCTGCAATACTGAATATTTACTAGAGTTTTATTATTGCAGCCCTTATTGAAGTATCTAGACTATTAACTTCAAAATAACTTGCTTGTAAATAAGCATAACTTGGATTGCCTGTATGTGTTTCAGATGTAGAAGTGTGCAATATTACCATAGTTTCCTATTTAGTTAGCACCCATCACATTCCCAGTCAATTCTTCAATCTAGACCAGAGGAAGCCCACCTGCCACTCATTTTATTTATCAAAAAATATAGCATGATATTTATTTATTTATTTATTTATTTAAAAACTCTTCAAAAGAGTTTTTAAAAATCAGTTCACAAAAAGGACAACAGTTGAATAAAAGGGAAAGAGAACTATGAATCATAGGCAGGAAATAAAAGACTTAACAATAATTTTCATTCTAAATATCTGTATATTTAAAGGTACAGAACTTTTCAGAGCCTTTGAAAACAATACTGTGGATAATTATTATGAAAGAGAGAGACCTATGATTATTTCAATTCAGTGGTGGGTTGCCTATAGAACCGGTAGTAAAACCGGCGGGAGGCTCCGCCCACTGACCCTGACGTCATGGAAATGCGTCTGCGCATGCTCAGAAGCTTCTGCGCTTGCACAGAAGAGGGTGCGCGCGCGCGGCCCCGTTGCAAACCGGTAGTAAAGGTAAGTAGAACCCACCCCTATTCCAATTGTAAACTTTTTATGTCCAGGTAGACCTTGATTTACAACCATTTGTTTAGGAAACGATTTGAAGTTACGACGGCCTTGAAAAAAAGTGATTTATGACTTCTCCTGGCACTTACAACTGTCACTGCATCCCCACAGTCATGTAATCAAAATTTTGGCTTTTGGCATCCAATGTTTTTAACTGTATATTTAATTAAAAACTTTTTAAAAAAAAAAATTAGGCTTTTGGCAACTGCATGTATTTAGGATGCTTGGGTCATGCGACTGCCATTTACAACTTTCCCAGCCATCTATTGACAAACAAAGTCAAGGGGGGAGGGGAAGCCAAATTTGCTTAATTATCACATGAGAATTACAATGATTTGCTTAAGAACCATAGCAAAAGTCATAATATTGGGTGTGACTCACTTAACAGCCACCTTGCTTAGCAATGGAAGTTCTGGTCCAACTGTGATCATAAGTCAAGGACTTGTCAGGCTCCAAGAACCAAGAATGACACCAGGAGTTACTTCTGAGTAGTTTCTTTATTGTTGTTTACCTACAGACAGATTCTTGCCAGACTAAAGCAACTATATGCATAATCACAGATGTACTCTGTGAATTGCTAAGGAGGGGCCATCTTAGCTGTCTTCCTGCTTACCAGACATTCCAAGATCCCCTACTCTTTGCCCTCTCAGAGGCAGCCTTTCCCTCCTGAGACTCCATTCCATCACAGAACTAGAAGAAGCAGCATAGAGATGGAAATAGGAGACCCAGGTGTTCCCATCTCTATTATGCATTATGAAAGAAACAATTTGGTGGGATGGGGATGATGCATCCAGTGCTGAAGTCCCTGGGACCTACATGGCCTCCGAAAACCTGGATGTACAAGATGGCGATCAGATTGTAATGTTTAATGCCACAAACGGTGAGAGCTTTTCATGACTATATGAAACCATAAGAATTGCATTACATTGATGTGAATGTTTAAATATACATATATGAAATTACATACCTGAAGTACATACATAAGGGACGCAGTGGCTCAGTGGCTAAGACGCTGAGCTTGTCAAACGAAAGGTTGGCAGTTCAGCGGTTCGAATCCCTAGTGCTGCGTAACGGGGTGAGCTCCCGAGGTGGCGCAGTGATTAGAGTGCAGTACTGCAGCTACTTCAGCTGACTGCTAGTTCAGCAGATCAGCGGATCAAATCTCACCGGCTCCAGGTTGACTCAGCCTTCCATCCTTCCGAGGTGGATAAAATAAGGACCCAGATTGTTAGGGGGCAATATGCTATTTAGTATATTGTCTTTGGTGTAAGCCGCCCAGAGTCCTTGGAGAGTGGGCGGCATAGAAATATGACTAATAAATAAATAAATAAATAAATACTTGTCCCAGCTTCTGCCAACCTAGCAGTTTGAAAGCAGGTAAAAAATGCAAGTAGAAAAATAGGGACCATCTTTGGTGGGAATGAAACAGCATTCCGTGCGCCTTTGACGTTTAGTCATGCCGGCCATATGACTACGGAGACGTTTTTGGACAGTGCTGGCTCTTCGGCTTTGAAAGCGAGATGAGCACCGCCCCCTAGAGTCGGGAACGACTCGCACATATGTGTGAGGGGAACCTTTACCTTTACATGAAGTTAAATTTAGCATTTAGCCCACCCACTTCTATTAGAAGTGAGCACAGAATTCAAAAATACATACGCAAGAAAGATGTGGCACATCCCTCTTCTGATGTTGCTAACAGCCCAAGCAAGTCAGGCAGACTCACTTCCTTTGAAATCCAGAGACTTCAGCATGATGGCAATGAGTTGCAGCTGTTCTATTCATAGGGCTAAATGCTTGCTGAATTTAAAAACAAAACATCTGGTTTATGCATGCCTATTCATCATTTGCAGGAAGAGCTGACTCAGCTATCACAGAGTGACCACCAGAAATAGAAATGTAATATGGCCACCAACACCATGTTTCTCACGTGGGACACCCCAGTTCATAAATGCAGATGTTCACAGTCTAGCATCAAGAGCAATCAAATGATTTATAAAAAGTGAGTTTCCACTGGGGGAGCTGCTGCAGTCAAAGCAATAGGCAGCTTTCTGCCCCAAATAAATGGAGAACTACAATATTTAGTTTGAAGGCACGGTAGGAAATTAATTAGTGACCAAGCCTTTCTAAATTTACTCTAATTTGGGAGATGGCTGCAATATAGTAGAATGAACCAACATGTTGCAATATATTGTATGGAATAAGGGAAAGACATGTTAGTCAAAGTGTTAGTGTTATTTCAACAACCTTATATGTGATTATGCAATGCATTCAATATATGAACTAGCCTGATGACATGATATGGAGCTCATAAAATATGAAAATATCTACAGACCCCTCATATCCTGGACATAAATTGTTTCAACTTCTACCCTCAAAACGATGCTATAGGGCACTGCACACCAGAACAACTAGACACAAGGACAGTTTTTTTCCTGAAGGCCATCACTCTGCTTAATAACTAGTTCCCACAACACTGTCAAATAATTTACTAAGTCTATATTACTATTATTCTTCCTTACTAGTATCTATAGTATCTCTTCCCACTTATTACTATAACCATGTTGTTTGTATCTTTCAATTTATATTGTTTTTATTTGTTTCCTAGTACGATTTGATAGCTTATTAGTAACCCTGACTATCACTAAGTATTGTATCTTTTTATTCTCGATGAATGTATTTTATTCTCCTTATGTACACTGAGAACATATGCACCAAAGACAAATTCCTTGTGTGTCCAATCACATTTGGCCAATAAAGAATTCTATTCTATTCTATTCTATTCTATTCTATTCTATTCTATTCTATTCTATTCTATTCTATTCTATTCTATTCTATTCTATTCTATTCTATTCTATAAATAGGTTCCTAGCTAAAAATAAAAGCAGAACTTTCTTTGTTGGACCCTTTCTTATATAAAAATGAATAAAAGATAAGCCAGGGAGGCCTCAGTTTGGAATATAAGAAAGGGGGCCAACACAGAGAAGGCTCTTGGTTAAATTAAAACCAACCAAGTCAGGCAACATAATGTCTAAGTGCATTGCTCTATATAGGAATGTTATGTGATTTCCATAATAAACTTTCTTGGGACCTAAAGGAGGCCACAGATTTAATAAGTAAATAATTATAAGGAGGGGGTTTTTTTAAATCAAAAATGACACATTTCCTTTCATATATACATAGCAGCCTCTGTACAACCCAAAGATACCTTCATAAATCTGTATGCAGAAACGTTATTCTCCCCAAGGCAATCTCTAGTTAGAGTTGAGAATACACTGAATCAAACCTATTTGAGAACCCCCAAAAAGTATTCAAAGGAGGGGAAATCATGGGCGGTATTTTCTCAGCTGTAGATGTCTCATCCAACAAAAAAAACTCTTGAGTGTTGTAATGTGCTCTCTAAATGAATTAACAAAATTGGATTTTAAATACAGATGCCGTTTCTTTGAAGCTTCAGCTAGTTATTTAGAAGCACAGCTGAAAGCAGTAGCAAGGAACGTGATCCAGAGCCAAGAGGGTTTGATGTGGTGGTGGTGGGGAATCTAAAAGAAAGCTTTGTGTAGTTGCAATGGGGAAATCACAAAGTTTTGCCGTTTGAAAGCAGACACGCAGGAATTTTCTTTCAAGGTTTCCTGAGTTCCATTATTGTAAGAGGGGGTGGCGTTAAAAGAGGGGTTAGTCTAGAATCTCCATGTAGCCACCATAGTTCACCCCCAGGTTCTGCCACTCCTGCTCCTAAAATTATAATTAGAGTTCATGAGACAGACATCATTAAATAGCCATCAAAGGCAGAAGTACAGGAGAACTCCAGTTTTGAACGCTCCTCCTCCTGACCAACTCTAGGCATTTTGGTCTTCCCTTTATGCTATTCCAGCCACAGGTGAATGCTAGCCGATGAATAATCTCATGTTTAGTTGTAAAAAAAAAAGAGTCCATCAGTATACTGTCTGTACCTCCATGTTGGTGGGATTTAAATACATTGACTTGCAAAGTAATTTCTCCAGTCTGGACATGGGCAGCATTTGTGACATATAGACCCAAAATGTGTGGGATCTAATCAATCCTATTCTTGTTTCCAAGCAGGATGCTGTAGGTAGCTGATAAGCTAGTTAACATTTTCCTTATCTTGCTAAATAGTGTTATTATTTAAATTTATTTGCCTCCTAACTCCAGTGGACTCTTGTTATATGAAAGCCTCAACTGATTTGAAGGGCAGTGGAGATCAATATTAAATGTAAAGGATATGAAGGAAAGTATCTAATAAATCTGAATGAAGGTAATCTGTTCTCAAGGAGAGAACAGCATGAAAGTGTAGGATTCATTTAAAAGGTAAAGCCCAAAATATATGCTAGAAAGTATGAATCGGTGTCATCCAGTTGTTGTGGCTGTGTACGGAAAAAGAAATTCATAGCTTGGAGATAGCTACATGTTAGGCTCTGCTGAACATTGGAAGAACCAGATATGGATTTTGGAGAAAACGTGCATGAATGTTTTCTCCAAGCCCTGTGAGACACAGAAAGGAGTGATCAGGTTTCTGGCCTGACTGAACTCTTCTGGGAGTTGAAGTTCATATATCTCAAAGCTTGAAAAACATGGACTTAGTTCATGTTCATGTTCTACTTGGATGGGCCATTCCACAGTT
This sequence comes from Pituophis catenifer annectens, assembly GCF_029215685.1. NCBI lineage: Eukaryota > Metazoa > Chordata > Lepidosauria > Squamata > Colubridae > Pituophis > Pituophis catenifer. Next base: position 80,939,356 of record NW_027256887.1, read on the forward strand.
TTAAGCACAAGCCTTCTCAAGCTCTACTCACAACCCTAAGGACTGTTTGTGGTACCTTTTGCACTGAAACTGACTGATGAAGCCTATGGCACTGTTCCTATCATCTAGCCAATGAAATGGTCTTATCACAGTTACATCTACCCAACCCTCCACAGTGGGGAGACAGGGTATGTTAATGAAGCATGGAGTAAATTTTAGATGGCTGATCCCGGAGGGAATATTGGTGACCTGGATGGAACAAAGACACAGGCTGGGTTCTATAGAAAAAGCAGAACAATTTTATGAGCAATATTTTGGACTGCCAGAGGAAACGAGTATAAGCGGCAAAGGAGAGATAAAAGGACAAGAAGAAGAGACAGAAGAGAGGTATCACAACAGGAAGAAGATAAAAGAGATCGAGAGGAAATAGCAATAAGAGAGGGGGCAAGAGCGAAAGAACCAAGAGAAATAAGAATGACTAGAACGGTAAATCCCATCTACAAATAATCATGGAGGAAGAAGCTAAACTAATATCAATCAACATAAATGGACTGAATTTGGCAATAAAAAGAAAACGGACCTTTCATAAACTAGAAAAATTAAAATTAGATATAATCTGTCTGCAAGAAGTTCACATAAAAAAACAACATTTGAAAGTATTGGAATATACCAAACTTGGGAAGTTATACACTTCTTTATCAATGCAAAAGAAAAGGGGGATAGTTCTATATATAAAAGAGACAATAAATGCTAAACAAATCTTTATGGATGAGGAAGGGAGAATTTTGATGGTGGAAATAATGATGAATAAAAAGCCGATACTTTGGGTAGCAATATATGCACGAAATGTTAATCAAGAGGATTTTTACAGGAAACTTCATAAAAAACTAATAGACAAAAACTAATAGTATGATAACATATGCATCTTGGGAGATTTTAATGCAATCGTGGATGCGGAAATGGACTATAAAACTAGAAAGGTAAACAAAAAAGTAAGGAAAATATTCCCTAAGACCTTTTTTAGAATGGCAGAAGAACAAGACACCCAAGACACTGCGCCGAGGTGGCGCAGTGGTTAGAGTGGAGTATTGCAGCTTCTTCAGCTGACTGCTAGTTCAGCAGATCAGCGGATCAAATCTCACTGGCTCAAGGTTGACTCAGCCTTCCATCCTTCTGAGGTGGGTAAAATGAGGACCCAGATTGTTGGGGGCAATATGCTATTTAGTATATTGTCTTTGGTGTAAGCCGCCCAGAGTTCTTGGAGACTGAGCAGCATAGAAATATAAATAATAAATAATAAATAATAAATAAATAAGACATTTGGCGAGAAATGCATCCCAAAGAAAATCAATATTCATTTTATTCAAATAGACACATGACCTGGTCAAGAATAGATATGATATGGATGATGGCGGAACTGAAAGCAAATGTTCAAGAAATATGTATAGAAATAGGTAACTGGGCGGATCACAACCCAATAAAAGTTATATGGAAAGGACAAAAGAGAATACCGAGATGGACATTGAAGCAAGAAATATTAAAAGGAAAAGAATGCATTCCATTCATGAAAAGAGAACTAGACTTTTGCTTTAAAGAGAATAGAAAAGAAGAAACGTCACTACAAACTGTATGGGACACAGCCAAGGCATATATTAGAGGTTTAGCTATAACATACAGTGCAAAATTAAACAGAAAGAAGAAACAAAACCAGAGGACATTAGAAGAAGAATATAAGAGATCAGAGATAGAACTACAAAAAGATCCACAAAAAATAGAAGGGCCTTCTCTATGATGGCTTCCTCTTTGTGGAACATCATCTCTGCAGAAATAGCATTGACCTCTACCGTGACATTCTTTCAAAAGGCCCTGGAGACATGGTTTAGCTAGCAGGTCTCAGCAACGCTGGGCTGCCAGGGCAATTTCACAAAGAAACACGCTTGGGTGGTGGTTCGAAGATGGTTTATTTGCAGCTAACAGCAGCAGATTGCTACCGACATGCTAACAGCAATCAAGCCAGAGTTCCCGCATCGGTGTTAAGCGCGGTTTAAATAGCGCGCTGAGAAGCCGGCTTCCGTCTCCACCTTTCCGGCTCTCAACGGCATCTCGTGATGACGTCAGCGCGGATCTGTTAACTGTATCGGTCCCACTCCCTTCACCCCATGTGATCCCACTCCGCCCGTCACCGTGCAAGCAGAGCCCTATCCGCGCCCCAAAACCCATCACCAACCCCCGTGTCGTGCAACCACCCCCTCCCGATCACACACACATGCCGCTTCAGCAGTCGTTGTCGAGTTCCGTTAGTGGCAGATAGACAGCTCGACAGCAGGCCTGGATGGTTTTGATTGTTGTCACTAGGGAGGTTTGGGGGGGGTTGCTATTGGGTTTTGTATTTTAGGTCTTATTTCTGTAAGCCACCCAGAGTTACCTTGAGTTGGCCAGGCATGTACATTTTCTTAACAAATAAAAACATGAACTCCTGAGTTCATGCAATTCCGTTCCAAATTGCTATTTTGCCATTGTGGAGAATGACTTTTTTTTTTTAAAAAAAAAATCTTTTCTTTTTTCTCATTTGAATGGATTTGCAATTAAGGTTTTTATTTAATTTTCTTAAAAGATCATTCCTGTGTATACAGTTTTAGTACAATTCCATTTCTAAGTGTAATTGATTCCCAACCTCCAGGGATATTAACTGCAGTCCCACATTCTGACACATTCAAATGCAAAGTCTCCACAATTAGAATTAGCACTGTGAAAAACAAGGTGGAAAATAAAAATGAAGTGTTATGATTTGGCAGGAACCTCTTCTGGGCTCAGAAGCTAAGCACGGTTAGGTTTAATTAGTATTTGGATGGAATATCGCCAGTGAATTCGAGAGTAATTTGCTAGATTGGAAAGAATCAAACATCTCAGAAGAATGCAGGGGCAATCCACAGCCTTACTGTTGCCAAGAAAACTTCATCTAGGTGTCCAGGAATGCACAAGGGATTAGCTTCTTACTTTTTACAGATGTACAATCCAGCACATGGATTCAAGCACATTTCCCATTTTATCCACCAACAAAAAATCAAAATATGAATCTCCATGCAATAAACGAATGCTGCCAACCTTGTAGAGGTATGACAAATGGGCCTCTTTTTCTATACTGCAGGGAAGAGAAAGTATAACAGCTTCAGAAAGAAAATTATTATTATCTGTCTCCCAATCATGGGTTGAAAAGGATAAAGAACTAGCGTCAGGTGAGAAAGATCAGGTCCACACAGGAAGATCCAGTTAAACTGATTTATTGCCACTCGTGTCTATGCACAGAAATCTTAACTAATGGTTGGGACCTATTAGGAGTAAGATAAGGCCAACAGAATTCAAGGGAGGTTGGACTTCGTTTGCTTGTGGCTATGTAGAGATTCTAGGCTGATCAATCTTTTGACTCCGCCCCCAGGTTCTGCCATTTCTTCCCCTTCAACTACCTGTCACCCAGGGGTGAAATCCAGCAGGTTCTAACAGGTTCTGGAGAACCGGTAGCGGAACTTTTGAGTAATTCAGAGAACTGGCAAATACCACCTCTGGCTGGCCCCAGAGTGGGGTGGGAATGGGAATTTTGCAATATCCTTCCCCCGAGGAAGGAAGGGAATGGAGATTTTGTGGTATCCTTCTCCTGGAGTGGGATTCAAGTAATTTAACAACCGGTTCTCTGCCCTAATGATTTCTTCCAACAACCAGTTTGCCAAACTGCTCAGAAAGTTAACAACCGGTTCTCCCGAAGTGGTGCGAACTGGCTGAATCCCACCACTGATATCACCTCTAGTCCTTCTTTTCATTAAACTGGCTCAGGAGTGTCAAACTGGAGGCCCACAGGCTGGATGCGTCACACGCAGGCCACGTCCACCCCGGCTCCACAAAGGGAAAAAAATGTCACGATACATCATGAGATGTGATCGAGTTCAATACCCGTGAACTAGATATACCCACTTCCTGCAACTATTCTTCATATGTTTTAGCCTCCAACACCCTAATAATTGTTGCTCTTTTCTTTACAGAACAGGGTAGAGGATCATGAGTAGGGACAAATTGCTCCCCAGAGCCCCTTAACAGATCATCCATCAGAACAACCAAACCAATTTCTTGCTTGTTATGGATCTAGAAAATTAGTCTCTTCCAGAATGAGGGATCTAAGTTTGATTTTTATTTAATCTAGTAGACGTATGATGTGTAGGATTCTTCCAAACATACTTCCCACATCTTTAATAGCTGATCCAATGGCATTGGACAAACTGATGACTTCCCTTTCCCCCTCTCACCATTGCTAAAAGCACCATCAATCTGACAATATATACAAGTCATTTTTCTTTGCAAACAAAGAAGAACATGGCATAGTTGGGAATTCTAATAGGTTTCCAAAGCCTTGACTGAGAAAATTTGCACATCTATAAACTTACTCATCAATATGTTCTAGCATTCTATCAGTCTGAGAAGATGCTAAAGACTTTATTTTATTTTATTTTATTTTATTCAATTCAATTTAATTTAATTTAATTGGTTTCAATAGTTTAGGCAGTCATTACTAGTCACCATGACTATATTTTATCATCCAAGATCTTCGGCTACCTGTTTCTGAATGGCAGTCTGCTAGGAATACCAACGAGTGTGCTTTTGTGCTTCTATCCTGATGTGAATTCTCAGGCGTCTGGCTGGCAACTGCAGGAACAAAGTCTTGGAGTAACTAGCAACTCTCACTAAGCAAATCTGGCATTTGCCCAGCATTCTCCTGAAAGCATTATTTTAACCAAAGAGTTACCCCTATAGAAAATCACAAAACAAAATACTGTAAGGGGTATAATATGTAGTCATATATTCCTTGTTATTGATGCGGTTGGTTCTTCTATTCTCTCATAGTCCAGATTTACAATGTGGCTTTCGCTAGAAACATTTAGGAATAAATAAATATTAATTTGAAGCAAGCAAACAATGACACCCTGAAGGTATATAGGAGAGATATATGCCAAGCGCTATCTGAATGCTGACTGCAGTACCTCTTAAGGGGAATGCTGATGACACTTTACTCAGCAGAAATTGATACCCAGCTATTAAAAAGCAATGAAATATCATAAAAGCTGTGTTGAATACCAGACAGAGACGTCCTTCTCAGCACTGAACTCAACAAAAAGCTTTGCTAGAGTCCTGCACTGCAATACGTAGACCTAGCATTGCTTGGAATTTTCTAAAAAGATCACTGATCAAAACCTTACTACTGTAACGCAAATGTATCATCACAGCAATCTTAAAATCAGAGTCAAAATGAAAAAAATATTCAGAGAAATAAACTCGGGTGGCCAAACAGATAGATAGTCCTTGAATTATGACCATAATGGAGCTTTTCCATCATAGATATAAGTCATGACAGTCATAAAACAGGTTAGTTATGTGATACAACCTTTTTTGTGGTAATCATTAAGTGAACACCATCATTGCAGTGGTGAAAAGTATAATTTGTTACTACCGGTTCTGTGGGCGTGGCTTGGGGGGTTAATATGACTGAGTGGGCGTGGCCAAGTTTTTTTTTTTTTTTACTTTTAAAACCATTTTTTCTACAACCTCTTCAGCCAAAGCGGTTGTAAAAAAATGCTTTTAAAAGCCTCTGACGATCCCAGCTGACTTGCCTGATCGGCAGAGGCTTTTCTTTTTTAAAAAAAGCCTCTGACGATCCCAGCTTTTCTTTTTTTAAAAAAAAGACTCTGACGATCCCAGCTGACTTGTCTAATCGGCAGAGGCTTTTCTTTTTTTTAAAAAAAGACTCTGACGATCCCAGCTGACTTGCCTGATCGGCAGAGGCTCTTTTTTTTACTTTTAAAAGCATTTTTTTGGCTGAAGAGGTTGTAGAAAAAATGCTTTTAAAAATAAAATAAAAAGCCTCTGATGATTGCACGGCTCAGCTGGGCATGGAGGTGGGGAGGAATTTTTGCTACCAGTTCTCTGAACCACCCGCAACCATCACTACCGGATTGGGCGATCCGGTCCGAACTGGGAGCATTTCACCCCTGCATCATTGTTAAAGCAAACCAATGGGCTGAGAAATGCCCTTCTAGGCAAGGAAGAGGAATCAAGCACAGAAATTAACCTTGAATCATTGGACAGACATAAGAAATCCAGGACTGATTTCCCCTAAACTCCATCAAACGTTATCTATTTGTTCCCAAGGAAAGGCTGTCTGGGAAGATTCCTGTATTATAGGCAGAATGCAATAAAATAGTTAGCTTGAAATCTACACATGTGGATCACTGGTTCACTAGGTATGTGGTTTTGCCGAAAACTGGAAATGCCAGTTTTCAGCAAAACTGTCATAAAACATAGTCACATGACCGCAGGATGCTGCAAGCGGCCGTAAATGCAGCTATGTTACTGAGCACCCAAAGTTTGGTCATGTGATTGGTGTGGGGTGCAAATGTCAGAACCTCAAATCTGAGTCATAGTAGCCCCAAAATAGGTCTGTTGTAACTTCAAATGGTTACTAAACCACCGATCATAAGTCAAGGACTACCAGTCTTTGGAAGAAGTCTACAAGAACCAGTCATGGCTCCATCGACTCAGATGAGGAAGGGGAACAACAACTATCTGCAAATGATAGACTGTAAGTCCCAGATGGTATTTTATTCTATCAGATGCCTTTGGGATGATTGGCTCTTGATCATCTGAGGCTCTTTTGCATGACAGGTTAATAAAGAAAACCTCCCAGCTTTTTCCTACTGTTAATAGTTGATATTCACCACTCACCATTCAAAAGATAGGTGGCCCACCCAGGATGTTGTCTTACCTGATCTCTCCCAGGATCTCAAGCAAGAATGCGAAAATCTCCTGGGGCTAAAATTTTATTAGTAATCTTACTGAAATCTTGGGGAAATTAATGATGTAATGAGATTTGGGGCATTTTTAAAAAATTGGGAAGGATATCCACCCAATGCTAAGAGCAGTGGTGGGTTGCCCCCGGTTTGGACTGGTTCACAAGTAAAACTGGTACAGTTTTACTGGTAGTAAAACTGGTTGGAGGCCCCGCCCACTGCCCCGGATGTCATCATCGGCGATCTACGCACGCGATCTGTGCACACAATCCCATTCCGAACCGGTTAGTAAAAGTAAGTAGAACCCACCCCTGGCTAAGACATAAGGCATTTCAGAATGAAACAGCTCTGTATATTTAAGATTCACTACAATATAATACAGTGCTTGTTCCATTTTGAAAGGAAGCTAGAAGTATTAACCCAAATTTCAGACAAGATTGATTATTCCCAGATGTTCACCTGTTTTTGAAGTATATTCCTACTCTGTGGAACTTCACTTCTAAAGAAAATAGATTCTTCCTGCCCTATTTATGGCTAAAATACTTACTCTTCAGCATTGGAAAAATAAATGCATACCCCCAACCACACAATGATTTTAACAATTAGCAATTAACAAATAAATTGCATATCACCATAGATTAGCTAATGGGCAATAATAATGAAATATGGTCACAATTCATTGAAATGCTTATACAGATACATTATATGCAGATCTTATCAGTGGTGGGTTGCCCCCGGTTCACACCGGTTGTATAGAACTGGTAAGTAAACTGGCGGGAGGCTCCGCCCACTGACCATGGCGTCATCAAAGCGCTTCTGTGCATGCGCGCAGCCCCGATGCAAACTGGTAGTAAAGGTAAGTAGAACCCACCCCTGGATCTTATATATATAAACAGAGTTGGAAGGGACCTTGTAGGTCATCTAGTCCAACCTCCACCCAAGCAGGAGACCCTACACCATTTTTGACAGATGGCACTCCAACCTCTTCTTGAAAGCTTCCAATGATGAAGTTCCCACAACTTCTGAAGGCAAGTTGTTTCTTTGGTTGATTGTTCTCACTCTCCTTGATCACTTTCCATCCATTATTCCTCGTCTGGCCTTCAGGTGCTATTGGTATAAGTAGTCCTTGACTTATGACCACAATTGGGACCAGATTTTTGTTGTTTCATTCTTACTTAGAGGCTCAGTTGAGGCAGGTCTGACAGGCAGTTTTAAAATGAATCGCACCCAATTTTACGACCTTTTGCCATGACTGTTAAGCAAATCCCTGTTGTTAAGTGAATAATGTGGTCATTAAGCAAATCCAGCTTCCCCTACTGATTTTGCTTGTAGGAAGCTGATAGGAAGGTCACAAATGACTATCACATGATCCCGGATGCTGCAACCTTTGTAAATCCATGTCAGTTGCCAAGCGCCCACATTTTGATCATTTGATTGTGGGAATGCTGCAACAGTCATAAGTTTGAGAACTGGTCATAAATCTCTTTTTTCAGTGCCATTGTAACTTCAAACAGTTGTTAAATAAATGGAGTATGTCAAGCACTGCCTCTATATTTATTTGCGAATATATGCCCTGTACATTTTTTCTTCTTATTTCTATAGATATTTTCCTTTATAACTTTATGCACTATTTTCTTCTTCTTTTTGTATTTAATTCATAAAAGCATAAATAAATACACTTCAAGCTTGGCTACATGGCTCCTTTCTGAAGAGAAAGAGAAGGTTCTATCTTTGAACCAGGGGTGGGTTGCTACTGGTTCACCCCGGTTTGGGCAAACCGCTAGCAGCGGCAGGAGGCTCCGCCCACCCACCCAGACGTCATCAAAAATGCTCTGCGCATGCACAGAATCTGCTGCGCACTCGCAAAGCAAGCAAGCACGCCCGTACACTCCCAATAGCAAATTGGTAGCTCCGGGATTTGAATCCCACTACTGCTTTGAACCTGTGCAAAATGAGCTATTGCAGAGTATTAAGGAAATTGCGCAGCAGCTGTCCAGATGAAGCCAAACTTGTCATCTTTTATATAAATATCAATATATTTAATGTTTAAATTTATAGCAGCCTCTCTCATCATCCAGAAAAGGAAGAACACAAGATAGTCAAGAACAGAGAAACATCATGAGGTAAATCAAAGAGTATACAGAACACAGAAGAAAAAGGCGGGAGGAAAAGGGAAACTCCCCCTTTATACTTGCAGCAACCAATCACAGCGTAGATTGCCTCATGCATGAGTAAAGCACTCTCTAACTAGTCAACTACAACTGTGTGTTCTGGCCTATTGTACACTTTGCTGTTCCAGCTACTAAATTCAGTATACTAACACTGAGGCTAAACTGAAAGAGCAAAGAGGCATTTAAAAAATGGGTGTAAAGCAGAAGCAGTACTCTCAGTTTAAATAATTCTCAGTTTAAGGTGATGATTGTCGCAAGGACCCAAGAATGCCCTTATTTTGATGTACAGAAAGTATAGAAAGAGAGTGCAAAACTATAACTACAGTTGTTTGGGGTTATTAAATGAGTACTGTACACCTACAATAAATGCTATCTTGGAGAGAAAATACTAATTATATGACAGACATCATATAAGAAGGAATGTTCATTGAGCTTTTTATTCGTTGCTCACCACTTCCTTAAGTCCAATTTTTTTTCCCCTTTTAAAAATAATGTTGTGCAGTTGTGAACAGACATTCTCCTTCCTTTTGGATTTTACGGTTCTCTAGGGCATCCTAAGGAATGAATCAGTTATGCCTGACATGCCAGCATTAAGAAACCAGGAGACCCGTTCAAGCTATTTTGGTACATTCCTTTGATTTATGGAGTAATTTCAGCAAAACAATCCATGTGATGAGTGTGAAAATCCAACTGTGATTCACAGTTTTAAATTAGAAATGTAATGTAGCAGAAGTCGGAGTATGCTGTACATTAAAAGCAGAGATATGACTTGTGTTGTGGGAATGTAGTTGGAAAATAGTGTATTCCATGGTTCTGGCAACAATCAGTTTTGATACACTATGGAAATATCATAGCACCGGAGTATTTTGCAATACTATCAGTAAAATTGCATCCCCTGTAAAAATGGAAATATCTGTTGGTGCCAGGGATTGCATAAACCAAAAAAAAAAAAAAAAAATCCTCAGATCGTATTTCATAAAGGACCTCACTGCTGCCCCAAATCACTGTTACTACCTATTTATTAGAGTTGTGTGAATATTCTACTCATAAATTGGATTCCAAGGAGATTTGTTTGAAATATCTCCTTCACGTTGACTCTTTGAGTCAAATAATCAAATTGATGTCTTACGTCCAACTGAGCAATTGAATGGAATTATTGCACTGAGGCAGGTGTATTCAAGTCAGTGGAAAAGCTCAGTTGAGTTTGTGTAGATCTTTACAACCTATCCCAGGTTTTGAATTCAGCTGATCTGCCATTCGAACTGCAAAGCCATTTCAGGTCAGAGAGCAAATTCTAGCAGAATTACAAATTTGAATCAAATTAATTAGGCCACTGAATAGAATCCTGAATTCAGAATAGACTTTGGCTGATTTGCATAATCTTACTATTCACCGGATGCTCCCAAGAGCATTAAGCGAAAAACAAAGACTTGCATTTATTTTTCTTCTCTTCTTCTTCTTGGGAAATGAATGGATTGAGAGCAAAACAAATGAGAGGAAATGAAGAACAGTGGGGACAGATGAGGTTTGGAAATCCTGCAAAGAGAAATGTTCCTGCAGCAAATGTGGACTAAAGGTCAATGGAGTCATTAAAGTTTTGATGAAACGGCTCTCACTGTGGATCATTAGACCTATTCCTGGGCATGCTGAGTAAATCTAACGCTCAGATATCTGAAAATCTGTTGCACAGAAGAACCTGTTCTCTGTTGCTCCAGTGGGTTTTTGCTCCAAGGAAATAGCTTCAAGCTAGATGTCAGGAGGAATTTCCTGAGTGTTATCAGTTGTCAGCCAGTGGAACAAGCTGTCATATGAACTGTTGAGTTCTCCATTAAAACAGTGGCTGCTTGGTCACCTGCCACTCATGCTTCAGTGGCTCCTGCACTGATCCAGGAGGTGTAGCCGATGGCCTCTAAGGTCTTCCAGCTCTATGTTGCTATGATAAAAAGGTTCAATACATACCAGGTATATTCTGTTCTTGTTCCTCTCAATAGAGCCAGTTTGAGATTTCTTTTTAAAAATCTTGACGTTTGAGGCAGAAATGTGGGACACGTTGTAAAGTATAAATGCTTAAAATATACTACCTTAACCGGAATACAACCAAAAGGTATTTCTTTGATATAATCACAAGGCCATGATTTGATCCAGCTAATGTATCACTCTCTCTATGTGCATTCTTTGCATTTCAGCAATTAGATCCAAAATCATACTGGGTAAAATCTATATGAAATATATATCTGTGTGTGTGTGTGTGTGTGTGTGTGTGTGTGTGTGTGTGTGTGTGTTTAGGATATATATGTGGGATGATATGTGTGTAAAATTGCACTGTAAGCTTTCCTGTGGTCAGAAGATTTTTAATTTTTGCAACAATTATTATACAGAACTGCCTAAACACCACAGCACATTATGAATGATATTTTTCTCTTTTATTTTTTCCCAATATTTCAGAATGTACCTTATTAATGTTATGACAGGCATAATATCTTCCAAAGCAAGCTTATCATAATATGCTCCAGGGCTCATTAGAATCCTAACCTCTTAATATACTTAATATAATATACTAATCTTAATATAATATACTAATCTCAATATAGTAACATCATATGATAATTATTTAACAACTTGAGCTCCACCAAGAATTCCCATTAATGCATTTGCAAAGGCTCTTTTGAGTTAGGATTAGGGATAGGGGGGAAGGTTCCAGTTCTAGATCAAGGGATCTAAAGTATCATTTTTCTAGGGTTCTAGCTCTTGGGGTTCTAGATCAAAGGGCTGTAATGTCTCATCACCCTCACCAGATGCCATTAAATCAGTTTCTCAGAATAATGCTTTATTGCTTGTGGTCTGTTCAATCCATTGGCTACTGATTTTGCTTTTCCACTTACTTTCAGCAATTATTTGGTGATATCTCAACCATTCAAAGAATGTGATCCTAGAGCCATTGTACCATAAGATGGTTGTCTTAGGCATCATAAGCTGTGGGGTGCAATGAGTTGTTGGAGAGATTCAGAGTATTTTCAATAGAGGATATTGTGTCATTTGTGAAGCACAAGGAACCAGAACAACACTGTGAGCTGATCAGAGAAGTTTCTTGATTGCTTCCTGCCTATTTACAAGAATCTCACCAGACTAACTTCACTCTCTTGGGAACAACCAGATAAGGACTTCAGGGATTTTAGAGGGGGTCAGGTCTCCATCACTCCATCACTCTCTCCAAGTTGCCAGTCTCTTAACTCCATCTTCCACTTCACCTGGAAATTCCACCACAGATTACAAGTGATGAATTATTCAAATACTCGCCTACTTGGGCAATTGATGATGAGAGTGGGTCTCGATGAAATGGAGAGGGGAGCACTCAGGCATCAAAGTACTTTCAGGTGACTGTAAATCCTTCAGGAATGAAGAAAACTTCGGGATCATCTGCTGTAAGAGTTGCTGGACTGTCCCAATTTTCATTGTTCGAACTGTTCCTCTAAATCTCTTCTTTTCTGTTGTAAAAAGATAGAATCAGAGGACAAATTTCTCTACTCCTTTAATAAATGCTAGTGATGCATTTATTCACCATCTGGGAGAAGACTTCACTCTTGGCAATAGTATATACTACTGCAATTTATCAAGCCCATGATTGAAAATTTTGATTATGAGAAATTAATGCCATATGGAACACATATATTGCACCTATCTAACCCTTGGCATCTTGCTTTTATCTGAAATGTTAAAGTGGTTCTGAATAATAATTAAATCAAGTTCCCTCATTTCTTTCCTCATTTTTAATTTATATTATATTTTTGTGAGGTGATGGAACCGCGTTCAGTATCAACCCTGGAAATCAAGCTTCTTTTGGAAATGCTGTTTTCCTATGCATCTCAAATGAATATATAAACTTGCCCAAAGTGTTTTATCGCTGAAGACTTATTTACTTATTTATTTTATTTTAGAAAAAGATTATATTGCCGCCTATGGTGCCTCAAGGAGGCTTACACGAATATGAAAACATCATATATATAAAATAAAACTAATAGAAGAAAATAATCAAATGATCAAAATCAAGATGATGGCTTCTCTCAGTCCGTGGATGAAAACGATAATGGCTGGAACTTCACTACTTCTCCAAAAACTTATGATAGGACTGATCATCTATTGCGCCTAAAAGCTACAAGGTGTTGTGGCCCGTCAGCGGCCTGTGCAGCTAATAGCTGATTCCGACAGCGAGGAGGCTGGTGTGGTGCTGCGCTAGCAGCCTGTGCAGCTGGCACTTGAGTCGGACAATGAGGAGGCTGGAGAAGATGTGTTGCCAGAGGCGGGGATTCAGCCAGGGCCTTCAGAACCTCCAGAAGCTCCTATAAATGAAGAGGAAGAAGAGGAGGAGCCTCTTCTCGATGCACGGGCGCACAGAGCTGCCAAAAGGCAGGAGTGGCTCCTCAGGAGGAGGTCTCCTCGAGAGTAAGGCTTGGGGCTAATTGGCCACTCCCTTAGCCTATTTAAGGAAGGATGATGACTGAGGCAATTTGCAGGGAACAACTTCGTTCACTCTCCTTCGCGCTGGATCTTGGTTCTTTTATCAGTGTCCTGCAAATTGCTTCTGGGCTTTCTGCCAATCCTAGTAAGATTACAATTATTTATTCTTTGGATTCTTGTAGGCTATTAAGAAAGTTAATTAACAGCCTTTGTTTGAAAAAGATTGATTTAATTTAGTAAACTAAGGTTTGTACAGACTTTGTGCTGCGTTCTTTGGGGTCCATAGTTGGGGCAGAACACAAGGAATTTCATAACACATAAGGCAGAGCACAAGGCATACAGCTCTGTCCTCTAATATTTGGTTGTCCCTTCCCATCACCGGTTGCCTGGAGCAGTTCTCTAATTACACCTCATGATTGGAGCATTCCTGTTTCCATTACATGCAAACCTCAGTACTAGGTTTTTCAAACTTTTTTGGCCAGTCCATGCATTTAATATTTTAAAAGCATATTGTGAGTACTTTTCAGTCACCTGCATTGGCACCCATCCTTGCTCGAGTAATTAATCTCTTTTTTATCCCTATTATGCTGATTGTGCTCAAAGTTTATTAATATGATGGCTCAATAGGTCAGTTGGCCAGACTGTATATTAGATCTGCGTGGACCACTTCAGTGCTTGACAGAATCATCTAATGCTTTCTATTAACTCGAGTGGCTGCGTAATGTGCTTGCTTTTTGTAGCAGAATAGTGCTCTGCAGGCAATAACCAACAGAAGTTGACAAGAAAAAACAGGGACCGTTTCAGGAAAAAGTGCAAGAAAAGTAAGGATGTCATTGCCTGTGCATTTTGCTAAAATGAAGGTGATGTTTCCATCTTGGAGAAGCTGATCATGAGCGAAAAGTATGGACAGAGCTATACTGAAGGAAATCCTTGACAAGTAAGAAGTAGAAAAGCTAAGGAGCAAATCACAGATCAAGCAATAAGCAATTTGGCCTTGTCTCCCAGCAAGGTCTAGACGATTTTTCTTCCTCCGTGACAATAAACAGCATTCTTCATGCTGAGATCCTCCCGAAGAGCTGGAAATACAGTTCCTCAGAATTCTCATTGAATATGGAAAACATCAGCCAAGAAAACAAACATTGACCGATCATCAAATCAATCCAGAAGTTTTTGCTCAAGGCTCAGATGACCAGGTTAGAATTATGCAGCTGTCTGGAAAGAGCTCTAGTGCTGGAAAAAAGTGGAAGGAAAGAGAAAGAAGATGATCAACAGCAAGTTGGATGAACCCACGTGTACCATTAGAAGAACTGAAAGACCATGTTACAGATCATCATGGATCATCATGGGACAGATCAACATGGAGAAAATCTAGCTATGTGGGGTGACTAGGAGTCTAAAAGAACATGATGGCATGTGATCAATCAATTAATGGGAAGCATAGTTCAGGTTCCCTTGGCAAAATAATACATTAGAAATGTATGTGATTGTTTACTTCTACACTGTAGAAGTACAGAGAATGAGAGCAGAGGCATTTAGATCATCATCCATTATTAGCCCTGTGCAGAGACAAAGAGCAGCTATCACACAGTCTTAACCAGTGAATACATTCTGCTTCCTGTAGAAGAAAATATTTGTAGCTCAGAGTTGAAATGAGAGGTCTTCAGGGCTCTCTGAGCTGGGTTGTTTTCTCGCAGACATTTCATTACCCAATCTAGGTTGCATCATAAGATCAGCCCTCAACATCAGCACAGGTGATCTTACCTAGTTTGGGTAATAAAATATCTGCAAGAAAACCACCAAGCTCAGAGAGCACCAAGGACCTCTCACATTCTGTTTCTATTAAAATTCCATCTATTTTCATTCGGATTCATTCACGCTCTCTACATGGGGCTCCCCTTGGGGTGCACCCGGAGTCTCCAACTAGTGCAGAATGCGGCCATGCGGGGGATTATGGGAGCGACGGGGCGCTCCCATGTGACTCTTCTCCTGCGCGAGCTGCATTGGCTTCGGGTGGACTTCCGGGTACGCTTCAAGGTGTTGGTGATCACCTTTAAGGCGCTCCATGGCTTAGGGCCGGGGTATTTATGGGACCGCCTTCTGCCACCAATTGCCTCTCACCGGCCAGTTCGCTCCCACAGAGAGGGCCTCCTCAGGGTGCCGTCAGCCAGACAATGTCGGCTGGCGACCCCCAGGGGGAGAGCCTTCTCTGTGAAGGCGCCTACCCTCTGGAACAATCTACCCCCAGAGATACGAGTGATCCCAGACCTCCGGACTTTTCGTCGGGCCCTTAAAACCTATTTCTTTCAGTTAGCCGGGCTGGCCTGATTTTATATTGGTTTTAAAATTTGATACTGATTTTAATTGAAATGTTTTAAATTATGGGCCAAATTTTATTTAATTATTTTAAAACTATTTTAACTTTTGTGTACAAATGTTTTATTTTTGGCTGTTCACTGCCCTGAGTCCGAAAGGAGAAGGGCGGTATAGAAATTTAAATAATAAATAATAAATAAATAAATTGTTGAATCAACTTTTCGACAAGAGCCCCAGCTCATCACTATCCGAGCACTAACTTCAACTCAAAGGCAAAGCAAAGGGGAAGGAAACACTGAGTGACACTTTCACCAGGCAGATGGATAAATTACACGACTGAGCACAGAATTTCCATTTGGAAATTTCCATTTCCAATTGCTAAGCAAGATAGTTGTTCGGTGAGTTCACCCCCCCCCCACACACACACTTTATGACTTTTCTTGCCACAGTTGTTAACTGAATAACTGAAGTTAAGTTAGTAACACAGCTATTAAGTGAATCTGGCTTCCTCATTGACTTTCTTTGCTTGTCAGAAGGTTGCAACAGGTCATCACATGACCCTGGAAGCCATCATAAATACATGTCACTTGCCAATCATCCGAATTTTGATGATGTGATGATGGGGATGATATGTGAAAAATGATCATAAGTCACTTTTTTCAGTGCCATTGTAACTTCAAACGGTTATTAAATGAATGGTTGTAAACCAAGGACTAGCTGTCAGAAACATCATTATCAGGGAAATGTTCTTATCCTCGTTTCTATCTAACTTTGTCTCTGCCTTCCTAAGATTGATCTCCTCTGTACTTTTCCATCTATCCTTTTTTCTTTTTCATCTTACGTAACCCCAGAACAGCAACACACTTTCTTCACAATGAGCTAATTTCTTTTTCCAGTGAAAATAATGCTGCATTTGATTAACACCACAGTTCACTGAACTCAGAAATTGCTAGTTAAGTATTTTCTAACCAGCAATGGCCTTATTCTTAATAAGTAATAATCTGTTCAGCAAATGTAACCTCCCCCCCCCCTTTTCATTGATGAATAATCACCAGGAAGGTTTCATTTCTAATCGTTAGGATTCTTCTCCAATTGTACCATGATTTCCAACATTAGACACAGTGGCAGTTTAGAGTATATATGTGTACGTGCATCCACAATAAATATTGTGTGCGCAAAACTAATGGTACATTTTAGGGGACAAATAATTTTTTAGAGAGAAATCATTCAAGGAAGTGAAGTAGAACCGCTAGATATTGGGAGAGCAAGAATTTTGATGTATAAATAAATTAAACACTTTGCTGACTAGCATCTTTGTGTAATTTTTTAACCCAATTATATTTCATCATCATTCCTCATCATTTCATTACGGTTTTGTCATAGACACAGAGCGTTAGATCCAAATGGAAGACATGCTTAGAGAGACTTGGAAAGTATGTAATACAACCCATACAATTTTCCAGCTTTATAGCATCTTTCTTAAGGATATACAGTTGGGAATTTCAGACCAGCTCCAATCTGTAAATGACTTCTAAAATACGTATGGCTACCACAGTGATCCTTAAGAAAGCTGATCTTAAAGGTCTATCTTGGACCTCCTCAAGCCTTGATTCTTTTTTTCTGCTCAACTTGAACATGCCATGAAATTAACCAGGGATCTTAAGCATGCAAAATTTCATACCTGGAAAATTTAACAGTTATTATAAACAATCTAGAGCTGAGCTTGCAGAAGGTATAAAAGAACTGTTAAAGGGAGGTGGAGTGGGGGAGGAAGGAAGGAAGGAACAAGCCATTAAGGATGGATTTGAAGAGATTGCACAACCCATAGATTGAAAGAAGCATGAGAAAGAAACTCAAGATAACCTCAGCTTGATTTTGTGTAGTATACAGTGGAACTTGAACAGCCTTTCAAGATTATGCTATTATATCCTATTGAAATGTACTTGAATAGCAATAGCAGAAGCCCTTAGACTTATATACCACTTCACAGTGCTTTCCAGCCCTCTCTAAGCGGATTACAAAGTCAGCATATTTGCCACCCAACAATCTGGGTCCTTATTTTACCGACCTCAGAAGGATGGAAGGCTGAGTCAACCTTGAGCCTGGTGAGATTTGATCCGCCGAACTGCTGGCAGCCGGTGATCAGCAGAAGTAGCCTGAAGTACTGCACTCTAACCACTGCGCCACCGTGGCTCTTGAATATTAGTAGCTCAGGTTGGTAGCTGGGCTGTTGGTTTGCTTGGAGCTCAAACCAACAGCCCATTATACCTTATCCTACAACAATAAAATAGCATTCCTAGGATCCATGCATTTAATCATCTCTTTCTTGACCTGGGCTACCTCAAAGAACTGATAACATTCTATGTTCTTTCAGCATCTCTGGAGTGCTTAATCTATTCTCCAAATCCCTCTTAAGTGACTTCTTCCTTCCTTCTTAGCCCTTTTATACCTCCCCCAAGGTCAGCTCTAAATCCCTTTACAACGATACTGTGGGTGAGTTAGATATCATCAGATAGATTTGGAATGGGGTAAGGAAGAGCTATGGGTAGAACTAAACTATAGAGCACATGGTATCCTTTACAATACATGCAAACATTTCTGGTTCCAAAAGCTAATACATCCTGCCAAAAGAAAGAAGCAAGGGGAAGGCTCTTGTTTAAGACACGAAATACCCTCACCTTCAGATGAATGGAATACAGTGGTGGGATTCAGCCAGTTTGCACCTATTCGGGAGAACCGATTGTTAACTTTCTAATCAGTTCAGAGAACTGGTTGTTGGAAGAAATCTTATTTTGTTTTATTCCACTTTACAGGGCTAATCCTATAAGGAAGGCAGGAAGGAAACATTCTGATGTTGTTTCTAGCCTAATCTTTATTGCTCTGCTTACAGAAACTGCCTCTCTGGTTAACCCTTATTACATTGTAACAGTGAGTGACGTTGAGTTGGCCACGCCAACATGGTCACATGATCACCGAACCACGCCTACCCAGATGGTCATTAGGGCAGAGAACCAGTTGTTAAATTATTTGAATCCCACCACTGATGGAATATATGATTGGTGTATAGCATCTCTGTTTCAATTCCATGTTGCACACAATGACTGAATTTGCTTTGTATATGGAACCATAAATTGTCAGCCAGGATAAACCAAACTTGGAAAGTTTATATTTTTTAATTATTATTATTATAAGGAAGAGTAACAGAATCTGGCAAGTTTAGCTGTGCTTCCTCCCTCACCCTCTTTATTTTTATGAGAACTAGGGAAAGTCATGACTCAAATGTTTCCTGAAATTACATTTCTGACAATGACTCAGATTTCTTTTCTCAAACAGCTATCTTGGTTGCAGCTCTTCCTCCTGTCCCTCAGGTTATTCTTTCTGCCCATTCCGTGATCTAATTGAGCAATCCAAGTTCATACAATGTGCTAAGCTGTTTTCACCCCCCTCCCCCCCCCCACCTCCCAGACACACTCCATCCCAAACTTTAAAACTTACCAAACTTAGCCTGGTACAGAGTAGCATCTGCTAGATATCTAGAATAATTGACATGATCTTTGTGCATACCTAGCCATTGAAGGGTACTGCAAAAAAAAACAAAAAAACAAAAAAAAAAACAAGGTGCTGTGAGAGAATTTTTCTTTCTCCATTTTAACCATCCCAGTTTTTAATGCATAAGCAGAACCTGCTGTACCATTCACGAAGGAGAAAAGGTAAAGGTTTCTCCTGTTGTGGCTCTGTTACCTAAGCCTGTGTCATCGGCAGGAGAGGACTCCGAGAGTGAAGGAGAGGAGTTGGCAAGGCCTCCCTCTCCAGGACCCTCCTCTCTGGCAATGCCTTCGGTGCCCGCCGAAGGGCAAGAGATAGGCCTGGGGCCAAGCACGTCCATGCAGCCACAGGTGGACAGTAATGAAGGAGATGAGTCTTGGCTGGATCCTTGGCAGTGTCGCAGAGATAAGCGCGCGCAACAGAAGAAAAGGTGTGCCTGAGATTAGGCTGAGTCACTGGACCACACCCCACAGGGTATAAAAGGGGATGAGGTGGCCATTCAGACTCTGTGACGGACAAAACTAACTACTATCGAGTCACATTGCATCTTTGGAAACAACATTATCTGCCTTGGATTTATTTTATGAACCGGACAATACTTGAACTGTGTGTATTTTGTTTATGAGTAAAGTTCTTGGCAAGCAGCTACTGGGTTGCTGCCAAGCTTCTTATCGGAAAAATTGGTTGTCTGCCAGTTTATTTAACCCCCGGCTGTCTGTTCATGTGCGTGTGTGAGACGGGGACAGAACATCTCCTGTCTAATCAAGTCTGGCTCTAAAAGGTGTCCTTTGTTTCTTAGCTGAGAGAGCCAGTGCTGTTTGAAAATGCTTCTGTGATCATATGGCTGGCATGACTATTCGCCAAGGCTCAAGGAACGCTGTTACCTTCCCAGTGAAATGGTAGCTATTTATCTACTCACATTTGTATGCTTTTGAATTCCTAGGTTGGCTGTAGGAGGAGCTGGGGCAGGAGCTGGGAGTAACAGAAGCTCACCCTGTCACATGCCACTCAGGTCTCAAACACATACGGTCAGAATTCCAGCTGACAAGCTCGGCGTCTTTAACCACCGAGCCATCACACCTGCTGGCTCATTCCAAACAGAGCAAATTCAATTCCAGATTTGACGGTGGGAAAATGAGACCATCTTACTTTGGTCAGTGTCTAATTGGACCCTTTCTTCTACTTCAGAGATGTCAAACTCAAGGCCCGTGGGCCAGATGTGCCGCAGGAAACAGCGAAGGATCGGCCCGTGGGCCAGATGTACCGCCCTGGAAACAGCGAAGGATCGGCCCACGGTGCCTCTGCCAGCGAAAACGGAGTTTGGGATACTGCAACAGTCTCCTGCAGCCCTCTGCCAGAGAAAATGGAGACCCTCCTGAGCTCTGTTTTCACTGGCAGAGGGTTGCAGGAGGCTATCGAAGCCTCCCAAGCTCCGTTTTCACTGGCAGAGTGCTCAGGCCACCACAGACGCCCCCGACATGAGTGATGTCGAGCTGGCCATGCCCATCCTGGCCACATCCACCCGGCCCCCCAGGTCAAACATAAACCCTCAAAGAAATCGAGTTTTATACCCCTGTTCTACTTCCTTTTCTGCTCTCGGGTCTGCTTGCAGTAAGGCTAAAGATCTCTTTCAGGTCTCTCCCATGCAATACTAGGTGACCAGGCGAACAACGTAAGAAAGATAGAAAGTGCTTTTCAAGCCACTGCAAAGGGGAGAAAGGGGAGTTTTAAAATGAAAAAAAAAAATAGATCAACTTCTACTGATGTAAAGACATATGGCCTCTTCTCCCCTTCAAAAACCTCCCACGATCTTTTGCAAAAAGTGAAGGATGAATGGATGGATGGATGGATGGATGGATGGGAATGTAAAACCCACGATTTGGATCAGCGATAATAAGAACCATTTTAACTAACACTATCCCAAATTGTGCAACAGGCTTCATGGCCAGGAACTGCAGCTTCAAGAAACAAAAGAGCCTCCAACAACTGCAATGGGGTACACATTTGTGATACAAGAGAAGAGAAAGGCAAAGAAAGGCAGTATGACTGACCTTTTTGGCCACTACTGCAAACACAGGCAGTCCTCGACTTACAACAGTTCATTTAGTGTCCATTCGAGGTTACAGTGGCCCTGAAAAAAGTGCAGAGGTGAGTTTCAGCAGGTTATGACCAGTTCTGGAGAACCGGTAGCGGAAATTTTGACTAGTTCAGAGAACCGGTAGTAAAAATTCTGACTGGCCCTGCCCCCCATCTATTCTCTGCCTCCCGAGTCCCAGCTGATCGGGAGGAAATGGGGATTTTGCAGTAACCTTCCCCTGCCATGCCCACCAAGCCATGCCATGCCCACCAAGCCACGCCCACAGAACTGGTAGTAAAAATTTTTGAAACCCACCCCTGAAAAAGTGACTTATGACCAGGGGTGGTATTCACTTACCTTCACTACCGGTTCAGAAATGTGAGTGTGCGCATGCGCAGAGCATCAAAAACGTGGATAAATGGGACGTTTTCCTGGCAGGTGGGCGGAGCCACCCGCAGCAGCCACTACCAGTTCGCCTGAACCGGATAGAACTGGCTGAATACCATCACTGCTTATGACCATTTTTTCACACTTACAACAGTGTCAAGCATCCCCATGGTAACATAATTAAAATTCAGATGCTTGGCAATTGATATTTTTGATGGTTGCGGTGTCCCAGAGTTATGTGATCATCTTTTGTGATCTTCTGACAAGCAAAGTCAATGGGGAAGCCAGATTCATTTAACAACCATGTTATCAACTTAACAACTGCAGTGATTCACTTAACAACTGTGGCAAGAAAAGTCATAAAATGTGGGAAACTTAACTGTCACTTAACTGTCTTGCTTAGCTACATAAATTTTGGGTTTAA
Organism: Pituophis catenifer annectens; assembly: GCF_029215685.1. NCBI lineage: Eukaryota > Metazoa > Chordata > Lepidosauria > Squamata > Colubridae > Pituophis > Pituophis catenifer. The sequence goes on from NW_027256887.1 coordinate 80,961,538, forward strand.
TTGTGGTCATAAATTGAGGACTATCTCTAATGAGGTGGCTTCTCCTACTTCTCCCCACTTGAATTTCACAGCTTACTTAGTTCCCCTTTTAAATAGTCCTCACACTTCAGGAATGGGCCAAAGGAAGGAGGACCAAATAGCTTATCTTTTGATTGGGATGCTGTAGAAAACTGTTGAGAATACCTTGAGCTACACAAAGAGTAGTAGTTCAGTGGTAGATGATATAAAACCGGGCTCTTCACTGGAAGCATTAACAATGAAATTAAAATTTAAATATTCCAGGTCCTTAATGCATAGGTAAGAATTTTTGGAGAAGATCTCAGTGTTTGGGAAAATTTTTAGAAACAATGGAAAACATGGTCAGAATGCTATCAATGACATTCTAACATAAGCTTACAAGAACTCAAGTTAAGTACCACATTTTTCGGAGTATAAGACGCACCGGAGTATAAGATGCAGCTTAGTTTTGGGGGAGGAAAATGGGGGGGGGAATCTGTCTACCAGTTATTCATCTGGCTAGCGTCCTTAGTCTGATCAGCTTCAGCACATTAGTTTGCTGGTTTTTTATCCCCTGCTTGGGGATAAAACACAGCTTCTAAAGCACAATTGATCTTTGGAGAGAGAAGCAATGAGAAAAGCAGGCAAAGCACGAGATCGCTTCACTCGCTAGCGCCTCGTTAGGGCTGAAAAAAAGCTTCACAGCTGAGAGTCGGAGGGAGCAGGGGAAGATCACTTCACTGAAAAAAAGCTTCTAAAGCACAGCTGAGAGTCGGAGGTAGATCTAGCACCTCCTTAGGGCTGAAAAAAAGCTTCGAAAAAGCTACATTCGGAGTATAAGACACACCCAAATTTTCAGCCTCTTTTAGGAGGGAAAAAAGTGTGTCTTATACTCTGAAAAATACGGTAGATACTTTTAGAATCCTCTCTAAAATGACGTCTTTCAGCTCAGGAAAGCTAGAAAGCAAAGGAATAGCTGAGTAGCAACCACAGCTAGGTAGAACATTAATTTTAATAATTGTTAAGTAATAACGAACTGTGGCGTTCTTTGGGCTCTCTGAGCTTGGGTGTTTGATTACAGATGTTTCATTACCCAACTAGGTAATAGCACTTTATAGCACTCTCTGGGCAATTTACAGTGTAGAAGGATTATTTGCATATCGCTCCCAACAAACTGGATTGGAAGGCTGAGTCGACTTTTGAGCCTCATCAGGATCGAACTCCAGGCTGTGGGCAGAGTTGGCCTGCAATACTGCACTTCAGCCACTGCACCACCAGAGCCTCTAGATTCCGTTACCTAGTTAGGTAATGAAACACCTGCAAGTGAACACAACAAAGGTGAAAGAGCATCAACAACTCCATCGTTCAACCCTGAGCTATGTGTATTCTCCTCTATTGGAGCAACTAACTCCATCAAGTGACCTTGAGTAGGTGCCCCACGGCGGAGCACTTAAAGGACCCATAGCCAATCATTGCACATTGCCAGGATGGCATTAAGAATTGAGGAGCTGCAGCAGCGTCTCACTTAAAAGCCAGCACGCAGCAGCTACAGATTTAGAGTCTTGTTATAACTTGATTGATGGATAAATAGATCAGACGCGGAATGGGTGCACATAAGGAGTGCCATTTATTCTCTTTCAGCCCTAACAAAGCGCTAGCGTTGATCATTCCTTTTCTTTATCGCAAGCGGGGCTTTAATCAGGAAGGGAAAGGAGAGGAGAGGAGAGGAGAGGAATTCAATAAGGATTAACCTTGAAGCTGTTCTCATCTAGTTCTGACAACTTCTTAAAAATAAAACAATAAGAAGTCTGTAAAAGAGAAGGAGAAAAACTGTTGCCGAATAAAGACAGCTATGCACAAAGACAGAGATGTTTCAGGCTTGGGTTTGCCCACGTGATGAAATTTGTTCCTGCCTTCTGTCAAGCTGGGGAAATCAAGAGATCCAGGCAGTTCAAATGAGTGTAAATATTTTTTTTTTAATTTGATTTATATGCCGCCCTTCTCCGGAGACTCAGGGCGGCTTACAGTGCGTTAAGCAATAGCCTTCATACTTTTGTATATTTTATACAAAGTCAGTTTATTGCCCCCACAAACTGGGTCCTCAATTTACCTACCTTAGAAAGGATGGAAGGCTGAGTTAACCTTGAGCCTGGCAAGATTCGAACTTACTTTAATTGCAGACAGCTGGTGTTAAATTACAGTGCCTTGTCTGCAGAGCTATCCAGGATCCTCAATTTATTGCAAGTTTAAGCTCTCTACAAGAATCTGACCAACTAAAGGTCAAGGGAAATGAGCGGGAGATAAGAGAGGCATTCAAGGTGGACTGGATTTAAATCTCTTGTGGGCGCGCAGGGACTCATGACTTATGATGCATTTGACCCCTCCTCGGGCTCAACCTGGTCATCTCCTACACCTTCTTGACAATAGACAATTAACATATAGTTTTTCATTGCCCTTTTTACACCAGCTTATATGCAGACATACCATTGCCACCCCTTAACAAAATCCCAATCTTTTATGAGGAAAAGGAGCTCCATCAGAACCAATATAGTGTCAAAGTTCTCACCAGTGGCAGTTTCCATAAGAAGATCTAAGATATCAAATTCTTGGGCTGGTTCTATTTCGAAATCTCCCTCTCTATTGTATTTCTTCTTTTTCCTGTTTTACATTTTTTTGGGGTTGGTTGCTGTGGTGAAATTCAATTTTTTTTCCTACCAGTTCTGTGGGCGTGGCTTGGTGGGCTTGGTGGGTGTGGCTTGGTGGACGTGGCAGGGGAAGGATACTGCAAAATTTCCATTCCCTCCCCACTCCAGAGGGAAGGATATTGCAAAATCTCCATTCCCACCCCACTCTGGGACTAACCAGAGGTGGTATTTGCCGGTTCTCCGAACTGCTCAAAATTTCCGCTGCCGGTTCTCCAGAACCTGTCAGAACCTGCTGGATTTCACCCCTGGTTGGTTGGTTGGATGGATGATTATGTGCCATCAAATCATTTTCAAACCATAGCAAAAGCACAAAGTTTTTCATAATGATCTGTCCCTTGCATAATATTTCAGCTCTTCCAATTGTATACTCATTTTCACTGTAAGTGGGTCCATCCACCTGGTTACTGGTCATTCTTTTTTGTCTTTCCTTCCCCCTTTCCTAGAGTCTTCTTCAGAGAGTTAGATCATTGCATGGTGTATCTGAAGTAGGGTCATTTGAGTCTGGTCATTTGTGCCTTGAATTCTTCACTTACGACCACAATTGGAACCAGAATTTCCCATTATTACTAAGCAAGGCAGTTGTTAAATGATTCACGCATAATTTTATGGCTTTTTTGTCATGGATGTTAAGCAAGTCACACAGCTGTTAAGCAAATCTTGTTTCCCTCGTTGACTTTGCTTGTCAGCTGCTTTTGAATAACAAGATACTTAGAGGGACTTCCTAACCTGCGCCGTGGTGGCACAGTGGTTAGAGTGCAGTACTGCAGGCTACTTCTGCTGACCGCCTGCAATTTGGCAGTTCAAATCTCACCAGGCTCAAGGTTGACTCAGCCTTCCATTCTTCCCAGGTGGGCAAAATGAGGACCCAGATTGTTGGGGGCAATATCCTGACTCTTTAAACCGCTTAGAGAGGTCTGTAAAGCACTGTGAAGCTGTATGTAAGTCTAAGTACTATTGCTATTGCTATATAGGGAGGGTGTGAAATTTGTGATTTGTTTCTAGATAGCTACTGCCCATTTAGGGTATTTATTTATTTATTTATTTATTTATTTATTTATTTATTTATTTAATTTATTCAATTTGTATACCGCCCTTCTCCCGAAGGACTCAGGGCGGTGAACAGTTAAAATAACATACATATAAAATGTGAATATAAGATGATTAAGCCAATTTGGTTCATCGGTTAAGAATTTTCAGCATAAAGATTTAGAAAAATTAGAAGAGATTTATGCCAGCCCGGCTTGGTGAAATAGAAAGGTCTTAAGTGCACGATGGAAAGTACGAAGATCTGGGATCATTCGTATCCCTAGGGGTAACCTGTTCCAAAGGGTAGGTGCCCCCACAGAAAAGGCTCTTTCTCTGGGAACCACCAGTCGACATTGCTTTAGTGACGGCACCCTGAGGAGGCCCACCCTGTGGGAGCATGCTGGTTGGTGGGAGGTTATTGGTTGCAGAAGGTGGTCTCGTAAGTACCCAGGTCCTAAGCCATGGAGCACTTTAAAAGTAAGAACCAATACCTTGAAGCGCACTCGGAAGACCACCGGGAGCCAGTGCAGCTCGCGTAGGAGAGGTGTTACATGTGAGCGCCATGTCGCTCCCAATATCACCTGCGCAGCTGCATTCTGGACCAGTTGGAGCCTCCGCGTGCACCTCAAGGGGAGCCCCATGTAGAGAGCATTACAGTAGTCCAGACGGGAAGTGATGAGGGCATGAGTGACTATTGTTTCTATTTCTTGATGGTTTCTGTTAAATAGGTATGTGATGGGGAAGGATGTCCTTAGAACTCCTTGCCCATTTTTGCCATTTAACAGATACATTGAGATAAGTTTCATCAATAAAGCATGTAGGTAAAATAAAAGTCAGGACTTCAATCACAAAGATGTGGCTACAGGCTTGATTTTGAACAGCTGGCAGAGATGTTTGGGTTGACCAGCACTGATACTTTAAGTTTTGCAAGCTAAACCTTGCAGTCCCAGCTGTTTGTTGAGGACACTTTGCATTAAATATTGACTAGAGCGTACCGTGGGGCCATTTTATTAAAAAGGAGAGTGCAGAGGAGCAAGGAGAGATCTGAATGTGATGCTTGGGAAAACAACTCCCAAATCAGAATAGCTCTAATTGGGGCAGTGGGAGGGGTTGCCTGCCATCAGTCTTCTGCTGATCTTATGGAACTTCTATTTCCTTCTCATTAAAAAAAATATATTTGTTTTGCATTTTATTTAACAACTTTAATAAGCCAGCTCGCTTCCGAAGGATTCCGGGTGGCCCAGAACAGAATAAAACAAGGAAAGAAAAACCTTTCTCTCTCAACAAAAATACAGAACAGCAGCAAAATTAAACAGATAACTAAGATGCCTAAAAATGTCTAAGAAAGACATTAACCAGATCTCCCTAGGATTCACATCCCTAGGATTAACTGCTTCCTGTCCAGAGTGCAAGGAGAAAAGTAATCTGATCATGTCAGACCTGCCACTACTTAAAATTCTAACTAAAAATGATCCTTGGCTCTATTCATTGGGAAAGGAATAGTTTTATTAGAAGTCATGTGTATTTTTTTTTTTAAAAAAATTGATTTATATGCTGCCCTTCTCCGGAGACTCAGGGCGGCTTACAATGCGTTAAGCAATAGCCTTCATTCTTTTGTATATTTTATACAAAGTCAACTTATTGCCCCCACAAACTGGGTCCTCATTTCACCTACCTTAGAAAGGATGGAAGGCTGAGTCAACCTTGAGCCTGGCGAGATTCGAACCAGCAGAAATTGCAGGCAGCTGTGTTAATAACAGGGTGCACTAAACCCCTGTACTATCAAGGCTCTATTGCAGTCAAGCATAGCCAGAACTGAGAATCACACACCAAAATCCCTATGTTCATCTTCTCCCTCTCTTAACTGCCTCCCATCTCTAGCTCCCCCCACCCCATGACCAATCAGGTTCAAGCAAGATGTTTTAGAAAGGTCATTTCAAGGGTAGGTTGGTATGCAGCTGCCTTCTTCTCCCAGCTGGGTGACCTTGGAGCAGCATCTCAGGGAGATACAGAGGTTACTTTGTTTTTCCCCCAAGTATTCCCCTTCTCATCCCCAGAGTTCATGGCAGACTGTCACTGCATAGTAGCAAAGCTCAAGCATGCGTAAGGTGGCAGCTGACAGATCATGACATCACTGAGAAGATTAATATCAGCCTATATTTCAGTCTGATATTAAAATTCCATGATATGTCCATACCAGGGGTGGGTTCTACTTACCTTCGCTACCGGTTCACAACGGGAATGTGTGCGCTTCTGCGCATGTGCAGATCATTCATGATGACGTCCGGGCAGATGGGCGGAGCCTCCCACCGCCATTACTACCGGTTCGCAAGAACCGGACCGAACCGGGAACAACCCACCACTGGTCCATACAAACAAAGATCGGAATCGTGCAAGCAATTCCCTGTGACATTCTATGGAAGTAGAAATTGGACTTGGAAGAAATAGGAGATGAATAGTATTGATGCCTTTGAACTTTGGTGTTGGAGAAGACTCCTGACAATACCAAGAAAAAAAATAAAGGGATCATTGAACAAAGCAACCCACAGTTCTCATTCAAAGTACAAGTCACCAGGCTCAAATTAGCCTACTTTTCAACACATTATATTGAGATCCAGTTTTCTGGAATTGTATGTTTGGTATGTATGGATGTATTGTTATGCATGGTTTCTATAAAGAACCAACAGCATTAGATCAGATTTTACTAGGGACAGATAAAAAACTAATTTAAAAAAAAGTATAGTTGCCTATTGAGCATCAAAATGGAAGAAGAACAAGTAAAAAAACAACAACAATCATAGTATGGGCCAAAAAATTTGGATATACTATAGAGCTAGATAAATGTGCAAGGTGTAGAGTGGAGAGAAGAGCAACAAAGATGATGAAGGGACTGGAGGCTAAAACAAATGAAGAACGGTTGCAGGAACTGGGTATGTCTAGTTTAATGACAAGAAGGACTAGAGGAGACATAATAGCAGTGTTCCAATATCTCAGGGGCTGCCACAAAGAAGAGGGAGTCAAGCTATTCTCCAAAGCACCTGAGGGTAGGACAAGAAGCAATGGGTGGAATCTAATCAAGGAGAGAAGCAACTTAGAACTAAGGAGAAATTTCCTGACAGTTAGAACAATTAATCAATGGAACGTCTTGCCTCCAGAAGTTGTGAATGCTCCAACACTGAAAGTTTTTAAGAAGATGTTGGATAACCATTTGTCTGAAGTGGTGTAGAGTTTTCTGTCTAAGCAGGGGGTTGGACTAGAAGACCTCCAAGGTCCCTTCTAACTCTGTTATTCTATTCTATTCTATTCTATTCTATTCTATTCTATTCTATTCTATTCTATTCTATTCTATTCTATTCTATTCTATTCTACTCTATTCTATTCTAAATGGCAGAAATTGTGGGATAGAAATGTTAAATTAACAATGTCAACTGCCTGTAAGGAAAATTTATATAAAATATTTTATAGGTGGCATTTACCACCAGCAAGAATGGCAAAGATGTTTAAAAACATGTCTCCCAAATGTTGGAAATATAATCAGATACTGGGTTCGTACTATCATATGTGGTGGATATGTCCAAAGGCAAAAAACATATTGGACAAAAGTACATACATGGTTAGAAAAAATGGTAAAGCAACATATCGATTTAAAACCAGAAATATTCTTGCTGGGTATTTTACCAGAAAAGTACAATCAAGGGAATACATATTTAATTTTACATGTGTTAACAGCAGCGAGAATTGTTTTTGCACAACAGTAGAAAAATGAAGAGATCCCTACAGATTAATGTGTAATAAAAAAAAACATTACAATGTGCAGAGATGGATAGATTAACACTCAAAATTATCCTACATTTCGACACATTATATTGAGACCCAGTTTTCTGGAAAAGACTTTAATGCTCGGAAAAGTGGAAAGAAAGAGAAGAGGATGATCAACAGTAAGGTGGATGGAGACCTCAAAGGCAAGTTAGGAACAGATCATCATGGAGAACATCTACCCATAGTCCTGAACTTACAACAGTTCATTTAGTGTCCATTTGAACTTACAACAGCACTGAAAAAAGTGACTTATGAGCAGTTTTCATACTTACGATCATTACACATCCCCATGGATGATCAAAATTCAAATGCTTGGCAATTGACTCATATTGATGATGGTTGCACTGCTCTGAGGTAGTGTGATCATCTTTTGTAAAATTCTGACAAGCAAAGTCAACGGAGAAGCCAGATTCACTTAACAGCCCTGTTACTAACTTAATAATTGCTGTGATTCAGTCAACAACTGTGGCAAGACAGGTGTTGTGGTCCGCCAGCAGCCTGGGGAGCTGGCAGCAGAGTTGGACAGCGATGAGGCTGAGGAAGAACAGGGGTCAGTCCTGGAGGCTGGGGAAGGTCCGGATGAGGGCTCTGCGTCGAAGGCAGAGATGGGGCCAGGGCCATCAGGGAGTGATGTGCAGACTCCGGAGCCTCCAGAGGCTGACAATAGAGAGGCAGAGGAACAGGAGGAGCCTGTTCCTAGTGCACATATGACAAGAGCTGCCAGAAGGCAGGAGCAGCTAAAGCAGAGAGGACGACTCGGGAGTAGGGCCAAGAGATGATTGGCCCCTCCCATAAGGCTTAAAAGACCAGCAACGGCTCTTGGCCTCTTTGCCGGAAAACAACGTTGAGAGAATTGCTTCTTATTTCACTGTATTCATTTATTGTCGGCGTCTTCTGCTTATGAACTTTTGCCAAGAAAAGCCTTTGGCAGTTTGCCTAATTATACCAAGGTCGGTGATAAAGTAAGGACTGGTGTTTTGAAGAATTTGCTTTAATTTAGTTTGGACTACGCTGAGAATGAGTTAATTGTCAGCTATTTTAATAAAGTCTGTTTGTTTTCAAACTGTTTGCATTTAATACTAACTACTTGGGCCTAGGTCACAACAACAAGTCATAAAATGGGGCAAAATTCACTTAACAAATGTCAGCTTAGCAACAGAATTTTTGGGCTCAATTGTGGTCGTACATCGAGGACTACCTGTATCTGCAGCCAAGCTGTGGTAACAATAATAGCCCCAGCTTGTTACTTCTCCCCATTTACACCTTGGAGCAGGGATGTCAAACTCGCAGCCTACAAGCCAGATGTGTTACTCACTGGGCACCCCCACCCCCGTTTTAGCAAAGGGGGAAAAAGTCATGATACGTCACATGACAACAACGTGATGACGTGAGTTTGACACCCCTGCCTTGGAACAGAGACTTCACTCAACTGGCTGTCCTACTCATTTGGGCAAAAGGCAGCATCTCTTAATTTCATGCATGCTTAGCAAGGACTCAAATATTCTCCCAAGGATGCTTATTTCACTAAGTATCTCTTATAGCAAAATCTCTTGTTTACACACCATGGAATCTCTTCTCTTGAGAAGATTAGAAAAATAAACACCAGTTATATCCCTCTCTCCAGGAGCTTCTGCGAGGTATAGGGGGTGTTAAGCCACGATGGTGACAAATGACCAGCCAACTGAAACTCGCACTTTCTTTCTCTGCATGTCTTACGCTACCCAAATTTTAAAATGGCCATCTCATGTTTGTAAAAAAAAAGAAAGAAAGAAAGGAAGGAAGGAAGGAAGGAAGGAAGGAAGGAAGGAAGGAAGGAAGGAAGGAAGGAAGAAAAAGCTTTCACAGACAGCCTTACTCCTTTCCTTTCTCTTTAGATTTGCATCGACTTGATTGAGGGAAATCAACAAGTTTTCACACTGATTATTGTGCATAAAAAGGTGGTGGCCCTTCAGCCCGAACGCTCTAATTAGCAAAGGTGAGATCTATTTTGCTGGCAATGAGGGTCCTTCACACTAATCCAACATCTGCAACATTGGCAGCAGTTATTAAACATTGGGAAATCCACCTATTGTCTATTTATTTGTAGCAGCTGTTCAGAGAGGCTGTTGAGTTCATTATTAACACATTTTAACTCCCGTTGAAAGAATCCTTGGACAGCTTGCACATTACCCACTATTTACTGATTTATATATTTCTTTTGTAAATACACATAACCGCATAGCAAAGAAAGCTGACCCCAAAATGGCTGAATAATCATTTCAGTTTTGTGGGCCAGCCAAAGGATTTCACAGAAAAGCAAAAGTAAAGGCTAGAAAAACGGAAGTGGGGTGGGGCGGGGGGGGGTCTAATTTTTTTTACTACTGGTTCTGTGGGCGTGGCTTATTTTGTAGGCGTGGCTTGATGGCCATGTGACAATTCTTTAGGATTTAGCAGAGGTACTGGTCTACCAGGCTTTGAACTGCTTGCAGAGCTGAACCGGTCTACTCATTTGTTTTTGGAGGCATCGGTCTACTCATTTATTTTTGCAGGCAGTGGTCTACCCATTTATTTTTGCAGGCACTGGTCTACTCATTTGTTTTCTTTTAACACTGATCAGCTGTAGTGCGGCCCTTTGAAGCCCCATGGCAAGAGTTTAAACAGTTTTTTCCCCTCTAGCTGATCAGCTGGGACTCAGGAGACAGCAATAGATTGGGGGTGGGGCCAAATAAAAGGTAAGAATAATGCAGGGGGGGCGGGGAGGCGTATCGTCACCACCACGGGCTCGGCGGAACTGGGCGGAACAGGGAGGAACCGGGGGGGAGGGGGGGTGGCAAGACAGAATAAAAACACAGGGCACATCAGGGATGAAATGCTACCAGTTCAAGAACTGGTAGTAATAAAAGCTACCAGTTCAAGCAAACCGATAGTAAAAAAAAGCTACCAGTTCATCCAAACTGGTATTTCCAACGATCAGCTGTGCTGCGCCATTTATATTCGCTAGAAAGCAGGAAATCCTGTTTCCCCCTTCACTATTCTACTTGTTAAGCCTATTTTTTCTGCGCACAGCGTGTGTTTGGCATGCACTGCGCATGCATGCACAGTATGCATTTAGCATGAACTGTGCATGCATGCATTTGATGCATATCACACATGCGCAGGCAGCAAACCGGTGGCAAACCGCAGAGGATTTCACCACTGGGGCATATAGTAATATTTTATAGATTAACTAAATTAATATTTTTCCAGTTTTAAAGACCGGCAAAATAATTTCTACAAATTGGTGCCAATCCCCTTGCAATTATTTAATGTGCCCGTCTTTACTGAAACTCAAATTATCCAGGCAAAGTTATCACAGCGATGGCAAACTCTTTGGACTCGGTGTGTCAAAAATTCAGAAAATACCTGTCTTGACTCTGCTGGCATGTCATACATCTCACCCTCACTCTGAACAAAAGGAGCCTTTCCAGATCTCCTCCTGTCTCTTCTTCAGATAGTCCTCGAGATAATCCTGCTCTTGCAGGGCCTCACAGAAACTCATGTGAGAATATTTGCACAATTTTTGGGCACCTCAAAATTGCACTAGAACACTCCCACGATTGTTGGACTTCTCAGAGGCTACACACGATAAAGGGCGTCTTGGGCAACTTTCAGAGGGTCCAGAGATTGGGTGTAGGAGATTACTAGGCTGAGCCCAAGGGAGGGGTCAAATGTGTTATCAGTCTTGAGTGCCTTCATGACAGCAAGAGACCTACAGTAAGTCCACCTTGATTTCCATTGACTTATCTACTGCCGACCTGCTTTGATCATTAATAGTTCAGATTCTTGTAGAGATCTGTAGCATACAATAAACTATACAGTTATCTAAAGAGGACTCCTGATTTCCTATGCTTGACATTTGGCATGTGACCAAAAATGGCATGCTGGGTCACTTGCGACATACGTGTCCTAAATTCACCATCACTGGATTATCACCGCAGCATGCTAATCCCAAATGATATGGCTTAGCCAGTGGTGGATTGCTCCCGGTTCGCACTGGTTTGGGAAAACCGGTAGTAATGGTGGTGGGAGGCTCCACCCACCCACCTGGAAGTCATCAAATACGCTCTGTGCATGCGCAGACAAGCGTACAAGCGAAGCTGGTGAAACCCACCACTGGGCTTAGCCCATAAAATGAACCAACCGCTGTATGGGTTGTGTTATACAAAGATGGTTTTATTCAGTAGTGGGATTCAGCCAGTTCGCACCACTTTGGGAGAACCAGTTGTTAACTTTCTGAGCAGTTTGGCAAACTGGTTGTTGGAAGAAATCATTAGGGCAGAGAACCGGTTGTTAAATTACTGGAATCCCACCACTGGTTTTATTCAACCACCAAGATAAAGCAAACCAAGACCTTGTTTCAAAGTTCTGTTATGTTCATCTCAGCATGCATAGAGGAAACAAGGTTCTCCTTCATGCTTCATGAGGTTTCTACCGCCAACTCTGGGACCCTCCATCACCCTCTCACATTTTCTGACTCTGGAAATAATTTCTGGCTCACAATACTACAAAATGAAGCAATGCTTTGCTTGCAGCTGCCCAGGTGAACATACCTAATATGCAGTGGTGGGATTCAAATAATTTAACAACCGGTTCTCTGCCCTAATGACCAGCTGGGTGGGTGTGGCCATGGTGGGCATAGCCAGGAGGTGTTACAGGCAGCACTGGACCTCCTGCACCCCCCTGGAAGCAAAAACAGGCCGTGGGGGACACATCACCCCCTGCGCCCTGTTTTGGGCCTAGTAGGCCTCCCTGCAGCCTCCTGGGAGCAAAAATGGGCCGCGGGGGGACACCACCACACACATACACACACACACACACTGTTTTGGGCCTAGTAGGCCTCCCTGCACTTATCTGGGAACCAAAAAAGGATGTGTGAGGACTCCTGGAAGGGGCTGGGTGGGGAGGGGCGGAGCCAGCCAGCAATTTAACAACCGGTTCACCAGAACCAGCTGAATCCCACCACTGCTAATATGTGTGTTTGTGTGTGAGTGAGTGCAGGTGCTGACCAATTTGCTCTAAGAAAGTTCCTTTGCTTTGTCCGGCCCAGGCACCCATTTCACACAAGAGAAGAAGCCGTGTCAGTTCCCCACCTCAACCCTTTTTCCTTCTTTGAACTAGGTTTCGAAAATTTCTTCGTGTCTCTGCTGATCAAGGCACAAAAGACGTCGAAGGAGATGGCCACATTATATCAGATTTGCCTGGTGCTCTTTCATTATGCCAAGGGAAATCATACACAGATCATTAAATGTAATAATATAGCAATAAGAGAGATAACAAGGAAGACAGCTGCCTCATGCAGGATTTATATTTAGTGATTAACAGAGGGTGGGGGAGGGTGTTTTCTCACTGCAGCGTCTCGTATCCGGCCATCAGATGATGCGAGCATTAAAGCAGCATGTGATGTGGCTCAAAATTGCATCTGAACTGATGAGAGGGGGAGAAAAAAACAGTAAACGTAATACATGGTAACTCATTAAGTGATTCCCTACCCATCCTTGACTAGGAAAAATCCCATCAGTACAGTCTTATGGTTGATTCATTAGTTGATTCATTTATTCATCAGTTCATCCATTTAGCATTCATTCATTTCGTATGGCAATCTATAGTCTTGCAAGATCTAAACCCAAAAGCGTCTCCTCCGTTTTACTCATTAACAGCAACTTAAGGATTTAGGCAGAGGGTAAGAAATGGGGATTGCATGAAACAAATAGAGGGAGAGGAAGTCGGGGCATGGAAAAAGGCAAAAGAAAGGTTGGCTCTCAACTTCCTGAGATTAAGTTACTTCTTGCCCTTCAACGAGAATCCAGTTTCTTCAATGCAATGCTGTTGACGGCTCTTCACTCCCAACAGACCTCCACCCCAAGCTGTCTAGGGATAGGTTGATAGCTTTAAAGGATTCTACCATGGGGCAGAAAGGTAAAGGTTTCCCCTGTCCAGTCATGTCTGACTCTAGGGAGCAGTGCTCATCTCCGTTTCTTAGTCAAGGGAGCCAGCATTATCCGAAAACACTTCTGTATGTGTCTAGCATGACTGTACACCGAACTGCACAGAACAACCGCTACCTTCCCACCGAAGTGGTACCTATTTATCTACTTGCACTTGCATATTTTTGAACTGCTAGGTGGACAGGAACTGGGGCAAGAACAGGAGTTCACCCTGCCATGCAGGGCTTGGGTCTCAAACTGCCAAACTTCTGGTCAACAAGCCAAACATCTTAACTGCTAAACCACTACGCCCCTCTAACAAGGGGCAGACGGAGGCTATTGTCATATTGTCAATATTGTCAGGGCATATTGTCATATTGTCATATTGTCAGGGCATATTGTCATGCCCTGAAGACCTTTCTTTTTCAGCAAGCCGGGCTGGCTTAACACATTTTTAAATGTTTTTAATAGGTTTGTTATTGTTTTTTAATTATGGGGCCAAACGCATATATATCTTTTTAACTGTATTTTAATGTTTGTATTTATGTTTTTACTTTGGCTGTGTACCGCCCTGAGTCCTCCGGGAGAAGGGCGGTATATAAATCTGATAATAAAATAAAAAATAAAATAAAATAGATAGCAAATGGTAGAGACAGCAATATCCACTCCCTAGTAATTCTTCCTGAGCCATTAGTCATCCACTTCTATGATGGCTACCTGAAATATCTTCTATCCCACCCCACCCCAAACTAGCCTACTGGCCTTGAAGACAACAGTTGATATTGCCCTGAAACACAACATGGGAGGAAACAACCCAGTTGGCTTCCTTAGGTAGGTGCAGGATGGGCAGTACATGACAATAAGCTCAGGATTATAGTTATCAGGTCAAACTATGCAAGGGTGTAATTTGCATCTTTTGCACAGATATTATGGGTGTTGTTTCAGCATCATTGTGGCTTCTGCCAGACACCTGTGTTGGCTTCTGTCAGCAAAGTGAAGGTGTGCAACCATCTTGCCCTTCAACTCAGACAGCTGGCTGTCAAGCTCAGTTGAAATGTAAAATAAGAGAAGAAACAGAGAAGAAATCAGGAGAGAATTTAGCAAGGAGGCTGCTGTTTTCCTATAAAAAAGGAAACGTAACAGCCTGCACGTTGTTTATCTAGATGTTTGGAAATCAAAGGAAGAATCTGCCAAAAAAAAAGAAGTTTCCTAGCCTTCTTAAAGGTGCTTTTTCAAGAGGCAACTGGACTTTCTTGTTTCACTTCTCATCCAAGAAGCTTCCTCTGCTCTGCTCTGACTGGGTGGTGGGGAATGAAAGGATTTATATTCCTTGCAGACAGCTGGTCATTTGCATTCTTTTAGAGGGTCCTTGAAGCACTTGGAGGTTTATCTGTGTCCTCAGGGTCACTTGAGTAGTGCAAATAAGTGTGGAGTCTTCTTGGAACTGCTAAAAGGACTGTATTGTAGACTGGAGATAGATGATGTCATATCGTTCCCCCTCTGTTGAGAAGGGGCTGTTCAGTTTTGTTTTGTTTTTTAAATTTTTTATTATATTTTTATTGTTAAAGAATAACAGAAAGAAAAAAAAGAAAAAAAATACAAAAATCAATAGTAAGGAAAGAAAAATTTTTTTCCCCCAACGTGCTATACAAATGGAAAGGAAATTTTAGGAAATTGAAGTCTTCAATTCTTCCAGAAATCTCTTTGATAAGGTACTGGTGCCAATTCATCCAATCTTCCAAGTGCAAAGTCCACAAATGGTTGCCAAGTGTTCCAAAAAACATTTTCTTTGTATATACCACTTCTAATTTTAATATCACAAGTCAATTTATCATTTAATGCAAATTTCCATGTTTCATTATACCATTCTTCTAATTTTAAGTCAACATTTAATTTCCAATATTCAGTTTTGACATAAATGGTCTCTTTGATCCTCTTTCAAATCAGCGGACCTCTCCGTCCAAAATGTGGACTTTGCTGTCTTCAAAAGAGCAGCCTTTGTCTTTTAAATGCAGATGTACTGTTGAATCTTGTCCTGATGGGTTTGTTCTTCTACGTTATGCCATGTGTTTATGAAGTGGTTGTTTTGTTTCCCCAATGTGCAGATCTGCACATTCTCACTGCATCGTACTGCATATACATCTATGTCAAAATAGAAAAACCAAAGGAAAACAAGGAAGTCCAGTTGCCTCTCGAAAAAGCATCTTTGGGACAACCATGACCTGGAAGACTAAGAATCTCCATAGACATTTCCTGGCCTTCATTAATTGAAATTAAATTGCAAAACATGCAATTCAATGAAATTAAATTGAAAAAAAAATTATTTCAGGAAGCATGGATGTAATAAATTCCCATGGAAAGAATTACAGGTAGTCCTCGACTTATGAAGCATAGTTGAGTTCAGAATTATGGTTGTAGATGTGCTGGTCATTAAGGTGTTCATCACATGACCAACCCAATTTTACAATGTTTACAGTGGCCGTTGAGTGAATCCACAGTCATTAAATGAACCCATCATCCAGAATCTATTTTTTTCCTGAAAACTGAAAGTAAACACTGGTTTCTAACAAAAAAAAAAGGTAGAAATTGTGGTCATATGATTGTGGGGCATTGCCAAGGGCCATAAATGTGGGCCAATTGTTAAGCATCCAAAATATAATCACATGATGGAGGGGTAGGCAGTCATCAGAACTTTGAATCCAGGTTGTAAGTACCTTATTTGCAGTTCATCATAACTTTGAATGGTTGCTAAGCAACAAGTCGTAAGTCAGGGACTACCTATACATATGCTTGGTGCCAGTGGTGAAATCCAATTTTTTTTTACTATTGGTTCTGTAGGTGTGGCTTGGTGGGCATGATGTAGCTTGGTGGGTGTGGCTTGGTGGGCATGATGTAGCTTGGTGGGTGTGGCTTGGTGGGTGTGGCTTGGTGGGCGTGACAGGTGAAGGATACTGCAAAATTCCCATTCCCTCCCCACTCCAGGGGAAGGATACTGCAAAATCCCCATTCCTACCCCACTCCAGGGGAAGGATACTGCAAAATCTCCATTCCCTCCCCACTCCAGGGGAAGGATACTGCAAAAGCTCCATTCCCACCCCACTCCAGGGGAAGGATACTGCAAAATCCCCATTCCCAACCCACTCCAGGGGAAGGATACTGCAAAATCTCCATTCCCACCCCACTCTGGGGCCAGCCAGAGGTGGTATTTGCCAGTTCTCCAAACTACTCAAAATTTCCACTACCGGTTTTTCCGGAACCTGTCAGAACCTGCTGGATTTCACCCCTGCCTGATGCCTTCTGGCCTTAATGGTTCTCAAAAGTGTTGATCACTTATTGGTCCATTTAAAAGAAAAAGTTGAGAATTGCTGTTCTCTTTGTAAGGATAGCAGACTAAACATTCCAAAAAAGGAGAACAGCTATGAATTTGAACATCAGTAGAGAGACTGAAGAACAATACGAAACCAGTTTATTGCAATCTTCTCTATGTTGTTGAGGCGGATTAGGCTTCTATTTAAATTACAGAATTATAAAATCTAAACGTTCATCTCTATTAAATCTCTCCTCATCTTTTATCCTGGGATGCATTTTCTCTGTTTGGCTGAGGTCTACGTTGCCACTCTTGGTTGCTGCTTTCTGTGGTTTGGCTCATGTAATGGGGAATTATGGCTTAGCTTGTGGTCTCTACTTGGCCCTTCATCATTCTTTCTCCACATTTTGAACAGGAACAGAGAGTAGAATAGAGTAGAGTAGAGTAGAGTAGAGTAGAGTAGAGTAGAGTAGAGTAGAGTAGAATAGAATAGAATAGAATAGAATAGAATAGAATAGAATAGAATAGAATAGAATAGAATAGAATAGAATAGAATAGAATAGAATAGAATAGAATAACAGAGTTGGAAGGGACCTTGGAGGTCTTCTAGTCGAAACCCCTGCTTAGACAGGAAACTCTACACCACTTCAGACAAGTGGTTATCCAACATCTTCTTTAAAACTTCCAGTGTTGGAGCATTCACAACTTCTGGAGGCAAGTGGTTCCACTGATTAATTGTTCTGTCAGGAAATTTCTCCTTAGTTCTAGGTTGCTTCTCTCCTTGATTAATTTCCACCCATTGCTTCTTGTCCTGCCCTCAGGTGCTTTAGAGAATAGTTTGACTCCCTCTTCTTTGTGGCAGCCCCTGAGATATTGGAATGCTACTATCATGTCTCCCTTAGTCCTTCTTTTTATTAAACTAGACATACCCAGTTCCTGCAACCATTCTTCATATGTTTTTGCCTCCAGTCCCCTAATCATCTTTGTTACTCTCCTCTGCACTCTTTCTAGAGCCTCCACATCTTTTTTTACATCATGGTGACCAAAACTGAATGCAGTATTCCAAGTGTGGCCTGACCAAAGCATTATAAAGTGATATTAACATTTCACGTGAAAAGTTACGAGACATTGCTGAGAGCCTGAACTTCATTTACTAAAGGTAGCTAAAACTCCCATGGTCCTGTAGGAACACATATCCTTCTGGGTTCAGCTCCAAGTGGGGAAAAGGACACTGGAAACATGGAGACTGCTTGGAAAGATGGTTTAATGGTGGACAGGATCACATGGTTTGAGTTCCTGAGTAAGAAAAGGGGTGAGACACAATGAGTCCCCGGGTTTTATGTCCTCTCTGGCTTTGAACTTCTGGGGCACATGAAGAGTATCCTGATTGGTTGTCAGACTCCCAGGGGGTGGGGGTCTTAGCTAGCCTTGCTGGCTGATGTAATCTTCCCAGGTGCCATGTGGGGAGTTTCTGTTGCTAGGTGGATCCTATTGTGTTAGTTTCTGTTGCTAGATGGGTTCTATTGTGTTGCAGATGCTGGTCCATTGACAAAGATTGAGTTTCTGCCTCTGGCCCATTGACAAAGGGTGGGGGCAGGAAGATGGGAGCTGCTTCGTCTTTAAAGCATGCTTCTCCATTTCTCATCCAGGAAAATATAATATTCTGCCTTTTTAATATTTCCTAAAATATTTCATTCTTCTAGGAAAGGGGTGGGTACTAACTTCCTACAGTCCTGAATTAGCAGTTGGAAATTCACAAGGCAAGAGCTGGTTTTAAAGTGGTTTGTGATGAACATTGGTATTACAAGGTTGACTCAGCTTTCCATCCTTCCAAGGTGGGTAAAATGAAGATCCAGATTGTTGGGGGCCATATGCTGACTCGGTAAACCGCTTAGAGAGGGCTGTACAGCACTGTAAAGCGGTATTTAAGTTTAAGCACTAGGAGCTTGCAATTGCTACATCTCCAAAGTAACACCTGACAGAAGACACTTTTGGGAAGCACTTAGAATCACAAAGTTATAAGGTTGGAAGGAACTTTGGAGGTCTTCCAGTCCAACCTGCTGCCCAAGGCAGGAGACCTTATTTTACCCTGGACCATTGGCTGTCCAATCTTTTCTTGAAAACTTCCAGCGATGGATTTCCATAACTACATGTTTACCGCCCTTTGAATAAGTAGCCTCTTCCATTTATTCTCTGAAAGAAAGGATGCACAAAACAACAAAACTCCAAACCAACGCAACATATATATATATATATATATATATATATATATATATATATATATATATATATATATATATGTTTTCTCAGGTTTTCGCGGGTGTTTGTATGTAGGTCTTTGGTTATTCGGGTCTTCTCCCACGTAAAATTGGAAGTGTCTTGGCGACGTTTCGACGAAGTCTCATTCGTCATCTTCAGGCTGGTGTTCTCGGCTTCGTGCTTCCAGGAGCACGAAGCCGAGAACACCAGCCTGAAGATGACGAATGAGACTTCGTCGAAACGTCGCCAAGACACTTCCAATTTTACGTGGGAGAAGACCCGAATAACCAAAGACCTACATATATATATATATATATATATATATATATATATATATATGTATGTATGTATGTATGTATATGTATATATATGTATGTATGTATATGTATATGTATATGTATATGTATATGTATATATATATCTATACGTATCTATATATCTATATATCTATATCTATATCTATATCTATATCTATATCTATATCTATATCTATATCTATATCTATATATATATATATATATATATATATATATATATATATATTGCGCAGACATTTTGTAACATGATGAACTTGTATTTTGATATCTCTTGCAATTAATTCTGGAAATCCTTGCTCTACTGACAGGAAATTATTCCATCTTTAAGTACTCTCTCCTTCAGAGGCTATTGTGGGGAAAGTTGAGGCCTTTTTAGGTTATTTATGATGCATGCTGCACTATCCTTAAAACTGCAATTTTTCAGCTGCCAAAACACATCCTTGCAAAGTTCAACAGAATCATAAATAATGGAAGTTAATATTCCTCTACAATATTTATGCAAATTCTAAAGAGTGTTAAAAGTTAAAAATGAAAGCAGGGCATCTCTTCCCAGCCCTTTCCCATTCTCCACGACTTACTTACTTGTGGTTTATAGCACATTTCTCACGCTAAAGTTCTGATGATGTTTTCTTTATTTAGATGCCTGCAGATCCAAAAATAGAACAGGCCAAGAAAGATGTAACATATATATATATATATATTTTAATGTTTAAACGGAAACAGATTTTTAGAAACTTCAGAATGGCACTGTTTGAAAAGAGGGTTTATATGCTGGAGGGGATTTGGAACTTCTGTTCAAAAGCTATCTCAAACCAAAACCTTCTGAATTGATTCCTGATTTGATTAGAATCATACCTTTGAATCGAATGCATTCAACTCAATCCAATCTGATCAGGATTGCTTTGGATGACTTTAGGCCAGGGGTCAGCAATTTGCGGCTCCGGAGCCACATGCGGCTCTTTGGGCCCAGTGCTGTGGCTCCCTGTCAGGTGATCCCACTACTGGCTGGGCCCACCCCTCGCCCTCCCCTCCCAGCCACTCCTTGCCTGGCCTGAGAAGGTAAGGGTGACAGCAGGGGATGGAGATGTGGCCAGGGCAGAGACAGAGAGATACAGAGAGAGGGGGGAGGGGGGAGGGAGGGAGGGAGGAGAGAGAGAGATATGTCAAGAGGGTTTTGTGGTTCCCGGTATATTTTAACAACTGGTTCTCTGCCCTAATGACTGGCTGGGTAGGAGTGGCTAGGGGGGGGTCATGTGATTGGTGAAAGTGAGTGACATCGAGTTGGCCACACCCACACAGGTTTTGTGGCTCCTGATGTTTTGTTTTCTGTGGGGAAACAGGTCCCAATGGCTCTTTGAGTGCTTAAGGTTGCAGACCCCTGCTTTAGGCACAGATGTTTTTAGAGTGCAAGATGATTCAAACCTAATCGACCTGATTCGAACAATCCAATCCCATTCAAATTAATCTGACAATTTTTTAAAAAAATTTAATTTATATGTTGCCCTTCTCCGGAGACTCAGGGCGGCTTACAATGCGTTAAGCAATAGCCTTCATGCTTTTGTATATTTATACAAAGTCAGCTTATTGCCCCCACAACTGGGTCCTCATTTAACCTACCTTAGAAAGGATGGAAGGCTGAGTCAACCTTGAGCCTGGTAAGATTCGAACCTGCAGAAATTGCAGGCAGCTGTGTTAATAACAGGGTGCATTAAACCACTGTACTACCAAGGCTCTTAAATCAACATGTCAGTTTGAATCACACGGATAATTCAAACTGAGGCTAACCCATAATAAATACCATTTCATAGAATCATAGAAGGGGAGGATGAGAAGAGCGTGTGTATTTTCTACTCCAGCTTGAAGATGTGTGGACTTCAAATCCCAGAATTCCTCAGCCAGCATGCTGTGAATTGAAGTTCACACATCTTCAAGTTGTCAGGGTTGAGAGATATTGATCTAGTCCAAGCCCATGCCCCATGAAGAAATGTTACAACAAGAGACTACCACTTATATTTAAGACTGCAAATGGCTTATCACTTGTTATATAAAATATATATATGAATTTGACAGCACCGGGGGAGAGACCATTTCAGACCTCTGAACTCTCAGCCATTCCCGCTAAACCAGACAGAAAATACAATTGGATGAGCTAATTCTACTTTATTGTAAAGCTACATGGTGAGCACTGCACTCCAGAACAACTAGACACAAGAATAGTTTTTTCCTGAACACCATCACTCTGCTAAACAAATAATTCCCTCCACACTGTCAAACTAGTCACTAAATCTGCATTACTATTACTATTAATCTTCTCATCGTTTCTATCACCCATCTCCTCCCACTTATGACGGTACGACTGTAACTTGCTACTGTATCCTTATGATTTATATTGATTGTTTCCTAGTATGATTTGATTGCTTATTTGTACCCTGTGACTAT
Organism: Pituophis catenifer annectens; assembly: GCF_029215685.1. Classification (NCBI taxonomy): domain Eukaryota; kingdom Metazoa; phylum Chordata; class Lepidosauria; order Squamata; family Colubridae; genus Pituophis; species Pituophis catenifer. The sequence continues at coordinate 80,983,349 of NW_027256887.1, forward strand.
CATTAAGTGTTGTACTTTATGATTCTTGACAAATGTATCCTTTCTTTTTATGTACACTGAGAGCATATACACCAAAGACAAATTCCTGGTGTGTCCAATCACACTTGGCCAATAAAGAATTCTACTACCCTGTTTTCCCCAAAATAAGACATCCCCTGATAATAAGCCCAATCGGGCTTTTGAGCTCATGGCAATAAGACCAAGCGCATATTTCAGGATTCAAAAAAATATAAGACAGGGTCTTATTTTCGGGAAAACATGGTACTACTACTACATCAACCAGTCTGAAAGTAAAATTCTCCTGTTGCCACCTTTACAGTCCAAGAAATTAGGGAAGATCTCTTTTGAGTCCCTTGCTCCATCCACACTATGAAGCTCTGGGTTAGGCCACCTCTTATCTGAACATCAGCTAGGCCGCATTGCTTTGCCTCCTCTGCCAAGGTCATGCCCACACACCATTGCATAGTTTCCTTTCTGTTATCTTCCAGCAGGGGTGTCTGCAGAGTACTTTCAAAAAAGTCAAGATGGCAGTCATGAGAATGTGATGAAAGCTGTGCCTGGCTTTTATGCGTACCTGTAATATCCATCAAAACCAGGCAATGCTTTGGCCAGACCATTGCGGATGCCACCTTGGCTTTCTGAACCAAACCCTGCAAACAACACCCCACTCTCCTCTGTATCTCTTTGAGTTGCAATATTGCTTCCCGTGCCTTAGCTCAGGGGCGTCAAACTCGATTTCATTGAGGGCTACATTAGGGTTGTGTTTGACCTTTGGGGCGTGGCCAGCTCGATGTCACTTGTGTGATCAAATGCCACTTTTGCTAGTAGTTTGTTTTGCTAGCACTGTTGTGGCCCACCAGCGGCCAGCAGATCTGGCAGCAGATTCGGACAGTGAGGAGGCTGGGGAGGAACATGAGCCAGTCCTGGAGTCTCAGGAAGGCTCTGACGAGAGCTCTGCATCATAGGCAGAGATGGGGCCAGGGCCCATCAGACAATAGTCTGACAGTTCTCAGCTGCCTTCAGAGTCGGACATCAGTGGGGCAGAAGAACAGCTGGAGCCTGTTCCCAGTGTGCGCATGCGCAGAGCTGCCAGAAGGAGGGAACAGCTAAGGGACAAGGGTTGACTCAGGAGTAAAGCCACAAGTGGATGGTGAATGACCCTTCCCATAGGGAATAAAGAGGAGCAAAAGGGGAGGGGAGTTTGCAGGAGACAATTAGTTTGCTTAATTAGTTCGTGACTCTTAGAGACTTCTTGCCAAGTTTTGAAGATACCGACCTGGCAGCTCTCCAAGCCAGATAAGGTCTGTGACTGTAAATTCTCCCCTGAAACACTTTGCTAGGTGCGAATGAGAGGAATTCACAGTAACTTAATAGAAAGGAGTTTTTGTCGGGACAAGGAGTCTGCTTCATGCTCTTGGGAAGCCTAGGTCAGAACAAGCACTCTGCCAGCGAAAATGGAGCTCATGGGGGATGCATATGACCCTTCTGAGCTCTATTTTCGCTGGCAGAGTGCTGCAGAAGGCCAGATCTGGTCCGTGGGCCTTGAGTTTGAGTTAAGCTAAGGCCCCTGCCTTAGCTTAAAAAAAAAAGAAGTGTTAGTAATATGCTGCAGATATCAAGTGTGCAACAATAATAGCTAGGAGTTTCTTTTATAAGGACAACATCTGAGAAAGGAAAGGAGGAGAATCGACGCTCAACGAATCCCAAAAAGCAGCTGAGGCTCGCAAACCCACCGAAGTTAATAGAACGAGATCGTTGTGCGTCTTTGACCTCTGAAGGAATGAGTGAATGTGAAACCTGGTTAAAATCTGTAATCTTTCGCCACGCTGACTGCATAATGAATAAGCCCAGGAAAATGTTTGTTTTCCTCTGAATCAATCTCCTCTATTGAGCTGCAGTAGAGCTACCATTTCAAAGAGTTAAAAGAAATTATAAATGGGGCTTGAGCAACCAGAAACCAGAGTTCCTTAAGAAGCCTTTCACAACGAAAGTGAAGAGAACTAATTTGCTCTTGAGAAACGTAAGGCTCGTCTAATGAAAACCCAGAATTTTCTCTGCCATCAATGAAAGGAATTGATATACATGCGCAACTGCCTTTGTAGGTATAGAAAATGTTTCAAGGTGCCTCCTGATAAAAATACAATGACTTCCAAGCATTTGTGGCCCTCTCCAAGTTCTTTGCTCTAGCTATCTATTTGCAAATCTCCTTCTGAAGGAGAAGAAACCCTCAATCTATCTGTTTTCTCTATGTCCCCCATTAGATCTAGGAAAAGAAAAGAAAACAAGGCAGTTGGAAATTGGGGCTTTTCTTTTTAGTGTTCCCAGCCACTGCTAAAAAAGTTATTTATGACTTGTCCTCAAACTTATGTCTTCGCTCCCTCTCCCTCTCCCTCTCCCTCTCCCTCTCCCTCTCCCTCTCTCTCTCTCTCTCTCTCTCTCACACACACACACACACACACAGCAGTGGTGGGTTTCAAATTTTTTTACTACCGGTTCTGTGGGCGTGGCTTGGTGGGCATGGCAGGGGAAGGATACTGGAAAATCTCCATTTCCTCCTGATCAGCTGGGACTCGGGAGGCAGAGAATAGATGGGGGCAGAGGCAGTCAGAATTTTTACTACCAGTTCTCCGAATTACTAAAAATTTCCACTACTGGTTCTCCAGAACTGGTCAAAACCTGCTGAAACCCACCTCTGACATAACATACATGTTATGTATAGATGTTTTTATCTTGGCTGTTCACCGCCCTGAGTCCGAAAGGAGAAGGGCGGTATAGAAATTTGAATAATAAAGAGAGAGAGAGAGAGAGAGACAGACAGAAAGACAGACAGACAGACAGACAGAGTGACACATGATTGCATATTGGTGCTTGTCAACCAGCACATATTTGTGACCTGTTGCAATGTCCCACAGTCATTGGACTGCGATTTATAACATTTTTGCTTTTGGGGGGCCAAAAAAAGCGCATTTGGGGAAATGGACTTGCTTAACAACCATGTGGTTTGCTTAATGCCATATGATTTTTTTTCTGAGAAGGGTAGCAGTGGCCAGAGACTGTCAGAGAGGAAATTGCCTTGACGCTGAGGCTGGAATGCCCATTGAGCCTGTTGGTGCAACTGGAAGACAACAAGCTTCAAACTGCTACTGCCTACCTCATTTTCTCCTTTGGTGTGATATTTTATTTCGAGAACTTGTTTTTGAGTTCTTAGTTTGGACTGCTGACGTTCCAAAGAGTCTGGTTTTGTTATCAACTCCTTGATCATAGATTCTTAATGCTTAGAAATTTGGGAAGAATAAACTACAGCAGGTTTTTAAGTATTTGGAACCCAGTACCGTATTTTTCGAAGTATAAGACACACCGGACTATAAGACGCACCTACCTTTTTTGGTGAGGAAAACAAGAAAAGGAAATCTGCCTCTGCCTCCCAGCAATTTTGCCTCGTTGCAGCAAACAGCAAATAGCCTGCTTTACTTTCATTTTCGTTTTCAGCATAGCTTGATTAGCACAAGGAAAAAAAATCTGCTCCAGAAATTTACCTCCTTGCAGCAAGTAGCAGAGGCCCTTGCAAAACAGCTGAGAGCAAAACAGCTGAGAGTCAGGAGGCCGATCCAATCAACTTGTGCTAATTAAGCTGTGCTGAAGCTGAAAGGAGCTGTTTCTTCTTGCTGTTTGCTGCAAGGAGGTAACTGCTGGGAGGCAGAGGCCAAAGGGTGGGGGCCAGTGGGTGGGTGAGGCTACATTAGGTGTATAAGACACACCTAAATTTTCACTCCCTTTTGGGGGGGGAAAGGTGCGATTTATACTCCGAAAAATATGGTATTTATTTCCTATCACAAGTGAGCTTCCCACCTTTCTGTCTGCAAGGGATTTTGCCACACATAACTTTCATATTTATTTATTTTTGTCTAAACAAAGAATATCTAACTTTCAATGCACCACAGGTTCCCCCATCTGAGACTGTCCAGATGCAAAGGACTATGTTTCCCAATATACCCAACTATTTCTACACATGCTTTCACCTAAAATCTGATATATGAGGAGGCCCCTGGTTAGGACTGGAGTAGCTCAGAGGTTAATACCCTGGGCTTGTTGGCTGGAAAGATGGCAGCCCAGGTTCGAAGCCTGAGAGCCATGTGATGGGGTGAGCTCCCATCCTCGCCCCAGCTCCTCCCAACCCAGCAGTTCGAAAGCATGCAAATGCGAGTAGATAAATAGGTAGCAAATCGGTGGGAAGGTAAAACGCACAGTGATGTCATGCTGGCCACATGACCACAAAAAATATCCTGAGACAGCGCTGGCTCAACAGCCTTGAAACCGACCCTATAGTTAGCAATGTCTAGCAGAGTAGGTGTTTTTCCCAGTTGCAATGTATGGCTGTGAAAGATGGACCATAAGAAAGGCTGAGTGCCAAAGAATTGAGGCTTTTGAACTCTGGTGCTGGAGAAGACTCCTGTGAGTCTCTTGGACCGCAAGGCGATCAAACAAGTCAGTCCTAGAGGAGATCAACCCTGACTGCTCTTTAGAAGGCCAGATCCTGAAGATGAAACTCAAATACTTTGGCCACCTAATGAGAAGGAAGGACTCACTGGAGAAGAGCCTAATGCTGGGAACGATTGAGGGCAAAAGAAGAAGAGGACGACAGAGAATGAAGTGGCTGGATGAAGTCACTGAAGCAGTTGGCATGAGCTTAAATGGACTCCAGAGGATGGTAGAGGACAAAAAGGCCTGGAGGAATGTTGTCAATGGGGTGGTGATGAGTCGGACACGACTTCGCAACTAACAATAACAACAACAACAAGCAGAGTAAAATCTGCAAGGACTCCTTTACCTTTCCTTTTTTTTAACCAGTTAAGATTAAGGGTAAAAAAACTCCGAATAGATGGAATTGATGGAAAGGAGGGAAAGATCAATTTTGAGTGCCTTCTTTGCCTACAGCTAAAAGAACCATCTCGGAGAACAAAGGAACCTGCCCTTTACCTTCCATCCTGGTTTTCAGAAAGGTCAATGCTTCTGGTTGGTTATTGGTCAGGCTGCCTGCTCTAAATCTTTCCAGTTACTTTGATGAGCGCAAAAGGCTGCATGGAAAATATCGCAGGCTGTGGCCCACACTCCCGAAGGAGATCTAGTTAGCTCCCAAGTCTCCCCAGATGTAGGAAAGTGACAAACTTACATCTCTGCCACCAAACTTTGAACAGCTGATTTTTTTAAAAAAAAAATTGTATTGATTTTACTGTTATGATTCATAGTCTTTGCTGTAAGCTATTCTGAGTGTTTATAGAAATAGAATAGAAAGGAGGGGTTTGGATTTAATAATAAAGGAACAAAATCAGTGGTGGGTCCCTCCTGGTTCGGCCCGGTTCAGCCGAGCCGGTAGCGGTGACGATATGACGTCACTGAACCGATTCTCTTTGTTCGGGAGCTGGGCCCGCATTATTCTTACCTTTTAATTGGCCCCACCCCCAATCTATTGCTGCCTCCTGAGTCCCAGCTGATCAGCTAGAAGGAAAAAAACCTGTTTAAACTCTTGCCGCGGGGCTTCAAAGGGCCGCCCTACAGCTGATCAGTGTTAAAAGGCAGTGTGGTGGTAGACCGGTGCCTCCAAAAACAAATGAATAGACCGGTACAGCTCTGCAAGCAGTTAAAAGCCTGGTAGACCAGTACCTCTGCTAAATCCTAAAGAATTGTCACATGATCATCAAGCCACGCCCACAAAATAAGCCACGCCCACAGAACTGGTAGTAAAAAGAATTAGAACCCACCCCTGAACAAAATCTGTCCTAGTCTTTCTGTAACACCTTCTCACAAACTAAAGAAGGGAGGGGGGAAAAAAAGCTTCCTTCTCAGCCTGGGATTGCCCAGAGGAATTGAGTGTTGTTAATTAACTAATGAATTAATTACTAGCCACGCTTATTGGGAAATATGAAACTCCCACCAGCTCTGGAGAGAGCACAGTTCGAAGCTAAAATAAAACCAGAGTTAAGGATGAGCTGCCTGGACTTGGCATTGCTTTATTCCCTCTTTCCATATTGATTCTCCTGCATAAACAGAAACAGTCAGAACCGAAAAGAGTTCAGTCATTTAAAGTGCATCATTGCGAGCCATTTGGCAAAGACGTACAGAGCCATGTTGATGCAAAACCATTTTTATGTCTCCCTGCGGAGGCATAATATCAAGTTATGGATTGATCTGAATCTTTAGCATGCAGAAAAGATGATAGAACAAGGGCGAAGATAACAGCGTAGAATTCTTCCAACGTCTGCCATCAAGTAACTTGTTCATTAGAGCCACTGAGAAGCACTACAAAGGGGCAATGGCTACCGGCCAAGATTGAGTACACCTGAGCAAGTAAAACTGCCAAAGTTAGCAATGGAAAGGAGCTTCATGCATACAAACAAGGTCATAGATGAAGGTCCATAAGTGTTCTGCCCCAGCTACAGATCCCAAAGAACATAGCACACACAAAGTTTGTACAAAACTTAATTTACTAAACTAACTCAGTCTTTTTCAAAACAAAGGTTGTTTAATAAGCTTTCTTAACAGCCTACAAGAAACCAAAGATAAAAAAAGTAAAGTAAAAGAAAATATGATAAGATGGGCCAGGGACATAGGGCACAACATTCAATTGGCAAACTGGGAGAAATTGTGGAAACAGAACATCAAAATGACAAGAGCCATACCCTACAAAGAAAATCTCATAAAAATGTTTTACAGATGGCACCTAGCACCAGCCAGATTAGCTAAAATATACCCGAACACCTCCCCACACTGTTGGAAGTGTAAAACAAAAAAGGGGACATACTACCATGCCTGGTGGAAATGTACAAAGGCCCAACAATACTGGAAGGACACAAAGGAAATTATTGAAGAAATAATAAATCAACAAGTAGAAAACACTCCAGAATTTTTTTTATTTGGAATGATAACAACACAACACAACAAAGAGACAAAATACCTCATCATACACATTTTGACAGCAGCACAGTTACTGTTCGCGCAAAATTGGAAATCAGACCAACTCCCAACCAAAGACAAACTAATCTCAAAGATAACAGAATGTGCCGAAATGGATAGACTGACACTAGAACTCCAAGAAAAAGAAGAAAGTGAATTCTATCTTGTGTGGCACCAGTGGTATCAATGGCTGGAAAAGAAAATCAGTACAAATATAGATGAAAGAAAATAGGGTAGAAAAATTAAAATCGGAAATGAATAAAGAGGAGATGCAAGATTATTTCTAATCTAAAACACCTGAATTGACAATGTATCATGTATATATTAACTTATAAAGCAATATATATTCTGATGATGATCAAAACATATATGTAAAGTATGGTGTGGGTAGGTTGGTGGTGGGAATTCGTTTGTCTTTGTAATGTCTTTGTATTTTTTGTATTGTCTTCATATCTCTGTTTAAAACTCAATAAAAAAAAAAAAGAAACCAAAGATAAAGTAATCACAATCTTACAAAGGTTGGCAGAAAGCCCAGAAGCAATTTTCAGAGAATCCAGACACGAAGTAGAGTGAACTAAAGTTGTTCCTTATAACTTGCTTCAGTCAGCATTCCTCCTTAAATAAGCTAAGGGAGTGACCAATTAGCCCCAAGCCTTACTCTTGAGGAGACCTCCTCCTGAGGAGCCACTCCTGCCTTTTGGCAGCTCTGCGTGCCCGTGCATCAAGAAGAGGCTCCTCCTTTTCATCCTTCACTTAAAGGAGCTTCTGGAGGTTCTGAAGGCCCTGGCTGAATCCCTGCCTCTGGCACCACATCTTCTCCAGCCTCCTCATTGTCTGACTTGGGTGCCAGCTGCACAGGCTGCTAGCGCAGCACTACACCAGCCTCCTCACTATCAGAATCAGCTACAATCCGCACAGGCCACTGACGGGCCACAACACTAAGACAGAGTTGGCTCCCTCTGAACATTGGTTGCAATGATGGATGAAAGTCCACCAAAATACAAGAAGTGATAGATGGTGATACCTCAATAACATCAAGTTTCTCCAGCCAATTAATTAATGCATTCTGCTTACTTGCAAAACAAGAACTTGAGATTCTTGTTAAATATTCTAAGCTCAGTATAATCATAGACATGTCCATGTTATGGCCAACTTGGGACCGTGAGAAAGCTTATTAATAGTTTCAGCCAGTGGTGGGATTCTACCGGTTCAGACCGGTTTGGGAAAACCAGTAGCTCTGACGATCAGCTGGGAGTGAACTGGTTCGCCCCAACGATTCGATGGGCCCACCTGCCTGCCCGCGCTATTTTCCTACCTTTATCTCCTCAGCTGATTCGCACAGCAGAGCCTGTTGCTACGTGAATCAGCTGTGTTACTCCTCTGAAGAAACCCGGAAGTGAAGATTTCTTCAAATGCGCACATGAAGCACGTGATCACCGAACTGGTTGTTAAACTGGGAGGATCCCACCCCTGGTTTCAGCGTATAGAAGAAAGAGTCTCAAGGCACCTTCACAATTTCCATTTTTGAACTGCAGTTGGCTGACCTAATTTTTGGAATTAATTTTATTGTTCTTGTCTGATCAAAAATTTTGGAGAACCAAATACTTTTCCAGTTCTTTTTTTTTTTTTTTTTGCAGCATTTTGATTAGCCTTAAAATTATATTGTCTTGTTACAAATTTTGGACTTGTAATGCCAAACCTGTTATGTCTTCAGTTTTTGTAGTTACTGCATTAGGGTACAGAATTAAGAAAATGCATACATGACTATATCCATCCTACATGGCCCTTGGCCACGTTACTTGAAGGACCATCTTTTCCAAAGTACATCTGACCCACCAGAGGAAGGAGGCAGAATATGTTACAGGTCCCCTCTCTTAAGGAGACCCAGCTAGTGGGACCAAGAGCCATCTCAGTAGTGACTCCCTCCCTGTGGAAATAAAAGTGCCCTTTATCCTGACAGTCTTTGGAAAGGCCCTGAAGATGTGGTTTTGCCAGCAGCCCTGGGGATCCCAAGCTGCTATGGAGCCCATAAATAGAATAGAATAGAGTAGGGTAGGGTAGGGTAGGGTAGGGTAGGGTAGGGTAGGGTAGGGTAGGGTAGGATAAAGTTCTTTATTGGTCAAGTGTGTTTGGACACACAAGGAATTTGTCTTTGGTACATATGCTGTCAGTGTACATAAAGAAAAATAAAATACATTCATCAAGAACCATAAGATACAACACTTAGTGATAGTCATAGGTTACTAATAAGCAATCAAATCATACTAGGAAACAAATAAAGGTAAAGGTAAAGGTTCCCCTCACACATATGTGCTAGTCGTTCCCAACTCTAGGGGGCAATGCTCATATGTTTCAAAACCGAAGAGCCAGTGCTGTCCGAAGACGTCTCCGTGGTCATGTGGCTGGCATGACTCAATGCCAAAGGCGCACAGAACGCTGTTACCTTCGCACCAAAGGTGGTCCCTATTTTTCTACTTGCATTTTTTACGTGCTTTCAAACTGCTAGGTTGGCAGAAGCTGGGACAAGTAATGGGAGCTCACCCCATTACGCAGCACTAGGTATTTGAACTGCTGAACTGCCAACATTTTGATCGACAAGCTCAGCGTCTTAGCCACTGAGCCACCGCATCCAGCATTCCATGCGCCTTTGGCATTTAGTCATGCCGGCCACTGACCATGGAGATGTCTTCAGACAGCACTGGCTCTTCGGCTTTGAAATGGAGATGAGCACCGCCCCCTAGAGTCGGGAACGTCTAGCACATATGTGCGAGGGGAACCTTTACCTTTAGGAAACAAATAAAATAATATGAATTGTAAAGATACAAGCAACATGGTTATAGTCATAAGTGGGAAGAGATAGGTACTAGGAAGGATGAGAAGAATAATAGTAATACAGTCTTTTTACAATCAACAAGAGGTTGCTTTCATTGTCATCAGGGAGATGGGCTTATTGGGTTTTGTATTGGGTTTTTAATTCTTTTATGCTGCCCACAGTCACTGTGAATGAGTTGGCCAGCCATATACATTTTCATACAGATGTTTATTTATAGAATTCTGTATTTTCAGAATTGGGAGGCTTCAGCATAGCCATTTCAAGCAGGGGTGAAATTCAGGCGGTTCTATCCGGCTCGGGTAAACTGGTAGCGGCAGCTGCGGGAGGCTCCGCCCACCCACGCAGATGTCATGATGTCCCTTTTTTCTGACGATTTCAGCCTCTGTGCATGCGCAGAAGGCTTTGCGCATGCACGGACGACCGTGAGAGCGAAGCGAGAGAGCGCGTGGTGTGCGCCAGGGGTGGGTTCTAAATTTTTTTACTACCGGTTTTGTGTGCGTGGCTTATTTTGTGGGTGTGGCTTGGAGGTCATGTGACTAGGTGGGTGTGGCTAGCTGGTCAGAGTCATTTCTGGAAGGTCCTCGCACTTACGACCAGTCCTCGCATTTACGACCCGACTCATTTGTTTGCTTTTAACACTGATCAGCTCTAGGATGGCCCTTTGAAGCCCCTCGGCAAGAGTTTAAACAGTTTTTTTCCCTCTAGTCATCAGCTGGGACTCAGGAGGCAGCAATAGATTGGGGGTGGGACCAAATAAAAGGTAAGAATAACGTTGGGGGGTGGGGGGTGGGAGGGCGGGGGGGGGGAGAACCGGTTCGGTGACGTCATATTGTCACCACTTCCAGCTCGGCCGAACCGGACCGAACCGGGAGGAATCCACCACTGGTGTGCGCACATTTGCGAACCGGTAGGGAAGGTAAGTGAATTTCACCCCTGATTTCAAGTTACAAGAGAAGACATACACAGTGGGGAATAATCACAAATTATTGTGATATTGGGAGTATTTATACAAACGCAGTTATATCCAGAAGACTGCTTATCCAGCCTTCTTCCTGGCCTGCTAGATTTTCCATAGGTGGGGAAATGTTTGGAAGGGAAGAATGCTGTGATATGAGATGCCATTTCATCAGATTGAAGGAGGGCAGCCCCTAAATGAATCCCTGCCTTTGTCAACGTGAAGCCCGAATATTGGACTAGTATAAGCGCATTAAGGGGGAAGGGAGTTGAATGCTTCCCAAGGACGCAGAGCAAAAGAACGAAACAAGAGGCCATCCAATATTCGCAAAGCAGTTGCAAACAGGGCTGCTCGCATCTATTAATCTCTGAAGAGCAATATACTCACAGCAGGGACTTTCACACTTGGCTGTACCTGAGGAAAGGATGGCGCACACTGGAGACTTTAATTTATCATCTCGGGCTACTGTAAGATTTTGATCATTTTAATCATAGGAAGGAGCAATGACCGCATAGAGCTGAGTACAGAGAAAGTAACTCCGCCACCCACCCACCCCCGCCATCATCCAGGAAATAAGATCAGGGATAAAATGTTTTGAAATTGAATTAGGAGGTTGGGTTGGCATGAGGAAAACCCTGATGCAGATGTCTGCGTCGTTGATATGTTTCCACGATAGGCTTGGCTATTAAATTGATTCTGAAGCAAGCGTACGTCGATGGGCTATTTCCCACCCACCCCACGTACTTTGTAACCAAGAAAGGCTCCTAAATAGCCTCGCAAGAGTCAGTAATAAAAGCAGCCTTTGCCTTCAGATTTATGACCGAAAAGACATGACATAAAGTGCAACTTTATTGGAACAGGACAGGGAGGAAAGCAAATGAGGTCCTTTAAGCAAAGCGAATGAAAACAGTCCATTAAGAGATGGACTTCAAAATGGCTCATCTTTCATTAGAGCTGGCAGTGTGATCTCGCGGCCTTCTCGGCATCACTGAAAACGGTAATAAGTAGAAACACCAATCTAGGCTCTCCCACATCACACACCAGCTCTCACGCTCTGAACTCTCATCCACATAACCAGCATGAAGATTTACAGGTAGTCCTCGAGTTACAACCCCAATTGAGCCCAAAATGTCTGTTGCTAAGCAAGACAGTTATTAAGTGAATATTGCCCCGTTTTTTACCTTTTTTTTGTCACTGTCATTAAGCGAATCATAATGCGATTGCAGGCCCCCCCGACAGACTATCCAACATATAGTGAGGGAATGCTCTAACAGAAGGTATCCAGGAGATTTTAGGGACTTCCTCTGCGTAACAACGACAGCTACTGACTGGATCTCCAAACTCGACATTAAACTCTGAAATGTTATTTCTGTTTTCCTCTTAGGTTTTCTTACTGCTTTTTTTAATTGTTTTAATTGTTTTAACCTGTAAAAATGAAGTGTTTTAATATTGTGTGTGATCAGCCATGCGCTAAATAAATAAATAAGCGAATCATAAATTCATATTTGCCATAGAATGGTAGACGACAAGGGCTGGAAGGGAGCTTGGAGGTCTTCTAGTCCAGAGTTCCCCAACCTTTCTGACTTTGCGGATCGGGGGGGGGAGAGAGGGGATGGTTCTGGGCGAGCAGTTGGAAAGCTCTTGCATGCACCTCCATTTGCGGGAGCAGCGTGCACATCAGAGGTGAAATCTACTTACCTTCCTTACCAGTTTGGAAGTGCACGCACATCACAAGCACACACAGACCCTCTGCGCATGCGCAAAACCTTCTGCGCATGCACAGAGGGTAAAAAACACATTACTTTCTGGTTAAAACCAGGAAGTAACTACACCCGGGCGGGTGGGCGGAGCCTTGCACCGCCATCGCTACCGGTTCTCCGAAACACCCGCCACAATCGCTACCAGGTCCGAACCGGGAGCATTTCACCCCTGGTGCACACCCACCTGCCACTCGCACAAATGGAGCGTGCATGCACGCACTCACCCACTGCTCACACAAGTGAGAATGTCTGTGCTCATGCACACGCTCACCCGCCATTTTCACAGCCCTGTTACAAAAAGCTCAAGGTCCACTAGTGGGCGCTGGCCCTGACACTGGAAGTCCCTGTTCTAGCCCAACCTGCTGTCCAGGGCAGAAGTTCTTCCTTATTTGAGTTTGGACCTCTCTCCGTGAGTCTTCAACCCATTGGCTCCCCTTAATAACTACGAAGAATAAATCCACACTCTCTTCCCTGTAACACCTCTTCAAATGCATGAAGACTGCTCTCATGTCTCCTTTTAGTCTTCTATTCTTTTAGGCAAAACATGCCCAGTCCTTTAAGTTGTTCTTCATAGAATTACCTAGTTTCTTTAAATCTTCTTAGAATTTAATCTCCTAGCACATCACCATCTATGTTGCTTTTTTTCTCGATATTTCCCAGTTACCCAGTATCTTTATTGTGATGACTATAAGTGGAACAGTATTTCAGGTGAAGTCTGACTAACCTAACAATCTATGATTTGTCATAGATTGTCAAAAACATTTTTGATCTCAAGATTGCATTCACTCTTTTGACATCTGCAGCACTCACGCTTAATCTGTGGTCTACCAGGATCCATAATTTCTTCTCACAAACTCTACTATTAGGCCAGAAGATTGTTCAAGTTCCTAAACATTTGATATCTGATATAAGTTTGCCTAAGGCCTCCTCCAATATGGGATGCGGTGGCTCAGTGGCTAAGATGCTGAGCTTGTCGATCAAAAGGTCGGCAGTTCAGCGGTTCGAATCCCTAGTGCCGTGTAACGGGGTGAGCTCCCGTTACTTGGCCCAGCTTCTGCCAACCTAGCAGTTTGAAAGCACGTAAAAAAGGCAAGTAGAAAAATAGGGACCACCTTTGGTGGGAAGGTAACAACGTTCCGTGCGCCTTTGCCGTTTAGTCATGCCGGCCACATGACCACGGAGATGTCTTCAGACAGCGCTGGCTCTTCGGTTTTTAAACGGAGATGAGCACCACCCCCTAGAGTCGGGAACGACTAGGTGCAACGGGAACCTTTACCTTTAAGGCCTCCAAAATAGTATAAGTGGGTTTAATTCAATGTTGGTTAGCCCAGGACTTAGTCATTTTTTATGGTTCTGTGTGCCTCACCAAAATCTTCTGTGATTTCTTAAGATTGCCTGAGATGTCACGATTCCATATTATTTCATATTATTCAAAAACTGAAGAAATGAGGTAAGATGGCCTTTTGGGGGGTAAATTCCAGAGGTTTTTGAGGTTCATGTCAAGGAATGGCGTAGCAGTTGTTCAGATGAAGTCAGAGACATTAACACAAACTTGTAGACATCTACATATATAACACGTTCAAACTTACAGCAGTCTTTGTCATCATCTAGAAAGAAGAACAGAAGTTAGTAATAAACACAGGACTATCATGAGGTAAAATTAATCAGTATACAGTATACAGAACACACAGAAGAAAAAGGAGGGAAAATACTAATATAACATAGATTGCCTCTTGCATGAGTCAGCACTCTCTAACTAAGCAACTACAATTGTGTATTCTGGCCCATTGTACACTTTCCTGTTCCAGTTACTAAATTCAATATCCTAGTTCATATTTCCAACCTTTTTGTTGGTCTTTCAGAAGCTTCTACCTATTAATGCAAGACAGAAGTGGTGTGTATGTGTGTTTATTTACCTGATTTAGGATTTCAGCAATGAAATTGAGCATCGTGTTAATTTGCATCTCAATGCAGAAGGAAAATGGAAATTCCATTATTTGTATCTTGATGAGCATGTTTTAATTTTCAGTCTTGACACTGTGATTAACACTTCTAATGAAGTTTCTAGTATAAATCATATCCTAATAAGCTGACTGAATGACGGCTCAGAAAGGCAAATTGCAGGCTATGAAATAATTACAAGCCCAAGCCATTAACAAAATTCAATGAAGCACAGTATGATGATATTCTCAACAACATTTGTCACACAAATTGCATCGTAAAAAATACTGTATGGAATCACAACATGTTTCAGAGATTCTGCAATTGCTTAATCAATCAGTTTAATCAATTTAATACATCTTTAGACAGTTCAACATTTGGACAGGTAAGAATGGAGGTGTCAGACCTGCCTCGGCTTGAACTCCTAAGCAGAGATGATCCTTGGCTCCATTTGTTGCAAAAGATATAATTTTATTAGAAGGCAAGTGAATTACAGTAATCTGTAGCCAAAACTGAAAATCGCGAGCCAAATTCCCCAAGAAAAAAAAGAAGGGTAGGCCAAAATGAAAGACTATGTTTCAGAAGTAACTAATGAAAAATGTTAATAAGAATGGTGGAAGTTTGGGTGCCTACTAAAAATCTCAATTTATTGTGCCTTGGATCCATTTATATTTGAAGAAGTCTGTCCAGTGCTGGACCCATATTTTAACAATTTGGAATGAATCCAGAAAAGTGACTGTCTGTTGAAAATACTTAATCTGGATTCTTACACTGAGCAGGGATAGGTCTTTGTGGCTTTAAATGCTCCTTCAGCTCTATGACCAAATCCAGAGAACTCTCCTCTCTTTTATTTTATTTTTTTACTCTGTCTTTATTTGCTTCTGGGGCCGATGTAAATCCTATTTATAGTCCTGTTAAAGACACAAGTAAGAGAAGAAGAAAAACAGAATTCTTCTTCTTATTCTTTACAGTTCTTCTTTTGAATGATAGAAATCCACCCACCAACCATTACTGTTCAATGAACCATTTTGCATTTTAACACAGATGCCAAAATAAGGAACTGCTGTTAATTGAAAGGCATGGGTACCGTTGACTATCAGTGTGAAGGAATTATGTTACTAAGGCAACAGCAACCGTAAGCAATACTATGACTTTAGTATACTAAAGTCATAGTATACAAAGTAATACTATGACAATCATATCCATCCTTATCCCTAAATTAAATGATGTATGATCATCATCATCATTCTAACTGTTGTCTATCCACTTCAGGATGAAGGTCTCTTCTGCATGTTTCCAACCTATACGGACTTGAGCTTTCTTTCCTGCAATCTGCAAGCTATCCATCTTTTATTTATCTGTTTGTTTGTTTATTCAAGCATGTATAAGATAACAGATATAAGTATAAACATGATTATGAATACATGAAATGGATATGAATAAATGGGGATGTTAGGACAGGGACAGTAGGCATGTTAGTGCACTTATGCACGCCCCTTGCAGACCTCTTAGGAATGGGGTGAGGTCAACAGTAGACAGTTTAAGGTTAAAGTTTTGGGGGTTTGGGGAAGAAACCACAGAGTCAGGTAGTGCATTCCAGGCATTGACCACTCTGTTGCTGAAGTCATATTTTCTGCAATCGAGTTTGGAGCTGTTCACTTTAAGTTTGTATCTATTGTTTGCTTGTGTATTGTTGCAGTTGAAATTGAAGTAGTCATTGACAGGTAAGACATTGTAGCAGATAATTTTATGTACTACGCTTAGGTCAGACCAAAGGTAGCGTAGTTCTAAGTTGTCTAAGCCCAAAATTTCAAGCCTGGTGGCATAAGGTATTCTGTTGCAAGCAGAGGAGTGGATCTTGTTTTAGGTCTCTTTCATAGACACTTTTCAAAGTACATGTATTTAAGTACTGGAAGTCTCCATTTCATATGGGGGGGGTAATAATACGAGTTTTCCTCCTGTTTCTACAAAGTAGGGGTTATCCAAGCTTCATTCTTTCAGAGAGAAAAAATATATAGCCTGGGAACATTTGGCAGGGAAAAACATTCATTAACATATTTTTAGTTTGCAGCATGACAGAATGAGGATAGCTTCTCAATAGCTTGTAGAGCTTCTATGTCCGATATTCTATACGTTAAGCAGAATTTTCATCTCCACAATATCGAACTATGTACAGGTTTGATTTGAGCCTTTTTCTCCCCTTCTATGGTTTTGATGTTTATACTTTGGGAAGAGCTCTCAGGAAATGTTAGGTGGTCGGCAACATCTCCAATGCTAAGTGTTAACAATGGGAACTGGACTATCCCAAAGGTGCTTTTTCAAGAGTCAACTGGACTTTCTGGTTTTTCTTTGAAGATGTTTCGCTTCTCATCCAAGAAGCTTTCAGAGCTGAAGAAGCTTCTTGGGTAAGAAGCAAAACATCTTCAAAGAAAAACCAGAAAGCCCAGTTGACTTTTTTTTTTTTGAAAAAGTTTTATTTTAGATTAAAAATAAAAAAAAGAAAAAAAAAGAAAACATAACAACAATAACATAAAAATATCATCCTTACAAACGATTATAGACAGCATCTCAATCGGTTAAAATCATTTCGTGCTTACAATTCTCCAAATCTCCTAATAATAATTCTCCAATTATTCTTTACTTAAACTAAAAATACATATTTAAACATTTCATATATGCTATCTCATCTCCATACTTTTTTATCAAACCATTGATAAAATATCTCCCATATCAAATAGTATTGTTTATCTTCCTGTTCTCTTATTTCAAATGTCAATCTACTCATTTCAGCAGAGTCCAACATTTTCATAATAATTTCTTCATCGGTAGTTATCTTCTCTCCTTTCCAATTTTTGGCAAATACAATTCTGGCCGCTGTTAAAATGTTCACAATTAAGTATTGTAATTCTTTATTAAATGTCTCTGGTAAGATTCCTAATAAAAATATTTCTGGTTTAAGGTCAATATGTCTCTTTGTCATTTTTTCTAACCACGTATGTATTTTAGTCCAAAATCTCCTTGCTTCCATGCATGTCCACCACATATAAGCCCAGTTGACTCTTGAAAAAGCACCTTTGGGACAACCATGACTTGGATGACTGAGAATCTCCATAGACACGGGAACTGGACTAGTTTATCTCTCAGTGGCCTTTCACCCTCATTCCAACTCTCACTTAGACCATACAATTGACCAAAAATATTTGAGCCCATCATTTCAGGATATACAACTACAGGTAGTCCTCATCATATGACCACAAGTAAGCCCCAAATTCCTGTTGCTAAGCAAGGTAGTTGTGAAGTGAATTTTGCCTCATTTTTTGGCCCTGGTGGTTAAATGAATCACCGAAGTTACTAAGTGAATCTGGTGGACGTTAGGCGAATCTGGCTTCTCCCATTGACTTTGCTTGTCAGAAGGCTGGGAAGATTACAAATAGTGATCATATGACCCTGGGAGAGTCCAACTGTCATAAATACATCCCCGTTTCCAAGCCCCTGAATTTTGATCATGTGATAATGGGGATGCTGCATAAGTGTGGAAAATGATCATACTGTAAGTCACTTTTCTCATTGCTATTGTAACTTTGACTGGTCACTAAACACATGGTTATAAGTCGGGTACTCCCTGGTCCCACAAAATATGGGAAGGTTGAAATCCAACCCTTCAGCCTTCAAATAATGCCTACCCATGAACCATGCACTTTCCAACTCATACCTTCCCTCAAACATGCTTTTTCAATAGGCAACTGGACTTCCTTTGTTTTTGCTTGAAGATGTTTCGCTTCTCATCTAAGAAACTTCTTCAGTTCTGACTGAATGGCAGAGAATGGAAGGATTTATATTTCTTGCAGTCATCTGGTCATTGGCACTCTTTCTGAGAATCGTTGAATAGTGCAAATGGGTGTGGAACTTCTTGGAATTGCTAAAAGGACTGTGTTCTAAATCTGTACCCTAAGGACACAGATAAACCTCCAAGTGGCCTCAATGATTCTCAGAAAGAGTGCTAACGACCAGATGACTGCAAGAAATATAAATCCTTCCATTCTCCGCCATTCAGTCAGAACCGAAGAAGCTTCTTGGATGAGAAGCGAAACGTCTTCAAAGAAAAACAAGAAAGTCCAGTTGCCTCTTGAAAAAGCACTTTTGGGACAACCACGACCTGGATGACTGGGTATCTCTAGAGTCATACTTTACCTCTTCTCTTGGCTTTTTAGAGGAAATGGGCCAGGTGCCACCAAAGAGCACTAAAGACACTTTCTGGGTTACATGAGTATCCACAGAATATGGTTAAAAAGAAATCAGAATGGCAGCTACAATATTACGATCAAAGCTCCATCTGGATTTTATGTATGTTGCACTTAGAAAACAAATGGATCATCGATCACCCTGTCACAGCTGTCATGTTAGGTATTTGACAGCACCCTGTAGACACCTCTCCTAAGGTAAGCATTTCTTCCTCTGTTTAAAGATTGCCACTATCCATTTAGGTTGCATTTGCCTCCTTCTCGCTCTCTGAACTTGAGCTGTTTTTTTCAGGTATTGAGTTATTGTATTAAAAAAAAACTGACGTCCAATTTGGACCAACATCATCCAACTCAAGAGAGCACTTCTCAATCAGCAGGCCAGCCAGTGAGCTGAGAAATAAAATCAAGTTTCACAACAGATGATAACCGTCATCCCAAAGTAGACGGTGGATTTATGTACTATGGATTTAGGAGGAATCAGAGAATGAACCTGTCATATTTTAGCCAGGCTAGAATTACATGTAAAGAAACGCCAAATAACTTTTTATCATTGAAAATTGATGGTTACGTTTCTCATAGCCTAGAGCAGTGATGACTAACCATTTTGCCATCGTGTGCCAGGAGCGGGGGGGGAGGGAGGGAGTCACGCACATGCACGCCCATACCCATAATTCTATGCACCCCGCCCCACGCATGCGCGCGACCCCCCGCTCTCCCCCACTCCTGGTGCGCAATGGCATGGTGGGACCAGAAGGCCCATTTTTTGTTCTTCCCCAGCCTCCAGAGCCTTTCTAGGAACCTGGGGAGGGCAAAAACGGCCTTTCCCAACCCCCCGGAGGCCCTCTGAAGGCCGGAAACAGCCTGTTTCCCTACTTCCAGTGGGCCCAGAAGGCCTGAAAATCAGTTGGCTGAGCTCACATGCCCACTGATATGGCTTTGCGTGCCACCTGTGGCACACGTGCCATAGTTTTGCCATCACAGGCCTAGAGAGAGTATTCTCTTTCTCTTTTATTTCATTTTTTGGACAACTAATGAGATTGTCCCACCTCAGAACTTTTCTCTGCCTCCCTTCTTGCCCAGAAGAAATAGAATTTCTCAGTGGTGTTTCACTACAGTTTGATCAGACCTCCAACCATCTTAAATCTGTAGTCCCATGTTAATACTGACTGGTCCATATAATACCCTGCATGGCCAGGCACAAGTGTGGTGAGTACAACGGCTGTTGAACTGCAGACTCTTAATGTGTGTTGGGTGTCCAAACAGCAATGACCCTTAGATCAAAAATAATGTGTGTGAGGGACTATGTATCCAGCCACCACTTGGGTCTGATTTTAAATAGTATAAAATTGAGATGTTGAGCCTATTTTTTCCTACTGTTCTCATTTAATTTAATGACTGAGAATTGCTTTTCAACATTTCTTTCAGATGGGAAGGTTGCTTTCACAGAAATTTTACGAGTGGAACGTGATGTTCTTGTGATAAAATTACAAAAAGCGTGTTTGTGAAAATTCTGCTGTTCATTGTTAGAGACACAGTCATTCAATCCGTAGACTCCATCTTCCCAACATGCATGTAATCCCAAATAAAGGAATCATCGTAACACTTAAAAAGCATTCTTCTGAGGCAGAAGAAGCTGTGAATGAACATCAGCATGGTATCCAGAACCACCTACAATCATCACTGAGGAAGTTCAAAAACACCACCAAAGACAAATTTGCAAACATCTGAGAAAGCCAGAAGACAAAAGCTTCTTTCACAGGGGAAGCAAATTTTCAAAACAAATCTCAGCACAGCCCTATCTAAATGTTTGCAATCTCCATAAGCATTCACTGAGGCCATGAACAAGGTGCCACAGTTACACAACAGCCCAGAATCGCCATTACTCAAGCAAATGCACCTCAGCACTGAAGCTACACAAATACATGGAATGATTGGCATGATCAAGGATCCACCAAAAAGAGTTTCTCAGTATTACAATGTTGATGGCAACCAGGATGTGCTACTTCTCTTATCTGAATCACTTTTGATTGCAAAGAGCTGCATCAACAGCACATTTCTAGGAATATGCTTGGGGTCACCATAAATGTATGAATTTGTGCCATCCTTATAACTGTAATTTTACTGTATGACATAATCCTGGCTGGAGTAGGACTTTAATCTGACTCAGTGCCCAGACAGCTACACTGGATAACTGAATAGACCGCCAAAGCAGATCTTGATATTATTATATGCACAACATAAAATCACAACTGCCAATTCCTTTTTCTTGGCCTTCATATACATCAAGTTCTTCCTAAGAACCTAGGATGTCATAATGAATCAATGTAGTATATGTACAGATCCAAGCAGTGTGGTCTTTTGAGAGATGGAAATGTTGTCAATATGCAGGTTTTCTAAATGTCATCCAAGATTTTTTTTTTTTTGGTATGGCACCTAGTATGCTGTTAACCGCTGGGACCCCCATGGTTCCACCAGTTTCTGCTATAATCTTTTCAACTTCGATTTTCAGATCTTGATTCTTTGTGATCTTCTCTAAGGCTAGGGATTCTATTCTTGTTGTGGCCCCTCGGCTGCCAGCAGAGCTAGCAGCAGAGTCAGATGAGGAGGAGGTTGAGGGGGAACCTGGGACAGCTTCGGAGCCTTTGGAAGGCTCTGATAAGAAAACAGCTTCATTGACAAAAGCTTTCCATCCTCCCCCAAGTAGAGAGGCAGCTGTCTTCAGGGCCTGAGCTGAGTGAGGGGGAGGAACAGATGGGGCCCATCCCAGATGCGTGTATGCATAGAGAGGAAAGGAGAGGAGAGCAAAGGAAAGCAATAAGCCGGCTCTCAGGGAAAAACAGACGTGGACGCTAGCCAGTCTCTCCCTGCCTGGGAAATAAATAGTAGGGGTTTGGGGGTGACTGGTTGTCACAGACAACTCTTCATTTTCGAGTCTACAGCAAGCAATTCAAATTCCTTGGCCAGAACCAGGTTTGTTGGGACTAATTACTTTTGGGTTTTGTTTAGCCACATGAATAAAAGACTGTTTCTGCCAGGGGTGGGTTCTACTTACCTTTACTACTGGTTCGCAACGGGATCACGCGCGCTTGCTTCACTTACGCGCACGCCTAGCTTCTGCACATGCGCAGATCGTCTATGACGACATCTGGGGCAGTGGGAGGAGCCTCCCGCTGGTTTTACTATCAGTTCTTGCGAACCAGTCCGAACTGGAGGCAACCCACCACTGGTTCCTGCCCTGTTTTGAAAAGGGTTTTGTTTTACTCACCAGTAAGCAACTTATCATTACTTGCGAAGGCTGGGTCAGAAGAACAATTCTATTGTCCCACAGTGTTGCCATGTCAATTATGCCCACTGTCCCCTGTTCAACCACAGCTAAATCTGATGGGTTAAGTGCCAAGTTTGTATTGTTATTATTACCGCAACAGCAACTACAAATAACCAAACCACACCATTTTACTAAATCTGATTGAGATACCATTTAAAACCCATAAGCTGCTTAGCAGATAAAAAAAAAAGCTTTGGGGAGATACTGGCTGCAAAACTAAAGAATCCCCACATTTACTGGAAGAGCAGCAGACACTGGCATTAAAACATACTCTTTGAAGTAGCACTTCTAGCATGCAAAGACTGTTACAGTCATCAGATGGAATTCGAAAAGCTGTGAGCAGGGTCCATGCCAAGCACAACTGCTGAATAGTCTTTGGATCCTACCGAGGGCAAATAGGATTGTGATAATTCTATCTACAATCTTGTAAAGGTAGGTCAGTAGCTCTTATCCTGAAACTGCAGATAGAAACGCCTGGAGCTGTGGATTTATTTATACAGTACACTGATGAGACATCTGGCTGATTTCATGGGCCCCGAAATCCTGAACCATTCTTGGCTTCCATTATTCTTTTTCATTAACAAGAGCTGGATCCCAGCCCCTTCCCTGGCAGAAGTCAGAGTAAAATAGAACAAATATGGAGCTGCAACTAGTTTCATTTTATTTTGTGCTGTATGCAAAAAATGGGTTGAGTAGAAACCTAGAGAGGATGAGGAGGAGGAAAGAAGAAGAAGAAGAAGAGGAGGAGGAGAAAAGAGGAGGAGGAGAAGAGGACGGGGAAGAGGAGGGAGGAGGAGAAAAGAGGAGAAGTGGAGGAGAAGGAGAAGATGAAGAAGAGGAGGAGAAGAGGAAGAGGAGAGGAGGAGGGGGAGGAGAAGATGAAGAAGAGGAGGCAGAGAAGAAGAGAAGAAAGAGGAAGAGGAGAAGAAGAAAGAGGAGAAGGAGAAGGAGAAGGAGAAGAAGAAGGAGAAGAAGAAGAAGAAGAAGAAGAAGAAGAAGAAGAAGAAGAAGAAGAAGAAGAAGAAGAAGAAGAAGAAGAAGAAGAAGAAGAAGAAGAAGAAGAAGAAGGGAATATCCATTCAGTCATGTCCAATTCTCCACATCTTCTGATCTTGAACTACTTGAGTTTTTCTATGCTCTGGCTAGTGTCAGTTTTGATGATGGTGTCAGCTGCTGTGTTCTTTGGTGGCCTGGTTTCCTTTTGCCGCTAAGTTAATCCATAATTAGAAAAATTAACCCATCATTAGAGAGGTACGCCTGGGTTAGAACCTATGGTTTGATTTGTGAGGCTGACTATTCAGTGATGCTGGAAGCTAAAGATATATTAGGGAGCATTTCCACACAGCCAACTCTTCCTTGATAGCACAACTGAATCTTCCACGAACACAGACAAGAGCAGTGTTAAAACAATTGTTCCCAAATGTTGGTAGCTTCATTGAAGCAGATGGTTAATGGTGTTGTTGCGCTGAATAATGTCTATGTGTATCTGCAGCCTGCAAGTGCGTGTGCTTCTGTGTATACATGTTTCCTTACTTTCTGTGATTGCTCAAGGGAGTGATTTGTATTATCAGGAGAACCTTCTGAGATAAAACTTTGTTTATTAAGCAAATATTTACAACTTGCCTCTCAGTGAAAGGTCATTTCAGTGACATAGAAAATAAAATATACTGGTGTAATGGATTGTGAGAATAACCGTCAGGAAGAGGAAGAAGAGCTGTAGCCAAGGTACTGGCCTGAGTCCTAGGGCCGTGATGGTGAACCTATGGCACGCGTGCCACAGGTGGCACACGGAGCCATATTAGTGGGCACATGAGCTCAGCTCTGGCGCACATGTGCATGCTGGCCAGCTGATTTTCGGCCTTCTGGGCCCACCAGAAATAGGGAAACAGGTCGTTTCTGGCCTCCGGAGGGCCTCCAAGGGGGTGGGGAAGGCCGTTTTTGCCCTTCCCAGGCTGCTAGAGAGGCTCTGGAGCCTGGGGAGAGCAAAAAACAGGCCTACCAGGCCATTGCGTGCAAAAAGCGGGGGGAGCATGGGGGGGGAGTTTGCACACGCATGCGCAGGGGCAGGGCACATATAATTATGGGTGTGGGCACACACGCACGAGACCCCCCTCGCTTTTAGCACACAATGGCAAAAAGGTTAGCCATCACTGTCCTAGGGAGAAATGTACAGGTAGTCCTCAATTTACGACCACAATTGAGCCCAGAATCCCTGTTGCTAAGTGAGACAGTTGTTGTTTTGCCCCATTTTACGACCTTTCTTGCCACAGTTGTCCACTTGAATCACTGCAGTTGTTAAGTTAGCAGCATAGTCGTTCATTGAATCTGGCTTCCCCAATGGCCTTGCTTGTCAGAAGGTCCCAAAAAGTGATCACATGACCATGGAACTCTGTAACCGTCATAAACATGAGTCAGTCGCCAAGTGGCTGAATTTTGATCACATGACCATGGAGACGCTGCAATGGTTGCATAAGTGTGGAAAATGGTTGTGCCATTTTTTCAGTGCCGTTATAACTCCGAACCATCACTAAATGAACTGGTGTAAATCGAGGACTACCTGTAATTTGAAAAAAACGACTCAGACTTGACCCCCCCCCCATCCTCTTTAGGATAACAGCCAGGATGACAGGAGGCACCTTCAGAGTTGCAAGATTAAGTCAGTGTAATTCTGTAATAAAGGTAATTTCTGGGCATTTATGTCTTGGAGGACCTCTCATGGACTATGAATGCTAACATGCCTGTGAAGAAGGCACAGAAGAGGCTGTACTTCCTGAGAATGCTCAGGAAGATAAATCTATCTCAGCATCTACTTCTGTCCTACTATCGCATCACCATTGAGAGTGTCCTGACATACGGCATTCTTGCATGGTATGGGAGCAGCTCTGCAGCGGACATAAAAGCTCTACAGAGAATTATTAAAACGGCCCAGAATATCATCGGACTCCAGCTACCAGCCCTGGATGACATCTTCGCATCTCGCTGTTTGAGGAAGTTGCATAACATTCGCAGAGACTCTTCCCATCCTGCTTACAATCTTTTTGGACTGTTGTCTTCTGGCAGAAGATAGAGAACAATTAAAACTCGGACCACATATTTTCTGAATAGTTTTTATCCCAGCTATAATTGCACTCAACAATGAACTAAAGGGCCACCATCAGTGAGCTGTTAGACAGCATTACTTGGTCTGTTGTGTGGATGTTTGGGTGGTTCAGGGGTGGGGAATTTGTGGTGGGTGGGAGTTTTTTTGGGGATTGTTATGTGTGTTGGACCTGGTCTTTGGGTGTTAAGTGAATTTCGTTGTATAGGTATATTGTGTATATACATACAATGACAATTTTTTTTTAATTTGATTTATATGCCGCCCTTCTCCGGAGACTCAGGGCGGCTTACAATGCGCTAAGCAATAAAGTTATACTTACATTTACTTTAGTACTTGTGACTTCAGTGTTCAAATCTGGTCTACCTCAATGGGTTGGCACCCAGCTTATTTTACAGGATCTGTATTATTTATTTATTTATTTATTTATTTACAAATATTTATATGCCGCCCTTCTCCCAAAGGACTCAGGGCGGCGAACACAAGTTAAAAAACACACAATAATAAAAGAAAATCCTAATCAAAACCAATTAAAATAGGGACAAATAAATAATAAAAGTATTAAAGATACTTTTTGTTGGATGAAGTGTCCAGTTATAGGATAGTGGGAAAGCTTTTAAGCTTCTAATTCTTCTCTCGGCAAAATGAAAACTTTTGAAAACTCCAAACTTTGAGAAACTATTTTCGGGTGACCTATTGAAGGCCTAAGATCCCTTCCACACAGAAGCATGGCATCAATCTGATCTTTGTGTTGAGCTCCTTTTAGCCTTATGACACCATAGGCCTTCCAATGGGCTTCACAAGCCCAGTTATTTGACTTTTGGCTCAGCAGCTCCTTTGGAGGAAAAAATGTGAAAAGAAAGCTTTGCATAATTTATTTTGGAGCTGCACGGCAGAGAGTCTAACACTCTCCTCATTGTATCTCTTTGCTTTTAATATTCCGTCTGCCTTTCTAAAACCAAGGTACCATAGGATCTTACCAACATTTCCTCTTTATAAAAGAGTGTGGTTATTTTATTATCTATGGGTAGTCTATAGCTAGATTCACACCATAAAATGGGTGGAAACTTAATAATTCAAGTCCTAACCAAGGAGCTGAGAATGATTAATGTGGTGTCTAAGATTATAGGCAATGCAAAACAGGTTGGGTTTTTGTTAAATAAAATTGGTGTGTTCTGGTCTGATAAATTCAATATTTCGAGATATTGAGGGCATCCCTTAGGTATTGCTCTGAAAGCTTCAGCCATGATTGGTATAAAAATAGATTTCTTTTTTCTATAAGTGTTCAGCTTCAATCTCCAACTCCCGATATTTTGTTTAATTTTTTTTCAATTGTTTTTCCTCAATCCTAGCATCATCTGGTACAGCAACATCAGTGAACCGGAGTTTCTTCTTTTTAATAACTGTTTATATCAAGCATGTTATGAACAAGATGCCTGTCTGTTTAGATCTTAAAGTCCCATAAGAGCTTAACCTGCTCATTTTCCAAAATCTTCTCAACTTAATGTTTCCAGTAGTTTTTATTATTTTCAAACCCAAACTTCTGGCAAAGTTTCCAATGCACAATTTGCATTGGCTAATTTGGTTATAGAAATTGATCGACTGACAGACGGACTGACTGACTGACCAACCAACCAAGCAACCAACCAACCAACCAACCAACTGATTGACTCACTGACTGACCGACTGTCTGACTGACTGACTGACCGACTGATTGACTGATTGACTGATTGACCAACTGACTGACCGACCGACTGACCAACTGATTGACTGACTGGCTGGCTGGCTGGCTGATTGATGGATTGATTGACTAACTGACTAATTGACTAACTGACTGACCGACCAACCGACTGTCTGACTGATTGACTGATTGACTGACTGACTGACTGACTGACTGACTGACTGACTGACTGAGCAACCAACCGACCGACCGACTGCCTGCCTGACTGACTGATTGATTGACTGACTGACTGACTGACTGACTGATTGACTGACTGACTGACTGACTGACTGACTTTTGGAAACTTGATTAGGGCACTCCTTGTAGTCATTTTGTGAAGTTTTATTGAAGCCACTGATCAATTAGTCAATCGTTTCATCCTTTCAGGATGATATTTGCTGTTGTTCATTATGTATTGAATTTTTGTCTTTATGCAATCAGTTGGCAAGTTTGTTCTTGAATCGCTAAAATAAAGCCTTTAATTTCTTTCCTTAACTCTCTTGATTGTAACCAATTCGATGTGGGGTTTTTTAATGGTTTTTCCTTCTATATCCTCCAAATATTGACCATGCATTGCCTTGTTCTTCCAATTAACAAATCGGTTTTCAATTGTTTCTTTTCCATATTCAGCCTTCATCTTCATTGTTTTTAAGAGCTTTCCTTTATTGATTTATTCACTGAGGGTTCTTAGCTTGATTTAATGTAGTCAATAAGTAAGGCCCTACTTTTGTTCTTCTACAGTTTGTTTCACTTATAAGAAAAGGGGGAGAGCATGGCCTGAATATTTAGAAATAGAAATAGAAATATTTAGAAAAGTCAAGAATCCTTGCTGAAGGAAGTCAGTTAAGGAAAGCCTGAAATTTATTTATTTGTTTGTTTGTTTGCATTTCACACTTCTTAACTGCCCATCTTCCTCAGAAGGCTAATTATTATAGTTGGTCACAATCAGCCAGATGTTTAGACTGGATCTGGCATTTTTGTCCACCTATCAAGGGATGCGGTGGCTCAGTGGCTATGATGCTGAGCTTGTCAATCAGAAAGGTTGGCAGTTCAGCAGTTCAAATCCCTAGTGCCACATAAGGGGGTGAGCTCCCGTTATTTCTCCCAGCTTCTGCCAACCTAGCAGTTCGAAAACATGTAAAAATGCAAGTAGAAAAATAGGGGCCACCTTTGGTGGGAAGGTAACAACATTCCATGAGCCTTTGGTGTTTTGTCATACCGGCCATGTGACCACAGAGATGTCTTTGGACAGTGCTGGCTCTTTGGCTTTGAAACGGAGATGAGCACCCGCTCTAGAGTCGGGAACAACTAGCACACATGTGCGAGGGGAACCTTTACCTTTACCTTATCAAGTCCTTCTGAAGGACCTAGAACAGGTCCTATCTGCAGTTCCAGGATAGAGATTGTTGTTTAAGAATATTAAAAGTATTGTTTTATTACTAGGAATTAAATCTTTAGTCCACGTGACTCCCCGTGACTCTGATTGGTTCACAGCAATCAAAGAAATTACAATAAAATCAATAAAATATGGTAATCACAGCCAACAATATCATCGGAGCCAGAATCATGATTTTATGGAGGGGGGGGTTATCCCACCCACCCTATCCTTTCCTCCAGAAACAGTGAGAGAAAGAGAGGTGAAGTTGGTTGCTATGCAAAATTGCCTTGACATGGTAGAATGTAGTCCAAAGTTGCAGGAGGGAGGGGGCTTCTTCCCTTAATAATAGTTTTCAACCATCCTGTCAAGTGCCAGGGAAATCAGGTGATCCAGGCAGTTCAAATGGATATAAAGATTTACTGCAAGCTTAAGCTCTCGACAAGAATCTGAACTACTAATAGTCAAAGCAAATTGGTAGATAAGAGTCAAAGGAATTCAATGTGGGCTGGATTTAGATCTTTTGTGGGCACGAAGGGACTTGTGACTGATGATACATTTGACCCTTCTTTCAGGCTCAGCCTGGTCATCTCCCACACACTCTTCCTTTTTCTCTTTTCCAAAATTGTTACAAAGATTTCAAGTAGACTGTGTATGTGCGGTGCTTCAAACATTTAAAGCGCTAAACATCTGTGAAGAAGAATATAGCTTCAGAAGAGCTACCTGGGGATGGGAATTATGAACATATTGAGCGACTATTTTGTCATCATCACCAACAGGGAAAATGAAACAAGAACATGCAGTTTGGCCCAGCATTAAACAAGTGAGCACTATTGATGTGGTCTCAATACTGGGTTGTGCTAGTTTTTTCCAGGCTGACAGTCTCTCTTTGAATAAATGCCAAAGTTTGTTTCCTCAAAACTTTGGGTGAAGTCAGAACCAAACCCAAGTCTTATTTAATAATGATCCTATTGATGTATTGAGGGATGCGGTGGCTCAGTGGCTAAGACACTGAGCTTGTCAATCAAAAGGTCGGCAGTTCAGCAGTTCGAATCCCTAGTGCCGTGTAACGGGGTGAGCTCCCGTTACTTGTCCCAGCTTCCACCAACCTAGCAGTTCAAAAGCACGTAAAAAATGCAAGTAGAAAAATAGGGACAACCTTTTGTGGGAAGGTAACAGCGTTCCGTGCACCTTTGGCATTTAGTCATGCCGGCCATATGATCACGGAGACGTCTTCGGACAACGCTGGCTCTTTGGCTTTGAAACAGAGATGAGCACCACCCTCTAGAGTCGGGAACGACTAGCACATACCTATTGATGTATTAATTTATTCACTTTAATCTGTAAAGACTTTGATAGGAAGTAAGAATGTCATTTAATATATTTCTGGATATAACGAATGCTTATAATGACTCATTGTTGTTTTTTATATCCTTCCTTTCCTCCAGAAGCTCAAAGCAGCACATTTAGCACTCCCTTCTCCAATTTTTCTCCACAATAACTTTGTGAGGTAAGTTGGGACAAAGGAGTTTCCTGGACCAAGAATGGTTGGACTTAAAACCAGATCTCCCTAGTCTAGTCCAACACTTGAACTCTTACACCACTATATCCACACATTGTGTTAGTTGGGATGTAAATGAATGTTGCTGCTGTTGTCAGGTTGTTGAGCGAGAAGCCAAAAGGTTTTCTGCAAATTTTAGATCCATTGTATGATGCAACAAAGAATAGCGATCTGAAAATGAATGTCTTAGAAACCAAGATAGTTGTATTTTTTCAGGGGAAAGAAAATCATTACAGGTTGTACAGAAATGGTGAAAGGTAGATGGATGTGTCTATTTAGTAGAATGTGCGCTAAAGATGGGGAGATGGATGGAGGCATTTTAATAAGTACAAACATTGGTAGTAAGGTAATGGGTAGCATATGGACTGCTGAATATTTGTTGAAAGAAGCAAAATGGCTGTATTATACAGTAGTAGCTAAAATGGTGGAAACCTTTTGGGAAAAGTGTATTTTCTAAAAATAGCTAATAACACCACTTTCTTTGGGAGTAGTACCATAAAATTATATATCAATGGAAAGATAATTTAATCAAGAATGTAATGCAATAACTTATATGACAGATTTGCTATTAGAATAACAGTTACAGTATAAAGTAGACAAGTGAAACATGTAGAAAAAACAAGATATACAAAAATTATCACGTCAATTAATACTTAGTTGGGTAACCTTTAGCATGAATTACAGCCTTACAGTGTCTTCCCATGGAGTGAACCAAGTCTTTTAGTTCTGCAGCTGTTATAATGTGAAACCAAGATTGAATGATTGCTTCATTAACTGGGTTTTATTGCTGGTTGCTTCTGACTAACAAGTTTCTTTAGTCGGCTCCATAGATTTTCAATTGGGTTAAGGGCTGGGCTATTCCCAGGCCATTCCAGCAGTGGAATAGGATTATCTTGAAACTCCCCCCAAAAAAGTGGTGTTATTAGCCATCAAACCTCAAAAATACACTTTTCCCAAAAGGTTTATACAATTTTGGCCACTACTGTAAGGTTCTGCTTCTGCCTACTTTGTTATAAGGAATTGAGAGTTGGTTATGTCAAAAGAAACAAAAGCTGAGAACAGTGAGAACAATGTATTGGATAAAACAAGGGATATAGTCAAAAACATATGAGTTCTGAATGAATGTGGACTGAATACGAAAGTGGGTGAACATCTTAAAAAAGCACATTGAGGTGATATTGAGATGATTAATGAGGAGCAAATCACAAAACAAATCCATGAAGGAAGAGTGAATGGATTAATTGGATGGACAGCTTGGATGGGCTTATTGTAATTCTCAAAAAGAAAGACCAAAAATTTAAAGAATAACCAATCATGCATAAAGCAATGTGCAGATGCAGTGGAAATAGGGACACTTTTCCAAGATAGAAAGATATGAAATATAATGAATGATGTTGGTAGAAACTAGATTTAACAGGATTTTCTACACTGGTTCTCCTTTAATTTGTTTCACTTACTATTTTCTTACTCCTTTTCTAAGATTGCTTATCCTGAAAGTGTCAAGTGCAAGCAACCACATGTTGGTGGTTTAGTGATTTTATAATATTTATTAATACCCCCAACAATTCCCTTCACCAAAACCCCAGAACCATCCCAACTGAGTCCAGCCAAAAGCAAACCAACACTAGTCCATGGAGCAATGGCCCAATGAGTCCACAAGACACATGAAAGTTTCCAAACAAGATAAGTCCACCAGGCAAATTAAATTCACAGTACAAGAGGATTCACAAGGCAAGAAAAGTCCAGAGTCCACAATCCAAAGTCAAGGCACAGTGTCAATCCAAAGCAAGGCAGGAAATCATGATGACCAGGAAACACGCAGCTAGGAAAGGAACACATTGTTCCCAGCATTGTCTCCATCTGTCTGCTGTGCTAAATAGGCAGCTTCCAATGCAGCCCAACAAGAGTGATGAGGCTGCCTCCTCATGAGTAATCAAGCTGACCTTTGCTGCTCCTGCCTTTTCTCTGACCTGCATTTCTTGGATCAGTGCAGAAGACAGGTTCTCCTCCTCATCACTAAACAGCTATAAAGGTAAAGGTTCCCCTCGCACATATGTGCTAGTCGTTCCCGACTCTAGGAGGTGGTGCTCATCTCTGTTTCAAAGCCGAAGAGCCAGCGCTGTCCAAAGGCGTCTCCGTGGTCATGTGGCTGGCATGACTAAACACCAAAGGCACACGGAACGCTGTTACCTTCCCACCAAAGGGGGTCTCTATTTTTCTACTTGCATTTTTTACGTGCTTTCGAACTGGTAGGTTGGCAGAAGCTGGGACAAGTAACGGGAACTCACCCTATTACGCGGCACTAGGGATTTGAACCGCTAAATTGCCGACCTTTTGATTGACAAGATCAGCATCTTAGTCACTGAGCCACCGCATCCCCTTACCAGCTATAGCTGCATGCTTTCCCTACCCGAAGCTTCAGGGATGTCCTGCTGTAGCTGCCCTTCAGCCAAATCACTCTCAGCCAACTGCTTGTCTGGTCGCTCTCCCTGGGAACACTCCCCTTCACTCAGACTCACAGTCCCCGCCTGAGAGCCATCAGCCGTCTCACCTCCTGACATGCCTGGGACTGGCTCATCCTCCTCTGAATTAACCTCTGGAGAGGCATTTGGGGAAGCATCCATGGGAATCATCACAAAAAGCTTTGGTACTTCTGACATGAACACGAGTGGTCAGAGATCAAATCATGTGTTTATTTTGTTTCCCCGGTTTAGATTTCCAGTGAACCATTTGCCACTGGATTTAGCAACTAGGAATAAGGGGAAGCGGGGTGGAGGGGATCTGTTCTCTTGTCTTAATCTCTGGAGCCAGGAGATATATCAGGCATTACTTACTGCTGCTGGTGTTTCGGTCTCATCTGTATCTGATGAAAGGAATGACACATACTTAAAGCTTCAATTTATCGCCTCATGCTACAGGGATATTTTAATCTCAGAATGGAAAGATGGTCCTAGTGAACTCAGTTTAGGGGAAATAAATATAGCTTATTTATTCCCTTACACTCTAGGCAATGCCAGGAATGAAAAGGAAGATTTGTGGGCAATGTCTTACTGTGTGTTTGAAGCTAGAAATTGAAAGAGACAAAGATATATTTGTACGGTCCAAAGTCAGATTGCAAAGAAGTTACCTGTGGTGAGAGAGAGAGAGACTGAAGAGCAGTCAACGAATTGGCAGAGAGATCAAAGCCAGATTACTGCCAGTGCTATTGATAATTCCAGAGAGAAAGAGAAGACGGCAAAAGTCGCGGTCTAAGCAGCAAAGAGTCAGTACATGTTATGGTCTCCTCTGAATCCACTGAAGTTGAAGGGACACACCAGAGTAGCTATTGGCCTGCAGAGCCAATAAGTAATATGATATCCGCAACAACTTTGTGAGGCTATAAGCCTGAGAATTGATGAAGGATCAGGTTCTAGTGGAACACCTAACCCAAGAATTTGGTGGCACCTACAATGGGCCAAGCCAAGGCCATCAATAGCACTTGGACTTATATACCACTTCACAGTGCTTTTACAGCCCTCTCTAAGCGGTTTACAGAGTCAGCATCTTGCCCCCAACAATCTGGGTCCTCATTTTACCCATCTCGGAAGGATGGAAGGCTGAGTCAATATGTTTCCTTGAAAGGAAAGGACACCAGTGTCCCTAAGCAAGCCAAGTCTGCACTGGAACTATATAAGGTCCTTCAGGTCCTTGATGGACCTCCTTCAGGTGTATGTTCCTTATTCTTACTCTTTCCCTTTCCCAGCCTGTTGAATTCTCAGGTATTCAAGTTCTAGGCTGTTTTAGACAACTCTTGTGGCTCTGTCTTTTTCCTGCAAGCAGATTGTCCATGGAGATTCTCAATCATTCAGGTCATGATTGTCCCAAAGATACTTTTCAACTGGACTTTCCTCTTTATTTTTTCCTTGAAAGCATTTGCTTCTTCTCCAAGAAACTTCTTCGGTTTTTACTGACTGGTGAGGAATAGAATGATTTATATTCTTTGCAGCCATCTGGTCAGTTAGCACTCTGAAGGTTGGTTGTTAAGCGATTGAAGAATATAAAGTAAAGAAAGAAATTCCAGTCGCCTTTTGGAGAGCACCTCTGGGACTGCAAGC
Source organism: Pituophis catenifer annectens (assembly GCF_029215685.1). NCBI lineage: Eukaryota > Metazoa > Chordata > Lepidosauria > Squamata > Colubridae > Pituophis > Pituophis catenifer. Next base: position 81,017,202 of record NW_027256887.1, read on the forward strand.
AGATCATTGCAACTCATTTTTACAAAGCAGTTTTATGGAAGCTTTGAACCTGTGAAGTTTTAAGTATTCTGTAGGTAATTATTTACTCAATTCCCTACTATTATCAGAAACTTTATGATCCAGCAATAAAACATTTCAAATTTGTGCTTGATGTTGCTTTCTGATTTGCAATTGTTGTACCAGGTTACCTGGTACAAAGATCAAATGGGAGTATCCAGATACCTTCTTCTAAATTTAAAAGAGTCCATGATACATGGGACCCACCAGGTCAAATTTCAAGGCTGACGTGTGAAATGAGATGAGTTTACAGTCTCTCCTTTCCATAAATCCACTTTAAAGGGAAAGATAAGACAAATTGTACATCTGAAGCAGGGGTGAAATTCGACCAGATCGGACCGGCTCAAGCGAACCAGTAGGGACGATTTGAATCAGTTCGCCGAATTGGTAAACATCACCCCTAGTTGGCCCGGCCCATGCCCGCCCGGTCGCCAGGTCACCACTTACCTCTTCTAGCTACTCCCTCGGCCCTTCCGGCCACTCGATATTCCACAGAATTCAACGTTAAATGCAGCAGAGAGAACCCAAACTTTTCTCCCTCCATTCACAGCAGAGCTGCTGCAACTTGTCCCTTTAAGGTAATCCCAGGAAATGTAATGTTGTCTTTGTTGGTATTCAGAGAACATGTGAGAAGAACATGCAACTACAATCTGTAAATAAATTGCTGGGAGAAGATCTTGTTCCGATAATTTGGACCACAGGGCCTAAAGAACTCATGGGGAACCCAAACAAGCCTGTTTGAGTTTATCACACTACTTAGCAATAGCACTTAGACTTATTTACCGCTTTACCGTGCTTCACAGCCCTCTCTAAGTGGTTTACAGAGTCAGCCCATTGCCCCCAACAATCCTCATTTTACCCACCTCGGAAGGATGGAAGGTTGAGTCAACCTTGAGCCTGGTGAGATTTGAACTGCCAAATTGCAGGCAGTCAGCAGAAGTAGCCTGCAGTACTGCACTCTAACCACTGCGCCACCACGGCACAGATTAGGAAGTCCCTCTAAGTATCTTGTTATTCAAAAGCAGCTGTATCTCCAACTCTACCCACCAACCTGCTCCATCTCTGCTTGTGAAATGGAAATACTCTTTAAGAGGAGATATATTTCTGCTTTATTTATCTGTTCCTTGGAATGTTTCTCCTGCCCTTTTTATTAAAAACCCCCAGCTTTTGCTAATACTAGGACATGATTAATAATAATAATAATAATAATTCATAGCATATGGTGATTCTCATGCAAACGCCATGCCTTGTTGCCTGACAGCTAAAGAGGCATCTGAAAATATTGAAGGAGGGTGATTTACACTTGTTTGTGTGAAATCATGTTGTGCTTGTCTCCTGATGTGCAGCCAGCTGAGCCAAAATGCAAAATTACATTCTTCATATACAAATCTTGATGCCTTGGGAGCAAGAAAGTTCAGTGCCAGCCATCACAAACCATAAAATTTGGGGTTTATTTTTTCACACTGAAAGGGCCAAATCAGGGACAGAGCTAGAATATATTTTTAAAAACTTCTTAGGAATTTTTTTTAAAAAAAGATAGCCTTAGTAAAGACAAATAAAAGTTGAGTTCCTCCAATTTTTTTTTAAAGAGGACCAGAAATGGCATGGTGAAAACATCATTCCCATTGGTTTAACTTCCAATCATCATAAATCCTCAGTGCTGAAACTAGGGTGTATCAATTCATGGATTGCCGATGTCCATATGATGAAGTACCGTATTTTTTGGAGTATAAGACGTACATTCCCCCCCCCCAAAAGAGGCTGAAAATTTGGGTGTGTCTTATACTCTGAATGTAGCCCCGTCCACCCACCAGCCCCCTCTCTTCAGCCTCTGCACGTCCTCTTCCTGGCTGCAGAGATTGCCACAGACCAGGGGTGGGTTCTAAATTTTTTTACTACCGGTTCTGTGGGCGTGGCTTATTTTGTGGGTGTGGCTTGGAGGTCATGTGACTAGGTGGGCGTGTCTAGCTGGTCAGAGTCATTTCTGGAAGGTCCTCGCACTTACGACCAGTCCTTGCACTTACAACCCGACTCATTTGTTTGCTTTTAACACTGATCAGCTGTAGGACGGCCCTTTGAAGCCCCGCGGCAAGAGTTTAAACAGTTTTTTTTCCCTCTAGTCATCAGCTGGGACTCAGGAGGCAGCAATAGATTGGGGGTGGGACCAAATAAAAGGTAAGAATAACGTGGGTGGGGGGGGAGGGCGGGGGGGAGAACCGGTTCGGTGACGTCATATCATCACCACTAGCGGCTCGGCCGAACCGGACCGAACCGGGAGGAACCCACCACTGCCACAGACAATGGCTTGAGTTTTTGGGCTCCGTGCATTGCATTTTCAGTCTCTGCGCATTGTGTTTCAGGCCTCCACACACCCCGTTTTTCACCTCTGCATGTTGTGTTTTTGGGCGGCGATCAGCTGCGATGTACTTTGGCAATCCCCGGAGCCTTGAACAGCTCTCAAACGGAGCATTTGGAGCCTAAAAATGCGAGGCGCGCAGCCCAAAATGGCAACCCAGAACAGCTGTTGCCTTGTCTTACCGCTTCCGCACTTCACCTGCTTGACTCACCGGAGCTCCCTCCAACGATCAGCTGTGCTTTGGAAGCTGCTTATCAGCTGCAATGAGTGTGTGCGCGCTCACAACCAGCGAACTAATGTGCTGAAGCTGACTATTCTAAGGATGCTAGCCAGATGAATACCTGGTAGGCAGAGGCAGAATTTTTTTTCCCGATTTTCCTCCCCCAAAACTAAGGTGCATCTTATACTCCAGAGTGTCTTATACTCCGAAAAATACAGTATCTGTTTTTCTAAGGTAACTTCATGTTCTACTTTTACAAAGGACGTTTCTCTATTGGAAGGAATCTTCTGGTTCAGGGGAGGACAATCAGTGGCCTCTAACCTCTATTCTGCAGGGCAGGAACTCAATTCTAACCAAAAATCAGCAGAAATATTTCCTAATGGGTTGAAGTGAAACATTCACAAATATTGCCATATGGACTAAAACGAGTTTAATGCAGCTTTTAAAAAAGGAAAAACCCATAATCCCCCCAAATCCAGCCCTGAGAGCATGTTGCTTTGAATCCTCAACCAGCTCGCAATGACATTCCCACCTTCAAAAGAAAATACAACCGAGCCACGGTCCATAACAATTAAATATTGTCCACACCCTGCTTTTTCTAGAAAGCCAACCCAGTTCCATGAGAATCAGTGTGGTAATCTGATTAATGTTTTGAACTTGGACATGGAAGACTCTATTCAATTCACTCTGGTCTAGTGAAACCCCTCTTTGTACAATGCCTTAAGTGTGCAGAGACGAAATGGGCCATAAATGTACTATAGGAATAATCCTGTCTTGAAAATAAACAATCTACAGGAATGGAAAGCAGGCAGTAGCCTCAGAGATGCCGTTTATAGTTGCATCTGGACAGAATCTGCACTTAAAGAATGAATTATCAAGGGCAAATGATGCTTGACTGCAGAGATCATCTATAGTCAATTTCTTAATGGGAGCCAGCTAGTAAAGTCCAGTCACCAATTTCCTTTGTGCCAAAAAAAAAAAAAAAAAAAAAAAGAATGTGTGTATAAGAGAAAGAGACTATTAGGAAAACAGCCATCGGCCTGTTTTTAACTCGTGCTCCACTATCTTTGCTTAAACAGAATTTTCTACTTCTTTGCACACCGTAGCCACAAGGCATGCAAAATCTGAGAGGTTTGCTATCAATTGCTGTCAGCGCTCCAAGTAATGCACCCATTGAAAGCAGAATTCTGAGGCAGGTAGATTCCTCCAAGAACAATTTATTGGATACATCATATTGGTACAACTGGTGAAAACCAACTCTGAAAGTTCCTGTGGTTTTCACCTGTTTAAAAAATGAACATTTTCCTCTTCTCCCAAGTCATCAGTCACATAGTCCAATAGAGGTGTTGGCCAGTTGCTTGGTTACTTCACTCCTCCTCTCCCGGCCACCTGCTGGAATGACCTTGGTTCCCACAGGAAAACTTTTTGTTTTGACTACAAAACCCCAGCTAACTATTCCCCCCTCCCTGTCCCCTCTTCTGCCTTCTGGCAACCCTGAAGCCACAAAGATGGCCTCAGTCATGTCCGCTTCAGGGTTGACAATTGCCTTATAGGAAAATCACACTATAGCAGTGAATTGGGAACAGAGGCAGAATAAGAAACAGCAATAGGGACCATAAAGTTCACGCCCACACCTTTTTTTTTAACAAACGCAAGGAAGAGTGGAGACTATTTTTCAGTAGCAAACAACTCTCATTTGCTATCCATTAAGTTAAGAGGATCTTCTGCTCTGCTAGAAATGAGAAAATGTGCATCCCAACAGATGCATTACTTTTGTAAGGTTATTTTTTAAAAAACGATCATTAAGTAAAATTTCAGTCTAAAGCCTTAGAGTAGATCTCTTCACTGGAGGCTAAAACACGTGATGAATGACTGCAGGAATACGGTATGTCTAGTCTGATAAAGAAAAGGACTATGGGTGACATGATAGCAGTGTTCCAATATCTAAGGAGTGCCACAAAGAAGAGGGGGTCAACGTCAACCTATTTTCCAAATCATCAGAAGGCAAGACAAGAAGCAATGGATGGAAACTAATCAAGGAGATAAGCAACTCAGACTGAACAGCCAAGAAGCAGATGTAGAAAGAGATAAAAATCTTAGAGAGGAATATGGAAGACAGGTCAAAAAGAAAAAAAGCATAGTATTGAAGTGGGCAAGAGATGATGAATAGATGATTCTTTGCTTTTGGTGTTGTTCTGATTTGCCTTCCTTTTCCTCTTTCTTTCCTTTCTTTCTTTTTTTCTTTCTTTTCTTTCTTTTTTCTTTCTTTCTTTCTTTCTTTCTTTTTTGTAGGTAGGTGACATGATTAGAAGTTAGGTAGAACAGAAAGAAAATGTTTTTTAACAAAGGATGACATGATTAAAAGTTAGAATAAGAGATAGAAATAAGAGAAAAGGGGAATATTAGTGTATACACTTTTATATCATAAAATAAGAGTTAATAATAAGAGAAAACATGGAATAATTGAATAAGAATAGATTGCAACTTTATATAAATATGTATCACTATTAGAAATATATAAGTTGGATTGAAAGTAATAACTATGACTAATGCTATTAGTTTTATTTCTATTAGAACATAATAAAATAAGAGTAATAATAAGAGAAAACATGGAATAATTGAATAAGGATAGATTGCATTATATAAATATGTATTACTATTAGAAATATATAAATTGGATTGAAAGGAATAACTATGACTAATGCTATTAATCTTATTTGTATTAGAATGTATGACATCCAGGCGCCACACTGTTCTCGCATTGATATGTTTGTAAAAAATAAAAAAAAACCTTTTTTTAAAAAACAGGAGAGAAGCGTCCTAGAACTAAGGAGAAATTTCCTGACAATGAGAACCATTAATAAGTGGAACAACTTGCCTTCAGAAGTTGCGGGTGCTCCACAATGATGGGTTTCAAAAAATTTTACTACCAGTTCTGTGGGTGTGGCTTGGTGGGCATGGCAGGGGAAGGATACTGCAAAATCCCCATTTCCTCCCGATCAGCTGGGACTCGGGAAGCAGAGAATAGGTGGGGGCAGGGCCAGTCAAAGGTGGCATTTACCAGTTCTCCGAACTACTCAAAATTTCCGCTACCGGTTCTCCAGAACTGGTCAGAACCTTCTGAAACCCACCTCTGGTGCTCCATCACTGGAAGATTTTAAGAAGAGATTGGATAACCATTTGTCTGAAATGGTATAGGGTTTCCTGCCTGAGCAGGGGGTTGGACTAGAAGACCTCCAAGGTCCCTTCCAACTCTGTTATTCTGTTAAATAATAAGTCATAAAGGAATTAAAACTCTGCAATAAGAGTATGCATGATGGAAGAACCAATCAACCTACAGAGTTTCTGATTTATGAGCCTTGAATTCCCTTGGCTGTTTATCCATCTTTCTCAGTTCTCCAATTCCTGTAGAAATCCAAGAGAAAAGCAAAGAGTGGAGGGGGTCACATCTGACTTTGAGAATTTTGATAAGTTGCTAATGAAGTGGAACTGATTGCTTCAGAGTGAGCTAGATATTTGCAAATCAGCATCTTGCCCTGATTTGGGGCAAAAATAGTTTTTTTAAAGTGCTGCTTTTCTTAAAAACCAAAGGGAGAAAGCTAGATTATACCTGAAAATGGACAAGTAAATATGTATTTTTGGAACTGTTGAAATTCAGGGATTAACAATATCACTGGGTGAATGACTTTTGGAGAATGCATTGTAACATTTTATTTTATTTTTTCCTTTCGTCGTGTCCAATTCTTGAGATGGCCTTGATAAATCCCTATGGTTTTCTTGTAGTTTTTTTCAGAAGTCATTTGCCATTACTCCTTCCTAAGAGTAAGAGGGAATGACTGGCCCAAGGTCACACAGCTGGCTTTGTACATAAGGTGGAACTAAAGCTCTTGGTGTCAAGCTCAGGGGTATCAAACGCAAGGCCCAGGGGCCAGATCTGACCCACGGGGTACTTAGATCTGGCCCATGGGCCCTCCCTGGAAACAGCAAAGGCCCGTGGTGCATCTGCCAGCTGTTTTCACTGGCAGAGGGCTGCAGGCAGCCATCACAGCTGAAAATGGAGCCTGGGTGGGCCGCACATGGCCTCCCTGGGCTCTGTTTTCGCTGGCAGAGGGTTGCAGGCAGCCATCACAGCTGAAAATGGAGCCTGGGTGGGCCGCACACGGCCTCCCCGAGCTCCGTTTTCACTGGCAGAGGGTTGCAGGCGGCCATCACGGCCAAAAACAGAGCCCAGGCAGGCTGCACGCAGCCTCCCGGAGCTCCATTTTCACTGGCAGAGGGCTGCAGGAGGCCATCGCAGCTGAAAACGGAGCCTCGATGAGTGACGTCGAGCTGGCCATGCCCACCCTGGCCACGCCCACCCCAGCCCCCACCCCCGAGGTGAAACACAACCCTCATGCAGCCCACAATGAAATCAAGTTTGACGCCCCTGTTCTAGCTCAACGACACCTTAACCAGTACACCAGACTGAATGTCCATTCTAACCTTTACTTACAGCATTATATTCAGATGCTGTATTAATTGTAGCTATGACACACAAGCTTGAAGCCTTGAACCAACTTAGGAAATGTAGCCACGGGCATCTGATTTTATTGTTCACAATTGCCTTTTACCGAGTTGCAAGGATCCCAATTCTTCAGTGGCAAAACTGATCGGGCAAGGATAGACAATGTTATGCCTACCAGTGTCAAATGTACCCATGGACATCTCCTTTGATATCTCTAGGAGCCCTATGCGAACTGCTTTTGTTATTATTCTTTTAGATTTCTTTTTTCTTTTTTTTTTACTGTTGGAAGAAATATCCTTCTGGGTTCAGCTCCAAGTGGGGAAAAAAACACTGGAAACATGGAGCTTGGAAAGATGATTTAATGGTGAACAGGATCACATGGTTTGAGTTCCTGAGCAGAAAAGGGCTGAGATGCTGAGCGTCCTTGGTTTTATGCCCTCTCTGAGCTTTGAACTTCCTGGGGCACAGGAAAGTATCTTGATTGGTTGTCAGACTCCCAGGGGGTGGGGGTCTTAGCTAGCCTTGCTGGCTGATGTAATCTTCCCAGGTGCCATGTGGGAAGTTTCTGTTGCTATATGGGTCCTATTGTGTTGCAGATGATGGTCCATTGACAAAGGGGGGTGGGGGATTGGGTTTCTGCCTCTGGCCCATTGACAAAGGTGGGGGGGGAGGCAGGAAGGTGGGAGCTGCTTTGTCTTTAAAACATGTTTCTCCATTTCTCATCCAGGGAAATATATTCTGCCTTTTTAATATTTCCTAAAATATTTCATTCTTCTAGGAGAGGGGTGGGTGCTAACTTCCTACATTACCTTGCAAAGCAAAAGACCAGCCTGTAGCCTCCAGTGACACTGGCAGAAAATTAGTGGGGTTTCTGGCTCCTTGCAATGCTTTGCCCCAATTGGAGCTGAACTGCCTTGGAAAAGAGTGTAATAATGTGTGTGTCAGGCTCAGAAACAAGAATGGTGCGTTTATTTCCTCCCTCCCCCCCCCAAAAAATGAGTTCTTTATTGTTTTTATAAGCAAAATTTTGCCAGGCTGAGGACGCTACTACCTGCATCTACAATATAATCTCTGAACTATTAAGGAGTGTAGAAAGTTAGCACCCACTGGTCTCCTAGAAGAATGAAATATTTTGGGAAATATTAAAAAGGCAGAATATTATATTTCCCCAAAGGGAGAAATGGAGAAACATGCTCTTGGAAAGCAGCCCCCACTTTCTTAATAGCCCTCAGCAGATGTCAGCACTTAAGAGATAAAGAGATAGCCAGCTCTAGTCATAAGCAAATACTGCAGGCAGAAATTAATTCAAGACAGCATATTTTGAAATTCCCTGCAGCAAGGTCTGAACAAAGGTAGGATTAGCCCTCAGCCACAATAGGAATTGCCCAACACCCTTTGATTGCATCAGCAGTCCAAACTTCAACCAAACGTAGCTCAGACAAGCATGACCCCTACATGGCCCTGTGGGAATCTGACAACAGCCAATAGAATACGTGTTCATGCACAGGAACAGGAAGTTCAAGTGCAAAGCCCAAGAGAAGGTATAAATACTCTCCACTCTCAACTCCATGTGGTCAGCTGCCCAGAATCACACATGCTTGATGGTTCTGCTTCATCAGTAAATGGACCCTCTTTCCAATCAGACTCCAGCCTCCATTTTGTCTCCAGTGCCTTTTTCCCCGCTTGGAACAGGACCTGGATATTTCTTCCAACAGGAGGGATTGTCTTCACCTGCTTTCTCTCACACAAAATACCCCAGATCAGTGGTGAAATCTAAAATTTGTTACTACCGGTTCTGTGGGCGTGGCTTGGTGGGGGGGTAATGTGACTGAGTGGGCATGGCCAATTTTTTTTTTTTACTTTTAAAACCATTTTTTTTACAACCTCTTCGTGAAGAGGTTGTAAAAAAATGCTTTCAAAAGGCTCTGACGATCCAAGCTGAGTTGCCTGATCGGCAGAGAGTTTTTAAAAAACCCTCTGACGATCAGGCACCTCAGCTGGGATCGTCAGAGCCATTTAAAAGAAAAAAAGCCTCTGATGATCGTGCGGCTCAGCTGGGCATGGGGGGGGCAGGGATTTTTGCTACTGGTTCTCCGAACCACCTGCCTCCATCGCTACCACCAGGAGCATTTCACCCCTGCCCCAGATTGTGTTGCCTCTTGCTCCTCTGGAATGCACCACGTCCCTCCTCCTGGGGATTCACCTTCTCCATCCGAGTGAGGTGACAGAGGAAGAGAATGGCAGAAAAACATCTCCCAGTTGTACTCTGGGGCCTTGCTCATGCAGCAGCCATGCTGAAGAAGAAATGAAGAAGCTTCTTGGATGAGAAACAAAATGTTTTCTGAGAAAAAAAAAACAAGGCAGTCCAGTTGCCTTTTGCAAAAGCCTCTTTGGGATAACCATGATCTGGATGATTGAGAATCTCCATAGACATAGACATATTATGTCACATCACATTAACGTGTTTCCCTGAAAATAAGACCTCCCCAGATAATAAACTTTAGCATGCGCTAAAATAAGCTCCCCCAAAATAAACCCCAATCCTGAAAATAAGCCTCCCCGAAAATATTTAAAAGCATGCACAGCCTGTCCCCGCCATTTCCTCTGGTTAGAGTTAGGGAGACAGAGCTGGAAATCAGGTAAGACGGCAAGAGGAGCCCCATCTTGCTCCACACGCCCCCAAATAATAAGACCTCCCCGAAAATAAGGCTAAGCGCTTATTTCGGGGGTTCAAAAAAAAATATAAGACACGGTACTAAATTTATTTATTTATTTATTTATTGGTTCGATTTATATGCCGCCCTTTTCCGGAGACTCAGGGCGGCTTACAATGCGTTAAGCAATAGCCTTCATACTTTTGTATATACCTGCTTAGTAGGGCTTTCGGGGGGGCCCCTAAGCGGTGTTCTTTTTTATACAAAGTCAGCTTATTGCCCCCACAATCCGGGTCTTCATTTTACCTACCTCGAAAGGATGGAAGGCTGAGTCAACCTTGAGCCTGGTGAGATTTAAACTTGCAGTAATTGCAGGCAGCTGGTGTTACTTAACAGTGCATTAGTCTGCTGCACCACCAAGGCTCTCTTACAATTCTGTGTAATACCAGAGACTGTCCCAAAGCTTGAATGTTTTGAAAGTTTGAAATCTGTTAAGATTTTCATCTTCCAATGCTTCAGAGATTTTTCTCCACTGAATGGAGATTGTGCATTTCAGGAGCAGTCTACAGTTGCTGAGAGTTTTTTTTTAATATATATATATATATATATATATATATATATATATATATATATATATATATATATATATGTCTTTGGTTATTCGGGTCTTCTCCCACGTAAAATTGGAAGTGTCTTGGCGACGTTTCGACGAAGTCTCATTCGTCATCTTCAGGCTGGTGTTCTCGGCTTCGTGCTTCCAGGAGCAATTTGCTCCTGGAAGCACGAAGCCGAGAACACCAGCCTGAAGATGACGAATGAGACTTCGTCGAAACGTCGCCAAGACACTTCCAATTTTACGTGGGAGAAGACCCGAATAACCAAAGACCTACATACAAACACCCGCGAAAACCTGAGAAAACAAATATATATATATATATATAATCAATTCTCAGCTAAACAATCTGCAGGCAAGTATTTCTTAGAGAGCCAAGGGAGGTGTAAACAAGCTATTCCAATATATTTGGAAACAGCCACGGGAAACTTTAGTTAGAATTCTTTCGGCTGCTAACATGCTTTTCCCATTCTTTCTGCATCAGAGGGCAATGAATGGGGATATTGTGGAGCCAAACGATCGAGCTGGTGGCGAGAGTCAAATGGCTGCACAAGCTTCTTTACAAATGTGTAAACTGTTGGCTGTGTTGAAGGTCTGAAAGACTCCTCTGTTAGATCTTCAGGACAGGCAGAAATGGACCTTGTTATGACCAGGGGTTTTTTTTTTTTTTTTGGATCTTGTCTGTGTTATTATCATCCTCCCTGCCTCCAGCAGAAACCTAGGAAGGAGAAACAGCAGAAAGAAGGGAGAAAATCATGAGTTCCTTTACGCGTTTATTTTAAATGTAAGGTTGCATTTTGCTGGTAGTATAAGTCAAGCCATAATTGTCACTTGAGGCATAAATTACCAAGCTCGGTGTATTATATTTTGGACACATTAAAGCAAAAAACGTATTTGCCTTCAGAATTTTCGTTTTCCACGCTGGAAATATCTGAAGAATGGCCAGCTGAAGGGTGGGTAGACTCTATTACAACAATCATGAGTACACGACTGAAAGACCAGATGGGAGACAGAACATCCTGGAGAAAAAAAACGATGTGTTTTAATTAATATATCTATCTATTATTTCATGGCACATAATCAATTTGTTATGGGGTCAAAACTGGTGGTGGCTGGAATCAAAGTCAAAGATGAATGGTGTCACTCGGGCTCCCCTCCCTCTTCTCTCTTTCTTATTTTCAGCTTTTCTCTGGTTTTTCTTGGTCTTCTCTCTCTCGTCTCACTTTTCCCTGACCTTCTTTCCTGACATACAGGCCAATGGGAAAAATAGCAGATCATTACTGCTTATAAAATAGGTCTGGGCTATTGAGCTAATCTTGCAGAGGAACTTTGAAATGATGGTACGAATCCAGGGAGCTAGGGCAGAACTCTGAAATTCTGATGTCCTGATTTTTTTTTAGACTTCAAATTTCATCAGATAGCATGGACAGTGATAAAGAATAGCAGGTGTTGGAGAACACTAGGTAGTCCATTTGTGGTTTCACCATGGATGTAGAACTCTAATGGGGGTCAAAGGCTGGCTGAGGGTTGATTGTAAGTCAGATATTGGTAGAATAAGGTTAAGTGGGTATGGACAAAGGCAATATTAGGCACATGCAGGGTTCAAATCACATTTTAATGTTTAATTATACTTCTACCTTGCCACAATCAAAATTATCTGTGGTGACGATAGATAGATAGATAGATAGATAGATAGATAGATAGATAGATAGATAGATAGATAGAGTGAGTGAGTGAGTGAGTGAGTGAGTGAGTGAGTGAGTGAGTGGTGGGATTCAGCCAGTTCGCACCACTTCGGGAAAACCGGTTGTTAACTTTCTGAGCAGTTTGGTGAACTGGTTGTTGGAAGAAATCGTTAGGGCAGAGAACCGATTGTTAAATTATTTGAATCCCACCACTGGATAGATAGATAGATAGATAGATAGATAGATAGATAGATAGATAGATAGATAGATGATAGAGAGGAAGGGAGGGAGGGATAAATGTGAAACCTCTGTCACTAAACTTCATGACAAGTTAATGACTGAGTTCAGAATATGCAATAGGCATATCTCTAGTTTTCTGCAAGATTGAAAGGAAATCAATATTGGTTTGTATCTGAGGAGGTTTACATTGTGGTTCTTGGGGTGATATTCCTGACATTTCACTAGCTTGTTCATATGATGGCCCTCCCTATCCATCAATATTAGGTCATGATAGTCCAAATATCTTCTTTTTGTAGATCCTGCAACTCCTTCTAGTTCCATGCTGAATTTCAGTAGAACATTTTTTCTCTCAGTTATCACCATCGTTGTCTTCATTGTGCCATGGTAAACAAAGGAAAATAATTGTATATAAGCTCTCAAATTCCGTCCAAATCATTTTTCCCAGTCCCATCCCCCAAAGGAACACAAGATCCAAAACCCATTTATAAGCAGGAGACTTTCTATTTTAATTCATTAAACTTCTCCTAAGAATTAGTACAGTACATGTGAGTTTCCATACTTGATACTGGATTAACATCTGGGTCTCCTGAGTCATACTACCAAACCATAATTACTCCTAGCTCCTATACCACACAAGCTCGTAAGCTTCTAACGTTCTACGGTGGTTCGCCTCCTTCCTCTCCAGTCTGTGTTGGCAGGGGGGCAGAGGTCAACCCCAAGGCACCTAGTTTGTGGGGTGCCACAGGGGTCGGTCCTCTCGCCCCTCCTGTTCAACATTTATGTGAAGCCGCTGGGCGAGATCATCCATGGCTTCAGGGTGGATTTCCATCAGTACGCTGATGATACTCAGCTGTACATTTCCACCCCGGGCCACCCTAATGATGCCCTTGAAGTGATGACCCGGTGCCTGGAAGCTGTACAGATCTGGATGGGGAGGAACAAGCTCAGACTCAACCCCTCCAAGACCGAGTGGCTGTGGTTTCCAGCATCCCGTCATAGCCAATTGACTCCATCACTGACTATTGGGGGTAAGATCTTGACCCCCTCAGAGAGGGCTCGCAACTTGGGTGACCTTCTGGACTCGCAGCTGTCTTTAGAAGACCATCTGACGGCTGTGGCCAGGGGGGCTTTTTATCAGGTTTGCCTGATTTACCAGTTGCATTGCTTTCTGGACCGGGACTCCCTACACACAGTCACTCACGCCCTCGTCACCTCCCGTCTGGACTATTGTAACGCTCTCTACATGGGGCTCCCCTTGAAGAGCACCCGGAGGCTCCAACTGGTCCAAAATTATGGGAGCGACACAGCGCTCCCATGTAACACCGCTCCTGCGCGAGCTGCACTGGCTCCCGGTGGTCTTCCAGGTGCGATTCAAGGTGTTGGTTGCCACCTTTAAAGTGCTCCATGGCTTGGGACCTGGCTATTTACGAGACTGCCTTCTGCCACCGATAGCCTCCCATCAACCGGTACGCTCCCACAGAGAGGGGCTCCTCCGGGCGCCAACAGCGCTGACTCTTTAGCTTTGAAACAGAGATGAGCACTGCCCCCTAGAGTCGGGAACGACTAGCACATATGTGCGAGGGGAACCTTTACTTTTACCTTTACTTTTACCCGAAGATTTATATTTGGAAAAAATGGAGGAAACAGTTCTATGATACGACCCTGACTTGCTGGAGGAAAATACTGTACATCGACTAAGTAATGTGTTCTCATTCTTGCTTAGTATAATAATACTGGTTTTAACAGCTTTTCAGCAACTATTAATGAATCTATCAGAAGTGCTATTTAACTATTAAATTATTAGTACCGCATCACCTACCAATCGTGGTTATTGTAGATTATCTGGAGCTATTGTGCAATTTCGATCTCTGTGCATCCAAGAAGAAAACATATGGGGATTTAATCCTGACAAAATAGACATCAAAATTGCAGGTTAGGTCTGACACACATTTTTTTTTTCCTCATGAACATTTCAGGACACATGCCGAAGCCCTGCAGACTTAGGAAATATGTGCAAGTTGTACAACCAGCGATATTCGTCTCTCTTGGCCTATTTCTATATATTGCATGTATGAATAAACTCTTATGACATATAGAGTTAGTGTTGTGGTCCGCCAGCAGCCTGCAGAGCTGGCAGCGGAGTCTGAAAGCGATGAGGCTGAGGAAGAACATGGGCCAGTCCTAGAGGCTGGGGAAGGCCCAGATGAGGGCTCTGCGTCGGAGGCAGAGATGGGGCCAGGGCCATCAGGGAGTGATGTGCAGACTTCGGAGCCTCCAGATGCTGACAGTAGAGAGGCAGTATGAGAAGAGCTGCCAGAAGACAGGAGCAGCTAAAGCAGAGAGGACGACTCGGGAATAGGGCCAAGAGATGATTGGTCCCTCCCATAAGGCTTAAAAGACCAGCTCTTTTAAAAGAGGCTCTTGGCCTCTTTGCCGGAAAACAACCGTTGAGAGAATTGCTTCTTGTTTGGCTGTAGTTATTTCGTCTGTTCCTGAACTGTTGCCAAGAAAAGCCTTTGGCAGTTTGCCTAATTATCCCAAGGTCAGAGATAAACTAGAGACTGGTGTTTTGAGGACTTTGCTTTTGCTTAGTTTAGAATACGCTGAGAATGAGTTAATTCTCAGCTGTTTTAATAAAATCTGTTTTTTGGAACTGTTTTGCATGTAATATCAACTACGTGGGCCTGGGTCACAACAGTTAGGCCATATTACAGATATCAATCTAACCAGCCATGATGAGAATTATGAGACCTAAACTTTACGCATCTGAAAAGTACTGCCTTTTTATGACCCTGTAATCCCTTAATTTGGGGTAGAGTCAGGGTGACTGGATTGATCTGAGCGTTTACTGGCTGGATGCCCTTCCTGATGCCATGCGGAGTTCACAGCAGATATTTTTTTTCTTTGCGCCCTAGGAGAAAGAAATTTGCTGCTACCTAGGATTGAACCCTCAATCTTCCAAATGGGAGGTGAGCATTTTTACCACTAGGCCACCACACACCACTTCTATCCAAATTATCCAAGGTCCAAGAAGGCTATTACATCATCTCTTTGACTCTCCCTTTATTTCTTTCTGTTTTATTCCTTTTTTTAAAAAAAAATTCATATAAAGGACACCGCTCAGAAAGAAAGTTTCAGTCTAGCATGATGAAAAATTCATGTTCAATTTCCGGCAGAATGACGTGGTAGGAACATGGACTAGGACCATTTCAGATTGCAAGATCAAAGATCACATTTGTAAAATTCACTCATATTTTTTTTTTAAAAAATCCCCTGCATTGCAGAGCATGAGTCATGCGGTACTATTTTACAAAAGGGTCAGGCATTCAGATTATCTTATCTGCAGTTTGAGATGCTGTAACCTACATTCTAATAACATTAGTCCTGCAGTAATGGGGCTCTTTCCTTGCGCTACCCAAGCAATTTTTCTTCTTGCCTGCTGCACTCTTTCAGTCTTATTTGCCATTGTGTTCCCGTCTTGGTGTCTTATGGTCTTCTTGGGGAGAAATGAAAATGTCAGCTTCACACAGGTCGTAAAAGGCCTGTGTGCTCATTTACTAGCTTTGCATTATATATGGATTTATGGCCCGTATTGATTGGAGGAAGGATGTCATAGCTACTTTTAAACATTGTGGCTTTCCATCAGGGGATGTTAAGGCATCTACTCCAGTTGTTGCCAACCGGAGAAGTTATTTATTCAATTAAGTAATAACGAGACATATTGACTTCCTTTGAGGTCAGCCGCAGATGGTTATATATTTGAACCTGGCTGCCAGCAAAAACAACAAAACAAAGGAATTAATTCCATGCATCCTGTTTAAAGAATGATGACATTTTGTTTTATTTCTAGATCGCTCTCCATCCGAGTTCACATTTTAAGCCATCTCAAGCAAGCTGGCTAGAGCTTGAAAAGAAAATACAGTAATCTAATGAGTTTTAGTGAGTAAAGAGGTTTTTAAAAATCACAGGTCCTAATTCCTTCCACAAAGTTCAGCAAATTTATTTATTTATTTATTTGTTAGTTCAATTTATATGCCACCCTCCTCCGAAGACTTAGGGCGGCTTAAAATGCACTTATAGCAATAGCCTTCATTCTTTTGTATATACCTGCTTATTAGGGCTTTTGGCCCCCCATAAGCGGTGTTTCTACAAAGTCAGTTTATTGCCCCCACAATCTGGGTTCTCAATTTACCTACCTCGGAAGGATGGAAGGCTGAGTCAACCTTGAGCCTGGTGAGATTTGAACTCGCACTAATTGCAGGCAGCTGGCAGCTAAGTGCTACATAACAGCACTTAGTCCGCTGCACCAAGGCTCTTTCCCAGAAGGCGGCTCTTTTTCTGAAATATTGGAAACCCAGGGGCTTAACGAGGAGCAGTAAATACAGATAGTCCTCAACGTATGACCACAATTGGGACCAGAATGACTGTTGCTAAGCAAGACAATTGTTAAGTGAGTTGCACCTGATTTTATGACCTTTTTGCTACGGTTGTTAAGTGAATCCCAGCAGTTGTTAAGGGAATCACATGGCCATTAAGCGAATCCACCTTCCCCCATTGACTTTGCTTGTTGGAAACCAGCTGGGACTTGTTGAATGACTGAATGGGAAGTGACATTGCAAGTCCATCACAGTCATGTGATGTCTCGCTTAGTGACAGAGTTACTGATCTCAATTGCGGTTGCTAAGCGAGGACTACCTGTATTCCCAACAGGCGGCTCTCTAGCCTCTGCTTCAACATACCACCCTTCTGAATTGTACTTCTGATGGCTCTCTGTTGATTTTTATTTTAATCATAATCATAAGTTTATTTGTTAAGCATATATAAGATAACAGGTAAAAGTATAAACATAATTTGAATACATGAAAAGAGTAAGTTATAAGGAATATTTGGACAGGGACGATAGGCACGCTGGTGCACTTATGCACGCCCCTTACAGACCTCTTAGGAATGGGGTGAGGTCAACAGTAGACAGTTTTAGGTTAAAGTTTTGGGGGTTTGGGGATGAAACCACAGAGTCAGGTAGTGCATTCCAGGCATTGACCACTCTGTTGCTGAAGTCGTATTTTCTGCAATCGAGTTTGGAACGGTTTACCTTGCGTTTGTATCTATTATTTGCTCGTGTATTGTTGTGGTTGAAGCTGAAGTAGTCATTGACAGGAAGGACATTGTGGCAGATAATTTTATGTACTATGCTTAGGTCAGACTGAAGTCGACATAGTTCTAAGTTGTCTAAGCCCAAAATTTGGAGTCTGGTGGCATAAGGTATTTTACTGCGGTTAGAGGAATGGAGGACTCTTCTCGTAAAATATCTCTGGACTCTCGATTGTATTAATGTCCGATATGCAGTGCGGGTTCCAGACAGATGAGCTGTATTCAAGAATTGGTCTAGCAAATGTTTTGTATGCTCTAGTTAATAGTACAACATTACCAGAGAAGAAGCTACGCAAGATTAGGTTAACAACTCTTAATGCCTTTTTGGCAATGTTGTTACAGTGGGCTCTGGCACTTAGATCTTTAGAAATGAGTACTCCAAGGTCCTTGACAGAGTGAGGGTCATCTACAAGGTCATGTCCATCTAATTTTTATTTTATGTTTTGATTTTTTTTTCCTGACATTCCATTGGAATCTGTTTTCCTTTAACTTAAATTTATATCTTGGGCCTGCGAGGAGCAAGAGAGAAAGCGCCATGGCCTTTTCTGTGACATCCTTCCAGGTATTTCAGCAATGTTATCATATTCCTCCTTTTCCTGATCTATTGATGTGACTCAACATCCTCAAATAATGGACGTGTTGATTCTGCACCTCGCACACACACACACACACACACACACACATAGAGGAGTGAATCACATTGTGTGCTGTGAAGGGCAGAACGAGGTAATTTCCATTGGCAGTTCCAGACTGAAGGAAGGGAATGTAGAAGGTACGTCTTTAGCCTTGGCTGTGGGTGCTGCAAACATTGTTTAGAAGAAATGCTTCAGGCCACATAGAAGTGTGAGCCAAACCCCTCTCCACTATCCTGTAAAATTGCTGCATTAAAAAAAAAATCCAGAGCTTGGCGGCTGGCGGCAGGGAAGTTGCGGCAACCTTAAAAGTAAATCTGAAGCAGTCTTTTTTCAAATCTGGCAACTTTAACATCTGTGGACTTCGATTCCCAGAATTCCCCTGCCAGCATGTAATTAAAAAAAGCACCATCTTTTCAGGCTGCTCTAGCTGCAATTACTTTTCCACTAGGAAAACAGGAGGAGACACTAGCTAAACAAAACCCGTAGACCTTTTTCTCCAACCGTTTCTCTGTATTTCTAAGCAGCTTTGGTCACCACAATAAATCATGCTGTAGGACAAGTTTGCATTACGTGGCTTTGGCTTAAGATGATGACACTTCAGACGTGCCTCAGCGGGAGAACACTGTTTGATACCCAGCCATTGTGAAAACAAAATGGAAGTACCCACATCAGTGGTGGGTTGCGCCCGATTCAGACCGGTTCACAAGAACCAGTAGTAAAACCGGCGGGAGACCCCGCCCACCGCCCCGGATGTCGTCATCAGCGATCTGCACATGCACGATCCCGTTGCGAACCGGTAGTAAAGGTAAGTAGAACCCACCCCTGACCCCCATTATATATAGCAGGGGTCCTCAACCTGTGGACTGCAGCCCTCTACTGGGCCATGGCCTATTGGCCAACAGGCCACATGAGTGGGCTGGCCAGTGGACACGTGTGGCCAGTGCACACAGCCCCACTTGCATGAATGTCGCCGCAAGCATCGGAGGTGTTTGTGGCCCCATTCATGCAAGCACCGTCCTGAGCATTGTGGGTGTTTGTGGCCCCACTTGTGTGAGCATTACCACAAGCATCGTGGGCATTCGCGGCCCCTCTCAAGCAAGCAACGGGTGTTTTTTCGGTGAGAATCGAATTCCTGGCAGTGGGCAGAATTAGCCTGCAATACTGCATTCTAACCACTGGGCCACCACGTATCTTACTAGCGTCTCTTATCAGTGGCACTTTTTATGACTCAATTAGCAGCAAAGACGTCTATACCAAGGTATACACGTACTCAAAAACATTTCTTCCAAATTGTTTTTTAAACATGCTTAACTTAATACAATGACACATGTACTCTGTTTAGCCAGAGGAAGGCAACTTTTGAACTGGCAGGTGATGCAAATGACTTCAGATGTTGTTGAAAAGCGTGAATGGTTTTGGAGACTAGTTGTTGCTTTAAGGTGTTGCTTTAATCATAATCATTTTCTTTTGGAACACCTGAACCAGATCTTACTTTGCTTGCCTTCTGATTCAAATTCCTTCTGCCTCTGTCTTGCTCCTTCTTTCTGTTTCTTTCCACGGCAGTAAAAAACAAATTTTCACCCACCTTCTCTGTTTCTGCTGCAAGAGGTGTATGTACAGTGTGAGTCTAAGTGTGCACCAGGGGTGAAATTCATTTACCTTCCCTATTGGTTCACAAGTGTGCACGCATCATACGCACATGCGCAAAGCCTTCTGCGCATGCGCAGAGGCTAAAAATCATTGCAAAAATGGGACGTCATGATGTCCGCGTGGGTAGGTGGGGCTTCACGCAGTTGGCCCTACCGTATTGCGCGATCCGGTAGAAACCGGCTAAATTTCACCCCTGGTGTGTACTTCTGTTTGTGTGCTTTATGAGAGTGGGTTTGTGTGAGACAGCCCATGACTGCCATATACAAGGGGTGTCCAATTAGTTGTATAAACGGAGTACTTCGTTTTATAGGCAATTACTTTTATTCAGTGTATATATTTGGAATACGACTTCTGCCAGGCAGACAAGCATTTATGTACATATTTCTTGGGAAGCAGACATTTCTACGACCGATTTCAGCTTCAGAGTTAGCAATGGTAGGTTAACAAAGTGAGAAGCTGAACATCTCACTGGACTTTGGTCTGTGCTGATGATAGGTTTCTGTCTCCACAGTTGCATCCTTGAAGATGGGTTCAAAGTCAAGATGGAAATTGTTGGCAGCACAGCTGAAGCCCTGCCCCTTTGCACGGGAGGGCAAACACGGTGCATATACAAAATGTTGTGGCCCGCCAGCGGCCAGTGGAGCTGGTGGCAGACAGTGAGGAGGTTGTGGGGGAACATGGGCCAGTTCTGGAGTCTGGGGAAGGCTCTGATGAGGGCTCTGCATCAGAGGCAGAGATGGGGCCAGGGCCGTCTGACAGTTATCATCTGCCTTCGGAGTCGGATATCAGTGGGGCAGAAGAACAACTGGAGCCTGTTCCCGATATGCGCATGTGCAGGGATGGGTTCTACTTACCTTTACTACTGGTTCGCAGCAGGAGCACGTGCGCTTGCTCGCTCACTCTGCTTGCTTCTGCATATACGCAAATGACCCATGATGACATCATGGCAGGTGGGCGGAGTCTCCCACCGGTTTTACTACTGGTTCTATAGAACTGGACAGAACCGGGAGCAACCCACCACTGCGCATGTGCAAAGCTGCCAGGAGAAGGGAACAGTTAAGGAACAAGGGCTGACCCTGGAGTAAAGCCACAAGTGGACGGTGAATGGCCCCTCCCATAGGGAATAAAGAGGAGTGAAAGGGGAGTGAAGTTTGCAGGAGACAATTAGTTCGCTTAATTAGTTCATGACTCTCAGAGACTCTTTGCCAAGTTTTGAAGATATCGGCCTGGCAGCTCTCCAAGCCAGATAAGGTCTGTGACTGTAAATTCTCCCTTGAAAGACTTTGCTGAGTGTGAATGAGAGGAATTCACAGTAATTTAGTAAAAAGGGTTTTTAGTTCAGGGAAGACTAGGTCAGAGCACAAAAGAGACTGTACTACCATAACTGCCATCTTGACTTTTTTGTATCTTCTGCCTATTGATAATCTGATGGAGCTGAGTAAGCCTTCCTCCAATCTACTCCAATGATGACGAATCTATGACATGCATATCATTGGTGACACGCCATGACATTCTTTATGACACGCCCACTGTTCACCAACAACAGCTATTCTCCAAAATTTGCCCTTTTCTTGGGTGATTTCCAGAAGCAGAGGAGGCCTCACAAGAACAGGGTGTGCTCTCACGTGGCCTTCAGAAGTTGCCACAAGAGGACTTGCCTCCAGAGTTTCCAAAGATTGCACGAGCATGGGACATGCTTTTGCATGGTTTTTGGAGGCCACGGACGAGAGTTCTCCAAAGTCACTTCAGGAATGAAGGCCTCGTGTGACCTGGAACTGCCTCAGGTAGGCTGCAAGCACCTGTCAATAGAAAGACAACACCGCCTCAAGGTAGGTGGCACACGGCAGATAGACTGTACATGTAGTCCTCGACCTATGACCACAATTGAGCCAGAGGTGGTATTCAGCTGGTTCAGACCGGTTTGGGAGAATCGGTAGTGGCGACCTGCGGGTGGGCCCGCCCAGCCACCTACCCGCCCCAGCGCTATGCCATCCTATTTAGCCACATTTTCTAAGCCGTGTGCATGCATGCAAGCCATGCACAAGAGCAAAGCACATGTGATGGAGGGCACAAGCATGCATGGAAGACATGCGTGCGCTCACATTTTTGGTGCACGGCGAACCGGTGGTAAAATTATGTGACACCCACCTCTGATTTACTGAGCCCAAAATCTCTGTTGTTAGAGGAAACATTTGTTAAGTGAGTTTTGCCCCATTTTACGACCTTTCTTGCCACAGCTGTTCAGTGAATCACTGCAGTGGATAAGTTAGTGAACATGGCTGTTAAGTGAATCTGGCTTCCCCATTGACTTTCCTGGTCAGAAGATGGCAAAAGGGGATCACGTGACCCCCGGGACACAGCAACAGTCATAAGTGTGAACCAGTTGGCAAGCATCCAAATTCTGATCACGTAACTATGGGAATGCTGCAACGGTCATAAGTGTGAAATAGTGGTCATAAGTCACTTTTTTCAGTGCCGTCGTAACTTTGAACGGTCATTAAATGAACTGCTGTAAGTTGAGGACTATCTCCACCCTGTTTCTCTCAAAATAAGACATCCCCTGATAATAAACCCAATCAGGCTTTTGAGCGCATGGCAATAAGGCCAAGCTCTTATTTTAGGGTTCAAAAAAAAATATAAGACAGGGTCTTATTTTCAGGGAAACACAGTATTTTGTTATTGTATTCATTGTATTTTTTTTTTTAAATTTGATTTATATGCCGCCCTTCTCCAGAGACTCAGGGCGGCTTACAATGTGTTAAGCAATAGCCTTCATACTTTTGTATATTTTATACAAAGTCAGCTTATTGCCCCCACAAACTGGGTCCTCATTTCACCTACCTTAGAAAGGATGGAAGGCTGAGTCAACCTTGAGCCTTGGAGAGATTCGAACCAGCAGAAATTGCAGGCAGCTGTGTTAATAACAGGGTGCACTAAACCCCTGTACTATCAAGGCTCTTACACTCTTATCTCTTTTTACAAACAAATATGTAAAGAATTGTTTCTCTTTTGTGCTGGGGGGAAGTCACATGCCAGCAGAATCAACTTCGGCATTCTGCAAATTTTTGACACACAGAGCCCCCAAGTTTCACCATCAGTATCCCAGCCAGCTCTTAACTGATATTATGGGGAGTATATTGCCTTTGCCTTTGTTGAACTGCTCCACCGAAGCATACCTGCAAGATCAATCTTGCCTCGGCTGCCAGAGAATTCACCTTACAAGAACCAGCAAGAAACTAATAATCAAACCTGTAAAATTTTACAGGCTTGTAAGGAAGCAGGAAGGGGCTGGCTGGAACATTCGAAGAAAACAGCTGCCTCCCAAAGCAGTAAATTTTAACAAGCACCAACTCTATGCAAGGCTTTGTCATTAATTTCATTAATGGGTTTTATTCATTAACGGCATGATTTTGGGTGTATCTGTGCAATAGTAGACCTACCTATAAAAGCAGACATATCTGCAGGCTGAGTTAATGTGCTATAGGAATGCATAGTTTGTTTATGTTAAGACATGGTGGCTTCGAAGTGAAATCTGGATGAGATGGGAGAGAAGATTCTGCAGTTTTAAAGAATTCATTTATTAAAGTAAAAATTATGCTAAAATTGTCTGGAGAACAATTCTTAAGAGTTGAGTAAAAAAAAATAAATAAGTGAAATTCTGTCAGCCCTTTGAGGTTATCCAGACCATGTTTCCAGAAGAAAACTAGAATTAAACTTTATTTCTTCTTCTTCTTCTTCTTCTTCTTCTTCTTCTTCTTCTTCTTCTTCTTCTTCTTCTTCTTCTTCTTCTTCTTCTTCTCCTCCTCCTCCTCCTCCTCCTCCTCCTCCTCCTCCTCCTCCTCCTCCTTCTGCCATATCTGTCATCGGACATTGGCAATCATGTTGGCAATCCTATTTTTGTCAACAGCCGCATGAAAAAGTGCTGCTGAGTTTTGTCCAAACTACTCCCTTAGGTTTTGAAGCCATGATGTTCTTCTTCTGCCTGGACTTCCTTTGCCTTCAATCTTTCCCCAGAGGATTAAGTGAAGGATGCTGTATTTTTCTGGGTGTCACATCATATGTCCAAAATATTCTAACTTTCGCTTTTTAAGAGCTTTGATGATTTCCCTTTGCTTTCCCAGGCAGCTTATCACCTCCTCATTTGTGATTTTGTTAACCCATCTTATACATAACAGCCGTCTGTAAATCCACATTTCAAATGCTTCTAGTTTCTTCAAGTGGTTTTCTGTCAGAGACCAACTCTCTACTCCGTAGAGCAGGATAGAAAAGATGTAACATCTGACAAGCCTGATTTTCAGTTTTAGGCTTATGCTGTGACTGCAGAAGACCTTTTGAAGAATGCTGTTCGAGCTTTCTCTATCCTTGTCTTTACTTCACTGATCATGTCCTAGCTTTCATGTAAATTAAAACTGAGGTACGTGATCCTTTCAACTTTTTCTAGTGGTATTCCTTCCGAAGTTATCAGTGGTAAATTAATGGGTTAATTTACTTTAATTAAATTAAAGTTTAAACTTTCTTACAGTAGGCCATAATTGCAGAATCCTGCAAGTTTCTTTTTTTCCTCCCCTCTCTCTTACATCTCAGTGAGTCAGGAAGAAGGTAACATGAGTCTCTTTCTAACACTACCTTTCCCAGGTCTTCTTCTACTTGGTGGCTCTCATACTGGCTTCTGAATATTTCCCTCAAACTCACCTCCATGGCTTTCTACAGTTTCTCCTTGGATGTACAACACAGAGGTTCTATGCTGTCACAGGATCTATAATGCTTCTCCAAAATCATTTTAACATCTAAACCAGAAGTGAAAAACTCGATTTCATTGAGGGACACATCAGGGTTGTGTTTGACCTTGCGGAGGGGCAGGGGGGCGTGGCCAGCTCCTTCAAGAAACTATTCATCATTCTGCAAAGACTTGCAAGACTTGCTACCCCTGATATTTCTTGTTTTTCTTCCAAAGTGGCCATGATGTATTTGTGGATCAACGATTTCCAGAGGAGTTTTTAGAATAGAATAACAGAGTTGGAAGTCCAACCCTCTGCTTAGGCAGGAAACCCTACACCACTTCAGACAAATGGTTATCCAACATCTTCTTAAAAACTTCCAGTGTTGGAGTATTCACAACTTCTGGAGACAAGTTGTTCCACTGGTTAGTTGTTCTAACCGTCAGGAAATTTTCTCCTTAGTTCTAAATTGCTTCTCTCCTTGATTAGTTTCCACCCATTGTTTCTTATCCTGCCTTCAGGGGCTTTGGAGAATAGCTTGACTCCCTCTTCTTTGTGGCAGCCCCTGAGATATTGGAATGCTGCTATCATGTCATCTCATTAAACTAGACATACCCAGTTCCTGCAACCGTTCTTCATATGTTTTAGCCTCTAGTCCTCTAATCATCTTTGTTGCTGTTCTCTGCACTCTTTCTAGAGTCTCAACATCTTTGTTACATCGTGGTGACCAAAACTGAATGCAGTATTCCAAGTATAACCAAGGCATTATAAAGTGGTATTAACACTTCATGTGATCTTCTCTCAAGCAACTTCAACAGGCCTCCTTGATACTGTTTGAAGCTGAAGGAGTTCTCTAATTTGCTAAGAACACTAGATTCATTTCAGAAGCGGGAGAGATCTCAGAAGAATATAGTCCACGCTTATCTCGGAAACTTTAGACTTAGCTGCAGTGAAAGTCCTTGATTATTTAACGGTATTCATATCATTAAATATCATAAACATTATCATATTTTATTATTTTTTATTCATTCTTATTATTTCTTTTCTTTTTTTTTTTTAGACAGTGGCCAAGATTTAAGGCCACGAGAGTGTGTTGTACTATGGACATGCTGGCAAAAGTTCAGCAGTGTGTTATGATTCAATTCCTGGAACGATAGGGAATATTTAGAACCGGGAATTTTCTTTTCCGCTTATATAGTCTCTATGATGAACTGTTAAAACTTACACTTTCTGGCAACTATCCAAGGACAATACCTCAATTGCTAGAGTACAATAGCTTCTCTTGCTTTCAAACCCTCCCACGGGGCTTTTTCAGAGTGAAAAGCATGGACCAACAAGGAAGCTGTGTAGCAAAATACAGCAGGATTCTGCGGTTATGTCAACTCCAGCAAATAATAACCTCAAAAGCTCCACTGAGAGAAATCTGAAAGAAACCCACAACCAACCTGAGAATCGGATATAAAAGCAGAAGCCTGTTTCAGATTTTAAAAAATGGCA
Organism: Pituophis catenifer annectens; assembly: GCF_029215685.1. Lineage (NCBI taxonomy): Eukaryota > Metazoa > Chordata > Lepidosauria > Squamata > Colubridae > Pituophis > Pituophis catenifer. The sequence continues at coordinate 81,043,182 of NW_027256887.1, forward strand.
ACTAAGATTGTGACACAGCATTTTGACAGAGCGTCCTCAACTAATGACCACAATCTCCATTGCTAAGCGAGGCAGTTGTTAAGTGAGCCGCTCCTGATTTTACGGCCTCTTTTGCCATGGTTGTTAAGCAAATCCCTGAGGTTGTTAAATGAATCGCACTGTCTGGCTTCCCCTGTTAACTTTGGAAGCTTGCTGGGAAGGTTGCACATTGTGATCACATGAGTCCAGGACACTACAACCATCACAAATACATGCCAGTTGCCAAAATTTGATCACATGACCACAGGGATGCTGCATGTCATAAGTACGAGGACTGGCAGTAAGTCCCTTTTTTGAGCTCTGTTGTAACTTCAAACAGTCCCTAAACGGATGGTTGTAAGCCAAGGATTACTTGGGTTTGTGTTTTCAATGCTGTCAAAATGTATTTCTTACCTCCACAGTTTCCTCTGTGATTTTAGGCTGAAAAAAGGCACCCATACAAGCAGTTGGATTGCACTATCACACAGCTCTAGGTTAATTTCTGTTATTTAAATCAATAAACAATTCCAGTTTGAAATGTTTTTGAATGTAGATATGCTTAGTCTTCACCCAGGGTTTTGTTTTAAACGCATTTGCTCTTCTGGCAGATTGTTTTAATGCTAACATTTATTTAAATACATGAATTTATTATGAACATGTAATTATTGGGGGAGTTCCATTTTTTTTGCCATATAAAAGTGTGATAAATGATAATTTATTATTATTAATAATATTAATATTATTATGTAGAATAGTTTGTTAATTTGCTTCCATATAATTCCAACCACTGATTCCAACTTGCTTGCAAACTTGTACATGTAGAGCTGTATGTATTAAACATGTTTATAGCATGGGTGACTGCCCATGGGCAGTCTGAATTGGGAATGTGATGTTATCATGAGGTACAGGATTTATTGTCACAGCTGCACACAATTGTCCTAGAACCTAAAATCAAATAATCCAGAAATTGTGAATGCTCCAACACTGGAAGTTTTAAAGAAGATGTTGGACAACCATTTGTCTAAAGTGGTGTAGGGTTTCCTGCCTAAGCAGGGGGTTGGACTAGAAGACCTCCAAGGTCCCTTCCAATTCTGCTATTCTATTCTATTCTATTCTATTCTATTCTATTCTATTCTATTCTATTCTATTCTATTCTATTCTATTCTAACTAAGCCAGACTTGCATAAATGGAGGAAGGGCGGGCTGTTTGCTGGATGCTGATTGGTCAGAACAGTCACATGACTGGGCCGATTTACTCTTTTATACCTGTCTTTGATTAATGACTCCATCTTTGTTCTGAAACACAGAAGAACATCAGCAACTATATTTTAGTTTAGCATGTTGCATAAATCCAGATCAAACGGTTAATTTTATTACGTTATTGTTTGTAAGCCGTCTAGAGTCACTGAAAGTGAGTGGGCGGCCATATAAATTCTCTAAATAAATAATTGTTCAGAGTGTCACATGAACTCATAAAGCTATATCAGTTTTTTTGAAAAAACATAGTTAAATCAAGCCGTTACTGCTTGTGTTTTACTGCTGATTATAAACTCTGGAAACAAGCAGCAAGATAATTAAATCTGCATTATAAAATCCATTTTGTATCCATTTAAAATCACCCCTGAAATGTACCAGACCTATTTTTTAAAAAATATCAATTAGTTGGAAGGAAAAGAACCAAAAAACGTACTAAATAAAATCCAAACAATGCCAGATCAGTAAAAGATACACAAGTAAATCCATTAAACCAGTGTCTGGAATATACTGGCCTTTCTTACTTGTATCCAGGGGTGAAATGCTCCTGGTTCAGACCAGATCACCCGATCCGGTAGCGATGGTGGCGGGTGATTTGGAGAACCAGTAGCAAAAATTCCTGCCCCCCCCCCCCCACATGCCCAGCTGAGTCGCGCGATCATCAGAGGCTGGTTTTTTTTTTTTTTTACTTTTAAAAGCATTTTTTCTACAACCTCTTCGACTGAAAAAATGCTTTTAAACGTTTTTTTAAAAAAGGCTCTGATGATCGCGCGGCTCAGCTGGGATCGTCAGAGGCTTTTAAAAGCATTTTCTTCTGCAACCTCTTCAGCCGAAGAGGTTGTAGGGAAAAAAAAATGTCTTTAAAAGCCTCTGGCGATCCCAGCTGACTTGCCTGATCGTCAGAGGCTTCTAAAAGCATTTTTTTTCTGCAATCTTTTAAGGTTGTAGAAAAAATGCTTTTAAAAGTTTTTAAAAAAAAAAGTTGGCCACCCCCACCCAGTCACATTACCCCATCACCACCAAGCCATGCCCACAGAACCGGTAGTAACAAATTTTAGATTTCACCCCTGGTTCTATCCTAAGCTAGTTTACAGTGCAGCTAAAACTTGTTCTATGTAACAGGGATTGTGAACTTTTTAAGGCATCCTTTTAACACTGATCCAAATAGTGACACACCTGGGGAAAAAAACCGGAATTTCTCAGAGTAGAAGTGTCTATGGAATATGGCCAAAAAAGGGACAACGACAGCCATGATGGTACAATCGGTGCTTTGTTGTTGCTGTTGTTTTACTGGGATTGCACATAAAATAAACAGCTTCAAGGACCTCCTTGCAAAGGCCCTTCAAGGAAGGGTTTAATTATTTACCGAGATGCATTAAGGATGCAAGAGGCAATGCTATGTTGATGCTGAGGCCAAGACTTCTGCCAACTTCCTCCAAAAAATGCAGCAGGCTTACAATGGTTTTGAAACTCTGCCCCTGCAGATAGCTGCCAATTCAAGCCTCCCTGCTGGCTGCTATTGTCTTGCACGCTTTCTTCACTCTACAAGGAGCCAACTACTTCAGAAGGCGTCTCTAGACAAGGAACAAATTACTGATGTCCTTCAGACTATATATACATCTGCCAATTTGTCTGGGGCGAAACTTGCCTTTTGTATTTCACTTGTCCTACAGCCCCCGAGAAGAGTTGACACATTACTGCATTTGGCAAGATTGGATTTTTTTTTTTTTAAGAAAAAAATCTGGTTTTAGGCTGTTGCCAGCAAAAAAAGGAGAAAAAGCCAGGGAACTGTAGATGGTTCTTTTACAACGTAAGGGCTGTGCCTTGTTACTTTGAAGTAAGTCTTCAAAGTAACTTTTACTTTGTAACAAAGTAAGTTACTTTGAAGTAAGTTACTTTGAAGTAAGTTGCTTTGAAGTAAGTTGGCCAAAGAGGTTGCAGAAAAAAAATGCTTTTAAAAGCCTCTGACGATCCCAGCTGAGCCACACAATCATCAGAGGCTTTTTTTTTTTACTTTTAAAAGCATTTTTTCGGCCGAAGAGGTTATAGAAAAAATACTTCTAAAAGTAAAAAAAAAAAAAGCCTCTGATGAGGTGGGCGGGGTAAGCGAGCGGCAACCGGGCCGGGGACCGGTTTGGGGACGTGGCCAGCCAATGTTATTACCGGTTCTCCGAACTACTACAAATTTTTACTACCGGTTTTTGTGAACTGGTGCAAACTGGGAGCAACCCACCACTGCTGCAGGAACTGTACCATCCCAGATCAGATAAACCAAGTTCACAACCGTCTTGAGTTTATCATTCTGAGCTCAACTGAACATCCAATTCAGGGCAGAGTTTAAAAGAGATTCTCTTCTTTCTATTGCCAAACTAATTTCTGTGTAGAGTTGGACTAAGAGCCAATTTTAAGCTGTATGAAGATGGGCAGCAAATAAGGGACAAGTCCTTATCTGAGTCAACCCACCATCTGGAACAGCTGCTGCATCGTGCCCAAAATGCATAACTTTTTGGAGCTGGTTCTGCTTTTTTTTTTTCTCCTAGCTGAGCCACTCATTATTCTTCCCACGATGTGACAAACAACTCAGTACTATTTGTTTGGAATTGTGAAGTCCTGATCCAGAAGCTGTTCTCCGAGACAGACAAAAAAGGAGAAGAAACTTTGTCTAAGTGCTCAGCAGCTGGATTCTCCTGCATTTTTTATAGAAGTTCATATTCAGTTCATTGCAAAGAGTTTGCTTTCAAAAACAGTGGCAGGGAAATTATCCCGGGTATGGTGCTATGTTCCTACAGTTATTTCTTGACAATGCAGCCAAGGGGTGTGTAGAATATCCCTGTTTTTTTTATTGCACAATCAGACAATACAATTCTGTACATTGTGCCAGTGAGCTGAAGAGTCAATGGTTTTTGATGTCTCAGTTCAATCCTGAAAGAAGATCTGTTGAGGGAACTCAAAGAGGGGTCAAAATGTTTGAGAATTTCTGTTTCAGGACCCCAGGACACTGCAATAGTCATAAATATGAGTCAATTACTAAGCACTAATAGTGGGTTTCAAATCCCAGCGCTACCGGTTCGTGCGTGGGCGCGCATGTGATGCTTCTACGCATGCACAGAAGCATCCAAGCAGGTGGGCGGAGTCTCCCATCCCCACCGCTACTGGTTCACCCAATCCCGGGTGAATTTGTAGCAACCCACCACTGCAAGCACTGTAAGCACTGTAACTTTAATGGAGATGCTGCAATGATCATAACGGTGAAAAATGGCCACAAGTCACTTTTTCACTGCCGTTGTAATTTTGAATGGTCACTAAATGAACTATAAATCGAGGACTACCTGTATTAAAGAAGAAAGCTGTACAGAAAGACAAATATAGATGCTTTTCATTTAACAGAAAACGTTTTAATGACATTTGTGATTGAGCTGCCATTCTGTAAGAATACTCTTAACATTTTCATTTCTTTTTCCTCAGATAAAACTGACATACAGCTGACCATGCTGGAATACCAGTTTCTCCAATGTACGTCCCTTGAGCTTCTGAACAAAGATGGGATATGGATACCTCTGCATATTTGTGTGCCAGAGAACGTGCGCATAAAGTAATATAAATGTAGGGGCCTTTCTTCATGTACTTAAAGTTGTCACTTCTTTAAAAGACACAAGTTGAGCCCATTCCTTGCTGCTGAGTAGGAGAGGGAATAAGGGATTGTGTGACTGGCTGGGAAACTGTCACAGAAAACTGAAAATGGTGATCACATGACCGCAGCACCAGCTCAGCAGTGTAGTGGTTGCCAGTAACACTGAAGTAACCACAACTTCCCTAAATGTTATTCTCTCATGAGTCATGGGTCTTGAATTTTGGACCTATTTTCTAAGTTATCCCATTTGAGATACCTTGGTTCAAAAATTGTTGCCCTATGACGCACCGTTTCATCCAGGTAAAGGTCACAAGAGTTTTAGTCATATCTTTTAAGAACCTTCCTGATACTGAAGACAATCATCAAATTTTGGAAAGTCTTAAGGGACAGGTGGTATGATAAATTCCCACCCCGCAGGAGATCATTGCTGTGGCACAGAATGATTTTCCACAGGATAATAATTAGTTTAAAAAAAAAAAAGATTTCATTATCATTGGCAATCTGGTTTGTTATAATTTGCTTGTTATGAAGTTTGTTATTGTCTGTATTTTATTTTGTATTATTTGTAGAGGCTTCATGTGGACTGAGAATGTAGCAACAAACAAATAATAAATGCTTGATTGTAGAGAATTTAGAGATCGAGGCCGCTTGGATTGTTTATCCAAACATTACATGGAGACCAGTGGTGGGTTTAAAAAATTTTTTACTACCAGTTCTGTGGGTGTGGCTTGGTGGACGTGGCATGGCTTGGTGGGCGTGGCTTGGTGGGCGTGACAGGGGAAGGATACTGTAAAATCTCCATTCCTTCCCCAATCTAGGGGAAGATTACTGCAAAATCCCCATTTCCTCCCAATCAGCTGGGACTTGGGAGGCAGAGAATAGATGGGGGCGGGGCCAGTCAGAAGTTTTACTACCGGTTCTCCCAACTACTCAAAATTTCCACTACCAGTTCTCCAGAACTGGTCAGAACCTGCTGAAACCCACCTCTGATGCAGACATTATCTGTAAACAAAGCAGACCATTTTGGCTTATCATTCAAAGTACTGGTATTGACCTGTAAGCCTTATCTGGCTCACCATCAAGGCATCTCCAGAACCACATCTTCTGATTAGAGAGGCTTCTGATTATCCCATATTTTTGCGAGATTATAGAAGCAGGAATGAGCTTTTCTTTCATGTAGCGTTTGTCAACCTTAGCAACTTTTAAGACGTGCGGACTTCAACTCCCAGAAGTCCCCAGCCCGAATGGCTGCCTGGGGAATACTGTAAGTTGAAGTCCACACATCTTAAAGTTGCTAAGGTTGACAAACACTGCTTTAATGACAAAAATTTTGGACAATAGCCTTCTCCTTTCGATACTTATCCTCCACAGTACAAACCTTCTGGGAGTCCATGAAGACAGCAGTGTTCCACCAGGGATTCATGGCTGATGGCTATCTTGAAATATTCCTTGAATTTTTTTATAGCGGCCTCATTTATTGTTCCTGAGTTGTTATGAATGATTCTGCCGTGGACATTTTAATATTTAATGCGCAATTATTGCAGCAGTTATTTTAATATTAATATTGATTGAACACGTTGTTGATTGCGCATTTCTCATGGACTCTGCTGCTAGCAATTGTTCATTTTGTTTGTGAGCTGCCAGGAGTCCATTTGGATGTAGGACCATAATGAATGAATAAAAATATCCTAATGTACTCCTTTTTTTTTTTAAGGCATGAAAAAAAACCCCTGCTTGGCACAGATATGAAGGACAATTTATTGTTTAAATACAGAGAACAAATGTCTGCCCTTAATTGTTTCTGAATGCTTCCAGGTAAGTCATTAATTAATAAGGGCAGCGTGTTTCATCACACTGGAATTTATATGGAGGCAATTAGTATTTCAAAGGGAAAACCACAAGTGTTGAATGCAGCAGTCATGTGCTTTTGTTTGACTATCAAGGGAACCAAATAAAAGTGTATTCAAACAACAACAACATTGCTTTGGTACAGCACTTCATAAAACAACAGGTAAATTTGTAGAACAAAAAAATGCCAACATTCATTATATATCCTAGAACGCCCCTGTCAATCTTCCGGCCCGCAGGCCGGATGCGTCACATGCTGGCCACGCCCACACCTGCTTTAGTGAAGGGGGGAAATGTCCCAATACGTCACGTGATGCCACGGTGACGACGCGAGTTTGATACCCCTGTCCTAGAACCATTAGCATAAAAGAACTAAACAGTTCCTAAATATGACAGTATAGTCAACATCTATATACTACTAAAACTCTTGTTGTCATGATTTGTATCTGGGCAAAACGGTGTATCATGCAACAATTTTTGAACCAAGTTATCTCAATTGCAGGGGTGAAATCCTGCAGATTCTGACAGGTTCTGAAGAACCCGTAGTGGAAATTTTGAATAGTTTGGAGAACTGGCAAATACCACTTCTGGCTGGCCCCAGAGTGGGAAAGGAATGGGGATTTTGCAGTATCCTTCCCCTAGAGTGGGGTGGGAATGGGGATTTTGCAGTATCCTTCCCCTGTCATGCCCACCAAGCCACACCCACAGAACCAATAGTAAAAAAAATTGGATTTCATCACTGCTCCAGTGGGGTAATTTACAGAATGTATCCAAAATCCAGGACTCGTGACTTCCAAGAAATTTGTGAAATTTGAAGAGGTTGTGGCTGCTGCATTGCAGAGCTGCTGCTGCAGTCATGTGATCTTCATTTTCAATGTTTTGAGACAGTTTCTCAGCCAGTCTTGCAATCCCTTGCTCACCCTACTACCAAACAGCAGCCACTTACCTGCCTACTAGAAAGGGAAAGGAAGGAAGGAAGGAAGGAAGGAAGGAAGGAAGGAAGGAAGGAAGGAAGGAAGGAAGGAAGGAAGGAAGGAAGATTTTCAATGCTCCCTGCTAGTTTCCACAAGAAAACTCATTGAGGAAGCTAGCAGGAAGTCAGAAGTCACTTTTGCTCCCACTGATTTTTTTTGCCCAGATAGGTCATTCTGTTTTTCTATTTAAGTAAAGAAATATTTCTGAAATGATGACCCAACAGAGTACGGGATTTCTAGTTTATTCTATTTTTAATCCTATTTTTATTCTATTCTACCTGCATTTAGCACATCTGATCCTGTAGTACTCTAATTTAGAAAGAATGTCTTTTGTTAATTTTTCCTTTATTTTCTATTACACTATTCAAATGAGATGTCACATTTTGGAAATTGAATCCAGCTGAAGATGCGCTCCATTTGAAAACAGTTGTGCTGTCACAGCTTGACTGTGTCTGCAGATGACATGCCTAATTTGATTGAGACTACTTCAGAATGATCTGTATCACCTTGGGAAGCCACTGAGTAAAATTCGGCATTTTATGGTATGCCTTTATGATTCAAAAGGTTCTTTTTAGATTTGTTTCTCCGGGAAAAAAATCAGAGTAGGAAGAGAAAGGAAAAACAGTGGGGTTAAATAATTTACACTTCTACATTTGAATCACAAAAAATGTCTTTCAAAATTTCACTTACTGCAGGCAGCTAGTGAGAAAAAAGATCCAAAATTTGTGCACCAATGTTTCTGGAATTGATCAGACTTCATTCTTCAGAAGAATCTATTTTGATCAGCAATCAGTCCATTTTGTAAGAAGTAAAAATTTACAAGGATTTGTAACTATCTCATGCTGTTTAGTAGATAGCATAAACTTTGGATTCCTGAATCTCATATTTCAAATTCTATGTTAAATCTGATTTTGTACAGGTAGTCCTCATTTAGTAATCAATTGGGTCCAGCAACTTGAATCTTAACCAAAGAGGCCACTAAGTGAAATGATCTTATTTCAACTTTCCTTTGCTTTACAGACCTGCAAAAGGGTTAGGGTTAGGGTTAGGGTTAGGGCAGGAATGGGTTCTACTTACCTTTATTATCGGTTCACAATGGGACTGCACCCGCATGCACAGAAACTTCCTGATGATGTCTGGGTCAGTGGGCGGAGCCTCCCATTGGTTTTACTACCGGTTCTTGCGAACCGGTCTGAACCAGGGGCAACCCACCATTGGGTTACAGTTGGGGTTAGGGTTAGGATTAGGGTTAGGGCAGTAGTGGGTTGCTATTGGTTCGCCCCGGATTGGGCGAACCAGTAGCAGCAGCAGCGGATGTCACCACCCACCCGGATGTCTCTGCACATGCACGAGCGAACCGGTAGCAATGGGATTTGAATCCTGCATCCATCCATCCATCCATCCATCCATCTTTCATCTATCTATCTATCTATCTATCTATCTATCTATCTATCTATCCATCCATCCATCCATCCATCCATCCATCACCGATGAGTGAACCAGTAGCAACGGGTTTTGAAACCTGCCCCTGGGTTAGGGTTAGGGTTAGGGTTAGGGTTAGGGTTAGGGTTAGGGTTAGGGTTAGGGTTAGGGTTAGGGTTAGGGTTAGGGTTAGGGTTAGGGTTAGGGTTACCTGTTTTTCTGAATGGATTACCAAATCTGCATTTCTAAAAGCTGGCCTCCTCAGTTTCTCCTTGTGGTAGGGAAACTGGGGCTGGTTTCTGCCTCCCTTAAGATTTTTTTCATTTCTCATTTAGGGGAAATATTTTATCCTGCCTTTTGAAATATTTCCCAAAATATTTCATTCTTCTGCGGAGGGGGGCTTTCCACAATACTATTAGATATTTTTACTTTAATGTAATTTTAGATATGATGATTATTGTGATGATGATGATGACGATGATGATGATGATGATATCCATTCAGTCAATCCACCTGATTCTTAGCAATTCTACAGGCCAAGTCTTGCCACATCTTTTGACCTTGCACTACTTCTTTTGAGTTTTTCTATGCTCTGGCTGGTGTCAGCTTTGATGATGTCCTGCCATCGTGTTCTTTGGCGGCCTAGTTTCCTTTTACCACGAACTCTTCCCAGCATAATTGTTTTCTCCAGTGAATCCCCCCACATGATGCGGCCAAAACAAGTGAGATGCAATTTTGTGATTTTGCCTTTCAGTGCCATGTCTGGTATGGTGTGCTCCAGTACTTGCTTGTTAGCTAAATTAGTGACTATATTATAATTTGATGTAGGCTATATCCTGGATTTTATATCTTACATATTAGATTAGGTTAGATTATTTTACAAATGTATTTTAACTCTAACCTAAATTTTATTTTCTCTTTTCTGTGCTGGTCTTCAATGCAATAAATGGAATTGAAACTGAAACAAAGTTTTATTTCAGAAAATACTGGGGTGGTTCACAGCTTTCAGTGTTGCAGAGATACAATCTACCTCAGAAGTGTCAAACTCAAGGGCTTGGGGCCAAATCTGGGGTACTTAGATCTGGCCCACTGGGCTACCCCGAAAACAGCGGACCAGCCCATCGTGTTTCTATCAGTGATGGGTTTCAAAATTTTTTACTACCAGTTCTGTGGGTGTGGCTTGGTGGGCGTGGCATGGCTTGGTGGGTGTGGCTTGGTGGGCGTGGCAGGGGAAGGATACTGTAAAATCTCCATTCCCACCCCACTACAGGGGAAGGTTACTGCAAAATCCCCATTTCCTCCCGATCAGCTGGGACTTGGAAGGCAGAGAATAGATGGGGGTGGGGCAGGGGTGAAATGCTCCCAGTTCGGACTGGATCGCTCGATCCTTTAGCAATGGCGGCGGGTGGTTCGGAGAACCCGTAGCAAAAATCCCTGCCCCCCCCACCATGCTCAGCTGAGTTGCACGATCATGAGAGGCTTTTTTTTTTTTTTTACTTTTTAAAGCATTTTTTCTACAACCTCTTCCGAAGAAAAAATGCTTATAAAAGTGAAAAAAAAGCCTCTGATGATCGCGCACCTCCGCTGGGATCCTCAGAGGCTTTTCAAAGCATTTTTTTCTGCAACCTCTTGGCCGAAGAGGTGGTTTTAAAAAATGCTTTGAAAAGTCTCTGACGATCCCAGCTGAGTTGCCTGATCGGCAGAGAGGCATTTTTTAAAAAGCCTCTCTGACGATCCCAGCTGAGTTGCCTGATTGCCAGAGGCTTTTCAAAGCATTAGAAAAAATGCTTTGAAAAGTTTAAAAAAAAAAAAGTTGGCCACGCCCACCCAGTCACATTACCCACCACCATCAAGCCACGCCCACAGAACCGGTAATAACACATTTTACATTTCACCCCTGGGGTGGGGTCAGTCAGAATTTTTACTACCGGTTCTCCAAATTACTCAAAATTTCCGCTATCGGTTCTCTAGAACTGGTCAGAACCTGCTGAAACCTACCTCTGCTTTCTACCAGCCAAAATGGGCTCCCGAGCTCCAGTTTCAGCTGCCACGGTCTCCTGCAACCCTCTGCCAGTGAAAACGGAGCTCGTGCAGCCCTCCCGAGCTCCGTTTTCATGGTGGAGGGTTGCAGGAAGCTGTGGCAGCTGCAAACAGAGCTCAGGAGCCCACTGGTAGAAGCACTCAGGCCACCACAGGCGCCCCTGACAGGAGTGACATCGAGCTGGCCATGCCCACTTGGCCACGTCCCCCAGCCCCCTCTCCCTGCCCTGATGCGGCCCTCAATGAAATCGAGTTTGACACCCCTGATCTACCTAGTGTGTCGCATGCTGAGTATATAACTGAAAGCAAACAAGTTATGGGGTTGCACTAACTAATGTGCAAGGCACAAGTCTGTGCATACCATACTTTTATTTAATTAGCCACCTATGGATGCTGAGGAACAGCCTGTTTACATAAAGCATGCTCTGCCAAGATTTTGGTCTAGAAATATTCATTCAAATGTTCCGGTCCTCTGGAGGAAATGCATATCATATCATTAAGATCCTGGGAACTGTATTCCCAAAGGACTTGCTTTCCCCAAAAACATGAGTTCCTGGAGGAATTTCCACAGGCTACTGTCAGGGAATTTCTGGAGTTTGCAAAACTTTGAATATTAAGAACCTATTTCCTCTGTGCAAAGCTAGATGTGAAAAATGATGGTGTTGTTTTTTTTGTGAGAGGACCAAATCCCTAATTTTGGATGCAAGAAAGATTTGCTTTTGTAAATTTTGTTTCAATTAACTTCTCTGTATGCTGGAAAGAAGAAGAAAAAAGCCAAGAATAGTTTACTAATTTACTGCCTGGCATCAAATGAATTGGAGGTCCACGCTCCTGAAATTCTCTATCTGCATAAGGGAACCACTAAAAGGGGTTTTAAATAGATCCAAAGACCCATCATATTAGTCAGTCTATTCCTCAGCTCTGATGACCTTGAAGTGAGAACTAAGTGCTTTTATATGTAGTTTTAGGGGCAGTTATTCAGCTGTGAAACGGATTCCAACAACTTGGAATGCTTTTTCTAGCATTCCATTTTTGCAAACATTTTCTTAGTCTCCCTCCATGGAGAAAACTCTCATCCAAATGAATAATTCTTCAATTCTGAGAAATGGCTCTTGGGTTGTTGTTTTTTTTCCCCTATGCAATCCACAACATTTTTTTCAACTTGGTGCTATCTTTAAATCAGGGGTGGGTTCTACTTACCTTTATTACTGGTTCGCAGTGGGATCACGCATGCGCAGATTGCTGATGATGACATCCCGGGCGGTGGGCGGGGCCTCCCGCCGGTTTTACTACCTGTTTTTGCGAACCGGTCCGAACCGGGGGCAACTCACCACTGCTTTAAATGATTTGGTACGACAGTCCCCAGGAATCTCAGTCAGCTTAAAAAGAGGGCCCAGGCCTGTCAAACAGGTGGCCCACAGGCCGGATGTGTCACATGCAGGCCACACCCACCCCGGCTCCATAAAGGCAAAAAACATCACGATACATCACGATACATCACGTGACACAATTGAGTTTGACACCCATGGGCCTTAAACCATTGGAGATTATGGTTACTGTAGACCTAAAGATCCAGATCGAGAAAGCTAATGTACACAAAATGACCGTTCTGAAATCTCTAATGATTGGAAATTCTCGGTGATCTGCCTATATTTTTAATTATTGCTTGACTAAAACTTCAGCCTTGGCGTCCTTGTTGTAGTACCACTTACATTAGAAGGTATTAGGACTATGCAATTTTACATTCCTCAGGAAGCTGCATCTTCTCAGGTAAATCTGTTTTGTATTAAGAGCTGGCAATTTCATTTAATAGACTACGTGCTTACCTTTTCTATGTATTTCTTCTCGGCCTTTCTCTATCAACTTGTAAAAGTGAGGCAGTCTAGAATAAACAGTGTTGGCCAATTCTGAGGTGAAATAAAGAGACTGAGGGGCATACTATCTTTATTTAAGTCCCCTAGTAAATATAATTCATTGACTTCAAAAGTCTTCCCAACCTTTTTGTTCAGGGCAAGATAAAAATGTGACTGTTACTAACATAGCTATTTGCTATTAGCCAAGAGAAAAAAGTCCTTCCTTCCTTCCTTCCTTCCTTCCTTCCTTCCTTCCTTCCTTCCTTCCTTCCTTCCTTCCTTCCTTCCCATTAGCAAGTCTAGTCCTTCGTCTTCATTGTGACAATTTTCAGGGACTTAATGAGTGCGCTCTTCTTTCCAGTGTCTCTTGTTTAAGCTAAGCATGCCCAACAGAAATAGAAAGGCATGATTATTGATTGCAATCTGGAAACTCTTGTTTTGTTGATGCAGCCTAAAACTGCAAAACTGCATTTGCCTGTTTTGACAGCCATATCATACTCTTTACTCTTCACTCAATTGACCATTACTCCAAGATCTTTTTCAAAAGTATTGCCATAAGCCCGTGCAATTCTAAAGTGAAGTTGTGAATTGTCTCAGCCATGAGCTGGCCTCACAATGTAAAAGTTTTCACTGATCTTGCTGGACTTGAAAAATTGTCCCTTATATTTTCTACTGAAATTAAAATAACAACAAAAAAATGCTTCCATTTGAAGTCAATGTCCTCTTCCCTTCCCCTCCATCTCTCAAGCAATTTCTCCTACAGTAGCACTTCCGTCACTCGTTGGGGCAGTGGCTGGTTGACCTACAGGCCTATAGGCTCTGAGAAGATTGTCAGGATCACGCCTTCTGAGGATTTGCATGACACACTGAGGCACAAAAACAAATCTATGTTAAAACCAATCAAGCTTAAAATGGATTATGAATGCAGCTGCTACCTTTTTAACTGACCTGGTTAAGTGTATGGCATGAACATACCCCATGTGTCAGTCTGTGGGGCGGACTTTCTCAATCTTGATGCTCTCCAGTTTTCTGGACTTCATCCTCTGGTATGCTCAGCAAAACCATCTGGCTGGGGGATTCTGGAAATGACCTCCACTGCTAGGTTGGTCAAGACTGATCTAAGTTATTTTATTGACTATCTTGATATGACACATATGCCATATTGTTTGGAGTGTAAGTCGCTCTGGAGTATAAGACGCACATTAGTTTTTGGGGAGGAAAACAAGAAAAAAAATTCTGCCTATGCCTGCCAGCATACATCGGTATTCATCTGGCTAGTGTCCTTGAAGAAACTGTGAACATCCAGGTCAGCTCCAGCACATTATCACAGCCTGATTCAGCACGAGCAGCTGATTGGCGGGTGGATAGGCCTCCCAGAATACCCCCAATCAGCTGTTCCAGGCTGCAGAGATTGCCACAGACCATCGGTACCTCCACGCCTCGCGTTTCTGGCCTCTGCGCCTCATGTTTTTGGCCTCTGAACACTCTGTTTCAGACCCGTTCCAGGCTGCGGGGATTGCCACAGCACATCACTGCCGATCGCCACCTCTGCACGTTGTGTTTTCGGTCCCCACGCATTGCATTTTTGGCCTCCACAGGCCCCGTTTTGGGCCTCTGTGCGTTGCATTTTTGGGAGGTTCTAGATGGGAATCACCACTGCCACCAATCCCTGCAACTTGGAACCCCCAAAAACACAATGCATGGAGGCCAAAAACAGGGCATGCAGAGGGCCAAAAATGTGATGCATGGAGGCAGCAATCAGGGGCGATGTGCTGTGGCGAACCCCGCAGCCTCGAATGGGTCTAAAACAGAGCATTCAGAGGCCAAAAATGCAATATGCAGAGGCCAAAAACACGAGGCATAGAGGCGGCGATGTGCTGTGGCAATCCCCGCAGCCTGGAACAGGTCTAAAATAATGTGTGGAGGCTGAAAATGTGACACACGGAGGCCGAAAACAGCCGAAGGGTGGGGGCCAGCAGGTGGGCGGGTCTACATTCGATGTATAAGACACACCCAATTTTTCACTCTCTTTGGGGGGGTGGGGGTAAAGGTGCGTCTTATACTCTGAAAAGTACGGTAATTGGATTACAGGAAATGCATAACCCAGTTAGCCCTGGAGGGCGAAAGATTAGCTTCAGCAAAAAAATAACCCTTCTATAAATGACCTGAAAATGAAGTTTGGCCATTTATGATTCAATCTTATAGTCCTTCACAGTTCTCTCTCTCTGCTTCTAAGGAAGAGAGGTAAGAAGCAATCTTGCCTTCAAGGGATTTTGTATTCAAGGAAACCAATTCCTAGTAGGAAATGAGGTTTAGGCAGGAATTTAGTTCATGTGAACAAGTGTCACTTAAACATACAAGTGGCCGAGGTTATTTGTGCCTTTTCCAGGCACAAAGAGTGACACGATTCATTCATGCCTCAGCTGCTGCCAGAACTGTTTAATGAGCCACCATGGATATTTTTCCCCTCTCCAATGAAGTCCTGTTATTATATTTAATTACTTCACCAGAATTATTGATCTGGAAATCTTTACACGGGCTTTATTTCCTTCCGGGGGTACAGAAGAGATGATCAATATTTATTTTATGTGATGCGGTTCTAGGTTCCAGTTTTGGGAGTGAAGGGGGGAGAGGATGCAGGGAGAAGGTTTCTAGTTTGTAGGATCAAACACATGCTGAATAACAATATACAGTGACTGCTGTATATGTCTAATCACTGGAACGCTTGTGTACTAATTGAGGACAGGAGTTTGGGAAGTGATGGAATCCTGCCGGTTTAACAACCGGGTCGGTGATTGCATGCTTTGCACACACGGACACGTGCCATGCATGCACACACCTGATGCATGCTGCGTATGCGTGTGCAGTTTTACAAAAACTTACCTTCCGCATTACTGCTGCGGAGTAACCCAGCTGAGGCGAAGCAATCCGCTCTGCAGCACGAATCATCTGAGAAGATATAGGTCAGTAAAGCGCAGGGGCGGGTGGGTGGGCCCACCTGATCATCGGAGTGCACCGGTTCACTCCCAGCTGATCGTCTGAGCTAATGGTTCGCCCAAACCAGTCCAAACCGATACACTCCCACCCCTGGGTTTGGGGAGGGAGATATTTTTCTCCATGTTATATGCCAGAGGTGTCAAACTCACGTTGTCATCAAGTGACATATCGGGACTTTTTTCCTTTTGTGAAAATATTTACAGACCCCTCACATCCTGAACATAAACTGTTTCAACTCATAGCTTCAAAACGACGCTATAGAGCACTGCACACCGGAACAACTAGACACAAGGACAGTTTTTTCCCGAACGCCATCACTCTGCTAAACAAATAATTCCTTCAACACTGTCAAACTAGTTACTAAGTCTGTGCTACTATTAATCTTCTCATCGTTCCCACCACCCATCTCCTTCCACTTATGACTGTATGATTGTAACCTTGTTGCTTGTATCCTTATGATTTATATTGATATTGTTTCCTGATTGCTTATTTGTACCCTATGACTGTCATTAAGTGTTGTACCTTATGATTCTTGATGAACGTATCTTTTCTTTTATGTACACTGAGAGCATATGCACCAAAGACAAATTCCTTGTGTGTCCAATCACACTTGGCCAATAAAAAATTCTATTCTATTCTACTCTTTGCTAAACTGAGCGGGGGCGTGGCCATTGCGTGACGCTTCCGGCCTGCGGGCCGCGAGTTTGACAGCCCTGTTATATACCCTTCTTCTAGATTGGTTTTAGGGCAGAGAGTCACACAGGGCTCTCTACCTTGACTTATAACAAGTCACCTAGTGACGATTCAACGTCCCAAAAACTACTCATGACCTGGTTCCAAAGTTCAATGGCTGCCCTCATTCTGCAATCACGTGACTGCATTTTGGGAGCTTGGCAACCAGCCTGCATTTACAGTCATTTGCAGCATCCCATGACCTCAATTTATGATGGCATTTACTTCTAGTTTCCTGCAAACACTGTCCTATAGAGAACAATGAATTCTCTTAACGACTGCTACAAATATATATATATATATATATATATATATATATATATATATATATATATATATATATATATAAAGAATTGTCCTGAAGATGCGAGTTCCAGGTATAGTTATAGAAGAAGCGATAGACATCACGATCTTTAAACTTTTAAACGTTCTGGAGATCGTGATGTCTATCGCTTCTTTTATATATATATATATACACATATATATATACACATATATGTTTTCTGAGGTTTTCACGGGTGTTTGTATGTAGGTCTTTGGTTATTCGGGTTTTCTCCCATGTAAAATTGGAAGTGTCTTGATGACGTTTCGACGAAGTCTCATTCGTCATCTTCAGGCTGGTGTTTAAGCCGAAAACACCAGCCTGAAAATAACGAATGAGACTTCGTCGAAACGTTTGCCAAGACACTTCCAATTTTACATGGGAGAAAACCCGAATAACCAAAGACCTACATATATATATATGATATTTTTGTAGTCAGGGTTTTTTTTCTCCTATGTAGATAAAGTTGTTAAATGGCCATAGTGGGATGATATCTCCAATCATCACTTTCAGGCCTGTCAGACATTTTGTGTTGTTTATTCTGAGACTTATGGGAGACTCAGAATAAACAACACAAAATGTCTGACAGGCCTGAAAGTGATGATTGGAGATATCATCCCACTATGGCCATTTAACAACTTTATCTACATAGGAGAAAAAACCCTGACTACAAAAATATCATACATTTGAGCCTATGAATTAAAAAGAATATATATATATATATATATATATATATAAAAAAATAATTGGGTTGGTCACGTGATGATCCCCTTTATAATCATCTTGGCTCAATTACAATCATAAATTGAGGACTACCTATATAATCTGTAAATTCTTATTGAAATATAACAAGACCTTCCAAAAGCCCACATATATTCACTGTACCTTACTTTACCCTCCATTGACTTTCTTTCTTACTTTTCCTTTCTTACACACTTTCTTTTTCCCTTTCCATTCTTTTTTCCCTCTCCCTACTTCCTTCCTTTCCTAGATAGCAACACTTCTCCTTCCCTCTTTTCCTTTGTTCTTTTGTTCCTTTTCCTTTTCCCCGTTTAAATTTCAAAAGTCACGTTGGGATCTCCATAGCGCAGAGGCCTTTTCTCGAAGGGGGAAGGCAAGATAGGTCTTGTCTTGGTATTTTCCAATTAAAAATAGGGCAATGCTGAATTGTAAACTGAGAGACTCGGAACTCCAACCGGGTGTCCTGCCCCAGTGGCACCATCACTAATGGCCATAAATAAATTTTACTGCTGACAAGAGTAGCTGAAAATATCCTAATTTAATCAGCTGGGACTTCTGCAAAAAAACAACAACCCATAACCACCATACGCATAAGCTATCCAATTAATACTGACTTCACCTAAATGCCTTTAATACAAGAGTTTAGAAGCTTCACCTTCCTTTTTAAGAGACTAAGTGGCTTCAAACAACTGGCCACACCCTTGCCGTTTCTTTGATTGCAAGTTCCATTCAAGTCGGGCAGCCGTGTTTACATCAAGTACTACTGGTTAAGCATTTACTTCACAGATACAAGTGTTCCGTTTAAGGCGAGACAGGCTTGGCTAGAAATACCTGTATTTCTTAATTATCATGTACACAGAAAGCTGTTCCTAAGTCTATAGATGTTGTGTTTATGGGGCTTATGTGACCTTCTGATTTAAAGGAACTCATGCAAGTTACTACAGGTAGTCCTCAATTTATGACCACAGTTGAGTCTAAAATTTCTGTTGCTAAGTGAGACATTTGTTAAGTTTTACCCAGTGGTGGAATTCAATTTTTTTTTACTACCGGTTCTGTGGGCGTGGCTTGGTGGGCATGGGTGGGAGCTTGGTGGGTGTGGCTTGGTGGGCATGGCAGGGGAAGGATACTGCAAAATCTCCATTCCCACTCCACTCCAGGGGAAGGATACTGCAAAATCCCCATTCCCTCCCCACTCCTGGGGGAAGGATACTGCAAAATCTCCATTCCCACCCCACTCTGGGGCCAGCCAGAGGTGGTATTTGCCGGTTCTCCGAACTACTCAAAATTTCCGCTACCGGTTCTCCAGAACCTGTCAGAATCTGCTGGATTTCACCCCTGGTTTTACCCCATTTTATGACCTTTCTTCTCACAGTTGTTAAGTGAATCACTGCAATTGTTAAGTTCGTAAGATGGCGGTAAAGTGAGTCTGGTTTTCCCATTCACTTTGCTTGTCAGAAGGTCGCAAAAGAGGATCACATGACCCTGGGACACTGCAACCGATGTAGAGATGAGTCAGTTGCCAAGCGTTTGAATTCTGATCACATGACCATGGAGTTGCTACAATGGTCGTAAGAGGGAAAAACGGTCATAAATCACCTTTTTCAGTGACACTGTAACTTCGAACGTTGCTAATTGTTGTAAATTGAGGCCTACCTGTAGTATGATGATGTTGCAACTTGAAAAGAATCCAGAGCTTAAGAGCTGTGGTGGCGCAGTGGTTAGAATGCAGTGCTGCAGGCTACTTCTGCTGACTGCTGGCTACCAGCAGTTCAGCAGTTCAAATCTCACAGGTTTAAGGTTGACTCAGCCTCCATCCTTCCAAGGCTGGTAAAATGAGGACCCAGATTGTTAGGGGGCAATATGCTCACTCTGTAAACCGCTTAAAGCACTGTGAAGTGGTATATAAGTCTAAGTGCTACTGTTATTAAAATATCTAGCTGTGGGATTGTTTGCCTAATATTTAGAGCATGCTAGGAGACAGCTCAACCATGGGATAAATCCACTTCCATATTTTTTTGATCACCATGCAAGATACTGAGGCATTTTGGGAATAGTATCACCTACCGAACAATTCAAAAGTTCTCAGAATTTTCTGGATGAGAAATACTTCTCATCTGTTCTTGCTAGTTGCTGTGTCAGCTTTGCCTGTAGCTTTTTGCATTTCTTTTCTGCAAAGCATGAGGTTAACTCAAACAATTGATATCTCCCTCTTGAGCAGGGATGTCAAACTGGCGGCCCGAGGGCCGGATGCATCACGCACAGGTCATGCCCAGCCCGGCTCCACAAACACAAAAAACATCACATGATGCAATCAAGTTTGGCACCCGTGCTCTTGAGCAAGGATGGTGGCCTTTTCATTACAAAGGGGATCCGTTTGGAGAATGAGTTCCCTGTTACTGTATAAAATATCATGTCGATCATCTCCTTTAAACCTACGGATTGGGTGGAGATTAAAATTGCATTG
Organism: Pituophis catenifer annectens; assembly: GCF_029215685.1. NCBI lineage: Eukaryota > Metazoa > Chordata > Lepidosauria > Squamata > Colubridae > Pituophis > Pituophis catenifer. The sequence goes on from NW_027256887.1 coordinate 81,063,478, forward strand.
TTAACCATTCTTTAATTGATATCTTTTCTTTCCTAAGGATTTAAGATGTATTACAGGATTAGAAAAGTGTCTCACACCCCTTTTCCATCTACCTTAAAATGAGCCAAGCGAGCCGATGAGCAATGCTTCAGAAAACATAAACAGAAGCAAAAAGAGAGAGAGAGATAAATCAATGTCCAGTTTTTTAATGTATTATTTTCTACAGGAATCTCCTTTTGAAGGGTCACTGGCCAGTCCAATTGTCATTAAAAGAAGTAGAAGGCTTTATTAGTGATTAATTCTTAATAAAAGTAACTTGCTAACCCATAGGCCAAGTACATTATTTCTCCTGCTGTAATAAATGCAAGTCAGATTATCCAACCTAGGTTTACACAGTTACCTAGATTCAGGAGTGGGATTCAAAAATTTTAGCAACCGGTTCTCTGCCTGGTTGCTGGGTGAGCGTGGCCATGGTGGGTGTGGCCTATTCGGCCTCATGCATCATGATGGAGGGAGGCGTTTTCACCCTCCCCAAGCTCCGGATGCTTTCCTCGAGCCTCCAGGAGGGCAAAAATGGCCTCCCCGGGTTCCGGAGGCCCTCTGGAGGTGGGAAACAGGCCCGTTTCCAGACTTCCGGGAGGCCCGTTTTTTGCCCTCCCAGAGCCTCCGCATGGGCCCAGCGTTTACCTGGCATCCAAAAACGGGCCGCATAGAGACTCCTGAGAGAGGCGTGGTGGGGTGGGCAGGGCCAGCCAGTCTTTGCAACTACCGGTTCGGCGAACCAGATGTAAAACTAGCATCCATTTTGCCTGAACTAGTCCGAATCGGCTGAATCCCACCCCATTATGCTTAGATTGCATAATGGCCTGTGAGATATTGTTGCTTTTGGCTAGGAACTCGTTCTTTCAAAAGAAAACAGAAAAAAACTTTAAATAAGAGCCATTCAGAGTATGACTTTGTAGATGCATCAATTCATTTGATTTATATTTTAGTTCTTATTCTGATATCAAATATAAAGTTTTCCTTGTCCAGTCATGTCCTAATCTAGGGCACACTGCTCATCTCTGTTTCTTGGACAAGGGAACCAGCATTGTCCAAGATATTTTCCATGGTCATGTGGCCACCATGGCTATGTGCCAAAGATGCATGGAATGCTATTAACTTCCCGCCAAAGTGGTACCTATTAATCTACTCGCATTTGCCTGCTTTCGAACTGCTAGATGAGTAGGAGTTAGGGCAAGGAATGGCACTCACCCCATTGCATGGTAGTCAAGTCTCAAACCTGGGCTGTTCAGTGATTATTCTGATATAAACCAATGTAAAGATAGAAAACCTGAGGTATGGTGTAATGCAGTGGTGGGTTTCAAAAATTTTTACTACTGGTTCTGTGGGTGTGGCATGGTGGGCGTGGCATGGCTTGGTGGGCATGGCTTGGTGGGTGTGGCAGGGGAAGGATACTGTAAAATCTCCATTCCCACCCCAGTCCAGGGGAAGGTTACTGCAAAATCCCCATTGCCTCTCGAACAGCTGGGATTTGGGAGGCAGAGAATAGATGGGGGTGGGGCCAGTTGGAATTTTTACTACTGGTTCTCCGAACTACTCAAAGTTTCCGCTACCAGTTCTGGAGAACCTGCTAAAACCCGCCTCTCGTGTAATGGGAAGTGTCTCTATGTGTGTTACCTCTTTTGATCGTTAGAAATTCCAGAGTTGATCTGGACTAGAACTACAATGAAAGTGGGAGAGGAGTAGGAATTAGTACAGATAGTCCTCAACTTACAACAGTTCACTTAGTGACCGTTCAAAGTTACAACGGCACTGGAAAAAATGACTTACGACCATTTTTCACACTTATGGCCATTGCATCATCCCCATGGTGATGTGCTGTGCATTCGGATGCTTGACAACTGACTCACATTTATGACGGTTGCAGTGTTAAGTGAATCAGCGCAATTAACTTAGTAATACGGTTGTTAAGTGAATCTGGTTTTCCCATTGACTTTGCTTGTCAGAAGGTTGCAAAAGGGGATCGCATGACGGGACACGTCATAAACATGAGCCAGTTGCCAAGTGTCTGAATTTTGATCTGGTAACCATGGGGATGCTACAATGGTTGTAAGTGTGAAAAACGGTCAGAAGCAGTGGTGACATTCAGCCGGTTCTATCCGGTTCGAGTGAACTGGTAGCGGCAGCTGTGGGAGGCTCCACCCACCCGCCCGGATATCATCACGTCCTTTTTTTACACTCTGCGCATGTGCAGAAGGCGGAGGCTGGGGGCACTCACATTTGTGAAGGTAAGTGAATACCATCCCTGGTTAGAAGTCACTTTTTTCAGAGCTGTTGTAACTTCAAATGGTCACTAAATGAATTGTTGTAAGTCAAGGATTACCTGTCAAACTATGATCAAGACAACCATGATTAAACCAAAGCTTTGCTTCCTTTGGTGATGAAATGCCTCCTGGCAGTTATTTAAAAACATCTGGCTCACTTGAACTGCGGGGAAAATTACTATTCATGGTTACTCTGAACCTGGTTAACTGCAAGTCTGTACAAGTTGCTCTTGTCTCATGCCTGCCTTTAATTACATTGAGGCAGCCGCGGGATGTTTCCTCTTTTGATGGGGAATCTAGGCAAATTTAGAAGATCAAGACGACAGAGACAATTTTGATCCTGAGTCTTGGAGAGCAGATTGAACTGTGTGGATGCTTTCTTTATGACATAATTATGTGCAATCATAAATATTAAAGTTATTACTTTTTTCTATGAGTAAACATTAGCACACCCAGTAACACTGGAGCGTTAAGTGTTTAGTTCCAACAATTCTCCATTAATATAGGCACAGTGGGTGAGTTTATATTATGAAAGCTTGGACAATTCCTCTCCCTGAACAACCGAAATCAAATTAAAGATTTCTGCCTTGTTCCCTTGATTAACATGAAATAAATTAGACAATGTTATTATTGTTGGGCTTTAATTATTGTGCAGGTTAGCTTATTTCAGTCAAATCTCAAGCAACCTGCTCTTCTCCCCTTCCCCCTCCTAATCTTATAATTCCAGATCCAAAGAAACAAAATAATTTTGGAAACTGTAATAAGCAAATGTGAACGATTCCTATTAATGGTTTCTAATAGTTGCAATTTTCCTCCTGTGCAGTACTAAGTACAAAGGTATGAAAATGGGTAATAGATTTCTGATGAAAATCTGCAGGGATCTCAAAAATGATACAGCTGCTTTAAGCAGCTGAATGCAACAGGGAAGCCAGAATAGAGCAGAGGGCTGGAGTAGATGACCTCCAACCTTTCAAATTTGCCTTACATATTTTTATTTTAAGGTGTTAAGGTGTCACAAATGTTTTTGCAGTATTTAGTGATATTTATGTGAAACACTGATGTCTTTGGTAAAAAAAGGGCTACACAAGGATAAATAATAACATGCTTTATGGAATAATTTCTCTCTTGTGCTACCAAGCAAAGACCTGAATAATAATTGCACTAAAATAGGTGAGGAGAATTCCATGAATCCACAATGATTTTTGTTTCTTCGCTTTTCTTTTTGGCAGTTTCTGGAGTTTTTTCTGGGTGGATCCAGCTACAATTGTCCAAAAATCAGTGACCTGGTTTCCTGCCATTTTGAGGTGGGAATCACATATGAATAGCAGCATACACCCACAAATAGGCTTAACATTTAAGAGACACAAAACCTTATCCTAGTCCATATAATCCTGTTTGTTTGTTTGTTTGTTTGTTTGTTTGTTTGTTTGTTTGTTCATGTCAGAAGCATCACAGTTAAAATAAGGCATACAGACAGGAGGTTGAACAACTAGCCTCGTGGTGCGATCAGAACAATCTGGAACTGAACACTTTCAAAACTGTAGAAATGGTGGTGCACTTTAAGAGAAACCCTCCCATACTACCACCTCTTACAATACTAGACAACACAGTATCAACAGTAGAGACCTTCAAATTTCTAGGTTATACCATGTCTCACAATCTAAAATGGACACCCAACATCAAAAATGTCATCAAAAAAGCACAACAAAGAATGTTCTTTCTGCGCCAACTCAGAAAGCTCAAACTGCCCAAGGAGCTGCTGATCCAGTTCTACAGAGGAATTATTGAGTCTGTCATCTGCACCTCTATAACTGTCTGGTTTGGCTCTGCAACCCAACAAGACAGACACAGACTTCAGAGGATAATTAGAACTGCAGAAAAAACAATTACTACCAACCTGCCTTCCACTGAGGACCTGTATACTGCACGAGTCAAAAAGAGGGCTGTGAAAATATTTACAGACCCCTCGCATCCTGGACATAAATTGTTTCAACTCCTACCCTCAAAACGACGCTATAGAGCACTGCACACCAATAAACTAGACACAAGAACAGTTTTTTTCTCGAATGCCATCACTCTGCTAAACAAATAATTCCCTCAACACTGTCAAAGTATTCACTAAGTCTGCATTACTATTACTATTAATCTTCTCATCGTTCCTATCACCCATCTCCTCCCACTTACGACTGTATGACTGTAACCTTGTTGCTGGTATCCTTAAGATTTATATTGACTGTTTCCCTATGACTATCATTAAGTGTTGTACCTTATGATTCTTGACGAATGTATCTTTTCTTTTATGTACACCGAGAGCGTATGGACCAAAACAAATTCCTTGTGTGTCCAATCACACTTGGCCAATAAAGAATTCTATTCTATTCTATTCTATTCTATTCTATTCTATTCTATTCTATTCTATTCTACTCTATTCTATTCTATTCTATTCTATTCTATTCTATTCTATTCTATTCCATTCCATTCCATTCCATTCCATTCCATTCCATTCTATATGACATAAAATTTAAAATATAAAATACAATATTAAAATATTTACAAATTAAACAGATCTGGCCCAGAAACTAGCAACATTAATAATTGTGTTCTGTTGCACTACCAAGAAGTCCTTATGTGTACACTGATCAGGACACAAAGAACCGGTATACACATGTGTAGTTGTCTGCATATCACCACACTCACAAAGGGCAGAAGCCACAGGATAGCTCCATTTGTTCAGAGTTTCTCTGGATCTTGTTGTATCTATGTGGGATCTATTCAACGATTTCCATACTTCCCAGCTTTTGCCAAAGCCAGGTGCCATCTTCTCTGTTGGTTCCATCCAATGTTGGTTCTTTGTAGCTTTCCATAGGTCCACTCTACTTTCAAATTCTTCAGTCTTCTGTTGACCTAAGGAAGCTTTTCCTGGATTTTAGTCTCTGGTGTATAAACCTGTTCTAACTAAGTTGAGAAATATACCATGTTTCCCCCAAAATAAGACCGGGTCTTATATTAATTTTTGCTCCAAAAGATACATTATGTCTTATTTTCCAGTTAGGTTTTATTTTGGGAGAAATACAGTACTAAACACCTCTGTCTGCTCACAATCTTAACTGGGGCTTATTTTTGGGGTAGGGCTTATATTATCAGCATCCTGAAAAATCATGCTAGGGCTTATTTTCCAGTTGGGTCTTATTTTTGGGGAAACAGGGTGTGAACTGGCAGGAATTTGCCAAGAGAAGTAAGGAAATTAACTTGGGTACCGAGGATTTGGTGGCACAAGGTTGTAATTGTAAGCAGAAAAAAATATAGGATCCTAAAAATGCTTAGATAAAGAGAAGTGGAGACTGTGGGAAATGACAGGAAACTTCTTGCTAGTAAGGAAATCAAATTTAGAGATCTCTGCAATAAAGTTTTTTTTTTAAAAGACTGGTTATCCTTATATGGACTTTTTCTGAAAGAGGAAAAGACTGAATTGATGATTTATGGATTTGGGGGTTAGAAAGGGTTAAAGAGGGAGTTGTAAGTAGTAAGATAGCAATTAATAGAAAGAAGGGCAAAAGTCAAAATTCTGTTTTCTTCTTTTTATCACATTTCACATTTCTGTTATGTTCTTTTTCATCACATTTTAATACTTTTGTTGTATTCTAATAAAACATTTTTTTAAAAAAACAAAATAGGGCTCTCTAGAACGAGGGTATCTGTCCAAAAAAGCAGGGAGGCAAGAAACAAAAGTCAAACATTAGGAAAAGTATAAAAACTGTAGAACACAGAGAGAGAGAGAGAAAGAGAGATGGGAGAGCAATGAGGAAATAAGAAATTCAGCCCAGAACAGAAGTTTAATTTTGAACAAAGGTTAGGGAAAAGGAGAAGGAACTGTTTAGCTAGCCAGGTAGCCTAGGATATTGGAAGTTGGCAAGACCACATTTGTAATACTGTGGTCAATTTTGGTCACCAAGATACAAAGATGTTAAGACTCTAGAAAGAGTGCAGACAAGAGCAACAAAGATGATTAGGGGGTTGGAGGCTAAAACATGATGAACAGCTGTGGGAACTGGGTACATCTAAGCTAATGAAGAGAAGGACTAGGGGTGACCTGATTATAATCTTCCAATATTTGAGGGGTTGTCACAGAGAAGAGGAGGTCGACCTATTCTCCAAAGCACCTGAAGGCAGGGCAAGAAGCAATGGGTGGAAACTAACCAAGGAGAGAAGCAACCTAGAACTAAGGAGAAATTTCCTGACAGTTAGAACAATTAATCAGTGGAACCATTTGCCTCCAGAAGTTCTGAATGCTCCAACACTGGAAGTTTTTAAGAAGAGGTTGGATAACCATTTGTCTGAAATGGTATAGGATCTCCTGCCTGAGGAGGGGTTGGCCTAGAAGACCTCCAAGGTCCCTTCCAACTGTGTTATTCGGTTACCATAATGAAGTCCGGAATTTCTGCCATAAGTCATGATGGTCATAAGTCTAGGCACTCTTGTGAATGAAGCCATTTTTATGGCTTTTTTGTGGGAACTTTTAAGTGAATGCTATTGTTAAGTGAATGCCAAGGTTGTTAAATGACTCAATGTATTTCTATGGGTGGTTTTTTTTTTGCCAGAAACCTGCCAAAAAGTCAGAAATTGAGGTCATGTAATTCTGGAATGCTGCAACCAGCCACAAAAATGAGCCTTCGACAAGTGCCCAAAATGTGATCATGTAACTGTACGGGTATATGCAGTGGTTGGAACCTGGGACTGAGCCCTAAGTAGTTTTTGAGCAGTTCGTTTTAATATTATTATTATTATTATTATTATTATTATTATTATTATTATTATTATTATTATTATTATTATTATTTATTGAATTTCTATACCGCCCTTCTCCTGAAGGACTCAAGGCAGTGAACAGAATAAGATTTCATATACATATAATAATTTTTTTTAAACAGTATTTTTAATTTAAAAATTTAATTTAAAACAGTATTTTAAACAGTAATTTTGAATGATCAATAAGCTTCTGGTTGTTAAATGAAGATTAACAACCAGTAGTACAGGGACCAAGAGAGTAAGCTTTAGGAGAAAGGAAGACTACTTGTGGGTAAGGTAAAGGTAAAGGTTCCCCTTGCACATACGTGCTAGTCATTCCTGACTCTAGGGGGCGGTGCTCATCTCCGTTTCAAAGCTGAAGAGTCAGCGCTGTCCGAAGATGTCTCCGTGGTCCTGTGGCCGGCATGACTCAACACCAAAGGCACATGGAACGCTGTTACCTTCCCACCAAAGGTGGTCCCTATTTTTCTATTTGGATTTTTTTACGTGCTTTCGAACTGCTAGGTTGACAGAAGCTGGGACAAGTAACGGGAGCTCACCCCATTACGCGGCACTAGGGATTCAAACCACTGAACTGCCGACCTTTCAATCAAGAAGCTCAGCATCTTAGCTAAGGGGAAAACATTTTTTTCCCTAGCTAGAAAATTGTCCATTGAATCAGCTGAGGAAGATCTCAGTTTGAAGAGCAAAGAAAAGGAAAAGTAGGTTGGAATCAAACATAACGGGGGAAGATTTTATAGATCAGTTGTTGTGGTATTTCTGCCAAGGGGGAGGTGGGCTGCTTGGTTTAAATGTGTACTATAGTTTGAAATGTTTTTCACCTTTAAGGAGCCTTTTTTGTCTATTGTGGGTGAGAGGCTATGAATTATTAGCTTTGACTAATCCACCCAGGACACAAGGCAATTCATCCCATTAAATTCAATAGCCTACTGTTTAAAGTTATTTTTCTATCCATGTGATGCTGCCTGTGTATCTCTGTATGGCAATTGTTCTTCTAATGGAAGTGATAAAGTTGTTCTTGCCTGATCTATCTGCTGCTAAATTCTCATTGTTATGACCTTTAACTGGGCAAAACGGTGCATCATGGGGCCATGGTTTTTGAACTGAAGTATTTCAAAGGGGCTAATTTACGGAAGGTGTCCAAAATCTGGGACTCGTGACTTTTGAGGACATGAAATTTCAGTTGTGCCTGCTTGAATGGTACTGCCTGCTGCTGCTTTGCTGCTGCAGTCATGTGATCTTCATTTTCAATATTCCATGACAGTTTCCCAGCCAGTCTGGCAATCCTTCACTACCTCCTTCACCCACTTACCTGCCTGCAGGGAGGGGGGGAGTAAGATGGGGGAATGGGAGAGAGAGAGAGAGAAGGGAGGGAGGGAGAATGGGTGGTCTTCAAAAATTTTAGCAAGGGGTTCTCTGCCCAGTTGCTAGGTGTGGCCTAGTCGGCCTCCTGCACCACGGCATAGGGACTTTTTGCCCTCCCCAGACTCCGGAGGCTTTCCTTGAGCCTCCGGGAGGGCGAAAACAGCCTCCCCAAGCTCCGGAGGCCCTTTTCCCGAACTTCCATTAGGCCCATTTTTCGCCCTCCCCGAACCTCTGCACTTGCCCTGCACTTACCTGCATCCAAAACGGGTCCCGTGGGGAGTCCTGGGAGGGGCAGGGTGGGCGGGGTCAGCCAGGAGTGGGATTTGGGGGTTCTCCAAACTGCGCAGAATTTTAGCTAGAGGTTCTCCCGAACCCCTGCGAACCCCCATCAGCCCACCCCTGGGAGGGAGGGAAGGAAGGAAGGAAGGGAGGGAGGGAGGAAGGAAGGAAGGAAGGAAGGAAGGAAGGAAGGAAGGAAGGAAGGAAGGAAGGAAGGAAGGAAGGATTGATTTCTGATGCTCTGTGCCATATTCCTACAAGGAAATTCAGTGGGAGGCTAATAGGAAGTTGGAAGTCACTTCTGTTCCCACTGCTTTTTTGCCTGCCCTTGGTCATTCTGTTTCTCTGTTTAGGAAATGAAATCTCTCTGAAACAATTATTCAATGGGGCACAGGTTATCTAGTCATCACTAGAGCCCTGGGTATATACATATATTATTTACTGGATTTGATGCGGGGGGGAAATGACCCCTTAGAACTCCCCTCCCGCCTTAGACACTTGGTAACAGTTTGGTTTCAAGTATATTTGATAAGAGCTGAAGAGATCCTGCCTGGAGTGATGGCACAGGCCTGTGTTCCCAACCTCAACAACCTTTATTTATTTATTTATTTATTTATTTATTTATTTATTTATTTATTTATTTATTTATTTATTTATTTATTAGTTTGATTTATATTCCGCCCTTCTCCGGAGATTCAGGGCGGCTTACAATGCATTAAGCAATAGCCTTCATACTTTTGTATATACCTGCTTAGTAGGGCTTTCGGCCCCCACAAGCGGTGTTATTTTTTATACAAAGTCAGCTTATTGCCCCCACAAACCGGGTCCTCATTTTACCTACTTCGAAAGGATGGAAGGCTGAGTCAACCTTGAGCCTGGTGAGATTTGAACTCGGAGTAATTGCAGACAGCTGGCAGCTAAGTGCTACTTTAACAGCAGCAGTTTAGTCTGCTGTGCCACCAGGCTCCTTTAGGATATGTGGACTTCAAGTCCCCAAATCCCTCCCCCCCTCGCCAACATGGGGAATTCTGCCAGAATTCTGGGAATTGAAGTCCCCACATCTTGACATTGCTGAGGCTGAGACACAGAGCCCATAGGGAGCTACCTCAGGGGCAGCTTCTGAGTTAAACCAGGACTGATCCCAATCCATCCACTTGGCATTATTGCCTGGTTTCCTGCAGCTTTCGTGCCCCTCAAAAGCAAGAGGTTGCCCACTTCATGACTGGCCAAATAAGACTGGTGTAACTGAGGCTTTTTTTAAAAAAAAAAAAAAAAAATTCTGTTGCTTTTATTTCTATGTTTAGAATGTTTTTTCTATCTTCCATAAAAAAAAAAAAAAAATTAGGCCGCCATGTGGAAAATTAGATATAACATCACTAACTCAATTAAGACGGTGTGTTAATTAAAAGAATGTTGGCAGGTGCATTTTTATATAAGGCAGCTGGTCAAATTATACTTCCTATTATATAGTTACTAAAGGCACAGGAGCCCCACACGGACTGGCTTCAAAACAGAAGACTCCCCTACCTAACCAGTTTTACCTGTTGTGGGATTTGTGTGGGTGGATTCCCTTTTGAAGTTCTTGAAAATGGAGTCTCTCTACCCAAGTTGGACTTTATGGCTTAACCTTGTTTTAATAGACAACATATGTATCATATTCCAACTTTTATCTGCCTCTACAATTTAAAAAAAAAAAGCAAGATGTTTCTGTGTTACCTACCTAAAGTACCTATAAACTCTTTCTTGGAAAACCTTATTAAAGGAGATGGTGATATGCTATGTTGCCCATCCACAAACATTCCCTGCAGGGACATTCAGACCAAAATACTTTGCTCAGTTCATTTAAAAACAGTTATTGCTCTTGCATGCCTGCTTTCATGTGTGTGTTTTTCCTTCCAATTTCTTTAATAGGCATCCAACTATATCAGTGGCAAAAGGAAAATAGGCCATTCTAATTTTACTGATGAGAAAATGTATGGGTGGGAAGCAGAGGTGGGTTTCATACAGGGGTGAAATGCTCCCGGTTCGGACCAGATCGCCTGATCCGGTAGCGATGGAGGCGGATGGTTCGGAGAACCGGTAGCAAAAATCCCTGCTCCCTGCCCCCCATTCCCCAGCTGAGCAGCGCGATCATCAGAGGCTTTTTTTTTCTTTTAAATGCCTCTGACGATCGAAGCTGAGTTGCCTGATCAGCAGAGGCTTTTTAAAAAACCCTCTGCCAATCAGGCAACTCATCTTGGATCGTCAGAGGCATTTAAAAGAAAAAAAAGCCTCTGATGATCAGGCAACTCATCTTGGATCGTCAGAGACATTTATACCTCTGACGATCCAAGCTGAGTTGCCTGATCGTCAAGCTGAGTTTGACGATCCAAGCTGACGATCCAAGCTGATGATCCAAGACGATGCCTGATGATTCAAGCTGAGTTGCCTGATCGGCAGAGGCATTTAAAAGAAAAAAAAGCCTGTGACGGTCAGGCAACTTAGCTGGGATTGTCAGAGCCTTTTGAAAGCATTTTTTTACAACCTCTTCGCCAAAGAGGTTGTAGAAAAAATGGTTTTAAATTTTTTTAAAAAATGGCCACGCCCACCCAGTCACATTACCCCCCTCACCAAGCCACACCCACAGAACTGGTAGTAACAAATTTTAGATTTCACCACTGGTTTCATATATTTTTCCTACTGGTTTGCCGCGCATGCCTTCTGTGCATGCGCCCGGCCTTCTGCGTATGCGCTTTGTTCACATGCCCACCTTCCGCCTCAAAAACGCTTTTGCGCGCCTCAAAAACATGGCTGAATAGGACGGCATAGCGCCGGGCAGATGGGCTGGCCCACCCACGATCGCCGCTACCTGTTGTGACTGAGTCCCAAATAGTGATTACCAAACACAATTCAGTCCTGAACAAATTTATTTTATTAAAACAGCTGAGAATTAATTCATTTTCATCTTAGTCCAAAACAAATTCTTCAATCCAGTCGGCCTTATCACCAACCTTTGATGTCTTTGGCAACTTGCCAAAGGCTTTTCTTGACAAAAATCCCACAAAGTTCAAGAGACATTGACAAGAAGCACTGGAATCAATATTGCTTTTCTACAAAGAACCCAATGGCTCATTGCTGCTCTTTTTTTTTTTAATTAGATTTATATACCACCCTTCTCCGGAGACTCAGGGCGGCTTACAATGCGTAAAGCAATAGCCTTCATACTTTTGTATATTTTATACAAAGTCAGCTTATTGCCCCCACAAACTGGGTCCTCAATTTACCTACCTTAGAAAGGATGGAAGGCTGAGTCAACCTTGAGCCTGGGGAGATTCGAACTTTTAAGCCTTATGGGAGTGGCCAATCATCTTCTGGCCTTACTCCCGAGTTGTCTTTTTTTCTTCAGCTGCTCTTGCCTTCTGGCAGCTCTTCTCATGTGTGCACTAGGAACAGACTCCTCCTGTTCCTCTGCCTCTCTGCTGTCCGCCTCTGGAGGCTCCGGAGTCCGCGCATCACTACCAAATGGTCCTGGCCCCATTTCTGCCTCAAACGCAGAGCCCTCGTCCAGGCCTTTCCCAGACTCCAGGACTGGCCCATTGTCCTCCCCAGCCTCCTCACTGTCCGACTCCGCTGCCAACACTACCCAACACTACCGGTTCGCCCAAATCGGTCCAAACCGTCTGAATACCATCACGTTTAGGGCCACAAACCTTGATCCAATTTTTTTTTTTACTTAGCCAAGAGCTTCTCTTCCTTAAAATGTGCCCATAAATCAAGAGGTGAATTTGCTGATTTTTTTTCTCCCCCCGCTTGTTATTAATTCCTCAGTTAGGTTCTTCTTTCTCTGAGCTTGATTGTTTTCCTGCAGATGTTTCATTACCAGGGTAGGTAACATCCCTGACGTTAACAGCACAACTGATCTTATGTAGGATGGTAATGAGAGGTCTGCAAGAAAAGAACAAAGTTCAGAGAACTCCAACAGTTCAACTCTGAGCTACATATGTTTTCTATTATTACAATTTTTGTATGCCGGTATATGCAACTTGCTTTCTATAGCAGTGTACAAAGGAACAGGGGTGGGGAAATGAACATGTGGGGAACACAGGTGGCTTAAACAATTTAATTTATGGTGAAGGAGGAATTTCTTGCAGTTTTTCTGACTGGGTACGTCTCTTGTGCAGAGCAGTATTACAGCTAAACACAGAGTGGGTGTTTATATGACATGCTCAGCCATATTATTTAGCTAATAACCCAAGCTACCTCAAGGTACTTTAATCATAGTACAGGTAGTTCTTGACTTATTACTATAATGAAGCCTGCCTGTTAGGTTCATGGGTTGGGACTTTGTAATGGGTTACCACGTGACCAGTTCCATTTTCCCTACCTTTTTTGCAGCTGTCATTAAACAAACGCCACGAACATAAAATGAACGCTGTGGTTGTAAACACAACGATTGTAAAGCAAATGCTGTGGTCGTAAAGCATTGTTTACTAAGGGCCATTTTTGCCAAAACCTGAAAGTAGATGCTGGGTTTTGGCAAAAAAAAAAAATGTCATAAAATGAAGTCATGTGACTAAGGGCACATGGCCATCAATGTGGGCTGGTTGCAGAGCACCCAATATGCAGTCACAGGACCCGGGAAAGGGAACCTGTCATCAGAACCTGATCATAAATATCTTGGGGGAGAGGGGATGTCTCGTCATAACTTTGAATGGTTGCTAAGCAACCAGTCGTAAGTTGAGGTCTACTTCTACAGTAACACTGTAAATGCATTCAGAGAAAACACAAGGAGGTCAGATAAAGATCATCACACAATATGTCAAGGGTTATTTTTCTAGATGAATTCTCCTGTGGCTGATTGTGTTGTATACGTTTAGCATATCTGATTATGTGGTTATCTTTGTCCCCCCCAAATGGATTAATTCAATAAATGCGTTGTATGAAATCAATGTGCAACCAAGGTTCTTAAAATACAGTAATTTCTCACCTTAAACGTATGTTATCTGGACCTGCATGTAAGAGTGAATATATAATTAACTCTTTCTTCCAGCCTTTAGACATAGATGTCAGAGAATAAGTAGGGACTTTCTTCTAATCTGATTGGTTTTCCCCATTTCTTGCTAGGGCGATGAACGTTTGAGCCACAGACACAAATGAAATGCGTCTCAGCCGTCTATTCTCCAGCTCACGATAACTTTGATCTATGGTGTATGTCCTCTTTTTTTAACTGAAAAATGTAAAATAAAAAAAGCTTTCAAACAGAAAGTAGCAATCATCCAGAACGAAGATAGTTAAGATACTGAACCAAACAGCCAGTATTTAGTAAACCAAGGCCAATAGTTTGCTCTTTTTGTGGCACCAGACCAACGAGGAAGTCCTTTACCCCTGGATTGGCTCCAGAGGTAGCTAAATACATCATATAAAGAAGTAAAACATGCAAGACAGAGTGACTACTATGTGTGAGAAGGGGCAAAAAGATCCCTGCTAACAAATATTTTAAATCGGTGTTAACAACTTGCCTCCAGAAGTTGTGAATGCTCCAACACTGGCGGTTTTTAAGATGATGTTGGATAACCACTTATCTGAAGTGGTGTAGGGTTTTCTGCCTAAGCAGGGGGTTGGACTAGAAGACCTCCAAGGTCCCTTCCAACTCTGTTATTCTAAAATTCTAAAAGGTGGTGAGAGAGCTCCAGAACCTTTGCATTTTTCCTAAATTAGGACTTAGGAGAGTCCTGCTGAAGCAAAGGAGAGAAAAGAAAGGCGTATAGAAAAGATAGGTGATAAATGAATGGGATTTTTCCTGTGGATCTATTGCAAATGGCCACCTGAGATAGGGTTGTGATAAAGATGCTTGATCTTAAAGTAGGGGGTCTCCAAACTTGGCAACTTTTAAGACTTGTACACTTCAACTCCCATAATTGGATGGGGAATTCTGGAAGTTGAAGTCCACAAATTTTAAAAGTTACTAAGTTTGGAGACTCCTGATCTAAAGCAGTCTGCTCCTGTTGATTGATCCTTTTCTGAAGAGTTTCAGCTTCATTTCTGAGAAGATGAGATGTCAGACGTACCTAGAGTTTATTGGGAGAAGAATGAAGAGTGAATCCGATTGAAAACATATATGAGTCCACATTAGGGATTTTATTATGGCGGTAAGAACTGTTTTATGGATCTTTACATGCCTGCAAATAATCAACTAATGGTTGGTTGTTGCTAAGGGTCATTATCAGGAATAGTTATTTGGATTTGTTCTAAGTTGGACTGCAACTGGGAAGGTCCAGTTGAGTTGAATGAGACACAGAGTGAATTCAATTATCTAGTTGTGTGCGCCTTCAAGTTCGACTCCTGGCAACTGCCTGAACAAATCCAGTCTTCTTGGAAAGATTTAGGAAGTTGTTTGCCCTTTCTGCCTTCTTCTTAGGGCTGTTTGGTCCAAGGTCATCCAGTTGGCTACATGGTCTCCTGGTTTTTAGCCTAAATCACTGCCCCAATCTCGTTCTCCCCATTCATGCTGTTAAGAGTTTGGTAAAGGGGAACTATAAATTGACAATGGCTACGGCATACAAGGAAAACCTTTACAAAATGTTTTATAGGTGGCATTTGCCACCCCGGCAAGTCTGGCAAAAATGTTTAGTAATCTGTCTGCTAAATGCTGGAAATGGAATCAGACCCCAGGTACTTACTATCATATGTGGTGGACTTGTATGAAAGCAAGAAAATATTGGAAGAAAATAGACACCTGGTTGGAAAAGATGATTAAGCAATGTATAGGTCTGAAACCAGAAGTATTTCTGTTAGGAAAAATGCCGGAAGGTTATGATAAAGGGACCACATATTTAGTTTTGCATATATTGACAGCAGCAAAGATCGCATTTGCAAAATACTGGGAAAATGTGCATACTCCACCAGATGTGGATATAATTTGGAAAATGTTAGACTGTGCTGAGATGGACAAACTGACTTTAAAAATAAAAGACAAGGATGACACAGAATAGTACTTGATATGGAATAGATTTTATGAGTGGTTAGAGAAAAGAGATAGAAATTAGAAGGTTGTTACGTATGAATTAAAGATAAAGATGGTCTATAACTATAAATATGTCAATCTATTGAACAGAATTATAAATAAGCCCATATAAAGAGAGAATCAGCTAAATTACTCTGTTACATTATTACCACTGTTACCAATATATGTGTTAACACTTTTTCATGCCTTTTCTTTGTTTTTCTTTGGTAAATGATATGCCCTGACAATACACTGCATTCAAAATGTTTATGAATTTAAAAAAAAAAGAGTTTGGTAAAGGACTCCAGGGAGATGATCTCTGTTTGGATCCAGATGATACTGAATTCCTCTTTGAGTATATCCCCTCCTTTAAGAAGCCATCATTAGACTCAATAAAGCTAGGCAATTTTAATCCAGTCTTCAACCTTTCCTTTTGCGGGAAGCTTGTTAGAATAAGATGGTTGTAGCTGCAGAGGCTGCAGAAGAAATAGATTATCTGGACTCCTTTCAGTCAGACTTCAGGCTGGGCCATACCTTATACACGACTGTACTTGTTAATGATCTCTAGTAGAAAGAGGATGGATGTAGTACAACCTTCCCGATTCTCCTTGACCTTCTCACAGCTTTCCATACCATCAATCATGGATCCTTTTTTACTAGAGCAAATGGTACACTCACAAATCAGAACACCGTGTAGCAGTAACTCAAAACACACATAAATGCAGCAATAGCACTTAGACTTATATATCGCTCTATAGTGCTTTACAGCACTCTCTGAGTGGTGTACATATGTCAACGTATTGCCCCCCCAACAATCTGTGTGCTCATTTTACTGACCTCAGAAGGATGGAGTCAACCAGTCAGAATCGAACTACTGGCAGTGAGCAGAGTCAACCTGCAATACTGCATTCCAACTAATGTGCCAGCACAACTCCCGCAAATCTTGTGGTAGCATTATTTTCTACCTATCTACACAAGGAAGGTAAATAGCACTTTAATACCCTGCCCTGGTAGCGCAGCAGAATAAAGCACTGTTATTAACTGTTATTAACCTCAGCTGCCTGCAATTACTGCAAGTTCAAATCTCACCAGGCTCAAGGTTGACTCAGCCTTCCATCCTTTCTAAGGTAGGTAAAATGAGGACCCAGATTGTGGGGGCAATAAGATGACTTTGTATAAAATATACAAAAGCATGAAGGCTATTGCTTAACGCATTGTAAGCCGCCGAGTCTCCGGAGAAGGGCTGCATATAAATCAAATAAAAAAATAAAATACAATTGTGGGCAAAGGTTCATTCAGGCTCCTAGAAATCTAGGATGGGAACAACAATCTGTTGGGACGATCATGCTGAAACCATCCATTTAGGAGTAACACACACAAAAAAAAACCCTTACACCACAGAAAGACCTTACGTTATCACAACTAATAAACACATCTTTTCACAAACAAAAGCTGTCCAGGCCTCATGCTAGGGAGCCAGGCTCCCCTCCAGGTAATGTCCATGCCCAGACCTGTTTAACTTGCGAGGTGGAGCACCAATGTCTACAGTCTACTTTTATGATTAGTTTTCTGTTCGGAGTGCAGCCATTATATTACGCATTCCCACTGTACGTTTCCTTTTTCTTTCCCCTCGATTCCCCTTTCACATGACCCCTTCTTTTGACCTTTCCAATTACTCATCTTCAGCCAAGTTTTGAGGCTGCAGAAGGCATCCCTTATATGTAATAGATCCACACAGTTATCCATTTAAAGAGAAGACAAGACATGAAATGGGTTTGGAGCAAGAGTATAGAAGTCTCTTCTTCATTCCTACAAATAGGACATACTGAATTGCAAGGATAACATTTGGCTAGTTGGGGTTGGTTGAATAATTCAGAGCTGGCAAAATTCACCAAGTACAATTAAATCAAACCCAAACAAGCCACAATGAGTGTGCTTGCATAACATGCTAAACCAGCTCTATCACTAATGATGGATATGTTAGACCTGACCTCCTTCCCTCCCCTCCCTTCCTTTCTTCCTCTCTCCCTCCCTTCCTTCCAAAAGGCTTGATTGGCCATTCTAGATGGAGTTTTCTTTCTCCTATGTCAGGGCTGTCAAACTCCCCGCACACGGGCCAGATGTGTCACATGCTGGCCATGGCCACACCTGGTTTAGCAAAGGGGGGAAAAAATCCCGATACGTCACGTGATGCCGACGTGACGACGTGAGCTTGACACCCCTGTCCTATGTCCTTCTGCATAAGCACAGAAGGAGAAAATACAGCTAAGTATAGTAAAGATAGAGTAGCCCGAATGGCTCCATTCTATTGCCATTCCTATCTCTCTTCTCTATGGCTGGGAGCCAAAAGCAGGAATAATTAAACACACACACACCTGCATAAAGGGATGGGGGTTGGGGATGAGGATGAGGATAAACAGTTAGGCAGGCCACAGTACACAATGTAGTGAGGATACATCTCAATCATAATCCTTCATCTGAATTTGTATTAGACCTACCCATGTTATGTTTGAATGTGTTGTGTAAAGTAGGTCAGTAGGTTAGCAACGTCTGTGAATGAGTACGGAGAGTATTCTATCTGAGGTTTTCTTTTCTCCAGGCATACAGAGGGAGTCAACCATTGTAGCAATCATTTTTAATCCTGCCTAAATCTGTGCAGGATGGCATCCATTGCAGAAGGGGGTAGAGAGAGATGGAGTTTGGGATTTTAGATTTCCCCTCTTACTTGATGCTTCTGGGATCCTTCTTTAGGGCAAGAGGATCATTCCAGCAGTTGGATGTTCTAATATCCTTATAAACAAAAGGCAACACCTTAAAACGTCTTCACTTTACGAGCATGGCAATTAGTCACCTTAATTCAAATCTCATATTGACCAATAGAAGCATAGTGTCCAAATCAAGGGACCAATTGGATCAAGTTTTGGCAGTGGTGAAATTCAATTTTTTTTACTACCGGTTCTGTGGGTGTGGCTTGGTGGGCATGGCAGAGGAAGGATCCTGCAAAATCCCCATTCCCTCCCCACTCCTGGGGGAAAGATATTGCAAAATCTCCATTTCCACCCCACTCTGGGGCCAACCAGAGGTCCTATTTGCCGATTCTCCAAACTACTCAAAATTTCCACTACCGGTTCTCCGAACTGCTCAAAATTTCTACTACTGGTTTTCCGAACTGCTCAAAATTTCCACTACCGGTTCTCCGAACTGCTCAAAATTTCCACTACTTGTTGTCCAGAACCTGTCAGAACCTGCTGGATTTCACCCCTGAGTTTTGGGTACTTTGGGGTACTTTTGGGTACGGTGCAGAGGTGGGCATCACATACTGTAACAACTGGTTTGCCCGGAACCGAAAATGTGAGCCTGTGCGCATGTGTGCGGCATCGAAAAACTGGTGATTATATAGGACGTGATAGCGTCAGGGCGGGTGGGCAGGCCCAGCCACTGGTCAGAACTACCGGTTCGCCTGAACCGGTCCGAACCAGAAGTAGCCTATCACTGGTACTGCGGCCATTGTAGCAACACTTTAGAAAAGATTCGGAGAAATGGGGTCAAAAGAAGGCTTTTATAGCCCAAGAGCAGAGACTGCTTGGATTAGGTTCAAGCTTCAGAAAAAATAGGTGAGAACACTGTAACAATCCTAAACTTCAAAAAGACAAATTTTGATTGAATGTTAAAAGTTCCTAAAAGTAAGAGCAGCTCTATAGTGAACCAATTTTCGAGAGGAAGATTGGGTTTACCTTCACTAAATGTGTTCGAGCGGAGGCTAAAAAGAGGCTGCTTGATAAAATTCCTTAAATGTCAATCCCTACTTTGGCAGAGAATTACGTGTTTTGGATTTGGCTTGATCTAGGATGTTCACGATTTCCCAGTTAACAGAATAACAGAATTGGAAGGGATCTTGGAGGTCTTCTGATCTAAGTATGTATCACGAAGTGTCTTCCAAACCTCACTGAATATAGCAGAGAAAACAATCCTGAAATTATATTATTCTACAGAGGAATTATTGAGTCTGTCATCTGCATCTCTATAACTGTCTGATTTGGTTCTGCAACCCAACAAGACAGACACAGATTTCAGAGGATAATTAGAACTGCAGAAAAAACAATTACTACCAACCTGCCTTCCATTGTGGACCTGTATACTGCACGAGTCAAAAAGAGGGCTGTGAAAATATTTACAGGCCCCTCACATCCTGGACATAAACTGTTTCAACTCCTACCCTCAAAACGACGATATAAAGTACTGCACACCAGAACAACTAGAACACAAGAACAGTTTTTTCCCAAACGCTACCACACTGCTAAACAAATAATTCCCTCAACACTGTCAAACTATTCACTAAGTCTGCATTACTATTAATCTTTTCATCATTCCTATCATCCATCTCCTCCCACTTATGACGGTATGACTGTAACTTTGTTGCTGGTATCCTTAAGATTTATATTGACTGTTTCCCTATGACTATCATTAAGTGTTGTACCTTATGATTCTTGATGAATGTACTTTTCTTTTATGTACGCTAAGAGCGTGTGCACCAAGAGAAATTCCTTGTGTGTCCAATCACACTTTGCCAATAAAGAATTCTATTATATGACTGTCTTCTGTTTTGTGAAATGGATCTAATCTAGGTCTAGAGTCACCTGTCACATAAGCCCTTCAAAATGCATTTCTTTCCTTCCCTTCCACAACTGGGTTTTTGATTGTAGCCTTCTAAATCTTCTAATTTACTTCCTTCTGCTTCCTATTGACTGCCAGGATGGATTCCTCTTTGGGAAAAGTAACAAGAAAGCTAATTTGAATATGTTAATCTATTTGTTTTTGCATGGCCCATTGATCAACACCAATATACATCCCTGTCAAAGAAAACAACAGTGGAAGTTATTGAATTGGATATGGGAAGATGTCTGCATTTATTCAGAGAGAGTCTATGGAAAACGGCATCTATCTTAATAAATGTATTATAAATTTGCAGGGAGTTCTTATCACTCCTTTAATAGCCTTTCTGAAGTTTGAAAAAAAGCAGATGATAAGAGGTCAGGCTGGTTAACTCCTAGTGGCGATGGCACTATTAAATGGTGATTTTCTGGTTTCAGAAGAACACATGCAATACAGTTCAAATTTGGAATGCAGGAAGCAGCCAAGAAGAAAAACCTAAAACTGCCAAAGTAGATATAAAGTGCACTGAACAGAAAATTCTAGGAGTAGTTTTGTGTGGACAGAGTGGGTCATTTAAAATAATGGTACGATATAAATCTTGATTTATTTTTTTTAGATGGGAAATGGTGAGAATAATGCTTGTGAGCAAAGGAACATCTCAGAAAAAACAGAGATATTTTATTATTATTATTTTGGCTCATTTGACTACATTTGCAAACCAAAGAGCAACCTATAATATTGCAATGGTGAAGAGTGAGCTATGGCTGCTTTCTCATATCTTATTGTTTTATTTATGTAATCTTAATTATATATATTTAGGGAGTCCATATTTACTAAATGGACCATATTTACTTTTTCAAAAGAGACAATAAAAAAAAAACTAAGAAGAAAATACAAAGCCCAGAACACATCTTCTCCAGTTTACATCCAGATAAGCAATGACTGATTCCAGTCAAACAATTAGCAAAAAGCAATACTGTATTTAAGGAGAAAACCACACTCCTACCAAAACTGGCAGGGCAAACTACTATAAACAGGAAGCAAAATCTATTCAAACAGATGATATTACTTAGCTGGGTAATAAAGCATGTGCAAACAATCAACCCAACCCATTACCAGGGACTGCACAGTTCAACCCTGAACTACATACAGCATATTCTCTTCTATTGAAATATACCTTTTTGTATACATATATAAGCACACTCATAAACTACCTAATAGTTATTCAGGGAGGAATGAAGGACAACAACATATAAAAAGGACATCACTAAAAATTGTGCCAGGGCCATACCTCTTAGAATCAGCAGATACGTTTTGAAGAAGTGTGTGCATTTATTACTAATGCAATTTTGGAATACATGAGAAGCTACTTAATGCAACTCCAAGCAACTTCAAGCAAGAACACAGTCCTATTTAAAGGTAATGGAAATACAGAGGCTGAAGAAATGAAAGAATCTGGAGTGGCGTATATTAGCAATGTTTGGCAAAGAGAATTCTTGAGTTATTGCTAACAGCTGTTTCAGGCAACACAAACAGAGACTCTACAAAATGTCTGGTCGTTGTTGATTGGAGATTGAAATACAGCTGACTACATATTAGGAACAGAAATTGGAGAAGTTCGGGCCATTCAGCCCCATCACTTCCAAGTGTGGATTGTGGAACAGATCATGAATTATTGGCGTCAAAAAAGGAGTTGAGTTGATAAAAACCAAAGCAACTAAATTGAAGAGCGTAGGAATGCTAGAAGGATTTGTCTTGAAGGACATGCAGTCAGAATATTAAATCACTGATAGTGAAATTTAATATTTATAACTTATGGGAAAGAGACCTGAAGAAGCTTTGGAAATGGTAAGAAATATTGTGACAACCAAAGTTGGAAAAAAAAATCTCCAAAAGCTTAAGTGGCATTTAGAATAATCTATTATGGTGGGTACCGAAAGATGGAGGTGTTCAATAAGGATGGGAGATAATTAAAGTTTGCAAACTTTCAAAACCAGATAATAAAGGACAATAAAGGGACCTTAATTAAGATGACAATGGAAAGAGGAAAGTGGCAAAAGGAAAATGAAATGTTTTTAAGAATTTCAGAGAAATCACAGGAGAATGTAATTAGGGTAGGAAATTATTTATTCATCTTTCTAAATTCAGAAATTTAGAAATTCTAGAAATTCAGATTTCTAAACTGCCCATCTACCTCAGAAAGGCCTTCTAGGCAGTGTACAATAAACTGTCAAAATATAAAAACACTGGATAAAAATTAAAATGTTAGAATTAAAATTTTGAAATTAAAAGAAATATCAAAGAAATCTAACAAGAATTTGCTAAGAGAAGCAAATGAAGTTCAGAGATCGAACAGCAAGACAAAATCTTTTATAGAAGGAGAAAACTTTGTAAACATCTTCAGAAACCAATTAAGATGTATGAGATCTTACAACAATATCAAACAGAAAAATACTCAGTGAATGAAATGCTTATTGAACTTCTAAAGCTGCACGAGAAGAGGCAGTTAAAACAGTCACAGCTCTATGTCTGGAAATATTGAATAAGATCGCTTGAGGTAGGAATGGAGAAATTTGACATCTGAGCAAGTAGGGAATTTAGCAGTGTTATCCACATGGCATGGCCCAGAAAATCAAGATGGTGGAC
Organism: Pituophis catenifer annectens; assembly: GCF_029215685.1. NCBI lineage: Eukaryota > Metazoa > Chordata > Lepidosauria > Squamata > Colubridae > Pituophis > Pituophis catenifer. Next base: position 81,086,515 of record NW_027256887.1, read on the forward strand.
TGGAACAGTATCATTGAAACTCTACTTTTTAATCTGCATCTGATCATATGCAGCTGACTAGGTGGCTCAGTGGCTAAGACACTGAGCTTGTTGATCTGAAAGGTCGCAGGGGGTTGGACTAGATGACCTCCAATGTCCCTTCCAATTCTGTTACTGTTTATATAAGGAAAATATGTGACCAGATGAACAGGCAGGTTTCAGCAAAAACAGAAGAACACAGAATCAGATTTGCTACCGTAAACTGGATAATGGAAGGAGCAAAAAGATTTAAGGAGGAGGTTTATCTTTGCTTCATTGATTGCAGCAAGCTTTGATTGTATAGATTATGTCAGAAAGTGGATTTATTGTTCAGAAGAGTCTTTACAATGAATTAGAATCTATTATTACATGAATTGAATTTCAAGAACAAGAGTGGTTCAGAGCAGGACAAGGAAGTGAATGGAAAATACAGTTAGGGAAATCTTTAAGTGTGCAGGAAGTCATATAGAAACTACATTATTTCCTTTTGAGTGGGTAAAGCTCCAAGATCATTTCTGAAGCTTTAAACTTTAAAGGGTGCTTCAGGCTGTCTCATCTTGCATAGGCACCCACAATCACTTACACAGTCCTATGAGACACATATCCAGCATTGCTTTAATTTTAAATTGCTTTAATTGCTTTAACAGTCTGGTAGAATTGGAAGAGAAAATGGCTGGAATTGAAACTGGAGGTCAGAAATTGTAACATGCTATTTGGATATAAGTAACATTTTTGTCAGGTTTATTACAGGTAGCTTTTGATTTTATCCAGTCTGGTGGGTTGTTGGTTTTTCTTTTTTCTTTTTGCCAGAAATCCGAAGTAAACACCAGAATGCAGCAAAAAACATCAAAAATTACAATTATGTAACCCTGGAATGCTACATGTAGCTGAAAAGGTGAGCCAGTTGCCAAGTGATCATATGTGTCTGTGTGTTTGTGTGTGTGATAACTTTGAAGTCAGGTAAGGCTAGTAGCTTTTGGGAAAGTCATTTTGAACTGATACTAAATGACTGGCTGTACATGACACCTGTTTGTATGAAAATAAAAGTGGAATATAAAAAAAAACCATTAATGTGAAATAGTAAAAAAGAAGGTTATGTTGCCCAGCCTGCTGCTTGATCTCAAGGCAGATGAAAGAACTGGACCTGGCAATTTTGCTCTCTTCCATTCAAAAAGATACACAATAAAGATGGACACACATCAGAAAAAGGAACAAGAATAATCCCCCGGGAGAATTGACAAAACTTGACAAGATAAGGATGATTTCTATGAAAACCATAATAATGAAAAAAAATAGTCAAATGTATATATGAGTTGGGACTGGTGGTATGCTTGGCTGCAAAAAAAAATCTTAAGAAGAATGTAAAATAATAAACTTAGTGTGACTCTGGGTAAATATTTATAGGAATATTGCACGGCAGCTGAGAATTCTTTCTTCTGGATAATCTTTTCTTTTTTTGATGATTTGGTTTAATGGAGGTTTGTACTATTTCTAGGCGAAAATTGATGCTTTAAAACTCTATATGTATTATATCACTCTCTGCAATTCTATCCATATTGCTCTATTTTTTTTCCTGTAATTTTTAATAATTTTCCATAAAATTTAAAAAAAAAATAGTCAAATGCAATGGTCTTCCCAGCGGAAACCTATCGGGAGACCTTGGGGCAAGCCAGAAAGAAGGGAGATAGGAGCGCTCTCCGGGATCTACAAAGGAAAACGGCATCGAAATCCCATTTCTGAGCTGGGATCTATATAAGCATCTTTTACGATCGCCGCGGCCCCATCGTGATCCCACAGTAATGCTCTCGATCACTTTAGGGATATCTGGGGGGGTTTGCAACGGAGTCGCGATCAAGTCGCTTAGTGAGGAATTGACCCGAAAGGACCGCGGACCGCTCGATCCGTCCTGCAAACCGAGATAAAAGCTTGAATGGATCCCCAAGCAGAAGCTCCCGTCCTTTGGCGGATGGACGGAAAGGGTGGGGTGGGGAAACCGTACAAAACACACACACACCCCCTCCTAGATTCCTGGGAGACGCCGTGGATCAAGCGGGCAGAGAGGATCCGCGGCGGCCGCCCCTGAGGGGGAAAAGAGCCTCGGAGGATTCCGAGCGCCTGGTCGGCGAGATGAGGAGGGAGGGGCGCCGATTCGACGGAACAGCCGCCGGGAGTCCAGCCGCCTCGACGGCACCTAAACTAAATAACCCCCGCGGGCGGGGTCTTGAGGCGAGCGAGAGCGCGCGCGGGGGACGGGGTCGGAGGGGGGGAGAGAGGGAGGGGCGGGGAGGAGCGAGATTTCTGGTTGGCCGCCGCTCGGCTCAAGGGGCGGGGCGTCGCTTCCACCACCACCACTCACTCACTCATTCTCACTCACTCACTCTCCCCCTCCCCTCCCTCTTTCTCTCTCTCTCTCTAGCTCGCTCGCTCCCTCTCCGTAGCCCAGGTGCTGGTTGGCGGCCTCCCTCGCGCGCCCCCGCCTGCGCGCGCGCGCGCGCGCCTCCCACTCCTCCTCCTCCTCCGCTCCCCTCCCCTCCTCGGCTCGGCTCTAGCTCGCCGTGCCCGCGCGCGCCGCTTTTCGCCCGGGCTGCGCTCGGACATGGCGGCGGAGCTGAGCGCCGAGCGGCTGCGCTCGCTGCCCGCCAGCTGGAGCTTCGGCATCAGCCGCGGCGGCCGCATCTTCTTCATCAAGTAAGCCGGCGGGGGCGGGGTGGTGGAGGGGGTACAAGCGGAGGGGAGGGAAAGGGAGGGGGGGTTGGGTGGAGGGGGGCGCCCGAGGCGGGGGTGGTAATCCCGGAGGGTGGGGGGGTTCGGGCTCCCCTCCCCTCACCATCTTTCTCTCTCCTCTCTCCCCCCCCCCCACTTTGGCAGCGAGGAAGCGAAGAGCACCACTTGGCTGCACCCGCTGACGGGCGAGGCGGTGATCACCGGGCACCGGCGCAGCCCAGGTAAGGCGGGCACTTTCCTCTGGAGGGCATCGGGCGGGGAAGGTGGGGTGGGGTGGGGAGTGGGGGAGAGCCGGGGAGGGAGTTGTTTCCACCATCCCCCGTTTCCCTGCTTCACTTTTACCTGCACCCCCCCTCTCTCTTCCCCGTGCACCCTGCTCTCCTGCACCCCCAGGTTTGAAAAAAAGAGCCCCCCCAACCCCACTCCTCCCTTTGCCTAATTTTCCCTAATTTTCAAACCTCCCACCATCAAATCAACATTTTAATGCTGCCCCGGTTTTTTTTCTTCTCAACTCTCCCTTTCCAGCCTCCCCCCCCCCCCTTTTATCTCCCTTTCCTTGCCTTTGCCTGCCAGCCTCTTCCTGGATTGGCCTTTGGCCACCGAAAGGGATCCTTCTTCTTCTCTCTTAAGGATTTCCTTAGGTGTATTGCTCTGCATTCACTCCCCCCCCCACACACACACACTTCCACCTCCCTCCCAATTCCCCACTTCTCCGGTTCTGCAATTCCCCAATTTTCCGGTTGGTTCCCTCCCTTTGCTGCATCCTTGCCCTCTAATCTTTAGCCTGTTTTTTCACTTGTGATTGAACATAGACACCCACCCCAAAAGTTTTGTTACTTGGCTGCCCCCCCCTTTTTTTTTTTTTTTTTTTGGAGTGGTGGTGGTGGAGATCATGGGAATGGATATGGCAACTCAGGTTTGGGAAGAACCCATCCTTCTCTTTCCTCCTGTGGCTCAAAACTTTCCCTCTGGATAAAACTGTTTCCTTGGTTTTTGGTTTTTTTTTTGTCTTTGACCTTTTGACCCAAACTATTTGCTTTTCTTTCTGCCACTTGCCCTTTGGTTTGAATGCAAGATTTTTTTGCCCCCCGTTTCAATTCAAGACTACTGTACTACCATTTATTTTGTGGCGTTACGTTTTTCCCCCTCTGCTCTATGAAAATTGTTCCTCTCCCTCATAACTTGAACCAAGGAGATTTATTAATTGTTTCACCCTTCATGCAGCCATCACTGACTTGCCTTCTCTTCCTCCCTCCCTCTCTTGCTCTAACCTTATCTCTTTGTCATTTTATCTGAAGCTCTTCTGGGATCATAAACCTGCCCACTCCTTTCTCACACCCGATCCCTTTCACAGCATCCCCTCGTCTTTCTGTTCTCTCCGTTTATCCTTTAACCAAGTAATTCCTAAGTGAAGGGTCTTGGACTTAGAATATTGTTTTGAACTCTATCTAGGCAAGTCGGGCATCTGATTGGAGCATCCCTTGTAAATCCCTTGTTATCTCCTAGTGATGGACAGTTTGGGCCTCTATGGCCCCGTATGTATCAAGGAAAAAAATCCCTCTGGTTTCTTCGTCATCCTTTAAGCCAGCTTTCTCCCTGTGTTTAAAATGCATTTTCCAGCAGTATATTGACTCTGGATTAATATTAGCATCCCTGTTCCAATTCTGACCAGGACCTCTGTTATTAACCTGCAAATATACTCATGTTATAGGCATCACTTTTCTGTCATTTATTTTCAGGTTATTGCATCCTTAAACCCAACTAACTTTTAAACTTTCTCATGTATGCTCACTTATGCCGCTTTATTAGCCTATCTCTCTCCATGGTTGCTACTCTTCTTTCGCCAGTTACATATCCATAGAACTAAGAGATGCCCATGTATGTTAATTTGATTGTATTTGCTCAAATGAATATTCTGTACCCTTGATGAATGTACCCACACCTGGCATAATGAATTACAAGAGGCTCAGTGCTTTTAAACTTACATGTCAAACAGTGCGTTATCATTCTAGCTTCTCTAACTAACTGATTGTACTTTCACTGGCCTCTAATAGGTGTGATAGCCAAATACTTTGTTTCTGTTTTCTTGTCTCTGTGTTTCTGGTGTTATAATTTAATGGACCCATTTGCATTAGGTTAATGATAACTAGGTTATATGTTTATCCCACTTGTTCCTAATCTTGGCAGATTCCTTTACTATTATTTTCTGCATATATGCTTTGTATTTGCATTCATAATTTGTTATTCCTACCTCTTTAGTCTGATACCGATATTCATCCAGTTTATGACTTGTTATCTGTTGGTTCTCTCTTCCTATTGTTTAGGAGTTAATCTGGTAGACATTTTTATCTGTTCATTGGGAAACCTAACTATACTAATCTTTTCCTGATGACTCCTTCCAATAATGACTCCTGCATTGCTATCTTGCAAGTGCTTTTGTATAAATGGAGGAAGGGAGGGAAGGGGCTTAGAAATTCACCTACCATTCACTTAAGCTGTAGAGATTTCTGTAGTCCTCTTCAGTGATCTGATCTCTATCCATTCAGCGTGCTTTCCAAATAGCTCAGAGACCTCCAACTATTCTGTTTTGAGCAATATGTTGCTTCTCCTGGCTCCCTCAACATATTCTCTTTATGCTGTCCTACTCCATTGTAAAGCTTAAAAGAAACCCATAGCTGAACCTTTATTAAAAAAAAAATACAGAGCAGTATGGTTCTAGCTGTGGGAGGTGAGTATTTTCAGCAGCAGTGGTAGAATAAGCTATTCACTTGGTGTTTTAAGAGTTGGCTAGTCCAGTTGCCACTGATGTTGAGGCAAGTCCCTTCTTAATTGAGAAGAACTGAGTACACATTTTCCTCTATTTTTCATGTTTTAAGGCTATAAGCTTATTGTTTTATATTACATTTATTGCCATTTTTATAGTACATCTGTAAGTTTTCCAGAGACATCAAAGGAGGAGCCAGCTTATATTTTCTAAAATAATGCATCACATAACGTTCAGGATCAGAGTGGCATTAGTGGTACTTATGGAAGGAAAGCTTCGTGTAAATAGCAGCACCAAATTGCAGGTTGAATAGCAGCTTTCTCCTCAATGAAGAAAGATACTTCCCGGTGTAGATTGTAATTTGCAATTTAAGAATGAATATGTATCATATTTTAGTGGTCCTGTGAGCACACAGTACCTTTCTCATCCTTCTTGCCTACTCTCATATTATAACCAACATACAATTCTGTAAAAATTCCTATAGCCAAAAGCTTTTTCACTGGATGAATTCACTTGTCTGTATCTTTTCAGTGTCATACTTTCTAAAGCTCGTTCGCTGCTTTTTGAAATTCATGCATTATCCTTAATTGTCTTCGCCCTTAAAGATACACCCTGGGTTTAGATAAGAGAGTGGGTGGCTTCTGAGTGACAGGAAAAGGTGGGATGAATTGGAGAAAGAGGGCAGGAGCTTGGAGAGACTATGGGAAAAGAGTGGGGGGCGGGTAGACTCCATCTCTGCCATTTGTTTCTCTGGAGACGAAAAGCAACAGAGAAGGTCTGGCTGGAAAAAGAATAACTGGTTGCTGGTATAGCACATCAATCAAGAATGCCATGGGGAAATGGGTGTTGCTATTCAGCAGTGCAATTGCTCCCCCCTTCTCTTTCTTTTATGCAAGTGGATGTATGAAATAAGGGGTGGGGAGAAGAGAGGCAATCTAGGGACACTTGGGTTAAGAGGACGACTAGTCTGGCATTTTTGCATTTTCAGAAATGATTGTTTATATTTCATTAGTCTTTGCTTTTGATTCCATGTGAACCTGGGAGCAGTTTCAAGGCAGAGTGAAGTTCTTTTGTTTATCTCTCTTCCTAGTCATAGTTATGGGAAATGTCATGGGATAGTTTATAGCCAGCTGTGTTTCAGAGTCAGAAACTAGAACTGCTGGTTAATTGAGAAGAGTTCCCTGCTCCTTGTATAATTAGTGTTTGTGTTAATTGAAAAGTCCAGCAGGTAAGGGGAAGGGGCAGATGTGCTTGAGTGATCTGGCTGTTGAACGCAATTGTTTTTCTCCTGTAATTCCACCCTGGTCTTAAATTAATGCTTTTGACTTTACTGAGGGAAGAGTTTTTCTTACTCACTTTTCAGATGTATTCTGTTTCATTCTACCATAGAAATAAGTGCTTTAGCTTTGTTTTGTACCCCTGCGAGTGCCAAAATATGTTAATGTCTTTTAAGGAAAAAAAAATCAATTTTGGTTGCTTTTAAAGTATTTTGGATAATGAACAAAGCTTAGTTTTAGACAAATGGAATTTCTTCTGAAGGCTTGCATGGCAAATTCTGAATACTCTTATGATAATATTTGGATAGGAAATTGTACCAACCAGACCTGCTGTTTTACTCTTACATGGAAATAACATGTTGAAAGCTATTTTACTCTGGCTTGTATAACCTTTTAATTGTGATTGTGGGAACTTATTATGTTTATCTTGAGGAAAGCATCTCTGAATTTAATTGCTCTTTGTTTATAGAATGTTTACCATGCAAAAGTGTTCTTCACCAAGCTCTCAAAATAGCTTTAACTGTCTCACCAAAATATTCTAACACCCAAAGTATTTCAATTACCTGTGCTCAAACATATATATGGTACTATTATAAAAAGCAAAGGCAGCTGTATTTATGCACAGTGCAGTAGGTGAAATTATTATTTTAAGCAGTGAGCCTTGTAATTAAGCACAGCTTTTTAGTGATCCATTTTCTCCACAATGCTTTGTTTTTGTTTTGTTTTTTTGTTCTAAAGATGAGACTAGGTTTTGAATCTTGCTTTTAAAATATTGATGCTTAATTGATGACTATAGAGAAGCAGCACATCTCTCTTGCCTTGTCACTAGATTAATAGTGAAAATTCAACCTCTGTACTACAGGTAGTCCTTGACTTACAATAGTTCATTCAGTGATCATTCAAAGTTACAACGGCACAAGAAAATGTGACGGTTTTTCCACAGTTACAATCTTTGCAGCCTCCCCATGATCATGTGATCAGAATTCAGCTGCTTGGCAACTGACTCACATTTATGACGGTTGCAGTGTCCCAGGGTCATGTGATCACCTTCTGCGACCTTCTGACAAGCAAAGTCAATGGGGAAGCCAGATTCACTTAACAATAGTGTTACTATTAACAACTACGGGTGATTCACTTAACAACTGCGCCAAGAAAGGTCATAAAATGGGGCAAAACTCACTTTAAAAATGTCTCACTTAACAACAGAAACTTTGAGCTCAGTTGTGGTTGTAAGTTGAGGACTACCTATATTGCTTTACTTATGGGTGCTTCCAAGTAAAACTTGAAGATATAGCTTGATGATGATACCATTTTAGATATTTCAGCTCAGGTATTTTACGATTGGCACAACAGCTACCATGTTTCCCCAAAAATAAGACCCTGTCTTATATTTTTTTGAACCCCAAAATAAGCGCTTAGCCTTATTTTCAGGGAGGTCTTATTATTTTGGGGCGTGTGGAATAAGACAGGGATCCTCTTGCCATCTTACCTGATTTCCAGCTCTGTCTCCCTAACCCTAACCAGAGGAATTGGCAGGAACTGGCTGCGCATGGGTTTAAATATTTTCGGGAAAACATGGTACATGAAGTGAATGAATGAAATACTTTTTTTAGTATATCTATCTGTAATTGATGAGAGGAAATATAATACTCAGAAATATATGTGGCAATACTTCAATTTGTTAGGATTTGAGAATGAGTTACTGTGCTGTGTTTTACTTTCATGATTTAAATCTTATTTGCTCTTGAGTTCATAATGAGTAAGAATTTGAGCCATGTGTGAGGTATAAAATTGATAGTAGTGTTTTCTTTTAAAACATTGTAGAGTAAAAAGAGCTAAAACAATTGCAAATAAAAAGATTTTCAAACATATGATGAGACTATTTTTTTTCCTACCCTAGATCTACCCACAGGTTGGGAAGAAGCATATACTTTTGAAGGTGCAAGATACTACATAAAGTAAGTGAAGCTCAGCATGCAATATTCTGCTGAACCTGCTTATTGCTATAGACTTTGTCCTAAGGACCCTTCATAGTGCAGTTTAATGGCAAGATGGATGTGTGCGATAATCTGTAGAATGGGATTTTGCTATGTAACAACAATGCCTAATGGCAGTAGCTTAAGGGAAGGAAGAATGGCATATGTTTCGGATTTTTGCGGTGATCCTTTGGGATAGGTGAAACGAAGGAATAGCAACTTGATCAAGACAGCTAAGCACTACAATATTTGTAAAGCTTTGTATCTAATGGGAAGTTCAGATTTCTCACATAAAAATTCAACTTCTGCACTTATCCTATATTTTGGCCACTCTAGGATGTTTAAATTGACAGTTATGGCGTTCTCATTTTGATGGAAGATGTACTGTAGTTTGGGACTAATGAAAACATAAAACTCCACATCCATAGGAGTGTTGTATGTGTTTGCCATCTTGAAATATTTATTGAAATAAATAATAAAAGTGGATAAAACATCTAATAAATAAAATGCATTTGAAGAAAAAAAAATAAAGAGTTACTGCTCTGTGGGTTCTCCTGCCTATCTAATCTTGAGTCTTAGATGTTTGCATTTATCTGTTTATATCTCTGGCCCTGTGGGTTAATAATAATATTTGGAGGATTTTGCAGTGTGTGACAAATTTTATTATATGATAAAATGCTTCAGAAAACAGTCCGCATGTGTTTCTATTTAATATCTGGCTACTGAAAAAAAAAAGGAATGGTGTCAATCCTCAATGTCTTTATTTAGATAGTCTTGGGAAAATGTCCTTCATGAAATCTAGAGAAGCCATTGGTAGTTACCATAAATAGCATCATGGATGGTTAGACTATATACTTCTTTATTCTATAAAAGTTTGAGGTAATCTCTGTTGTCCTACCTAAAGGACCTACTTCTTAGTGACAAGCCTGATGTTCCAGTTTTGATATTCTTAGGAAATGCACATATTTGTGTATTAAATGCGATTGCTGTTTTGTATTCTATGCAAAAATATACAGTAACTTATTCCACTGAATTTCCTAATAGCCCATTGGAACAAAATACTGCAGAATAATGTAGAGAAAGCGTGGAAAATGCTGAAGTCAGTAACATATTGGTTATCATGCTGTTTTTGTAGAAAATAACCATTTTTGGATTTTTCTGTTTTATGACTTTTGTGGTATGTTTAAGTACAGGATGTTATCAGAACTGTTAAATGGTGGGCATGTGGCTGATAGTGCTTCATCATCAAGTTATTCTGTTGTCATTGAAATAATTATCTAAATATTATGCCAAAGCTCAGAAAGCATATGCTCCTCTTCTCTAAAGCATTCTTAACATAATTTGGTAATGAAATGTTGTGTGACTCTCTGGTGTAAATATGCATATCTTGCAGAATGCATGGAGTTTATGTGGTGGAATGTAATCCAGAGTTCCAAGAGGGAGGGGCTATTTCCCAGGGAGCAAAGGGACAGCATAGCTTGAAATCTTCGATATGCAAAAAAAGGGTGAAGATGAACCCCCTCCCCAGAAGTTTACCGAGTATATCTAATAGTGATGCAAATAGTTGCTTTAGTCTGGCAAGATTCCTATCTATAGGCGAGCAACAATAAAGAAACTACTCTGAAGCAGCTGCTCATGTCATTCTTGGGGCTGACGGTTCATATCATACAGAATAGGTCTGTGATTGAAATGGACTGTTTCTAAATTTAATAAATACAGGTCCTCAATTTATAACCATAATTGAGCCTGGAACTACACTTGTAGGTTGTGCGGGCCGTTAATCCCATCATCATGTGACCGACTTGATTTTCCGACATTTTTGTGGTGATGGTTAAGTGAAGCACCATGATTGTTAAGCAAATCCATAGTCGTTAAGAGAACGCCAAGTGAACCCATTGTCCGCAATGGTGGTATTTCTCAAAAATCAGAAATAATCAGTTTCTGCCAAAAAAAAAAAAAAAAAAAGTCAGTTGCAGTCATGTGACTATGAGGCACTCTAAATGGCCGTAAATGTGGGCCAGTTGCCAAGTGCTGAAAATGCGATCACATAACTCAATGGGGGAGGGTGGCCATCAGAACTTCAAATCTGGGTCAAAAATACCTTTTTTGGCTTTGTCATAACTTCGAACTAAGTGACTTGTCATATATTGAGGACTACCTGTAAATAAATACCTTTGTCACGTAAATAATAAAAATGGCAGCTTTTTTACATTAGGCTGGTAAACCCATTTATTTTGGGCAATGTGAAACATTCTTCAGAGATTGATTCACAAGATTTCTTACAGCTGGATGTGAGATTTTTCTTTTGACAAGAGCTCCCATTCATCTTTTTTATTTATTAAGTTTCTGCTCCTTAAGGTAGATTAAATTAGGTAAAGTACATAAAATACAAAAATATAACAATAAAATGAAAATCATTGATTGCCAATTAAAAGCTGTACTATGAAACAAAACAGTGTGAATAAAATACATTTTTCTGCCAGCTAGCATTTTTATTTCTACTGAAAAGTAGCTACCAGAAAGCATTTTTTCTTATTTCTTTTCATAATTATAGCTCCAGTACTGGCAAAACTGAGAGAAATCTCTTGAAAATCTTAACTTTGAATATGTTTGTAGGGAATGTGTACTATAGTAAATGTGTGTGTTTCTAAATTTAAATGTCATTGCCTCCACTTTGAAACAAGGAATAGAACAGAATAGAACAGAACACAACAGAATTCTTTATTGGCCAAGTGTGATTGGACACACAAGAAATTTGTCTTGGTGCATACCCTCTCGGTGTACATAAAAGAAAAAATATATTCGTCAAGAATCATAAGGTACAACACTTAATGATAGTCATAGGGAAACAGTCAATATAAATCTTAAGGATACCAGCAACAAGGTTACAGTCATACTGTCATAAGTGGGAGGAGATGGGTGATAGGAACGATGAGAAGATTAATAGTAATGCAGATTTAGTAACTAGTTTGACAGTGTTGAGGGAATTATTTGTTTAGCAGAGTGATGGTGTTGGGAAAAAACTGTTCTTGCATCTAATTGTTCTGGTGTGCAGTGCCCTATAGCATCGTTTTGAGGGTAGGAGTTGAAACAGTTTATGTCCAGGATGCAAGGGGTCTGTAAATATTTTCTTTTTGACTCGTGCATTATACAGGTCCTCAATAGAAGGCAGGTTGGTAGTAATTGTTAGAAATAAATTAGTGATTAGTAAAACTGTTGGAATGTCACAGTAGTCACAAAGAGATATAAATAAGTTTTCACAATAACAATCTGACACCTCTAAGGATCTAATAGTTTGGTGTAGTAGTTTTAGCTGGGTAAATTTGCTTGTATCCTTTGCTTTCATGTTTAGAAATGCACTCAAACTTTGAACCCAGGTCTTTAGGGTCATTATAATTTTCTCAGCACAGGTTGTATTTCAGAAGGCAAATGTCAATTGTTTAGGTATAAGATTCATGGATGAAAATTGTATCACAAAACTACTACCGATACAGATATTCTAGCACTTGCCTGATCTGGCAAAAATATTTACATATGAAGCTTCTAATCTCACCTGGTGCTGATTTGCCTGAACTTTTTTATTGTATTTGGGAAGAGCTACTGATCCCCAAGTAAAATATTGATTCCACAGCCCCTAATTTGTAATCTGCTGCTGCATGGTTTCTTGCTTACAATTTTCATCCCTGTGTCATCTCTGCTGCCTTTTGGCTTTCCTGATATGTAATTTCATCTAGGACATATTCCGGAACAATATGGCATGATGGTGAAAAGAATTTCTGTGCTTGGACCTGAGATTCATTTGAGAGGTTAATGGCAAGAGTTCTATGTTGATGTGTCATAAAGGTCCTTTTGAGAAATACCTGTATCCTGCAGTTACATAGGTAGTATCACAAACATTTTTGTAGAGATTTCTGCAAATAGGTCTGTAATACTAAGATCACAACCTGATGGCCAGAATTGATATGTTGTCCCAGAAATACTCAGAAATTCTATTTAAATTGTAAATTTTAATATGAACAAAGGGAAAATCGTTAAATACCTGACTGGGGAACAATCAGACAGGTACAACCATTAGCACAGTGAAAGGTGTGCACTATTGTTGTAAAGTGTTGACTTTCAACAGTATATTTTTGATTGAAAAATGTGTGAGGGCCATATGCTGTTGTGGTCCTTCCATTTGCAAAATAACAGAACTCGGGTCTTCCATTTGATCCCTAACTATTTAGTCATTTTATGAAATGCTCTGCAAATTTTCAGAAGCTTCAGAAGGAAAACTTGTAAAGTGAAAAAATGAGGAATTACAGCAGAAAACCTATATGCAATAGTAACATACATGTAGTCTTTGATTTATGACCATAATTGAGCACGTAATTATGGTTATTCCTTGCAGTTGGGAATCAAGGCATCACATGACAAACTGATTTTTCAGCATTTTTTGTTTCCTTTCCTTAAGGAAATCCATTATACCCAATAGGCTATTTTTGATGGAAACCAGAAGTAGATGCCAGAAACCAGCAAACAATGTCAAAATTTGTGGTGACGTGACAATGGGATGCTGCAAATCGTTATATATATGAGCTGATTGCCAAGCACCCAAAATGTGATCCCATGAGCATGGGGGTACAGGGTACAGATGTTGTAACTTCAAAATTAGGTTAAGTAGCTTTTGGGGGAATCAGTCGTAACTTTGAAGGGTGATAAGCTGAGGACTATCTGTACATATTTGTTGTACTTATGGCAGACGTATTTGAGACATCAGTAGAAAACAATTGCAGATTTGAAAGGCTTGATCTCAAACATAGATAAAATAACAATATGATTACTTAATGAAAGCAATGACAGGAAATACTCTTTTACCTTGTTGAAATTGCAAATAGGATTGCAATGAAGTTTCCTAACCATACATTTTCCTCTAATGAACTGTGATTATAAACAGGAAAAGAATGTGGCGAAATCACAGAGAAGAAACACCAGTGACTCCTATTAACAAACAAAAAATTTTTTAAAAAAATGATCACAGTAAAACGAGGAACATTGTTTTCTTTCCTCAGTAAAATTCTAGCTAGGCTATTTATATGTGTAATAGCAATTGTTTATCATTCCATTTTTTCACTTGTATCTTCCATCATGCATTTCCAATATTTTTCCATGGGATATTTGATGCTTCTTCCACAGGCATGGTACATATTCCAAATTAAGCTTTTGGTCTGCAGGTTAAATCTGAAGACTTTCTGTATTATGGCTGTCAAACCAATAAAACCAGATAAATATCTTTTTGCAAAGAGGTGCCATCATAGCTTGAACATTTATTGCATAAGTATTCCAAATCATATGGGGAAATTTATACTAATTAAAAAGAGTATATGATATCCAAATTATTGTTATCTGGATTGTTACCTGTTTTTCCTTCTTGATGTTGATTCTGTACTAATTACATACTGGAAGTGTTCTCCAGAACAAAGACTGGTAAATGGAGTCTATTTGTTTTGGGTAATAAGATTTTGTCTGAAGTTGTGATAGCATTTTACTTTTAATGAGCTTAGTGAAGGATTCCAAGTTTTATTGTAATTCAATTTAGTAGAAGAATACAGATACTGCAGTTTGATAGTACGGGTTAAAGGGAAAAAATAGATTAGTTCTATCTGAAAAAAGTAGATATTTCTAGCATTGGAAAACCAGCTATTTTATCTACTAAGAATTTAAAGTAGACAAACATACTGAAATTCCTCATGAACAAATTGTTCTTTGGATAAACAGAATTTTGATGCTGAGCCTGAAAAAATGATGTTTAGTTCATAGTAGGACAGTAGGAGTTAAAAAGAAATTGATGGCCCATAATCAATCAACCAATGTTTTCAATAGAGAAAGGTAATTGAAAATAGCTTCACTAGTTTCCCTTTTACTATAAGTTGCTATATTACAAAATTTAATTGAAACTGCGGTACTAGCATTTACAATGATTTGAAGCATCAGTTAAAGTACTTCAGGAAGAAAAAAGGGGAAAAAATGACCTAAGTGAGGTTTTTTCTCCCTCAATTTTTTCATGCCTCTCCATTTCATGTTCTTGTTTAAGAAAAGTGAATTATCTGTATTGCATTTTGCATGCATGAAGCCTCCTAGAAATCAGAAACATGTAATTAACTTTTAATCCCTGGTGCTTTCTTTGCATTCTTATGAGAGAGCAGGTGGCCCTAGAACCAAGGTAGTCTCATATTGATCTTTTGTTCTGAATTGGATGGTGTTTAGGGTGTTATCTGTTTGACCTGTGAACAAACCCCAAACAAACACAAAAAGCAGTGTTCCACTCTGCTGATTTTGCTTCTGGTATACAGTTTTTGCAAGGTGAGAAGAGGTCAGACATATAGATAATTGCAGGGGTGTTTGGCACTGTTAAAGAGATGTTGATATAAATATGAGGTGTTGACAAGGAAGACTCGTCCCAGTGCATGGTATTATGACCTTCTTCAGTTCTATATCAACAAGGCATAGTATTCTTCCTAGAAAGAAATATTTTCAGATTAAAATTTATTCCAGATTAGGCATTGATAAAGTCTTTGTCAGGTGAGAATTTTAGAAGGGCTAGGGATCTGTATTTGGACGGCTTACACAAAGAGGCTAGAGCCGTGATGGTGAACCTATGGCATGCGTGCCAAAGGTGGCACGCAGCACCCTCTCTGTGCACACGCGAGCTGTCACCCCAGTTCAGCGCCGCCACACATGCAGGTGTGCCTCCCGCCAGCCAGCTGGTCTTCGGGTCTGTGCTGCATATGCTCTGGCAGCGGGGCTTGTGCAGGGGGCCACACGTGCATGCATGGGGGCGGGGTTCATGCGGGGGCCTCACACGCATGCACAGGGAGGTGGGGTGCATGCGGGGGACCGCACACGCATTGTATTTTGAGTCTTCGGGCGCACACACATGGATTCACGCCCACACGCGCATACTTTGGGCACTCGATCCGGAAAAGGTTAGCCATCACTGGGCTAGAGGCAGCGACTACAGATAATCCTCAGTTTATGACTACAATTGAGCCCAAAATTTCCATTGCTAAGCGAGACAGTTGTTAAGCGAGCTTTGCCCCATTTTACGACTTTTCTTGCCACAGTTGTTAAATGAATCACTGCAGTTGTTACGTTAGTAACACAGTTGTAAAGTGAATCCCCATTGACTTTGATTGTCAGAAGGTCGCAAGCGGTGATCACATGACCCAGCCACCATAAATAGGGTCCAGATGTCAACCATTCGAATTTTGATCACGTGACCAAGGGGACGCTGCAACGGTTGTAAGTGTGAAAAATCGTCGTAATTGTCATTTCAAATGGTCATTAAATGAACAGTTGTAAATTGAAGACCACCTGTACTTTGGTCTCAACCTATCTATTTTAAAGTGTCCCAAGCTTTATGTTTCTTTAGCAGATTTATTAGTTTTATTATCTAATGCAGAGGTCTTCACTTGGCAGCATTGAGACTTGTGGACTTCAACTCCCAGAATTCTCTAGCCAGTTATGCTGTCTGGAGAATTCTGGGAGTTGAAGTCCACAAGTCTCAAAGCTGCCAAGTTTGAAGACCTCTGATGTAATGTATAGTTAAGGTAAGAAGAAGTCACTGTTCCAAGGGACATATTTTCTTAAAATATATTAAACCTAAGACCACTTTCTGTGGAACAGATTGGTTTTTGTCTACAGGGAAATAAAGTATTGTTTGTTAAACCAATTAGAAAGGGTCCGTTTAAAACAAAAAAAAAAGTGTTTCAACTTGTGTTGCATTTACAGTAGTTAAGGGGGTGATTACCTGGAAAGGTACAAGGGATTAGTCTTGATTTCCCCGTGTTTACTTTTGTTTCTTCGATTCACTGCCAGTTTTCTGCACTTGTGAAATGTTCTTAATTAAACCGTACTGCTAACTCTCTTTATTTTCCCATGGTAGACGCATCCTTGGGAGGCTTTCCATTATGAACTCTTCCTGACAAATTCTTTTGCTTTCCTGAGTGCTGAACCTGAGGCAATAACACTGCTAATCAGATTGGGGTCTACAGCCACTACAGTAATATAAATGTTAATTTAGTTCTGCATTCTGATTCCACATTAGATCAAAACGTCTCTTCCAAGAATCTAAACACTGTACCTAAACATTTTCCCCTCAAACACTAAACTAAGTTAGAGTACTTCATATCACAATCTCATCTTTTGATCTGGGACTACTCAAACCCTCTTGTGATCGGATAAAACAGAAGCTATAAACACTGACTATATCCTCTATTTAGGATGTTCATGGAAGCAGCACTGCTATCCTTAACTTTTAATATCTGGAATCAATTTCTTCTCGATTATGAGTTTTTAAACCTTACCATCAAGCTACAAGCAATCCTCAGTTAACAAAGTAACAGGGACTGAGATAATTGGGATCAGGAACTCATTGCTGAGCTATATGGTTGCAAAGCACCATGTCACATGACTGCATTGACTTTCGACAGCAGTTCCGGTTGCAGTCATTAAGTAAATCCTACACGGTTGTTAAGCGCAACGTTATATGATCACCATTTGCAACCTCTTGATGGCTTCCCCACTGACTCTGCTTCTCAGAAACCAGCAGCGAAAGTCACAAATGGCCGTGGGGACATTGCAAATGGCTGCAGTTTGAAGAACAGATGTAAAGCACCTCATTCTGTGCAGTTGTAACTTCAGTCAGCTGAATGAGTGGTTGTTAACCTAGGACTACTCATATGTTTATTTAAATACACAAGACATATAAGTAATCTTTGTAGTAAATCCTTGTGGGGAGAAGGAGTATTAGTTGAAGCTAAGTCTACAGTCATTTGCATCCATTCACTTGCAGAATTCTATAATTCAGTGTTATTTACAGCCAATGACAAATTATAATACAAGAAGGATGTAAATTGTTTCCATTGTCTGGACTGCTTCAGAGGAATGGACTTTGTCCATTAAAGCACTATGAAGCAGTATATAAGTCTTAAGTGCTATTGCTATTTCTTCCTTTTTTTTCAGCCCATAGTAATAAATCTTGCTACAGCATTCAAAATCTGCTCTATGAATGGTGTTGCATAAGATTGACATTTTATTCTATGAATGTTGTCTCTGCATCTGTTCTTAGAGCAGTGGGTAGGCTGCCTTTCCCCATTAATATTGAGAGATGGGAATTTACTTCTCAAGCAAGGGTTTATCTTTGTGCTTTTGATGCTCCGTGCCTTTGCATTGCAGTGCTCATTCACTTAACATGCATGTCATTATACGGTCAGTGAGTAGGAGTGCAGTCACTGTTGCAATTCAGAAATAAGATACGTCTATTTTCCAGCAAGTATATCATGGTTTCATGCATATTAGCACATTCTGGAATGTAAGTGGAAGTTTGAAATCCTTCCTTGAAAAGGTTGTTTATGTTAGGATTTAAAGAACTGCAATTCCTTTTGTTTCCCTGATATCCCTTTTGATCTGTTTCTAATATTTCTTTGGAAGTACTTAGATGAAGAACATATCAAATCCTCTTCTTTGACCATCTAGTGAGTAAATTGAAAAATAAGATCTGATATAATCATTCATAATATGAAAGCTAAACTCTTTCTGGACAATTAGCCTTGGTAGAAGCCTTGGTAGTACAGTGGTTTAATGCACCCTGTTATTAACACAGCTGCCTACAATTTCTGCAGGTTCGAATCTTACCAGGCTCAAGGTTGACTCAGCCTTCCATCCTTTCTAAGGTAGGTTAAATGAGGACCCAATTTGTGGGAGCAATAAGCTGACTTTGTATAAATATACAAAAGTATGAAGGCTATTGCTTAACGCATTGTAAGCCGCCCTGAGTCTCCGGAGAAGGGCGGCATATAAATCAAATTAAAATAAAATAAAAAATTAAATTAAAAAAAATTAAAATAACGAAAAGGTGTTTAATGTTACAAAACTAAAATTGGATTAATTGGGAAGATACTTCAGATCCAGAAAGCAATAATAATCTCTATTTATTTTAAGAGGCGCCATTGTTTTTCAGAGAGAGATGCTTTATTTGTAGACTTGGTTTTTTGACTTGTTTATTGAATAGAAGCAGATGAACTAAGTATGACTTCCGTTCACTATTTGGACTTTTGGACCTCAGGTATTATATTGATTTTAATAATTGTATTTGGAAATGCATGTTTCTCAATATCAAATGCAGGTTGCAAAGATCTGTTGAAAATCCTACATTTCCAGACCTTTAAAGCAGAGACCTTATTTTGTGGTCTTCATTGTGTGGTCTTCATTTAACAAATGTTTCACTTAACAAAAGAAATTTTGGGCTCAATTGTGGTCGTACGTCAAGGACTTTACCTGTACAATGACAGATCCATTAGCCAGGCAACAATCAGAAAAATGTGGTTTAAGCCAGGGGTGAAATGCTACCGGTTTGCTCCGGTTCGGGCAAACTGGTAGTGATAAAAACTACCGGTTCGGGCGAACTGGTAGTGATAAAAACTACCAGTTTGGGCGAACCTGTATTTTAAAAAAAGCTACCGATTCCTCTGAACCGGTATTTCCGACGATCAGCTGTGGCGCGGGGTTTAGCTTTGCTGGAAAGCAGGATTTCCTGCTTTCTAGCAAAGCTAAATCATGTGCCACAGCTGATTCCCCCCTCTCGCTGTTCTACTTACCTTCCCAAGCCTCCTTTTGGTGCGTACTACGCATGCATGCATGTGTGTGCAGTGCGCATTTGGTGTGCACTGCGCACGTAGCATGTGTTTGGCACACGGTGCGCATGCGCGGCCAGCAAACCAGTTCGAATTTCACCATTGGTTTAAGCTCATTCCAAGAAACAAACTTGAAAAAAAGCCTTGAGAAGCCCTTCCCTAATTCAAATGAAGATGAACAGAGGAAAAAAGCAAAAAGCAAGATTTGGTTCTAATAAATGTAGTATTAGACCCAAATGGTATATATTACTTAGTCTAGTAGTCTACCTTATAGGACTGTCAATATCTTGTTAGTAGTCAAATATGTATTTTGTTACAAGTCCTGTTTATATGATAGCGGTCTGCATTAAGTTGGGAAAACTCAAAAAACTGCTCTTTTAAAGTATTTAAATAGCAGAAGGCTTTCAGTTATCAATAAACAGTTCATAAACTCATTTTTCTTTCTTCCTTTTTTAAAATAAGGAACCTCCTTCCAGGTGGCTTCAATGATTTGCTTCAGTATTGATAGACTATAATTGCTGCTTTCCATTGAACAGTTTTTCAGGGATAATTGAAAAACTATGGACACTGGTTTGTGTTTGCCATATGAGTGGAAGCTGCATTCAACCTTGTCTTTAACTATTTCAGTATTTTTGTCAGCTGTTAGCTATAGTATATAGCCATGATGTCGAACCTTTGTGCCAAAAGCGGGGGGGAGTGTGGAAGGGTGTGGCGCTTGCATGCCCACACCCATAATTTAATGCGGCCTGTCCTCCGTGCATGTGCACATGACTCCCCCAAGCATGCATGCATGACCCCCCCAGGTCCCCCCACTTTTGGCATGTGATGGCATGGTGGGCCCAGTAGGCCCGTTTTTTGCCCTCCCCAGGCTCCAGAGGCTTTCTTGGAGCCTGGGGAGGCATAAACGGCCTTCCCCACCCCACTGGAGGCCCTCCAGAGGCCGGAAATGGCCCATTTCCCAACTTCCAGTGGGCCCGGAAGGCCCGAATATCAGCTGGCCAGTGCATGCATGCACACTGGAGCTGAGCTAGGGCAACGCTTGCATGCCCACAGATATGGCTCCGTGTGCCACCTGTGGCACGCATGCCATAGGTTCGCCATCATGGGTATATAGCAAGGATAGAAAAGTAATCAGTACATTGAGGTACATTGCTTTCCGATTCCCATTTTGATGAATTTAGCAATCCATTTTTTTTCTAGCTCCACATTATTTATTTATTTATTTTTGCATTTTACATCTAGTGATCTTCAGTTTCTCATCTTATAGTTGAGTTGACCTTCTGTTTTTGTTTATTGAAATTGGTCAGGCATGACAATTAATTTGGAGTGTCACTTCCTTTACATAGCTGGTAGGGCTTTGGCTCTCTCTGCGTGGTGAAAATTGCAACACTGCAGTGTCGTATAAAACATGGTTATGTAAATCTATGCTAAATGGTAGATGAACCACTGGCTTCAATTTTGTTTCTTCTCCTAGCAACCATTGTGAGCTACAGATCATAGGCATTTGCAAATATAATACATAATGTAGTTCTTCATGGAGATTCTAACAAAACACACTACATAATTCAAGGCACCTACCATGTAGAATGTGTGTTGCTTTTTTATATAGTGAAAATAATTATTTCCATTTTCTGCTTTCACTCATTGTTGTTACGCAATTGAAACAACAGCTAAAATAATGAATATTCTAGAATTGTCACCTGAATCTGCTTAAAGTTACAGCAGTATAACTTAACCAAAAGTATTTGTCTCTGTAAGAGTTCTACAGAACATGATATTAAAATGATTTCTTACTTCAGAAATAAAAGCTTGTTATTTAGTTGCAGAAAGTGAGATTTAAGCATTGCTGGAATAAACTTGAGGCACACAAAAATAAGATAGAAAGAACAGGGGTTATCATAGCTATATGGGCACAAAGCAGACAAAACCGAAGCTACAGGAGAGAATGATCATGGCAGAATTATCTCAAATTTCATTGCCTCAAATGTGTCTGAATAGAGAAACATAAGAGGAAATGAGCGGGAATAACAAAATCATCTTGGCATCGTGAATTGTCTTTAAATTGTTGGAAAATGAGGATGGATTTCAAATAAATTTTTTTTTCATCTGGGTGAAAATGTCAAGTGAAAGATGCTTAGACAGTAATTAAAAAATTAAAACCTTTCTGAGAAAGAATATCAAGATGGCAGAATATCAAATACTATAAGCCGACTAGAGTTATCGTGACGAGATGGAAAGAAAGTTAATAAACAAACGTCTAATGAAAGATGTTGCTGTGATGTTGAGGTAATCTTCTTTTAAGCTATATGATCTGTCACACATCAGAATGTATTGTATTATTATTTTTCCCCCTGAACCCTCTCTGTGTCATAATCAAATCTTATTTTTTTCCCCACTGTACTTTTCTTCTTCCCCACTCAGCTGACTTGGATGTAATTGGAAAGTTGTGCCTAACAGTGATGACAGTAAAAATAATAGTATGCAGATTTACTATCTTCGCCATCAATATCACCGTGGAATGCCTTACCAAATTTTATTACAAATTTAATCCTGCCATTTTATTACATAGGCAAGATTGGTAGTAAATGTTTTTATTATCATAATAAAGATCCCTCCTCACAAATTTACATCCATTTTTAGGATTAGGCAATACTAGGTTGGGATTCTTAAAAGGGCAATGCCTGGAGTGAGTGACAAGATAAATTGCTTGGTATGAGATATAGATTAATTGTAAAGAAGTTACAGTTGTTGTAGTGTATTAAAAGAACTGAATATTGGAACAGCCCTATAGTCCAAGGTTATTTCCCCTAAAGCACTATCATTGAATGTGTCTGGGGAAAATGATTTGTATTTCATTAAAAGTTAGGGCTATCATTTTTCCTTTTTTTATTTCCCCTAATGTTTGAGAGAGAAAGATGGGGAGAAATAAGTTTTTATTTACTTCATTTTATAGTATATGTATTTTTGCAGATACAATATTTATTTACTTACTAAATTTATATGCAGTTCATCTTGCATAGAGGTGGTTTACAACAAAGGCAGCAAGACAAAATATTAAAATAATAAATAAACTTAATAGTTAATAATATATCTCTGTTTCTCTTCTCTTCTCTTCTCTTCTCTTCTCTTCTCTTCTCTTCTCTTCTCTTCTCTTCTCTTCTCTTCTCTGCCCTGCCCTGCCCTGCCCTGCCCTGCCCTGCCCCCAATATTTTATTTTGGATATAGAGGTTGGTGAAGGTTGAGATTTGGTCCTCTTCTGTGGAATGTGGTATTTTCTATTCAATATCAATGTTTTTATTTAATTGAAAATAGATGCTGCTAATTCTGACTTTTTTAAGAGGAAAACCACAGTGGTCTGATTTTAAAATCAGATTTTAAAAGATCTGAATTTTCAGTTAAAACAAAATGAATGTACAGTAATATGATGGCCAGTGATTTAATTTTGACCTGAGAATCATATGGCTACCATTTACTGCTAATGTCCTTGACATAAAATAATTTTCTTGAATCCAAGATTGGCATCTCAATTTAAACATATTTCAAATTCTATACCCTAAAGATTAATTAGAAATGTCACTTTCTGCCTTCAACCTCTTAAGCCCTTTGTTTTATCTAACAAGTACATTTATTGGCTCCATAGATTTAAAATTAGAATCATTTTATGCAAAAGAGAATTTTGCCATGGATTCTTTCTTAAAATTGTTCTTTCAGCCTTGGTCACCTGCCTTTAAACTGAAAGCTCTGCACCGACTTCATTATATGTGACAGCTGAATGTGGCATAACCACAGTGTGTCAAAAATAATTGAGGGGTTTCCCCAAAATACACTTTTTTTAATATAAGCCAGCATTATTTTTATTCAGCTGACATGAATTTTTGTTTTTCCTTTAAAAGGAAGATGTTTCATTCCATAAGACTTGCTGCTTTCCACAGATTCATCTTTTAGTCAGCACGCAGTGTTTCAAATAATTTGAAGTTAATTTAAAGTGAAGGATTTATTTTGTCATAATAGCGACTTTTATGGAGACATGAAATGTTCAAGTCGTATACCTTCAAATGAAGAAACATGGTTGTAAATTTGAAATGATGTGAAAATATTGTCATATACAAAGAGAATATTATTACCTCTGGTTATAATCCTTTCTTTAGTATGGGGTATCTGCTTTGCTTCTGGGATTAATGGTGCCATGTGCACAGTCTCTTATGGGAAACAGAAGGTTAATATCCTTAGCTATTGAGACTCATTCCTTTCCAATAGCAAAGGGAAAAAAAAACCTGTAGAAAATTGTTTTAGGATTCCTGTCTGGAATAGCAATAACAATAGCACTTAAACTTATATACCGCTTCACAGTGCTTTACAGCCCTCTGTAAGTGGTTTACAGAGTCAGCATCTTGCCCCCAACAATCTGGGTCTTCATTTTACTGATCTCAGAAGGCTGGAAAGCTGAGTCAACCTTGAGCCTGGTGAGATTTGATCTGCCAAATTGCAGGTAGCTGGCAGTCAGCGGAAGTAGCCTGCAGTACTGCATTCTAACCACTGTGCCACCATGGCTCCTAATAGACTATAACTAGTATTCCATTAATTAGATTGCTGAGATAGAAAAATTGTGCCACAGATTTCAGCAACCTGGCTGAGAAGGGCTAGGTTGCCCATCCTTGCTATTTCAAACTATCTTGACTATTTATTTAGACTAACTACAATTAGGCAGGAGACTACAGTGTTGGTACAAAGTAATTATTTGTAAATTATCAAGATCCTGTCAGGGTTAGAGGACTAGCACTCTTCAGCTGAAGAGTGCTAGTCCATTTAGTTCATGCTCACATGCCTGCCTATGGTACACCACAGGGGCAAACTAGGTCCACACCAGAAGGATGAGCGGTGTCCTGCGACATCATCCAGGGCCTGCTCTCACCACTGATGTCGCTGGGCATTACATCCAGGCAGGTCCAGCATCAAAACACCGCCATGTTTCCCACTGAAGTGGTACCTATTTATCTATTCACAGATAACATGCTTTCAAACTGCTAGCTGGGCAGAAGCTGAGACAAGTGACGGAAGCTCACTCTGTCATGTATGTGGTGCTAGGATTCGAACCACTGGAGCAGGGATCATTTCCAGCCATCTTTAAGCCTCTCAGCCACCGCGGCTCTGAGACGATAATTTTATCAGATAAATTTCTGTGGGATGCGCCTTTGCTTAGGGAAGTAACACAGAGAATGAAATGTTCTGTAAGGGAATTATACTTAGAATGTAAAGTCATATAATCCATGTTGGTATTACAACTTTATTTATTGTTTTTATATCCCATGTGTTGGCTGGTTAGTATAGTTAGTGCATTTAATGATGTCAGTGGGTGTGGTGTGGTGGTATGAACCCACTAATCTAATTGTTGGGTTTCTACAACATGATTATGTTGATTTAACCAATTCCTGAACTTAATATAATATCCTGCACCCAAACCAATAAAGTATATTATTGCTTAATATGATGAAACATATTGAACTTCTTCCTATCTAGACTAGACTAAAGTAGTTTAGCATGTTGCACCAACAGAGACGGTGAATAATAGAGCAGGTTTTACCTTAAACTGTATTAGGGCTATTGTTGAGTCACACTGCTCTGCTCCAGACAGGTGTGTGTTTATAGAGATGAAAATCACCTGTAAACCAGTGTTTAGGCCTGACCTAATTAATTCTCAAGGAAAAGGGTAGAATTGTAGAGCATCTGAAAAACCAAAGTACTCCATTAAACCAAAGCCAATAATGTTATCTGCCTGGATAGTGGCAAGGAGCCAATACTTTAATGGTGCTTTATGAATGTACTTTTGGTACAAAATGTCATGGAATATAAAGAAAGAGAAAAAGCATTAGATAGAGACTTTGGGTTTCCTAAAATGGTAAACCGATTGGTGTGATAAATAGCTTAAATAGCTATTACTGATTGGGTTAAGTGTGTTACATAAATATATCCAACAGGTCAGACCCAAGAAACTAATTTTCACTTTTTCTTTCCTTGATATATGGAAGAAACATCACTCATTTTTATGTTCTAAAATGCTGAAAGTAGGATTTTAAGAAGGAAAAATAGGTTTGTTTTAAATCCATCGGAATGCTTCCCAATATTCTCCAGTCTGAAGGCCTACCTAATTTAAACCCAGTTAGTGTTTAGCATTGTAATTAAATTTTCGCAATAGAAAGTATTCTGGCCCAATTGTATTGCATTCTTAATTATAGTGTTTGTAACATTTATTGTTTTTCAATCTGTTAATGACTTTAATGTGCTAGGGAGTATATCTTACACGTACATAATTTGCCTTTTACTGGCAAATAATTTTCCTAGTGACCAGTATAGCAAAGTGACTTTCTTGCTGGCGAAACAAGAATTCACTTTCCTGCTTGCATATAGATTTAGGGTTTATAGGTTTTATAGCTTTACCAATAAACAAAATATTTCAGGAAAACTAAAAGGACTGGTCCGTACACCAATAGGCTTGTGCTTTAAAAGCTAAGTACTATTGAGATATAAAACAAGGGGAGAGCAGCAGAGGCAGGAATATACACGTAATTAGGTTTGATAACAACATGGTTTATGAACTAGAGAATTGTACCAAAGATAGACAAGCTGCTCTGTTTAATCATCCAGTTCCTAGTTGGAAATAAAATAGGGCTTTCTGTCAAAGATAGAGGTCTGAGAATTGTAAAACAGGAGTAATAAAGCATATGGTCCATCATATAAAATACAAATATATGTGTGCCTTATTTTAATTTGGTTCTAGTATAATTTTAAAGTCTTGTACGTTTAATGATGTGCCATATTATTGAACCTCTCTTAACCTACAGGATAGGAAACTTTGCAAGCTGATTACAAGTGCTAGTTTAAAGCCCAGAGAATAGCCTATGGCAGGGGTGTCAAACTCGATTTCATTGAGGGCCACATCAGGGTTGTGTTTGATTTCAGGGGCGGGGTGGGTATGGCCAGCTTGACATCACTCATGTCGGGGGGAGGCATCTGTGCTGGCCCAAGCGCACTGCCAATGAAAACAGGCTCCAGAGCTCCATTTTCAGCTGCAACGACATCCTGACGCCCTCTGCCCGTGAAAACAGTCCTTTGCTCTTTCTAGGGCAGCCCCCGCAGGCCAGATCTAAGCACCCCGCGGGCCAGGTTTGGCCCCTGGGCCTTGAGTTTGACACCCCTGGCCTATGGCGTATTATAGTAATCTGATTACTAGGTTTAGGAAGGAAGGAAAAGAGACCCTCTTTCCTGCAATGTAAGATTGTCTATCTCTTTTCTCAGTCTCGACAATGTAAGATGGCAGACCATTTTGATCTGGCTGATCGTTATGGTTGTGAAGGAAGGTCTTCCCATGCTGAAAATCATAGACTCTCATTTTCTTGTTCTATGGGGTTGGGTTGTAAGAACACGTCCCTGCCCTCCTGAAATTTAAAAACTGCGTAGTATTAACATTATGTAGATTATCTGTTAAAAATATCTATCTATCCTGGCTTTCATTCCATGAATGGTTCCAGAGCTTAAAGTATTTGTGTTCTATTTCTATTTTATTTCTCTTCTTCCACTCCGCCCCGCCCCACCCCATGCAGGTTTTAAAATACAATAATATCTATCCATAAGAAGTAGATTTCTCTCCCCCCCCCAATTACTTATCAGCTGAGTCGACAGATGGTTTATATTTTTTTGTTAGGAACTTGAAAATAAAGGAATGGGCAAGAGGTGCCAATGAATATAGGCACGTATTTTGAAAATAAGCCTTATTATTTATCTTTGTTTGGGAGGGTTGTTTGTTTAGTGAATTTTCCCTTTCTTAGACCACAAAAAACATAACATCTCTCTCTCTCTCTCTCTCTCTCTCTTCTTTTCTATTGTTTCCTGTTGGTCTTGCCTCATCTCCATTGCAAGCTTGTTCTTCTCGTTTAATGTAGCTACTCTCCCCCTTATCCCGTCTCCTGCTTTCCTTTTTTTTTTTCCCATTTTGGTATTTTTGATGGAGGGAAAGAAGTGTATGTAATGTTTCAGTATGTCTGTATGAGAGAGAATAGTTGATTTATAAAGGGTACTTTATGTTACAAACAATTTTAATACAGTAATATTGCTGCTGATTTTATTATTATTGCTAGTTTGTCCTGGATCTAGCAATAAAACTTAGACTTATATACCGCTTCATAGTGCTTTAACAGCCCTCTCTAAGCAGTTTACAGAGTCAGCATATTGCTCCCCAACAATCTGGGTCCTCGTTTTACCGACCTCGGAAGGATTTAAGGCTGAGTTAGCCTTGAACCAGTCAGGATCAAGCTCCTGGCAGTGGAAATGCAGAGCTAGCCTGCAATACTTCATTCTAACCACTGCGCCACCACTGCTCTGAGTAGTGTGTGATTTGCATACATGTGTGTGTGAGGGGAATGAGAGCTGGGAGAGTGGTTGGTTGATTTATGTATGTATAGGAAGGGGCTGTTCAGAAGCAACCTAGGGAACTAGACTTGTATATCTGGTGAGGGTGCTGTGATGATGTTTGGGATGATGCTTTTTGACCTTCAGGGGGGCTAGCATGCAGGAGGCAAAACATGCTGTGGTGATTAGCAGAGGTAGATATGGTGGAAGACAGGATGAGATGCATTTGGGGAATGTCCTCTTAGTGTATTATATCAATACCATGTTCCAGTTCACCCCAATGCCTGGTCATCAGACTTTCAGGAGTCCTGGATTTTGGCAACTACTCTTAAACATCAAGACAGGCTATAATGAGGTTTCTAATCATTGTAATTATTATTCATGATCTAATTATCAGTGAGAGGCTGGCAACACCAAGACCTGGACAGATATGAAGGGGGAATTTTAAAAAGTGTTTATCTGGGTTTTGGGTAAAGTACCATCTGAGACTCCAGGGCAGGTGTATTAAAATAGCGATGGTAATCCAGGATATTCTGGTGGCTTTCAGAGTTGCTGCACCGCAGATAACTGAATGTGACATCCTGTTTGTAAAGTTGGACTCAAGGGATCAGTTAGAAATGTTGGTGCTGTACCAGCCTCCCTGCTTTATACCTCGTTTTACCGAAAATAAGACATCCCCTTATAATAAGCCCAATCGGGTTTTTGAGCGCATGTGCCAAAATAAGCCTCCCCCCAAAAATAAGCCGTCCCTAAAAATATTTAAACACAGAGCTGGAAATCAGGTAAGACGGCAAGAGGAGCCCCATCTTGCTCCACATGCCCCAAAATAATAAGACCTCCCTGAAAATAAGGCCAAGCGCTTATTTCAGGGTTCAAAAAATATAAGACAGGGTCTTATTTTTGGCAAAACATGGGTAATAGCTTTCCTACCTGAGTTGTTCGATTCCATGGTCAGATTGGCAGTGAAATTCCCCTGGTTTATGGTTTCGGGGGGCTTCTGGATGCAGATTTGGATGAAGCTTAGGAGTTCATGGCCATCATGGACCTGAGCCAGATCATTAGGAGCCTGACGCGCAGCAGTGATCATATGTTGGATCTGATGAGTTTGATCCTTGACTCTGTTAATTCCGAGGAAGCAGACAATGTTCATGTGACTGTGAGCTTAGCAACTATATGTTTAGATCCATGTCTTTTCTGATTAGTTAAGGTTTCCTGGGAAATAACATGTGGCTATTTCAAGTGGAATTGAGAATGTGGTGGTCTTCTTTTTCCTGGACCTGTCACTTTATTGGAAATTTACAATAAAAGGAAATGGTACATATTTAGGGGTAGTGTCAGCCAGCTGAGGTTGTTGAAAGTCCTGGGCCTCTAACAGCCTCAGCACCACTACCGAGGAGTGCCTCGTGCAGGGCGCACAAAATGTGAGTGGGATATAGCAATAGCACTTAGACTTATATACCACTTTACAGCCCTCTCTTAAGCGGTTTATAGAGTCAGCATATTGCCCCCAACAATCTGGGTCCTCATTTTACCCACCTTGGAAGGGTGGAAGGCTGAGTCAACCTTGAGCCTGTTGAGATTTGAACTGCCAAATTGCAGGCAGCCGGCAGGCAGCAGAAGTAGCCTGCAGTACTACATTCTAACCACTGTGCCACCATAGTTAGATGGAAGGAGCTGAAGATGTAGACAATCCCTTACCTTACAGAGACCGGGCCTGGGAGAAGCCAAGGTAGGAATGGGTTGGATTAGGGCGGGTCCTCACTTAACGACTGATGGGATTTGGTTAACAGCGGCAATAGAGAATCCTGGCATTGCTATTATAAGTAATACAGTCATGTGATATCATATTTTATAACTTTTTATATTACCTTTAAAGCCCTACATGGCTCAGGGCCAGGTTATCTTCGAGACCGCCTTCTACCACATAACTCCCAGCGACCAGTAAGATCCCACAGAGTTGGTCTCCTCCGGATCCCGTCAGCTAAACAATGCCGGTTGATGGGCCCGTGGGGGAGGGCCTTCTCTGTGGCTGCCCCAGTTCTCTGGAACCAGTTACCTCCTGAAGTCCGGACCATCCCCACCCTATTGGCCTTCCGAAAAGCAGTGAAGACCTGGCTTTTCCGGCAGGCCTGGGGCCGTTGATCTCGCTGTTGCGATCTTGTGAGATTCGGCCATGAATGGTGTGAATGGGTTTTAATATTTTAATTTTTAAATGTTTTTATAATTTTTGTTTTTTAAATGCATTGTAAGCCGCCCTGAGTTTCCGGAGAAAGGCGGCATATAAATTGAAATAATAATAATAACAACAACAACAACAACAACAACAACAACAACAACAACAACAACAACAACAACTACTGCATTGCTTAGTGGTGGAAAATCTGGTTCCAGTCATAAATTGAGGACTACCTGCATTTGAACAATTTTGGTTGAAATGAAAATACGCTCTTCTGCCTTGTGATTTTGGGTGGTCCAGCCTTCTCTAATGAGAGATTGGTCTTGGTAATTAATAATGTTTCAACACCTCTCATATTAACGCATCTCGCTGGTTAATAAGATGCATAAATTTCAGGCTTTTTAATTAAGCATGTTCATTGTGACCTTAAAAAGAATTTTTACTAGAAACAAGCTAATTTTATGTCTAGTGTATAATTAAAAAAAAAAATCTGGCGTTTTAAGTAACCAGTACAGCATAGATACCTAGTAAGTTCTTTGAGCAGCTTCACCAGATTGTTTCTGATTTATAAATCCCTTAAAAAAAAAAAAACAGTTTGACTGGTTATTTTTCAAATAATTCGGCTCTCCACAGTTGTTTAAAATTGGATCTTATGAGACAAAATAGATTTGAGGAATATTGTTTTATTTTGATCCATGATGTGAACATCTTTCATCCACTTGAAAAAAAATGAGACAAAGACGTTACTGAGAAACAAATGATCCAATGTAGAAACCTCTTGAAAAATAGACTTTTGAGTACTGGGAGAAAAACAAATAGTGTGAAGACTACAGGTTGCATATCAGAGCAAAGTTTATTGATGTCAGGTGTTTAGAGCAGCACTGAGTTTAGGTGCTTACTGCTTAGCACCACTGAGTTGATTGAAAAGTGTCATAAAAATTTGTCTTCGGTTAGAAAAAGAACCTTTGGCCTGATAGTTACCTTTATTCTTTACCTGCCGAAATATTTGCAGAAGTCGTCAACACATTTTAACAGCCTGCAGCTACTACAAACGTCCCCTCTGATTTTCAAATAAAACTGGTGTAGCGGCATAGGATTTTTTTCCTTCTTGATAAGAAATGCAAGGAATCTATTAAAATAGCTGAGATGCAATTATATAGATAAGTGTGGATATTGTGGTATTAAACTTACTTAGCCAACTTTTCTAAACCAAATCCCCCCCAAATATTGCTATTTTCTAGAATTATTCAAGGTTATAATTGAAAACCTTATTCATTGCTCAAAATTTATGTCAATTTCAGATGTTTTGTAATTTGCCATCACTTTTTCTTGTCCCTGCAAGACCTGAATTCCTAATGTAAATAAAGAAAAGAAAATTGATTTGATCTTCGGTATTAAACATAAAGTGCTGCAATACATTTTACATTACAAATTATCTTTCAAAATTTTAATTGACAGGTGGAACTTCAAAGATTGGAAGTGTACCAGTAATCACAGCATAGGTGGCTAAGTCTTAAATTGAAGATTTTGAATAGTTGTGATGATTAATAATCTTACGATGTACTTCACAGGATTAGGAAAGATCATTCTTATATGCCAGCCATATTATTATAGGTAATTACATTTTAGCTCCCTTAGCTCCCTTGCAGTTTAATCAGATCAAATACCTTATATTCAAAATACTCTAGACCTGTGATGGTGAACCTATGGCACGTAGGCCACAGGTGACAGGCAGAACCCTTGCTGCGGGCATGCGAGCCATCACCCCAGCTCAGCTCCACTACACATGTGCGTGCATCTCCCACCAGCCAACTGATTTTCAGGTCTCTGCCGCGCATGCATGGGGGGCAGGGAGCATGCGGGAGATGTGCGTGAATGCGCCGGGGTTGGGGGGAGCATGGGGCATGGGCGGGGCACACGCAGGGGTCACGCATGCATTGCATTATGGGTTATAAGTGCAGGGAGGCCTACTAGGCCCAAAACGGAGCACTGGGGGGGGTCACGAGTGCATGCGCAAGGGGGGGGCATGGGGGGTGCATTGCATTAAGCGTGCCGAAAGGCTGCACGCTTTCGGCACGCGACAACAAAAAGGTTAGCCATCACTGCTCTAGACTGTTCCTTAACATTAGAAAATATGAAATTGAAGTAAAAGAGAAGTTTATTTGAAATGTTCAAGTTTTTTCTTTAAATATGAAGTCTGGTATCGAAGATCATAACAGTAATGAGAATAAATATTAGTTTTACAGTTCAGACTTTTGGTGACTTTATAGGCAAGTGCTCTCTCTCTACTACAAGGTAGATTTTTCCTTTCAGTATTCTATAATACCTCCTTTAATCAGTTACATGCCCCCAAAATCTATAACTTGGATTGATAGATCGCAAATATTGATTGTCAAATTTGGAAACACTTCCAAGAAAAGCATATGTACAGTATCCTAGATTTAGTGGTCCATTAAAATTTATTACGTATTAATGTAATTAAACTAATTTCATAGACAGTTTAAATTGAGACATATTTGGTTAATTTACATGAATTGTCTGGAGTGGCTCAGATATAATGAACTTTGTTATTTTGGAATGGTGTTCACTAAAGCGAGGGCCATTAAACTGAGTTTCCACTGCATTAAGGATCCTGTTGATGTCAGTCCAAAATGGAATAATAAATGCAACAAGACCAAACCTTATAGGTTCATGAATGTTCCAGCTCTTAAGTTTCATCTCCAGAAACAGAGTGATTGTAACCAGCCCTTACTAAACTTTGAGAGATCCAGTATACACAAAATAAATGTCTTTATCGTACCAGTTGTTGTCACTTAACAATTGGTCACTTAAAAACCATTCTAAGTTATGATGGACCTCCCCAGAATTACTTACGAGTTGGTTTCAGAGTTCCAATTTCTGTACATACAATATATACCTTGTTATGTGTTTGCATTTTGGGCACTTGGCAGTAAGCTTACTTTTATAGCTGTTTGTAGCATCCTGTGGTCATGTGACTTTGATTTTCAGCAGGGTTTTTTGCCGGTTTCCAGCATTTACTCCCAATTTATGGTAAAAAAAACCAAAACACCCATTGAAGAAAACAGGTTCATTTAACAATTGTGGTGTTTAATTAACAACTGCCACGAAAAAGCAGTACCAGTGAGTATTTCCATTATTCCAGCATCTGATCCTTAAAGCATAGGTTAAAGTGATAATATTAAACTTATTTTACTGGCTTACTTTATTAAAGTTTTAAATGCTAATGTTTATGCTGTCCATCATGAAAAGGGGTTCATTGTGTACCCTTCTCAGTATTGCACAGCTAAACAGGTGGGAACAACTGTTGGTAGCAAAGGTAGATTTGAAAGCAGGTAAATCGTCTTTGCACCCTTTCATTAGAGGCACAAGTCAAGAAACAAGGGAAAAAAGGCTAGGCATTTAATTAGTATTGAAAATAAAGATGAGATTTTGTATAACAATTAAATGTTAAATACAGGACGAAGTTCATCAAGGTTGCTGAAAGTACAACAATCACACAAGCAAACCAGAATAGTAGAGCTGAGGAATATAAATTATTTTATTTATTCCCCCCCCACCCCCAATTCCTGAACAGAATTTGAGGCAGCTCCACTGGTCTGTCTTCCTTTTGGCAATAACCTCCAGCCTTTCATCTGTAATCAAATGATTAGATAGCTTTCTGGAATGCCAGCGAATCCAACTTGGAAACCAATCTAGAGTTTGTTTTAAGTAGGCAATTGTTCCTTTGGTATGTGAAAAAACAACCTTAAAAGAAGGGCTCATTATGCCTAGTTAATGAAAGAATACCAAAGGCAGCTGTGTCTCACTAACTTGTCTGACTCACTTCACATTTAAGATTCATTTCCACACCTGTATATTCAGGCTATCATGTGTCTCATTTATGCATTTTCAATTTTCAAGCTGCCAAGCTTTCAGGAAGGCGATGTAAGGATTATTTAAGGCATTCAGTTCTGCTTAAGCCTTCTGCTGAAAAACATGTGCATGAATGATATAATTTGACCACTGGTTTTACCCAATCATTTGGCTATTTAATAGAGGTATGCCATATGTAGAAGTGTACCTCTAATGAGGGAATGATAATCAGAAACCTATCAGATGCAGATTTTTCTTCCATAAACATGTAGTCCATAGGTTGGACATCTGTCTACTTAGTGATAAAGGAATAGAGGAATTGTGTCGTTAAAAAAACAAAAAAAACCAGCAAATCTTTTCGAAGCTGATAGAAAATTCAGAAGCTTAGACCACCTCATTGTGGTTTCAGATGTACAGAATCCTGGCCTGTTTTGACATGTCCTGTGGTTTGTTGGGTTTATTTGAAGCAGCTTTATACTATGCTGTCATCTGTGAGTACCATGAAAAATTAAGACAGCGTGGGTATGTTTGCATAACTAAACCAGGTTGAACAGGAGCTGAGTAGTTTGTGGTTCAGCAAGTTTTGGGAAACTATTCTTGTACTCAAATTTAAGCCATATTTTGTTTACAGGCAGTAAGGGGAAAGACACAGCATGTTATAGGCCAGTGATGGTGAACCTTTTAGGCACAGAGTTCCCAAACCGGAAGATGCACGCGCCAGAGCGCCGATGACCAGCTGGCTGAGTTGGATCGACGGCACGCATGCTCACAAAGAGGGCCCTGCATGCCACCTCTGGCACACGTGCCACAGGTTCACCATCACAGTTATAGGCTATGTTATGGTGCACTAATATATTTACAAACTTTTTGTGAATGGAGTCTTCTATATTTGCTTTGTGGTTGGGAGTAAATGGAAATCTGATTAGACCCTTAGAAACCTTAGGGTTTAATATTTAACTTTTTTATAATTCCATGTGTGTGAAAGGATGCTGCAATTGGAAAAATAATAATTCTATAGTTAAGATTACTGATGTGAAATTCACCATGTAGACATGTTTGTTCTCAGGTTTGTAAAGGGTCACTTACTATAAGGAAGTAGTGGTCTAGAGGCAAGTTTATATACCGATGAGAGTGGTGTGGTGCCACTTGCCTCCCACTTAGAAGGTTGAGAGTTAAATACCAGGTAGTGGCAGATATTTCTCTCCTAAGGTTCAAAGAAAAAGAACATCTGCTGTGAACTCCACATGGCATCAGGAAGGGCATCCGGCTAATAAATACTCTGCTCCCTCCAGTTGCCTCGACTCTATCCTGAATTAAAGAGATTATAGGGTTGTAAAAAGAAAGTTTTTTCTGTAGTTACTGATGGCAGGATCTGGAGAGTCTATCCAATTGACATGATTCATTTGTTCCAGAGTTTTAAAAAAGTATTTGTATAATTTAAAAAAATTACAAGTACATGTTTAATTTAGAAAGAAATTAGCCGCCTTTAATCATTGCCAGCGCATGTGCTTGGTTGTTATATTTTACAGTTCACACACAGCAGCTTTCTCTTTAACAACTGAAGTGATAGATTACTTATATTAATTGCTTAAAACAATATAAGTAGTACAGTATGCTTTGGGAAATTTAAGCATTATATTCACATTGATGCAACTGATTCCCTTTAATTTATGTACACGGCAAATTAAAATATATAGTTAGGGTATTTCCTAAGCATTTTTATTTTCTCTTTAAAAACCTAGTTGCTTTTCTCTCCCAGCCCTCCTATTAAATATGAGTTAGGATTAAAGAACCCATTGAGATAGGCTTAAATATTTATTTGCACGTAGGGGATAATACATTTCAGGCAACTTCAGTTTACTTTTTTAATGGATTCATTCTCCCTCTGCCTTGTGAATAAAGCAACCTTTCTAGACTCAAGTGCATGTGACAAAAACGATCCTGTGTCTTCCGTAACATCTGAAAAATGCTAGAGCAAGGGTGTCCAGCTGTAGAAACTTTAAGACTTGTAAATCTCAACTTCCAGAATTCCCCAGCCAGCATGGTTCACAGATTGGACACCCCTGCCCTAGTGGAATTGAGGAGAATAGAGGTTCCCCTTGCACATATGTGCTAGTCGTTTCCGGTTCTAGGGGCAGTGCTCATCTCTGTTTCAAAGCCGAAGAGCCAGCGCTGTCCGGAGATGTCTCCATGGTCATGTGGCCAGCATGATTAAACGCCAAAGGCACACGGAACGCTGTTACCTTCCCACCAAAGGTGGACCCTATTTTTCTACTTGCATTCTTTACGTGCTTTCGAACTGCTAGGTTGGCAGAAGCTGAGACAAGTAACGGGAGCTCACCCCGTTATGCGGCACTAGGGATTCAAACCGCTGAACTGCCGACCTTTCGATCGACAAGCTCAGCATCTTATCCACTGACAGCAATACTTATATTTGGATAACAAACGGTGCTGGGGCTTACCTTATTGAAATATCCTGTGCAGAGATGAGGAGATGCTAAGGAACTGCAGGAAGCATTTTTGTTAGCTCTTCCATTTCTCCAAATGGTCCTACAAGTAGTCAGAGCTGGTTGGAGGCTGTTAGTAATAGTTCTGATCAGACAGCATGGAGTAGTAGTTCCTTTTGATGAGTGAATTCGAGATTGCCTGCTCAGGGGAAGGGAATTCCACTCTCATCAGCACCAGCTCATTGTGTACATTGAAGGAAGTTTGCAAAAGTTGCTCCCATTAGTTGTTTCTGGGAATAGGGCTTAGAATAGGGATAGATAGGGATGCAGGAAGTAAGTTGTGGATGACCCTATCTGGATTCAAAGGCTGTGCAAAATTAGGGTAAACTTAGCCCATGAATAGACGAACATCAGGGAATATGGGGGGGTATTGGTGTAGTGGCCTAGTGTTGAAGGCACTTGCCTCTTATTCAGAAGATTGAGGGTTCAATCCTATGGAGCGGCAGATTTTTTTCTC
Source organism: Pituophis catenifer annectens (assembly GCF_029215685.1). Classification (NCBI taxonomy): domain Eukaryota; kingdom Metazoa; phylum Chordata; class Lepidosauria; order Squamata; family Colubridae; genus Pituophis; species Pituophis catenifer. The sequence continues at coordinate 81,123,363 of NW_027256887.1, forward strand.
CTAGGGCACAAAGAAAAAATATCGGCTGCAAATTCTGCATGGCATCAGGAAGGGCATCCGGCCAGTAAATGCTCAGTTGCTCCCAACTCTATCTCAAATTAAAGGATTACAGGTTCATAAAAAGGGAGTTTAGGTTAGACTGTTGGGAAAGACAGAAGGCAAAAAGAGAAGGGCATGGCAAAGGATGAGATAATTAGATAATGCCATCAATTTAGTGAGTGTGAGTTTGGGCAGACTCCGGGAGACAGTAGAGGGTGGAGGGGCCAGGCATGCTGTGGTCCATGGGGTTGTGAAGAGTTGGACCTGACTTAGCGACTGAGCAACGACGACAAAGGCTAGACTGGGAAATGGAAAATACATCATGGAAAGTAACAATGTCAGACTAGTTTTGATGCCAAGAAAAGGGCATGGCTATGTAATTACCAAAAGGGACTTTTGGAGTTGATTTTTTTGGTACTGATTACAAAACATGAAAATCATAAATATGGTTGCTTACAACATAACATGAGTTTTTGAGCCTTTAGATTACGAGATATTCCATATTTCTTCTGAAAAAAAAAAAAAGAATGTTTCGTTTCTATTATTCTGAAGTACAAGGCCTGCCACTAGCATGTGTAGAATGTTGCGTCAATCAGACACATAGCTAAGGGAGTCACCTTATTTGCATTTCACAATATAGGCTGCATAACTCTTAAAAGGGTCAAAGGTAGATTTTTTTTTTCCTTTTGGAATTATTTATCTATTGCATAAATTCTATGATCCGGCAATTAGCAGATTGGCACTAGGAATCTGAGTCTCAAGATTTTGTGGTAGGTATTTAATAATGTATATTGAGTATTAAAATATTTTTCAGACATACATTGCTTATACACTCACTTCACATTCTTAAAATAGATATAAGCCAATTTGGAAGGTGAAGGTTAATAATCCTTTTTGATGATAATTCAGTAGAAAGACCTGTTTATTCTGTAACTGAATTTTCTTTCATGAATATTTTCTTTTTTTTTTCCTCAGCAGCAATTGTACCATAATTCATTTTATTGTGAATTTCTTTTGCAAAAGGTGGTATTTATTTTTAGAATTTTCCAAATTGGTTTCAGAGAAAGAGAAGGTTAGAATATAAACCCCTTTTGATTTAATTGTTCAGATGTAAAATAAATGCATATTGTATTTGCACATCTGAGCACCTTAATTGCATGATGGTATTTTAAATGTAAAGATAAGAGCAAAACAATATAGACAGAATATAGTTTGAAATTATTACAGTACCAGTTTATTGTGGATGGATGTAGGTACTTCTAAAATAATTTGCACTTGGTACTATTCACCTGCATGTCTCCCCCCCACCCCAGATTTCTCCTTGAGCAGGAAAAAAGGTTGTTGTTGTTAGTTGTGAAGTCGTGTCTTACACATCACGACCCCATGGACAATGTTCCTCCAGGCCTTCCTGTCCTCTACCATCCTCTGGAGTCCATTTAAGCTCACACCGACTGCTTCAGTGACTCCATCCAGCCGCGTCATTCTCTGTCGTCCCCTTCTTTTGCCCTCAATCATTCCCAGCATTAGGCTCTTCTCCAGTGAGACCTTCCTTCTCATTAGGTGGCCAAAGGATTTGAGTTTCATCTTCAGATCTGGCCTTCTAAAGAGCAGTCAGGGTTGATCTCCTCTAGGACTGACCGGTTTGATCACCTTGCATTCCAAGGGACTCGCAGGAGTCTTCTCCAGCACCAGAGTTCAAAGGCCTCAATTCTTTGACTCTCAGTCTTCCTTAGGGTCCAACCTTCACAGCCATACATTGCAACTGGGAAAACCATAGCCTTGACTATATGCACTTTTGTTGGCAGGGTGATGTCTCTGCTTTTTAGTATGCTGTCTAGATTTGCCATGGCTTTCTTCCCCAGGAGCAAGCGTCTTTTAATTTCTTGGCTGCAGTCCCCATCTGTGGTGACCTTGGAGCCCAGGAAAATAATTTTTTTCCCTAAATTTTGCCTTCCTTGTGGTTTGTGATTGATTTGTTTTTGTATTTTGCAAAGCAAGTGGGAGGGACTCTTTAGGATAGAGAGGACCTTTTGTTCCTTCCTAGGGAGAAAAAAAATAAAATAAGACATTTTATCTGAAAATAAGATAGCACGTGGGTGCTACCGTCTTTTTTTAAAAAGCCTGTAACAACAGTATCCTGAAAGTGAAATGTAAGTATTAAGGTTTGTTGGAAGAAATGTCCATCTGGGTTCAGTTCCAAGTGCGGAGAAAGACACTGGAAACATGGAGACTGCTTGAAAAGATGGTTTAATGGTGGACAGGACCACATGGTTTTGAGGTCCTGGGCAAAAAAAAAGCACATGGGTGTGAGAGAGAGATTTATATCCTCTGTTGGGCTTTGAATTGAGCTTGTATTCTGATTGGTTGTCAGACTCCCATGGGGCCATGCAGGAGTAACTTTGTAAATTGTCTTTTGAGTCCCAGGCTTCGTTGAGCCTTGCTGGGTGATGCAATCTCCCCAGGTGCCATGTGGTGAGTTCTGTTGCTAGATGGGTAGAGGGCTAATCCTATCTTTGTTGGATCTTGGGTGAGGGCATTTGCTTATAAATAGACCTAGCTATCTCTTTATCTCTTAAGTGCTGACATCTGCTGTGGGCTATTGAGAGTGTGGGGGCTATTAAGAGTGAATCTGCTTCCTGCCTAAAAGACATGTTTCCTCTATTTCTCATCCAGGGAGGTATAATATTCTGCCTTTTTAATATTTCCTAGAATATTTCATTCTTCTAGGAGAGGGGTGGGTGCTAACTTCCTACAGATACAAGATGTGCTATGTATCAAGATTCTATAATTTGAGAATGGATTTAGAAAAGGTATCGTTAAACTTAATGTTTAGAAATAAATATGTAAATTTGTATTAATGATAAATTTGTATTAATTCTTCTAGGAGAGGGGTGGGTGCTAACTTCCTACAGATACAAGATGTGCTATGTATCAAGATTCTATAATTTGAGAATGGATTTAGAAAAGGTATCGTTAAACTTAATGTTTAGAAATAAATATGTAAATTTGTATTAATGATAAATTTGTATTAATTCTTCTAGGAGAGGGGTGGGTGCTAACTTCCTACAGATACAAGATGTGCTATGTATCAAGATTCTATAATTTGAGAATGGATTTAGAAAAGGTATCGTTAAACTTAATGTTTAGAAATAAATATGTAAATTTGTATTAATGATATAATAATAAAATACGCTAGTGATTATTCAGTGTAAAAGCCTATATAAACACACAAAAGGAATTGGGAAAAAAGGGATAAAAGATTAAAATATAAATGAATAAAAAGGGATTTACAAATGTCAGAGAGTTTTTAATTTTCCAGTCTTTTATTAAAATTTATCAGGTAATTAGTAATTGTATGTATTATATTATTTTAAACAATAAATTGCTTTTAAGCTTTGAACAAAGCATGACTGTCAGCAACCATGAGCAGATCAATATACATCACCAAATGAGATTATACAATGCAATAATTTTTTAACCGTATTTGTAAAAGTATGTTTTAAAAATCCTGCAAAATTGAAGTATAAACCTCTAAGCATAGAAAAACCTTAATACTGGATGTGTTACAAATCCATGTGTAAAATTGTAATCCAGGAGTAGTTTTCAATTTAAATTAAATCATTTATTTTATTTATTTTTGAAACTTGACGATATTCTAGAGATGATAATCTATTCTTCCAATGGGCAATCAAAATTGAATTGAAAAATAGTGAGAAATTTGGCAAGACTATAAAAGCATTTATTTATCAAGAGTATAGCCCAGCTGAACTATGTTTAAGTCACCCTGCAACCTTTTCTTAGAAAAATAACTCAATCTTTAAAAATTAAATAGGTCATTTAAATGGATTTTCACTGCCTGTCAACACATTTCTGCTTCCAGAGCGTGAAGTGGGAGTCAAGTATTTTGAGATTTAAGCATTTGAACATGTATCCACAGGTTCTTAATCTTGGATATTTTGGATTAAATTTGATTGCATTTGGTTTACTAGTGCCTGAACAGGAAAAAACAACTTAAGTTCAAAGTATGCAGTTTACCAGCTGTTCTGCCTACTAATAGTAGTGCTAATAGGGATGTGCATTCTTTTACATTAAAAGTTTGAAAATGTTTGCATCAACAAATTCTGAAGACTGAATTATCCTTTTTATGCAGATATTTATCAAGTGTGTTGCTTTTCACCCCACTTCATACACCATTACGGATAGTCCTCGGCTTTATGACCACAATTGAACCCAACATTTTTGTTGCTAAGTGAGACAGTTAAGTTGTTAAGTTGTTAACATCATTTTGCCACAGATATTAAGTGAATCACTGGCTTCCCCATTGACTTTGCTTGTCAGAAGATCGCAAAAGGGGATCACATGACCCAGGGTCACTGCAACCGTCATAAATATGAGTCAGTTGCCAAGGATCGAAAATTTGATCATGTGACTACGGGGCTCTTGCAATGATTGTAAGTGTGGAAACGGTCATAAGTCACTATTTTCAGTGTCGTCGTAATTTCAAACAGTCACTAAATGAACTGTTGTAAGTCGAGGACTACCTGTATTAAACATGGTTGATTTTAGTGCCATTCCATGATATTCTAGAGTGGATTTTTTCAGAATGAATTCTGCAGATCTACCAAACCCACAAGGCTTCAAACAGAACGTGTCTTGAAGAGGGAATTCTGCAAGGCACTAAGTCTCATTTCTCCAGGAGGAAAAAAACAATTCTGCTTCTAATCTACAATTTGTTGTACGCCCAGCAAAAAAAGAAAGAAAAAAAATATGGAAGCTACATTTCCGCTTTTCTAGGAACTCCAGTGGGACGTTGTTAAGTGTTGGTTTGCTTTCTTTCCCATGTGAAATTTTGTCTTTTGGT